>NC_138825.1:101180805-102544254 GCF_965183815.1 Platalea leucorodia
CAATAATTCCTCTGAAGCTTTGCTTCCACACGTGCAGAATCGAGTTTCAGCAAGTCACAGAGACAAGAGGAGGAAGGGGATATTCTGGGAATTCTTTGTGGGGACTTTCCAAGAAGCATTTATAAACCTAACCTTGGAAGAAAGGATATGCAAAGAAATGGCTGCTGCCTAGCGACTGGTGCACCACAGCCAAGAACAGATTTACCTAAATCTGCAAAGAACCATCATGCATGATTAAAGCAACAAGCATTCACAATGTTCAATTTTAACACTTTCCTTTCTGCTTGCAATGCTCCCATCAATAACTAAACTGCTTTTAGTATTTAACAAGCAAGCTGTGTTCTGTCACTGCAAACAGAAGTGGGCGGAGGTCCTACAGAGAAGTTCATAAGGCAGCACAGAAAATCCTTGGCAGGATGGAGGGAACGTGTTTGGGAGCTTACTCTGCCCTTTCTTCTTTTGCCATTGATGTCGTTGCTCTATTCTCAGTGCCATGTGGGCTGCACCTGGTTGGGTAGCAGGATTTTAATATCTGTATTTAGCTCTTCGGAATGTTCCTATTCAGTTGATATTTTGGAAGCTGCCAAGCTTTTCCTGAGGAAAACAAACGGAAAGGAAATGCCAGGATTTCTGACAGCTTACGACTCAGCTATACCAAAATGGAAATTCATGACAAAAATAAAAGGTACTTCTCTAGCCTCCAGCTTTCTCTATGACGAATTTCAAAGACTTGCTGCTTCAGAAATAATTTTTTATTTAAAAGAATATTAACAGCTTTAATATGTGGGTTCTCACCAGATCCCTTAATATTTAGGGAATGTTCAGGCTACTTGAAATAATATTATAATGTTATACTTTTTATTTTAAATTTGTTGGTAAGTAGAAGTACTCATTTATTCATGTGTACATTACTTAGTGACTGCCAAAAGCAAACAATGCGCAACCATGTGATAAGCCTTAATTATTTTTTTAAAAGTGCCAATGGTAATTAGAACTAAACTCTTAATAAATTTTACTTTTTGATCTGCCATGCAGGATTGGAAACCTCATACAACAACCTCAGAGACCAGTCTCAGTTTTGAGACTTCTGCCAAATAACTGGAGTACCAGTAAGAGCTCCTGGCTAGCTTCTACCCTGGCCAAGAGAAGTATGAGTTGACTACCGTACAGTTAAGAACTCTTTCAATACTTGAAACTATGAGTGGCTGCCGTAAATTGCCATACACAGCTAAAAACATGGGAAAAGGCCACCTCAAACTCGGGGTGGGGGGGAATGCAAAGGGACAAAAACATTTTAAAAAATGTACTAAAATTTTCCATTCAAATTGCTCCTGCTTACAAACATTCTTCATGCCAAGGTAAACTAGACTGGACACCAACACTTCTGAGGGCTCTTTCTGAGATTTCCTTCAAGAAATCTTAAAATCATTTACTGCCTATCAAAGAGTCAAAGAAAGTGTCTGAGATTTCAGCTAATCTGGATAAAAATTCTTGAAAAGACTTTGCTTTTTTGCCCCCTTTAAGAGTACATTTTGGTGGGGCTTCTCAGACCGGGAATGGAATGAAGTTCGAGTCAATCTGCCTTCCCACTGCTCCACTCAGTTTCCTCAAGAATCCTGTATAAAGACATTGTCAACACTGAATCCCACTTCCTCAGAGTTTACATATTTAAAAACACTAGACAATGTACAGAAAACCACAATATTAATGAACATTTGCAGGCTGTAGACTTTAAACTAAAAACGAGCAACATTTCTTTAAAGCAGACAATTGTGTTGGCATTTGTTAATTAGACACTTGGAAACAATGAAGGATTCTTTCAGTCAAAGGCAGATTTATAGGAAGAAGAGATGATTCAGACCCACTTTTCTAGACTGGGAAGAATAATTTTGCTTTTAAGTTTGCTTATGCAAGAGCTGTGCGCTGTTTGTCATCTTTGTGACCTTAATAGTAAACACATGTTTCTGACATGAAATTAAATGGGAAGAGCTGAATATCTAATATTCATATTTTATAAATAAACAACATATTTAAAACATCCTGTATAGGGTTCAATGCTGCTGCTAGTATATATATATTTTTCAAACAAAAAAATTCCAGTAAAACATAACTATATTGTTCAATTGTATAATACTGCCTGAAATCCCTTGTTGTTCCTTAAAGGAATGAATATGTACTACCGGTACATTGAACACGTAAGAAAAGAATCAAAAAGAAAGGCATGGACTTAACACAGAGGTGGAAACAGTGCTTCCATAGTAGACCCTGGAAAATAATGGAGGTAAATGAAAACAAGTGTTTCAAAAGCAGGAAACACTTATTTCTGTTTCTAAGCACAGGAAGATTTTTGTGCATCCAAGTCAGCACACAGACCTGGATGTGTTTCAGAGTTGCTTATGATTCAGAAAGACGGACTTTTGAATGCCTATATGCAGTATGATAACCACAGTCCACAAGGATGACCTATCCAACATTTCTAGTATGTGGAAAAATAAATACATACAGTTGTGGAGAACTGGTAAGCCATGTACTGGTAAGTTCATGAGCCTTATATCAGGGTGACTTGCAGCAAGTAACAGAACTTCATTAGAATATCATTATTTTCGAACGTAAAAGACATTGTATCCAAGGGAAAACAAATCTATTTTGGATGGCAGTGCCCAATTAAAAAAAAATATTCAATTATCAGATTGCAAATTATTGGAAGCCTACAGACCAATGAGCATGACCTGATTATACTTAATACTGAGAAACAAGCCCTAATTATATCATTAGTTGTTGGAGGTTAGTCCTCTACAGACACTCAAAGCTTCTTCCAAAAGGTAGATTTCCTAATCCTAGGGAACATTGCTAGTGAAATTGTCTCAGAGGTAAATGTAGAAGAAAAAGAGGAATAAAAAATTGGAAGTCCTTGCAGAAGACATTGTTAAACATCCACAGAACCCCAACTGAGACTAGAACCAATTCTGGTTAAAAACCTCCCCTAGTTCATGGTATAGTGAAGGTAATACCAAAGTGGAGAAAGTAGTCCTCAACAGAGGCTCCTGTTAGTCTTTGGAAAAAAGTGGGATAATCTCCTTGTCTTAAAGGTTAAGAAGGAACATTACAGTCCCTGGCAATAGAGTAGTATTTTTTACAACATCTGCCATTAGCAGACCTGGATAGTTTACATCTAAGACAGCGAAGGAATTCCCTGCTCTGCTGTTGGTCATTTTTAATTAAATTTTTGACTATCAGGAAATAACGCTTATGCCCAATATTCAAAAAACAGCTTGATGACCAAGTTGGTTGCTCAGCCTGACTTCTGAAAAGAAAACCAACACAAGAGTCAATGAATACAAAAATAAAGGCTAATCATATATTTAGGGAAGGGTAAGTGGAGAAAAAAAATCTTTTCAAATATTGCTTATTTCATCCTTTTTCAAGATGAGAGCTTTTGTATTCAGCTGGTTAATGGCCAGATGTTTAAAGGAGTTGTCCTGTGAAAACATTTTGATTGTGTGTGAGTACTTCAAGCAGCTTGTAGGACTCAATGATATTAAAGATTTTTATATTGCTGTCACAAAAGTGCAAGCAAAACCACTATAATTTACAGATTATTATGGCCTACTTCTGTTACCCTCTTCCCTCCCTTCTCTCACTGCCTTCCCCTTCCTTCCCTGTGCCCTTCTGCCTTCCCTCTCTCCTCCCTCCTTGCCCTCTCCCCCTTCACTCCCTTAATTCTTTCTTTTTCCCTTCTTGTCACTCCCTCCCTCCCTCTTTCAAGAACTTCAAACTCAGTTAAATCTGAGATTGGAAAAAAAATCTGATTTTGTATACTGAATGTGGGCTTAAAATGGGTTCTTACGCATTTTATGCAAACTTTAAAATACGTCACCTTTTATTGCCCATTTTATGACCATATCGTTATGATGTTCACAATAAAGCTTTTGCTTCCTGCTACAGATGCTATTTACTTCACTGCCACTAATTTCAAACCCTATAGATGTACCTAATTTGGTTTAAAGAGCTCAATTCAAGCAGTAATATGGTTAGGGTAAACCAGAAAAATACAGAATCCAGGCTGTTTAAAATTACTGGTCACAGGTCAGTGATGGGTCAGTATGAAGGAAAGCCAATGATCCTCCTGTATAAATAGAAGAGGATGAATAATGAGAAGTTTCCTCAGGGTTAAACTCTGAAAAATTCTCTGTTCACCTTATATATATATCTATCTTTAACATTTTTCCAGTTCAGCTACATGACATAGCAAAATGCATTTATAAGCAAAAATACCATGCCCAGACAAATACCTGTAGTTACATTTATGTCGCTAAAAAAGCAACAGCAATGATGTCAGATCACTATTCTGCAATATATATTACAGACATAATGTATGCCTGCATATGTCCATATGGCACATAATTACATCTGAATGCCAGGTAAACAACCCAACTAGATGATTTTAACTATTTTTTTAAACATGGTGCCACTTCAGCAGGAACTTTCCCTGATACTTGGGAGAAGCAGATTACACCACCTGCTTATAGAGCAGCTGCAGTTAATGGTGCAACGTGTTGCTAATGACTGTGTGCTGGCAAGCTGCATTTCAATTGCACCTATTTTAAAGACAGGTTGTGAAACTAATTAATTAATTATTGTCTGCAAATCATGTTGAGATCCTCAGGTGAAATCCATTACCCTGGCATGCTAGATTATTTATTACAGATTAGATGAAAAAGGAAAAAGTAATTGTGGACTCGCCTGAAAGCATCAGCATAATGTCCTAAAGATAAGAAAAGATTAATCTAGTTAATAAGTAATTACGTGCAGCTTTTCAGGAAGAAAACAAATTCAAATTTTTATGCACATTACCATATGGAGCAAGCTGTCTGAAATAGTGGGGACGCAATTAAAGAAGCCCTGCTCAAACCTCCTGTGAAGCAAACTGAAATGAAGCAGGTAAGTAATTCTACAATTCTCGTAGACCCCAGTGGGGTGGATAGTGAATTGGAACTAAATAAGGTAGTAAACAAAATTTAATTCTTGGATCAAATGCAGCACTTAAAACAAATAAAAATAAAAAAACAAGAAGGGAATTACAAGTAAAATTATTACTAGTTGAAAGAGTTACAATTTCAGTAGCAATACTATGCTTTAAAATACCGTATTTTTAAAAAAAATTATTTCAATTTTGAAACCTTCTAGAAGCTTTTTAAGAGAAACCTGACAATTCTTGTTCATAGGTGAATCTTCCACAGATAGCGAGGCATTTGAAGGAGTAGCAAGTCAATGGGTAAAAAAGGAAATTAATAGAAACAAGTTTAAAAAATTGTAAGAAACATGTCTTTCTTATTTCTTTCTGCCAGGTTTTTGCTAAACTGATTATTTTAATCTCTGTGTGAGCTGAATTTTGAATAACCATCTTTATCAGACAACAGCAAGCCATATAGCTTAAGAATTATCTTGGTGACGCTGTTTATTTTTTTGTACATGCAGTTAGCATCAGCTTTCACTGATCTGCATACAGCTCCTCAACAAGGCCACAGGAGAAGTATTAATTCATCATTTGCAACTTGATACTGCAATTATGCAAAATCACAGGAAAGATTATTTGGTCTTTGCGATAAAGTCAGATCAGATAATCACAATGCTCGATCTTTGATATCTACTAGTCTTTCCATTTAAATGTAAAAGTTTACTTTTAATGTTTCAAAGTTTATTCTATGTATTCATAATATTTTCTTAAATCAGAGTCCTAGGCTACTTCCAGGATGCGTCTGGGGAGGAGAAGACAGACGGCGGGGCTACAGGACAAGGCTTCTGCGATCCAGACTCCATCGTGTCAAACACAGATGGGCACTGTCATCCTACGCTCATGATCTACTCCTCTCATTTTCCTTATCCTAACAAGGATAATGCGAAGCACTCATTCATGATTGAATAAAATGAGGAGTTATTCAAATAAATGAGTTATCAGTGTGCAAGTAACTGAACCCTTTATACTCAATTGAGCTAGTGACCAATGTGGCAAGTTAAAATGGTTTTATTAATGGGTAGAAGACAAATGTTATCACAAGTCTTCCATTGTACAACTTCATGAATGTGCAATCATTCCCCTTTCTACAAAATATTCCTCCTGATGTGCATTGCATGTGGGTTCACACACACACGCCCCCATTTGGGTAACGATAATCAGAGATCTAATCATGAAGCATGATGAACACCTGCAAGAAATGCAAAGCTCCTGCTAGGGCAAGGGGGTTTCTTCCAAAACCTCACAGCAGACACCTGGATTTAAGAATAGAGGAAGAATAAAATCAGTCTCAGGGGGACCTACTGCAGCTCTTCAGTAGCTTTCTTTGAGAGATTCACTGCCTGTTTGTGCCAGTGAGGCCCTTGCAGCCACAAAACTTTCTCATGCTGAATAGATGTATACCTCAAGGGTATATATGCTAACAAACATGAGGGGTAGAGAGGAAAATTCACTTGTTTTGTTGTCGAAAACAGATCCTGTCTAATTGTAAGGGACAAAAGGCAGAAACACCACTGACCAAACCACCCATGGACTTACATTAAGCCACATTCTGTTGGAAAATTTGCTCTTGAAAAATGTGCCAAGCATGCTAATAGCTTAATATACTAGATTACTTGAGTTGCTTGAAATAAGGATGGAGATGAGAACCTGCAATACCTCTGTGGAGGAGAGGTGAACATTTTATTCCAACAACACTTTGGAAAATAACTGCTTTTTGATGCAAACTAGTGCCTTTCAAATAAACATTTGTTCTTACGAAGTACCTCTCTGATCTCAGGAAACATCTTCCCTTGAGTAACCTGCCTACTCCAAATTCATGCCAACAAGGCTCTCCATACCAGACTGCTATGCATCCTGTGCATGTGTGCATACCTACATGCTTTCTGTAGCACAGTGTGTATGCCTCCATGCAGAGGATTGCACGCACATGGACGCACACCAACTGAAAAAGTATTCTAATATTTGCCTCTTTCCTTCAGATAAAAAACTTCAAGCCAGCATTGTATCGACAAAAGTGTGGAAAAAACAACACATTTCAGATGTAATAACAGGACAGCTTCTGTCCTTTTTTCTTGCTCATTTAAAAATGCATATATCTTCTGCTGTTCTTCAGAGTCTTTCCTTGTATTTCTGAACCTTCTCGCAGACGTGCAGTCCACACTCACTAGAGAGATGAGGTGCAGCTGTCAGGAAGGAATTTTTCAGGGAGTTTATAATTTTTGGTCAACTGTGACCAGTAGTTGGTAATTAAAAGATACTCCAGTCTCTTATCAATCATAAAAAATACAATATACATCATCTTAATTGACACGGGAACAATTTTTGCAATGAAACAAGAGTCAGGTATGCAACAGGTAAGACTTTAATGACATTTATGTGGGTAACTGAGCATTCGCTGAAATGCAACCTAAATCAGAAACACTCCTTCAAGTGAAAAACAAAAAAGGTATTTTCTTGTTTCTCACAGCTGCATAGTGGAGTACTGTGAGAAAAAAGTAACAGCAGAACATGGGCAGATATCGGAGAAGTGAACAACTCTCTGCTTGTATTTGGATATGACTGAAATATTTCTGCTTGAATGCTCTAAAGCAAACAAACAAGCTCATGGACAAGAACAAATACACAAAAGGTTGATGCAAAATATAAAGTTGTAAACCATCAGAAGCACCTGATAAGGTCGATTCCAGCTTAAGCTCTTGAAACTGTGTTCACTACCTCTAGTACCCCAAACTATGTATATGTCTTCACAAATCACTCTGAGCTAATATTCACATTTATAGATGAGGAGTCTGTGTTCTACAAGGAATTTGTATACAAGTCTTCCAAGTCCTAAACCAATGCTTTTAATCTCAAGACTTTTCTATTCGGCAAAAATAAAAGGATACAAAGAATAACATTTTATTTTTTTTAAAGGATGTAAAAGGTCTTTGAATCAATACAAATGCATGGAACTAGAAAAGCATGTGAATCACTCCATAAAAGTATTTTAGCTAGTTCTAGAAGGTATTAGCATAGAAATATATTTTTAATAGACTAATGTTATTTATGGCCTTCCAAATCATTCATGGCATAACTAAAACATTAAAACTTACTGAAGTCTGCTACTTCTCTGTCATAAAAGACTCAGAAAAATTACCAGAAAAAATAAGCAGCTTTTTGAATTCCTCTTAAATTACTTACAATAACACTTAAGTGCATACAGAAAGCTTTTCATATGTAAAGCGCAGACCATTTCATAAATGTGGGAATAACATTATTGCATCTATTTTTATCTGGGAAACTGAAAATATATGAGGGGTGTGTGTGTGTGTCACACCGCCCTCCCGCGCAGGGACATCTGAGTCAGCCCATCGCTAATTAGTTTTGTTACTGGAAACAGTCTAGTCATGCTAACATGATGCTCTGGGAAGGTGAAAATGCCCTGCTCCTTGTGAATCTCCTCGCTGCACTTCACCGTGCCATGCGAACAGATCCTCAGAGGCTAATGGCCTGCATTTACAGAGAGGTTGAGCATCCCAAAGTCCCTCTGAAAGCAATCCCTGCAGCTATGCAGCAGCCCAAGCCTCACCTTGCCCTCCAGTCCTGCATTTAAAATTCTCAGCACCTTCTCTTTCGGCTGACTGTCACATTGAGTGATGAGATACACAAGCAGAAAGCTCAGGCAAGCTTGGTCTGGGCTTGCAAAATGGGTTTCTCCAAGAAAATTCCATCATTTAGAGAAAAGTGATCGTACAAAAAAAAAATTTGATCTCCTCAGCAATTATGAATTAGTTACGCAGAAGTGCTGACTGTAAGACTAGCACCCAAGTGTTTTAAGGTCAGATTTATTCTTACTATCAGCTCTTTGAAGATGCAACACCGTCAGGCTTGTGCTGTGCAGGGAGTCAGATTTCATTATTATAATGGTCCCTTCTGGGATCAAAATCTGTGAATGTCTCAGCTTTATCAACCTCTGCTGATTTTGCAGTCTGGAAATGGCTGCAAAGATGAATAGGGAGGGCCCCCAAAATTGGTAACAAACTATGAGGTTTTAAAGGATACAAACATTTATTACAGGTTCATGTTTACCCAGCTCTTTTTCAAAACAACTTCCAATAAAATCAATTAGAAAATCATATCTGAAAAGGAAAGCTATGACAGGACCCATGGAGAGGACTAGTGAACACAGTACAGGCAACAGCATATAATCAAGATGACGACTGATTTATAAAAAAAATCGTATTCATTAAAATATCAGAATGACTACTAGTCTAGGGAGAGATCGTGTCTCTATGAACAAGCTCAAAACTAAAGCCTTGCTGTGGGATTTTGAGGAGAATGAACCTGGAGCATAGGAAGTCTCACTGGATGCAGTGCAGAAGACTCATTCCCTTCAAAATCCCAGGCATAAAGCACCCAGAAGCCTGAAAATAACCAAGCAAGCAAAAACTGCAGATGAATGATTCTCTGAAACACTGAGGACTATTTGGCAACTTGAAAACAAATGAAACATTTAATTTGAGATTTTCTTGGTTTTGTGGTTTTGAGCAAATTTGAGAAAGGAAGGAAAAAGAGGGTATAGTTTATTCACATTAAAATCCTTCCTGGACAACCTGCTGACCTTCAAGAGCCAACCATGACTTTGAAATGAATTAAAATGTCCTAAGTGAAATGCCATTCTCAATTTTCATAATGCATTAATTTTGTGAAATATTTTAATAATTACCATGAAAGATTTTTCGCACACATTATATTCATAGGTGTTCTGCATTTCAGCCTGTGTGGTGCAATATGTACTGTGGCAGCTGCTGACAGCAAGCTTTTCAATGAAATTCCAGAGTGTGTGTGACGTTTTACTGTTTCAGGCTAAAATCCCATCCAGAGCCACAGATAAGCAATTTAAAAACAAAACCAGAACAGATCAACACTTGTTACTTACACCGTAATTGCTATAGCTTTATTCATAGATGTTGAAAAATAGATATACTATGATGCGAAAATATAATTCAGTGTATTTTTACTGTAACTCAGCACTATAGGATTTAGAGTCAATGGAAGACATGAATTCAGGAAAAAAAATAAAGTACTGGATTATTTTTAATTTGTCTGTTACAATGCTTCCCATATTTCCAAAATTCTCCTCACTAGAGAAATAACTTAAAGCCTGGTCAAGCGATTTCTTGCATAATTTCCAAATTTCCAAACAGGAGAATATTTAATATAATTATCAGTACCATCTCCGCTGCTAGGACAGCAATGACTACAACAGGCATCGACAAGAAGTTTTTTGTACTTCTGTGCCATATCAGGGATTTTTTTCTTAAACTTTGTGACATGCATTCAGCCAAGACTGATCAAAGTCTGCCCAAATTTGGATCTAATGAGCAAGGGAAAACTATGCTTAAACCTATGTCCATTTCTTTTTGTATGCATTATAGTATAGATTCCCCATACAAACTGTATGAAAACAAGCAGCTTTGAGTAAGTTCCATTTGGGTTTTTAAAACTAGAAACTCTATGTGAACATAAGGGTGAACTGAAATGCAGCCAACAATGTTACCATTACTTCTTTAAAACAAGACAGAGATATTTCTGTATTTGGAATTAAAGTGCCACAACTTTTTGTTTCTCATTCAGTATAGTATTTCCACAACAGACTGTCCTGGTTTCATCTGTGATAGAGCTAATTTTCTGCCTAGTAGCTGGCATAGTGCTGTGCTTTGGATTTAGGATGAGAATAATGTTGATCACACACTGATGTTTTAGTTGTTGCTAAGCAGTGCTTACACTAGTCGAGGACTTTTCAGGTTCCCCTGCTCTGCCAGGTGCACAAGAAGCTGGGAGGGGGCACAGCCAGGACAGCTGACCCAGACTGGCCAAAGGGCTGTTCCATACCATATGATGTCATGTTCAGTATATAAACTGGGGGCATTGGCTGGGGGACAGCAATCACTGCTCAGGGATGGGATAGGCATCAGTCAGCAGGTGGTGAGCAATTGAACTGTGCATCACTTGTTTTGTATATTCTTTTATCATTATCATTATTATTATTATTTTATTATTATTATTATTATTATTTCTTCCTCTGCTGTCCTATTAAACTGTCTTTATCTCAACCCACAGGTTTTGCTTTTTTTTTTTGATTCTCTCCCCCATCCCACTGGGTGAGCGAGTGGCTGTGTGGTGCTTAGTTGCCAACTGGGGTTAAACCACAACACAGATAATGCTATATAACTGTGCTGCTAGAACGTCTCAGTCAATGTACTTTGCTGGAAATCCCCAAAATCTTTGAACACCTAGCTTTTTGTGTTCTTTTTAAACTGATTACATTCTATGGAAAAAAAGTCTGTCAAAGATCATCTTCTAATGCTGATTTCAGATACACTACTCAGCTTGGTAACTTCAATGCCTGCACCTAAGTACTATTATTACATATTTCAGAAATTAGATCTTTTCTGTTTTCTAACTATCTGTATTTTTGTTACGTGTAGTCTATTACCTTAAAAATAGACAGCTGGGTTATGAACTAGAGAGTAACATATTAAACTGAAATGCTTTCTTCTTTTACTTTATATCTCAAGAGGGACCACTTTGTATAATTAAATGTAGTGAGTCACCTCTCAGCAATGTCTCTCCATAGAATTTAGCAGGTTATGAAATTCTGATCCCTAGGATTTTTTGAAACACCACTAACAAAATTCAAAATAAGTATGTCTATCTGTGTACACACAATTTTGTATCAGCATAGTGTCATAACTGTCCACGAAGCTATTTCTCAAGATTTTTTTTTTTTTTAAACTTAAGAATATGCAGCATTTAAAAAACAAAATCCATAAACTATTTTGGACAGTTCTACCATAATAACTAAATTCCAGATGTTCACTTACTGTTTTTTTCTTTCATTTTCCTTGCTTGCTTTCATGCCAGCATGCATGAAAAAGTGCACGTGTGCTTTTAATACATATTTTGCAATTATTTCAAAAGCTTTAGAGTACAAATTGAGAAACTTCTCTATGGAATATTCCTTGCCCTCTATATGAGCTCAGTAAGCATGTGTAATGCGGCAGAAGATAATGAATCCTCTATCCCCAGTGCAAACTCTTAAAAGTTTGCTACCAGAGGACTCAATCATTTTGGTTGAGGCCATTTCTACTAAGTTAGAGAAAAAAATGTTCTTTGATAAGACATTGTAAGAGACTGAAGCATTAAGAACAATTGTCTCAAAGCTTGCTTGTGTGTGTTTATCTGATAAGACCAGACAGCAGACCACTCCTTTGTCTGATAAGACCCGAGGGCAGACCATTCTTTGGCTTATCAAGTACCACTAGCTTGCAAGGAAACTTGTGCAAACTTGCTGAAGCAGCAGGCCTTCTTTGGCTTATCAGGCACCACCAAGAATAGGACACCAACTGGTATCGGGGCCAGGCCGTTTGCCCATCAACAATATATATTGTGTGATTAGATGTGCATGTGTTGGCTGCGTGATGTTGCCCTAGGTAACCAAACTGAAACAAGAGGGCAAACTCCCTCTCCAACACCGGACAAAAGACGGCACAACAAAACCCGAGTGTGGCCATCCACCACCAAAAAACTGAAGACTGAGGACCAACAGGACGCCGCTGGATCCATGGTGGTGACAATCCTTTGCTTATCTCTCTGAATGCTTGCTTAATTTCCTCCTAATATTTCCTGCCTTTCCTATCGCTTTACTCTCTTATATTTACCCAATAAAACATCTGACTGGCGGCACATGACCTCGTTTGTGTCTTAATTTCGCTCTTGGGATCGTTACAAACCTTCCCCGAGCCTGACAATCAGACCGGGACTTAACAGGCGTTCTATACTGGCAAAAACTATTCTTGCCCTTTATGCATCAAGATGATAAATTAGTCTTGCTCTTGAATTTCTTTTTAAGGGACCAGCCTATCTTCTACAACATTCGTATGTGCATCCATTCCTTTGGGTTAGACTTCTGTGGGATCTGGGCCTGCGCATACATGCTGGGATCAGTAAAGGAGAACTGAGTGGTGGAATAGCATTTGGGGAAGGGAAAACCTTCCACCAGTTTCAACACCTTGCTTGGATTTCAGATATTCAGTTATTCAACGGAGTTTTTATTTAGAATAAAAAAATTACAGCATTCTGCTTGGACACACGTTATTCTTTTTAGTTGCTCACAGCGGCTGCAATCAACTGAACATATATGCTCTTTTTGTACTACAAGTGTACTGTGGCAGGATTTAAGAGAAAGAGATTAATTAAATATTTAAAATCAGATTCTTAATGATACATGGTCATATCCCCCTAGGCATCAATCCTGCAAACACATATGCATGTTAAGTTAATGGAACCTCTCGTGTACACAAAGTATTTAAATCCTCTCAGGATTAGGGATCTAATTTTGTTTGCAAAAGAAAAAAAGTGTCTTCTTTGAGCAGGTATTTTCATTTTCTCTCTCTGTCCTTTACTGAATACCTAAAAAAATTCTTTTCAAGTTTTATTAGATGTATTGTTTGACAAAATGAGGTGAAAATCAATTGTGTATACAAGTAATTTTTGTAATTAAATAGCCTATTGTAATGTCTTATACACAAATTCTTTATCTCTAAACTTCACCCTTTTTGCCAAAAACTTCGATTTATTGCAAAATAAAAGAGGGCAAATAAGACAGTCCTATTCAGAAAATATACGTCCCCTAATATTTAATCTGTTAGATATACAATTGATAATAAATATCAGAAACCTGCCAATAAAATTGAGGGATTTGTCTAGCAATTCAAAAACATTGCTGTATTTCTAACATCATGACAGTGTTTTACCACTTCTTACTGGGAGAGACAGAGGATGGGGAAAAGACTCAAACCCCCTACTGCAAGCGCTTGCTTCAGGTGTGCTGACTGGCACCCTCCAAGGCACCCACGTTTCCTTATTGACCTAAGAGGGAGCTCACAGTCCCAGCTGTCATGCCTGCAACTGCGTTCAGGAAAGATGCCAAAAGCACCTAGAGCAGGTAGTAAATGCTCACCTCTGGCTGAGGTGCACGATGAAAGGAGAAAAGGCAGAGGAAAGAGGGCTGTCCAAGGGGAAGAGCTGGAGTGGGGGGCGAAGAGGGAGGGGAAGGAAAGAGGAACTGCAACCGAAAATGTGCAGGTTTCCTATCGTACTGTAAATATGGTCACTTCAGAAATGCCTGCATAATACAGACACCATGCACAACTTTTGTGCCTTACTTCCATCCATTTGATACCGATTCTCATGGAGTTAATTCTGATCGATGCGATGCATGACAGCATGAAGCAGAGCCCGGTTGAATCAAACATTGGTCCATCTGCATTTGTCTTAAGCCGGTGCCTTCCACATGATGCTGTAAGTCTTAAGTAATCCAAAGCTGCCAGCATTTTCACCTTGGCTGCAGGCTCCAGAGTGTTATGGTCGCTCAGGAGGTCTAAACAGCATTTAGTTGCTGCACTGGTTTATAATAGAAAGCCTTCCAGCAACTGAAAGGACTAGCAGAGATGCCTGTTCCTCTGACATGCCTCTTTCCCAACTCCCAAGAACAGCACGTCTTTTCCTTCCTTTTTCTTCCTCCAAGAAGCACTTGGGGCCCTGGCTTTGCAAAGCTCTAATGTTTACACAGAAGAGCTTCCTGGGCTCTCAAGAGCTGATTGCAAAGACAACGTTTAACTCCTCTGAACTTCAAGTCAAAGTACCGAGCCTTTACTCAGGACAGAAATCCTATAACAGGAGATTGCAATCCGGTATCGCAGCACTTCAGATCTGGACTGGACTTCCATCATTAAACTTAACTTATGCATAAGAAATCTAATCATCTGACTAATTAGATTTCTGGCACAAGTGTCTTACTGTCATTCGATAAGCATAGAATTCATGAACAAAATAGATGACGATATTACTGCAATCACATAGTGCATCATAAAATCTATCATAAAATATGATATTACTGATGATCATATAGTGCTAAAACATGAAATAAGGTGATAGCAAATAAATAAATAGAAGAATCAGTCATAATTCCCAGTGTCATCTTTACGCTTAGTTTTCTCATTTCAAAAGCATCTTCTTTGAGCAAAATAATATAGTTTTTGTTACATTTTAAAGCAGCTTTCTGTAGACTTGTAACAGCACATAGTACTGTAAGAGTTGAATTCATTGATGGTTGATATTTTTAGGCCCATCCTCAGCAAAGACAGGTTACAGATCTCTATTAAACAGACACTGTGCAGCCACACATACCTCTCTATTATTTAAAAGAAACCTACACCCTTGACAGTGACTTTTCAGGCAATTATTGCGTGCCTGTGCTAATCCCCCATTAGGCAGTGCCAAGAAATTATCAGAACAGCAGATAGCTTCAGATATTATTGTGCTGTGTCATGCTGGATGGAGACCTGGTTGCTTTGACAGGTGGTATCCCCCTGGCATTTGAGGGAAATCAGATTTGTTGGCTGACACTGGGCAGTATCCTCCTGGCACTTGAGGGAAATCAGATTTGCTGGCTGACACTGTCACTTCTGTTTGCTGCCTCTGATGTCTCTGATCAGGAGGTACAGCTCACTAGCAGTGAATTCTGCACAGCTTAAAAAGGGCTGTCCCTGAGTGGGCATTTCTTGAGAAAGGTCCCACAGAGAATCAGCAGGCACTTGCTCTTCTTCTGTGCTGGTTATTTCATCTCGTCCTCATTATTATTTCTGGCTTATCGAGCACCAAAAGCCTAGCAGGAAAACACTAACTACAATACTTTCTGTGGGCTGATGCCACTCAGACTCACCTGAATTAGAAGGTGATGTCTAGTGCTTTACCTAGTGCTTAAGCCATAAAGGGAGTTTATTGAGCTGAAGTGCAGCCTGCTTGGCAAAGAGTGCCTGCAGCTCCAGGAAACAGCATGAAAATAAGGCTGAGATGTCATATCTGCCGTTTGAACTGAAGGCACACCCATTTGGCTACCTGAACGCACAATCCTGTGGTACTATTCGAGCCCGATTGCTAGTGGATGAAGCAGATATCAAAGTTTTCTTTTCATCTCTAAGAGGTACAGTGCATAACTTCTCATATTATCCTATCGCCCAGCTTCATCTCTTACAGCAGGATCTCTGGCAGAAGTGAAAAGGCCTGAGGAGATCTGGTGCTGCAGTTAGCAAAAACCCCTGGATAAAAGACGCACCACAGAAGCTTTCTGAAGGAAGCTCCCTGCTCACATACCTTGCTGGGCAGAGCAGGGGTCACCGTGGACCCTGTTTTTGAGGAATTTGTTCTGGTTCCCTCACATCTTACATCTTCTGGGCAGTCAGTGCAAGCACTCCAGACCAAGAGACAGAACTGGTTAAGATAATCCTCTCTTAGCTAAGGTATGAGAACACTCTGTGTATGTCTTGAAGACACACCCTCTTTATCTGAAGATAAGAAAGGACTTCATGCTTTTACAAATATTTTTGAAAAGTAAGCACTACAAAGCTACTGTTACATACTAATGCAAACTTTTTGGAGAAGTACTGATGTTCCTCAGAAATTAGTTTTCCTAACTATAACACTAAATGCACAACTATGATTTTTTTATCAACTAAAACCACAGAGACAAGAAAATAAAAACTTGTTATCTGGCCCCTACTTGCTCTGAGTACTGTTTGCTAATGTATAATACTCTCAGGCTTTTGGATTATAATTGTATCTCTTTTTGAATTCTGATATATATTAATTTAATGCTTTTGTGGCTCAGTATCCTAATCTATAAAACTGCACACACTTTGGTCATTTTTTTGATGGCTAACGATAAAGGAAAGCATATAAATTCTGAATCTACTGTTTATACTGCAGTAGTGGTATACCTGTACGGGCTGGCACCAATCAGGAAGACTAAGATGCCAGTAAACTATATGATATGCAGATATGCAGCGAAACATAATGATGTTTATAGCTTCAAAAAACAAACACCCAGGATATGGGAAAAGATGTCAAACAAAGGCAAGGAAAGCAGAGAGGGCTAGTTTGGTTGCTTCCACTTCTATATTTATAATGCAAATAACACTGCTGTAAATTCAACTGGCTTACTGACCAGTGGACTGCATGCTGAAAAATTATTAACTTTGTTGATAGTGCACATCATAGCCAGATCTTGCAATTATTTATTGTGAACAGCTATATTGAGGTGAGTCATTTTATGGATGTCTGCAGATCCTACTATAAAGTATCACGCTCAATTCCAGTTACACCCCGTTACTATTGTGATGGCCATTGCTTCTTCCCTCCCAAAGGTAAATTATGGTAGGATTTTAATGAGTAAAAGCCCTCTGAGGTCTCAAGCATGCTGACAGCATTTTTGAAAATGTGGACTTTAACTTTTACTGTACAGAACAGCAGCTCTTTATTAGAAAACGGTTATGACATACTTTATCACCAGGCTAAAAGGAAAGGCGTGATTGCACTGGTATCAATGGCAAGGTCTGCACTTCTTTTAGAGCGATAAATATTGAAGTGTACTTTGACTCCTCTGTCACCTGCGCTGGAATACTTACAGTACTCCTTGGGGAAAATAACACAGTATTAAGCTAATCGTTCTGAAATAATTACAAGTGAAGTAGATGCTTGTACTCGGATTTGATATATGAGGAAACTTAATACATGTAACTTGGTGGCATTCAATCCTGCTCCTTCCAAACAGGAGAATGGGAAATTCTGAACTGGCAGCTCTCCTTGGACTTCTGTGCTTTTTGTTTTGCTCCATGTCAGCAGTTCTCCACTTTCCATGTAGTTTCTATCACACTGTATTACACAAATACAGAGCAGGCTTAACCAGGCTTGCTAGGGATGAGCCTAGGGGTGGCATGCCTGTGTTGGAGAAGAGATCAATAGCCCAACTGAAGTGCATTTACACTGATGCACGCAGCATGGGCAATAAACAGGAGAAGCTGGAAGCCATTGCGCAGCACGAAAACTATGATGTGGTCGCCATCACGGAAATATGGTGGGATGACTCACACAACTGGAGTGCTGCAATGGATGGCTACAAGCTCTTTAGAAGGGACAGGCAAGAAAGGAGAGGTAGTGGGTAGCCTTGTACATTAGAGAGTGTTTTGATTGTCTAGAGCTCAACAAAGGTAATGACAAGGTTGAGTGCTTATGGGTAAAGATCAGAGGGAAGGCTAACAAGGCAGATATCCTGGTGGGAGTCTGTTATAGACCACCCAACCAGGATGAGGAAACAGATGAAGTATTCTACAAGCGGTTGGCTGAAGTCTCACAATCTCTAGCCCTTGTTCTCATGGGAGACTTCAACTTACCAGATATCTGCTGGAAATACAACACAGCAGAGAGGAAACAGTCTCGGAGGTTCCTGGAGTGTGTGGGAGATGATAACTGCCTGACGCAGCTGGTGAGCGAGCCCACCAGGGAAGGTGCCCCGCTGGACCTGCTGTTTACAAACAGAGAAGGCCTGGTGGGTGATGTGGTGGTTGGAGGCTGTCTTGGGCTCAGCGACCACGAAATGATCGAGTTTTCAATTCTTGGAGAAGTAAGGAAGGGAGTCAGCAAAACCGCTACCCTGAACTTTAGAAGGGCAGACTTTGGCCTGTTTAGGAGCCTGGTTGACAGAGTCCCTTGGGAGGCAGTCCTGAAGGGCAAAGGAGTCCAGGAAGGCTGGATGCTATTCAAGAAAGAAGTCTTAAAGGCACAGGAGCAGGACCAGAGAGTGGTCAACTGAGTCAGACTGGTCAACTGGGGAGGTCCCAGATGACTGGAAGTTAGCAAATGTGATGCCCTTCTACAAGAAGGGTCAGAAGGAGGATCCGGGGAACTACAGGCCTGTCAGCCTGACCTCGGTGCCGGGAAAGGTTATGGAGCAGATCATCTTGAGTGCCATTATGCGGCACATGAGGGACAACCGGGGGATCAGGCTCAGCCAGCAAGGGTTTATGAAAAGGAGGTCCTGCTTGACTCACCTAGTCTCCTTCTATGACAAGGTGACCCGCTCAGTGGATGAGGGGAAGGCTGTGGATCTTCTCTACTTGGACTTTAGTAAGGCCTTTGACACAGTCTCCCACAGCATTCTCCTGGAGAAGCTGGCTGCTCATGGCTTGGATAAGTGCACTCTGCACTGGGTTAAAAACTGGCTGGACGGCTGAGCCCAGAGAGTGGTGGTGAATGGAGTCAAATCCAGTTGGCGGCCGGTCACGAGTGGTGTTCCCCAGGGCTCAGTGTTGGGGCTGGTCCTGTTCAATATCTTCATTGATGATCTGGAGGAGGGGATCGAGTGCACCCTCAGTAAGTTTGCAGATGACACCAAGTTGCGTGGAAGTGTCGATCTGCTGGAGGGTAGGAAGGCCCTACAGAGGGACCTGGACAGGCTGGATCGATGGGCCGGGGCCAACTGTATGAGGTTCAACAAGGCTAAGTGCCGAGTCCTGCACTTGGGTCACAACAACCCCAGGCAACGCTACAGGCTGGGGGAGGAGTGGCTGGAGAGCTGCCTGGTTGAAAAGGACCTGGGGGTGCTGGTCGACAGCTGCCTGAACATGAGCCAGCAGTGTGCTCAGGCGGCCAAGAGGGCCAATGGCATCCTGGCTTGTATCAGGAATAGTGTGGCCAGCAGGACCAGGGAGGTGATAGTGCCCCTGGACTCGGCACTGGTGAGGCCGCACCTCGAGTCCTGGGTTCAGTTTTGGGCCCCTCACTACAAGAAGGACATCGAGGTGCTGGAGCGTGTCCAAAGAAGGGCAACGAAGCTGGTGAAAGGTCTAGAGCACAAGTCTTATGAGGAGCAGCTGAGGGAGCTGGGGTTGTTTAGTCTGGAGAAGAGGAGGCTGAGGGGAGACCTTATTGCTCTCTACAACTGCCTGAAAGGAGATTGTAGTGAGGTGGGGGTCAGTCTCTTCTCCCTAGTAACGCACAATAGGACGAGAGGAAACGGCCTCAAGCTGCGCCAGGGGAAGTTTAGGTTGGCTATTTGGAAAAACTTCTTCACCGAAAGGGTAGTCAGGCACTGGACCAGGCTGCCCAGGGAAGTGGTTGAGTCTCCGTCCCTGGAGGTATTTAAAAGACAGGTAGACGTGGTGCTTGAGGACATGGTTTAGTGGTGGACTTGGCAGTGCTAGGTTAATGGTTGGACTCGATGATCTTAAGGGTCTTTTCCAACCTTCACAATTCTATGATTCTGTGACTCTATGAATACTGCTGCAGTATTGCAGGTATCTGTATACCCAGCTATGTTCATCTAAAATTCTATCATAGATAATATAACATTTTAGTTTCCCAATTCTGATACACAATGAACAAATTTAAAGTTTAAAATCACCCCAAATGTGTCCCCCATCCCTCAGTGCATCACTGGCTATGTTGGAAAGCTATTAGAGATCAAAAGCTATGCTAAAACTGCAAGAGATCAAAAAAGACCTATGGCAATATGAATGTGAAGTGATCAAGCCTATAGTTCTTCAGGCAAGATTGTTCCTTGCCTGAAAAAAAATAGAAAAACTCAGATCTCTTGAGGATAGGAATTCACAAGAACGGAAATAGCACTTCAACATGATCATTTTTTTTGCAAGCAAGAAAAGGAGAGGGATGAAACCCAAATACACTGGACTGGGCACTGAAAGAAGCATTTTGCCTGGGCAAAATTATTTTAAATTGACAGGTTTGTATTTATAGCATATTTTGACCTATAATTGCTTCAGCATATTGTAGTACAATGCTATTGTTGAATATGATAAAGAACATTTTAATCTACTGAATGTGCAAAAAGCACAAATGACTTTTTAAGAGCACTTTTGTTTTGACTGACAAAGATTTATGTCAATGAGAGAAAAGTTGTAATGAAAAAACATTGCTATAAAGCACATGTGTATGCTTAATTCTTATATATATGTGAATGAGACAGACAGCAATAAAGAAATACAGCTGCCTGTAAGATCTGGTCTTTAATTTTCCCTATTCCATTTTTAAAGCCATCACCGAGGTGTGATATTTTGATAACACATTAGCACAGTTGTGACATAAAAATGTCAATGCCTATAAATTAATTACATCTTTTAATATAAAATATGAGTATCAAAGATGTTGAAATAGTCTTGCAAACCTCTGACCTGATAGAAACCTGTGAGTAAAAAAACACTGCAACTGATTAAATTTTTTTTTATCAGATTCCCACTCCCCAGGATAGCCCTAGCCTCTGCTTGCTTTTCAGTTTTGGATCATTCCTGCCTAACGGGAGGGCTACCAGGAAAAATTGTGGGTTTCATGTTTAGAGCAACTGCGCATAAGAAATGCATTTCACAGAAGTCCCAGGCTTTCCAGATTATGAAAGGGCTTGCAGACGTGTCCCATTGATGGCAGTTCTCTCTGTATGCATTATAAGTGCACTGCTCTGGGACAACCCTTATGCAGAGGGAGTGGGATGACAGGGGGAGAAGGGGACAGGGAAGTAAAATAGTGTGAAGGCTCCAAAGGCAAATCCAAGCAGATAAAATACCTGAATAACTACTTGTTGTGAGCAGATGACAAAAAATTGATACCAGGTCACACAATAATAGCATCAAGAGCAAGACACATGTCCTCTTCCAACGCATGGCATCCACCCTGTGTGATTAGAAAAGCTGCGACATGACCTCACTCTCTCTAATAAATCTATCAAAAGCTAAAAACCATGTTTCACCTGGAAACCATACGCATGACTGCCATGCTGGTTTTCAACTAACAGGAAGTCATTTACCAGAAGGTGAGTGGAAGTGAATGATGAACGCACCCTTCAGTGTAGCAGCTGAACCAAAAAGCACCTGCTGAAATCCTTGTGGGGTAGAATATTTTGGCAGGGAGAATGTTGCCTATATGTCTTCAGCTGGGAACTGAGTACTTCTACATGTACTCTCAGCTTAAAAAAAGATATCTACTGTTTATCAGACACTCTACAGATAATATAGAAAACTTTTGAGTGGAATGACTATTGCATTTATTTATTCTCTCTCCCTTCAGCAGATTGCTCTAGCTTTTATGAACAAAAAAATGCAGCCCCTCTCTCTCATCTGCTTGGACTGCTGCAATTAATGAGCTAAGTCAAGCATTGCCACAAGCGCGATTCATTATCGTTGTTCCACTCTGTGTTCAAATTATATTTAAAATAGTTGGCAAAGGGTATTGTTGAGAGAGTAAAAAAAGAGTGCTCAACACACCCATATTCTACAAGTTTCCTTTTGTAGAGAAACATCACTCTTCATATAGGCGTGTAAAGAATTTGATTTTCTTTTATGCTATATTGCAGCCAGTACTAAATTATTATTGTATTATACACATGACCAAACGAGATCAATAGTGAATAATCGTTTTTTCTGCAATACACAACCTCTCACTCTTGTCTGAAACAAAACAAAACAAAAAAAAACCCAAACTGTAAGAAAATATTTTCCTTTTTATATGATTGTAAAATGAGTCAACTGTTTTTGTTTATTTGACTAAGTCCACTGCTCTAGAAGACAACACAGGCATCAGATTTTGTACATAACTCTCTCTCTCACAAGAATTCAAAGAAAGTCCTTTTTGACTTACTAAGGGCCTACCTACAGTGGGTCCAGCAAGACTTAAGACGTAACTCGTTTACAGTGTAACTTCATTCCTTCCCAAGAGTCCAAGTTTTGCAACCCTTTCTCACATTAAAAAGCCCAATCATGAGTAATTCAGCAAAAACAACTGCCTTTTTTGATTTTCTGAAATGATAACACACTAACCATCTAAATTTCTATTTAAGCTTCTAAACAATTAACTTTTTTTAAAAGTTATACAATTATCACTGCTTTTATGAACCCAGGCTTAAGACTGCTAGTCTATTTGAATAAAATAAAGTCAGGGAAAAGTATTGCATATTTATCGAACAGCGTGCAACTTCATACATTCCATCAGAAATCCCAGAAGTATGTCAGGGAAGTCTTTCAGTGTTTTCTGGCTTGTGCTGCAAATCATCAATCCTTTGGTTGTCTAAACAACATGATTCTTTAAAAAACAGGTTTGAATTCTCTCCAGGAAGAGCTGATCCTTATTTGGATAACCATCTAAAAGACTCAGAGCTATGCATTCTCTCTAAAACTGTGTAGGAATGTCTCGGTGGTGGAGAGAGGAATCCAGTTAATGAAGTAAGAGAAAAACACACTGCCAGAAGGACCCTTCGGTGCTCTGTCCTGTCCTTTCCCTGTTGCCTCACCCTGTCAATCATGCCTGAGAAGACAGCATGAGCTGTTTCTTGCACACAGGTACAAGCCTCGTAACTGATGGTTTTGAGGCAACTCTTATGAAAATTCATATAGGGAGAGGACACTTCATTACTGAGGTCTCTATGTTACTTTATAGTAAGAGAAGGAAGTTTCACGTTAACCTGACATAGATGAGTAATCATCTTGATACCATTTCCCAGATGAATAATCGTCTCGGAAAAAACTGCTAAACATTATCAGTTGCAGTTCAGACAGCCCAGCTGGGATGAGTCAGGCTGTAGGAGCACCTCAAGCTTCAGGGAAGCCGGAAACCTGCCAATGATTAAAGGTAGAAGCCTCCAAAACACACGAGAAATAAGGCTACTGGCTTGTTTGCAAAAGTCTGTCCATCATTAAGGTCAGACAGACCTTACAGTGCTTTTTCCCCACATGGTTATATCAACATCTGAAAAAGACTCGTGTCTCCCCAGTTGACACAGTCATGCCAAACAGCCTCCTTGTATGAACACAGGTTATGTTGACAGAGGAGGGTGGCTGGCAAGCTGTATCATGTGGAGATGAGGTCTAGTTACACCAACAGTAAACCCATTTTGTTGACATGTTAGGTTTGACCTCAGGCACTCTGCTAACATCACATCTATTCCGCAGAAGTGCTGTAGTATAGACTGCAATGTAATGCCATCCTATGTACAGTAAAGTTCCCCTGCTCTAATATGAGTTCAGAAACATGTATCACAAGCATGGATTCATCTCCTTAAAATGGTTAGCTCATTTTTCTAGGATTTAATAATATTGATCCTTTTCTGTAAGAACTCCATTATTATATTGCCTGTACTTACCATGAAGGTGATGTGCATAATTTTTATGCAGATTATGCATTTAAGAAACACATAAGTGACAAGATTTTCTTATGACACTTTTTCATAGTCACTGTTTTTAGTCTAGTGTAGCATAGCCTTACAAATGATTTTCCTTTTTAGTCAGGAAAAATCACTGTCAGCAAGCAAGTTGCTTAATGTTGTTTACAACATGTCTTCTTAAGGTCAAAATTAACATATGTAATGATCATTTTAAGGAGTGACACTGTGATGCATCAAGCATGAAAGAGGTCAAGAGTAAGTCCACTAATAATGTCATCTTATCCTTATATACCTCCAAATATTCAAAAGAATCCAGGTTTCAACTGGTTCAGTCTCCTTCATCAATTTTTGGGCTAGTATATACATATAAATATATATCGAATGGGGTGAATCAGTGCAGAAACATTCTTTGCCTTGCCCTTGTAGGAGCTGGTTACCTACTGCACTGAGCTTTCAGGTAGCCCAGGGAAATCAGTGCCTGAAATCAGGCACTCGAGTTTGGTGCTTAAAGTTAGGTGGTATGAATACGTCCGCCTCCAACAGTCTGTTTATTTTCCCACAGAAGTTTGCCGAAATTCCCATGGATTTTGCTTAGAGCTGTATTGGGTTTAATGTGATTTGCTGAAGAACTTGTTTATTCTTTACAGGTTTCTGTTTTTCATGTGTAACCTTTTCCTATTTCCTTTGAATATTCTCATAAGAGTACACATCTCCACTACTACATAACAAAGAACCCTGTTTAATATAACTATATTTTTATAAGTGGCTTAGGAGAAGTAGGTTAGCCTGTTTACAAAGTGTTTGCCTGCTGTAAGCATGTTTTAAATACCTGACTTTACCTTACTTAGAAATCCTTTAAACTCTTCTATGCATCTGCAGACAGAAGAGGCTGAACAACACTATGTCTTTTAGATTTAATTGCTGCTTCCTGAAGTGAGCAACCCATATCACTGTCTCAAAAGTGTCACGGTTGTTGCTGTTGAGGTTGTGCGGATCAACTAAACAAACCTTTCAGCTGTCAGATTTGACAGTGACACGTACATAACATCCTCTTTATAAAGTGGAAGCACCACAAGCACATTGGACACCCAATATAGTATGCACTCAACCTTTTTCCAAAGAAAGGTAAGAATCACACCTAATTTTTCTTCATAGCTGCATTCAAAGGAGGCATACCCCTTAAAATAGCATTTTACAAGGCAGTACCACCACCTAAGAGAGCTGTCGGAAAGGGACTGGATTGCATGCAGCTAGCCAGCTAGGCACAAAAAGCGTGGCAACTAACAGGAAACAGCCTTTCTTCATGGCATTTCAAGACCTCATAGCAAAACTGAACTAGTCTTGGCAACAGAGTTGACTGTGTTTTTGTCGTTTCCCTTACAGTGGATTCATTGGTAGCCCAGATGCTGCAGTTGAAAAAGATCATGGAGTATCTTGGGCAAGTCATGGCCAAGGCTCACTACATACAAAAGCAGAAAACATCAAACCTCACTCAAAGCGGGCAAAGAGGGAGAGAAGTAATTAATTCTCCTCTTCCTTGTGCATACAGTCATTCTAGATGGTAAACTGCAGGATAAAAGGCCTAGTGATAACTGTATTATGGCAACAAATTATATGCTCTATCTAAATAGAGGAGACACATTGTAAAAAGATGCTGTCCTTCCCTTCCCCACCCTTTTCAGTCCATTTCTATTGCACACGTTTAAACACACATTTCAGCCACTGAAGTATTTATGGATGGAGTCGAGCTAGAGCCCATCCTACAAATTTAAAGCCCATAAAGTCACGCAGAACCCAGTTTATTTCACGGGGAAAAAAGGGGAGTGTGACGTACTTCCTAGGAATACTTCTGAAACCTTGTCAGATCTGTTTAAAGAGGTAACGTGGCCCAGGGTCAAACAGATCTGCATGCTAATGCATTTTTTGGTGTTTTTTTAAAATTGACACTGGAAAACAAAAGGTGGTTTGTACATACAGCACCCTGTCACTAAGGTGTAAGCGGTGTGTGCCTTAGGAAACTCAAGATGCAAGTGCCCCTAAGTGGGGACAAATATATTTGGAGAAGTGTCCACATTTCTTATAAATTAGTCATTAGATGGAAATGACGGTAAGGTACTCAACTAAAATCTATTTCCTTGTTGCCTAAACCTCATTTTCTTTCTTCTGAGCTCTCTTTAATACTTTCTGACTAATTTCTGCAAGGACAGTTGGCATGCAAAATCACAAAACCTGACACTCTCAGCGTACACAAGTTGGATGTACACCAAGGTGTTATTTTCTTACAACAACTGGCTACCATGCCAAACCGATGCATGTTCCCACTGCCGCAAGAGAGAAACCTTAGGATATATCCTGAAGTTAGACAGAATTGTATCACTTGAGGTATATTCAACTGAGGTCAAAGAAAAGGTGTACTGATTATCTACAAATTTCTCACAGACTGGTCAGCATTACAGCAAAAAGGTAATTATGCTTCATTAATCCCTCCAATTAATCCCTGATTCCTTGTAAATAAAGTTACTAACATTGGTGCCTGTGATACCAAGGGACCAGTCTCAGTCTGGGAAAACCTTTCCGTTTGAATTGTTAGCAGCCAGACTGTTTTTTCCTTCCAGAAGAAAAAAAAAAAACATCTAGTAAAACACCAACTAGATTATTATTGCCACATGCTTTTTTCAATAATATTTTTCATGTTTACCTTTCTTGCATCTCGTATCATCTTCCGAATAGTTTCCTTTATGGTGTAAGGCTGTGCTCGTGGTGGATGAAAAAGCAGATCAATATTCGTGCCACCAGAAATTCCAGGCATCAGGTAGGGCCACCCTAAGTCAAGATTTGGAGCTTCCACATCAGATTCAATGGGCCAGTAGGTTCCTGAGGAAGAGGTGTCATCAATGGCATGGTTAGAGGAATAAACTGTGTTTTGGGGAAGTTTGTGAACGTTGTTCAAAATATAATCAATTTCCTCATCTGCTAGGAACTCTGAGCATCTCTCTTGGGAAAGAAATTCTTTGTAGGCTTCTAAACCTCCTTCAATGAGAGCATCAATGGCTACTCGGTACCATTCCTTGTAATGAGGTTCAATATAGTTGTCTGATCTGCATTCATCATGTAAGGATGATAGCAAAGATGAAGTTTCCATTTTCACATATATTTTGTATAAAGTCTCTTAAATTTCCATTCGTGAGCTGATGAAATGTATCTGTAAAGAGAGAAAAGTAAGAAAACAATCAGAATATTTCTAGAGATCTATGACATGCACACAGATATTATTCAAAATACTTTTCTGGTAATAATGCTCTAAGTTTTTCTAGCACCTTCCAAAAATTTAAAAATGTCTTGAAAAGGCTCAGAGATTAATATTGCCAAATGAATATTAATGAGCTAGATAAAGAGCTTCTTCTATATAAGGCAAAACTAAACACATAATTAAGTGATTTGATGAAGTTCTTATATTAAAAGCTACAGCAGAGCTCATAATACACTGAAGATCTCTACCAGTAACACCAATACATACCCAATGCATGTTCCAATACGTCACCGTAGGCTGGGTTTCAAAATTCTTTTTCTAACAACTGACAAGAGTCGTGTTCAGGGAAACACTTCAGAAACCAATTATATTTCCTACTTTTTCATGCATTAATCTTTCTCTGCAATGCATTCCTTTTCTCTGGCTTCTTTGAAACAACAGTTATTCCAGTCCTTCTTCTTATCTATCTGTTCTCCCATGCTGATCTAATCCACTTGTTGCTCCCAAGCAGGACCAGCCTACCTCATTTCAGTGAGCTATGAGGAACTCCAGAAAGATTTCTCCTCCCACATCTGGGATCAAACTCTGAATCAGCAATCTGATGTCTAGTTTCCACCCTGCTCATTCCTTCTGCCAAAAGGAGCGGCTGCTTTAATCTTACCCTTTTTTTTTTTTCCCCAAAAACTTTAATAATAAGTTGTTTACTGCTTATGATTTAAAAACTCATTCTTACCATCTTTTTATTTCATTTAACAAGGGCTGAGAGAGTTGGTTCCTGCTGCAACAATTTGGGATTTAAGGTAGAGAGAGGACAAATAGCCCGTGTTTCTTCCTTCATCTTTGTGCAACCTTACGGGACTCCAGCAACTCCACCGTTCACCTAAAACCTAAACTGCAATGAACTTCAGCACCGGGCAGGTAAGCCATAAAAAAAAAAAAAAAAGTGTGTATGGGGGGGATTTTCATGAGAGTGTCATGAGCATGGCCATGTAAAATGGAAACACGATACATGGTTGCACTGTTTCATCTTTCAGGGCTAGGGCATGAAGCTTAAGAGAAAGACAGCAGAAGTAGGAAGGACATCCAACGAAGGCAGAATAGTTCCAAAAAGCATATACAAAGTATAGCTTAAAAGTTAACATCGGGTTTCCCTACAAGCCTAATTAATAGTACAGCAGTATAATAGCAAGGAATAGTTGTACGGAGTTCTGATTGCATTTACCAGCACATAAACGTAACACAATTCTCTCTTCACATCAAGACCTTTCAGATATTTTTGCAAACACTGCATTTGCTTTCTACTGGCTGCTGGGAACAGTTCAAATCTTCTTGAAAGGAAACGTAAATTAGCTACATTAACCTAAAGGAATGAAAATCAAAATCTCCATATGCTACTGATACTCCAAAGTCCAATTAAATGTTCAATTAAACCAAGATTTCTGAGGAACTTGGGAAGTCTGAGGTTAAAAAAAGACCAAGAAAGAAAAATCCAGATCTGAGGCTGGCATCAGCATGTCATATGAAATAATTCCATTTGAATCCTGTCTCTCGGCCAAGTAGCAGGGTAGATCTTCCCAGATAGGATTGCTTTCGAGCCTGGGGGAAAGGAGTGTTTCTGGCTGCTTCCAGAGTAGCTCTTTGTGGTGAACTGGAAAGCAGCAAGCAAAAGGGATCCGATTGTGAGAATTACATGTATTCCTGTGACAGGTATCCAGGACTTCGCTCTACACTGATCTCACAGGCAGAAATAAAACATTATAAAATAGGAGTGATACCATTTCACTTTGCCCAGATGCAGACACAGCCCGTGGTGTAAGGTGACGCAGAACCGAGCACGCGGTACTGACAAGACAGACCGATTCAAAGGTCAAACTCTCACAGTATTGCAAAATTACAGCTTTCGCATCAGTGTCCCATGGAAGCCAATCATCTGAAACAGGTTTTCAAGGCATTTTAGATGAAGAATGAAAAACTACCAAAAGTACAAAATGCAGAATTACTCAGCTGAGTTGTTCTGAGGAGTCTGAACACTGATACAGGTGACTTTACTGAGAATCTAATACATGGCTCTTGTAGGGCCCTCCAGGACAAGTAACTCTCTAAACAGTGTAGTAAAACAGTCAGTCTTATCATGACATTTAAGACTAAATCTGATTTTGCAAAGGCAAATGAAAGACATTTCCAAAATTCTTATTACTTTCGAACAGATATACTTCAAAAATAGGAATTTTGCCACTGATTTCATCTATGTAGTTGAGAAAGGCATAAGTATTTCAAAAGCTTGTCTAAATCCCTTTTTTCTTCTTCTCACTCTTTCCTTTGAAAATAATGTAAGGGAACAGGGCTATACTTAACATGTAAAGTTGTGCAATGTAAAATATTGAATGTTATGAACAAATAAAAGGCAAAAAATGATTGCATGTGTGTGCTGGCTCACGTGCGTTTTTTGTTTTGTTTGGTTCTTTTGATTTGTTTTTTGTAACAGTATAGTATATTGTTTGACTTTTCATTGAAAACAATGAATTAATTAATTGTGACATAGGTCAAATGCAGTAACTTATGCTCAGACTTATGCTGAAAGCAGGGTATAAATATACCATAATCTTGGAAAGGTGAGACTTCTAGTGCAGTGTCTTCCAAACAAGAATAGTTATTTTACAGTGAACATCTTTGATGTTGATCTTTGATTTGCAAGTGCTGTTTATAAAAGAAGCTTAAAGTAGTGCACATTTATTTAAGAAAGTAAATGTAAAATCTGTCAGCACGGAAATAAATCACAGAACAGATGAGAAAAATGAAAAAATTATAATTCTGGTTTTTTGAATTAAGGACATAAGCATACGATACATTCATAAGAAGAAACAAAAGAAAACTCCCAAATTAAAATGATGGCTTCAGGTATGTTTGAGAAAAGCTCTAGATGTCTTGACACAGGTATTGTCCTCCTTAGAAGGTAAGAACTATTTTGTAGGAAATGTACCTATGAAACCAATATAATTTTGGATAGAGAGGCCGAGGTTCAGATAAAATTCTAAAATAAACTTTTTGGTGTCTTCTTCAACTGTGTATAATGATTTCTGCATAACCAACTTGATTCTTCGAAGATCCTTGTCAGGTCAACAATTCTATTAGCAAGGTTGTGCAGAATGAGGCCCATCTCTGGAGGCTTCCAGAGCTTTATCAGACTTCATGTACATGATTACAACTTTTACCAGCACCAGGAAAGCTGTTGTTCATCCTCTGAGAAATAACCTTGGCTGTTAATCCCAGCCCAGCGTATCAGCCATCTTCTCTGCTTGGGCACAGGGATCGATTACTTAAAACTTTTTTATGAAGTGCCACTGATGGGCTTAAATTGAATTTAAACTCCAGTGCAGCTGCTAAAACTAAATCTTTTGCTGAAGAACATGAATACTGAATCCTGCACTGATGTGATCATCTTGTCCTTCTATTAACAACGTGCTCGGACCTTTCCAGTGCCGTTATCAGGAACCCAGCAAGAAGAGAGCTTTTTCTTTGACAGAAAAGTAAACGTGCCTTTTTGCAGAAAGATACAGAGAGTATCCCAGCTTCTACAAAAGCAGCAGATGACAAATACCCACTAAAGAAAATGATGCAACATTCTGTGGTGGTTCCAGGAGAACAGTCCTCCAGGCTAGAGCTAAAGACAAGCAACTTCCCTGCCTTTTTTTCTCAGGATTTGAAAAATTTCCTATTCAGCAACTTTGGGGAGCAGCTCTAACCCCAGGCTCAAACAGCAGGTCCTTGGCAAGGCCCTGGCCATGGTGCTCTCTTCAGGACGTCCTTCTCTCTTTTCCAAAGGAAATGTCATTGCTTTGACAGTTTCTGCATAAAGTTTCAACCTTGCCACCTCAGCTAAAGGAAATTTAAACCACGGGAACATCTTGTCGCTGGCCCCTCTCTCAGGTATGGTTTTTGGGGCATCCACCTGAGCACCTCTGACCCGCGGCTCTGCTGAGGAGCCTCCCCACCGCTTAAGGGCCTGGCGTGACCAGCCTTTAACAGAATAAACAGGCGTTTTACGACAGCTGCCTTCCACCAACCTTTGTATTAAGGAATTGTATCAAGAATAAATAATAATTACCTACACTGAGCAGTGACAGGCAATTATTTCTTCATTAATGAAATTACAGTATTTTCCGTGGATGCAAAGGGCATCAAATTCAAGTGAAAAACAACACCGCAAGCGTTCCCGCTTTTTTTTTTTTTTTTTTTTGTTTTTAACCAGAAAGTTAACTTTTCAGGCAAAACGGAGGCGACCAGCCCTCCGCTGGCGCCGCCACGTGCTCGGAGACGCCCCAGCGGGAGGACACCCCGCACGAGTGTCACCCCCGGCCACGCCGGGCCGCGACGCCCCGCGCCCCCCCGGCACCCCGGCGGCGCGGGGGCGGCGGCCCCGGGGGGGAGCGCGGCGTGGGAGCCCGGCCCCGCCGCCCGGCCCGGCCCGGCCCTTCTCCCGCCGCTCGGCGCCGGCTCCCCTCAGGTCCCCGCGGCCGGAGCCGCGCCGCCGCCGCCGCCTCCATTTCGCGATCGCCGCGCCCCCGTTCCAAACGCCCCGCGGCTCCGCACGGAGCGGGCCGTTGGCGGGGCGGGGGGCGGCCGCCCCACCCGCCCGCCCGTCCGCAGCGCGGGGGCCGGCGGCGGCAGAGCCTGCCCCTGCCCCTGCCCCTGCCCCTGCCCGTCCCGGGGGAGGCAGCCGGGAGACCCACTTACCGCGCCGGTGCCCCGCGGTGGGGGTCTCGCCTCCGGAGCGGCGGGGCGGCTCGACCCGGCTGCTGCGATCGCGGCGGCGGCGGAGTCAAGGCGGCGCAGGGCTCATCGCAGGTACTTCCCGTCGCTCTCGGGCGCGGTGGGTGTGGAAACCAGTTACAACATGTCAGGACGGTGTCGCACCAAACCCGCCGCCGCGGGAGCGGGGCAAGGACTTGTCTGAACTGGGGAAGCCCGGCCCTAGCGCGGAGCGAAGGGCAGCACCTTCCCAGGGGCGCGGCGGGGCCCCCCCGCCCCAGCCCGGCCCCGGCCCCGGCCCCGGCCCGCCCTGCCCCCCGGGCGGGCCGGCAGCCGCGGGCGCCCGCGGTCCCGCGGGGCAGGGGCCGGGCCGAGCCGCGCAGATCGGAGGCCCCGCGGGGGGCCTCTGGAAGCGGGGTGTGCGTGGGAGATGATAAAACTCAAGGCAAAGGTTGGCTTGAAGAAAAAATAAACCCGTCAGCCTGGAGTCACGGTTTCCAGGTTGACTCCAGGGGAGCAAGTCACGGCAAGGGAGCGATACCCGTTTGAGACCTTTAAATTAGGTTACGTGGATGAGGCCCCTTTCCGTAGCTCAGTTGCTTTAAAATGCTCTTCTTTTATTCGTGATGTCTCAGGTTAGAGAAACGGACCTGAAGGCAGAGACCTCCCATCCCGGCTGTGGTGCCAGCCAGGCCTTCCTGCAGCCAGCGTCATCCTCCTCACCTGCCCGCGGGCTGGGCACGCCAACACCGCAATCCTGCGTTTGGAAACGTTTGAGAGTCCTCTCTGAAAGGCTCTTCCAAAACACGATCATCTTTTTAGCAGGATCATGCAACCGCCAACGGATCAGCACGTCACATGTGTGCATGACTTAAGCACACCGAGGCTTATGCACACCCAGTTTTCTTTGTCATTTTAAATTAACAGCAATAGATAGAAAACTTTTTATAGGCTTTGTCCATATCATACCCTGTGGTACATAACTGCAGGCCGTTTTTTCTTGGGCCGTTTAAGACAACGCAGTGAAACCATGACAATTATGCTTTACCAGCAATAATTCATCCAGTCTGGCTTTAAGCACAAACTTCTTTTCTAACCTTTACCGCCCAATAGTAGGTGCAGGGTATATGCTATTTCTGAAGCTAGGCATGGTTCTACTGCAAGTTTTTGATGACGGTTCTCTGAGAAAAAAAAAAAAGTAAAAATATGCAATATCTGTACAACAATATATGTATATAAACATAAAAGTCTAGTGGCCACCAGGCAGTGACTTTTTCTGTACGGTTAATTTAGGTAATGGAATGCACAAGAGGAAATAGTTGTTGTCAATATATTCATGGACTACCCTTTGCAGACATAGGATCACCTGGATTAAATGATTAGACTCTTCTCACACCCGAAAAAGAATTTCCCTCGTTTTGATGAAAGCTAAAGGGGAAAAATTGCTGCAAAAACAAACAAACTTTCAAAACGTACTTAGTACTTTTTAGTTAGTTAGTACACAGCACTTTTTATCCCATGAAAATGTGTGGTCAGGAAGGAGAACATGTTTCTGTGGAAACTTGTCCATAAAGAGGTGGGGCCATGTAAATTTTTAACAGAGCTGATCTATTTTCTAAAATTATTTTTGAAAGGGTAGGAAGGTAGATGGATGATCACAAAAGCACTTTTGACCTTGACTGAATCGGTTGGACTTTTATTACATAAAATTTACAAGTATTACTGGGTTTTTCTTTTAGAGAAGTCAGTGGTTGAGTACCGGCTTAGCATAAACAAAAAGCTGTAATGAGACCAGTAATAGCTTTCTAAATAAGGAAATCTGCATGAAAAAAAGGACCTAGGTTATTTTGCTACATTAGTATCTGTACAAGAAAAGGTTTTATTCTGTGCCTTTACAGCGCCCAGCTCAGTGGGAAACTGATCTAATACTGAGATCGTAAGCAACATGCACGCACACATGCAGTACAGATGAACAGTACAGTATAAAACAGCAACAATAATACCAGTAATAATAAGGCATTATTGTTGCTGTTCTTACTAAGGAGAACGATGGGCTCTCTAAGTAGCCAGTACACTGTGCCAACTTTAAAATGAATGGGTAAACAGAGCGATGAGAAGAGATGAAGAAAACTTAAACAGATTTTTTAAATACTGAGAAAGCCCTTGAATAGAAGATAGAAAAAAGGGATGACAAATACTGTTGGTGATTCTTCCACGTAGTTGGGGGCTGCCTGAGTTTATCAACTGAAGCCCTCCAGTAGCTGTACCAGACCAGACATTTCGTAAAACCTAGTTTGGATAATGTGTTTTGGAAATCAGCTATCCACAGTCAACTGTCAAAATAAAGAATGTTTTTACTCTGCAGGTAGTAAACTTCGGGGTCTTGCAGCCACAGGAGACAGTGGAGGCAGACGGTATGAGCAAGCTCAATAAGCAGTAAGACGAATTCTTAAATAATAGGTATAAAACTGGATTCTAAAAGGATGAGGCAAGGATATGCCCTTCAGCATTCTTACTCCTAGAGTTGTGGAGGTGCAGCAATTTGAGGGGAATGGACTACAGAAACTGGCCAGGCTCTCATTTGCCTAAACAGCCTTTCCTTTTGCCATTGAAACGTAACGTTGGGCAAGACCAGTTGAAGCATCCCATTGATTGGAAGCATTTTACTGGAATCCCACTGATTCATGAAGCCTCAAAACTACAAAAAAAGTTCTTATTATAGACATAGCTTTTCATAGGAAAAAAGAATCAACTCTGTATGTTTCGTACCAGCACCTTGAGAATGTAATCAGAAAGAACACCGATTGTCTTAAGTGACCTGGGGAGTCAGATGATGGTGCTGATGGATGATCATCTCTGTGACTTCCATCCAGTTTCCAGTTGTCAGTTCTGAGACTTTTTTTTTGCATTGACAGATCATCTTCCCATGTATGGGCCTAGCTGAATACAAGCAGAAGATAAAAGATGGTTATCACATATACAAAGACACCAGTCCATAAGTTTATGATATGAATAATTATTAAGGATAAATATTTATGTGAATGATACTTATATTCCTTCTGCATGCTTACTAAGATTTAATTTAGATTTACTAAAGGGGACATTAGTTTGGAAGCAGTGGATGTTTATACAATTCATGACATATGTGAGTTGAGCTTCATTAGATTTTCAACAGATGAAGAAAAGTACAGTCCTGAAGATTCATACTATTTACAAATCAAAGGCCATCTTATCTAAAGCATAAGCACAGAGACTTCACACACTAATCTTATAATTAGAGGAAACGTGCTATTACAGATATAAAAGGAGCTGCACTGCGTTTATACAAAGCTTGATGAGTACTGATACAAAACCCCACCTTTCATAAAGTAGCAGAGAGAAAAATGACAGAGAAAAGTACAAATTAATATGGAAAAGCAGATGTCCTACTCTCAGCACATGTGTTTTCCAATTAAATAATCATAACCTACTCTATTTGGTATCATATTCTTAAATCAGGGATACATTAATTTGGTCATAGTGACATAATGGAAATACTTGGCAATGTCCAAACACCGATTCGTTTACCAATTACCCCCACAGCTTCTATAAAGAAATGGCCAGTAGTTGAAATACAAAGAATTAAAGTCAAGATCTTTCACTGAGAGAGGGTTTCTAACCCATATATGGTGGCCTGGTTATATATGCTATATACTATATGGTAGATTTTTCTCCTAGGTCAGGTCCCGTGTGAAAGCCTTGTGCAAACCTACAGAAATGACTTCAGGAAGTTCAATTGTGAAGAGAATCTGAGGTTTTAAGGAGTTTATGGTAAGAGATGAATAAAATTACGCAAAACATCTTATTTTTGAGACACAAGTAAATAAATAAAAATCCACCAGTCTTTATTTTCTGCCCCCAATATATATCGCTGAGAGATAGGGTAAAAGGGCAGGGTGAGAGGGATGATTGAACGTGAAGGTATTCAACAGCTGCTTTGCCTCCATCTTCACTGGCAACCTTTCTTCCCACACCTCTCAAGTGGATGGACCGCAAGACGGGGACTGGGGGAGCAAAGTCCCTCCCGCTGTAAGAGAAGATCAGGTTTGTGACTATCTGTGGAACCTGAACATTACGGGACCTGATGAGATGCATCCCAGAGTCCTGAGGGAACTGGCTGATGTAGCTGCCAAGTCACTCCATGATATTTGAAAAGTCACAGCAGTCAGGTGAAGTCCGTGGGGACTGGAAAAAGGGAAAAATTGCACCTATTTTTAAAAAGGTTAGAAAGGAGGACCCTGGGAACTACTGACCTGTCAGCCTCACCTCTGTGCCTGGGAAGATCATGGAACAGATCTTCCTAGAAGCTGTGCTAAGGCACAGGGAGGACAGCGAGGTGAGGAAGCCAGCACGGCTTCCTCAAGGGCAAGTCCTGCCTGACCAACCTATGATGGAGTGACTGCATCAGTGGACAAGGGAAGAGCTACGGATGTCGTCTACATGGACTTCTGTAAGGCCTTTGACATGGTCCCCCACAACATCCTTCTCTCTAAATGGGAAAGATATGGATTTGATGGGTGGACTGTTCAGTGAATTAGGAATTGGTTGGGTGGTTGCATGCAGAGGGTAGTGGTCAGTGGCTTAATGTTAAGATGGAAATGGGTGACAAGTGGTGTCCCTCGGGGGTCCATATTGGGACCAGTACTGCTTAATATCTTCATCAATGACATAGACAGTGGGATCAAGTGCACACTCAGCAAGTTTGCAGATGACACGAAGCTGAGTGGCATGGTTGATACACCTGAGGGACGGGCTGCCATCCAGAGGGACCTGGACAAGCTCAAGGAGTGGGCCCATGTGAACCTCATGAGGTTCAACAAGGACAAGTGCAGGGTCTTGGACCTGGATTGGGGCAACCCCCAGTATCGATACAGGCTGGGGGATGAAGGGATTGAGAGCAGCCCTGAGGAGAAGGAAGTGGGGGTACTGGTGGATGAAGAGCTGGGCATGAGCCAGCAGCATGCGCTTGCAGCCCAGAAGGCCAACCATATGCTGGGCTGCATCAAAAGAAGCGTGGCCAGCAGGTTGAGGGAAGTGATTTTGCCCCTCTACTCTGCTCTGGTGAGACCCCACCTGGAGTACTGCGTCCAGCTCTGGGGTCCTCAGCACAGGAAGGACATGGACCTGTTGGAGCGGGTCCAGAGGAGAGCCACAAAAATGATCAGAGGGATGGAGCACCTCCCTGATGAAGACAGGCTGAGAGAGCTGGGGTTGTTCAGCCTGGAGAAGAAAAGGCTGCGGGGAGACCTTATTGTGGCCTTTCGATACTTAAAGGGGGCTTATAAGAAAGACGGGGACAAACATTTTAGCAGGGCCTGTTGTGATAGGACAAGGGGTAATGGTTTTAAACTAAAAGAGGGCAGATTTAGACTAGATATAACAAAGACATTTATTACAATGAGGGTGGTAAAACACTGGAAGAAGTTGCCCAGCGAGGTGGTAGATGCCCCATCCCTGGAAACATTCAAGGCCAGGCTGGATGGGGCTCTGAGCAACCTGATCTAGTTGAAGATGTCCCTGCTCAAGGCAGGGGAGTTGGACTAGATGACCTTTAAAGGTTTCTTCCATCCTAAAGCATTCTATGATTCTATAACCACTTTGACAGGCCTGTGTTGGCACTTACAAGGACCTGCTTTTGGCCTAGTATTCACCTCTGCTTGGAGGTGAGGTTGGCAAAAGGTTGAAAGGTCTTTGTCTCTTTCCATTCCCAGAAGTGCCTGAAGCTAGTTTTCTTCCCATTGCTGGTCAGTGGATGCTTAAAGTGTTCAGTGTTACCCTACTGTTCACTCAGATGCTTGTGGTCCTAATGAACTTTGTAAATCCAAGCCCATCTTTCATGTAACCTTTTCCTAATGCCAAAATTCAGGAAGGATTAAAGTTTTCCTAATGCCTTTGGGAGATCTGTGGCCATCAGTAGTAATACTGACAGAAGTAGAAGGGAAAAATAAAGCAGGGAATAGAGCAGCCTATATCAGATAATAAAATCACATAAAAGTCTCAACAGCACAGAAAGTTATGTTAATGTTCCAAAGCCTTAACATCGTAAGTTTGAAGGCAGCTACTAGAAATGGCAGGCTTATTCTTTTCTGGGTAGATTCATGAAGTGCCAATGAAGTTATAGCCAAGGAAGTTATTATGAATGGTATAAGCAGTAAACAAGTTCCAAACATACTCCATCCTCAAAGACAAGGTGTTCTTAACTGTCCACATACCTGTCCAGAAAACACAAATGGCCTATGATTAGGGACTGGTCATTGGCTGAATGATACAAAGCAAATGCTGGCGTTTACACATGAGCTCAGCAAATGCTATCATCCCATGAATTTGATGCTTTATTGGTGAAGTTGTTAACTTATATGTACAATTAATGAAACAAATATCATTTACTCTGCATTTATCAATCTGTCTTCAGAATTAATATAGAAGTAGTGTTACTCTGACCTTGATAAACTAAGGGTGTTGATGATACAGATTTTTAAGTAGAGGCAATGTCTTTCATCAAATCAGCTGTTGTGAACAGTAGACAAGCTTATGGATGCTGAAGCTTCTCTAAGTCTGAAACAGACAGAGCAAACTTCAAATCCAAGTACAAATTGTGAACAATTGCTCTGAGTCGAATTAAAGACCTTTCCAAGTACAGAAGAGAAAGAACATACAAATACAGGAGTAGATATACTAGGTCCATCTAATTCAACATCATGTCTCTAATGTAAGTGGTTAGAACAAAATATTTGGGCAAGTTTGTAGTCTCCCATCTTCAGCTACCAGGTCTTTCAGAGGCATATGGGAGTTGGAGATGACGGATAAAGTGCGCTGAAAACTCAAACATAACTGAAAACCCAAGTAGAGAAAATACAGAATCACTTGTTTCAATATGTTTTTAAAAACTCTTGCTGTGAGGTTGTGGGAGGAAGGAGATACATTGTGATGGCACTTAGGCAGTGCTGTCTGTGACAATGAGACAACGAGATGCAACAATCACAAGTTGCAGCAAGGGAAATTCTAATTGGGCACCGGAAAAATTGCTCTCTGTGAGGGTGGTTAAGCACTGGGTTGTGCTTCCCGGACAGACTGTGGGATCCACCTCTGTGAAGATTTTCAAAACATGACTGGACAAGGCCTTGGCCATCCTCTTTTAATTTTTCAGTTAGACTGGCTTGAAGCAGGAGATTGGACTGGATGGCTTCCAGAAACCCTTTCCAACTTAATTTTTCTGTGATACTGTGATTCTATACTTTCCTGTAACAGTTGTAATTCTGACAGAGTTTACTCCATCCCTAGAGTGGTAAAGTCCTCACCAGAGTTTCACTAAAAGGCAGTTTTCCTTTATGCTTCTCTGTTGTGTGTTAGATTATAGTCCCCAGTCTTTAACTGGAATTACCTGGTGATAATCAAAATTTTGGTTTTACGAGTTTCAGAGTTTTATATTATCAGCACGTAAGAGCACTGTGGAAGTTACCTCTAGGAAACTGAGGGGTTTGCCAGTTCATAAGAGAAGCAACTGAGAAATAGTGAGAAGAAATAGCTTGAGATTATGAAACAATGTTATTACCTGATTGTATCTACTAATATTATGAGCAATGGAATGGCTAATTTCTCTGATACTTAAATTGGCTTTGGAGTTAAAAGAGCAAGAGTAATGGAGACCAATGGAGACCAATGGAGACCACTCCCAACACTGGAGTCTTCAGTTAGCTGTTAATGTCCTTAAGGTCTGTCTTGAAATCCTGAAGCCCAGAAATATGTATTGTTTCTAAGATCTGAAGCTTAGATCTGAAACCATAATTCCGTGATGCTATGTGGGTTCCTTATATACGGAGTATACACGATTATCACTTATGAAACTGCAAGTCATGCAAAACAAATACTGTGAGATTTTATTGGTTATTATTGGACCATCTCATGTCAGAGAGAAATTTTGTGTCAAATGTTTACAAACAAACAAGCTGAAAAGTTTCTGTACTTTATCAATAACATAGATATGGCTGCAAGAGATTGTGTTGTGCATCAAACCTTGAAATAATTCAACACTTAGAGTCCTCTATGATATTTAATGGTTAACCTGAAATAGTCAAGCTCCTGAACAGTATCTTTGGCAAAACATACTCATAAATTCAAACGTTTGTGGATTCTCTCCCTTCCCTTCAGCTATCTGAAATGGAAAATTGTTAACCTGTGCGATAAAGGCCCAGAGGTGGATTTGAGCTATCATCTTACATTTACCAATTATGAGACATCATATGCTTGCAGTTCATTTTGATCAAACAAATTCATTAACATTTAAGTGGCAATCCTAATCTGACTTGTACTTAATTAGTAAATGAATAAGGGTAGTTCAACTCAGGAAAAAAAATATATAGACTAAGGAGTAATTCAGTAAAAATGGCTAGGTTATGAACATGGAAATTGACAGTTGCCCTTGCCAAGAATTAAACTTGTGTTAAAATTGAATCATTTATACAGAAAAAAAAAAGTGTTTGGAATCTAGAAAATATCTAAAGTTCAGTCATGCTGTACTATAAATGCATGGCAAGGTAGAATGAGGCAGACTTTCATAAAAATGTAAGGCAGCATAAAAACCTTCTCCAAATGAAGTAAACACTATCCTTTCATTTTTTATCAAAGCCTAAGCAACCTCTGAATGAAGTAGCCAAAATGATTTCAACTCTAACAAGGGACTTTGATGACTAACAGAGGACCTCAGGCACCTGTGTTGAAAATTGCTCATCAAATAAACCCTTCTCAACTGTTATTTAAACTGACTCCACAGGGTCTTACTTTTCCATTTTAAAGCTCCAGGGTGCCTGTCGCTCTGTTCCTGTGTGTACACAGATCTTAGCCCCTCTGGGCACCTTCACACCTAACTCAGAAGCCTGATCAACATCCAGAAGCTTTGAATTCCTCCTCTTACATCCCACATGATGCTCAGATCAAAAGGTTTTTAGGTACTTAGGTCCTCTGTTGGCTCTAGTCCTCTCAGCTGTATTTCAATTTTCATTTACTGTGATTTGCAGTGAAATGAAAGAAAATGCTCCCATTGTAATTTCCTTCAATCGTCTTTAGTTCAGACCCGTAATAAACAGTGCAAATCTCAGTGAAGACATGAGCAAAGCACATCAGAGAAGACTGGTGCATAGACTGCAGTGAGTAAGGAAGGCTTCCGGTGACCTCAGAAACGTGCAGTGCTGGTGACCTTCTGCATCATGGACCAGCATGCAACACCTCCACACCCACAGGAAGAACAACAAATACAAGGTTATGTCCAGCTGTTATTATTCATATCCTAGTAGTAGTAAGCAATAAAAGAATAGTGGAGTTGGAAGACAAGTAAACAACACCACTTAGTTTTTGATCAATAATCTCTAAACTGGCAGTAACATTAGGCATTTAATTGCTATATTATTCATAGCAGAAATAGATTTTTTTGTGAAGGAGGTTCATAATGAATCATGGTCTGAATTTGGGAGACTACTGCCTATGTCAAAAGTAACACAGAGTGAGAGACAAAAGGATGAGTGAGAAATATCAATACAAGTAATTGCGGATGTGATAAGAACAAAAGTGTTCCTTGAGGGCTGTTTTATAGGCAAATGACTTAATAGCCTACTGTGTAATCTCCCTTATCCCCTTACCTGAATGTGCACACACATACTGTTGTAACATACCTTCTTAGCAATGTAGTTTTCATGGTCAGAATTTTGCTCTTTCCTTGTCGTCATTCAGTTTCCCAATAAAGCCTGAAATAATTCCTGAAAATACTAAATTTTCATCCTCCTTTCCCCTGTGGGCTTGTCCATTATTGTTACAAGACATTCCTCCATAGCCTAATAAAGTGCAAAAATGCTCATAGCACTGAGGCTCCACACCTTGTCTATAAGTTTTGATTTGATTTAATTCCAGATTGGGCATTGCAGAAAGCCAGGTACAACAAGCGTCAACAATATGTATGGTAAGTGCTTGAGTGACTATATGTTTGACTAAATTCTTCTTACTCCGTTGCCAGATAGAAAATAGGACAGTGGAGATCATCATGTTGTCAGCTGACACGTAGGAGTCACATTATCCCTAGAAGCCTTGAGAGATTTCTGAAAATGCCTGGCTGTAAGGGTGATCTTGGCCTTTGAGACTGGAAATACGAAGACAGGGAGAAAGGAGGTTCATACAAGTTTTAATTCTGTGTACTGTAAAATTAAAGTTCTAATTCAGTGTTATAATTCATAATAGCTACTGGAATCTGTTTTCTTAGCAAGTACATTCTAGACATGCATTAACCAGAGCGCTTAGAAATGCGTGGGAGCGACTGGCAACTTTGAGGAGAGCTGTCACAGTGGAACCGAGCAGATTACTCCAGTGAATTACTGGAATCATAGTAAATGGAAATACAGCTGAAAATACAAATAATCCATACGGAGCTTAAAATATTCAGGGTGGAGCTTAAAATATTCAGATCAGCAAATTTAACACAAAAATGAGGCGCATAGCACAGGTATTGAAAAAGAAGGAAAAAAAGGAAATCATATGACAGTGATGGTTTATTTCATAAGAAAAAACTAATTAATTTATTCATAGAACTAAATGAACACATTTGTCCAGACTATGCTGGTGCTCATACTTGGAATGCAGTTCTTCTTCAATTAACATTAGTTACTAAGAGGAGAAGCAAAGATCGTAATGCAGGAAAGATTGTAGTGAATTAAGGTCAATATTTTTGTGTATTTGTTTACACTGGGCAGCTTTATATTTCAGATCTTTTACCTCAATTGTAATGGAATTTCTGCAATATTAAAATGACATTTAGTGCTAGTAGACATATTTTAACTCTGAATGCGTATGTACTACAGTCTGCATTAAATACTCTTAAATACAGTGAAAACCATATTCCAATCAATACAGATCTTATTTCTTATCCTTCACCGTTTTATCAATCACCCCACCAAGTTTTGTCTAAGCCTTGCCAATGGTATATGAAACAGCAGATACAGTTCACTCTGTTCCTCTTCCCTCAGAAGGAAAGTTGTTTACATTTTATACTGCTTGGTTTTGTAGGATTTTTCCCAGAAAGAATTGGGGGTTTAAAAAATAAACAAACAAATACAGCAAACAAACAAAGAACTGGTATGTTTTTACTGGAAAATTTAAGACTGAAGAGACATGCTTTGCATCTGAAATGCAAATTGCTAAACATGCAATGGTTATTATTTTCTGTCCAAAATAATTTTACATGTCTTGAAATGACCTACGAAAAATTTCTTCTCTTGGAGACTCACTTTACCCTTCAGCAGAAAGTTGGACTGTTGTGCACATAAATTCATAAAAGCATTGTATTGAACAGCAAATCTCATTTACAACTTTTTGATACCAGTTGGATCTTTTTTGAATGAAAGATGTTATTTTAATAAAATGTCAGAAGTCTATTTTTCCATTAATTTAATTGATTCCACATACTTCATGCATTATGTAATTTAATGAACTGCTAAACTTCCTGATAAGATTTCAGCAACAATAATGAAAACAATCAATTATTTTATCATAATATAAAAATACTTACAAAGGAATCAGAAATACATGGTAAAGATAAAAAGGACAATCAAAATAATTTTCATGACATTGTGTATGAAAATCAGAACTTTCAAACTTTTAAACTGCTTAACTAGTTTATGCAATAAACCCTTTATGTAATTAAAATAGAGTTGCCTACAGGGAGAAACCATACCAAAACAGTGATGAGAATTGCAAAGTCAGGTGCTTAAAATGTGAGGAATGTAAAAATAAAGGCTTCCTGTGCAAATTTCATTCTGCCCTTTTTATGTATACACATTATCAGACAGCTTTTAACTACATGATTGTATAGGCATTGGGTTTTCCCCCTTTGGGAAATCCTGCCTTATTCAATAAAGGGGCAGTTAATTCATATTTCTTCTTCCTTCAGTATTTGGTATCAGATCTTACTCAACATTCAACAGGTAGATCCTGCATCAAATGTAAAATTAGCTAATATCTTCGTGGATGATTGTGCTGTGCTCTCACTATAGCATGTAAGTGCTTCATAAAATTAGCTCATCTATGGTTTCCTACAAAATTATGTGCCACTATTATCCTCATTTTATAACAGAAATTGAGACACGCAAAGATTAAGGCCAGAATTGTCAAAATCATCCCCTAATTTTGTTTTGGATGCCCAACATGAGATGTCCCATGCTTCATTTTCAAAGCATGTAATACTTTTATCACACTTTTTATCTTCAAAGCACAGCTTTAATCAACTTGAAGTTCATTTACTTTAAGAAGAGTATTGTCGCTGTGTCTCAGCCTGGAGAGACCGAGACTGAATGTTTAGCAAATGGATTTATAGCTCTGTATCTGAGAGATGAGGTACACTCAGTGTCACAAATACGCCTTGCCAGAAGAGAAAAATGGTGCTTCAGTTCTGTTCTGGGCTTTGGAAATGAGTGTGCTCTGATAGTTTTGGACACACATTTGTTTGTATGGAGCAGATTATAGAGATGCTAAGCTAGTGCCACTTGAGCTGAAATGTCTACATGATGCTATACACATTAGGAAATACAAGCACAGATCCTGTGCTACCAGATAAGTGGTATCTTTATATCAGCATGGTGACACACCTCTAGTAACAAGCCCCAATTTCCAGATGGACGAATTAGCTCACCCATAGTAACTTAATGGCAATAGTTACCTTGTTTTGGAGCCAGCTCACTTGTCTCACTCTGCTAACAGGGTAGGCTGCCCATAGAAATATCTCTGCCTGCTTTCCCTAATCATGACTGATGCCACTCTGTTGCTCATGTTTTGTCCCAGCAGTGTGTCTGTAGTCCTGCCTCCCAGTTTTCCATCAGTCCCAGAACTCACGTCCCTCTCTACCATTACCGGTGATCAGTCCTGTCAAGTTTATCTTCTCTCAGTGTGCCTTATTCTGTTTCTGGTCTCAGTTTTCCACTAATGCTCAGTGGCTTCTTGCTGCAGTCATGTTGAGCAACTGAGTCCAGCCCCTGTGCCCCTTCCACCTTCTCCCTCTTTCATCCCTTCCTGTCCATTCCTTCTGGCTCTAACACCAATTCCTTCCTATTGCCATTCTGAAAGAGCCCACGTGCTTCTACTCACAACTCTTTCTGCTTGACCTTCCAGCTGGCCAGCTGGCATGTGAGTTTGGTTTCATCCTTTAGCAGCAGCCTCCTCAAAACTACTGCATCGTCATGAAGCACAGGGAGGCATCTTTCTCTGCTGGGTAGTGCAAGAATAGAGATGGGAAGATAAAAAATTATCAACAAGAGAGATATCTAAGATGAGAGATTCCAGCCAACCAGTTAACATTTGACAAAGTCGGTAGCAACTGAAATTAAGGACTTTTCAGGGGAGACACTGTTCAGCAATGTCTGTACCCAAAGCTGTTTATGAGACCTCTAAGGAAGACTTCAGAATCATACAAATTTTTGAACAACTGTCTCGACCATGGTGTCCTATACTTAAGTCTTATTTTTGGTGTTGAAAGTATCAGCAGTGAAAGCAGAATCTGTGCATAGGATAGGCAACAGAGCTCCCCAGGTGGTCTGCAAGCTAACCCTGAGATGATGTTTGAAAATTCTCTATTTTCCATTAATCAAAACCAGGTTCTCTTATTTTCTTATGAACGACTCTTTAGAATAATTTTCTTACAATTCTTATTTTTTAGTGGATATGTGTCCCATGTAAGGCTCCTTACACAGGTCCCATGTAAGGCTGCATCTGACCCAATAACATCAGCTCCTTTCTGAAGGCCCCATGCTTCAAGCTTTTCACCATACTGCGCACACGGTCAGGGCAAGATCAGCATGTGCTTCTGATTGACTGGCCCGGCCGCTCAGGCAGGGAAATGGAGCACACAGGAAGCTTTTGCTCAGGAAGAGCATTTATCTGTGTTCCTTTTGCCTCCCCAGGAATCAATTTTAATGAAATCCACAGCAATTTAATAAGGTGTTACCTGCAGGTTTGTGTGCAGTTGGCCAATGGATTAATAGCACTGTAGGGGTGGAGAGTGGACAAGTACACCAGATGGACTAACAGACAGAAAAATCACAGACAGACCAGTCCTTAAGTAGAACAGGCTCAGTAGATACTTCGGATTAAAACTGGATCACTAAAGGAAATAAACAAAAGCTTTTAATGAAATTAGTTTTTCAATTATTATGACTAAGTTACCAACCTTTGAGGAAATAATGGCCAATGTCTAGGATTTATGGAAGATATTTGCTGGCACCTGTGTTTACAGTAGTAAAGTGTAGTCACACTAAGGAATTGGAAATTTGCTGATGAAAGGGGAAAAAAGCCAAGAAGATGTCTCAATCCTTTTTTTAACTTGAAGCAGTGTATCAGGAAATTCCTGCTAAGGAAATAGGTAGGTAAATGGAGAATCCTCTCTGAATAAGTTAGTATGGAGCTTAATAACAATGCCTACGTTCTAATGCTTTTGTGGCCTTTAATGGAAACCAAAGTAACTGATCTGAAAGAAGATGATCTGTTGATAACTACTGTCCCAACTTGCATCTAGTCTAAACTTAAATTGAGACAGGCATCCTTAATTAGGTTAGCACCTGAACAGCCTCAATTATTTTGAGATGTGAACACCTTACTGCTATGAAACACACTCATACCTTTGCAGCTTTTATGATTTGCCTGGAAGCAATCTTCTGTTTGGCAGATTTATTCGCAGAAAAGATGTTACTGTAAGGAAAAGTGGTAGAAATATATTCTTGTAACTGCAAACACCACCAAGGAAAAGCTTTTTCTCTCTTGAATGAAGGAATGAATGCAGACTTGAGTTAAAGTATTTTCACTTGGTTATAAGCATCTTTATTTTCTCTCAAAAGAAAGAGTTTCTGTATAAAACTCTGTGTCTTCTTACTATGGTGCTTTAAAAAAAATTGTTTTATCATCTTCAAGTGTTACCAGTTTTGCTTTCCTTTATTTTCCTTACATTTCTTTTTCTTAGAGTTCTGTACTTTCCTGCACTAGTAGCCATATTAAACGCGTCTGCCATTTTTATGTCTTACCATCCCATATATTTTATGTGCATCTTTAAAGCTCTTTTAGATGAATTAACATGCATTTTGTATCTTTCTTTTTCATTTTTATTTCACTTACATGAATTTTCCATCAAATTTTATAGATCTTTAGCATATCTATCTTTGACATAAACATTTCCTACAATTTCTCATTCTTTGTATCCTTGAAACACAACATTATGTTGCTACATGAAATAATCCTCGTTTTATTTGTTCCTTCTCCAAAATAGCATTGACTACATGGTGCTGTTGGCAGTTCTTCAGGACAGGGGCTACACTGAAGCATACGACCTCAGGAGAAGCAGTATGAAGGACTTTGTTGCCTGCTTTCAAGGATTGCTCTTCTCTGAACCCATCACTACATTCTTTTTTGGAGTACAGCTTGATTTTCCTTGTATGAAAAGCTGTCACTATTGCATGATGTTTAGGAAAGATTAAACCAAGCTCTTCTTTGTCTCTTTCCACATCTCAATTTAAGACCCATGCTCCTAAATTGGATTAATAATAGAGTAGTTCCAGTGTGCCCTAAAGTTTAACTGCAGTGTTTGTTTGACCTAATGTAGGCCATGCAAGGTTGGTTCCTGTCCCCAGCTCTCTGTGCTCCTTCAAGCAGATGTACACGAGGGAAGGGAGGACAATCCATAAGGAAGCTAGGAGTGGTACTATTTCCACAAATATCCTGTGGTATCCTTCCTTTTGTATGTTTCTAAATAATGCGTCACTAAGCCTGTGTGATGATATGCAATCAACCTTTAGTGCACTCCTCTGTAGAGTCTTATGGGATCACTTTTATCATTGCTATTATTCAGCGTGAAGGTAAACCCACTCTTAGGACTGATAAGAAACAGTGATATTATTAGCATGCTAATGCTCATATCTGAGTTGTTGCACAATAGGGGCGTGGGTTTTTTTCTCTGCCACTGCTAAGGATTTGGCCAAGCTTGGTCCCAGCTCTAGTTCAGTGTCCAGTGCAGGAAGGATTAAAAGGAAATGTCATACTATATATTACAGAGTTATTTCTTGGATCTTGTTTAAAATACCTGAAGAATTTTTTGTGTTTAGTGACTGCTCCCTGTTGAATCTTTTACAACCATCAGAGCTACCTTGATGCTTTGCCAGGGTCAGAAACACTAATTGTGTCCAGGATCTTGACAGACACGCTGGAAACTGGAGGTCGTTTCTGGAATACCAGGTTGTTGGAACTTAGCATTGGTCTGTTCTTAATCATTTTGTCCAAGAACGGTAATTTGTAAACAAGGCAGAACTTGGAAAAATATTTAGAGCCACTAGAGCCTCGGTGCTGTGGATTGTTCTCAGCCCTGGAGATCTGGGCTGATTATCGCAATCCAAGCCTTTTGACAAGGCTTTAGTAAAATTATGAGAATTTAATTTCCGTGTGAATGATTCCCTTTCTATGTCAGCTACTTTAAATTCCTGTGCTTGGGTCTGGTCCCTGAGATATACTGTGTCACAGGTTTATATAATTAAAATAAGCCTGTACAGATCTATAGATGTACAATTCCATTGCATTCTTACTGTGGTGGCAGAAAGCTTATTTTACCTCCAGCTTCTGAGCACGGGCTTGTAAAACCATTTCGTGTTGCCAACAGGTTGTGTTGTTCAGTGCTGGTATTCTAGCTTTCTGCCTAGCTGCTTCAAATAACATAATTCATTAGTAGCAACCGATGATCTCCATCAGTGAGTAAACAATGCTGTGCCTATATGTAAGTGTCAGCAGATAACAGGTCATACTATATTCAGCTGCTAAGGCTTTGCCCATTATCTGTGTAGCCTTTTTCCTATTGTCAAATTAACTCTTCAGGAATTTTTGAACATGGTTGAAATTCTCAGTGCACATAAAAGGGAGAGTGACCTTTTATGCCACTTCAGGCAGATACTTTGATTTACACTAGAACTGGTAAAAGCTAAAATAGGGCTGCTAGTAAAAGGAACTTCAGATATAATAGAAATGTTTTACATTTATTCAAAGATCGGTTTGTGATGATTTTGCAGTGTTGAAATGCTGATTAGGTGTTATTTTGAAAATATAAAATTTTGAGATCAATTGATTGCTACGGCCTTTTTGTTTTCTCAGTTCTTACAAGGTCACAAGGAAATAAAGACAATATTACCTGCCCAAGCAAGATGAACATTCTTATTAACCACAAATGAAGTCAACATGAATAAAGGCTGTTCTTAAGAGTAGAAATTTGTGAAACTTTGTTCTAATTGACTATAATGGCATAGTAATGAACAGACACCAGTATTTGATAAATGCTGTATGGAATTTAATGTAGATATTCACCATATGTTATCATCTGTCCTCCAATAGCTGGCATCAAGCCGAAATTAAAAACATTAATCTGACCAAATCAGTGCATCATGTCTTGTGGCTGCCTGCCCATTTATCCTCTGCAGTGTGATTTTGTACCCCTGTGTGACCCAGGACGAGTCTGTCTTGTTCAGGGATGTGGTAATGCACGTCTGGTATTAAGAATGGTGAAATCACAGCCTCGCTTGTTCCCCGGTTTGTGCTCTCTTGTCTAAATACTGAGTAGGCTTAAATTCTCCTTTTGCCCAATATTGCAAACTAAGAAACAAAGCTTAATTTAAACTGGAAGAAACATCTCCAAAGTAGCAGCATGTCTAAGCTCAAAGATATTAGTCAAAGCTTACAGTATTTGAAGGGCAAATTGTACAAAGGCTGTTAGATGTTTTTAGGAGTTTAGAACCATTTTTATAAGTGGTGATAAAAGTGGTAAAAAGTGCAGTTTGCTGACACTTTGATACGATCTGAGAAGTCATACTGTTTTAGATATAATAGATGAGTGAGATTTCATATATCTACAAAGGCCAGTAGGTGACCTATCCAATGACAATGTGAGGCTAAAAGACATTGTGTTTCAGTTTTAGATTGGCAGTAACTTATATGGCTTTCACTTCTTGTATTAGGCTGAAATAGTGTTTGGGTGTTGCTAATCCATTTAGAAATAAGTTTATGTTGCAAGTGAAATTTGTGTGAAGTAAAGAACAGGGAAGAATACTTCTGGCAGACAGAGTGTTTCCCAGTTTACACTGCTGTTTCATGGAATTATATACAGTTAGCCCAGGCAACTATTGGCATAGCTTTTCTCTGAAATCAGAAAACAACTAGCTACCATTTTCCTTGGGATCTGAAATGACCATTCATGCTTTCTGAGTTTTGTGCTTTCAGTAGTGTGAAATAAGCTAGAAGAAAAAACTTTATTAAATATTTTTTAGACAAAGAATGTAATTCACCACACACCCATAATTTTTAATATTAAAGGTCAAGGAGGAGGGTCTGTGCTTGTCAAAGTCACAGACATACATGGCTTCATGTAATAAGGTCCCTATAAACCATGATGGTAAAAGACTGGCTATGTAAATAGAATATGAATTGTGTAATTTAATCCACTGATCAAACTAAGGTAATAACTGACTTGGAATACTAGCTGAGGTCTATTGAGAACTACTAGTCTGGGCACCAATGTCAGATCAATCCCATTGCAGTTAGGGAATCATGGAATATAAATTATTGTTTTGTTTTGTTTCCCAGTAAGTAGGGATTTACAATTTCAGTCTAGCACCTATGAAATGGCCTAATGCCTCCTCTGCTTCTTATTTTTCCATGAAGCTTAACTGCTGTTTATGAGGCTGCAGTCTTAGAAGTGCCCGTCACTGTTGCACTGAGAACATCATTGGTTACTTCACCAAGCTCATGGGCATGTTAGTTCCTGAATGATTTTTGGTTCCTCTAAAGGCAGACCTGAACTGCACTCACTGAAGGCTGGCTGCAGTCTCAAAAGACATATCTAAGCTACTTTTAAATGGATTAGATGGGTATTGGCACTCAGGTGGCAGCAGCGTAGTGCAGCAGCGTGAAGTGGTGTGTGTTGGTTGACTTCTAAACTATTTATTCAGCTTTCCTGGTGGATTTTGCAGCCTCGCTCAGGTATGTCGGCACCATCTGCAGTCACAGCAAAACCAGCAGTGTAAATATATCCCTAACCTGAAATTATCTCCCACAGCCACTAACGTCAGGGAGGAAACAGGGTAGCAATTCAAATAATACAGACAACAGGATCTTTAACTCAGGTAACATTGCAAAAAAAATTAAATAATCCTAGAGAGAAAAATTGTGGTTTCATCTAATTAGCATGTGGATAACACTGATATAAGACCCTCTCAGGAGCTGGGACAAAATGGAGCTTTGTGGTGGTGAAAAGAAGAGTCAGTCACTTATTGCAATCAAAAATTATTAAAAAGAAAAAGAAAGGAAATGTTTTGGGTCATGGGCCTTTAACACTGAAAAATGAAGAAATTCAGATAAGCTTTACACATTATCTTCTGGTGAGCAGATAATTTCAGTTAAAAATGTCCATCAACCAATTAAACACTAAAAATTTCATAGCAAGGGATTCCAGGACATATTACACTTCTTATGAGATGTTGTGTAAGATATTGTCCTCAGGAAAAGAAATTAAACTTAAAACAAATAGACACGTTAGAGTATTTTAGAGCAGCTGTATAGGCAAATATAGACAGTAATAAAGATTTAAAATGCCTTCACTGATGCTTTGAAGACCTCACTGCCTCGAGAAACAGGGAATTCTGCTTTGTCCTAAAATGTACAAAAATTTTGGAAGAAAATTAAATACACTGATAATAGATCTAAGCTGAAAATTACTATGTTGAAGTTATCATCTGTTGACTTAGATATAATGTCATCTATTTTAATACTTTTTCAAACAGTAGATTGTCAAATACCTACAATTATAACAATTGCTCTGGGTTTGAAAGAGGAGGAGACATGAGATTCTTGTATCTTGTTAAAACAGAACCTGGGTTAAATGGAAATTGCGTATACCAAGTGAACATATGTTACCTGTCAAATTCTCTTTTATTTTAAATCCTCTGTATATACAATTTCTCTGCTGCCAATTGTATTATACAGTCCTGCTTAATATACCTGTAACTGTCCTTAAAAAGTAAAAGCCATAAAAAGATGCTTTCTTCAGCAAAGTTCAACTGGCAATAACATTAAGAAGTACAGAACTGTATGGTAGTTCCAAAAAAATAAACTAGACCTAGACTCTGTCATACCAATAAGTCTTATTGAACTTTTCATTCATAAACAAAGGTACACAAAGTAAAAATTACTGAATTCCAACAGTAGGTGACCTCCACCAAAATGATGGATTTCATGATATTGGCACATAAACAAGAATATTTTAACAGCATGTAAAAGTGAACATTGTTTAGCTATGAACAATGTTGTTTCATTTATTAGACTTTTCTGCAGCTTTTAATCCACATGCTAATCCAGATACTAACCCAGCAACATGATACTACTTGAGCAAGATGATGCAATATTAGCCAAATATTCTGACAGAGCATGGAGAAGCAATGGGTAATAGACAGACAAAACAGTACTTAAAGAAACCTATAAACTTCCCTCCTCAAGCATTTACATGAAACCTGTTGGACATGCAGGATGACAGTGCAGGCTGCAGTGCCAATGGTTTTCAGATGTATTTGTCGCTTTTAGTGGTGTAACCACTACAACTAAAAAGATACCACAAAGCCTTCAAGAAATTATTTCCTCAAAGAGGAGCAGCTGCCTGAATCTTAAATTGTCCAGACTCACTTTTGAACTTACACTATGGAAATTTTTATGGATGTTATGATAGAAGCACTCGCTTCCTACCTTCTAGTACCAAGCCCTTCAATGGGGTCAGTCATTAGACCAATTTTGTTATTTCTGGAACAGACATCTCATTGTTTTGCATCTCTCACTTGGAGATAAGGTTATCATCTGCCACATATTTCTTCTGGATCTCCAAATAGATATTCTGGATGTACTCGAAACTTCCAAACAAGCAGTGAGGCTGTCCATGGGAGCCAGTATCTGACACACATTATAATGCGAGGCCTTTTTCTCCTACAGTAGTCCCTCCTAATGCGTGCTGCTGCAGTTCTTACTCAGGCCTGTTAAACAGAACTTATCCACCATCACTTCTAAGCATGCCAAACTGCTTGTAAATATCTGGGATGTGGTGATAGGAGAGAGAACAAGTGTGTGATGTTATCTCCTTTGCCACTGGTGTTGGGGTAACAGAGTTGACGCACATAATGAAGGGAAGTGGCAAACTTGACAGTGCCTGTAATCAAACTGATAGGCACCTCACTATAATTGATAGAAAAGCCCTAAAGCTGGCGAAGATGTAGCAACAGTACGTAACACTGGCACGTTTAGCTTGCTTGTTTTCAGTGCATGAAAGACACACCAGATTGATGATATTTTAAGCCATCTCTGTGGCAAAAAGTCTGGAAAGGAACCAAAGGTCAGTAAGGCTGGAAAGGACTAACCATCTACCCTCACCTGCTCTGTGCAGAGGAGGACCACAACCCTCAGGAGCACTTGCGTGCAAGGCATTCCTGATGTAACCCTTTGCCCAGCACTGCTTTTTCTCCTTTCCCCCTTCGCCACAACACAGGCAAGCAGTGCTGCCAGCCATCCTAACTAGGCTGTGGCAAAGGCTTCAGCAAACGTTCAGCGCTCCAGCAAATGTTCAGCAAACATTCAGGGCTTCGGCCAACAGGCAGGAGTTGCCATACGGAAAGCAGGAGAGACCACCCCTGTGTTCTGCTCTTCACAGTAAGCATTCTCCTCTTCCTCATCAGCTACAGAGCTGAGCCACTGGTGGTCCAAGGGTCAGGCTCATCCAGCAGGGCAATTTTATTTGGTAGTGAGTCAGCAGGCCAGTGACAGTGAGGATACTGCTGCATTTGTATGGCTAAGAGAGAAGTGCAAACCCAGGTCAAGTGTGACAGGATTTATTAGATTAATTAAACATGGTATGTATTGATCAGACCCATGAAAAATGAGTAGTCCTGAGAAGCTGACCATCTCTGTCTATACTTTATTTTCCTTATTCTGGGAGCCAGAAAACAGATATCCCGAATGATACAGGAATCTTTTGGGAGTGATATTACCTCTTCCTACAGTCACATCCCATATTAGACTGCATGGATACAGTAGATCAGGATAAACTTTTTCAGTGCCAGATCACCCTGCTGCAAACACCACATGCACTAACAGTAAAAATGGAGGTCTCAGAGCTGTAAGAATCTGATTAAATGTTCCTAGGATTAAAATGTGTAGGCGCTTGGTTATGGCTATCACTCCCTCTTTTAACTATTACATCTACTTGTATGTTTGTCTCTCTGCATAGAAGACTGTACACCCACATGAACATGTGTCTGGGTTACCATTCACCACACTCATTTATGTAAGCTTTCAAATCCCTTCTCAGATTTTACTGCACATCCACAGAGCCAGAATGATGGATTCTTGCTCAAGGCATCTTCTAAGAGTTGACTTTCCCCACGCTCCAGTTCTGAAACAATTTGTTAGGTACATCTCAAAGATGATCTCAAAGCCCACTGTTGTAATTTCTTTCCCATTGACACCCTGCCACCAGCTGGCCCGCGGAGCAAGATGGGTTTGACCACCAAACCAAATGAAACAAAAAGAAAACCTCCAGCTGCATTGTCTGCAGCCTTGAGTATACATGAAAGCAGTGCCTCCCAAACACTGCTTTCTGACTTTATCACCGCACTTCTTTCACCACCCGCAGATCTCAGATGATGATACTTTCATGTGCTATGTCACACTGGGTACCATCAGTGTGCTTTTATATTTTTTAGTGGCAGCTAAGTTCTTTGTTATAGACATAGCACTAGACTGGAAATAAAGTAGGAAGCATACACATAGAGGTCTCAACTGTATCTATTTACATATGAAGCTTCAGGATGGTGTATAGCCCTACTAATAATCAATACGATTTCTCATGGTAATAAATTCAATGTGTATATAAATCGCTGCTCAGCTGAGGGTTGTATCTGATTTAAAATAGAAGTTAATTGCACGTGGATTTTATATGCCTTTATATTTGTGAAATGGAGTGCATATCTATGGGACTGTCAGGTAGCATAAGAGTGATCTGTGGATGAAAAGAAGGTGTGGGTAAGTTTTGTACACACCAGGGTGTGTTTAATTTTATAAGTGTCTATGTAGAATTTTGCATATCTCATCGCCTCACCCCTGCTTTTATCTTCCTTCTCTTGTTCTTTTTGTTCTTCCCAATCCTTTCATTTTACTGCTCCTTTTATCTTCTTTGCTTCCTTCCTTCTATCCTGCTAGAATACCTTTTCTGCTTTCATCTATCAGACCCTCTTCTCACGCACTCTGCAGTCTTCCCCCAAACATCTATCTCCAAGCTAACCCTCTTCTTTATAATCCACAGTAATAATCTCACACCCTTACTTATTTTGGCCTTTAATCCTATGTTTTGGCATGCTACTTTAAGGCTGTAGGTTCTTTGGAACAGGGAAAACACCTTACCTGTTAGTGCAGTACTGTACACAGTTCCCTACAAATACTTTGGAAAAACTAAAATAAAGTGTAAATTGATCTTGCACATTTTTTTTTGTTTTAATCTGTTACTTGTCTGTTCTGTTTCATAACATCATAAACCTTGAACTCAGCTAGTTATTTTTAAAACCAACTGTTACTCAAGAAACTACTCAGACCTTAGCTGCTGAGGTAGACAGCTCTTTTTAGTATCTGACAAAAATACTGTCTATTTCTGTTAAAAATAATTATGAGCTTTCTTCTTTCTTCCTGAAGTCATCTCCTAATGGCATCATTCATGGAGAAAAAAAGACTGTGCCCATCATGAGCAGAGTGCATCACTCGCACATGTGGGAGGTAATCAGAGACAGTTTATCCACACTTTTGTGGTTAGATTGTGCCTTGTATGGCAAGAGTGACACAAAACAAATGGTCGGAAAACTATCATCTTTTATTCATGTTGATTTAGCAGCCTCTGGGCTATAATCATCTTCAAAATTTAATAATAAATGAACATTCAGAATTACTTTTGACTTTTTAAATCCTTTTTAATATGCTTGACAAGTAAACCAGTTGGCATATTGTAGCAACATTTGAGATAGGTTATGCCTATCAAGTTGAATATTAGTCAGAAGTTACTTCAACTAATTTTCTGATTAGTTCTGAAAGCTAGGATCATTTTTCTGAACATGTATGCCTTACTGTCTTAACTCAGATGCTTTGTATCCATCTCAGTTTAAAAATAGAGGAGAAATAGGAAGCTACAGAACTCCTCCAGAAATCTAAATCTTTAGTTATATGGCAGAACATGCAAAATGATTTATACATGAAGATATTGCAAGTTGTGATCAATAATAACCCTCTCTCTTCCAAAAAACCAAAAATAAAATCCTGACATTTACTGTAGACCTACTTGAAAGACTTCAGTTGAATTTTGAACATATTTTCTTCAAAAAAGCAATGTTATCTGCAAGAATGTCAATATTTCAATGTTATACTCAGAACATGAAAATATTTTCAGATCTTAGCAGCTGAAATCTGACTATTCTCACCTCTCCCTCACCTCCAACTTGGGACTTTAATCTTTCAGCAGAAGCAAATTCTTGAAACAAAATTCCAACAAAAATGTTTTTCCAATTTTTGTATTTGTAATTTTTTTAACATCAACCTTTTTTTTATTTCTGCTCAGCTATGGTGAACAGAAACAAAGAGAAGGAAGAATGTCAGGAAAATCGTGATAATATACAGGCAGGTGACATAGTTGTGGATGTAATTGCTGTCAGCTCAATCTGATCTTGAAGTTTCTTTCCTGAACAGACATCCCTGGTATTTCTGAGATCAGACTCAGCTAATAAATGAAGCTTCCTTATCTCTTGTGCCAGTGTGAAAATAAAACCAAATTCTCCTACTTTCTAATATATGATCTCTTTGACAGATGATGTGTCCTTTTCTGGGAAAGACTGCAGTGGTACTAAACCTATATATCCTTTTAGACTACAAAGGGGTCCTTTTCAGTCAGTAGCCACACGCTGTTTTTGCATATTCTACCCGACTTCTCTTACTCAGACAGGAGGAAGTTGCACCATAGGTTAGCCACCTCTCAATCCCCAGGTTTGAATGTGGGATTCATATCTTCTTTCTCACTTCTGGCCTCAAGCAGGAAGTCTCCAGAGACCACAGAAATCCTTAAAATGACTGAAGAGTCCTCATCATCCAAGGAAAGCCTCAGGCACCCTATTTGAGGTAGGAATGCAAATACAGAAGAAGCCAAGCATGAGGAAAAAAAATGTTTCGAGTTGCCATGTGTTATAATGTAGGATGCCACAAAACTTTGGGCAGGCTATATTACTTAATGAGAACTCATCTTTCATTTATGCTGTATATACAATATTATTGTATTCATTTAAGACAATTTAATGTAAATACTGTTGTTTTCTTGCCATACGTAGGAAGAACATGGAATTATCTCTATTTCAGAGAAAGAAAAACAATCGCGAAGAATCTGCGTGACACAAACATTTATTGCCACCAGCCATCGGCTGCTGCTGAAAGAACAATCTCCTGCTAAAAATGAGAACTGAAAAATCGTCCACTAGCTCTGACTCCCGTTGGTCATTCATCTGAGGTTGTCTGATTCATAGACTCCTACACTGCCCCTTCAAACAGCCATTTGTAGCAGACTGAGCTTTATTAGAGCAGATTACACCTGTCACTTGCACAGCACCCTTAGGGATAAGAAGTCACCTGAAGATAGTGGAATATAAGGACAGTCAAAGTTATTACTTTCTTTCCCTTTGCCACATTTTTACCTGATTCTTGAAGACCCATATGGATCTGGTTCATACAGGGTATGGAAACACATGTGCAGCTGAGTTTCCTAGACATTTACCAATGGCACTAACTTTTTTTTTTTTTTTTTTAAATGTGTGACAAATGTCTGATTTTGATGTATTAATATAAGCTACTCACTCTTAGCAGCCATTGTAACTTGTAACAAGAAATACCTTCTGTCCAGAAAGCAAGCACTTGGAAAATCACACACATAACTCCATATTAGCCAATGGGTTATCAGAGGGTCAAGTTGTTCAGTTCTGCTCTCACTTGCAGTCTCATAATGAGCAATAAATTTTGCTGATGCCCAAAATTGGTGTGAAGTAGCACAGATTAGTGCCAAAGAATGTGCAAGTGAAAAGATATTACTAGGTCATCTTGTCACCTTCCAGCAGTGTAGGACTGCTCCTTACAAGTGGATTTATCAGTTAAACCAGCATGGCTGATTTTAAACGTGCCAAGCAATGTGATTTTTCTGCTGCTCCATAATATTTTTCCATATTTACTTTTGGCTGGATTCTTCTGGCAGAATGTCTAAATTTCCTTTTCCACAATTTTTTCCACATTTTTCTAGGAAAAGTTGAATACATTTCTCCATTTTACTTTTGGATGTGCGTGCAGTTCATCTGTGGACAGTGAGGCTGATGCCATCTTCCTTACACGCACCTGGCCTACATCTCCCAGGTGGCTCATGTGGCTTGAAACTGGAGCACAGCACTGTGTGGAGGAGGGCAGAGAGACAGTTTCACACGGTAACTGTGTAAAGACACAGCTGCTTGGCTAAGGTGCGGTTTCTCCTTGCCTTCAGGGCTGCCAGCATGTCAGCAGGGAAATAGGAAGCAAGAGCTTAGGAGACCTGGTCTCATGGGAGATATAACACCGTACTGCTAAATATGTTCTCTATTTATAACTTCTGAGTATTTTCAGGCTCTTATGTCCTTTACTCTTTCTCTATAACTTGTTCTTTCTCAGTAAAAATAAGTCCCCTGCCATTTCTCTGAACTGTTTCTTGCTAAGGAATCTCTTTCTCAAGAGGACGTGAACTTCAGGTGGGCATAACGTTACTATTGTCACCTCCGTTGCAAACACAATTACTAGACTTCACGGATCCAGGCATTGTTTTCAGATACTCCCAGTCCCCAGGAAGCTCAGATGATGCTAAGGGGACTATTCACATGACCAATGCGTTTGTTCAGGCTTCAAGTGATTTACATGTACAAATTTTACATGTCACCTGCAGCATAGCTGACTGTTTACAGAAAATGAAATGTTGGTGATGTTTCAAGGGCCTGTAGAAAGTTCCCAGGTAAGTATGCTTCACTGTGGGGTGGTTATGTTTCTCTTGGCAAAAAATGTTACTTTTTTAGAAATCTAAGGAACCATAGGTAGACTGCTGCTTTGAACAGAGTCACAACAGGTATCTAAATAGCAAAGGGGAAATTCTTTTCTTATTCCTTTTTGTCCTTGTTTCATCATTCACCTTTGTTTTATCTCTCCAGACTCATTTCCCAAGGGGGTTTCCCATTCTAGCAATGTCTCTGGTGAAGGTTGTATGAGGTGTATGACACCAGGAAAGACAGTTTCCTTTGATACACACCTCATGGCTTTGATGAAGACCTCTAATGAAATAGGCATATAGCTGTTTTTGATACTTAATAAAAAAACACCCTGCCACTCAACTCTCCAAAAATTTGTATGAACAGACACAAATGCTTTATATCCCAATGCATCCAAGGCCAAAATTGGTTCAAGTCGTTCAAACATGTATGACCTTAAAACTGTGTATGCTGACCAAAATAATGGCTTACAGCAGTTTACAATGGTTGGCCGTGGCTTCTGAGAATCCCTCTGCACAGAGTCTTAAGTCCATGGATACTTTTCCATCCTTCCCAAGATTACTTCAGTGAACACAAATAAAAAGCTGAGTTACCAATGCTCTTTCTGATCTTTAGCTGGCATGGAAATATCCCCAAGAACAGTGAAAATGAAACCTTATTGTTGTTCTCACTTAAGAGGTTTCAGTATCTACAAATGTGTGCCCTGTTCCCTACTATATAGGGCTTGTCTCCCACATGTTAAAATTACACCATTCCTCTCCATGTATATTCTGATACACAGCAAGCTGCATCAGGTGTTTAAAAAAGCATATGTAAAGAGACATGGCCACACAGCTCGGGCATAGATTTGGCCATTTAACACTAGTGTATTTTGGTGGTTTGGATTATAGATACCCAAAAAATGTATCCCTTATTAATTATAAACACTCACATAGGATATGTTTTATCCCTAATTGTAGAATATTTGGTTACCAGAAGGAAAATATTAAGCCACACAGTTGCAGTTGGTTTTATTGACAAATGCAAAGTTCGATGTGTGCGATTAGGCTGCCAGGACTCCTGGCACATCCCAAAGTTGCCATCGACACTGTTGCGTCCGGGCAGTGCTGGCAGGAAGGCAGGCTGAGGTAGAGCGCTAGGTCGTCACACCACAGAGGAACCCAGAAGGGTTTTGATTATCACGTCTTTATATCAGCACCCCATCACTCCCTGGATAAACACCATGATCTAAGTTTAAAGGAGGCACAGATAAGAGGGATGACAAGGAATAGAAACAACAGTAAGGACAGTAACTTAAAGCAAGCACATATACTTTGACAGCCAGAGCCAATAATGGTGTCAGATGTGAGGCAGGTCTTTCTTGGAGTAAAACATAAAAATATTCTTATGCATCTGACACACTGTGTCACATAGTTCTATTCAAAGATCCTGTGTTATTTTTCTTCTCTTTTACTGCTCAGAAGAAATCTCTGCATTAGAGCATCCTGTGCTTGTCAGCGGTCGGGGTGGGAAGTAAATAAAAACCCATGGTGTTCTAGCTTTCAAATGCAGCATCTGAGCCCTCTGGATCCAGGAACATGAGCAAGATCTGTCTGCAGAGATGATGTATCATATGGCACTCTGCCAGTCATCGCTATCAGGGGCACTATGGAGACTTGTTATTGTGGGGTTCATCTATGAACTGTGGCCATGTCCTTGCTTTGAGGTTCAGAGAATCCCCTTGTTCGTAAAGCTTTGTTCACATTTAGATGAATTTGTCATTATGCTAGTTTACACATAAGGAAAGGAGTTAGATGTAGACATATTTCAAGCAAATGTACTAATTTACAAATTTATTTCCATAAATTTGGGTTTGAAATGACATTGGAATTGTTGGGAAGGGGACTGAAAAAGAAGAATGAATTGTGCAAATGTTAGGTTGCTTCTGAGGTGAAGCACTTGGAATAATAACAATTTTGAGACCTGACCTTTTCATTTTTAGGTTCCCTGAGTCTGCAATCCCCTATAACTAATTGAAGGATTTTGGAACCAGGTTAGGTTTAAAGCTATCCTTAGCCAAAACTATATATTCACCACTGATATTCTTGGTTCAGCTGACTGAACAGCAGCAAAAGCAGATAGACGTTAGCACTGGAGTCAGCGGAGGAGAAGAGATAAAAGTTTAAGCAATACAGTATGCAATGGCCTGATACAAGAAATACATAGGAGCAACAAGAGAAAAGACAGAAGCCCTAGCTTAAAAGGAGCCTTGTATTTCAGTCACTACTATTGTCAATTAATCCCTCTTTATGCCAGTATTAATAGCTTTCTGGAACACCCACAAAAAGAAAAAAGAAAGACAACGAGGTAGTCACCTGAAGATGTTTAGTTTTTCATTTAAGCTGTTGTGTTTTAGCTTACATATAAATGTATGTGGAACCAACAGCTTGTCGTCTGTCCTTACCAGAATTGCATGGGATTACAGTGTGATCTGATCAGGTTGAAAGTCATGCAGTTATGCTGAGCAGATGTGTGAGAAGATACCTGCTAAATTCTAGGTTTAGTAGCGAGCCACATTTTTAATCATGGCTTGTAGCAAATGGTTTAATTGTGTCACTGTATTGGGTTTGCATGACCAGGTTTTGGTAGCAAGGGGGCTACAGGGGTGGCTTCTGTGAGAAGCTGCCAGAAGCTTCCCCTGTGTCTGATAGAGCCAATGCCAGCCGGCTCCAAAATGGACCCGCTGCTGGCCAAGGCCGAGCCCATCAGTGACAGTGGTAGCGCCTCTGGGATAACATTTAAGAAGGGGGAAAAAAACCGTGCAGCAACAAACAGCAGCGGAGAGAGGAGTGAGAATATGTGAGAGAAACAACTCTGCAGACACCAAGGTTGGTGAAGAAGGAGGGGGAGGAGGTGCTCCAGGTGCTGGAGCAGAGATTCCCCTGCAGCCCATGGTGAAGACCATGGTGAGGCAGGCTGTCCCCCTGCAGCCCATGGAGGACCTCACACTGGAGCAGGTGGATGCCCAAAGGAGGCTGTGACCCTGTGGGAAGCCTGCACTGGAGCAGGCTCCTGGCAGGACCTGTGGCCCTGTGGAGAGAGGAGCCCAGGCCAGAACAGGTTTTCTGGCAGGACTTGTGACCCCGCAGAGGACCCATGCTGAAGCAGTCTGTTCCTGAAGGACTGCACCCTGTGGAAGGGACCCACGCTGGAGCAGTTTGTGAAGAACTGCAGCCTGTGGGAAGGACTCACATTGGAGAAGTTCATGGAGGACTGTCTCCCGTGGGAGGGATCCCACACTGGAGCAGGGGAAGAGTGTGAGGAGTCCTTCCCCTGAGGAGGAAGGAGCAGCAGAGGCAATGTGTGATGAACTGACCGTAACTTCCATTCCCCATCCCCCTGCACTGCTGGTGGGGAGGAGATAGAGAATTCGGGAGTGAAGTTGAGCCCAGGAAGAAGGGAGGGGTGGAGGGAAGGTGTTTTAAGATTTATTTTTTATTTCTCATTACCCTACTCTGATTTGATTGATAATAAATTAATTTCCTCGAGTCAAGTCTGTTTTGCCCATGACGGGAATTGGTGAATGATCTCTCCCTGTCCTTATTTTGACCCACGTGCCTTTCATTATATTTTCTCTCCTTTGTCCAGCTGAGGAGGGGGATTGATAGAACTACTTGGTGGGCACCTGGTATCTAGCCAAGGTCAATCCACCACAGTCACAAAAAACCTGGAAGTACATGGTTTGTGGATCAGCTGTGTCTGAATCATCATCTAGCAGATTTGAACCAGTGGATTTCAACTTTGCTTATGCGTGGCATCATGGGCTGTATCTTTGATGAGGTCTGCAACAGTGGGTTTTCGGAACTAGAAGCCTGAGCAACAGGAACTTAGTACTAGAAGAAATGCACAAATTCAAGCCCTGTTCTGCCAGCTACAGACTTCTGGAGGGATTCTCTCTGATAGTGGACCTCAGTGTTAGTTATAAGCAGCTTTGGACTGCCTGAGAATGAAACTCATTTCTGTCAAAAAAATTCCATGATATCCTTGAAGCATCAGTTCAGACTGTCCATGAGGATTTTGCCATCCCTTTTTACGTGTTGTACGTGTTGCTTCAATTAAAAAAAATGACAGTAACAAAGTTATTAGAAATAGTATGTCCTCACAAACAATGCCAACATACTTGAGCATTTATATTACCAGTATATTACCAATACTGCACCCACAATTAAGTGGAGCAATCCCTAGTGTATTTTGTAACTGAATGTTACTGAACTCTGCCAACGCAGTCAGGAATCTTGTTTTTTACTGTGGTTTCAACAAAGAGTGTTGTTTTTCTAAAGCAGAGACCCAACAGCTGTACAAAGTGACATGAGAAGGATACCCCTAAAATGTCACTAATGGAATGATTTAAGTTATTGTTTATTAGGAACATTAGCTTAAAGTTAATTATGCATTTTTCTAATACTATTGGAAAACATTCATTTTATTGAACAATATTTACAGATATTAATTCATATTTTTAAGCTTATATTTTCACTTCAATTAGTCTGAAAGTGTGAAAACCCATTCAAGAATACTGTACAAAACGTGAATGTTGCATGCTATGAGTGAGTTGACTTCTAGTGTTATTGCCAGTACAAAATGTTCACATGAGGTATAAATAGTCGCAGTCACTGTCATAGGATCACAGGATAATTCAGGTGTGAAGGGAGCTCAGGTAGTCTCTAGTCAGGCCTCCTGCTCAAACCAGGGTCAGCTCTGGGGTCAGAACAGGTTGCCCAGGGCTTTACCCAGCTGGGTCTGAAAACCTCCAAGGAAGGAGACTGCACAGTCTCTCTCTGGGCAACCTGCTCTACTGCCAAGCTATCCTTATGGTGACAATGTTTCTCCTTGTATCCACTCCAAACCTCCCATTTCAGCTTCCAATTTGCTCTCATCCTCCTGTGATACACCACTGTGAAGATCCTGACTCCATCTCCTCAATAACCTCCCCGTAGGTCTCCCTGGAGCTGTGTCTAATCAAGGCTGACCAAGCCCGGCTCCCTCAGCCTCTCCTCACAGGGCAAGTGCTCCAGCCCTGACCATTTTGGTGGCCTCTTCTGAAATCACTCCAGTTTATCAATGTTTGTCTTTTTTTTTTTTGGGGGTGGGGGTGGGGGGGTGGGGCACAATACTGGATGCCATGTTGTAGATGTAGTCTAATGAGTGCTAAACAAAGGGGAATAAACCTTTCCCTGATCCAGTGGCCTTGCTTCTGTTAACACAGCCCCAGATGCTGTTGGCCGTCCCTGCTGCTAGGGCTCAGGCTCATCTCGCTGCCCACCAGGACCTCCCAGGCCTCTTCAGCAGATCTGCTGCTCAGGCAGCCAGGCCCCAGCTGGATTGCTGACAGGGGTTATTTGCCTTTGTCCATCCTTGTTGAATTTCATAATTTGTCCTTAAGGTGTAAGTTAAAGGAGTTGTCCTCTGCAATAGTGTTCCAAGAGGTACACATGACTGTGAATCAGACAAACTCACCTGAACCAGGAGACCAGGAACCATTCCCCTTTCTGCTTTTGGTCATTTATTGCCCTTGGGCAAATCATGTCACCTCGCTCTGTTTTGATTTTGTTATCTGCAAAAGCATTTATTGGTATATTTGTTTCCCTTTGCAGAGCACTCCTGGCCAGGTTTCTCAGGAATATTTGATTTCTTTCTCTTGAAACCAAGAGGATGAGGACACTCAGGGATTGAACCCAGGTTTTCACCTGCAGAGTCATTTATGAACAGCTGTCCAACAAATAGATAAATTCAGGATATAAATAATATAAATATAAATATAAATATAAATAATATAAATATATCAGGCAGTGAACCAAATTAAAAAATAATTTTGCTTTAAGCCTATTTCTCAAAATATTTAAATTTGAAAAATAACACAAGCTTAATTTTCATCAGAAGCATCCCAGCAGATCTCTAAGCAGAGTGCTTACAGGGTAACCCTAGAGTGGCTAAAATAGGATTCTGTGTGATTTATAATTAATTTTGTCTTTGCCATTTTTTATGTTTAATGTTTTATCTTTTAGCTCCTTTCTCCATCCTCTGCTGTAGATGGTAAGTCATCTGTTGATACTCTTCCCTTGATAGAGTGCATAATAGGCACTTCATGATGTTGTGAAGTTTGTCTTGGGATTTACTAATTGGAAGAGTAACATCCCAAAGGCAATGTTTCTTGTTAAGCTGAACATTACGGAAACAAGGAAATGTCCTCCTTGGGTTGTTCCCAAGTAAAGTTTGCACATAATCCACTCATCTTCAAAAAGGGCAAGAAGGAGGTCCCAGGAAACTACAGGCCAGTCAGCCTCACTTCCATCCCTGGAAAGGGGATGGAACAGCTCATTCTGGATGTCATCTCCAAGCATGTGGAGGAAAAGGTTATCAGGAATAGTCAACATGGATTCACCAAGATTAATCAATCATGCTTGACCAATCTGATGACCTTCTATGATGGCATGACTGGCTGGGTAGATGAAGGGAGAGCAGTGGATGTTGTCTACCTTGACTTCAGCAAGGCTTTTGACACTGTGTCCCATAACATCCTCATAGGCAAGCTCAGGAAGTGTGGGTTAGATGAGTGGACAGTGAGATGGATTGAGAAATGGCTGAATGGCAGGGCTCAGAGGGTTGCGATCAGTGGCGCAGAGTCTAGTTGGAGGCCTGTAGCTAGCGGTGTTCCCCAGGGGTCAGTCCTGGGTCCAGTCTTGTTCAACTTCTTCATCAATGACCTGGATGAAGGGACAGAGGGTACCTTCAGCAAGTTTGCTGACGATACAAAACTGGGAGGAGTGGCTGAGACACCAGAAGGCTGTGCTGCCATTCGGCGAGACCGGGACAGGCTAGAGAGCTGGGCGGAGAGGAACCTAATGAAGTTCAACAAAGGCAAGTGTAGGGTCCTGCACCTAGGGAGGAACAACCCCATGCACCAGTACAGGTGAGGGGTTGACCTGCTGGAAAGCAGCTCTGCAGAGAAGGACCTGGGAGTCCTGGTGGACAACAACTTAACCATGAAGCAGCAAGGTGCCCTTGTGGCCAAGAAGGCCAATGGTATCCTGGGATGCATTAGGAAGAGTGTGGCCAGCAGGTCGAGGGAGGTTATCCTCCCCCTCTCCTCTGGCCTGGTGAGGCCACATCTGGAGTCCTGTGTCCAGTTGTGGACTCCCCAGTTCCAGAAAGACAAGGAACGACTGGAGAGAGCCCAGCAGAGGGCTACGAAGATGATTAGGGGACTGGAGCACCTCTCTTATGAGGAAAGGCTGAGAGATCTGGGTCTGTTTAGCCTGGAGGAGACTGAGAGGGGATCTTATATCAATGCTTACAATTATCTTAAGGGTGGGTGTCAGGAGGATGGGCGTCTTTTCAGTGGTGCCCGGGGGCAGGATAAGGGGCAATGGGCACAAACTGAAACAGAGGAAGTTCCATCTGAATCTGAGGAAAAACTTCTTTACTTTGAGGGTGACAGAGCACTGGAACAGGCTGCCCAGACAGGTTGTAGAGTCTCCTTCTCTGAAGATATTCAAAACCCACCTGGATGCGATCCTGTGCAACCTGCTCTAAGTAAACCTGCTTTAGCAGGGGCTTAGACTAGATGATCTCCAGAGGTCCCTTCCAACACCAACCATTCTGTGATAATTTTTTCCACTACTGTGGGATATCTGCGTTCTGCAAAAAAACAGGCCAAACTTTCAAACTGTGTTTCCGTCTCTGATTCATGCTGTAAAACCCATGCAGCAGGGTGTGACTGTACTTGTTGTGAACATGTTCATACAGATCCTCACTGAATACCTTTAAACACAACGCTTATTTCTGACAGAGAAACGAACTTGCTCAGCAAGTAAAAATGCTCTTCAGCTATCACAATTTTCATGCTAAGTTTTTTGCTTTAAAAGGTCTGGCACTCACAGGCACTCACAGACAATACTTTGGAGGTGTCCATTGAAGACCAGGTGTTCTTTTTATGAGAGATACAACAGAAATTATTGATCCCTTCACCATTTCATCTGTCAGGCTGTTAGTAGTAAGAAGCTGCTACCTTCTAGAAATTGTTTAGAAAGTTATCCGAAGTGACATAGTTCATTGACGTGATCTCTTGCCGGTCTGTTATTCCTCCCACAAAACAGACCATGACACAAGTAGCTCTACTAGAACTTTTTGTCTGTAGACTTAGAAGACACAATGTATCTTCCTTATGTGGTGTCCACTTTTGACATTAGTGGGATCTCATACCAAGACCACATTCCCCCCTGAAAGCTGTATCAGCACTAGTGTCTAAGAAAGAGGAGTCAAATGGAGTAGTGAGGCCCAGATACCCACCCAGGTTTTCCCTGTGGACAATAAAAGGCATCTAGATGCAAGCAGTCCCAACTCTATCTTATCCACAAATACCATAACTTCTTTCATATGTATAAATATGTAAAGAAAGGAGGACTTGGAATCCTTCCACAAAATTCCTCTGGAGGAGTTGTACACAGCAGCTGGTTTGTAAATGTCATTAGCATGATAATTCTGATTTGAAAAAAAAAGAGCATTCGAACTCAGTGAAAACATACAGCAGACATAAATGCTGGAAAAGAAGAGCTCTTAAAGGAAACATTGCTTGGCTGTATTTTTCTCTCCCACACCAAGATGTGCTGTACTGACATTTTATAAATGCTGTAGGTGTGGTCAGCAGTAAATCATGACTCCTCTGGGGAGTTCACTCCTCTGCACCTTCAGCTGTACTATGCCTCGAGGGTGGCTGTCTCACAGCGTACTCACGCGTAACTCAATACTTAGGTAAAGAATCTTCAAATTCATGTTACAACATGGAAAAAATATTTCTGTAACATCAGTACTTTTCCAATTGAATTTTCTCATACCTGATGATCATCCTTATACTTAAGGGCTCTTGAAAAGAAATGTCTTGGCTGTGTACACAACTAGAGCCGATAAGGTTTTGGCATTTCTCTGGAAAATGACATTTACCTTTTTGACAGAGTGCCAAGCATTAGAAAAGTGCTTCCTGCAGTATTATAGTTAAAGAAGGCAACTTTAAAGGGGAAAAAAAATAATCAAAGCCAACAAGACAACCCCCCCTTATCCATTATCGTAGTTTGCAAGCTTGGAAGAAGAAGATATAAGATGACAAATTTCCAAAATAAAAGCTGAGAAGTTATGTATTTTGGTGTTTCCATTGACAGAAAGAAGTATTTGTGTAGCTGATCTCAGTGGTATCTGTATGATAGTATAGCTGTTAGGTCTGACCCAGCAACACATCTAGTCATTATTGAAGTGTGATTGTATGACTAATGCAGCTGAAGTAGGTTTCATTCTTTTTAATGTGCCTTGCTTTGTTGAAGATTAGTGTGCTTTTCTGGTTGCCTTCTGTTCTTTGACTAGACTAACATATTCTGCAACATGCAGCATTGAGCTTAGTTTTAGGAATATAGATTTGAAAGTTGGCTATATCACATTGATGCATATGGAAAGTCTCAGGAATTCAGCCAGTAATGAAAACATAATAAGCACAAAGGCTATTCACCCAGAAACTGTAAGGAATAAAACTACATTAAATACTTGTGTTGAAGATACAGCTCTACCTTTGGTGCTTTTGACTATTAATCAACATTTTTTAAAAGCTGATTAACCCTTTTCCATCTGCTAATAACATTTTCTACATTTCAAAGCAAAACCACAAACCAAATGGAGCACTACTGTTATATAAGTTTTTTTGCTGTTGTCATACTATGCATATTGTAGTGTTTTAACCATTGCTTACAATTCTTTTTCAACAGCAAAATGAGAATGAAGCAATTTTACAAACAAAACAATGTGACAGTTAGAGGATCCATCACAAACCTCTTGTTTATACTGTTTAAATCAAACAAAACCTGTTCCTTCATCTGTTGAGTAAAGATTGAAAGATTTTGGTGTCATCAAGTCAATAAAATCCAACTAATTCAGGAGTTAATTTTTAATATTTAGGATTTTTTTAAGATACACAGTAAAATTAATTTCCAAATTATTAGAAAAATATGAGGTTATGATATGATTAGGATATGATTTGAATGTACAATTACCAGTAATGGAATGGGATATTTATAATTTCTGTAATTTTTGGTTTAGGTCAGTCTCTATTGCATCAACCCCAAGTATATGGCTGTTTTTTATTATTCTTCTGATCCTTTTTGTTTCAAGAAACAAACAAAAAAGGAGTGAGAACTGCTTGCTATACAGAGTCTCATGTTTGTTCTAGATCGAGGCTGAGGGTTTGGAAGTTGTGCGGGTTTGCCTTGATGTGATGAGAAAGAAAAATTAGTTCAAAGTCAGCTATGGAATATAAAATTTGAAGGTGCTCAGGACTTTCCAAAATGTTACTTAAAAGGACCAGGATACTGACTTTGCAATATTTATTATATGCAATCCTTCACATATGTCTGATTGAATTTGAAAACAAAAAAAAATGTTCTTGTGATGAGGCTATGAGGAAAAAAGTCAGTTGTAATTACTCTCCCTTAGAGTTATGCTTTTGCAGATGAGGGAATCTGTTTTCTCAAATTTATGCAGTACCTAGCTCAGTAGTATAATCATAATGGAGATTTTTTTAGGACTGTTATGACAGAAATAGTAAATAGTAGAATCCAATAAAACCAGGGTTTCCCTTTGTAGGTTTGGGGTTTTTTAATTAATTTAAACTTTTGTGCCACCAAAATGGGAATCAGTATTTTGCATTTAATATTGCAAATGATATTGACATCTTAGTTTGCACAAGAATGAGATTTCAACTTAGATCAGAACATTTTTATTCAGCCAGAGTTGTAGCACCCTGAATGTTCAACAAAGGTTAATACTATGTCATTCTTTTCAAGTTACATATGGATTAGTCCTAATGTGGTGGACACAACACCTAACATAAATCACAGTGATTCTTATTAGGACCCTGATAACTTCAGATTTCATTCACTATTCATAAGGAAACCAAGAATGGACCTCTTTTAAACTTCTAAAAGTTGTCTAAGACAATCACCATAAATTCTCTTTTATACAGTTAATGAAAGAAAAGTTACACTCCCCAAAGGCTATTCAGCTTATCCTAATGTAGGTGTTTAGGACAGGTGAAATGGACTGTTCTGTAGGAGCTCCCACTGACCAAAAGTAGAGCCAAGGATGGCTGTCTTTCACTTAGGTGAGTAACTCCTAAATGTATTGTGTTGTATTGCATTGTATTCCAAGAAATGGTAAACAATTATTTCCCAGTCATCCTGTATAGGCTATTCACGCCAGTTTTCTCAGAAGACATCTATGCAGTAGCCAATCTTATTATCATTGTTGGAAAATCCTGTTGGATCAGATGGACAGACATTTTTGTGTAATGTTTTTTCTTACGAGAATACATGGCATCTTTTTTCTTCTCTCTGCATTTTGTGGTACCATTTAAGAATATCAGTTGAGGTGTATAAAGTTAATGTCTTCCTGGAAATGTGTGACAAGGCATCTGTGGGATTGTTCCAGGAGTAACTCAGCTGTCTGGCTGGCGCAGACCCAGCACAGTTTGACATAGAGGGCAGAGAGAGAAAAGAGAGAGCATTGTCCTGACTACCCACTAGCTCTACCTGACATGGGGAACTTCCCATTATATAGGTGTGGGAGGTTACATTATCATGCAGCCCTCTCCTTATGTTCATCATCAACCTCATTTCAGCTTCAGCTTCAATCTACATTGGCAATGAATATTCTGAATCATTGCTTCCCACTAAAGTCTCCAGGAGCATTTCTCTTGACTCCAGATGGTTTTACTGGGCTCTAATTTGAATCTTATGTGTTACCAGGAGAAAGATTTAATAAATTGCCAATAGGAGAATTAAGTATTTCAGCAATGGTGGGACTTCTTTGTTTTGTTTTGTTTTCTGGAGAAATCTAAACAAACAACAAAATATAGCTTATATTTTTTGCATTTCTGTTTAAGCATTTACCACTTGGAGCAAAAATCTAAACTGTAGCACAGCAAAATAAACTGGCCTTACATTGTAATGCTTCCTGTATTAAAAAGACTGTTCCATTGCTCCTTCAACCTTTAATAAGGGAAAAAACTCATATCTTTCTGTTTGCTTTACACTAGAAACGTCAGTCTCTCTTGGATAAAGAGTTACAGACAGATCACCATAAAATTCACCTGAGATATCACATTGCAGCTGTCGTCCCTCAAAGAGATGGGTGTAAGGGAGGACACAGGTGAAATAATACTGATTCGTATGCTGCAGTTCTGGTATCCCAAATGTGAGAAAGAAATGGTAAAAAGGACAATAAATTTTATTGAAGTTTTTGGTTATTTTTTATCATTCACTATGAAGTAGTAAACAGCAGGATAAAAAAATTGTTCTTGCTTTGCAAATAATCTTTCCAAATAGCCTTGGTTATTAGACATAGGGAGTGACTATCAGTCCCCATAGAAATAGAAATTTTCCCTATTTTTATAGAAATTGAAGAACAAAAACCAAATTATAAAAGGATACCTGTTTACCTGTCCAAAATGCCTTTGTCAAAACTCAAGTTCTATGCATCCTGAAAGAGTTATACTGCAGACTGAGAAGAGAAAGATAGTGTTGGGAGTAGGTAATAGTTTCATTTAGGGAGAAAACACTATTTCAAAAAGAGAGGATGGGGAACTTGTACTCTTCAGGTCCTGGTGGAGTTGGAACAGTAAGTAACAAGGAGATCTCCGTGGCACAGTGCCTTTTCTGGAAGAACTCAACTAAAAATGAATGCAGTAAGCTGAACTTGTGTTGTTCTTTACCTAAAGTCATCCTCACTGGAAAAAGAAAGCTGAGCTCTCTCAGTAATCTTCCTCTGTTACAGGGTGTAATCAGCCTGTAGGATCATCTGGGCAAGAGTGGTGTTTTCCTAGCTGACCACAGTGTGTCTGGTATATGCATGCGGCTCAGGCACAGGTCTACTGAAAGCAAAAGGACTTTAACTTTCCCTCCTTTCAGCCAGCATCAGCCAGAGGGGCACTCTGTAGTCACATAGGCCAGCTGTGGGCACATGCCTGCAAAGCCCTCCTGCCCACATCCTTTCTCAGAGATAGACCCAGCAGGTCTGCCTGGGCAGGTACCGTTCTCACAGTGTATTCTGATTAACATTTCTAAAGACAGATTTTGGGGTGTACTGTGGACTAAAGGGCTTCTTCCCAAAGCATAGGAAGCTGTGTATTTCTTTTCTTCAAAAGTCCTACCTCACCTGGTTCATATCAGTCAAATTCTTGCTGGAGGTCTCAGCTGAAGCAAGTCATGCCATTAACTACCACAGAAATGGATTATAGTTTATTCCAATGAAATCTGAAAGCTCTACAGAAGCTACAGCTTCTTATTGCTGTTCAGCTGCTACCACGGATGGAAGAAAATAGTCTGTATCATAATTTGCTGTAAAGCGGCTACTTATGCAACACTGGATTGAATGCAATACTCTAAAATGCCTGTTTGCCTATATAGCTTTCCTGTTCAGCTTCTCCAGCTTGCTCCCTTACATTGGTTCCCTCCTGCAGCTATTGCATTTGATGGTGACACTGGAGTTCATGAAAGCTTCAACTCTGACGGGGTGAAGGCAGAGTATTTTCAGTGAATGGTTTCTCCCCGTGGAGCATGCTGCTGCCAGAGATAAGCTTGTCCTCAAATCTGAAAGAGCATTCAAAACCAGACCACTTTCTGCAGGTGCCTTACTAACGACAGAGTTGCTCCTGGGAGCATGCTGTGGGATACACTGTGCTGTGCATTATTTCCTCTTAAGGAAGAGATGAAAGCAGGCAAGTTCCTCTGTAATGAAGGATTTGTTGTTTGTAGTTCATGTGGTGTTGCCTAGATACTGTAATGATTGATGTCTTTAAAATACAAATAATCTTACACACAAAAGAACATTATTAAGGTTGCAGAGTCAAGTACTCAAAAGATAAGAAATGGCAGAATTAAGATTGCCCAGGAAACCTTAATTCAGCCCTCTTTTGTTGAATATACAATGACACTGTAGTTACATAGGACCTGTGCTTCATTAAGCACAAAGAATAGACAGTACTCCAACAGTGAGCAGTTGTATATTATATTTGCCTCTCACTGTTCACTGTATACCCCATGGCCTTATTTGCCTCACATTATTCAAACTGCTGTAAGGTAGAATTATTCATTTCCTCTAGGGTGTCAGAGTGCTTCACAAACATTAATTCATTCAGTCTCACTAAACTGAAATTAACTGATTTTTTTCAGTAAGAAAACCAGTACAGAAGTTGTTTAAGGCCAAAGGTTTCCAGCTGTTTGAGGTGTTAGTCTGGGTGACCTAAGCCAGGAGTTTTCGGAGTACTTCAAACTGCATGTTCAGGAACAGTGTCTGTTGACTATAACTGCAACTTTTACTTACTTTATATGTAATAAAAGTTTGTAAATACATAGACTTTGCACATACGCGTAAATATAACGTACCTAACTCTTGACATTATAATAATGTATATCTGGTCTATTGTGTTCTGAAAGATATTTTGAGCTCATATTTTCTGAGTGCTCATCATGCGCATTTGTCATTGGAGACTGCAGACCAGCATCATCAATGCCAGAGATGCCTTCAAAATGCCTTGAAGACTGTCTATAATGCAATATTCTGAAGGAGTGGATTTAGCATAGGGATTTCTCATAAGATACTACCTTTGGATACCGATTTTAAATGTCGTCATCTGTTTATTTATTTATTTTTAGAAATTAAGGTCTAAAGGTAAAAAGATTTTTTTTTAATTGCTAGCCACCTTGACAAAAGGGTATGTTCCTCAAGTTGTCATGAGGAGACAGTTCTGATGGTTACATATTTATTAAATACAGGATGTGCAAAGCAACCTGTAGAAGGGGCTTCCCTACCAGAAGACATTTTAACCCTTTAAAATTCCTTGAAATTGATGCTGGTTTTTTCCTCTCAAGGAATACCTTCACCATGACATTATTCATTATGCAAATGAATGGGTTTAACCTTTTCTGAACCTCCATTTAAATGATATGTTCATTAAATAGATGTACAGCAATTGAATTTTTTCTATGGAAAAATATATTTTTATGCTCTCTGTATTTTATGAAAATTGTATCCCCTGTCTACACTGATAGAACATAAGCTGCTTTATTACATGAAATTACATATTCTACATATGAAGTTCTGCTCTAAATTTTAGGATGAGAGGCGTTTCCTGGCACTTATAAAACCCACTCTAATATGTATTTGGCTGTTCCCCTGATAATCTTATATTTTGGAGGTTTTGGCTCTGCTTTTTCCATAATATATTCCAGCATATCTGTGCCCATGTCAGAAAATTTTAAGAAAACAAAAGAGGACAGTGCAAAGCCACTTTTACACAACTGCACAGGTCACAGTGTCCTGCCATAAAAATATACTTGCTTTTTAAATACATGGCAAAAAGGCTTTAGATGCTTGCTGAGCAATACAACAGTCCAACCATAGTTTTGACAGGCCTACTGTTAAAAACAAAGATATTTTGCAGCAAAGAACTCTGAAGTACTCGTGCTAATAACAAAGTTTTATATTTTGATCAGACACTAAACTGAGAGCTGGACAGTTGAGAGAGGACCCTAACAGGACTTTATTATATGATGAAACTGTTTTGGGCTTTTTTTGTGATGAATGACCTATTGAAATAACTGTGTGCAAATATCTCCAGGATGAAGATGCTTCTTTAACAGAAAAGAAAGTATAACTACAGCCCTCAGAGTCACATGAGAACATAAAAGTAAAGCTTAGTTCTTTCTGGTTTGCATATTGGCGATGTTAATTGAAAAAATTGTTACGTGAAATATAGGGACCTAATTTGAATTCCTTTTTGATTTTAATGGAAATTGGATCAGGCACGTAGCTAACAAATCTACCAGTGATGTATAAGCTAGTATAGAGCTTTATTTGCTGCATATCAGTAAAAACTTTCTCCTGTTTCTTTTTTTTTCCTCAGTTATGAACACATGAATTTGAATACACCCATTAAGATGTATGTGGGTAGATTCAAAACTCCCTGATGCCATCACCTTTTTGACTATGACTTAGCTTTTTTAAATACTATTCTAATAATTTTTAATTTTATCAGTTACTACAACATCTTTTTCATAACTTCCAGATTTCATTTTGTTCATTTTAGATGTATTGTATCATTCGGAGTTCATTTCCTGCAACTTTTCTAGGCAATGCACGTAATCATGCTTTGTCTGATATAACCTTCGCATAACTACCCTTTGTTTGGTATATCTTTTCTGAATTATGCTCTTTTAACAGCTAATTTTTAAAGTGGAAAATGTGTTCTTAATTCTACAACTCAGCTGAGTGCCGGGACCGGGCACTGTGAATCCAAGTCAACGACAACTGTTGTGCACTTGGAAGAGATTCTGCCTACTTAGAGCTGCATAACAGTGGCCAACAAGTAATACATACAACGAAACCATCATGTTTTCATTTCCACTAGCAAGGCCCCCCTAATCACTTCTGTGCTGATGTGACTATTGGAGTATTAAACTCATCAGCAGGTGATTAAATAATATTTATTTGTTGTGAAGTCTTTGTGATTGGAATTTTACTCCCGTACTGGGATGCAAAAGGATGGCCCAAATTCTTTATGATCATGATGATCCTCAAATAGCAACATGTTCACATTTGGTATTATTTCCGTTCATCAGGTAAGAGACCTAGAGCAGCATAAGAGGATCCTAGCAGAGCAGTTACAGGTGGTCTGCTAAAGACAAGCATTTATCTGTTCTTTAAATCTGATGCTTTAAATCTGCACCTAAGAACGAGACTGTATCTTTCTTATCTTTGCAGGGATTTTGTTAGTGTCAACTGAGACAGATGATTTAGCCAAACTGGAGGTGTGAATTACTCCCATAATGTTGCCAGCACTTGGATTCACTCAGAATCAGAAAACTGAATATCACTTAAAGACACTTGTTCCCTGTTCTCCTGAAGTAGCTAGAAATTCAATACCACTTCAGTAATGTGGACGTGTGAGTAAGGAGAGACAGAGGAGGTGGGAAGAGAAGAGGTAGTCAATGAAAAATAATGAATTAAAAGATGATTGCAGAATAAATATTTTCACCCTGCAGCTTCAGAGGAAAACATTGCAGCTTGGTAGAACTGTCCACTGGTGTATTCTCCAGGGCTATGTCAAATATGTTTACTTTAAAAATATTTACTTGTCCTTGTACTGTGTTTAACAAGAGCAATGAAATGAAATGTCAGTCAAGGCCCTAGCTAGAGAAGTCTGAAAGGAAAACTGAAAGGGAGTTTTGCACCTCTGAGATTTAATTCCAAAGAATATTATCATGCTTGAGAAATATTTTTTTCCTTGTACTACTTGTTTTTATCTCTAGACAAAACTATCTTTGATATAAAATGGAATATTTCATTGCTTAGTGCAATAGTGGTTCATTCTTACATTCTGTCTTCATTGTATGCTTCTTTTGAAATAATTGACCATCATTTTACATCACTTCTTTTAAAAGGTGCTGGGTATTGTTTCCTTTTGTGTATTCAGGTTTTGTTCTTTCTTTTTCCCCCAGTATTTGTAATCTCTCTGATCCAATTTTTTAAAGGTTATTTTTGAACACTTTGCCAGTGTTTATTTTTCTGAGTTTTATATCCTCCAGTTATGTATTGGGCTCTCAAGCTATATTGCTGTAAAGGCTCTTATTTTTATAATAGATAATGCATTTTGTCAAAATATGCTTTCAATAAATCCTACACTGCACAATGCCTAATTTACTTTGTTAGAATAGATACCAGATTTCAGTACACATCAGACAACTTGTCCTCACAAACAGGTACTCAGAGGAGCTTATATTATTTGAATTTAAAGCTTTTAAAGTCCAGTTCCCTTCTCTCGTGGTTTAGATTGAGTTGGATTTATAGATTTATAATGTAAGAACTGAACTAAAAACCTCACCAGGCCTTGACACTTGACACATCTCAGCCTTGAGAAAATATAGCTATAAAAAGGACAACAGCACCATCTAAGAAGAGATCCACACAGCTGACAGCTCTAAAATGAACTGTGGAAAATCCACTTGAATTTATTCATTTCTAAGGCAGGAGTTTTCAGCTAAGCTGAATATAAATATCTGCAGATATTTGATTGTGTTTTGAAGAATATGGCTCTTTATTGCCATCATTCTGTGTTTTTACTTAGCTTAGGGCACTCTTTACTGTCTAGCACAAGGATTTATTAAAAAAAAGGGAAAGCAAAAAAAGGCACAATAAATTTTGCAACAGCCTCGATCTTTGTCCTAGTCTGTTGACTTACACAGATTTAAATACACAAACCCAAGTTAGTTCATTAATGATTGTTTCTGAAGCTCCATCCCCTCAAATAGGCAGCCAAAATATACTTTAAAAGTGCTTATGAAGTTTGTCAGGAGAATTAGATCTACTGAAGACCTCCATTGTTAATGTGAATAAATTCACCAGGTTTTGATTTTGTGGTAGACGTGGTGGAATTTTGGGAGAGACAGTCATTTTCAAAACAGACACAGCTTTGAAAGACTGTGGTTCATAGGGACAAAGAGAGCAGTGTATCTACAAAAATCAGTATAAAAGGAACAACTGCCATGTTTCACCTCTGCAGGGTTTCACATTCAATTTGTAACATCTTCAGTGGAGCTAGTATGGCAGAGGGAGATGGCTGTGATTTTTCTAAGCATCTGCCAATGTTGATGGTAGTGCAGAGATACTTTTGGCTGCATGGTGGGGCTAAAATTGCACAGAACCCTTAGATCATAGAAATGTTTCTTGAAAGTGACTTCTAGATAACATCTAGTCCAACCTCTTGCTCGGAGTGGGACTGTCACTAACACTACATTCATTCAGCTATGGTTTTGTCTGAATTTTGAAAACCTCCAGGGATAGGATAACCTGTTTCAGCGTTGCATTTTTTTTCCTGGCAATTTTTTTGTGTGTGTCCTCATTTCCAACCTGAACCTCTCAAGGTTCAATGTCTCCTTTGTCCTTCTTGTCATATTGATTGCCACTACCAAGAAGACTTTGGCTCTGTCATCTTTGTAGCTACCCTTCAAGTAGTTTCCGTCTGCCATAAAAACTTCCTTAGCCTTCACTCTGCTATGCTAAACAAGCTCAGCTGCCTCAGCTTCTTCAGTTAGGCAAGGGTTTGTAAAGTAACAAAGAAAGAATGTGGAAAAAAACTTTCCTTTTAAACCACATACAGTAGCTGATGAACAACCAAGCCTGAAATACCTGAGAAAACCATTAACTGAATTACTATAAATATACAGTAAGCTAAAAAAAAAAGATTATAACTAATACTATAGTGTCTAGAAGATTCTATTAGCCTCAGATACCTGTTACTTTAAGCACTATGAAAACTCAAAGTATAAGAATTTCTGAAGCAATGGTTTGTCAGTCAGTCTATTTAACACAACAGTTGTAGTGGTCATTTCCAAATTTAAATTTTACAGAAGTTATGGAAAAAGATGTCCAGTCCTGTCCTGTTCAGGCCTACAGAGACAGCAGATTTCAGAGTTAAGAGGCTCAGAAAAGTCATGAAGCAAAGGGGCTAAACTTCTTTAATCCTTTGTTTATTTTGTTAATTCCTCTCCTTTGGTCCCTTTTCAACTGAGTAAAACTATAGTTATATCAACAGTCCATAGCAGATACAGTATTACTATAGGTTAAGGTGTTATTCTCATGAGAAGTACATGTTAAAATCATCTTCTATTTTTTTCTTCAGTTTCAGCTGAAATATTTCCAGGGAACTAGATGAAGTAGGAAAGGTGTTTTGCCCTGATAAAGATGACTCTAAGTGAATTTTCTCCATGAAAAGGTATGCTACTATAACTGAAAAGTGGCTTCTGTGACTAAGCTACACTTTCAAAGCCATTTTACATTTGAGAAATAGATGCCCCAGGTTTTTTGTCTTTTAACTAAGGTAAGATAGGGTTTTGTGCAGTAAAACTTATCTCTAAAGCTGAAAGCTGATTAAATGCAAAGTTTTTAAATGTTAAGAACATCTAACATGTAATGAAAGTCTCTATTACTGGAAGAAATGCTAAAACCTGAAACATACCTTAAAATGTGATAAACATCAAGGATAGGAATAGATGGTTAAAATGCAATTTTTTCCCCTTTAAGATTGTTGAAAAAATGAGGAAGAAACAGTGTTATCCATTTGCATAAGACCTATTGTCCGCAGGTTCAAACACTATTGTCCTTCCTGAATATTTTATTTTTTTCTAAGAGAGTAGAGCTGAGATTTATTTCTAGTGAGCGTAGCTGAAAAAAAATGGAAAGACAGGAATGTCAGGACAAGCAATCATTCTGTGTTATGGCTGGAAGAAAAAATACAAGCTCTTCATAGTTACACTGGCAACCCTCACAATTCAGTGAGGGTGATGGGATAATAAATGGGCAGGTAGCAATATGGCAGAGTAAGAAAGAAGTAAATGACTGGAGTAAGAATTGGGATAGGACTAACTGCATAGTCGAATGAAAGACTTATTACCTCTATCAAGAAGACTTAAAGTTCAGACTTGAAGAGTAAGTCAAAGCTGTCAATAAGAAGTGCTGTAAGAAGAGGGTGAAGTGGTAGTCTTTTAAATGGAAATTTCCATTAGGCAGGTGGATATCATATTTAAACATAAATGCTCTCAAAGATATCTTGGAAAATTTGTGTAAAGAGAGAGAAATTGGGTGAGAACTATTTTCCAGAAAGATAAAGATAACTGATCATATGTGCCCTTTATGTTGTGTGTTATGCATAAAGGTATTTTGTATTGCATATCAGGTATTATAGCAACTTTAAGACAGGCTGCACAAGTTGCCATAAAATTTGGAGAAGACGACATCTCTTGAATAAATTGTGCATTAGGCATGCTGGCATTTTGTGTCATCACAGTGTCTTTTGTCTCCTCCAGCAGAATCAATCTTGGACAAAGAAGGGAAGCAGGTAAATACACACTGATTGGCAGCTTTTGCACTTTTCGACTTTGACTAGTGAAATTCCCAGGATGCCTGAGTATGCACAGCAGGCTTGCGATTTTCTCACAACCAACCTGGCAAATTCTCTGCAGTGGGCTGGGAAAAGAGGCTGTGAGCAGCTGCATGCTCTGTCCTCAACAGAAGATGCTGCAAGAAGAGGCAAACAGGTGAATAATGGAATGGTTGTTTCACAACTCACCACACTTAGGTATTTTTGTTATACATATAAAGCTATGTCATGGGTAAATTGGGATGTGGTATTTTGGAATAATATAAAAGAATTGACTCAGCTCTCAGCAAACTTTTCTCTTTTTGACCAAAGGTTTCTTCATCAAGGGAACTAATTGGATTGCTATAAGTTGGACCTTGGGAGTGAACTAATATGTATGAGGTGTAAAACGATCATTTTACTTGGCCCTGAAGCAAACAAGAAAGCAAACCAACCTGGCAGTATAGCTGTATTCAAGAGTGCCAAAAGGTCACTTATATTTAGTTAAAACTGATTTTTCCATCAATAGATGACCCATCACTATCTCTAGTAGTAAAAAATGGTTTCTATTTATTGAATGTATGTTATAAACACTATACTTCTCTCATATGCAACATTGTAAACATAAAGTTCATGTCATGAGGATTGTTTGTGGCAGTGAGGGCAGCAGCTATCCAGCTTAGGACATGGTAACAAATACATTTCTAACATATATAATAAATATAATAAATTTTAGTGTTTCCCTCTGCATGGCCCAGCAGAGAGAGCACTGGTCTGGAAACCATTGGATGCAGGCCCTGTTCCTACCTTTGCCAATAATCAGCTGTTGGAGACATAACTCAAATTCTATGGTTAAAGATGATAAATTTTTATAACAGAAGTCTTATTGTCAGAGGAAGATGACAAATTTTAGAAATTCATCCAGTTTATGCAGCAACTCTGTAACTTTTCTTCTGAAAATAAATAGAAAGGTTTTATTTTCTAACTTCATATTAGAAAAAAACCCCACCAAAATAATTGCATCATTTCTGTTAAAAAATTTTCAAGTTTACATTGACACAAAGGTCTCATTCGTTCCATTATTCACTTTCTGTGTTTCATCATGTAGAGAGGGTAAAATAGATTACTTGAAGTTTTTTGGAGGACATAAGTCTGGATCATGTCCTAAGCAAGAGCCCGAAGCTAGGAGTTATGTCCTCTATGTATTACTTTGAGTACATCGTAAAATGTACTAGCAAAGGTTGAGGTCTGGTGACACAACATGCAATATGTCGCTGTTTGCAGAAAAGCAGATCAAACTGACCGAAATAGATGGAGCACTGGATTAGGGGTTGGGAAGAGTCACAGTGTGGTAATGCAAGTTAAGTAAAGCATGCGTTTGGCTGAAGGACAGAACAAGACAGGCTCCAACAACCCTATTTTAAACAGTTGATACTTAACAGGTTGGTGAAGCCCAGGTCAGAATCAGCGTCACCAAAATGAAAGAAGCTATCATGTTTTTCATGAGGGTCATCTCTGGGTCTCGAATTCTCATGCAGATTACTCAGATGACTGTTGATAAACTGATTAGAGTTTTCTCAAAGCATGAGCAACATCCTTCCTAAATGCATCTTCAGATCTGGTGACACAATCCTGAATCTTATTGCTCCATAAACATTATAATCAACATTATATTCACAAAATATTTGCAGTAAAAGCTATTAACACTATTATCATGGCAATCTTTCCCTCCCCACCTTTAAATCTGAAAAGTCTAAACAGCATGAAACAGGAAATTTCACAATGCATTGTTCAGGTAAGTAAGATCTATTCAGGGAGGAGTCCACACCTTGCTAATTTGTGGCTACCTTTACCGTAACTCACAAGTATCTAAGTTGGTTTAATAAAATGTATTTCTTCTTCCTTGCCTCATTTAAGAGCACAGCAACTCATCACAACTGTATAAGAAAACACAACAACATAGGACACAACAGCCAATTAAAATTAGACCCATAGAACCTAATTACCTATATTTGAGATGGCTGACAAGTATAGCAGAAGAGAAGTACTGAGCTAGGTAGTATAGCAGGATGAAAATATCCAAATTTCATAAATTGGCCCCATTACTGTCATATTGCAGCGCTCCAGAAAAATATTTTTGTGAGATAATAGTGAGCAGGATATTCAACTAATACACAAAATAAAAATTTGTATTTCCATAACAAAAAGAAAGTTTGAAGTGTGAGGCCATAGTTACTGGAATATAGTGGAAAAGGCCTTTCAAAACAGAAATTATGTTTGCAAATGAATGACATGATACAGCATAACCATTGAAGCCGTAGAGGCAAAATAGCAATTTGTATCTAGTTGCTGCTTTGTTTTCTGAGTTTGGTTTTGTTTTTTTTTTTTTTAAATGTCTGAAAAGTGGTAAACAGTCCTGGCTTCAAACTAGTCTTGCCATTTCATTCCCACTTGTATACCAAATGATAGTATGGTCATATTGATTCAAGTGGGGAAAAAATAGTGAGAAAACACCATTTTACTTACAGGGCTTTCTTAGTTTCACCTTAACAGAAGAAGAAAGAATAAGGGCGTGAACATACCCTGTACTCAGTTCCTTCCAACACAGGCCATCTCCCCAGAAAGGTTGCACCCCACTTTTGTTCTCAAATGTTCTACAAGAGTCACCTTTGCTAGCCAGAGTGCCTTCCCCAGGAACTCCAGGCCCTCCTCCAGGAGCTCTCTTGGTCCTCCTCTGCCTTCATGCCACAGCTTTAGTGTACTTTTATTTCTGTCCAAGCTCTGCTCAGGTCCTGCTGAACGGAAGTAGGAGACAGAAGGTGTGCATTTGGAGTCCTTCATACAGAGGAGACACCTGAGGCCAGACTTAGAAACATAGAATTGTAGAATGCTTTAGGATGGAAGGGACCTTTAAAGGTCACCTAGTCCAACTCCGCTGCCTTGAGCAGGGACATCTTCAACTAGATCAGGTTGCTCAGAGCCCTGTCCAACCTGACTGTGAATGTTTCCAGGGATGGGGCATCTACTACCTCTCTGGGCAACCTCTTCCAGTGTTTCACCACCCTCATTGTAAAAAGTTTCTTCCTTATATCTAGTCTAAATCTGCCCTCTTTTAGTTTAAAATCATTACCCCTTGTCCTGTCGCAACAGGCCCTGCTAAAAAGTCTGTCCCCATCTTTCTTGTAGGCCCCCTTTAAGTACTGAAAGGCTGCAATAAGGTCTCCCCGCAGCCTTCTCTTCTCCAGGCTGAACAACCCCAGCTCTCTCAGCCTTTCCTCATAGCAGAGATGTTCCATCCCTCTGATCATTTTTGTGGCCCTCTTCTGGACCCTCTCCAGCAGGTCCATGTCTTTCCTGTGCTGAGGACCCCAGAGCTGAACGCAGTACTGCAGGTGGGGTCTCACCAGAGCAGAGGGGCAGAATCACCTCCCTCGACCTGCTGGCCATGCTTCTTTTGATGCAGCTCAGGATATGGCTGGGTCTCAATGAACTGGATGAGCAGTTCAGTTGCCCAGCACCCAGCAAGGGGCAACTGTGAGGAAGGACCAGCACAGTTAATCAGCTGCAAGAGGGGGAAAGGTGCCATGTCCTGAATGTAGCAAAGTGCCTTTCTGCAACCAAGGATCAGTTGCACTTCCAGGTCCTTGAGGAAGGTGAGAGTTACCTGAGTGTCTGTTTAACTTTGCTGAAGGACAGTCTGGCGAACTCTGGACTGGACACTTTTTTCAGGTTATGAACCTTGATAATTCTGCTGTCTCAGAGCCATTCTCTCTCTCTCCCCATCTTTAGGGATCATTCCCCCATTGCAGCTAGACAACACGCATCAGTCCCAAACCTCTGTTCACCCTGTGTTGGTGTGCAAAGGCTGGCAGTGTCAGAGCTGTGGCTGCGTTGTGTCGCCTCACTTGTCTCCTGGCTGTGGGCTTGAGGCAGCCAGAGAGCCAGCCCAATGCTGCCAGCCCAGTGGCAAAGCAGTGTCAGCCCTGCATGAGCCACACTGAAACCATCCAAAACTGCGCATACGCAGGCTTTTAATAAGCTTGTTGGTACTGCAATCAAGATGTCTGGCAAACAACCAGAAATCAAGACTTTCCAGGCCAGACCCAGGCATTGAGTAAGGCTGTCACTGGACTGATAGAAAGCATGTATGCCTACCTCACTCCGTCAAATTTGCAACCTGCCTTTCTAGCTTAAACTGCCAGTAGAGGTGGATCTGAGCTACAATATCAAAGGTTTTTTGTGCTAACATTGACGTAAGCTTTGCACAGAGAGGCGAACACTGGGCTATGAATTCCAGCAGATAGGAATGCATCACAGGCTTGGACACTGCCCAGCTCCTCTGCACGTACCTCCCCCGTACACCAGGTACTTGCGATGCAGGCTTTTGAGGTTGTGCTGTGTGAGCCAGGCAGAGTGAAAATAACGGAATTTCCACCAGGCATCAGTAAAACCTGGCAAAAGTTGATGTAAGTAGTTGAACTGTTTGCAAACTGAGGAGGAAAGGGAGAAAGTCCTGATAGGATAAAATGTGATCAGAATACTAACTGTCTGCTAAGCAGCTAAAACACAGGCAACGACTCCTGCAAAGTGAGAGAGAAGATGAAAATACAGCAATTAATACCTTTATTTAGCAGTTAACAGGCAAGTACATGCAATACCATGTGCCTTTGCACAATCAAGTTCTAACAAGTTAAGAGATGTCCTTCAAAAAAGCACTGCCATACATTTCTCATTGGGATGCATGATAGGAACATGTTGGTTGTTCCTGTTTTTGAATAAAGGCTGATGGAACTGGATCTGCGTAATGGGATGTGGCATGAGAGTTGAAGAAATTTTTTATAGTGGCATCTAAAAAGCAGTCTCTTGCAAGCACAGCATTGCTTTTCATTGTTTGGGTTTTTAAATTTAATCACTGGTATGGCTGCAGATGTTCATGAAAGACTGAATCACAGAAGTTACACAAATGTTTAGTTTTTCATGCTTATTCACTTCACACTTGTCAGAACAGAGGGAGGGCTGAGTATTTGCCTGCAATATTTTCCAGCAGCTATATTGCTATTGCAGCACCCATCCTTTCAAAGGAGCAGTTTGGCCCATCCCATTTTCTCTGTCACTTTTCTTGTTTTAGGATCCCAAGGACAAGCAGGACTTATAGGTTGCTGGCCCTCTCTTCTTTCAACACAGTGGGAAGACATAATTGAAAGAATCTCAGCTAATTTCATCTCCTGAAACTTTCTGGCTTTGCTAATCTCTTTCCATGACACAGGGAATGGAGAAACATTAGGGCCCTGAATTAAGTACAGGATGAGTTAAAAACTCCTCAATGTCAAAAGCAAACAAACAAAATGTAGCGACTATAAATGAAAGCAAGAAAAACAACAAAACTGTATAACAGCTGTTGATGTGGTTAGAAAAAACTATTATTCTATGAGAAACAATTAAATCAAACAATTAAGCAGGAGGTTGGCATAAGGCAGCTAGGTAAAGCCTAGGAGTATGGGAAAGCAAACAGGTTAAGCGAGTTTTGCTGCTGTCTCAATATCCCTGAGGTACCTATGGATAATACTAGGCTTGCTTTGCTCGAGTTTCATTGGAGTTACATCAGAGATGCCAAAAACTGACGTTGTACTTAAGGGGACCCCCCCAACTTCTCTTATTGATGATTACAAAAACAGGGAAGCTTTTAATAAATGTTTTCTTGCTCAGATTACATAAATGAGCGACTGCTGAAGATAATTCAGTGGGAAGGCTGAGCTGAGGTTCCCTCCCACATCTGGGAGACAAACCTGACAACTAGCTAATGGCTATTCACTTACTCATTTAGTTCAAGATTTTCATCACTGCTACAATGATTGTTACTTCCTACTTTTCATAGGGCAAGGTAAGCATACATAGGTCAAAACTATTCCGCCGCAGTGTAATTTGGATTAGCTAACTTTGTTTAATATGTATGCATTTGTGAAACAAAAGCAACAATTCTTGTGATCATTTTAAAAGAGAAAAGGCCAATCAAGAAGTTTTAAATAAATATAGATAGATATCTAATAAGAAGAATAAAAGAAACAGGGTTGTTTCAAAGTAATATTTGCATACTGGAGCTGCACAAACATGAAAAATATTCACTGTGTACAGGGGAAAATATGCCTTCTGATTAACTCTACAAAGTGTTAGATAATCTAAGCATCCACCTCTGTTCCTCATTATATGAGAACAATTTCCTGATTTATTTTATATTTACAGACCCTCCTTGACTCCAACATGATGTAGGATAAAGCATGTAGTGTTTTTATTGGATCTTCTATTCCATTCCCAGTCAATATTTTCCTAATTATTTTGAATATTTCTGTTATAATTTTATGGGCCTCATTCAGTGTTTAATTCATATAAACTAGAGTTACTTTACATTTACTTCCCATAGCCATTTAAAAAAAAAAAAAAGACCTGTAAAGGCAAAATAGGGAAAATATGCAAAATATGGAATGGGGTAAAATGAAAACAAAATATACAAGTTCTAACTAGCGCTTGTGTCCTGTAATTTGCCTACAGCTTTCCTGTTGTAAAATTAGTTGTTTATGCCATTTTATTAGGCTTCCATTCATGAACAGAAGGTGCATCAGGCAAAATTGTTGATGACAATGTCTTTGCAATACTGTGGAAGACAATCCCTGTTACAGATGTAGATCACTGATCCAATCGTTTTGCTTCATACAGTCATTAATGGTGGACATGCAGGGTCTGGAAAGCCTTAGCAAAGCAGGACTTGGGACAGAGTCCCCAGGTAAGCTCCCTGTGTGAAATGGCAGGCATTTCAGCTCTTTCCTTTATGTAACTCTCACTTTCCTGGTGTTTGGTAACCTGCTTTTATGTTAACCAGCTAGTTTTCACTTTTTGAACTGTTTGGGTGAAAACAGCCAGGTGACCATCCAATCTGAATGTAACCAGCATCCAAAAGCCATCTGGAGAAAGAAAAGAAAACTGTAATGTCCCTTTCCTGCAAATAGCATCCCTACCCTTCACTGTTTCTCCAGGTTAGAAGTGTTCACATAAGGTGATGCTACCCTTTAAATAATATTTTAAAATTAAGATCTTATGTAATTCTAGGTTGAAATGGAAATAGCACATCAGAGTCCATGCACATAACCTTTAGTTATAACCCCCTGATTGTCTGCTCTTCGTCTCCAGGTTGCTTCAGACTGTATCGACCCCTCGATAGAAACCTCATGCTCAACACATAACCCATTTTGCCTTTAAACATGCGTGCATTTTGCACTCAACAACCCCCCTTTACACTAAAAGTTGTAGGAAGAGACAAATAAAACCTCTTTCTTAGATGTATTTTTTGAGACTCTCCTTGCTCCCTAATAGGATGGGGAAAACTTCTTCTGCTTCAGGGACACAAGGACACATTAACAACTCAACCACAACTTTGTCCATAATTTTGGTGTTCTAGTTGTGCTGTACACCAATTTCTCCATGTTTACAGCTGAGGTAATACTTGCTACAAGACAGTGTTCTAAAGATAATAAATTAATTCTTTTAAACCACCAAAATTTCCTAGAAGGATTACATACAGCAAACACTTGAGACATATCAAGTTTCTTGTGACATTGCAACTGGTTGTACAATGTATTTTAGAGTGAATTATATTTTTCTGTCAAAGTAGTAATGAATTTTAAGATGTTTTCTGTGATTTGAATTCCTAGGATGAAACTTTGTAGATTTTTCAAGTTTCAAATGTCCTCTTAAAAAAAAAAAAAACCAACCAAACAAACGAAAGAAGAACCACTTCAGCAAAATATTTAAAATATTTCTTTGATCTTTTGAGAATGAACAGCCTAATTTTAATTTACACTCCTCTCATATTATACTTCAACTTGTCGCTCAAGGTAAGTTTCTGATACCATTAGCCCAAGGTTGTTATACTTAAAAATCACGAAAATGTAGAATTGCATGGGCCCTAAACGTATTACCTGATACACACCTTTGTTCTGAGACTAAGACTATAGTTGCCTAGACTATTCCTGGCAAATTCTTGCCCAATCTTTTCTTAAAACTTCCCATTTCGGTTCACTTACTTTTCAAAACTGTCAGAAATTGTCATCCCACATTTGGAAAACTTATTTAAATAATCTAATTTGATAGTTTAAAAGAATGGCCTAAGGGTTTGGAGGTGTGTGTGGGGAAAATCCGAACAAATAAAATATATTAGAAAGTTGATAAGAAAGTTAATAATATTTTAGAACTGAAAGTCAGCCCATTTAAAAACTGGCTTATCAGAAATCCTAGAAAATGCAGCATATAATAACAAAATCCTGTTACATAAACCTTTAACACACAAAGAAAAATATCATTTACACATTATTCTGAAAAAGTTATACAATTTAAAAAACAGTTGGAATCTTAATTTATGTTTTAAGTAATCTCTTAAATTTAGTGAAATAACTACTAGATATGAGGTTTTATAAAATAGTTATCTTTTTCTACTATGTTCTTTATTTTAGAAAGAAAACCTAATTCAAGGTCAGAATCGGAGGGTAGAGATGAGATTTAAACAAGGAATGCTGTTTCCTTCTTGCATTAATCCTCCATTCCATTTTTGCAAACCCAGAAATGATATTATGGTAGACCCCAGGAAGAGCTGAAATACTGGTATGATTTTTCTGAATATGGATTAAGTTGTATCGTTTGCTAAAGGTTTGTGCAGAAATGTTAAGTGAGAGATAATTCACACCCCTCATAAAGTATATAGTTCACTCTCAACAACTGTTAATCCCAGATGAAGCTCGCCAGTAAGGGTGGAATGTGCAAGCTGTAATGTGTCTCCCAGCATCAAGTATGTAGGAGGTGTTTAAGAAAGAGCTAGCTCTAGCAATGTTGGCACAGGATGCCTTGTTCTGTCTACTTTTCCTTAATGATACTCTTCAAATTACTTGGGAGTTCAGCCCACACATGATTAACTAGCACGTTCAGGACAATTAGATGAAGAGTAGGCTATATTACAGTGCCTTACCCAAAACTGTGTTTCCAAATTATAACACTTTCCTCCTGAGCAGGACCTTGACCTTCAAGACATAGCTACACTGTCCTCAACATACTGTAAACTTATGCCATGCATATTAATGTGTGAAAGGCATGTTGCTCGCCTACTAGTCTCTCATGCCACTCAAGGTGTGTCTTGCTAGTTCTAGCTTGCAGAAGCAAAGAGTTTTCATTGATATACTACAGGGTGTTCAACCAGTTCTCACTATATCTGCAAATAAACAAGCATGAGTACAGATATAGATACATATTTTATCCAAGTGGAAGCCATTATATGAGGATGTTAATCCTCAGAAGTGACAGTCGCAACTTCTCTGTATGCTTTGTTTTTAGAAGGATATCTATGTATCTCTTTGCATGTAGTATAGGAACATCAGCTTTCATTTTACAATGAAAATGTGACATAGCACCCTTCCAAACCTTTACAGCAATGGAAAATATGGACACTGAGGATTAGTAACTACTCAGTGAAAATTCCAACTCATTGCTGGATTTTGCACCTGGGACATGGCAACCCTGGATGTACATACAGACTGGGGAACGAGATGCTGGAGAGCAGCCCCGTGAAGAGGGATCTGGGGGTTCTGGTTGACGGCAAGTTGAACATGAGCCAACAGTGTACCCTGGCAGCCAGGAGGGTCAACCATGTCCTGGGGTGCATCAAGCACTGCATTGCTAGCTGGTCAAGGGAAGTGATTGTCCCACTCTACTCTGCACTGGTGCGGCCTCATCTTGAGTTCTGTGTGCAGTTTTGGGAGCCACAGTATAAAAAGGATACGAAGCTACTAGAGAGTGTCCAGAGGAGAACCACGAAGATGGTGAGGGGTTTAGAGGAGAAGCCATAGGAGGAGCGGCTGAGGTCACTTGGTCTGTTCAGCCTGGAGAAGAGGAGACTGAGGGGAGACCTCATCGCAGTCTAAGGCTTCCTCACAAGGGGAAGAGGAGGGGCAGGCACTGATCTCTTCTCGCTGGCGACCAATGATAGGACCCGAGGGAACGGCAGGAAGATATGCCAGGGGAGGTTTAGGTTGGACATTAGGAAAATGTTCTTCACCCAGAGGGTGGTGGAGCACTGGAACAAACTTGCCCGCGACATAGTCACAGCGCCAAGCTTGACAATATTCAAGAAGCATTTGGACAATGCCCTCAGACATATGGTGTGAATTTTGGGGTTGTCCTATGCAGGGACAGGAGTCGGACTCGATGATCCTTGTGGGTCCCTTCCAACTCAGGACATTCTATGATTCTGTGATTAATGCCTCAGGAAAGTTATGATTAACTCTCTATTCTCTTTCATATTCTGGCCAGCACAGTAGCATTGTAGAGAAGTACACAAATGCACTAGTGACAATCTGAGCCCAAATCTGAGATGAACCATGGTCCTAAATTCTCTTTCTAAGTCAGTCAACAGAGTTGGATTAACTTCCAAAAAGGTTCACAATGCTCTCTAGGAACGCTGAGAGGAAAAATGTTGTTTGCTGTGGATTCCTAGAGTTCCACTATGATACAGAGTTGAAGACCAGAGGGGATCACTACCATGAGATAAGTTTGCCTGTGTAATGCAAGCCATTGAACTTCCATGGATCCTCTTCTGCTCAAGGTCTAACACCTATAAACAAAAATACAGCTTCAGAATCAGTATCCAAAATTATGTAGATATATTCCTTTATATAAAACTCCACCAATTCCCATCTACTTTCCATTGAGAGATTTGCCATTCCCTTGATAGGTCCTCAAATTCTTTCTTATTTTGATTCACTACCTTTTCATGAGAGTTCTGACTTGACGACACCTTGACACCCATTTAATCCAGTATTGGTCTCTCTATTTTTCCAGTGGTATCATAATTATAGCTTTCCCTGTTTGCTCAAAGGCATGTCTTTAGACCTTCTGTGAAAAGAATTTTTCCCATTAAGCAATGAGTTTTAAGTGTACACAGTCATCACTCAGTTATCAGGGGTAATGGAGGATTGGGAAAAACTAGATAAAACAAAAATACAGATAATAACAAGCACATGAATTACCCCGTGAAAGTACATTTAGTACATTCTCGAAGCTTAAAAAGTCCTGTTTATCCAGTTTTCGCTCAAGAGAGGGGTACTTTTACATAGCAACAGGCAGAGTTCTACCTGTTAGTATCAAACCCTCTTTATTATGCATTTTATGGACAGTTCTGTATGTGATATGTGCATGGGAGAGGAAGGAATAGAGGAAGGTGTGGTTAATATACAGTCTAGATAATCCACTCGGAAGAATCAAGTTACCTGAAACCTCTGGTCCCTGTAGTACTGATCCTGCTATTTCTGATATAAGAGGCACGTACATATGCCCAGTTTAAAACTAATACACGCCACTTGATTTCATGGCAACTACTTTCCTCTTTGCTTGCAACTGCCTCTCCCATGAAGAATTCCTGGGAGCCAACAGTGCTGTCATCCTCTTTGACTATGAGGCACATTCTCCCAGGGCGCTTCAGATATCTCCCCACGTGATGCACATGGTTGTAGTGGTCACATTTGCATGACGTTTTGGACAGAACATGGTGGTCTTCATAGGGAACTCAGATTTTGAATTAGTCATGACTTTCAACCTGCTTCTGACTGCAGTAGTTTTGGCTCTCGGTGTTGGTCTTGTGTCAAAGAGCAAGCTTCAGTCAAGACTGGACGATTTTCTTTCTCAGCACATTCTAACTCCTTGCCTAAGTGTTAACTCTGGGTTTCCTCAACATATCTATGAGCTTTGGCCTGTATCCCAATCATGATTTAACCTGTTATCACAGACTCCATTAACCTCATTAACTTGTAAGACTGGATCTGCTGCCTTAGAGTAGAGATGAACTGCTTTATGGGTACGTATTTTTGGGTCTCATCTTTTTCAGAAAAATTTTTGTATTTTACACAGAATGTTGTACTCCCTGAACATTTCTGATTTCCAGTTTCATCGTTAACTCAGGTACAGGTGACTGACTATGTCTTATTAAGAGCAAGGCCAACTGTTGCCAAAAATAAGACCATCTTCTGACTAGTTAGCACTCATCATTTACAGTTATGACATGGATTGTTATTTAAGTATCTACCAGTCCTACATGTTTCCAGAGAGTGTCAATGATGCTTTTAACTGATCCACTAAAGGTGATTTTTAGCTATCTTTAATTACATTAATGTGCTTTGCTTAGTCAACATTCAGAGCCGAGAGCATTAGATAGATGTGAACATGAGCTCAAGCACTGGTGTGTGATTGTCCATACTGTGCAATTGCTAGTGCATTCCCTGCCGCATGCACAAACTGGCCCTTCTTGAGGAAGAGTGCTTAGCTGTAAGGACATGAGCTGTGATGTACCATTTGCTCACAGGACCAGAGAACAGCTTCTTGCATATTATATTTAGCAGCACATACATAGCCAAAGAGTCTGACACTGATCTGCTTCCTTCAGCCATTAAGTTTAACTGATCACTAACACAAGCCACTAAAGAAGACAGCTAGGTCCAACCAATGTGGTCTGTAGCAGTTCAGTTCCCAACATCCACAGCCTATTCCCTTAAAATTAAAAGTTCTTAGTTTATTTTCTGTCCACAAAATGGTGCCAGTGCTAGTGGACGAGAGAGAGAGATAAGCTCATGAGGAGGTTGAGGACTAACACAGGGGCTACCAGGGAAGCCCCTGTGGCCAGGACTGAGCCCTGTCTCTGATCTCCTTGCAGTTTGCACTTGCAGGTGGGGGAATTCAGGCTTCTATTTCCCCCACGCTTGCCCTGGCTCCCAAGTGACATGTTCTCTTTACTACTTAATAAAAATTAGGCCACACGCTAGTTATGACAGCTTAATAGTCAAACAATACTAAGAGACTACATCTGATAATGGTATATTGGATAAAAGATACTGGCCATGAGTCTGATTATACAGAGACAGTGAACTGACAGTGTTCACACTCAGGTTGCTGGTAAATTCACTAATATTAATTAATATATTAATAATAATTATTATTAATTAATATTCACTAATCTTTAGCCAAGAAATTATTCTTGGAATATCCTGCAGAAACATAATGAAGAGTTTTCCCTTAAAATTACAATTTAAACATACAGAGTATCTAATCAACACATATCCTGTCAGCTTCAAATTATTTTAGCCTGTTCATCAAAAAGTCATGCAATGAAATTAAGTTTGCTATGTAAGTCCAGGTAAACTAAACCTAGCACTATTGCACTAACATTCAGTTGTTTGACAGGATAGATAGGTCTTTGGTATCAGGTGACTGGTATCAATTATATTATCATCCTCTAGCTTTCTATTAATAAAGCTTTGGACCAACTTTTATGTCATTTTACCCACAATTAATAACTAATTTTCAGGCTTGTCATTCTCTGGTGACATTATTCAGTCTATCAAAGACTGCAGAGCATTATTTTTCTTTTATTTCTATGCTCCTTTGATCAATATCTAAAGATTTAGTTTGATATAAAAAAGCAGTCAATAAAAGCCCTTGCTCCCATGCTACATTGTCTCCTACTGAAGATTATGACACAAAATAAAAGCTTCATCATATAAATAACTACTCAATAAACATTTATTTTTACTTGTATGATTACCAAAACCTTGCCACGCAAACCCAATACAATAATTGTGACAAAAGTATACCATTTTTGCTATCAAGCCAGCAGTGAGCAATATTAGTGGAGATTTCCTGATGAGAACTCCTTGGTTTATTTTTCTCTTCCTCTTAACAGTGTGTAAGAGGTTAGTTGCAAATCAGACTTCATTTGCACAGAGGTTTGGTTTGGTTATTTTTTCAGCAAAAGATAGGTGAAAAAGAGCTGAACAATCATCCAGTTTTCTGCTTTAGGTGGGGCTTCATCCCACAGGTTCTGATTAAAATAGATGCTGCAGAAATATTAGTTGTGCTGTGTATTTTGAAAGTGTGTACACAGCAGGAGCCTGAACATGAACTGCTCAAATATCAGGAAGTCACCTAGGAAGAATACAATGGCAACTGATGTTTGAGGTTTGGTTTTGTTATTTTCATCCATTGTTTCCTATATTTCTGTGAGGCCAGAACTACGTGAATTCATTTCAGAGAACTGTGCTCTGAAAGTTATGGTGAATTCAAGCTGCCTGGTATTTTTGTGTCATTTCTGCAACTTGGCTGCTGTTCTCAAGGATGCTAGATTCGTCTGTTTCTGAAGGTGGGAATAGGGTATTTCTAACTTACTACCTGCTTTCATAATAGAAAAAACATAGCACTTATGCATCTGACAGAACCAGAGGATTTAGTTTTTCTCTCTCACAAAGTCCCAGCCCATTGAAGGGAGCAGGAGTTATGTCACCAACTTCATTGAAGCTAGAAATGCATCCTAAGCTACAAGAATACCATCAGAGTGAGACCACAGTTCAAGCTTTTATGCTTAGTTAATTTTTTTCAGAGGCCCAGATAATTAAATTAATTTTAGAAAGATTTTTTTATTTTATTCTTTCAACAGAAAGGGGACTGTTTAAATTGAATATGCAATATTTTCTATTTATATTTACTCTGGTTTTGTTGCTTAACAACTCATTGGTTTTCATTCATCCTAACATACCTTGCAGAGCTTCAAACATGTTTTGTGCTGCTATTGTGAAAACTCAGTTGTAAAATCCATAGAGTGATTTCAGATCATTTTGCATTTGCAACTTGCTTTTAAGTACTCAGTGACCTAAATTTTGCAAAGGACTCAGGACTATAAGGTAGGACACTGTGACATCTGAAGGAGAACTCCTTGGCCAGGTGGCTCCTGAGTGTTTTCACAACTGTGTTACAGAATAGGTTGTGTAATTGTAGTTTGCACAGCAGCCTGGTGTTAAAGAGTCAGATTTTTATTGAGCAATAGACAAGTAAAGCAGAAAATAACTCAAGTGATAATTAAACAGCACTACATGCAAAAAGACAGAAAGATGTCTAAATACAATTAGCTGAACATGGTCACATATGTGAATGGACTAGCATGACCCACCTGTCTTTTACAAGTTAAGCTAATGAACAAATAGATTATATTGATTTGACTAACAGTACTCCGTGTCATTATTAGAGTTGAAAGTCAACAAGTTTTCCCTCTGGTAAGACGTACCAAATATAACATAATTCATACAACCAGCCTAACTGGTTTTATGTAGGAAGTTTCACAGAGCAGTTATTTTCCATTTCCATAGAAACTGTTGCCTCGTTTAACAAGTGCCTTTCTCCACTCCTGGGGATCCTTCAGGAACGCACAGTTAATTAGAGAGGTCTCCATGGGGGCTTTTACCAGATTTTGTGATTTTCCCTGTTCATTTTGCACCTCATAAGGCAGAATTCCCTAGGTAACTTTAAAAATCAGTGGGTTCTGAGTCTTTTAGGAAAAAAATGCCTGTTTTATAAAATGCCAAAGAGAAGGAAATAGAGATGAAAGAAAAAAAAATAGCTACAACCCACTGATGCATGCTGTTATACTATTGACAACTGCATCATATAGGAAATTCAACTAGAATTAGTTTAAACTGACTTTGAGGTTCATTACTGGTTCAAGACAAAATAATAATATAACATTAAGGTTTTCACCCATAAGAGTGTTTCTTTGCACTTATTTCTCAATTATTATCATACTTTTGTCTTCTTTTTTAGTCACTTTACGTTTTTTATGAGGCTTTTTCTGAATGGAGTACAAACTAATAAGCCTATACCAGGATTTATAAAACAAAACAAAAACTGAAATACTGTTTAAAAATTGTTTGCAAATCATATGAAGGATGGTTAAAATAAAGTGTCGCATATATATCTGACAAAGTCACTTCCTAGTTTGAAAATGCCTAAATCTACAGTTGTTATTAATTTCTGCTGAGAACATAACAAGACTGGAGGAAGGAGGGGCACTGGAAGGAGCATATTTGTATGTGGGTGGCAAAGAGAGGGATGAGAGAGGTAGAGGATGTTTTGAGCAATTTTGGGTGAGGAGGGGGAAAATTGGCAGGGCAGATGGGTCCCTTAAAAGCAGGATGGCAGAGGAGACCTGTGTAGGATGCTGAGCAAGAGGCAGGAGTCAGAAGGGTCCAGGTATCTCCAGAGGTCTAGGTAGGAGAGAGGAGTCTGGATAGTTTCAGAGAGAGATTTCTGTAGCAGATTATGGATGTGGTTTGGGGAGAGATGAAGGCAACGGATGTTCTTTCTTCCCTCCTATACTCAACTTACTCCTTTTGTGCTCTTCCAGGTTTTAAGAACAGTCCTCCCCCTTCTCCTAGCAGTCCTTTCCCACCAGGAACAAGCTCAAACCATCTTCTTGGCCTTTGGGACCTCTTGACAAGGGCAGGGCTGTTTCTTTTGGGAGGAAAGTAGCAGGATGCTGCAAGGGTGGTTCTGCCACTGCGAGTGCCTCAGGGTGAGTGGTGCAGTGGTGTCGGACGAGCTGGGCTGCACCCCAAGCCACCACTGCCCTCACCTCTCCTCAAGCACATGTCAAGCCTGTTCTCCAGCAAAAACGACTGGAACGCAAATGTCCTGCCTGTAAACTGACTCCCTGGCTTCCAAATTCTTTCTGTAGTGCTAGCCCTTCCCCATAGATCCTGGGTCCGTGCAGGGAGAAGTGGCAAGGCTTCAGCAGCAAACTCTGTCCTCTGCAACTGACTACTTTCCCTACAGCAACAGCTGTAACTGGAAAGTGGAAAATGTGGGCTTGGATACTTTTGGGCCAAGGAGAGAAATCTTCTCACTTCTGGATGATGGTTTTAAATACTAGGCCACATATATTACTAGGGAAGAGGGAACTCTTCCTGATATGTTTTGGAAAAAAAAAAGCCAACAAGTTTTAGGTTTTTATGAAAGAGAAGATATTTTCAGCACTATCCAGAGTGCAGAAGGCACCTTCTATCAGCAAGTGACTGGTCAATAAATGTCCCAGACAGACTGTCCTTGAAATTTCCTGTCTTGGCTAATTCCAGTCTTCTTCACACGCCGTCTTCCGAACTCTGTTCTTGCGACAGGCTGGAGGCACACAGGGATGGCTTTTGATCCTGCTATAGCAACCAGATAAATAAGTCTCTTTGGGGAACTTGGGCTGAGACAAAGTGGAAGTTGGTATAATTTAATCTTTCCATTAGGGCATATCTAAAAAGTTTTTAGAAAAGTAATTCCTTCATTTTGTCTACATAGTGTCATTGCCGATGAAAATTAAATTTTATTAAAGGAAATACAGTGTGCTGGTCTCTGTATCACTTAGGTACTGAGAAATCAGCTGCATGCTGTGAACTTCATCCAGCGGAAGCTGTTACCAAAGTAGACAGCATTTAGCCAAAAAGAGATAGAGTAATAGGAGCCCAGCCTAGCAAAAAATCCCTGCATGAATCCCCAGTTACTCCAGTCTCACAGTCACAAATGCTTCCAAGCAAGCTAAGGCCAATCTCCAGCAGACAGCTATTGTCGAGGAACATTAAATGGGAACACGATTTGAAGAGGTAGTCTAGCAGAAGGGGCTCCACTTAACTATGACTCTTAGAGCTACTGCTGCTCACAGCTCCCCATTTGCTTTGTGTTCCTCTTCCTCCTTAAAAAGCATGGGCAGGACAACTGTGCTTTGCTCGTTATCCCTTTTTGCAGCAGGACCTGTTTGTACTGAGAAAGGTAAAGTGACCTCTATTAATTCATGATTCAAATGAACAGTTACTTCATCTGAGTTTTGAAATGACTGGCATTAGAAAAGCCTTTGCATCTCTCAAGGGGCTCTGTTTTATGAGCAGAGAAGGCCTAAGGTAGATCCTTCAAAAGCTCTCCACCTGCCTGGCTCAGAGTATGAGTTGACAACTTATCACTTGGAATAAGTAAATCTTCATCTTTAGTATGATATGGACACAAATGACGTTTCTGACAACTTTAGCATGACCTAGACTATATCCTTTTAGTTTCTTCAAAACAAACTCCTTATCTTTCTAGCCATACAGGATGTAAGTCTTGGAATTTAAAAACAAAGTTTTAATATAATCAGATCAGGTTTGATTAAGCATCACCATGTTTGGGTTTACTTGCAATATCTGTCTTTACAATCTAGTTCTTTCAAGCCTGCTCTCATCTGAACTATTACAGTATGTAAACCAAGCTATACTGGCATGCTGTACCTGCAGGAGATTGTGAGTACAGCATTCTGCTCATGGGAGTGCCGAAAGTTAAGGAACTGAACTGCAACCATTTAAATTCATCACAAACTCGTAATTATCAATTGTGCCACATACCATATACACCTCAACAGAGTTTATTAAAATGAAGAAATATGCAGGTAGGTTTAAGAATAATTGTTACTAAGACATATCCTACTAAATATAATGCAAAGGGTAATTTCACTCCATTGGATATTGCATAGTTCTTTGTAACCATGGGAGAGGAAAAGAAAACCACCCAAAAGACTTGCTTGAGGCATTTCTTTCTTCTACATCCATTGTGAAATCTTTTCAGTTCTTGGCAGGAAGTCCAGCATTTGCATACAAAGCCAAAGAAAATAGCTACAATTTTATATATTAAAATAAGAAAGAAAGAGATGAGAGCTATTTTAAAAAAAAAAAAAAAAAAAAGGAAATTTAGTACATACTAGCTATTGGTCTACAATATGTGATGCACTTACATTACAAGAAAATAGATGCAGTTCAGTTTCAAAATCATTTGAATGGTCCACTTGAGGATTCTAAAAGATAGCAAAGAAGTCAAATAATTAAACCATCTCAAACAATGCTCAAATGTTATTCCCCAGAATTGTGAAACCTAGGGAGTGAAATCTGAATTTCGCTGTTAACTAAGTAGAGTCCTTCAGGACATGCTGTGACTATTTCTCAAAGTACCACAATAAATGCAACCTTATCCTGAAGCACCAAAAAATATCATCCTCAGCTTTCAGCTGGGAGAAGCATCTGAGCAAGTGATGACTAAAAATCCCAGTAGAATTGAAAAAAAAAGAAAACAAAGTAGAACATTGTTTCATAACTCCCATGTACAAAAATGAAGAATCAAAGTAATTAGAAAGTGATTGTATTCTAGACGTCGAGTGGAGGAAGGTCAGATCCTCAATAAATATCAAAAACAAGTAAGCTGATTTTTAGAACAATTAAGCACTGAGGACAAAACAGAAATGTCATTGTTTTCTGCCAGTTTGTGGTGGTTCACACACATCTTAAAGATTCAGTACAATCCTGATCATCGCTATCAACAAAATAAATCAAAAGGGTAAAAATAATGTCTGAAGATGTGAGAGAGCTTGAAGAGTTACTAAAAAAAATAAAACTCATTGGCTAAAGGTGACAAGAAGATTATGATAAAGATCCAGAAAATTACAAACAGCAGAGGACATTTGGGATGGATAGTTCACTATTTGTCACAATATCTTGGGGACAACTAATGAGATGATGAACGAGCAGATTTATAGCTAAAAAGAATTATTTTTTTCCTGCACAACGTATAATAAAACATAGAAGTCATTGACGGGACATATTAGGACAGATTATAATGAAATTCAGGCAAGGAAATAAATGGAAGATATGTCCGTTGCTGAGCATTAAAATCATTGCTATTTCCAACATAAAATATCCTTGAATAACCAGAAGCTGGAAGGATTTTCTAGAAAAAAAGATCCCTTTATCCATGCATAGTACTTCAACACTCTCTAATCATGCACCTCTGACTAATGGATCAAAGACCAGTAGGAAATAAAAAATCTCTTGGTTTGCGAGGAACAACAGGACTAAACTAAATGACTTATGAGACAACAAATAATAAGAAAAAAAGAGAAAATTAGAGGTCTAAAATAGTAAAATCAGAGATACGTCTGCTCTGCACATATCCTTTCACAAAGGCATTGAATCAGCCAATATTATGGGGCAGCCTGGAGGCAAAACAAAGCAAAGGACATGCAGGAGGCCCTAAGGCATGTGCAAATTGCTAAAATAACAGGGTCAGGACACCAGCTCAGCACTGTTCCTATCATCCGTACCGTTTCATTCCTAGCAGACTTCCAGGCATGGCAGGTCTAGTTTTAGGGCTGTCGCAACTATCAGACAATGCCCAGGAAAGGTCTGAGGAACAGCATGAGCCAGAGATTATTTCCAGTATGCGATTTGGACAGAGCTGGCCTGTTTGGATCAGGGAAGGGAGTTTAGCTATGGCACGCTGCGCTACACTACTTGCCCTCAGGGCCACATGACAGACCCTGTTTTCTGGTACGGATATATGTGATCACACGGCTTCCCGTTAAGCTTTTTGGCAGAGTGGATGGGCTACTTACTCCTCACCAACTTGGAAGAGGCTGGACAAGGAATTCCCAAGACTACAAAATCATTAAGAATATAAGATGAAAAGCCGAGAAGAATATAACCAGGATCTCAGTATGATGTTATAATGGGGCTGAAAAAGACATTGCACTAAAACATACTTCCTTGTAGCTGTGTGCAAGTGTCTTCTTGTCACCACAGAAAACAGAACTAGAGGATAGAAGGGTTCATTGATATTGTTTGAGGCTCAGTGGAAGTAAAACCCACACTACTGTTCTTGGGGCAGGAGCAAGGAGGATGGGCATGAATACAAACCCCATGTTTTCATAGCCAATGGTAACTGGCCAGTAGGTTATTCTGTCTCTTCAGAAAACAAGGTTGTGGGGTTTGGGATTTTTTTTCTAACCTAGTCTGCACTGGGTCCTGCAGGTGTCCTAAACATTCCCCTAGGAGAGGAAGTAAAAGGCCTGGGCTGCTTCCACACTTTCTCCCCTCCTCTTTAAGACCATGCAAAGACATAATTCTTACTAGAGGCTCTACAGAACATGTGCCTGTTTACCTCATTTATCTCAGCATTGCCTTTACACTGTCTGAATATCAGGCAGTTGTCCTACCTCCAGCCATAATATCTGTTAAGTATTTCTTAAATTCAAGGTGCAGCCAAGATGATGGATCTTTTCGAGAATGTATATGTTCCTATATGTATGAAAAAGATTCATATAAACAGTCATTTCTGCGTCAATGTTGTGTTCCTATTTAAAATTCACAGCAACAAGCAAGGGAAATACAAGCCTCTTTGAGCCTCCACCCACGAATTGATGACTCTATACAGATCAACAGAAGAAAATCCTGTTTGTAATGAACATATAACAATGGTGTAGCAACTCTGACACAGATCTTGGTGTAAAGAACGAAATATTTCTATGCAGCCTGACAACCACCCAGGCTTGTCCTTGCCCTCTTTATCTGTACAGCTTGGGCTAAAACTACACACTTGACAACCAGGCCACTGCAAAGAGGGTCTACTGGGCCTATGGGCTCTGCTTTTCATTTAATTTCTTTTTGAAGAGGAAAAATAATAGTATCATCTCCCATGCATATTCCACTTTTGACATTAGGATAAGGTCACTAAGTCAATTATGTCAATTCTTGACATGACTTCTCCTTCCTAGTTCAAAGGGCAAAAACGTTTAACTGCTGTCAACTTTTAAATAGTCAACACTACTCACCAACAGGAATGGGTCAATGTGAAGCACCCAGAGCTGTTGCACAGTGCACATGCCAGGGTTGTCTCTGCATCCCCATGCTCAGTTAAGAACAGAGTTCTGTTGTCATCAGAATGGCTACAGCTGAATAAGGCAGAATTAAAGCTGAGTTTGTGGAAAATCAAGCAGCAGCAGCAGAGCGACGTGTATGGCCAGCAGGCATCAACCAGCCATTTCCAGTAGAGATGAGCACAATGAGAAAATATGCCATTTATGTATGTAACTGAGAGGATTTTTTAACTAAGATACCTGGGGTTGTTTAGCCTGGAGAAGAGGAGGCTGAGGGGAGACCTTACTGCTCTCTACAACTACCTGAAAGGAGGCTGTAGCGAGGTGGGGGGTCGGTCTCTTCTCCCTAGTAACAAGTGATAGGATGAGAGGAAACGGCCTCAAGCTGTGCCAGGGGAAGTTTAGGTTGGATGTTAGAAAAAACTTCTTCACCGAAAGGGTGGTCAGGCATTGGAACAGGCTGCCCAGGGAAGTGGTTGAGTCTCCATCCCTGGAGGTATTTAAAAGAAGGGTAGATGTGGTGCTCGAGGACATGGTTTAGTGGTGGACTTGGCAGTGGTAGGTTAACGGTTGCACTCGATGATCTTAAAGGTCTTTTCCAACCTTAACGATTCTATCTTTCTAGATCTATTGCCCTCCTTGTGGGTATGATGGTAGAAATGGACAGTAACAATTTAAATGGCAATATTGTTATGAAGAGCTCCTTTGACCTATTCATTCAGCTTTCTTATTTCCAAGATCCTTGTAAAGGGGGAAAGAAAGTTTCATTTTCAATTACATGTACTTGAAGTGGATGAATATTGATGGATTTTTACTTAATTTATTAGGGGCGTTAGAGACATGGAGAGAGTCAGATTGTGCACCCCAAAGCCAGAGGAGCTCTTTCTTATAGGCCCACTAATTTCAGTAGGAGAAATAACTGCCTGAACTAGCTCAAATTGCATCATTTTGACTGCTTTAGACAGCTAAAAAAAGGAAAAGGAAGCTACTTTTCAATATGTTTAATGTTCATTTCTACCAATAGGTGTGGGAGAAGCCATCCTCTGAGTACTTTTTATTTTGTGGTGACACAATATAGCAAGTGCTAAATAACAAGCATACAAACCTGCTGATGAAAGAAGTCAGCAGTCCCATTTTATTGAAGGAGAGGAGGTGTTAATTACAGACTTCATGGTAACTGAGCTGACAAGAACTAATGAGTAGAATATTCAAATTCAGATGGTGCATTATTTCCTGATTCTTACACGTTCAGATATTTAGACTAAGGTTAAGATGGACAACATTTTTCTTTTTACTTTAAAAAATGTTTTCCTATACTTCATGTTAAAGTCTGTTTTATCTGCAAATACAGGGGAGAATATAAGGCAGTAAAAAAAAGCAATTCAGTCTTATCAGAATTAAAACTATTCAAGTATCCATAGACCTAAAGACAAAAGCAAGTTTGAAGCAGAAATGCTACATCAAGAGAAACCAATGCAGCTCCAATCAACAGTATCAATTTTTCATTAGTGTACAGCAGCAAGCCCAGCTCCGGTTCAGGTGGAAAGTGCTGGTCCCAGTGACCAACTGTTACCCCAGGGATCTAAGGCCCAGGTTAGGTGTCTGTTCTGCATTGGCAGGATTTAGGTGTCAGCCTTCCTTCACTAGTTTGGAGAAATGCTGCTTCATTGCCACAGTAGTTGCAGGTGCGTATGTTCCGCTTGAACGATGCGTTCGGGTCCCTCGGCACTGTTAGCGAGTACATTCAGGCGTGCTTCCCTCTTCCCTGCCCTTTGCCACAGGTAAAGGCTTACCCTACCCAAGCCTATTTGGCATTCAGGTGAGGTATCTCTGTGCCCAAGTCTCTTTGAGACCTCAGTCCGGCCTTCAAACATCTTTCTTTGATGCTAATGATGATATAACAGTCATGTGAAGTTTAGGCTATATTTGAGTAGACTAAGCCTGTATTTGAGTAGACTAAGACTAAGACAAATCTTGTCACTGAAACCCTTTGGGATTTCCTGTACACAGACTGTTTAGTGAGCGTGGGACAAATTTCAACTCATTGCAGCCATCTAAAAGTTAAACTGCCAATCTAAGCTACATCACCTCAAAGACACCTCCAGAAGATGATTCATTTCACATACTATGAACACCCTCAGATGCTCTTTTCTCTCTGTTGATCACAGAAGGAGCTGAGGTGCCTCACTTAGGCTATGATCAAGTAAAAAAGGAAGAATTTAATGTTAGGGCTATTTGATCTTCCACTTTGGTTTCTTGTAATGTACTGTGTTTTGCGTATAAATTAGGTTCTGTATGGGAAGTATTTGCTGTTTTGTTACCAGTGGTCATTAATATACTTGGACAAGTAATATGCTGTCATAACCTCAATACTAAGAAAAGCACCTTCACATATGGAAACTTAAACCTGTAGTGTCTTATTGGTGCTGGTTTCAAATATTACAGCTGGCTAGAAGTAGACTATTTTAAAGCACAATTTTTTAAAAAAGCAGAGGAAAGCAGCAGGTCAAACCACATGAGAGAGTACAGTGAGTGGGAAGGACACAGCTTTATGTTGATGATAATTTTATTCTTTCAGGCTCAAGTGACTTGCATTATCTTTTCTGCAGCTAAAATTCCATTGTGTTTATGTTAGTTAATCAAAAAATACAAGTCAGTTATTTTTCCCTGTAGGCAAAGGATTTTTTGTGAAGGCATTTAAACTACGTACTAAAATTTAAATACATTGAGTTAGCTATTGATTTCCCTTGAATATCTAAGCACACACACAAATTAGTTCAGAACCTTTTCTATTAGACAACGGTCACATAAAGTAATTAAAAATTAGTTATCAGAGCTTCATTTTGTCAGTAGTTTATTCTGTAATTCTTAATAATGATACAGTGGAAGAAATTTATTAATACATTAAATTTATTAAATAAATATTGCATATGTCACGTAACTGAAGTTTGAGCTTAGTTCAGATTTGCAGAGGTACTTCAATTCTGTTTTTGCTACCATTTCTTCGGTCCTTATGCTGTTCTTCAGACTAAAGTTTTAACATACTATTATGGACACACAAAAAAGGGAAGATTCAAAATATGCAGATAAAAAGAAGGAGCACGATTCCCATGGATTTTTAATAAATTTTATACCTAACAGCTATTTATGTTTTTAAAGTATTTCCTCAAGTGATTTAAATCAAGGAGAAAACAGAATATTCAAACTCTAGTGAGTACAAGCAAACTTTGTGCATGTAGGTGAGGATTTTAAACCTGCATGCTCTTGGTTACCCTTATTTCACAGCTAGTACCTAGCACCAGTGAGGTGCTACTGCCTTGTAAAACTACTGTTCAAGACTTGCCCTGTTGAGCGAGGGCTAGATATTGAACATGACCATGGTCACAACCAGCAGTGGAGATTCACAGGCAGCCAGGGCCAGTTTCTGTGGCATTTGACACTAGACTGCCTTCAGGAGAAATAAAACTAGCGCTAACAGCCACATCTTGCCCAGTGCTTTGTGATACGTAACAAACTCTTTATTTCTTTGTTAGCTGTCTTGCAGATACTGCTTTATCACTAGCTATTTAGCATGAACTGGTTTCCTGTTTTATGTGATTCACTTTATGAAAATTATTTATTTCCTGTTAAATCCTTTCTACTAAAAAAAAAACCTAAGTCAATCGTCATACCACTAATTTTGTCCAAAGCCTGTGATTTTGATTACACAGTGTTTAATCAAATAAAGAATGATATTTTATAAGTAGCATTATTTGAAATTAGTCTGATGAGCAGAGCAACTGGAGGAGCCAGAGAACAGAGCAATAAACAGGAAAGGGCGTTGTGACAAGTAATGCAAGGAAGTAAAGGCTATGATGGAAACTGAGGTAGCAGTGGAAGCAACCCAAAAATTTAAAGATGTGTGTTGTCCTTGAGTAGATGCAAGCTAGTCATAGAAAAGGATTATCACCTGACATCTTCAATTTCCATGTGTTCTGAAACATAGGGATAGAGCTGAAGAAGAATGGGTATTTGAAGGAACAGCAGAGAAGCAATGAAGTTTCAGGGACAACTGAGCCCTTGCAGATACCTGCTGAAAAACAATGCCTGGAAAACAGATAAGTGTTCAAGAACAGAAGATTTATAAGCAAGGCCAAGGACTGTGGTAGTTGGTGGAGCAAACAAAGAGAGCTGTTGACTGTCAGATTAGATAAGAGGATTAATGCATGTTATTTCTCCTTTGACACAATCACAATGAGTCACAGAAAGCCACCAACTTCAGCAACAATCAAGACAGTATTAACGTTTTTGATGCCAAAAATAAGCATTCTGAAACACAACAATCTTTGTGCTAGCCAATTGTTTTAACATACCTAAGAGGATGGATAGAGAGGAAAACATACTGCATGAGTAAGCATCAAACTGCCCCTTAAGCATACTCTTATTTTATTTTATGTGTATTTTACACTCCTCTGTGTATATCCCCAATACATTTGAGGCACTTTATTTTTCTGGCTAAACTTCATTCATTGCCTTTAAACCCATCGTATATTTGAAACAACAGCAGGAGTTCTGTGTTCCTTATAAAAATTACCTAGGCATCACAAAGTATCCTGTCAAAATACTTGGCATCAAGGCATCCCAGTCTCATAAGTATTTTGTAAGAATACCATAATTACCTTTTAAACAGCTTTCAGTTCAAGAGACCAAACACACCAAGTTAAGCCTGTTAACACAAGATAGATATCTTGCGTCAAAACCAAGTAATTTCTTTCCATTAACTATCCACTAAACTTTCCAGTTTCTATCAAGAGATCAGTTTCTTTTTTTTCACTTCCAAAGCAACTAACAGCACAAAAGAGAAGATAATAGAGAAAGTCAGAGGGTAGCACAGGTTTCAGATCAGAAGCGAAGGTGCTTCTCTGGAAGATCTGCAGGGACAAAGCAAACCTGAAGGGGGAGAATAAGTTTTGCACAAAAGTATGGCCTTTGAAAGCAATTTCAGTCAAAAGAATTCAACAGAAGCTTCAAAGGCTGATTTCAATGATGACCCACTGTCCTGTGAAATAATATAGTCACCTGGCTAGTTTTGCAGGAGCTATTAATGGAATTCTTCTTGAAAGAAACTAGGACTTTTTAGTCAAAATGTATTTACTGGTTACTGACTCACTGACTGATGACAAAGAAGTGAAGCACACACCAAACCCATCAACAGGCAATTTGGTTTCTTTATGAAACAGGAACATAAATACCAGAGAAATAATAGAAAAGTCAGAGAAGTTTCCTACTTTCTATTACAATGAAAGAAAGGAAGCAAATGTTGTTTCTGAATAAAATTGTGTTGACTCTGGTAGTCAAGAAATAAGTTTCCCACATGCACTCTTGAATTCCACTGCCCAAAGCCATGTTTTAACTTGCAGTAAAACTGCAGATACTCGAATGACTTTAAATGCTCACTTAATAGCCCATTTTTTGCCTATGACCACGACCCTGCTATGAATTTCTTCCACTGGACTCCTTTTGCATAATACATTAGGTATGAATGTGGCCTTATTATCCTTAACTGCCGTCCCTTATCCACTTGGAACATCACCATGGACTTTGCCTGAACTTCCCCCTTCCCTCTTTGTATGAGCGTCTTACCACCTCCTATATATCATTAGATGCTTTCTTCATTTATGTATGGATTTTGTTTCATTACTTGTCAAAAACCCATGGATTTCTTTGTCCTAAACTTTCTCCTCTGCTATGAGGTATTCTGTCAGTGTTTTTAAAATAATACCCCTACTGCTATTTGAAACAATGCCCATAATGCTTAATATTGACAAATTTCCAGTTGACCACTGCATTCCCAGGGGTATTCTGTGCAGTTTTCAAGTGAAAGCAAGAGTCTCAATTTCAGGAATATACAGCATGGGAACAAAATATCAAACTAAGGTTGTCTCAAAGGCATAGCTGCAATGCCAGCTTGGTTTCTTCAAAAGACGCAATATATTTGTGTTTCCATTGCTATTGTGTTCAAAGCCTCATTGTTCTAAAGAAGGTTGTTACAATTAAGTTTGGAGAGAGATGACATATGGCTTTTTTACATGTTAACAGTAAAACTTCGTGCATACTACAATGCAGACTTTGGCTTCCATGGGGAATTTTGCCCAGCCGAGAGTTAGAATTCCATTTCTTTAGCCCAAGTTTCCTAATGATTTCCTCTATTTCCAGTTTTCAAAGTTCTTCTGCATCTGTCCCTGACTAATACTAATTAGGGTGCTCTCTTTAAACTCTCATCTGCTCCACCAAGTGTTTTAAAGGGTGCCAAGCACACCATCCAAATTTTGTGTGCTGCTTCTGCCATCTCCTGTGTATCTGTTTAATATCTGACAGGTTTGCAAAAAAGCGGGAGAGAAGGGATAATTTAATATTTATCAGCAAAACCAGTTTGAGAATAGCAACAATACAACCAACTGATTCTTCCTCCAGGAAAAAAACAAAACAAAACAAACTGCTCATCATAAACTAATTGTATAGATTAGATATTTAGATGAAGAAAAAGCTTTTCATCTTATACCATGACATTTTTACAAGTGGGAAGTATTTAATAAAAAATGCGAGATGGGAAATGTTTGAAGAATGTCCTGGTTTGGGAGGTCAGTGTTTTATTTACTTGGTGCAGGACATTATGGTAGAGAGATTTCATAAAGTTAAATGAACAATGACAAATCTGCTTGTTGCACACTGTTTGAAACGAGTGTTTACAGTTACTGCAGAGATCTTTCTAGAATTTAGTTGTGATTTGGTTTATGAGACCTTTCCGATTCTATTAAATGAGCTAAATACAGACTAAGGACTAACCTAAAACCCACTGAAGTTATTATAAGTTATTTATCTACTGAGGCAAGAAATCTAACTTCTCTTTTCTGCGTAAGTTTCAGGTCACCTACAAATGAGCTTTTTCTTGCTCATTTATGAGAGTTCTCCTAAGCTTACCTAGAAAAAGTCTTCACTCTCAGAGAAGACAATCTTCCCTCCCATTAATCACCTTCTCTTTGCGCCGGGGGAAAGCTCGTGTACAGGTTACTTCTGAGAGCCCCAGAGAAACAAGAAAAATTGCATTAAAACAATGGGAGGAGGAGGAATTTGCAGATGCATGGCAGACCAAGGAAACAAGTGCGAAACTGTGGTCTCTGCTGCTGCTGCTGCTTCCTGAGGGCAGGCCATGTTGATTGGCACTAGACTGCAGATTGTCCCGCTGTTCAGAGAAAAACAGAGAATAACACTAAACATCTAAAGAGTAATTCAAGAAAAAAGGTCAACTGAAGATGCCACTATTTTTAGATAACAAAAAAGACAGTCTCAAAAGGTTCAGAAGGGCTATATGATTACTGATGTTGTACATGCTCCAATGATACCAGAGGAAATCAAATTTTCCTACACGAGACCCAAATCTGCAGGAAGTTCACTTTTTAAAAAACAGCTTTTTCAAAAAAGCTATATACAGAACTGTGACTCACCACCACCTAAGTAGTTTAAGAGAAGAAGTTTAAAGAAAAAAGCAAATAAACAAACCCAAGCCTAGTGTCTTGCTCTCTCTCCCCGCACCTCTCTGCCTTTCTTCCCCTCTTCCCAGGAAAGAGTCAGAAGAGTTTATAACAATGAAGAAGCGTAGCCCTATAAAACTTTAAAGAGGCCAACAGGAAAAGCTGCTTTAAATGTCTGCATAGCCCCCTTAAGGTCTTAATTGCTAGTCACATTAAAGCTCTCCGTATAGACTCTAATTGAAAATGAAGTGTAGGAGAAGTGAAATCTAGTCTTATTTAAGTCAGTGGGAGTCTTATCATCATCACTGACAGCAGCAGAATTTCACACACGATATTTACTGTTGCCATCCTGGTAAATAGCTCAGCACCTTTTTTAACATTCAGCTGGAAACTTTCTAGTAGCACAGTACAACCAAATCTTACAGCCTGATCCTTGCTGTGTCGTATAGTCACAGTGAATATGAGCAAATTTGTACAGACAGAGGTGACGATAGTTACGTGTTTGTAAGATTGCTTGGACTTCTACAAATGGGAAGTGTTAAGTGACTCATATGACCATTATTACATAGTGCCTTGCATATAGGTGCCCCCTAAATTCTTTACAGACTTCAGTTCTATGAGAATTTAAAATTATGTTTTGCGCTGTTCATTTTTTACAACCATCATCTTTGTGACTATGGATGGGTCCCTTTCGAATCTGAAACACAGTGGAGATAATTTTGCACTTCTTTTGCTGCTTGTTTAAATCTACTTACTGTAATTCCTATTCAAATAACGGTGAAATAAAATTAACAACCTAACTTGAATTGTCAGTTTGAATGTTTGCACCTTTCAAAAAAACAAAAAGCTGCAAACAACTAAGATTCAAGAGGACAAAGAAACTGTGAAAAAACATTTTGATCAGAAAGCAGATACTGTGAGGTATTAAAATTAGACACCTGTTTATTAAATAGAAAATATGCTATCTGAACAAAAAAGCACTATTTTCCTATCCTATACAGCTATGCATGAATATGCTTAACATCTCTCCCCCCAAAACAAGACTGAGAAGGAACAGTTATGGTATCAGAACCAGTGTTCAATGGAAGCACAGAAATACTGGAGAACTTAAGCATCACAAGGCTATTCATACATATTTTTGTGTCATTTAAAATGCACAAAAGCTGGAACAGAGATAGAAATTTCATGGTTTTGATTAAGATCATTCTTTCTGTTATTGCTGTAACCTGTACTTTTTATTCACTAAACTGAAGTTCTGTCAATACTCACCTTTTAGTCCAGCTAGTGATTTTTTTCTAGAGTGACTCCAGAAGGGCATTCTTGCAACAGGAATGTACTCTATATTTGATATAGAAAAACAAAGACCAAGCCAGGAGGAATGCTCTTTCTTCATCTGTTCTGCAGACTGTATTTTTTCCCCTCTTTCTCTCTCTCTTTCTCTTCCTATTCTGTTTCTCCATTTAATTTCTTCGTGCTCCTTTCCAGACCCCTACCAGATCTTTACTGAGTAGAAGATGAACAATACCATCTAGATTCTCATCACTTGGCAACAGCAGAGACATCCTTACCCATCTGAGGTTAGTAACTAAAAGGCATCAGTTCATTTCAGAATGAGTCATGACTCAATATATTAATTCAGTCTATTAAAATGGTGGTGTGTTTGACTAAGGGTTTTACAGTTTTGTTTTTGCTTCTCAGTTATGATAAATCTTTTCAGTTTTTGTAGCATTATCTTCTTTAATAAGATTTGTTAAAACTGATGTAAACCTAAGTGACATTTTCTTCAAAACAGAACCTAACTGGTTTCCCACTACTGACTCTATCAAGTGTTAGGAATGAGGTTCTTTTTGAATCTCAGTTTCTCAATTGCCTTGAAAGCAGGTATAGCTGATAAACTTAAAAGCATTCTCTTTTCTGTCAAAATAGACCCCAGCATGTTCAGAAAAAAACCCAACAGATAGGTTAATCTATTTTTATTTATTAAATGATATTAAATGATAATTTAAGAAAAAAAGGAGTCTGAACTATGTGTGTATGGAGGCCACTAAATTCTGTTTTATCATGCTTAGTACTGTTTGAACAAACAACTCTGTAGTATTCACTCAGGGTGAATTAATTTAGTCTAATGGGCTCAGTATTTGCATACAGAATAAAAAAGAAATCCTGTATAAAATAAAACTTAAAGGAAAATGGTATTTTCACTTAAATTAAAGTTCTTCCTGTGCAGGCTTGAAATGTATTTACTATATAGAACACAGCATTTTATTGTGTCAAGGCTTCTGTAAATCAGGATAAAAGAAAATAAACATCAGTTTCCTGAAAGGCAATTTACAAATAAATGTAAGATTTCTTAATGGACATTATATTAATGTGTCTTCATATATGTAACCCATGGTGAGATGTTACACATTTATTTATCGCTCTAAGGTAACAACTATTATAAACTAGAATGCAGACCTGGGTAAACTAATATTTAGCTACTTGTTTATCTTATAGTAAGATCCAAAGCATGCTTCAGGGTACCATGGTGGTATCCTGAAAGGGACCATCACTAAGACGGACAAGGAGCGGACAAGGAGATTCTAGAGCAGTCATTGCCTTTGAAAGATCTGGGTTTGTGGCAAATTGCTACAACAGATCACCAAGAGGAGACAATTCTGCAGGCAATTTTTGTGTTGTATAATTATGTAGGCTCGGCTTGTCCCATTGTATTTCTATTCCATAATACAATATAAAATCAGATGCTCCTTGAAATCTTCTCACATTGATTTTGGAATTTATACAAAGTAGTCTGTCTTTGATTCAATTTTCTTAATTTTATGGGACAACAGAAATGTGAATACAGACATTTTTCAGCAAGTCTCTACGTGACTGGGTCAAAGCAATGAAGGGAAACAAATATAGATATTATCCCACTCCCTTATTGACAAATGTTAAAACACAACACATCCCTGACTGATTGAGCTGTCTGGCTGCATTAAAATCAACACATAGGTAAGAAGAATGGAGAGTAGTTTAGTTAAATAAAACAGAACCACAGGAAGCAAGGAACTTTATCATAGTGCTAGTCAGCAAAGTTAATAATATTCAAATGACAACCTTTCTAACTACATATGAGGGAGTTAGACTGCTGAAATGTTAGAAGTTGCTCTCATTTTTAAAACCCAGCATTGGTTAGGAAGTTACAGAATTTTGTACATCTCATGGAAGTCCACGCAGCTCCCTTCACACATACCATTCCCTTCAAACAGAAAAATTTCTTGGGAAAAGTGAGGACCTCTAAGTTTCTCTATGCATTTGCTGGAGAAAACAATAAAAGGTAGCAATGACAATTATATTAATTTTGCAATTTGGTAGTTAACCAATTAATTGGTAATTTACTATAGTTACCCGTAATTAGATTTATCCATAAAACCTACCTTTCTGACTAATTTGCTTTTTCTGTGTCTATAGCACATTTTAACATTGGTCTTGAGATGAAATCCACAGCATATTATTTATTCAACGAATATGATGAGTGCTAGAGCAAAAGAGACAGATAGATGCAAAATATGGAAACTCTGAATTCTTTCTAGCTGAATATCATATACGTTTTATCAGTTCTATATACCTACAACAGAAAAGGAATTCCAGGCTCATTGCCTGCAGTATTGCAGAAGGATCTCCTTATTGATTCCTGTAGGAATAAACAGACAAGTTTCCAGGTACTGTTGGTGAACTGGCCACTTAGAGATAGAAAAGCAGCAAGAGCTACAGATCTGACTTCTTCCTGAAGCCACAAGAAGTCAAGGTTAGCGAAGGAAAAGAAGAAGGAAAAGGAGAACCCATCTTTTAAAGGCTTACCTGAATCCCAGCTCAGAAGCAGTTAAGTCACCTAACTCTGTTTTTCTTACCTGCATTTTCTCCCTTTGAGAGATTAGAGCTGTCAAGAGATAATGCAGCAGATGGACCATCTTTCACAGCAGAAAACCTGATAGTGATTATAGCAAGCAAAGGGACATCACTGAAAACCATCACTTGTGACACAAGCACCCACTTTACTAGTCAACAAATGGTATGATTGTGCCTGCTGGGCCAAAGTGTTTCCCTGCTGCTCTTTCTGCTGTGATTGACCACAAGTGCTGCTCTAATTCAGGAAGTTGTCAAGGGTTACAAACTGTTATTTATACGCACACCTGTGCTGCTGGAACAAAGCAGGCATCAAGGAGAAATGAGTCAAGTCAGTACAACTCAATTTCAAAACCTTTGCAAATGTCATCCAAGAAAGACTGATGTTGGAAACCAGCCGCATGTGTGTGCACATAGCCTCCTTTCTGTTTCAGTCACATGCGTGAGGGGAGTTTGGAAAGCGAAATGTGAAAACTGGGAGCTCAGTAAAGAAACTGCCACACTTGCTTTCTGCAAAGCACAGGGTACTCTGTGGGTTTCTTTGCAGAAGATTAAGCACAGATGTGTTTATTCCCCATTACTTCCCATATGAAAACAACTTTGAAACAAGGAAGGTAACTTTGCTCTGTGCTGGTTCCTATCCTTGTTCCTATCCTATCCAGAGAGTTTCTGGCTTCATCACTTGTAGTTTGTGTACGAATAGGTGGCCTCATATCCCAATTTGACTCTTACAGGAAACTGTAGCATGGATCGGTGGGCATAGCAGGGGACCAGTCATAGTTTTATATTCTTTTGCAAAGGAACAGCTGCTCCCACTGCCCCTGCCTTAAAGCCCTTTAATCATTAATATACATATATATGTATATATATGTATATGTGAGTGTGTGTGTATATATATGCATATATGTGTGTGTATATACTTATATGTATGTATATATGGAGGTTAGCAAATGTGACGCCCATCTACAAGAAGGGCCAGAAGGAGGATCCGGGGAACTACAGGCCTGTCAGTCTGACCTTGATGCCAGGGAAGGTTATGGAGCAGATCATCCTGAGTGCCATCACTTGGCATGTACAGGACAACGAGGGGACCGGTCCCAGTCAGCATGGGTTTATGAAAGGCAGGTCCTGCTTGGCTAACCTGATCTCCTTCTATGACAAGGTGATCCACTTAGTGGATGAGGGAAAGGCTGTAGATGTTGTCTACTTGGACTTTAGTAAAGCCTTTGACACTATTTCCCACAGCATTCTCCTGGAGAAACTGGCTGCTCACACCTTGGACAGGCGTACTCTTCACTGGGTAAAACACTGGCTGGATGGCTGGGCCCAAAGAGTTGTGGTGAATGGAGTTAAACCCAGCTGGCAACCGGTCACAAGTGGTGTTCCGCAGAGCTCAGTATTGGGGCCAGTTCTGTTTAATATCTTTATCGATGATCTGGACGAGGGGATCGAGTGCACGCTCAGTAAGTTTGCAGATGACACCAAGGTGGCAGGGATTGTTGATGTGCTGGAGGGTAGGAAGGCCCTACAGAGGGATCTGGACAGTCTGGATCGATGGGCCAAGGACAATTGTATGAGATTCAACAAGGCTAAGTGCTGGGTCCTGCACTTCGGTCACAACAACCCCATGCAACGCTACAGGCTTGGGGAAGAGTGACTAGAAAATCACAGAATCATAGAATCATAGAATCATCAAGGTTGGAAAAGACCCTTAAGATCATTGAGTCCAACCGTTAACCTACCACTGCCAAGTCCATCTATACCATGTCTTCGAGCACTGTATCTATCTGTTCTTTAAATACCTCCAGGGATGGAGACTCAACCACTTCCCTGGGCAGCCTGTTCCAATGCTTGACCACCCTCTCAGTGAAGACATTTTTCCTAATATCCAACCTAAACCTCCCCTGGCACAGCTTGAGGCCATTTCCCCTAGTTCTATGCTTGTTACTAGGGAGAAGAGACCGACCCCCACCTCGCTACAACCTCCTTTCAGGTAGTTGTAGAGAGCAGTAAGGTCTCCCCTCAGCCTCCTCTTCTCCAGGCTAAACAACCCCAGCTCCCTCAGCCGCTCCTCGTAAGACTTGTGCTCTAGAGCACTAAGAGGAGCACCATGCCTGGGACAGAGGATATATGAGAGTGGGAAGGCAGCAATTCATCACCCAGCTGCAGGAGCAATGCAGCACAAGGCTGAGCATGGGGCCAGTACAGATAAAGATGAAAGCTCTGTCATTTCCAGAGAGGAATGTAGGGGGATGAGGTGCTGCAGACATGATGGGTCTGGCCACAGTGCCCTGGCAGAGCCTAAGCTACTCAATGACATTACGGGAAAGAGCAACACTGGCAAAGAGAGGCAGGCCCAAAATCTACCTAAGGGGCACCGTTGGGCTGCACGCCCGTTCTCATGTGAACAAGATGCACTGAAACCCTAACAATACACACATGGTCCTAACCTATTTTATCCTTTTCTTCAGGTCCTTTCCATCTGCCATGCAGAGCTGTGATATCTGTGTTTGACAGGGAACTTGCCTTTGCAAAACCTCTGCAGATCTTGTTCACCCAAGGTCTGCTACATTAGCCATGGGCAAGGTCCATGCAGGTTCCCTCAGCTTTCATCTCCCCTCAAAATACAGCAGATACACCCAAAGACTTTGGAGATGGGGCACGGATCTGAAGCCTTTTCCCTCAAGGAGTTGCTACTGATCAGTAATCATATTGCTATCAAGCCCCCCAAAAAGGAGTTGTGCTTTAACCAGCAGTTCCAACCAAAACATTATTATCATTTCAAGTATGTTTGCTTGCTTATTCTCTTCTATTTCTATAAAAAGGGAGGGAAAAAAAGTCCAGGTGAGTTAGGTTTCGCAGACTACATTAAGGAGTTTCCTCTTCACTGTATTAATGAGATATATGTAGTACTAATCTTCATACTACTATTAAAGCTTACGCTCCTGCCAATATCGATTCTTCCATTCACTCTATAAAATAATGTTGAAAGGAATGTTATCCATCATGTTAGAGGAATGCAAAATGGTGATGCATGTGGGAAAAACCCCAACTATACCTTGTCTAATGAACTAAAAATAGAAGCCTTATTAATACATAATTTAGTTCAAGTCCTCAGAGCCTGTGGTTTTGGGTTTTTTTTTCCCAACAGTAGCTCGGACAAAATTTTGTCAAGGAACTTATTTTGCAGTAGTGTAAGCCAGTGTTAATGCCTAACATGGTTTCAATAGTCTCTCTTCAAATGTTTAAAACAAAGTTGCTCAAGATACCTTGTGTCCACAACTCATGGGGTACAAATAGTTACCTCAGTTCAGTTCACATATTCTCCTGCCAACTGATTCACTTGTCTGATCCACAGTATTGATAATAGACTTCAGTCAAACACAAGCAAAGTCTATTACTGTTTTCCTAGGCCTTACCTGCCTTCCATCTGTACCAAGCAAAGGCAGAACTAATATTATAGCCAAATTATTTTAAATATATATATATTTATATATATATATATATATATAATATAGCCAGGAGATACCATCTAAGAAATAGTAGCTACCTATATAAAACCTCAGGCCAGGCAGGTGTCCTGGGGAGTTCAAAAGGTGAGTTTTCACTGCTGCACTGGAGGCGTGAACCTGAGCATGAAGCCTGGCCTAATAATGTTAATTCTTTGTGTTGATGCTCTGGTTTTTTTCCGTCACGGTCTTCTTTCACAGTATAAAATATTGTCCACACCAGGCACTCCTGAAGCTCAGAAGTGTCTCACTTACCAACTTCTCTTTGAACCCTGACATGAATGCTTGAACGCTTATTTGTAGCTGCACAAGCTTTTAAAATGCCTCCCCTTAGCTCCTGTTTTGTGAACAGTAATACCCACAAATCTGTTCTCAGGACTGCAGTCAGTTGGTAGTATTTGATAATGTGGAATTATTCACAGAGCCAGTTTCCCTTGTTAAACGCCTACCTGATGAGTTTGTACAATATTGTCATACTTAGGTTGCTGCTAGTAGCTGATATTAGATGTGATGCATAGTGATTAGAAGCCTTTAAGATGCATATTTTCTAAAGAGATTTATTTAGTTTACCATATATAAGTTAGCTTCTAACCTACTGTTCTTGAAGGATCTCACACTTTTTTTCTCTCTGTCTTTACACATTCACATAATGGAAATTAAGTAACTGAGTGGTAATACTAATGTTTTTCTCAAAAATTACATGAGATTTCCAAGGCAATTTGGTTATAAGTCATTAGACCCCGGAGTTTTCTTGTTCATCATTAGGATAATTTACTTGGATTCTCCACAAGTCTTTAATTGTGTAGTATGGATCAGTGCTCCTCCATAGGTTTTGAAGGACTCAATAATTCTTTTTTTATTATTATTTTCTTGTCCTTCTATTGACACTTATTTGCTGTTTGAGCAGATGAACAAGTTTAATGGCCACTTAACAAGTTTAAACATTAGGCCATTATTTTTAAGCACTCTTGTCCTTTTCTAATAGTTTACATCATTACATATAAGATAACAGAGCCCATTTATTTAGAAGGTAGAGAAGGCTAGGAAGGCAGAAAGAGCAATGGAGAGTGAGTAACAGTAATGAGAACAATTTAAGCCAAAGGACAATGCTGGAACAAGAATAGGTAAATATGAATTGCCCATGAACAAGATTAAACTAAATATTAAAAAGTTTCTAATCTCTTAATTGCTGTCTATTATAATCCCCACTGGACCCCTTAGCTTCTGCAGATGGTTGTTAGTTTGTACACATAAGAAAGCTGGGGTCTGACAACACCAGCTTTCACACCCAGATATTTTTTTACAGTTATTTCTCATCTCTCTTGGCATTTAACAACCTTAACAGTAAAATAGAGAGTTGTTTCCTTGAGGTAACTCTTTTAACAACAACATGGGCAGGGAAAATATTAAAATTAAGAAATGTAAGATGCAATTTTAGCCCACAGGAATCCTTTCCAGCTGCTTTGGTACCTCTCTCCTAGATATCCTTCGATGTCTGCAAGCGTCTACTGGAGGTGCAGGACTCCTGGAGACATTCTGCTTCCCCAGCAGCTCCCCATTTCTGCTTATGCTTAATCTGTTTTTCTTTAAGGTTAGGTTTTGGACACCAATAGAAGCTTTCTTTCTGGAAGCAGGTTATGCAGATGCTTAAGCGTGGTTTCTCAAAACTGGCTAGCAAGCAGATATGTGAATTCTATAAATACCATTGGATAGTTCTTCCTGGAATGGGGAATTTCAAATACTTGAGCACTTTTCCATATGCTTCTGATGAACTCTACCTGCCAGTTATCCCCATCCAATCTGAACTATTCACTTATCCCACAGGCATATTTGGCATGAGTAATATACTCTTAATAAATTTTACTAAGATATTAAATCTACACATTCAGTTAATCTTATAATCTCTAGTTCCAACACAAGATTTCTATAGAGTGTCTTGTCCTATGTCCCTGTCCAGTAATCATAGCTAAAATAAAACTATGCAGTGCCGTCAGGCATGTAAAAAGAAAAAACAATCAGTGCTTTGCATATTTTCTAATCAGAAGAGCTAAGCCTTCTGTTCAGCATCTGTTAAAGCCATCATCTGCATCACTACGCTTGTTCATGTAATTGTAGACGCACAATTAGTCTGAGTGATTCAATGCATTCTGTTGGTGAAAGAGTAGTTCTCGCCTGTATTCCAGCAGAACTAACAAAGTTGTTTCACATAGAGTTCAAGAATTCAGCTTCAAACTCCATATACAACTATTTTTACAGTTTAAGATTTCTATAATATGGAACAAAGAAAAAAATGTTCATTATTAAGGACCACAATTATGTTAAGGAATAAGCAGTAGTTCTGTGAGACTATGCTATTCTCATACACTGGGTTTAAAAGAAATTGAACCTATTGAGATTGGCGATATTGGTACACACATCTGAAGTTTTTTAAGCAAGAGTTCTCGCTTACATCTGAGCAAAGCCTAATGCAGCACACACAGTATTCATTCCCCTTATATCTGCAATTCTTTGTAAAGTGAACTAATATATTTTTTACGTAAAATTTAACTTTGGTTTTAGCTCACTTTTGTGTTTGAAAAATAAATTTTGAATACCTTCGAGAGCAAGAAACTGATATTTTAGTTGTAATTTTAAGATTCTTCTGAAAGCAATAGAAAAGTAAAACACAGAAAATGAGTTGAAAGGAAAGAAATGAAAAAAAAAAAAAAGAAGAGGTTTTGTAGACCTGGACTGTAATTAATTCACAGTTCTAAAATGCCTATCAAGCTAAGCTTATGGGCTGCTGTAGTCAAGAATAATGGTCCCTGAAAAAGAAAACATAAGGACAAGAAAATCTGGTAAAACAAAATGGTGCTGGCAAAATGATGGGAAAAAATATTCAAGACAGTGTTATACTTTACACAAAAGTGTGAATCTATGTAACCCATGCTTATATAAGTGAAATAAACCTGGATCAATAGTATTGTAAGTTTCCACATAAGCAAAACTAACTGAATGCTTCTATGATTTCACATAGCAATTTCAGAATGAATAAAATTGCATTCTTTGGTTGCCACAACAATAACCCATGTGAGGGTCATGCATGTAGGCAGAAATGGATGCAATAAAGCTGCTCTCCCAAATAAAAAAGCAATTTTGTCACAGATTTGCAGATTGTTTGCTTGCTTCTGATAAATTTTAATCTCTTGCTTTCTTTATATTTGAAGACAATGACAATGCTTTTGTGTAGGTTTATGCTTCTGCTCCCCATGGACATTTTGACTTTTCAGATATGACTGTCACAAAATTAGTGGTCCATTTGACTTACTCTTCTAGGAGGTTAGCCATCAGGGCCACCTGTTTGTGTGATATGTGCTTGTCTTTTCTCAGGATGGTGGTCATCTTTAGGCTTTCTAGTGATTTACCAAAAGTATTTTCCACAAGTACTTTCCACATTGTTACATTATGTAGCAAGGTGTAGAAACCTCTATGGTGACTCTGACACTTCTGCTTGCAATTGCCAATGACCTCAACTTCCTGACTGTAGACATCAGCCAGTCTGTCACATACAGCCAGGGAAACCTTGCTATCGTGTCAAATCACAACTTTTTCTTGTAGAAGAGATTCAGATGAGGCTAGTATTTTAGCCACTTTCTTCACCCTCCCTTTATTGCCACCTACTGTCCTTCCTTCCCTGTTCACTCACATGCCTATTTAACCTTTTCCCATACAGGACTTTCTGATTTTATTACATTAGTTTCCAACTAGTGATTTTTAAGACTAAATCTTTTTCATTCTAAAGGCAGCCTGAATGATAGTTTGTGTTGTTTGCCTGCCTTCCTCTCCTGCTGTATATGTACAGTTTTTGCATTTGTTTTGACCTGAAGAAACACATATCTTTATGAAGCTACAGCTCTCATGCCTTGTCTTCCCTCCTCTCCTCCTCAGTGAAAGCCTTAGTCTGCTATGTAGAACTGCTTTTTAGTGAACCAGCCCTTTCTATTCTCCAGACTTTCCCTTGGAGCATAACAATTACCTGCCATTACTTTTAACATTTTGCCTTCTACCATTACAAATCATAATGTTATCGGGAAACAGAAGTTTCCTTCTATTCCCCTACTGTAAAGGCTAATGTAAGAATTAATGTTACGCCTAAAAGTCGTTGGGTTTTGGGGTTGGTTTTTTTTTCTTTTTGCATCAAAAAGCATAAACTTGCTGAAGTTTGAGGTTGCATATACAACAAGCTTTTTGGACTTTTTAAACTCCTTGTTTGGCATTAAATATCCTTTTTGATTAATGCATGTTCTATGAGGAAGTATGCTGTATCTTACTCAAGAGGAATGAATTTTAACAATGGCATTGTTCATTTATGTACTACAGAAGACTAAGCATGAATTTTCTTCTTTTTAGTATGATGGGTTGACTCAATCATTAAAATCTATTATTTGTGGACTATCAAGACCACTTGTATTCAATACACTGGAAGTTTATTCTCGTGTTTTCAAGAAATAGTCAGTCTATGTTTGCCCACTAGGAGCTCAGAGTGAAACAACTGTGGGACATCAGCAAAAGATGAAGCATCCGCAAGCTTAAGCAGCCACTCAGGGAAGACACTCTGAACTGTAGTTTTGGTACTAAAATGGATGAGTATGTTTACACTCCCCTTTATTCCTTTCAGCTCCGGACTTAATTGAACACAAAAGTAATACCGTAAAACACATATTAAGAACTATCTACCACTAGTTTTATTATTAAAGTGATAGAAGTCAATGAAACAGAAACAATTGGATGGAGATTCAGGTATTTCACATGGTTGCTAGTACAGCAAAAGCAGTATTGAGACCTGATGCAGTATCTGAGCCCTGCAGCTGAGTTCATGAGAATCTCACCTGATTAAGGAATATGGAAGTACAACCTAGGGCTGTAACATCTCTGATTATGATCTAGGGGTTTTTTTCATAATTCAGTTAACTTCATGATACCTGAGGTCATCATGTTTGTGGCATGACACAAACTGCGTGAGCTTTATGGAAAAAGTGGGATGACAGCTGAGGGTCTGCTATCAAAATTGTTTTTACAAGGCAGGTTTCATTAACGTCAACGGTATGAATTGTTATGTGACAGCTTGCAAACTGAATGCCTACAAATAGCTAATTGCTTTCATTTGAACGCAAGACCGTGACAGGCTCCCAGCTAACACAAAACTGTTGGCAGTTGCTTATGAGATGATTGCTATGACTATGAGAATTGATACAGACATTGATTCTGTTATGATGTTTACTAAAATCCCATTTCATTTAGCACTGAGATGCTCCATCTAGAACATACATCAGACATCAGATGCTTCAGAGGTAAAGATGATAACGAGGCAGATGTGACATGACCAGTTCTGTTGTGTCTCTTTTAATGCATATTCTGTTCCACCCGCCCACCCACTTCACTCCAAGGATTGTCTATCATCAGCAGGTAAAAGCAGTAAAAAATAATAAATCCTCTGAAAAGTTTGTGAAGTCATTCTGTACCTGAGAAAATCTGGCTGCATTCTTTTGGAATCATAATGTCCAGGAAATCTTTATTCCGGTAATTTCCCATGGTAATGCAGTGAGAATTAGTGAGTAAGTAAAACCTGCTAGTGCTTAGTGCATTTCTAAGAAAGCTCATGTGTCTTGTAGTACAAATATCACCACTTTTCAGCTCACAACCATAGATGAGCATGGACAAAATCATTGCTCTGCGTACATTTTGGTAGAGATATAAATTTTAAAACTCATTGCTGCCTTTAAAAGTACAAATGTCTCTCAGCTTAAAAGGACAGAACAATAAACAAAACTAAATTAAAAAATGGAATAGAATACTTTCATCTTTTATGAAGGCCTTTGTTTTAATTCCCCAGATCCCTTTTAAAAAGGTTAATTAATCAGCTATGACTGTTCAGTTTTCAGCTGAAAGCACTTCACAAACCTGCCTCTGTGTCCCCTTTCCATTTCCTTTTCTTCTTAGACTGGATTTCTTTTCACAGGCATTGCTACAAGGTGAAGAGACAGGGTGTCAGTGGTTCTATCTACTTGCTGTATCGCAGGTTGTCAGTGATTTCAAGAAACTGAAGGTATGATGCAAATATGTCTTCATCAATGTCATAGACAGCGGGATTGAGTGCACCCTCAGCCAGTTTGCAGATGACACCAAGCTGAGCGGTGCAGTTGACACACCTGAGGGACGGGAGGCCATCCAGAGGGACCTGGACAAGCTGGAGAAATGGGCCTGTGTGAACCTCATGAGGTTCAACAAGGACAAGTGCAAGGTCCTGCACCTGGGTCGGGGCAATCCCCAGTATCAATACAGGCTGGGGGATGAAGGGATTGAGAGCAGCCCTGCCGAGAAGGACTCAGGAGTACTGATAGACGAAAAGCTGGACATGAGCTGCCAATGTGCTCTCGCAGCCCAGAAAGCCAACCGTATGCTGGGCTGCATCAAAAGAAGCGTGGCCAGCAGGTCAAGGGAGGTGATTCTGCCCCTCTCCTCTCCTCTGCTCTGGTGAGACCCCACCTGGAGTATTGCATCCAGCTCTGGAGCCCTCAGCACAGGAAGGACATGGACCTGTTGGAGAGGGTCCGGAGGAGGGCCACAAAAATGATCAGAGGGATGGAACACCTCTGCTGTGAGGAAAGGCTGAGAGAGCTGGGGTTGTTCAGCCTGCGGGGAGACCTTATTGCAGCCTTTCAGTACTTAAAGGGGGCCTACAAGAAAGATGGGGACAGACTTTTTAGCAGGGCCTGTTGCAATACTGCAAGGGGTAATGGTTTTAAACTAAAAGAGGGTAGATTCAGACTAGATATAAGGAAGAAGTTTTTTACAATGAGGGTGGTGAAACATGGGAATGGGTTGCCCAGAGAGGTGGTAGATGCCCCATCCTTGGAAACACTCAAAGTCAGGTTGGATGGGGCTCTGAGCAACCTGATCTGGTTGTAGATGTCCCTGCCAATTGCAGGGGGAAGGACTAGGTGACCTTTAAATGTCCCTTCCATCCCAAAGCATTCTATGATTCTATGAAATCATACTGTGTGTGGCGAAGGGCATGTCTCTCTATGTTGCATGTCTTTGCACTTTATTGCTTCCAGCTGCTCTCAATTTCAGAAGTGTTTTCTGTAGGCTGTAATTGCCAAGGTCAGTTTCTACCTTGTTTTGGAGAGAGAAACAAGAGAATATTACTCTTTGTCTTCAAAATAATCTTTCAAATTATGTCAAGTGGATTTTAGCTTTTGATTTAATGTTCTTGTAAGGTCACCTTTAGGGTAATTTTGTGCAAGGCAGTATGTTCACTGACCAATGCTGACAGGAATGAGAGAGGTGAACAATCTACAAAAAGTTTTTTTTCCACATTGCAAAATCAAGAAAATCCATGACATTTAATGTTAATTGACACAGGTTAAGCTCCTTATTTTGTACCTAAATAAATGTTTAGTGTGGGCTTTCAATAGCCTATTAGCACAATAAATTCTGGTACAAAATGGGGTTTTGCTTCGTTTTGCACTTCGTTTTCTTGTTTGTATAATCTGACCCATTGCAGTTACAATTTAATGGTGGGGACTTGGCAGTGAACCAGCTGCTGCTCAACCTGAGAGACAGGATCTGTAACTCATGAGGTTGTGCTCTTCTTACTAAGTGGGTCTGTCCCTACCAGCTGAGTTTAAAATCACTCTGTTATGTTAAAATATTAAGTTAAATCATGCAAAACTAAGGGTTACATCAGCTACAGGGATAAAAAAAAATGATGCATTGCAATTTTTGTCATCAGTGAGATGGATGTGGACCTTCAGCATTAGTTTCAGCAGGACTGTCCAGTATATACTGGTTGCAGTACATATATCTCAATGTAGTATGGAGCCTACTTATCCAAATTTAAGGTCAATGCCAATTGAGAGCTTTTTAAATGATATGGCCGTAAGTCCATGCAAAAGATAATAAACATGAAATTCACCCCAACTTGTCTGTATGGCCATAAGACCTCACTTCTCTGAGACAAAGAAGGGAAAGAAGATGCCTTACCACTGCTGTGGTTTGAAATATTCTGTTTGGAAGCCCACCAGTTCGCACTCATTTTTTCCACTTCTAGTTAAGTTCTGGGAAATTATTTGTTTTTTTTAAAAGTACTTCACTGGCATTTTAACTGGAAAAGCTTCACCCTTGTTCAAACATACCCAGGTGTGATATCACTTGTTGGTAGTATGGGAGACCATGTCCAAGTCCCTTCCTTGATCATAATGACATTACTGTAGCTAGCCCTAGGAAATGGCTGTCAGTGGTGTACCTGAGCTGTTGCCCAGTTCTGGAGCTCAGTCAAGGACTGAAGTGTTCTTTGCATAAAACCCACATGAATTTGAGCTCTAGAATCCCTAAGCCAGGCAAAACTATAAATATCAGCAACGATTCTTTGAAAGAACTAGTCAAGGGTGAGCCACTTTCAGATTAGTCTGTGTAATTAGCTGGAGGGAAGGGGAAGCACAGGTCCTCAGCTTGTCCTGATTTAGTCAGATTCCACCTTCTTCTTCAGCAAATGCCCCACAGGTGCAAGAGGCAGTCACTCCCTGGCTGGGCACCTCGCCCCTGTCTACCAAAGGTGCACCATTATGCTGTGTGGAGAGCAAGGCTGGTTGTACTGGAAGGGAAGAGTGGTGATTGTGTGAGTGTGATGGATGAATTTGGTCCCTTGGGAATTTAGGCACAGTGCCATTAAGGTTATAGAGTTTAATGAGACTGATTTCTTAAGCCAGACTTGGTCTGGGCATGTATATAGCTATGAACACTTGAGAATTCCATTCACCTTGGTGTAAAAAACTTACGTTCTAAGTTAAGCAGCTCATGAGTTATTATTCTGAAGGACAATTTCAGACCTGGATTCTTATAATATTTTTAAGTTCTACTTTAATCACTGAAAGTCTGTCTTTGGATTTGACCCTTTGTTTCTTTAAAGTACTCAGCTGTTGGTGAAAGGGAATGTGGTTTCTCTGTCTCAAAGGAATGTGGTAGGGATAGACATATAACCATGATGAGATGATCAGCTGTGATGTGGCCATAGAAGCGTCTAAATGGCTAGACATACTTGCCTAAAAGACGTTTCCAATAAAATTATCAGTCTATAAAGTTTCCAGCAAGGACTTGTGATATATTAAGGTAACATTGTCTCAGCAAGAAATAAACCTTGCAAAAAAATTTTAATCAATACTCTGATCATCAGTATTCAAGACTCCTGTACTTATCGTATATTCAAATACTGACTGAAATGCTTTATCACATGAAAGGGTCTGCTTTCAATGCAACGCTAGAAATAAGTTTTGCTAAAAGATTCTGATCTGTATTCTGACCAACATGTTTAATATGTATCAATTATTCATAGTGAAGTCTGGTGGTTAATTGATTGTTTTGAAGACAAGAGGCAGACAATGTTCTGATTAATTTGAGATTTTGAAAGCAGTCTCGCATATGTATTGTTTCGTATCTTCAGATCAAAATGGTCTCAGTTATATTCCCCAAAAACAGGTGAAATTTGGACATTTATGACCTTTTATATTCTAGGATTTTTTAATTGCTGATTTTTTGTATATTGTTTATTGTTAAACAAGAAATTATAAACATAGCTTTATTTTTCTAAGGCATTTAAGTGAATATAAAGAAACATTAGAACTACAGAAGAAATTGACATGTCTCAGGAATTCGGTTCAGTGGGACACTGTCATTTAAATGCCTTATGCTGCCCCAAAACAATATCTACTATTTATTTTTAAGTCTAGCTTTTCAGTTTTCTAGATGACTGAGGTGTTGTAGATGAGACAAGAGATTATGCATGCATCTTGATACATAGCTGTCAAGTAATTGTATAAAAATGAAGTACAGGGCAAAGACAAACTAACTGTTGCTTTGTGTTTGTGTTAAAAATAGGACAGCAAACTCCATCTTGCAGAAATACAAAGCAATATTCAACTGGTCTTTTATCCTGTAGAGAGATTTGTAGCTTTGGAAGGACATTAAAAAAATATTGCATGGGTAGCATATGAAATTAAATTGGATAAGCCTTCAGTTAGATTTGAACTGCCTCTCTAGTGTTTGTATGTACATTGTCTACTTGAAGAATGAAGGAAATTGCTTACTGTGATTGATACCAGTCTGGTCTCTTTCCAAATGGGCATTTTACAATGTAAGCAGCTGTCAATTTCCAGCTAGATGACACAGCAGGCAGTGTGTGAAATATTATGTGCTGTCCTTTTCCATGAAGTGTAAAACCATAATCCATTCCCATATAAACCTCTCTCTCTCGGCTGGGTGATCAGGTCCACAGAGAGTGCTGAGCAGACTCGGCGTCAGCCTGACTGAGGACTGTTTTATGTCTCTGCTACAGCTTCTCCAGTCCCTCTCACTGCAGGCTCCAGACACTGCTGACCACAGACACTTCAAAAAGGAAGGCCAATATGTGCCAAACTCCCCATCTTTTACTTCTTTCTATTGCCTCTGTCCTATTGCTCTTAATTTTGCTCAGAACACTCCAACTTCTGCAGCTTTCCAGCAGAGCTCTGCCTCCTTCCTTCCTCCTCTTGACAATTCTCTGTTGTAACAATGTGATTATTTAATACTTGCAAATGGGAAAACCTAACTATTCACACTCAGAAACACTCTGTCATACTTTATTGAACAAAGTCCATCTTTATCTGCATTCCTGAAATTGTTCCTGTTGCTTCTGTAATTTTCTCTTTCCCTTCATGTTATTTTAATATGTATGACAGGGAGGTGAGTAGAAAGATGCACTTAGAAGATAAATGGAAATAAGGTCTCACGGAACAGAAGCAGGAAACAGTTTAACAACAAATATTGGTAGCCAACACCAATATTGGTCATTGGAGTTCATGTAATGTCTAGAGCAGAAATGGAGATTTGAGTACCTGTGTTCTTAGTTATTTAATCCCAGTTTTGGGATATCATTGACATTTATACACTTGTATAGCACATTTAACTCTTAGAATTCTTCAGCGTGTAAGGTTCTGCAGTGTAAACACAGTCATTCCTCCAGAAGATGTTGCAATGCCAAAAAACAGCTAAGACCCACGTGGATTCACAAAAAAAACCATTTTCCTGGTTTCCTAATTTTTAGAACCTTTATGATCTCTGAAAGCATGGACTTTGCAGAAGGCAGTGATTTAGAAGGATCATAAAGGGATATGTGTTCCTCTGATCACTTGCTGATTCCTTTGTCTCAAGAAGACATTGCTTGACTCCGCTATTGAAATTAAATTGTTGTGTAATGTGAGCTTAGTTGTGATTGTTCCGTTCGTTAACACTTCTTAATGTTATCAATGAAAGAAGCTTTAAATTGTGCTAATAGAAATTAAACACAAAATATCTGGGCATTACCGCTTATCCATAGACATACAGGATTCTAGTCTGAGCTTTGTAGAATGGACTCTGGTTAAAGCTAAAATTGTAAAACCTCTGTTTAAATCAGGCATCTTTTGAAAAGCAATATTTCCACAATTGCCTTAATTTTTTTCTGTAAGATCTGAAATTTTAAACATGGTTTATATGGTAATATAATATTCTGTGGATTTCTTTTTTGCAATATGCCATACTGTAAAAGCAATACTAGTGTTCAGTACAATTTTTTCAACACTGCTCGCAATACTGAGCATGGAAGAAAAATGGAGCTATTAAAATTACATTATATTTCACTCTGCTGCCTATGATAGCTGCTAGTAACACACTTCTGTGTAGAGGGAAAAGCCTAATTGTTGTCGTCTTAGCTTTGTCTATGACCTCCTCAAAATCCCTCTTTAACACACTCACTGATTGGTCCTGCCAAAAATGTATATTACCACTGGTGCCTCTTATCATGTTCAAAGCCATTGCTGCACCCTGTCTGTCTCACAGTCTGAGAGAAGCTGTTTTCCTGACGTTTTTCCATTGCAGGCTTCAGTTCTGCAAGAGGGCTTGTGCGGAGTCCTGGCAAGTGCAGCTGCTCCCTCTCAGGTGTTGAGGGCGTCATCTAAAATATGAGATAGGTGCAGGCAGGCAAAAATGGCCAGCAGTAAAGGGAAAAAAATACAAGACAAACTGAGATGAGTCACTAGGCACGTCTGCTTTGTGTAGCTTTTAAAAATGGAGCGTCTGCAGAAGAAGAGGAGGACACTTGATAGATAAGAAGACAACTGCTTGAGCTTTAGTAAGTTCTGTCGTAAAATGTAATCCTGAACACAGGAAAATGAAGAGGGACTTGGAAGATAAAAATGGAATCAATGATTTTTGAACCAGAGGCACTAAAAATAGACAGTATACCTAATTACTAACATTTCACTAGTGCTTAAAGACTCCCATCACACTTCAGTTCTGTTGAGCTACATGTCATGTGGTCTGGCAGTAGAAATATTTCCTTTCCCTTCCCCAGAGAATGTGCAAAGTATCTAAGAAGTGATCTGGCAGGCAGCTAAGACAAGGAAAGGTAGTGGGACAAAGCTGTGGGGAAGAAGATGTGGTGCAAACAGTAATAATAAATATCTTGGAAAATGTGATGATAGATCCCAAATTATTAAGCTTGCATCCATACCACTCATTTTCTTTTGAACACTGGCTTTTTGCAGTACCCTTTGGTATTCAAAATAACACGCGGTTGTTCTGGGTTTAGTTTTGGAGTGTTTCTCTGCATAGCTTGTAGCTTGAAGATACAGTTCTAATAGAGTTTCCGCATCAGGAAATTAATTTTCTTTCCTACTCGAGGAAAATAACCTCAAATTAAACTCGGCAGCAGGGCCTTATCTAGCCCCAAATCCAATGCTCTTGCTGTTGATGAACTAGGAGAGGTCTACTGTTTTTCGGGCTGCCTTGCAGGTACACTGAGTTCTGGGGCTGCCTCATGGGTGGGTACTTGCCATGTGCTGTGAGGCTCAGGGCTCAGCCTAGCTGATCTCAGTGGTCCCTCCTGCCCCTGCAGTCTCTGAAGTGCTTCAGCTATCGCAGGAGTAACTGCATCCTTTAACCCTGAGAATTTTTAATGGGAGTAATTTCCAGTCAAAATTATGGAAATTGAACCTGAATGATATTAAAATGAACTACTGTTGGAACAGCTAGATTTCTAAAAAGTCACCAGTGAATGGAAACTCCAGGGCTGTTGCCAGCTTCTTCCCTTTTCCCAACAGGGATGGGGCATTATTTGCTTTGTGCTTTAAAGGAGTGAACTGCAGTGCAAGAGAGTTGCACCTAAGCCTTCTCAGACATTGTTAATAACTGAAAGGAAAGAGAGTTAAGGATATTTAAACCTCATCTGAATTCCTCACTTTCTGTTTTCATTTTAACCAGCAGTAATATCTGTTACTTTTTCAATGAATATAGGCTAGGGAAGTTCATCTGTATATTTGCACGTCTGACTTGATCCTGAACCTGTTGCTTGAGCCACAACCTGACTGTGCCCAAACTTGGTGATTCATGAGAGATCGCTTCCAGTCTGAGCAGGATTTTTACAGGAGAGGTGGTATGAGGTAAATTCAGGAAACACAAAGCAAGTAATTACTACAAATAGTCAAAACACTGAAAAAAGAGCTCTTGACATAGCTGTCAGACTGCAGAAGGGAGGAGATTGAATATAAAGTGAGATAAGCCAATTCACAATTAAACACAGAGTGACAAGATTGTTTTTGCAATGATACAGGGGCAAAAAAAAACCCTAAATCAAAACTCAGGTAATGTATCAGAATTCTGAACACAGATTTATGAAGAAAGCAAAATTTTAACATTTAAATAAATGGAGAAAAGTCTACTAAAGAAATTTACTTTTTTCTTTGTACCACAAATCCAGAGCACGAAAGATTATTGAGAAATCGTGGTGAGAATCATAATAGAATGTTAGTCCTGAGCAGAGTGCTGAGCAGAGGGGAAGGATCATCCTCTGGACCTGCTGGCTGCACTTGCTGATGCAACCCCCAGTGCTGTTTCTGCTGCCAGGGCTCACTGCTGGCTCGGGTTCACCTTGGTGCCCACCAGGACCCCCAGCCCTTCCCCACAGAGCTGGTTCCCAGCCTGCTGTGGTGTGGGGGGTTTTCCTACCCAGCTGCAGGATGTTCATGAGGTTCCTGTTGGCCCACTTCTCCAGCCTCCACATATTGACCATTCGCTCTAACTTGGGGTTGCCCACAAACTTGCCAAGAGGGCAACCCTTCTGTTCATCTAGGCCATTAATGAAGACATTAAACAAGTATTGGTCCCAGTACTGTGTTTATTTCTGAACTGTGATAAACCGTCTTATCCTCAATTTCCTTTCTTCTGCAATCTGACAGCTATATCCACAGCCTTTTTCCAGTGTCTTGTCTGTGTATAGTAATTATTTACTTTGTGTTTCCTGAATTGATCTTACACTTCTCCTATAAACCACTACCACCTGCTCAAATTGGGATTGAGAGATACTATTCACAGCCTGACTTTAACCATCACTTTTGCTGCTCAGAAAAGATACAAGTATGATTGAAAATATACATAACCAGCAGTCATTGCAGAAAAGGTACATTAACCAGTAATCATTGTCTCCTCAATAGGATATTAGATGTGGAAGAACAAATATGAATCCTGAGAAACATTTATGCCAATGGACTTGCCAGTGTACCCTTAGAAGCACTCAGAATTTATCTGGGGATCATTTTCAGAGTTATCAAGGCTTACAAAAAGCAACGCTTTACAAATGGGCAAGTTGAGGACACAGAAGAATTAAAAGATATGGCCAGGTTCACCCTGTGAGGCTATCATGGCATGAGACATGTTTGAAAACATCTAATCCTGCTAGGTATTGGCCAACATTGCTTTCCCACACAATAACAACTATTTAATGTAATAATACTGCAGGGTTTCTATTTTTCAAACAGGTTAAAAAGAAATACCTTTTCATATTACACATTGCCAAGCATGTATTTGAGATGCTTGACAAGGAATGAATTTTCTTTTCCTAAATTACAAGTCAATACAGATCAGTCTTGTGGTATAAAGAACAGTATGTAGCAAAGGTAATAAACTAATTTTGGTTACTCAGAAAATGTGAAAAGCATACACCTGTTGAGCCATTGATAGCTACGCTAAATAACTGGAAAGATTTTATTGTTTCCTGATAAAACAATACAGGTGACTGTCAAAAAGCCTCCCAACATTTGCCACATTAAGAACAAATAAATGCTTCCACTGCTTTTTTTAAATGCTCCTGTCTTTTCACATAAACCACCATGATTTAAGAGCATGTCTACGGAGTAACAGGTAACAGAGAAATCCACTGGGTACAGCCAAAATGAAAATGCAGTGTAAAGATTGTGTTCATGGCACCAGAGGATAATAACCAAGGTGTGACCTGGTTTGGCATCCTCTCTCTGACAACTTACACTAATGTTTATATTGGCACATTGAATCAATAACCTAAAACAAGATCTGGAGGAACAGAACCACCCACTCAAAAGTATATAAAAAAATTAAACATGAAATTAATGCTTATTGAAACAGATAAATTATGACTATTTCTACTCTTAAAAAGGATGGGTGGCCTTTGCCTGGCAAAGCATTACCAATGATCTACTATGTCTAGCAGTGCATCTGAATGTGTATTGTGCTGTGAAGCATCAAAAGCCATAAAACAGCTTAAAATCAGAGATTTGTGGTGCTGAAGGTTTTTAAATAACTGCACCCGCCAATTTGAGTCTGGAGAATATATTTTCTGACCAACAGTACCAGGTGGTTAACTGTGTTGTTGTTAAATAGCAACAAAAAATTAGTCTATTCCAGGACTCCACTGCACTGTCCTTATAAAATATCTCCTAGCATTTAACTGATATTATGCCAAAGAGGAGTATTTTAGTCTGAGTCCTGCTTGGGCTATCTATGGTTAACATGACTGGACATCATGTCCTTTTTAATATTATTGCTATACATGCAAACTTCTGAAATCTTGCTCAATTTTTTCACTATTCTGACACTACTAAGTGCATAAAATCTGGTTTTATTCCTATAAAGGTGTACTGGTGCAGGTGCCCAGGCGCTGGCAGCAGGGGCTGCAGGGCGGCTTCTGTGAGGAGAGGGCAGGGCGGCCCCATGCTGGACACAGCCAGTTCCAGCCAGCTCCAACCGACCCACGGCAGAGCATGGCTGAGGGTAAAGGTGTTTTAATGTTTGTCTTCTTGTTTCTCACTACCTGAATCTATTTAAATTGGCAATAAATTAGGTTAGATTCATTTTCACCAAGTGGAGTCTGTTTTGTGTGTGACAATAACTGGTGAGCAATCTCGCTGTCTTTATCTTGACTCATGAACTCTCTCATCCTATTTCATCCCCTGTCCTGTTGAGGAGTGGGAGTGAGAGAGCAGCTGGGTGGGTGTTTGGCTATTAGCCAAGGCTAACCCACCAGAAAAGTGTTTCACAAAGAAGAGTTTCTGAAGATACTTCATTTCAGGGGAAGAACAGAAATTCTGCAACAGAAGAATATACAGTTTTTGAAATTGTATTTCTCATCTTTATATTAATTATTATTGCAATATTTCATGGCATGTAAACATTATTGCTGTATAATGTGACATCTCCTGTCACATTAAATTTCATTGCATTGCGACACATTGTACCAGCATCAATATAACTCAGTATATAATTGTATATGCAATACTATACTATGGCATAATATAATTTTTCATAATTTTTTTCTAATTTTTTAAATTATTTTGGCTAGGTATTTGTACATACTGCTGAAGATATAGTAAGTATTTACACTGCTAAACACTAAGCATTTCAGTTTAGGTCCCTAAATTGGCAGCCTGTTTGTCCTAAGATCTCTTTTCAGTGAGTAGTGAGCTAGCAGCATTTTAGAGAATTTCAAGCTTTTGCTCCTACTGACTCTGTGAAGTTATGTGTCTCTGTCCATAAACTATATTGACAGAAAGATGGGCTAGACTCATAACTCAGGGTTTTAATGCTACATGGCATGAGTACTCCAGTTATCTTGAAGGAAGTGAGATAGATGCTGAACTGTTTACACTGTAAAAATAAAAAAATCCTCCCAACAAAAGGTACTGGAAGTTGCTGTTCACATAATTAGTGTATTTTGAGTTTATCTTCTTTTGTGTTTGAAGAGTCAAAGTGGTTTATTACAGTAAACACAGGAGACATTCACTTCTAGAAAATCAGTATTTTCAATCAATAGTAACAGCTACCCTTTAAAGTTTGAGACATGTAATAATGTCCAGCAATATTTTTATATTATTGTGAATTACTGCTGATTAATTCACTATTCCATACTGTCATAAGAAAACAGAAAAATAAAATAAGAGAGCAGAAAAAAATAAAGTGGTTTTGAAAGCATAATCCCACTTAAAATGACATCCTTTAAAATAAAATAATAAACATTTTTATCTCAAAGCATTCCTCTAGGAATAATTTAATTTACAAAAGAAGAATGAGATCAATAGAACTTTCTGAAGAACGATTGAATTGATGATAAAAGGTTTAATGAAAATTTTACTACAAGGTTTTGTACAGATCATCAGTCAGGTTGACATCTTAAATAAATAATCCAGTTATTTTTAAGAATGTGAGATCCCAGTCTTTGGAATGACCTAGAGTTTTTTTCTAGTATCATGACATTAAAAGTATGATATGCTTTTTATGCTTGTGTTCAATTTATTTTTCTTTTCATTTCTTGATTGTCAGAATGTTAATTCTGTGCAAATTTGTTTTTGCATATTGTTTCACCCTCTAAAAAAATTACTGTTTATCTTTCCATGCTTGTCAGGTTTTATAAATAGACTAACTGGAAAAAGAAATCAACTCACACGCCTGCTTTGGTTTGACATGTGTCTTTCTCTAGAGCAACCAGATACACTTAAGGATCTGGGTTTTCTTTTATATACTGCCATAAAATGCAGTGGCTTATTGCAGACCCAGGAGCACAAAGGGGAGCAATATACAGAAGCTGCATTAGGACACAGATATTGGCTTTCCAGTACTATGTGACTAAACCAATGAAGATAAAATAGGCCGTAGGATTTCCAGGTCACCAGTCATCAAAGAATATTCAATAGGTCCTGAGCTAGTTAAGAATCTGATATAACTGTTTTTTCTGCTTGTAATCTCATTCATTTACTGTTATCTATCTCCTAACAGAATGTGCTTATTGATTGAGACCATTCTATAACCCTTCCTGGCTTTTGTTACATCTTTATCTAGTCTTTTTCTTTTTTCACCTCCAGGTTGTGAAACATCATAAAAGTAATAATACTCTCACTTTCCTTATAACACTTACTATTTTTGGATTGCTCCAGAAACTACAGTATCTTTTTTTCTTGTTGGTTTTTCTTTTTTTCTCTGCTTCTACTTTCATCTTCTTCCCTTCCTGTCTTTTGCTGATATATAAAGGAAAATAGAAATCCCAAGCATATGCACCCAAACAAACAGTAAATCATAGCACATTTAGACCATCAATCATGTTCATTGATCCTACACAAGTACTTACCAAGCATATCTTACAAAGCCACAGAATATTATTCTTCTTTTTAAGAAAAGCATACAGTTATGAAATCAGACTTACAAGGTAGCATCCTTCTCTCTAAATTGGAAAGATATGGATTTGATGGGTACACTGTTCGGTGGATAAGGAATTGGCTGGATGGTCACATCCAGAGGGGAGTGGTCAACGGCTCAATGTCCAGATGGAGAACAGTGATGAGTGGTGTCCATCAGGGGCCAGTGCTGGGGCCAGTGCTGTTCAATATCTTCATCAATGGCATAGCGGGATCGAGTGCACCCTCAGCCAGTTTGCAGATGACACCAAGCTGAGCGGTGCAGTTGACACACCTGAAGGACGGGAGGCCATCCAGAGGGACCTGGACAAGCTGGAGAAATGGGCCTGTGTGAACCTCATGAGGTTCAAGAAGGACAAGTGCAAGGTCTTGCACCTGGGTCGGGGCAATCCCCAGTATCAATACAGGCTGGGGGATGAGGGGATTGAGAGCAGCCCTGCCGAGAAGGACTCAGGAGTACTGATAGACGAAAAGCTGGACATGAGCTGCCAATGTGCTCTCGCAGCCCAGAAAGCCAACCGTATGCTGGGCTGCATCAAAAGAAGTGTGGCCAGCAGGTCAAGGGAGGTGATTCTGCCCCTCTCCTCTGCTCTGGTGAGACCCCACCTGGAGTCCTGCCTCCAGCTCTGGGGTCCTCAGCACAGGAAGGACATGGACCTGTTGGAGAGGGTCCGGAGGAGGGCCACAAAAATGATCAGAGGGATGGAACACCTCTGCTGTGAGGAAAGGCTGAGAGAGCTGGGGTTGTTCAGCCTGGAGAAGAGAAGGCTGCGGGGAGACCTTATTGCAGCCTTTCAGTACTTAAAGGGGGCCTACAAGAAAGATGGGGACAGACTTTTTAATAGGGCCTGTTGCAATACTGCAAGGGGTAATGGTTTTAAACTAAAAGAGGGTAGATTCAGACTAGATATAAGGAAGAAGTTTTTTACAATGAGGGTGGTGAAACATGGGAATGGGTTGCCCAGAGAGGTGGTAGATGCCCCATCCTTGGAAACACTCAAAGTCAGGTTGGATGGGGCTCTGAGCAACCTGATCTGGTTGTAGATGTCCCTGCCCATGGCAGCGGAGTTGGACTAGATGACCTTTAAAGGTCCCTTCCATCCCAAAGCATTCTATGATTCTATGATTCCATGATCTATTTCCCTGAAAAATTGAGATATCTTATATATTCTCATATATTTCTCATATATTCATTATTAGCTTACTCTTTTGAGACATACCTCTTCTCTTCTCTAGGGTTACCAAAGAAGGTACAAAGCTAGTGGTTCTAATATCAAGACATTTGATGGCAGATACATGTTTGGTGGAAATTAGAGGGACTAGAAATTTGTCATTATAATACAATGCCTAAAATGTGTCCTATAGGCATACAGTAGAAGAACGTAGACTAATTAACTTTACTTTTAATCAACTTTAGTCAAATGGAAAATCTTGGATTTGTAAAAAATAGTTTAAGTAAAAAATATAGAAAGAGGATATTTTTGAGAACAGTGAAGAAAGTTTAAAAAGTGGTCATTGCACCCTCGGTTGCACGTTAAGACTAAAAGTTTAAAATACTAACTCTTAATGAGGCACCACATTTGGCTAAGGAGCAAAACACATGTAAGAATGACTTTCAGCACATGGTGGCTGCTTCATTTTGTATAGAAATTGTAAGAAAGGCTTTTAAAAAAATAGTAAGTTATTTCAGAGAAAACCACACAAATTTCCCAATCGTATATTATTTTGATAGTCCTTGCTGTTAGGCATAAGAACACAAACACATTTCAATCCTTAAAATTTTCACTGAATTGAAAATGTGTCCTGTTTGCTAAGTATGGGCACTTGTCTCTAAAGTGTGTTTAGGCAATGCAACCTGCAATCACTGCCGACTGTGCTATTCAGGAGCGTTTTCATGCTCCCATGTGCACCCTCCCATCTGTCCTTCATGTGCTATGCACACCTATTGGATGGGTCTGGCAGGCGTGAATAATTCCCACCAGCTGTCCAACCATGCCCAGCTTTGTTCCAAATGGAAAGCCAGCACTCACAGCCCTTTTCTTCTGCTCAGTCCCCTGTTTGGTGTTTTGATTTTTCATTATGCTTACCAGTCTGCCATGGGAATTTCAGAAAATATCTCATCTTGCAGCCTTCACACCACTGAAAACAAATGGAAGTTAAAAACATAGATTACTTTGACCTCCCTTCTGCTTCTGCAGCTGGAAAGGTGGATTTTTACACTGCAGTATAATCTTCTTTCAGGATAGGTTGCCTCTGCTTCCTGCGGTTCTGTGCTATTTGGCAGAGACACGGTGTCAGTCAGCACTGCTGCCTTTCAGATAAACGCTCCCTGATGGGTGAGCCAAATACCAGTGCAAATTGTCTGCACATTGTAATGATTTTTTTTAAATGCAAGATTTTGCCTTAAAATAGTGACTCTTTTTGTCATCATTTTTTAGTGAGTCAGGCAAACAGTTGTAAATGTGTCATATTGTATGATCTCATGGCCCAGGGCTGTATGAGCTGTGTGTCAAGGCACAATTTGGCCTTTAAATGTATAAACATCTGAAATGTGATGTACATGAGGAAAAGGGCAACTGTAAGGGAAAGAGAGGGCAGATTCATTTTGTTAAGGCAGCAATTACTGCCAGATCCTTAGAAATCAGTAATTTACCTATGCTCATTGCATTGCTTAAATCTCTACCAGATTATATTTGAATGTACTCACTGACAAGGATGGGGAGCCTTGGAAGTCCAGTTGAAAAAGGGATTTTTTTTAGAACTGGACTTGCTTTCCACATATAACTAAATAGAAGACATGCAATAAGACAGAGTCTTGAAAAGAAGGAATATAAAAGAGAAAAAGAAAACAGCAGTTCGATTACTAGTAGCCAACCCCAAAAATTCAGGTTTCTGATGGGGCAAATATTTACATTTTGGGTACTTATTCAAACCTTGAACACTTGAACCTGTGAAGTCTGCAGAACATCATGCTCAGATTTCGTGTGCAATATAGTTTATAAATATCTGATGTAGGTTATTTAGAGAGCAAGCTTCAATTCTTGCATGAACTGGTTCCTAAGGGTTAAAAGATCAATTCCCTAAGAGACAACATATTCTACCTCGAGGTGCTAGCTGGCAGAAAAATAGAGAAAAATAAAAGCCTGAAAATGAAGCTTCCAGCTATTTAAAAAGCCTGAAGCAATATTTGATTCAGTTTACTGTTGAACATGGATAAAAGTTGAAGATGGTATTTATAATTTTAGACATTCAGCCAGCCTAAGAAATCTTCGTCATTAATAACTTTTCACCTCAAATATAAAAACAGTGACTTCCATGAAAAATTCATCCAATGATTATATCAGAGAAAAAAATGAAGCTGACAGTGTTATATATTTAATGGCATCAGTTACAGTATGATTACCAGGATGTCATAAACATTAAAAAAGGACTGTGCTAGCATTTTAACCTAGAAAAAACAAAAGGTAACAAACACTCTGCCCAAGCTTCAGGGATATTTGAGCCCCCCCAGTGAGTGCCAATTGTCTACACATTTAGATACTACATTTATGTGAAAACAAAATGAGCGCCTAATATTTGCCCAAATTATGGGTCACTTTTTCCTGTAAAAATGGCTACAATAGCAAACAAACAAACAAAAACCCCAGAACCACATAAAAAGGTTTTGTATCAGTTCAGAGGGTACAGTCACTTAGAGGGCAAAGTTTCATTCTTTGCAGAAGAGGATAAAAGAGTAGGTCATTTAAAAAAAGAGGATTAAGTGATTAGGTAAAATTAAGATTAATGATTTCATTCAGAGCTCCATGAAGTCTACACAGTTTTCCATTTGTTTTAGGCCCTGTGATGATACAATCTAATCTTACAGAAATTTGATCTTTATACTTACTTATTCAATAAATAACATTATAACTTTGTTTAAAAGCATATACTGAATGAATGCAGTTATATCAGAAATGTGTCATAGTTCTAGCTGATGACAGTATCTTACCTGGTTTAGTGCTGCAAAATTAAAAGGAAACGAATGAAGAGCTATAAAAAGTCATTAAAGCAAGACAGAAGTATCCAGGTTTCAGTGGAACTAATACATAGAAAAAGGATTAAAAGCAAATAATTAAAATCATATAAAAGGAAGCAGAGCATATTAAATTTGAGAGGAACACACACGACCTGACTCTGCCTTACGGAGTGATGCAATAGTTGTTACCAAAAGTTTGAAAGCACCAGTAGAGAAAGACGATTTAAAAAGATAGCTCTATGTGAGTAAAATCCTATAAAATAATTCTGGTGTGTGTAGCTGAAAATTCTTTAAGCTTTAAAAACTGGATACTGAATAAAACAGAGTACAGCCACCATCCCACTTGGATTCTTATTTATTGCGATAGCAGGGGCCCTTCCATTTCCTGTTAGAAAGCATGGGTAGAAAAAAGGTGGTTACAGTGGAAGGAAAGAAAGGTCAATAGGAACACTGACTGAAGGATGTGTGTCTGTTTTCTCATTTTATATCATATGTGACAAAGCATTCAGATAGAGAGAAATTAAGATGTATGCTTGATTTATTTCCGTGTCAAATAATGTCTGGCCACAACAGGGGCAAACGCCGAAGAGGCTTGGAGCAAGGATGGACGCTGCACACGTTTCCATCAAACTTGTTATATGGCTTCAAACAGATCAGTTTCTTGTTTTTGCAAACCTACTGCTGCCTGAATGTCAAAGACCTTTTAATATCTCAGTTAAAAACTACTGACTGTCTTGTTGTCAATGGTATTAGTATCTTTAGATAACACCATGATAAATGATCTAGAAGACATCAGGTTAAGGAGATAATTTTAAGGTGTCCTTTCTCTCTAAAAAGAAACATGCCTTCTGTAGCTTAGACAGAAATAAAATAAACTATTGGCATTTGTGTGCCTATTGAACACGTATGTAACTTATGAATGCAAAAGGAATTTTGCGTGTGATTCCATATGAAGGCCTAGGTAAAAAGGTGAAGAGAAAGTTTAGTTTTGTTCTATTTGTCTTAACTGCTTGTAGTTTGGTTTTTCTCTCTTTCTTTCAGTGAATTTACAACTTTGATACCTCTGTTAAAATAATTTTTAAATGAAATCTTGTGACTGATTTCAGTTTGCAATTGATATTGCAGAAAGCTATTGTTGTGTGCAATGATACAGTCATGGAGTAGTGAACTGAGGTAGGTACTAAGAGCCATACAACAGTCCTAAAACCAGAAAAGACATTTAAGCACTGAAAAGAGAAAAAGCGAAGAATAGTCACTAATGGAACACTGCTTCCACTAGAATACTTCTTTTATCAACCTGTTGAATCAGGGCCAGAGGAGGGCCACAAAAATTATTAGAGGGAAGAAACACCTCTCCGATGAAGACAGGCTGAGAGAGTTTGGGTTGTTCAGGCTGGAGAAGAGAAGGCTGCGGGGAGACCTTATCGCAGCCTTTCAGTACTTAAAGGGGGCTTATAAGAAAGATGGGGACAGACTTTTTAATAGAGCCTGTTGTGGTAGGACAAGGGGTAATGATTTTAAACTAAAAGAGGGTAGATTCAGACTAGATATAAGGAAGAAATTTTTTACGATGAGGGTGGTGAAACACTGGAATGGGTTGCCCAGAGAGGTGGTAGATGCCCCATCCTTGGAAACATTCAAGGCCAGGCTGGATGTGGCTCTGAGCAACCTGATCTGGTTGTAGATGTCCCTGCTCATTGCAGGGGGGGTTGGACTAGATGACCTTTAAAGGTCCCTTCCAAACCAAACTATTCTATGACTCTATGATCTTTGTTCTCTTTTTGGTTTTCAAGTATTTGCTTAAAACTTGCATACACTGAGCCTGATACATTTCAAGCACAGTAGAATAATAATTTTAAAAAAGTGGGAGATAGTATAGAGAGTTTTGTTTCAGCCAGTTCAGGCGTGGTCTGAGAGTGCATGAGGTGAGGAAAGGGAGCCCTATCGTTGCTACATCAGCATTAGGGGTATGAGTGCCACACCCTTAATTCCCAAAAGACCATTTCCACCTCTTCGTTATCAGAGGAGAGATCGCACATTAAATTAGTACCTAAATTGGATAGTTCCTACCAGCCAGGTAATTATAAATAGATATTTTATAAAATGCTAATATTTATTCTTATAACATTGTTACTGTAATTAGCCCACTCCTTTACAGAACTTCAGATGGCATCTATTGCTGTTTGTACCCATGATTCTAAGGAGTATTCTGGGAGAGAATAGCCGGTGCTGATATTACTGGGATTTTATTTATTTATTTTATGATATTACATGGAACAATTATATTGTCTGGTTTATAATATCTCTTACTCCAATTTTAGGTTTCAAAGGCATTAACATTCTTGGCCATAAATACTCGCAGATGCATTTATAAAGACTCAGGAAAGCAGGTTTTGTAGTTCTCATTTTGCCTTAATTTTTCTCTGCTGTTTTAGAGTATTTAGCTGGTTATTCAAATGAATATGTAATATATGTCACTGCAAATTGCAGTGCATTGCAAATGGTTACTTGTACAGTTAGGGACTATTTTGTCAGTTGTCAACCAAACAGCAAGAGCATCTCCCAAGACACAAAGGCAATGCCACACTGGATGTATGTGAGATATTTAGCTCAAGAGATGGTGATGAGATAAAGTTATAAAGCTCTGCCAAATTATGACATTTACTTTTTTTTCTTATAGCAATGTTAATGACTTAGGGTTTTGAGGTTGTGTTGGTTTGGGGTTTTTTTTTGTGAGGCTAGGAGATGCCAAAATGATAAATTTTGGTCATGTCTTAAGTGATAACAAGTAAGATTTATAAAAACCATGGCTCATCTGACATTATTTTATAGCTCCAGAATATTCTGGAATAAAAATGACCTTATCAATTATGGTTTAAGGTGCTAAATCATGTTTCCTTTCAATGATTTATTTTAGAAAAGGATGCACGAACTGATTTCCAGTACTCTGAAAGAGAGGAATTTAATCAGATTTTAATTTATTGATATGAATGGCTTGCCTATTCCTGAACAATCTCAATAATGGAGTTTTTTGTAAATAATGGCTTTTTGATACTTATTTTGATGTCATATGTTCAGGTAAGATCGGTATACTTCTCTCCTTTATGAATTCTCTTAAATCATCCATAAATATTCTAAGCAGAATTTCCCAAGCCTTACACAAAATTATACAGCCCAAATTTCCCTGTCTGTAATATGGTAAGGTAACACTCACCATTAATTTATGAAATAAGCAATTTTAATCCTATTTCAGAAGGGAGCTATCCTAAAGGAATATTCTCCATCAAAGTTCTTAAAGCAGAAGTACCAAAATGAGATTGTAGCCAAATGAGCCGTTTTTATTATCTGCTCTTCTGGTTTGACTCTTCATTAGCATTTTCTTTCTTAGACAGTAAAGTAACCATGGTTGGTAGCTTTGATTACTGAATTTATCTGCAGTGGAGGTGTTCTCTATAATTTGATAAGGTACTCCCAAGGTTAAAAGAGGGAGACCTCCTTTAGCAAGTGGATTATATCAATTTGTGTTTGCGAGGTTAATTTCATGTGGAAAAGATCCCCAAAAAGGACTCTGCTAACTAAGTCTTCAGATGAGTCCCTATGATTCTTTTCCCTCCCCTCTTGGCTTATGGATTTCTGTACAATTAAAAGCCAGACACGCTGCACTAAATCAGAGCTGAATCAGTTATATAATAAACCTGCTATTACAGACTCAGTGGGGTCCAGGATTTTGTCCAAGGTCTTTAGGTAAAATCCCAATGCTGGTGCTTTCTTTGTAGAATAATACATGGCAGGAATAAACATTAGAGCATCCAATTTGAACAAACATCTCAGTTGCTAAGTTTAAGTAAAACAAAGATAAAGACATCATCTTTTTTTCTTCCTCTGACAGAATTTTTTCTTTTTTTCTTCCTCTGACAGAGGAATGTTTAAAATCCAGCAAGAATGGAAAGAGAAAGTTGTTTGTGAGTTGTTATTCAGTAGCTGCAATCACTGATTAAGGTGACTGACAATCATGTGGCCTCAGCAATCTTTTCTGAATTAGAGTGCTTGAAAAATTATGGCATTTTCAAGTTTTTAAAAAATGTGAAATTTTTAGTGAAAAAGTTTTTTTTCTTTGTTTTTCCTCTTTTTTTTTTTTTTTTTTTTTTTTTTTGTCCAGCTTGCTCTGGCTTTTAGCAGGGTGTCCAAGTCGTTCACTCAGAGATGTGAAGATTGTGCCAGTGTTCCAGAAGTAGCTATGCACAGGATAAAAACAGTTCCCTTTTATCAACTTTAGATTTGCAACTCTCAGTTTCCCAGGATGACCCTTTCTTTTGTATTATAAAAGCCCAGCTCATACAGTGCACGATTCACATTCTGTGATTTGTGATTGCTTTATATATCCATATCCCACGTCCTCTTATTCATCAACTTTACAAAACCAGGCAGAGAAATCCTGACCTGATTGAACTCGGTGGGAGTTTTGACATTCCCTTCAATAACACTGGGATTTCGCCTAAAATCTTTGTAGCTTTTGAATGAAAGAGCCTTTGGTCTTTTCATTTTAGAGGGGGAGGAAAAGCACCAAGACACAGGGTGATGGTATTTACATTTTCATTAGATGTGTCTCTTCCATTTGTGAGATATAACAGTCAATAGGATCAGAGAGTATATAAAGGTGAAGTAATCAGAATTTGCCAGCATGGGAATACATTGGCTGAAATCTGCATAAGCATTTCTTTTGTCAGTGTGTGCAAAGAGCTGGACTCAAGAGACCACATCGACTCAGTTGGCTTGCCAGCAATAAGCATAAATAAGTTACAAATTAAATATAATTCTGGTCTCTATTAAAGAAAAGCCAGGCCTGGTTAATCAAAGCTTTAAATGAATCAGAGGTGAAGCAAAATTATCCAGAGGTTTAATTTAACTTGAAATGAATGTAAATTCCATTCCCCATTCATTCCTTTATGTCCCATGACTGATGGATCACTTCCTTTCCTTCCAGTGAGTGTGAACACAAGGAGTGGGAGCCCCTTTCATGCTGGGTTGCTATTAGAGAGCTTTCTAATATCCCTTTCAGTACCCTGTGTGCACTGGACTCCACTGCAGAGACAGTGAAACGTATGTAGGGCTTCAGAGATGGATGTACAGCTTTATACTTCAAAGGTAGGAAGTGCAAGCCTAATGGGAGCCAGCAGTGTTGGCTGCACGCTCAGCACATGAGACTTGGCCAGGGCAACCATGTTCCTAAAATTGATGTCGTCACTGGGATCACACTCTAAAACGCCCTGCTGGAAGGTGCTAACAGGGGGACCACTGCTGCTGCATTGCCTGTTTGCTGATGGAAAATTGCTGCTTGGCCAGTCCTATGACTGATTCCCTGTTTCCACTCTCTTTTGCAATTTTGCTTTTCAGTTTGTAAGCCTGTCAAGGAACACACTGAGCCTGAATAAGAGTGCTCTATTGTTGAGCTGACACATAAAAGTCGCATATGACAGCAGTAAAAAGGTGTCAAAATTGAGCCTTGGAATGAATCCAGAGAAATATTAGGAATCCAGAGAAATATTTTTTTGATATTTCTTCCCTCAGTTCCCCAGACACAGTCTGGGGAGTTATATCTTGACTGATTAAGCAATGAGCAGGATTCAGCAAGCTGCCAGCAGCTCCCTGAGCTGAACAGGTTGGTCTGTATTCCTCCATCTATTTTGTTAAATTACATTTCTCTGTGGCTCTGTCACTCATCCCATGTTCTCACCCACTCTGTTCCATTCCACTAACAGTACTTTTGACAGTTATAGTCTCTCGAACCACAGACATAAATTCGTCACCAGCTTTATTAAACTTAGCTACATACTGTACTTCTGAAATATGGTTTTCCTTATATTATAGAAAGGAATGGAAGTTCACAGATATCAAACAGATTTTCCTAGCCTCCCTTGAGAGCCAGGACAATAACATACTTCACAAAGCATCCTCTCATTGTGCCTTGCAGAACCCAGGAAACCCTGAAGAGGCAGCAAGGTTATTCCTCCTCTCTCAGACCTGGTGCCAGGAAAGGTTCAGCAGGACTCTGCTCTGCCTTCAACAGGGGACAACATGGAAAGAAGAACCCTTGAAAACGCCTGTCCTCCAGCTTTCTGCAACCATGTCAAAACAGAATTGTTCCTGCTTTACAGAGGAAAAGTTATACATGCAAGATTTCCAACATCTTTTGAAGGTCACGCAGCAGCCTAGTGAATACCATCCAGGTTTCTAGGCTGCTGTGCTTCTGGCAATAGGTCATCAGATAGTGTTTGGGTTTCTGCTATTATTTACTGGTTAGATGCCAACATGAGAGACACATCTTGGGACAGAAAATCAAGCAATTATTTTTCAGTGCAATATAATCTCCTCAGACTTCTTAGACAATAAAATGCCATTGAGGATGCAATAAAAAAAAAAAAAAAGTGTTTATCAGAAAGGGCTGAGAGTTTGGGATTTTTGGAAAACAAAAATATCAACCAGATAATCAACTCGTCTTAGCAATTTAGAAGTATTTTCTGCCAGGTCCTAAAAATGATACATGTTTTTTAATTACTCTTTAGGTGTTTGGTATAGAATGCCAAACTAGGACATAAGCTCTCTATTCAGTGAATGGGAAAAGAAAGATGCCTCCAGACAGAAGACAAGCTGAATGAAAATCAGAGAGCAAAAGCCCAAAAGAAACACTGAAAACTTAGTTATGTGCAATAAGGAAGATGTTTTCTTGCACTCAAGTGCAGAATTCTCATGCTAAGATAAATGCGTCTCTCAAAACCATAAAAAAGAAGAAAAGAAGGAGCAACCTGCTCTAACACACTTACTTAGACTGTATATACTTAGAACTTATGAAGAATGCAGGAAACTTATAATCTACATACTAAAAAGGAAACTAACCACTATTTTCCATCTCTTTTGTCATTAGGCTTTAGTGGAAGCTGGATGCTATACTCCTCTGCTCCTCTTGAAACTATCCCACTGGCTAGTGACTGAAAAAGTCAGCAGATAAGTAAAATTGTGGGAATGGGGACTCGGTTTTAGGGCTGCTTGTTTCTTGAATGGCTTTCCAAACCATTAGGACAGAAAGTCATACCTTTCTCTTAAAGCCAGGCCAAGTTTCCCTTCCCAGGTGGAGATACCACTCAATTGCATGTGAGTGCCAGTCCTATGCATTGGTGCTACAAGGTAGGCTCTGGCAGCAGCTTGGAGTCCGGTGACCTGGTGGGCAACGGTGGAGAGCTCCTTCTCTACAGCTCCGGAGCAGGATGAGGCATGGCATCTGGGCACCCAACCCCTCAGTCCTGTCAGCAAAGGTGATACCACAAGTGACCAGAAACAGACCTTCCAGTGGTTGGTTAAAGAGTTCGGCAGTTTGGTTTGACTGTTGAAGTCAAAGTGTCTATCTTATCTAGTTAACTTCAGTGCCCAGTAGCAGCTGAAAAAGACATTTTCAGGACCAGTTTTGGAGCCTAACTCCAAATTCAACTGAAATCCTGTATTGGTCTTGGTCCCTTGTGCACGTTACTGCTTGCTTCCTTTATTCTTCTCCGTGATACCTGAGAAAAGTCCTTGCTGTGCCTCTGCATTTTGGGAAGACACCAAGTATTTGCCACAGCTTGTAATCATTGTAAGGGCTTGTGTCAAAGCCCTGCAGTTAGTTAGAGGTCTTTTTATTGATTTCAGTAAACCAAATTCAATTTCTTATCCTTCAGTGATTTTTAATAACAGTTCAGCCCTTTCTCCTGATGGTTTCCCGATTAACATTACTTGTAAAATTGAGATGTTACCTTTAGAGCTTATAACAAACCAATGCTTTTCAGCTACCTGAGTGCTTGGACAGCTTCTGTACTGATATATTTTCTTCCCTATTAAACTCAGGATTCAAGCACAAACACTTTGCAATGCCTAACTTCTAGCTACCTGGCTCTCCTGGAGTGGAAGCATGTAGGCTTTTTATAGGAAGAAGATGTGCGTATTTCATCCCTCTTGCTGGGGTCCTTAGATGAAGAGGGGTGAGAGCGCTCAGTGGCCTACAGCAAGCCTCAAGAAGTTACTGCAGTCCGATATCTCTGCTCCCAGCTGCAGATCCTGTCCTGGAGAGCTTTCAGTTAAAAGTGGGTGGCAATGACACCAGGGAGAGGGAGCAGGAAGAAAGGAGCCCTGATCCTCTCCCTGGGTTACATTTCACATTAGCAGTGGATGAGAAACAAAAAACAGTAATAACTGTGGGAGCTTGACCTGTGTGCAAGACAACCTTACCGTCTAACCACAAATTCATTGATTCATATTCCTTGCTTTATTTTTCCTCTAAGTCCTAAGTACGCCTTTGAGTCTGGCTCTTAGATATCTAGAGACATACTTAGTAAGATAACAGCTATCTGAAGGGCTCAAAATGATAATTGTTTTGACCTATATCCCAGTGATGGTAATAGTTATTCAGAAACTACTACAATAAGTGGCTGCAGTAATTTGTACTCAGTATGCCTGCTGAGCATAGCCCTTATCTTTGACCTTGGCATCAATGAAAACATGACAGATCCCAGAGGTTTTCAGGCATATGTTAGCTTGTTTGAAATTATTACTGCAGTAACCTCTGTTTCCAATAATGAAGCATATTTTCTGCATGCTATAATATCAGGGAATTTTTTTTCATTGTATTCTTCATCAGTTACAACTAGCTCTGGTTAATTCTGCTATGCATTTCCCTTGGCTATATTCTGTGTTGTCAGTTACTACATAAAAAAATGATAACCAGATCTGCTGTGTGTATTATGCTCTTATTTTACAACGAGGAGTTGAATATGCCTAGACCACGGGTTCTGTTACATTTTGTTTTCATTGTTTTGTTCTAAAAAAAAAAAATTACTTCACTTACTTTAATGCAGTAATCTGTACTATTGTAATAAAGAAGCATTTATCAGCACTCCAATGTGAAATTTTATTGTTTGTGTTATTTAAAATCACAGAAAAGTCTTATAGGTAATTCTCTTTGGAGGAGTTTTAGTACAAATTAACTCAGTAAGGCTTTTTACAGCCAGAAAACAAAACAGAATAATGATACTATCTGTAAAGAGATGTTCTCTCTTGTGCCATGAAGTTATAACTGATAAGGAAGATCAGTTTTCTAGCTGATAGTCAGTCATGGCTAACAGCTATCTCTTGCAGCTATTAAACATTTGTTATTTATTCTCCACATTTGAACATTACATATTTCTGGAAATTAATTTTTATGTTTTGGGATTTGTTTTCTAGATCAGTGTTTCCTGCACTATTTGGTCTAAAAAAATAATTTAACCACATCAATGGATCTGGATTCATAGTTTCCTGAGAAAAGAAATGATTCTTCTCCTCCTAATCCCACGTGCTATACAGTCTTTGACCGTAACACGTTACAATGTGGCTCATGATGTTACGCATTTCTCTCCGAATGCTAATCTAGGCTGTCCTCATTCCTTTTCAGTAGTTAAGAGAACATGCATTTAAATTCTTCCATGTACTGATCCCGTAACTATAATATTTAAAGCAATCATTCAAGTTTGGCAAAGACTCCAGGAGGAAGAAGCAAACTGGATAGGTACTGCTGTATTGCAGAATGCCTTCTGTCTGATAGAGCAAAAATCCTCAGAGTGTATCCTGGTCCAGGTTTCCACAATGTGCCTTCCACTTTCCTGCCAAGAAAAAATGTCAGGAAGATCACCTGGTGTGAGAAGTGTCTCCAGGCAGACTAGTCAAGTGGGAGAGCTTGGATGATTGAATTAGGTTAATGAGTTTCAAGGAAGACCAGGAGCTTGTCAACATAATGAACATACAAATCTCTAGTGGAGAGGGAACTAGTTAGGTAGGAAAAGATGCAGCAGTATCAGGAAAATAAACCTACTATTCAACAGGTCACTTGTTTCCCATCCAGCACCCACACTGACCCACCAAAAAAGGATTACTTGCAATGATGGACAAGGAGGAAAAGTCATTTGCCGCTGAAGAGATTTATGACTACTGTGCAAAGTGGAAACAAAATAATGGTAATGGTTGGCTAGTCTCCTTTTAAATGCGTGTATGCATCAAGGTGCTCACTGCCAGGAGCTCATGCCTGGTGACAGTATGAAGAATTACCAAGGCTCAGCAAGGCTCACTCTGACTGCCACATTGTGGCATGGATGACACATGAGCAGAGGTGACAAAGGGCTCTGAGCCTGAGGGAAAGAGAGTCAAGAATCTGGGTGTGACAACAATTTTAGAACCATAGAATCATAGAATTTTTTAGGTTGGAAAAGATCTTTAAGATCATCAAGTCCAACTGTTCACCTAGCACTGCTAAGTCCACCACTAAATCATGTCCCTAAGCACCACATCTACACGTCTTCTAAATACCTCCAGGAATGGGGACTCAACCACTTCCCTGGGCAGCCTGTTCCAATGCTTGATAACCCTTTCAGTGAAGAAATATTTCCTAATATCCAATCTCAGCCTCCCCTGGCATAACTTGGGGCCGTTTCCTCTTGTCCTGTCACTTGTTACTTGGCAGAAGAGACCAACCCCCACCTCGCTACAACCTCCTTTCGGGTAGTTGTAGAGAGCAATAAGGTCTCCCCTCAGCCTCCTTTTCTCCAGGCTAAACAACCCCAGCTCCCTCAGCTACTCCTCATAAGACTTGTGCTCCAGACCCTTCACCAGCTTCGTTGCCCTTCTTTGGACACGCTCCAGCACCTCGATGTCCTTCTTGTAGTGAGGGGCCCAAAATGAACATAGTATTCGAGCTGCAGCTCTCACCAATGCCAAGTACAGGGGCACTATCACCTCCCTGGTCCTGCTGGCCACACTATTCCTGATACAAGCCAGGATGCCATTGGCCTTCTTGGCTACCTGGGCACACTGCTGGCTCATATTTAGCTGGCTCGACCAGCACCCCCAGGTCCTTTTCCACCAGGCAGCTTTCCAGTCACTCCTCCCCAAGCCTGTAGCGTTGCATGGGGTTGTTGTGACCCAAGTGCAGGACTCAGCACTTAGCCTTGTTGAACCTCCTACAGTTGGCCTCAGCCCATTGATCCAACCTGTCCAGGTCCCTCTGTAGGGCCTTCCTACCCTCCAGCGGATCAACACTCCCGCCCAACTTGCTGTCATCTGCAAACTTACTGAGCGTGCACTCAATCCCCTTGTCTAGATCATCAATGAAGATATTGAACAGGACCGGCCCCAACACTGAGCCCTGGGGAACACCACTCGTGACCGGCCACCATCTGGATTTGACTCCATTCACCACAACTCTTTGGGCCCAGCCATCCAGCCAGTTTCTTACACAACAAAGAGTATGCCCGTCCAAGCCATGAGCAGCCAATTTCTCCAGGAGAATGCTGTGGGAAACTACGTCAAAGGCTTTACTAAAGTCCAGGTAGACAACATCCACAGCCTTTCCCTCATCCTCTAAGCAGGTCACCTTGTCATAGAAGGAGATCAGGTGAGTCAAGCAGGACCTGCCTTTCATAAACCCATGCTGGCTGGGCCTGATCACCTGCTTGTCCTGTATATGCCTCATGATGGCACTCAGGATGATCTGCTCCATAACCTTCCCCAGCACCAAGGTCAGGCTGACAGGCCTGTAGTTCCCCGGATCCTCCTTCTGCCACTTCTTGTAGATGGGTGTCACATTTGCTAACCTCCAGTCAACTGGGACCTCCCCTGTTAGCCAGGACTGCTGATATGGAAAGCGGCTTGGTGAGCACTTCCACCAGCTCCCTCAGTACCCTTGGGTGGATCCCATCCAGCCCCATAGACTTGTGTGTGTCTAGGTGGTGTAGCAGGTCGCTAACCATTTCCCCTTGGATTATGGGCGCTTCCTTCTGCTCCCCATCCCTGCCTTCCAGCTCAGGGGGCTGGGTACCCTGAGAACAACTCGACTGACTATTAAAGACTGAGGCAAAGAAGGCATTAAGTACCTCAGCCTTTTCCTCATCCTTTGTCGCTATGTTTCCCCCCACATCCAGTAAAGGATGGAGATTCTCCTTAGCCCTCCTTTTGTTGCTAATGTATTTATAGAACCATTTTTTATTGTCTTTTACGGCAGCAGGCATATTGAGTTCTAGTTGGGCTTTGGCCCTTCTAATTTTCTCCCTGCATAAACTCACGACATCCTTGTAGTCCTCCTGAGTTGCCTGCCCCTTCTTCCAAAGGTTGTAAACTGTCCTTTTTTTTCCTGACTTCCAGCCAAAGCTCTCTGTTCAGCCAGGCTGGATCTTCCATCTCTCTAGGCCAGCACAACAGCCATGTAGGGACAGAGCCATAAAAACATAGCTGCAGAGGTAGTGGCTGCTCGGGAAGGTTTTGGGTTTTTTTGCTTCATCATATGCCAGTGTCCCAAGAAGGAAACTGTTCAGTAGGAATTAAGTCTTTCCCACACAGAAGGGAGAAGAAAAGATCTCATGCCTGGATTTTCTCACCAGATGTGGAGAGCTAGAATGAGGACTGATGGCAGCTCATGTCAAATTTGGAGGCAGGTAGCCTAGATAAAACCCTGAAAAACTGATGAAGTACAGTAAGGCAAGCAAACAGGTCAATCAATCTACTGAACATTTTAGATGCACCTACACTGAAAAAAGAGCTGTGGCAAACAAACAAGAAGAAACAAAAATGTGTATATGTAATCAACACTATTACTGCACCAAAGCTGTCACTCAGTTGATCATTTCTATAACATAAATGCTGCTGAACAATAATGCCACTTACTAAGGAACAGAAAGAAGAGATAGAATTTTGTATATCAAGGGCATATGCACTTTCCCTGAGTCCAAACTATAATGATAATTAGTCCTCTGCACAATTGCAGAAGGAAAAAACCGAATAGTATTGCTGTCCGGTATGGTGTTTTGCTGGCCTCTAAAACAGCAAGATCAAGTGGAAGAAGCCTTTAGAAAAGAACAAAAAGAAAAAAGTGTTAGCACAATCATCTGACAGATAGGCTTTGATGTTAATGGCAGGTTTCTAACTCCTGATCCACTGAAGAAAGAGAACAAGACCATAAAACAGGCAAGCGGGACATGGTTAGATGTCTTTACATCCAGGAAGTTAAGACAGTAGCCGAAGAATAGCGGCTTCTTCAGTTCTGAACAACTTTCAAAAACTGGCAGTATGGGAGACAGTAATCATAACATCATTCAGTGTTTCATTCCTAGAGAAAAAAAGAGACCAAATAATAGGATAGGCCTAAAAGCTACTGAAATCAATGTAACTTCAATTCTCAAAGAAATATTAGAGCAAAAACCTGAAAAAGTCTACTTATCACCTAGAAGATACCAAAATGATACGCAGTAGTCAGTATGGGTTGTCAGAAAGAAATCCTGTTGAACCAGTTCAGTTTCTATAATATGACAACAAACTTGGTAGTTAGGTGAAAGCAGATATTTTGAATTGGACTTTTGATCTTGTCCAACAGGATATTCACTTGACTTCCTCCAGAAATACACTCATGATTAGCTTACCACAAAATGGATAGGTAATTGGAGAAAATTTTTTCAAGAGGTCAAAAGTTAAAGGATTAATTAAGTACTATAGGAGGGTTTTGTTTCTTGACAAATAGGAGAAACAAATCAGAAGAAACAAAAAAAGAATCAATACCAGTCCTAGACAAGAAATAGTGACAATCAAAAGTCAGTTACACATAGCAATCAACGGCATGTACTATCAGGGCAAATAAGAATTTGGGTAATGATTGTTTACAAACCAATCATAATTAAATAGTGTTACTGAAATACTGAAAGATAAAAAATGAATTGTTTAAAGTGAATCGCAGGAAGTAATCATTCTGCTCTACTCAGCACTGATATGGCTTCCCCAGGAGTACCGTTTCCAATTGTGAATGTTACACATCAAAAAGATGAGGATGAGCCCATAGGAATTATCGAAGAGACAGTAAATGTGGAAATATGAAAATGTGATTTCGTTTGTCAAGAGAAAAGAAAACTGTAGGGAAACTTGATGACAAGCTTAAAAAGCTGCTGAAAAAAAAGGAAGGGAACAAAGTTTTTTCATGTCTACTGTGAATAAGACAAGTAGTATGGACTAGAATTGCAGCAATGGGGGTGTACATCAGGCAGGTGGAAAAGCCTCTAATGGGAAAGACAGGCAAGTACCGGAGTAGATTGCTTAGGGATAATGTGCAACATCTTCCTCTGCAGGTTTTAAGAACTGACCAGGGATCTGTCAGGAATAGTTTAGATACAGCCAGTCTTGCCTCAAATGGGTGAGGAAAAATGAGATGGACTGTCTGATTTCCAGCTTGTTTTCCGTGATTCTGAGCAAAATTCTATCAAAAAAAGAGAAAAGAGCACACAGGTTAATACCAATAGGCTACGCTGGATAACTGGCGTCATTATAGGAAATACTCATTTCCTGCATTGCTTTTCCACTAAGATTTGTGCACTTTACAGGTATCTTATGTACAGTTTAAAATCCAGCATTTATTCTTGGGTGTCCAGTCCATATTCCCAGCTGCTCAGTTCTGTCTTTTTAGCTCAGACCAGTTTGTGGTTCGGAAAGCTTGATAGCATTTCTCATGCAGTACAGCATAGTGCTTGTACAGTGTAACTAATGAATCATAATGCCATCCCAAATGTTCTCAAAAAGACTTTTACTTGAATTAAACATCCTTGAGGTCTAAAGCAATATTCTTTATTACTGTCAGTCCCATTCGAGTTTGTTCCTGTGCTGGGCTAAGGCCATCTGCGACTCCCTAGTTTTGACATCATGTTTTGGGTTTTTTTACTGGAACTACATGTAGGCTGGAATGAGCTGTAAATTCTGCTTGCCTAATGGACCACAAGGAATTATGGTCACTCAGCTGGAAGCATGCTGTTTCCTTATCTTAACAGTATGCAGGCAGCTACTGCTTTTTGAATGTGAATTCTGTTTCTGTACCTCTAATGTGTTTGTCCTGATGGGAATTTCATTACAGAAACAAAGAGCTTCATGCATTTTTTTTAAATTAGGAAGAATAATGTTCCACATTTGTTCAAAACCTTTGGACTATTATTCACTGATATAATTTGACTCATGCTTCATTCTGCAGAAAATGGGATAATCCAAGCTGATGAAGTTTTCTCACTCACATTTTATTTAAAAGAATAATGCAGCTTTAATAGGTATAAAAAGAAAACAGTGCTTAGGGTGAATGCATGTGTTTCTCTTAGCCACAGGAAATGCATAATGGAAGATCACGTAACTATCCCATATGCTATTTTTTTTATGTTCTTAACGGACTCAGCAGATTGCCTAGTGCAGCAGCTTGTCTCTGGCAGGAATTAGTACAGGTGCATCAGGAAGAAGCATAAGAAACAGAGTATATACAGAATGATCCCTCCTTAACATACTTTCTTCTCTTATTAATTTTATAAGTGATAGTTATATTTAGAAATACTTATTTTAAAAAATTGATTGACTTTTTTAAAGAAATAATGTAATTGTTACTACACAGTAAGGAGGGGAAAAAAGATGCCCCATGAAAACATTTATCTTTTACATTACTCATTACTGGAAAGCGGAGGAATATCATCTGCATCAAAGCCATATTTGCCAGTGTAAGAACAGAGAGAGCAAAAGTTTATTTTTGATGTGCTTTTAATAAAATTAGGGGTGTTCAACCCCTAACCCTCTAGTCAAATCCCAGTGAGGACAGCATTTAATCATGTTGCTGGCTGGTTGAGCACCTCTCAGAGGACAGCCTTTTGCCCTTTCTGGAGGTGAACAGAGCCGGGCTGCCCAGCCTGGCTGGGCATACAGAGCATGCCTTCAGAGCATGCAGCAGCCCACCTTCTCCTGCCCCAGAAACGGGGGCCACCAGCTGAGTGGAGGAAAGAAGTGCTGCCATCTCCCACACACTCCTGGCAGCTGCCTGTATTTAATTTTTGCAACTACATCCTTTATACTTGCCATAAACTGGCTTGCAGGTCACCGCTTTTGAGATAATCAAAAGGGAAAGGTTCTCACATTACCCAGTAATACTCTTCAGGGCAGGCAAGGTGTGCCAGCATGCTCAGGTTAGCTTAAGAGCTCTTTGCAACGGGGTGCTGTGTAAAAGAAGAGTCTTCTGCTCTACTGTCACTAGCCTGGAGAGTTCCTTGGCACACAGCAAGAAAGGGATGGATGCTTCAATATTTGGGATCCCTAGGGAATTTGCAACAGATGCAACAGCACAAGTCAGACTTCACTGAACAAGAAAGAATGTAGAGCCTAGAAATGTCACTTGGTCATGTCTGTGAGAGAAAACAAACACTTCTGCAACACCCTCAAAGCTACTTTCAGATATAGACTGGAAGAGAGATGCCTGTACTTTCACACTCATGTGGTACAGCTCTAACTACTGTTTAGATGCCAGAAAAACTACAAAGAACTAAATGCAAATAATTTTCACAGACCTGAAGCAACTGTTTAGGAAGAAGCAGTAGCACTGCTGACGCACACTAGTAAATGCACCAGCCACATTGACCAGTGACCACGTAGAAACACACATCTGCCTTACACAATTTGGAAACCTCACACCTACACACCTGAACAGTCTTTATCAACACTTCCTCTTAGAAGAAAGGTGGGTAAACAGCTCATAGCGTGAGCAGCACATGATGTTACTCAACTAGGAACTGCCTCACTAGATTAATGATTGTAACAGAGGAATGAACTTTAATAAATACTATTGCTCACAGTGCAATCAGCAGTTCAATTCAGTGGTGCACTTTACTGCACAACTGGACTTTATTAGCAGAGAGCGATCGGCCACTACATGGTGAATTCTGAACTAAGGAAGGCTGGGGAAAGAACACAGCAAGAAGAGTAACTATATGGAAATGGATTAATAGAGCTTTCAGAAGGAAAACTGTGACTGAAGCTGTGCATGGCTTGAAAAAGCAAATGATATTTGAGAGAAGTCTACTGAAGATAACTTTGCTCAGGTTACTAAAACGGCTCTGGGATTTTTCTGCAAATGCCTGACTGGTAGGATGAGAAGTGATTGAAACAGTATAATGAGACGGCACAAGGCAGCTGACTGGGCTTAACCCAGCAACAGGCTTCTGTCCACAGAATTACTACACCATGATTTATTACTTAAATGCAAAGTCTAGCATACTAGGTAACACCTTAGTGAGCTGTGTCTTAGCCACATGCTCTTTCTTCAGAAACTTGCAAAAATATCTGTGCAGGTGGACTGGGTGTGAACAACACAATTAAGGACATTTAATTTCTTTGGATTTTTTTGTTTAAATTCCTTGTTCTTAAAGTGTGCGTGAAGTCCAGCAAATGCTCAGTGAAAGATCTTGAGGCATTTTCAATAGTTTTGCCCCAGTGTGGTTTATCCATTGTGCAATAAGGGGTGCTTCAACCATAGCAGGGAGACAAATGAGGTCTGCCTGCGCCTGTATCTCTGGATTAAGTTCCTATGTATTTCATGAAAATATCTGTGCATCTTCTACCATTGAATTAGGCTGCAGCCTGCAATAAGTTGTTAAGGAAAGAGTCAAATTCACTCCTTAGGAAACCAGGGTAAAAATCAGCAACAGGAGAATGGTGGTTTAGTGAAGTAAGAACTTTTTAAGAAAACAGAACACTAATAATGGTAAAGGTCAAAGATCCATGATAAGGTCTGACTATTTTTCTTCTAATTGCCAGATCAATTCCAGGGGTGTTCTGCTGACAGTGTACTCTCCTGTATCAATACAACGGAATCATCTATTTTCTACTGAACTTCTGCGTGACAGGACATGAGAAACTTTTCTTCACTTTTCCCTCCATTTTTAAAATAACATTCATGTTTCTGTACCTTATGAAGATTAATTCATCAATACTTTTAAATATCTTCAAGATATTCTGAAGGTTATGTAATTGGCATTTGGTATATTTCATTATTCAGAATAAAGAAATCCATTTAGGGTTATTGAATACTTAAGATAGTCAACTCTACATCCAAAAATATCAGTCAATAAATTCTCAAAAATATATATACCTAAAAAATATATAACACTATATATCCCTCACAGGCACATAATATTGCCATTATCAGAGACAAAATCCATCTGACCCAGTACAGCTGTTCTTATGAAACATGTTGTAATGTTTCAGGACTTTCAATTTATGTTCCTAACTAAGAATTTTGAAAGTTAAAGGATATATATCTTAATGAGTCACTTAGTGGCTTTTGGCAATTCCCTGTTTCATTAATTCTGTTGAATACTTCAAAAGTATGAATTGTAAGAGCTTAATGTAAGATAAAAATCAGGTTTCAAATGTTTAATACTAAAATATATATTAAAAAAGAAACACCTCTCTTTACTAGATGTGAGAGCTTTTGAGTTTATACAAGTTACCATATTTTTTTCTGCTTTGTTCAAAGTGAGAATAGTGAGAAAAATTATGCTCAGTTGGATGGCAGAAGAATCATTCAGACCTATATTACCACTATCAGATAAACCAGGACTTCTATTGTGAGCAAGGATTATAACCTGGGATTATTTGTGCACCGTGAGGTAGAAAAGTAACAATTTCTTTCTATACATGGGAAACCAAAGTGCAGAAAACCGCACAAACTTCCTCAGGGTGACACAAACAGCACTGACAGAGATGAACTCTAACATTTTCAGGTGGATAACTGGACTATATATTTAGCTTCTAAATTGAAATGTAACTCATCCTGCCATCTAAAGCCAGCTGTCACAGGATGATTCTATTACAACGAGATAGGAATGAAACTCCCAACTCTAAGTGATTATTATATTTTTCTGGGAACATGCGAACCAGATATGGTCATGGTGATTAAAAAAGACCTTTTCTATTCCAGTAAGAAGTCTTCCGCTAAGTACAAGCATATAAGAACTCCTAATAGCGGTATGTCACCTTTAATTGATCTTGGAGAAAGGGGGATGTGACACCACTCAAAATAGGGAAGCACATTAAAAATAAATTGCTGTTTATTCAATATTTTAATACTAGAACAAGAGGAAATGCCAATAACTATTGACAGCAGTCAACTTAAAATTTCCACAGCATACTACAATATTTCCTAATGAACATGCCAAATTCACTAACATTCAGAATACTATCTTTTATGAATCAGAGGAATAAGTATGCATATAATAAATACACGCATCATTATTAGATACAGAGTGATATATTTTTAAAAAATTTTAAATTTCACATCCTGGAGACTTAGCAAATATTTTATGTTCTTGATATCAAGTAAATATGGGTGAGTTGCAGATTAATTTTACCATTTTTAAAGGGATTGCAGCGCTCACATAGCTACAGAGAAAGGTTTGAAGTATGTGGTCTGTATGTAAGCCAAAGCTCCTTGAAACTGACAAAAAAAAAAACAAACAACTTTTTAAATTTATTTCTGATTTACATTAATCTCTTGATTCTTTGAGGTCTGACTTACAATTATTTAACTGTAAGATTTAGCAAGACACTTCTGCTAAAGAATGTAGTGGGTGAATGCTGCTTTTGCCTTGAAACATGACATATTGATTATTGTCTTCCCATTATAACTAGATTGAGTGCAAGCTACAGTCAAGCTAAATAAAGCCCAGCAAACCACTGTCATTTTAAATGATGCACGTCTACAGAAACTAATGAACGAGATTACTTCATTCTTTCGGTTCCATTCATAGAATCATAGAATCACAGAATCATTAAGGTTGGAAAAGACCCTTAAGATCATTCAGCTCAGACAGAATTACAGCCAGCCTGGAGAAACTGTTAATGAAACTTACTGCCCTTCTAAAAATAGAAATCCCAGCTTGAAATCTAATGCTTGTGCCCCTGTGGAGTCTAAAGAGAATGGAAATGTAGCTATAAGTAATTTTTGGAAAGTCATCACTGCATTACAATGTTTGCTGATATTCAATAAACCTATATTAGCCCTTTTGAAGGACTGTCTATACCTCTCTATGATAAGGAGCTTTATCTGTTGAAAAAAGAAAAAGGAAGCTAAATCCCTGTGTCCTGTTACCATTGTGGAAACTGCATGTGTGGGATAAGAAACTGCAAAGGGAACAAAATGCTACACTAGGCTCAGAAAACATTTTTCTTTTTTTTAAACTTATTCCATACGGTTCATTTTGTGGGATGTTTCATTTCACCTGGAAAAGGAAATCCTGCATAAAAAGATTTTTTTTTTATGAATGGTTATAATTTTAAACAATTTATTTTTTCTTCAGGTTTATATAATGAATTATTCCAACCTCTTATATCTCAGTCAGGACCTTATGAATTACTATGGATTCTGCACACATGTTCATCTTCTCTTCCAGCCTCACACAGCTTAGATGAATGTACGCTACAGGTGTGTCGAAATCAACCCGAGTCCTTCTGAGGACAACAATTTGTAAAAGCAGACACGATCATAATTTCAAGAAGTATGTATCTGGCAAGTGAAGAGCACTAATAATGAGGTGGAAGAATCTAAGACATACCGATTTACTATGCCTAGCAAAGTCAAAGTAGAAAACAGCTGGTAAACAGGGATGATACATAATCTACAAGGGGTTGTATAAATGCCTCCAAGTATTTCAGTGCACAATACTGTTGAAAGCATTGGTCACATTTCCTTTACCATCCCTCATTTTAACCAGTTGTAGTACGTAGGTACACCTCCACATGTGAATACAAAACACATAGTTACCTGCCATCTTCTGCAGAAGACAACGCTTGTTCTGGTGGATCTCAGGAGATCTGAGAGGTGAACTCACCTAGCTGACCTTGGAGCAGCCTTACATAAGCTTCCACCATTAAGACAAGAACATGTATGTAAATTCATACACAAAATTGTGTACCTCTAAGTTTAAATCAGGTGCTTAATTATGAGCTGGAAATCGTGTATCAATTTGTTCATATTGAAAGAAAGCACAATGTAAAGTGCAAAGTAAAGAAAATGAGTGGTATCACGTGGTAAGGAGTGGATGAAGGACTGCATGACCTTATCGGGCAGAATCTCTTACTTCCTTATTCTAGGCACTATTTTTTGTGCCTTTTAGAAAGCAAAGGCTCTCTTTAAGAGAAAAGAAATATTGATTTTTCTGTTCTAGCTAGACTCCATTAAGATGCTCTTTTAAGTCACATTGTGTCTACAAAGAGTGGAGTTTTATGAACATAAATCAGTTTTCTAATACCCGTGTGTGGGCTTTTCATAAGGATCCAGAAATAATTCATCCAACTTCCCTGTCCATCAATAGAACTCGACTTGCAGCTTTCTTAAGCAATTTCACAAAACCTTACCTGGATGTCTGGTATTGAATGTATCAGTGATGACTAAGTTATACTACAGCGCCTTTGTTTCTGAATACAGCAGCAATAGAAACAGCATTGTGAAAAAAAGGCCATCGATAACTCACAGAGCATTTCTCTGTGTGTGGAAAGCAGATGGTTTGAAAGTATATTTGAATAAAGAAGGAACATCTGACCAATGTAATACATGGTTTGGGATGCCTCTGGGCCTGTTAGCTCTGTCATGCACCAACCCTCAAACTTCAAAAGGTGCTTTAACACAACAGACCTAGAGCCTAGATGGTGCAAAACACATGAAATGGGGGGTCAGCATTTACACCTCGGAGGGGCACTCCGGCCAGGGTCAGGTGGTCCTGGCTCAGGCCCTGAGCAAAGGCAATGCTTCATCCTACTCTGGGTGAATGTCAGCCCTGGAAATCAAATTAACAGAAAGAAACTGCTGATTCCTTGCTTACCTCACTCTTTGAATGGTCCAAAGTTTTACTGCTTCTCTGAGAATTCTGTACAGTTACCTAATCCTGGGAGGGGGGGAGTGGATTACAGGTGGGCAGGTCAGCCCAAGGGAGGCAGACTGATACCCAGAGAAGGCTACTTCACTTAAAGAAGGAGAAACCCACATGGACTGCAGTGGGACAGAATTTATTTGAGAAGGGAGGATTTCTTTAAAAGTAATTCAACAGACTGGGTCTTCAGGCTTTTTCCATGGGCAAAATAGTACTCTTTACAATATTTTTAACCTGCTACCAGTAAGAAATATGTTCAATAATGACTTTATGCAAAGATCATGGATTTCTTACATACAAACAACCACTGATCAGCAAAACTGAAAGGCTAAGCAGACACTAAAGGACATTTGTTCAGTGAAGAGTCAGGAGCAGTTTTATTTTTCAACAATTACAATTCGACATTACTTATGCCATACTGTTATAGTAGTACTGCGTTTTCTTAGGAGTTGCATCATAATTGAAAAATACTACATACATATGGAAATTTGCTATATTCTGCTCTACTGGAAATAAAATATAAAGGTGAAAAAATTATTTTTTTTTCCCCCAAAAAGGTATAAACAAAGGCATTAACTTCCTTGATCATATAAACACTTACACACATCTTTACAGCATTCCCCTGGAGATAGCTTTCACATGTGTAGGTGTAGACAGGTCTACAGAGATTGTTACACCTGGTTCTGATACAGAGTTTGACCCCTCTGAATAAAGACAACTACTATCACCCAGACCGGCACTGCTCTAAGGCCATATCTTGACAGCATCCTGAATACTTCCACAGGCAATACAACTGAATCCCTTCAGAACAACGTGAGCACTGAGAAGCACTGAGCAAAAGTGTTTTAAGGGCTTGAAGAAAGAAGGAGTCTTTCAAAATAAATAAAAAGAAAAAGCAACGCTTTTTCCCAGTTCAGCTAAGGTTGCAGTCAGGCCACCAGTCTCATTAAAACCTAGGCAGAGAATAATCTTTCTGCACACTCAGTGTGCCAACACTGCTCCTCTGCGTTTCTGCATGCATTTGCAGAGGGGGAAGGAAGCTGGTAAATAAAATAAACCAGTGCAAATCTCTCTCATTATGACACTGCAAGAATTCAGATCTTTGTATTCAAGAACACACAGGAACAAAGAGTATATGCATGATTCTTTCCCCTTTCCTTCCTATTCTCCTCCTATGTGAAAGAGAGCATCACCACTGATAATGAAGGGTGTGATACTTTTGCAGAGCTGTCCCTGTGGTAAGAAAAGGTAAAGTTCTTGGCCTCTGGCTACAGATTAATTCATGTATAATGAGTCTTTTTTTAAAAAAAGATATTACAGGAAGAAGATATTACAGTGCTGTCTTGTCTAGTCAGTGTTTTCAGCAAAGCAAATTCACCTGTTCTCTACAGACACTTTCATGGTCTTTAGACTACCTGAGCAACCTGCCTTTAGGATGAAAATTTTATTCTCTTCCCTGAGATTTATCCAGTTCTGAACACCCTGACTACCTGAATCACCGGTCATTGGGATTTAGCTCTCCTTCAGAACACCTCTAGACCCAAGACAGTGCTATGGAGAAAAAATTCTCACTGTTTATCCAGACACACAGATCCATGCATCCACAGATGCACACACATACTGTAGCCATTGTCATGCCAGTCAGTGTGATCCCTGTCTGTTCTCTGCAGCGCACACATCCCAAACAGCCTTTAGCTCTCCTTGGAGCTGTGCTTATGCATGTGAAAACTCAGGGTGTCTCACGCAGAGGAAATTGTAAGTAGCCTTAAAAGCCATACATATATGATACTGCCCTGGGGTATCAATCTGAACTATTCAAGCATCTTGCTTTCCCAACATCAGCATGCACTTTCAGGCTTAAACCAAAGGCTTTTCTTAACATCTTTACCTAAGTGTGCCCGGTTTCTCAAGATTTTATCTTCTAATGAGTAATAGTTTACCTCTTCTTTAGGGTGAGTACCTGCTGGAAAAAAGCCTCTGCTGTGGAAGCTATACATTGAGTGAGCAGAGTACCCCAGTGAGGACTGAGCATGCATTGCCATGCATAGAAGGGAAGCTGGCAGAGACCCAGGTTGAAAGAAGAGTGGAACAGAATCAGACTGATAGGTGATATCAAAACTGCTGTTATGACCGTTTATGTTCTTTCCCTCTCTGCTACTGCCACTTGAGTGGTCTGTCCATTGAGAAAATTCAGTACCCAGGAATTATATTAAATTTCTTGTTCTTCTGCTCTCCTAAAGTAAATTCCAGTAGCCTTTCTGAAACACTGTGGAAACTTATGGGAGCACAACGTTTCAGGCATACACAGATGGCTTGCCTGCAACCTTATTTAAATATCAGCTTCACTGTCCCAAACATGAGCACGTCAGTAATGACAAAGGTAATACAGAAATGCAAACACATTAAGAGGCAACACACCATGAGGAGGCAGAGAAGCATCAGAACAGTGAATGAAAATCCACATTAAAACTAGCCAATTAGTGAAATGCCATCTGTTCATCCAAACTTCACTCAAAAGCAGGAAGTTTTCCTGTTTAATGGAATAGTTAATTCTTCAGGGTTTGGAAAAATGGGTGATTAGTTGTTATTTTTTCCCCTCTATCTGGCCTTTTTTATTGGATGAATCATTATGTGATTATTTACCTTGAAAATGCCACTAGGACAGCCTCCCCCATGGTGCTCTAGTATTTTTGTCTGTAGCAGTGTTGTATGAAATTTGGCAGGATCTATTCACTGGACATCAAATATGCTTTTCTTTTTTTTTTTTTTTTTAAATCCTGATGCCCTCCTTCAGTGCAGCTGTGTTAATCGCCTGTCACAGTTCATTTTGGTTTTAGACAGTTTTCCAACAAGGAAATCAGAGTGAACTGGGGGTGAGTTCCAAGCCAGGCTGGGTGGAGTAGAACCATTACAAGATGATATGTAATGCAGCTTCCAGTAGAAACATACTATTGCTTTGGGCTTTCTCAAAACTTGGCCCAGACTTGCTGAAAAATCTGTAAGTATGACCTTAATTTTTGGTTTAGAATGAGCTGAAACTTAGCAAAACTTGCTGAGTTTTGTTTCCAAGACAAAAGTACAATTAGTTTTTGCTTCCAAACCTGGTGGAAAACAGAAAGAATTATTAAACCACTTCTTCCCTCTCCTTCTACCCTTTTTGCCTCTCTCCTAATGTCAAGACTTTCGCAAACTTCAGCAATTTGGCTTCCATTGAGGTCTCACACTTTTAATACCATTTTCCACAGGCTGTGTGGATCATGCCAGCTAGGAGTACAGAGTACTTTTGAAAAACTGCTTGTGTAGCGTAAAAAAGAAAACATATGCAGGTTCTAAAACCTTGATTGTCCAGGTTCCCTGCTTGCAAGTTTTTTGATGAACAGAAGCTCTGTTGGCTAATTTATGCCACCTCAGTGAGAACAGTATTACCTTTACATTCAATAGCAATATTGCCAATGAATTTGGACCATCAGCTGAGCCCTTCACACTATGACAGTACAGCACACTAAGGCTAAATATTTGTCTTTTACACATAAGTTTTCTAGAAATTTTTCTTTGATAAAACATCATGCTGTGTATCATGATTTGATAGACATAATGCACTAAATCAGTGCTTTTATGCTGGTTTTGCTGCAGAGAAAAAGAAAAGAGGATAGTCTTCAGAGTTTTGCAACGGAAATGCGGTTATGCTTAGATTAAGGCAGTAGTTTAAATTCATGAGTTCCTCTCTATGTGTTTATGTGGCTGTCACTGTCGGCATAGCTGAGTGAAACCTCCAGATAACCCTAAATTTTTTCATACACAGCCTGAGGCAGTCCATGGTTTCAAGTGCCCCCAAAAACTTTAAAGCACTGAGGATTTCAGTGGTAAGCAGAGTCTGACCTCCTGCCTTAGACTTCTCCCTCAGCTGCCTTCTCCGTGAACAGTTTTGTGTGGTGCTGCTCCATGATCAAGATTTCCAGACACAGCAATAAAGTGTTATGGATGGAGTAATAACATTCACTGATGTAAGTAATACAGTATGTGTATTTGACAGCTACACTGTTATAAAGAAAAGTGAAAATTGATTCCTTTCATTGCATTCATTCTGCCTTTAATATGCCCTAACAACAAGTTGCTGCTATGCGAAGCAGAGGTTCCTGTGATACAGCCCTCACTCACTGACCTCTGCCAACCTCCTTGCCTCTGAGTGACTGCTGAACAACACGTGGGACCAGGAGTTAAAGACCAAGAAAATTTCAGCAGCAGGGAGTCCCCACATTGAATCTGCCTGGAAATAACCATGGTAACTGGATATAGGTATATCTTGGCTGAAGGGATGTAGGAGTGCTTCAGAATAAAGAAATGTTACTCACAATTTGCTGTTAACTCAGGCAAAGACACAGTCTCCATCATGTTAAAGGCTTAATCCTTGCAGTGAGGAATGTGTGCAAAGATGTAAGCCAGTTGTTCATATAGGAAACAGTTACCAAATGAAGGTTGTAGCATTAAGAGCCCAAGTGCAAGCTCTTGTCACATCTCTAGTAAAACATTAATCTGAAAAGATTTACAAGCAAATGTCCCTCTATCCCTCGTTCCTAGAAGTGTAGCTCCTTTTCTTCAGGCTTGCTCTCAGTCTAGCAACTTTCCTTGATCCCTGGAACTACAGGAGAATAGTCCCCTTGGCATTCCTCTCAGGGCTTGTCTAATCCCTGCCCCAGATGCAAGTTCCTTATGTCCCTTGGATTTCCCTTTCCTCTTGCATTCCCCCAAAACATGTCATTTGTTGTACTAAGCTACACATAAAGCTGTGCAGCTTTGAGTCCCAGTGCTGGCTGCCAACTTGAAGCCCAGAAGCTTCCCTAAGCTCAGCATGGCCAGAGGAAGCTCTCCAGGAGGGACCTCACTCTGGGCATCCAGGACAAAGCAAACACCCTAAAAAACCTTTTTTTGCCTCACCACAGCCTCCTAAGGGAAAGGTACAGGCAGTAAACAGCAGACAGGCAAAATCCAAGCCACATATTACATCCCCCAGCTAAAGGCAGGGTAGCAACAACGCAGTGCTGGTGCAAGGGCTTCTCAGTTCTCTGAAGATGGCATTCAGAAGAATGTCCATATGCCCTACTTCTCCCATAATTTGAAGTGTTTAAAGACCACACTGGCAAAACATTTCCCTCTGCTCTAACCTCATTTTGCAGCCTGGCTGCCTTCAGTTTTTTGTTCTCAAGCAATTGTGCTCATCAGGTGAAGTGTTCAAATGCTTCTCTTTTCTCAATTAATTTTAGCAGAACTATGCACATACTGTGCTTTAATGCTATTGTATGTCTGTATAAAACCATTTTCATCATGCATGATTCTGAAATAGTAACATGAAATGAAAATCCCTATTACGGCAAGTGTCATCAATTTTTCAGACTTCCTAATGATGATGAGCAAACTCCAGAGCTGGAAAAACCTGGTCTTGCCAAGTTATGTGCAGTGATTGCTAGTGAGGTAGGAAAGAAGCTTTCTGTGCCTCTGAGGCCCATCAAAATCTCTGACTGGAGCCAGGTGTAGAGGCAGCTCCCTGCGACTCACGTGTCTGCACCTGACTCAGACCCCTCAGCAAAGCAATTGCCTTCAGGAATTCAAAGCTTGTCAAGCACCTTTATGCAACCAAAATGATTCACTCATAGAATATTACCAGGCTTGACAGCGCTTTCCATGGAATCTTCAGGGTGTGATTTGCTATCATTTAGCAGATGGATGACGTTTCTGTAACAATAGGATGGGAAAAAGGGTAACGATAGTGTGAAAATAGTTGGGTTCCTTTATTGGCTTGTTAGCCATTTTAGTTTTAAAATGAATTTTCACTTAAAGTCATCTCAAAGGGCATTAACAGTGTTCATCTATTAGATACTGTCAGTAACATTTAGGATCTGATTGTGGGAAAGCCCTGAAGGATCATCAACATAAATTGTGAAAGGAGCCTGTTCTGCTCAGTTAATATCGGGAATATTTGAACTCTCCCAACGTTCATAGGTATTTCTGTTCCAAGTTCTATCTGAAACTGTTTCTACATATATAGGAATTTAGACATTCCGTTTAGACATTTAGACATTCCATTAGTTATGAATACTGTCAGGCACCAGGTCCCACGACATATTGTCCTGGTTTCAGCTGGGATAGAGTTAATTTTCGTCTTGGTAGCCGGTAAGGGGCTGTGTTTTGGGTTTAGGATGAGAACAATGTCGATGATACACTGATGCTTTGGTTCTTGTTAAGTAGTGCTAAGCTGTCTCTAAATAGGTGCTAAGTGGCGCTCACACCGGTCAAGGACTTTTCAGCTTCCCCTGCTCTGCCGGGGGCACAAGAAGCTGGGAGGGGGCACAGCCGGGGGGGTGCTGACCCAGACTGGCCCAAGGGCTATTCCATACCATATGGCGTCATGCTCAGTATATAAGCTGGGGGAAGAAGAAGGAAAGGGGGACATTGGGCATGATGGTGTTTGTCTTCTCAAGTAGCCGTCACGCGTGATGGAGCCCTGCTTTCCTGGGGATGGCTGAACACCTGCCTGCCGATGGGAAGTAGTGAATGAATTCCTTGTTTTGTTTTTGTTTGCGTGCACGGTTTTTGCTTTGCCTATTTAACTGTTCTAATTTATTTTACTTCAATTATTAAACTGTTCTTATCTCAACCCACGAGTTTTTTCCCTTTTACCCTTCTGATTCTCTCCCCCATCCCACTGGTGGGGAGTGAGCGAGTGGCTGCGTGGTGCTTAGTTGCTGGCTGGGGTTAAACCACAACACATACATTCTTCTAGCTGCTTCTATACTGAGTTTTAAAGTTTCAGTTAGACTGACAACTAATCAAAACTTCATATAGGATGTTGTTAACAAGAAATATTGTAATGTGTAATCTGAGTGGGGATTTATTTTTTTGCTTGCCATAAAAATGTTACCTTCCTGGTTTTATGGAAAAGGAAATTTACCCCATGTCACAAACACAAAGGCTACTCCTGCATTGCCTTCCCATCCTGGTACTACCCCTTTCTGCAGTTCCCACAGACCCTTAGTAATACCAGTAATTTAAAGCTGATGACCTCTTGATTGAATTAACCTGGGCCACATATTGTTCCTTTCTATTCATACAGGAAAAAGCTCCAGAATAGATGACATTTTTAGTCCAAGCTAGTATGCATGGCTAAGCATTAGTGATGGAGATGGCAAAAATAAAGGAGAGAAATGAGAGCGGTGGCATCTTAATGAAGAGCAAGTTTCCTCGTAGTCCCACCAAATAGTGGGTTAGCTTTCTGACATTTAAAATCTGCATGAGGCAGAGCCACTGGTGGCTCCCAGGGCCCAATGTCTCTTGATCACTGTGAGTGAGAAGACCTGCACTGGCAGGAGACCCTTTACTTGTGCTCTCAGTAGCAGCAGAATAGCTGCCTCAACATCAAGGTTGTTTTCAAAGAGCAAATTGGCTTCCAGTGCAGATATATTTGCTTGCCTGTTAAATTCTGGGTACTGTGGCATTTCCACAGACAGCAGCTTTATGATACTTGAGGGAGTACAGACAGGGTGCTGAGCACATACATCACTCAGAGCACTGAAGGTTAACCCCAGAAGGTGGGTAGAGCAGTATCACTTTGCAAACCATTAAATTGCTTTGACATGGTTGGATTTGTTTCACTTGCATATGGTGTTTCATTCAAGCCAAAATGACCATTTGATCAGGTAAAAATCTAGGAGAATAGTTTTGAGCTTTCTCATCACTGAAGAAACTTAATGTGACAGCCCAGATCCTAGAAAGATCTCGCAAGCAAATCGGGAGTAGCAACAACCACTGATAAAAGTAAGAGCTGCAGTGGTGCAAACGAACTTGAAGTTGAATGAAACAAACAAAAAAAAAACCACCCAAAACAATTGACTGGATATGTTTTTACAGTATTATTCACTTCAGAGCTAAATTCTACTCTTTTGAGATATTGATGTTTATGGAATCAATACATACCAAGAGGTTGGGAAGTAGCTATGTAGATGGCTTAGTACACTTTCCTTTCAAGTACTGGTTTAGCTCACTAAACCTAGAAAAGTTCCTTCTTCTCTCAGAGCACTTAGCTCTTCTAAAATTGCTTGTGTTACAATTTGCTATAAATTTCAAGTCATAAAGGTTTTTGTGTCTAAAGTCAGTTTACTCTATGAAACTAGAGGCCACAGAAGAGCTTGTTGCACAGCAGAATGATACTAACATTTTAATAATAGCCCTTTGAGTAGTGATGCAACATAAATTGTGACCCAAGTTTAGTTTAAGAGACTTTATTTCAGTGCCAAGGTCATCTGTTTTATACCACCGTCATGCAAAGTTCTTGAAGGAAGAGCTATTACTCTTTTGTTGATGACATTAGAAGTCAAGTTCTTAATTTTCTAGAAAGAATGAAGCAAAGTCTATTAAAGACACTGAAAGTGTCACTGGAAATTCTCTGTCCACTGGAATTTCATGGCAGCTTTTTTCCCCCCATCTATTTAACATGCCTGGGTTGTTTCTTTCATAGATAATTTTATCACTGATGATTCCTGTTGGCATCTGGCCTTTGGATTAATTGAAACTAAAAGGGGTAGAAAGTAGTTAATTTCTTCTTATATTGATAGTTGCAATATCAGTATTTTAATTAACAAGTAAGCAAAACAGTCCTCAAGCCTGTCAAGATTTGTAGCAACACTGATAGCAGGGGATGCATGCCAGTAGGCTTTTTCTGCAGAGCAGAAGCAGAGCAGAAGCAGCTATGAGAGTGTTAGGAGTGAAAGGGGTTCTGGGTCTCTTGTCTGCACTAATGATCCTGCTGGCCAGCACCAGGAACTGTGCCTGGACTACTGATAGGTCAGTCGAGACAAACAACAGAATGTCTTTTCCATCTTTATCCATTGGAAACAGGCTTTTGGGAATGGTGGTGCATGCCTGTTCCCAGGTTAAACAGTGAGTGGAAGGCAAGCAGTTCAGGAATTAGTCTACTCTAGCCTTAATTGAGGAGAAATTAAGTTTTATTCTTTATTTTCCTTTAATTAAACAAATTATTAAAATTGTACATTTTTAATTGTCATTGTGGGAAGAGGAATATGCCGTTTCACTGCAAGTAATTTTTGTATTACTCTAAATGCATCAACTTTGTGGAGTCTACTAGTAAAAAATTAATTTCCTGGAAGAGATAATGATACATATACACAACATATCTAAGGTAGGATAGGAAATAATTAATCTGCAACAGGATCAGAAGTCTACTTACATTTCTTTGGAATTTTTTATCCAGTATGACCATGAGCTGCCTTGGCCAATTCTGTGTTGAAGAGTACATAATATTTCTGAAGTTATTTGTGACCAGAGTATGTATTGTAAAGAGATTAATACTAACAATGTAACTCCATTTATTTCAGGCACTGTTGAATCAACCATTAGTAATGTAGCAAAATAGTGGTGAGATGTAAATAAGAGAGGAGGGAACTTCCCACTCTGTGAGACACCAAGGTTTTCAGTAGCCCTGGATACAACTTGCTATTAGTATAAAGGAGTGTTTGTACCAGGTGAGATCTGAGAGTGTTGTGATGGCTGCAGTGTGTTCGAGTCAGGAAGCCTTAATGAGCGATAATAGAAAGAAAGGCAACTTACAGAGGAGACATTTTTATTTCTCTAGAAAGGCTCAATATGCAACAATGGAAAGAATAGATACATAAAGCAGACTACGGTACAATACAATTAGAGTAGAAGACTATGGTTATCCCAAAGTAGCTAAAATCAGCTTCTCAATATCACACTCATTTTGTCCACGTAGAATCCTAAAATAACCATTTTCTCCCCAAGATTTTCCCCAGGAATTTGCAGCAATCTAAAGAAAAAACAAAGAGGAAAAAAATATTAATTTTAATTTTAAAGTAATATTTAGAAATGTAAGGTGTAAAATGCAAAATTAATCTTTTGTGTTAGTTTCCTTTTTAAGAAACAGTTTCTCAGATTTGGTGCACTGAGAATCAGAATGCATCTTTTTCTGATTTCTAATCATTTGTTCCTTTTTGTTTTGATCAAAAATTCAGTTCCAAAACCAAGGTTAATAAAAATGGAATACTATTTCTACATGGCAGTTTGATAAATTGAAGCAGAAACCATTAGATAATTCAACTGCTGGCTGGAGGAAGTGCTCACTGAAACAACAATGGTCAAAATTCCAATTACAACTAATCTGTTAAAGAGAGACCCAAGATACGAAAGAGCTGACTTCTAATAAACAAGGTTTCATTCAAGTAGCTATTGACATATTGAGCAATTTAGTTTCTAATGAAGTCAGTAGAAGTTTTGCCCTGGATGTTAGTGCAACTAGGTAGCATAAGCCCTGCCATCAGCTATGTAAACTCCAAATTACCTTCTGCTGAACACAGGAATAATGAGATGAGCTGTTAATTACAATCAAAGTGATAAAATCTGACTTACTGTAAATGGCTGAAAGCCAATGCTTAATTTTTTTTTCTGATAGCTGGATAGCATTTGCCAATGCTGTTTAAATAGATAGCTTGTCTTTTCCAAATGTTTTAACAGATAATATTGATTACTTTTATTGAGTCTCATTTACAGGCATCAAAACAACTGAGTTTTCATGGGAAATTTGAATAACATTTGAGAATTTGAGTAGGAGTTAAGACAGAAAAGACAATGTAGGAAAAAACACAGATGTATGTGGGAGATCAGATGAAACAGGCTTTGAAATTGAGGTAGATGATGCTATAGTTCTAGGGTCAGCATGATAAAAGTTGCCAGAAAGGGAATAGAATTATGCAGGAGACTTTAAGGTGAAGGAAAAAAAAATAGATGCAGAGAGATTAATTGAAAGGAAATAAGATTTTTTTTAGATAATCTGTGTTGCAGAGATTTTTTCTTCTGCCTCAAAACACAGTGCTAAGGATTCACTTACCCAGAACTTCTGTTTCTGTCCATTTTTGTCAGCTAACGTGCCCCACCTGTTACAAGAGATGGTACTAGTGAGACCTTTGATGCATATATTCACATTTTGTAGCTTCAAACAAGCAACCAGAAAAGAAAAGCTTGTCTTAGTTAGTTGTCCTAACATCAGTGTCAGAACAAAGCATGACTGATTCATAGATGTCTCCATGTTTAAATAACAAACTCTGCTGTTGCTGAAAACAGGGATAAGCATCTTGCTAGCCTTAAGGCAAATTGCCACTAGGGACTACAAAAACTTAATGCAAGTGTAGTTTTAGTTTGTCATTGCAAAAACCTGTTTTCATTGACAGAACGTCTCCTCTGGACAGCTTGCTGGCTAAACTGAACTGAACTCTGTAGGAGGATTTAAATGAATGTGAACACATTTCTTCAATTCAGCTGAAGATCCCTAGGAACATTTTTGTTAAAGATCTCATCCAACATCTTTACAAAAATAGCTGGTGAGTCGGGACTGAAAATGTTCCCAGCTTTTCTCAGCCCAAATTAAATTGCTGATAACCTAATCTGTTTTATTGCACAGTGTGGGGGATGACCTGTAAACTTACTTGATGTTTCTTTGACATCTTTGAGGACATGCTAAATGTTGTGGCAATATCCATGAAACCACACAAGAGATTGTCCCCACCTGCCAGGTGATAGGACTTTCATAATTGTGTAGTTGTAGCTGAACTGCACAGTGCTCTGAGTTGTTAAGCCTCACTTTGTATATATATGGGACAGAAGTTGCAAGGCCATCATCTGGATGTAGTTCAATGAGCAAAAGCTGCACTGCACACCTTACGTAGTGGGTATATATGGTATGTCTATTGATTGCTTAAAGAGCTCTGTCTTGTTTTGCATTTATACAATGAATGCTTGTCTAGGTACTGTTCACAGGTCATAGAATCATAGAATAGTTTGGGTTGGAAGGGACCTTTAAAGGTCATCTAGTCCAACCCCCCTGCAATGGGCAGGGACACCTTCAACTAGATCAGGTTGCTCAGAGCCCCGTCCAGCCTGGCCTTGAATGTTTCCAGGGATGGGGCATCTACCACCTCTCTGGGCAACCTCTTCCAGTGTTTCACCACCCTCATTGTAAAAAATTTCTTACAGGAAAAAATTTCTTTCATGATGTTTGGGTGCCTATAAAAGGGCACAAATAAACAGAAAACCAAAGACGTGAACTTTTATAGATTTTTCCACAGTATAAAGTTAATCCTAGAATATACAGAATGCCACTGACATGGTGTTTCTTGGTGTATATCCCATCAATGCCATGTGTTTGAGCTGTATTTGCAGTGCTCCATTCACTTTGAAAGGCAAGCGGCAAAAATATGATGAGAAATCCCACACTGTGAATGAGGAAATTAGGACTTTTGTGTCATCTTTCTAAAAAAATTTGAACAGCCACAGTGGCATCAGCTCTCCTCAGTTAACAGTGAACCCTAATGTAGAATATCTGCACTTCCAGCCAAAGGAAAAAAAAAAGCAAGACAAATTGGTCACTAGCAGAGAGGTGAAGTCCGGATTACAGTTGCAAGCACAAATTGTAGCTACTGCTCATTAAATGCAAGGAATCATAAAAACAATGTTGGTCATAATGACCATTGAAAGTAATTGTTATTTTTTAAAAATGCATCATGATGCTTTTTCTTTGAATTACCACATGAAAGTTCAGGGATTATTGATAATCTTTGCCATTTCTTAGACAATATCTGAAATATATTTGGCAGTGGTGATCACAAATTTAAAAGAAAAGATATAATAGGCTATCTGATTTCATATCAGATTCAGATTTACTTCTTTCCTTGTGACCATTTTACTAAAAAAAATTACATCAGCTGCAGCCAGAAAGTCCAATATTTACATCAGTGTTAATGACAGAGGAAAATTGCTTTGAATTTATATTCAGGTACTCCTGCATTCAGTACTACACGTTATCTCTCCCACTTGTTTGAGCAAGATGATGACGAGTTCCTACAGACTCACATTTCTGCGATTAAATATTTTTCTAACATTCATTATTTTCTAAAAAAAAAAAAAAAGTCAACCTCTAGTTTCATACACTGATAGGAATTTATTGATTCTCAGAATTGTTTCTAAATGGAAGAAAACTTAGAAACCAAAACGGAAAAGGATCCTTTTTTTATTCTTTACTATAACATAGCCATGAATTTAATTTCCTAGGTTTTGTTCCATCATAGTCAAATACCAAGAGGCACTTGACATATGCATTTTATCTTACAGTTTAGAAAGACGAGCTGCTTGCTCAGTAATCCATGCCCATGGGCATTCATCCAAATACTCTAAATTAAAATACATTAAATTAAAGTATACAAGAGTGCAGCCAGTAGGTAAAGAGAAGTGACTAATCCCTTTTACTTAGAACCTGCCATTCTGCGCCCGGAGCACTGTGATCAGTTTTGGGCTTCCCCATACAGGAGAGACATTGACAGGCTGGAACAAGACCAGCAGGAGTCCACTGAGATGTTTGGGATCTGGAGCACATGATGTACAAGGAGAGGCTGAGGGAGCAGCCTTTGTTCAGCCCTCAGGAGAGGTGGCTCAGGGGAGATCTATTTTATAGAATCATAGAATACTAGGTTGGAAGGAGCCTCAGGAATCATCTGGTCCAACCTTTCTAGCACAATCTAGATGAGATGGCCCAGCACCATGTCCAGCTGAGTCTTAAACATGTTCAGAGTAGCAGGGTCAACCACTTCCCAGGGGAGATTATTCCAATGATTGACTATTCTCGCTGTGAAAAATTTACCTCTCATGTCCAGTTGGAATCTGCCTGGGAGTAACTTGTACCCGTTACCCCTTGTCCTCACCGTGTGACTCCTTGTAAAAAGAGAGTCTCCATCTTCTTTGTAGCTCCGCTTTAAGTACTGGTACATGGTGATGAGATCACCTCTAAGCCTCCTTTTTTCAAGGCTGAACAAACCCAGCTCTCTCAGCCTATCCTCATACCGCAGGCTTCCCAGATCCTTGATCATCTTGGTGGCCCTTCTCTGGACCCCCTCCAGCCTGTCCACATCTTTTTTGTATAACGGGGACCAGAACTGTACACAGTATTCCTGGTGTGGCCTGACAAGCGCCGAGTAGAGTGGGATAATGACTTCTTTATCTCTGCTGGTGATGCCCTTTTTGATGTAACCCAGCATCCTATTGGCCTTCTTGGCCACAGCAGCACACTGTTCACTCGTATTGAGCTTCCTGTCCACCAGGACCCCCAGGTCCCTTTCCACAGAGCTGCTCTCTAGCCAGGTGGATCCCAGTCCGAGCTGCACTCCTGGGTTATGTTTTCCCAGGTGCAAGACCTTACACTTGTCTTTGTTAAACTTCATAAGGTTCTTTTTAGCTGACTCTTCCAGGCTATCCAGATCTTCCTGCAGGGTGGCTCTCCCTTCCAGAGTGTCTGCTTCCCCACTCAATTGGGTGTCATCTGCAAACTTCATCAGGCTACACTTGATCCCGTTATTCAGATCACTTATGAAGATATTGAATAGCGTTGGGCCCAGTATCAATCCCTGGGGGACCCCACTAGTGATGGGGTGCCAGTTTGAAAAAGAGCTATTTGCCACCACCCTTTGGGTGCAGCCTGCCAGCCAATTCCTCACCCACTGCGCAGACCACTTGTCCAGGCCATAACGCATTAGTTTCTCCAGGAGGAGGCTGTGGGGAACCATATCGAAAGCCTTGTAGAAGTCCAAGTAGACAACGTCAACTGCTCACCCCATGTCAACCGAGCAGGTCACTTTATCATAGAAGGCCACCAGATTTGTGAGGCATGATCTGCTTTTTGTGAAGCCGTGTTGGCTTTTCCCAATCACGTGCTTCATTTGACTTGTGATGGCCCCCAGGAGGATCCGTTCCATGACTTTTCCAGGAACTGAAGTAAGACTGATGGGCCTATAATTACCCAGATCCTCCCTTGAGCCCTTCTTGCAGATAGGGGTAACATTTGCCTTCCTCCATTCCTCTTGGACATCCCCCAATCTCCATGACTTCTCGAAGGTTATAGAGAGTGGCCCCACAATGACATCAGCCAGCTCTCTCAACACCCTCGGGTGGATGGCATCAGAGCCCATCGATTTGTAGGGGCCAAGCTCCTGTAATAATTCACATACTAAATCCTTCTTCACGGATGGTGGGTCTATGTTTGGATCCTCCTGGATTTTTGTTCCCAATGCTTGGGATCCAACAGTGCTGGTAAAGACAGAGGTGAAGAAAGCATTGAGAACCTCTGCCTTTTCAGCATTGTTGGTGACTGATTCACCTGTACTGTTTAACAGTGGGCCTATGTTTTCCTTCTGTTTCTGCTTGCAACTTACATACCTGAAGAAGCCTTTCTTGTTATTTTTGACATCTCTGGCCAGTTCCAATTCAAGCTGAGCTTTTGCTTTCCTAACTGCATCTCTGCACACTCTGGCAATGCCCTTGTAGTTCTCAGTGAACAATCTTCCACTTCTCCATCTCTGGTACGCATCTCTTTTGGTTTTAAGCAGACCCAGGAGCTCGTGGTTGAGCCAAGGGGGCCTCTTGCTCCACTTACTTCCTTTTCTTTTATAGGGGATAAACTGGTTTTGTGCTTCCAAGAGAGCATTCTTGAAGAACTGCCAGCACTCACTGGCTCCTTTATCCTCCATGGAAGCTTCCCACAGAATCCCTCCCAACTGAGCTCTGAGCCAGCTGAAGTTTGCTCTTCTAAAATCTAGAACCTTTGTCTTGGTGCTAACCTTCAGCATGCTCAGCCGGATCCCGAACACAATATTGTTATCACTGCAGCCAAGGTTGTTACTGACCGAGATATTACAAAGCAGGTTTTCTTGGTTTGTGAATAGCAGGTCCAGCAGTGCCTCCTTCCTGGTTGGCACATCTAACATTTGTAAGAGGAAACAGTCCTCTACACATTCCAGGAACTTGATGGATGACACGCAAGCTGCTGTATTGTTCTTCCAGCAAATGTCTGGGTAGTTGAAGTGACCCATGAGAACCAGGTTCTGTTGACCAGAAGATTTCCTTAGTGTCCCAAATACTGCTTCATTGGCTTTATCGTCGTGGTTTGGAGGTTGGTAGCAGATGCCCACTGTAAGGTCCTGCTTGGAGATGATCCCTCTGATTTTAACCCAGAGGCATTCAATAGAGCACTCACAATCACTGTAGTTGACTTTGACACATTCAAAGTTTTCCTTAATATAGAGTGTGACTCCTCCACCTCTTTTTCCCTGCCTGTCTTTGCAAAACAAAGTTGTTGTCTTCTGCTTTAAAAAAGGTGGGTATAGAGAAGATAGAGCAGACTCTCCTGACACATGCACAGCCAATGGTTAGCAGATGACGGTCACAGTTTTCAGCAGGGGAAATTGCAACTGGACATAAAGAAAAAAAGTATTTTACAACAAGAGTGGTTAGGCACTACTGAAGTGAGAAGTTGTGGAATATCTGTCCTCAGAGATATCCAAAACTCAACCTGAGAAGCCCCGTGAACCTTAACTATGAAGGTGGCTCTGCTTCGAGCTGGGGAATTAAACTAGATGACCTTCAGAGATCCCTTCTAATCTAAAGTATTCAATGATCTAAACAGCTTGATCTAAGATGGCCCTGCCAATTTAAGGTGCCGAGAGTTGGACCAAGCAACTTCCAGCCCCAGTTAGTCTACAGTTTTGGGAATTATTACATTTTGTATTCAATGTATAGATTTTGTGTAACAGTTAAATAACTAAGTATACTAATAGATTGTAATGGGGCAAGTGATTTTGCCAATTTTTTTAATGGCTGCAGTCTAAAAAAGCAGATAATAAGGTTGATTTACTGTTGACTGATCAAAACCAGTCTTGGGGTTAGTGCATGAATCAGGAGCAGGACTTAGCAGGAAAGGTGGAACGGAGTGTCATCTCCATAGATGCTGACCTTTACTGGCAGCAACTGTGGCATGAGGTCCTAGGCCTGTTAACCAAGCCTTTCCTAAAACTTGGCACAGTTTGTTCACGTTTGTTCCAAAGGCTGGCTGAGATTCACAAGTTCTCATTTCTCCCAGGCTAATGCGCTTCTCTCAGTCTGAAAAAGCACTAAGCTGTGATGGAAACAGCTGTTGTTTTGTGAACCACGCTCTATATATACTGTTCAATGATGCAGTGTTTGTAGCCACATGCCAGTTTGATTTGACATCTTGCCTCTGGGAACAAATGCCAGCTCCACCAAGAGCATTTCTGGGGATTTCTTGGCTCATTCATACTAATATACTTTCTAAGGAGGAAGCAATTCTTTCAAAAAACTCCTAAGTGGAAAGTGTTTCTGCAGTAGTATCTTTAGGAAAGGAGGACATATTTTCTAAAATAGATTTCTCAATTTTCTAAAATAGATTTCTAAGCATAAGTATTGCATTTGATCTTTGCAATTTCTCCTTTTCCCTTTTCCTGCCTATAAAGTTATACTTCAGTAACTTTCACGATTTCAGTCTTACTGATGGAATAAATTCATTCTGTATTGTATCCCTTAGTTGCACCTACCAAACATGTTATGGCATCCAAGCACAGCTTCCGCTTTAAGCTTAATTTAAGTTTAGATTCCTCAGAGAAAACGAATCTCTAAATATTGTTTCTGTTGCTAAGCCAGGCATCTGAGGGTGAATTTTCTGATTTATAAAGAAATATATGACACAAATAATATTAAATCCAGTTTGCATTTTAACTGCTGTTTTACTTGCTGCTGTAAGTACTACTCCTTGAAATATGAACAAAGACTGAGTGAGAGGAATTTGTTAAAATGATCAGATAATATTTAGTAACCTGAAAATAAATTCAGAGGAAATGTTAACCTTCTAAAACTCTTAGCCATCCACTAGGCTGAATGGAAACTGGATGGCATCTTATTTTAACAATTCAGAAATCAGCCTTGTTTCGATGGAGTTCACATCCTGTATATTTTCACATTACATAGACAGGACTCTGTACAAATACCTTTTCCTGAATCTGGGTAATCCTTGAGATTTGATTTCTTTATTTATTTCATGTTTTAAAATAGTCATTAGTTGCAAATGTTTATTCAAATTAAAAAAGAGCCCTCATGGAAGACACTATGGGAGTAAAAAGTAACCTGGTATAGTATTGATAGCAACTGTGGAAAGTGATAGCATTCCAGATCATTTTTCCTGGAGAGTAGCAGCTTGGAGAAAGTGTTATTTAGTCACTCAAAATCTTCAAAACCAAAATTAAAAAAAAATTGAGAAGTATAATCCTGAAGGAGCTAAATAAGCCATTGGGGTTTAAAAGTGAAACTCATACCACCCACTTCTGTCCCAGAAAAGTGAAAGATCTGTAAAGATTATGGAAGGCACCAGTGGTCCAAGGATATTATTAATCAATGCAAATTTTTGCTTTGGGTATACTGTGGAAAAATAGGATACATAATAGTTCTTTTACAATATTTTCTAAAATGGAGTTAATACAGTGTGCTACTGTTTTACTGGTTTCTTCTGAGATTTAAGCAGTACATTGGCATTATTATGCTTGATGTAAACAGTTATGTAAATGCTAATGTCAGAACTGGAATTAGAATTTGTCTTTTCCTGACAGTAAAACACTGTGGGATTTAGTTCAAGATTAAGATATCTAAATGTATGTGTCCCACAGTAGCAAACAGAGTATGTTGGGATCCATTCACTTGCCTAAACGCAGGTGTCTAGGGCTATTTGAGATGCCTTAGGGAGCCTGAGACATCCATATGTTTCTGGCAGCCATGACAGAGGACGTATGAGAGATCCATGTTCTTTCAGAGACGCAGCCATATGGGAAGCTCTTCCCACTTCTGGTAGCACCAAATATTTGTGCAGGGGCAACCAATGGATCCATGAGCAGTTGTAGCTGAGTTGCCCTCCAGTCTCCACTGACTTTGTTGACTACATCACCATCTCTCTGATGAGAATTTGGATATCTAGCACATCACACCTGCCTGAATCTCAAATTGAATCTTGACATAATTAATTGCCTACTGAAGCGTGACATGAGCAAAGGAGAAGACTGGAAATTATTAGGAAATATACAGTGAATAAAGTGTTAAAATGGGACTCAGCAGGCAATAGAATGTATCAGCTTCCAGAACCACACAACTGTAACACATGATTTCAGAATAAATGATGAGGAGAATTAAGACATTACAGACTGAAGGACTTGGATTCTGTCCATCTTAAACCATCAGGGGTAAAATCAAAGAATTTCAAGAAGAGGGTAAAATTATCATAATAAATATGTAAATTACAGCTCTGATATATATCAGTTTTTCACAATATAAAACAAAATCATAGATGCTACAGTTTGGTTGAACAAAATTAAAACAGGAATGTATTGTGCTAAAAAGGTTATTAAACTAATCTGGGATGCATTTTATGTTCCTTCATGTCTTGGAGCAAGAGCTGGTTTAGGGACCAACAGATTGGAAGGGAAAATGACACTTTATTTATTTTTTCCTGTAAAACAGCTGTGCCTTGGAGTCTTAATCACGGAACAGAACCCTTTTGTGCCGAGCATTGTAAGTGAAAATGATTTAGTAGAAGACCAAATCCTGTTACCATTATCTGCTTTCAGAAAGTAATCTTTAAAGAAAAGAAATTGGAATCTATTCATGAATCTGAGAGGTATCAATATTTTGACTATAAATTAAAATCAATGGGAATTAACAAGTGATTGTCACTACTTCATAAAAAACTATGACACTTTCAGAGTTGTTAGCTGATATAATTTCTTTAATACAGTCAATATTGTATCTTCTCCTACAGTTCTTTCCCTTTCTCGGACAGTTTTTGTTCCTGAGATCCTGTAGTTCATGTAGCCAAGGTAGTCATTACCAATTTTTCCTAAAGCAGACCTATCCAAACTACATCTTCCTAACTAATGGCATCCCGACCTTGTTGAAGGTAATCAGAGGTTTCCAGTGTCTCCAGGGAAGCAAAGGACATGGAAGCTAATAGATGTGATAGTGAGCAGCAAATTAGACACGGGGTCTGCTTTAGGTATGTTAACAACATTAGGAAGAAAACCTAAGAATCTGGAATTAAAAGCAGGAAAGATCATGCATGTTTTGAGTAAAGAATTATACAGTGTATGACTAGCGCGCTACACTAAATCTGATAAGTAAGTCACTGCTAGGAATAAAGAGTAACAGTATTTGTGTGACAAATTGGGAAAAGAATAAGTAAAAATATATAGACACTAACAACCTAGAGGTGTGTAGGGCTCAAGCGCCAAGCAGAAAGAGAAAATTAAGTGTCATATATTAGTCTATAGATAGAATAGGGGGAAGAAGTCCAGGAAAGAAAACATCAAGAAAAAATATCCCAACAATGAAGTAATTTAACTCCCAGTGGAATTAGTTCCCAAGTGGAAATGACAGAGACTTAAAACTGAGTTGGCACATTCTTGGACAACATCCATGAGAGAACAATATTACATTTTCTGATAGATGACCAAAATAATCTAATAGCACTTTTTTGTCTCTTGCTTTTGTGATTATTCCGGCTTGATATTTACTCCAAATGAGTGACATTTCAAAAGCAAACAGATGCTGGACCTCATTACTCGCAGAGACAGGAAATCTATTAGGGTTATTTTTACAAAGCTTTAGAGAACTAATGTCCCCACCTTTGGTATTTTTAGGAAAAGCTTTCAACCTTACCCCCTCCAAAATTTCCATTTTTATTAAGAAGAACAAGAAGAGATTTTACGGAATCATTAAGGAGAAGATCTGCCTATCAATTAACAAAAATTACTTTAAAAAGGGAGTTTTCTTCTGTCTGAAAAAAATATTCTGTAAGAAATACACCACTTAGCTTTTCCAAAAGAAACCATCACGATCTTCAATCAAAAATAACCTTGAATAAAAAGAAGTATTTTCACCAAACTGCATTCAGTCCCCTTCAGGAGAAAAAGTATGCAAGGTATTTCCATTTACTCAAGGGAAACCAGCTCCAGCTGATTCTGTAAAGAGAATTCTGGCGCTCTTTCAGATAAAAGGATGAGTACTTGTGTGCTTCCATAAAAGGATTTTCATAATTTTGTGTCCAGTTTTAAATAGTAGAGGCACCTTAGCTCTCCTTTCCAGTAATAACTTTTTCCTGTGATATTAACTCTGTAGGAGTAGGCCCTGAATGCACAACACTGCCTGACAGTTAAAAAACTAGAATATGGAGACTGTTTCAGTATTCTTCCACAGAATGGAAATTGGTTTTGTTTGAACATTTCCTAGTTTCTTTTTCAAGAAACTTTATCACTACAATGAAGGCGGACCTCACAAGAAAAGTATAAAGAAAACTTTCAGAAAAAAACATAGTAGTTGATAATTAAATATCACTGAATAAAACAGTAAAAAAAGATAGAAATACAACCTAACACAACAAAAAGGGTTATCAGCAGTGGCTTCAAAACTGAGGTGTTTTGTAGGAGAACAGAAACTAGATTCTAGTGTGCTTACATTCAGCTTTGTAGGTAAAATGCTGTTAACAGCAAATATAGCAAAGGCATCTGAAGAGTGTGCTAAATAATATTATACAAACTGGCTCCTTAAGACTGAAGAGGTCAACTAAAAACAAATAAGGCCTTAAGAGTAATGAAGAATGACAGGTCTCAGATCTCAAGCTATTAATTCCTGCAGATCTGTCAATGTTAGCTGAAGTCAGTGCTTTGCGTTAACCGAGCAGTTAAACTCTTTACTGAACACCAGTGCTCTAGGAATCAGCATTCTGCATCATCTTTCTAACTTCTGCCATTCAACAATTTATATCTAGAACAGACTCTTCTCACATACTGACAGTCCCCATCTACCAATCAAAAATACACAAACAGCAAAATACAACTTTAAATCAGTCCTGTAATTTTTTTCCAACCACTTCAACTCACAGCTGCAGTTTCCAAGTTATACAGTTTATAGGTTGAATGTTGGATTCACTGACAACACTGGCAAAACTCCCAGATTTACAAGAATAAAGCTAAGATTTGTGTCTGGTTGGTTTGTTTGTTTGTTTGTTTGCTTGCTTGTTTGTTTGCAATGGCTCCTCCCTTTCTTTCTAGAAGGGGGGTGCACTAAAGATAGGATTGTGTCAAATCCTATCTTCACAGACAGAAGCCATGAATTTGTTAAAAAAGAGCATACATACATGATGTATAAAGGAAATGTATGTATTCTCTTTTTAAGGTTATGGTCTTTACTCATATTTTGTTTTTTCAGTTTTTTCCTAATTTTCTTGTTTTTTCAAATAGTTTCGTTTCTGTTAACTTCTGCATTCACAAGGATCTTCAGGTCAAATAAGACAAATAGAAAACCTTATATAACCTCCAATACAAACACAACATAATCTTAGAATAGAATATTTCAGTTGGAAGAGACCTACAACAATCATCTAGTCCAACTGCCTGACCACTTCAGGGCTGATCAAAAGTTAAAGCATGTTGTTAAGGGCATTGTCCAAATGCCTCTTAAACACTGACAGGCTTGGGGCATCAACCACATCTCTAGGAAGCCTGTTCCAGTGTCTGACCACCCTCTTGGTAAAGAAATGCTTCCTAATGTCCAGTCTAAAACTCCCCTGGCACAGCTTTGAACCATTCCCATGCATCCTTCTGGCTACCAGGGAGAAGACATCAGCACCTCCCTCTCCACTTCCCCTCCTCAGGAAGCTGTAGGGAGCAATGAGGTCGCCCCTCAGCCTCCTTTCTCCTACCTCAAAAACTTAGTCCTTAGCTGCTTCTCATAGGACATTCCTTCCAGCCCTTTCACCAGCTTTGTTGCCCTCCTCTGGATGCATTCAAGGACCTTCACACCCTTCTTAAAGTGTGGGGCCCAGAACTGCACACAGTACTCCAGGTGAAGCTGCAACAACACTGAATACAGCCGGATAATCACCTCTTTTGACCAGCTGGTTATACTGTGTTTGATACACCCCAGGATGCTGTTTGCCCTCTTGGCTGCCAGGGCGCATAAACCATGGGATTTCCACAGTTATGTACTTAATGAGATATTTCTGACCCTTTCCATCTCTGAAAAAAAATGCCGGTGATCAAACAAGACTTGGTGAATTCCAAATTCATCCAATTCAACTTTAGGGAACTGAGACATTTGGACTAGGAAAAGAACCACTCTCTACTATCAAGAGAGAGGGATACCTCCTGAAGATGATTCATTCCACCTAAGTGCAGACCACAAACAGTGCTAACAAATTGCACTCATTTGTCTCTCTAATACTATGTTTTCTATGTAGGTATTGCGAATTTGCTGTCACCACACTAGCCAAACAGATGATGAAATCTCTTGAGCAAAAATACTGTCTTCCCATAGACTATATATACACAGCAACAGGATAGAAAGATTACTTGGTCCCTCTCATCTTGACCTGGTTTATTTTAATACCAAAGTCCTGCTTTCAGAAAAGGCTCACAGTACCTCCTTCTCCAGACAAAAACAGAGTGAGACAGAAGTACATATGGTCTAAAACTTTTCATCTCACTTTCTTCCCTGGACTCATAATGCTACCAGACAAAAAAGGTATAACTATTGCAGGTTATGTCCTATTCTTAGTGCTGTAACATGATATCCTAGTACCTTTCAAAGACCAGGATTTTAATCTACTCAATTAGACAAAAGTTTAGTTCTTAATCTTTTATTAATAAGAAGAAGGTTAGGTCACTGACTAGTGTTCTCGGCGAGAAAAAAACTTCTTAGAAAATGGTTGCTGGAATTTGAAACTACTGTTTTGCCTCGACTTTTCAGCATGAGAGATGAGTCAAATTATCAGTGAATCAACAGTTAAATCATTCCCACAAATCTACCTTAATGAATTATATGGGAAACAGTCTCATGGATTTAACTGCATGAATCATCAGACACTCTGTATCTGTTCCCCATGATCTTCTAATGTATTTCTCTTTGCTGCAAAATATTTTTGGGCATTGCTGTTTGATTTTTAAACTATAATAATATCAAGTGTTGATTGTCTGACAATAATAAAGTAGGTTTTTTTACCCCATGAAAGAAAGAGCGAACTCAACCCAAGGTTTCTTTGGTCAGGAAGAAAATAATTTGGGTCATGACTTTTGGTGGTTTAAGATGTTGCTTGTTTGTTGTTATTCTGAGTCTAAGCTTGAGACAAGCGAAGAGGAAAATGAAGAAAAAAACAAAGAGTGTCTTCAAAGCCAAAACCTGATATGTCATTAACAATAGTCGCTGGTATCTTTTTTAAGCCATTGGACTTTGCACGGGTGAGTCATTTAATTGTGTATTAAATCTTACAGTGTTATTGCTCTGTCTGGCTATCCTCTCAATGCTAAAACACAAGTTTTTGCCTCACATGTCAATTTTATCTCCATTAGTATGGCTTTTTGTGTTAAGAAACATTCAGCCAATGTTTTTTCAGGGCATAGATATTTCAATGCCATTTAATCTGTTGCACTATTGAATTTAAAGCTTCCAGTGAATCATTGATAAAAATAGAGGGGAAATGTGTTTCCAGTTAAGGTACAACTCTCAATGTCCTCTTATGAAAGTCCTTTCTCATTCTGAGCACCTTCCAGACATCTGAAAATCTATCTTGTTCATGAAACAGTATCTAAGGCTTTTAATAAAATTATTCTTGTCCCCTCCAAGCCTTAAGGTGACAGTCCATAGATTTGATTGTAGCCAAAGACTTGGGCTTTTGGGGCCTTTCTGAATTTTTCAGTATCAGGGCATCAGCAGATACAACTTTTTGAGTGAAGGTATGGATCAGATACTGTAGCTTGGCACAGATACTAAACTGATGCACAGGAAAGAGACTGAGAGAAGATTTATCTGAACAGGCTGCAGACATTAATGATGAATACTTTACTTCACTATGCCTAACTTTAAAAAGAGGTATATTTGAACTAGAACTGTATCTATTTAAGCCAATGTACTTCCTCTATGCTGAATAGACTTTGGCATCTTTACACCATCAACAAACCTGCCTCATGTTTTCTTTCCCTATGGACACTACATGTCTCTTCTGTCATTTTTTCCTAGGTGGAACTAAGAAAGCCAGAGGAGTAGAAGGAAAAGAAGATTAAACAAAAAAGATTTACCAATTTTACTGAGAATCTGCTATAGAATAGACTTGACAGGTTTGTTCAGCAACTCTAGCTTAAATGTATAGATCTGAGAGATAAATCTGCTATCAATCAAGTTCATCTTTGATGTGAATTCAGTCTACTTTTATTATTAAGAGATCTTGAGATAAAGACGAGTTTCACATGTCATTTTTCAGTCATTAGTCTTCTTAAAATAACAGAATGCAGCTGCAAAAGTGAAAATTACTGAACTTTGACCAATTTGTGTTCCTTAGTCCCACTTACCGTTTGCAGTTTCATTGTGCCTCTTAACTTGTTTTCATTCTGGTGTCATCAAGAGTTGTAATTGTATGTGTATACATACATAGACCCATGTATGTGTGTGTGTACATATACACAAACATACATATGCAAGACATTCTGAAGATACTATCTTACTATAAATCTTACGTACCAGTCAGACAGTCATTTTGTTTTTAAGCTACTTTATCATGCCATTACAAGTGGTATTCCTCTGGTCTAACCTAGACATTTTAATGTCAGCTGATGTAAGTCAGATGTTACTCCACAGGTTCTTTTATAGTCAGCAAAGAGAAATAAGACCCAACAAAGCAATTCAACTCACCTTAAGATAGATACCTTGGATAGAGCAGATGAATAACCGTGGAAGATAAAGACCATGGCTGCCTAGCGGAGACATAGGAATCTAACTTTTACGCATCAAAACTTAGCTGTTATGAATCCCAGTCTCCGTTATTCACTTCTGCTTACCTCCCATACAGACGCAGAAACTGCCTGAGAGATCCTCCTCTCTCTAAATGTCAGTGGGGTCAGTCCATCCTGCCTTCAGATTGCTGAAAGCCTTATTTCACTGTCCATAGAGACTCCATCAGATCCAAATGGTCAGCTAGTCACAACGCCCTCCACCTGGCTGTTCCACATTTTCCTCTCCTGCTTCCATGCTGCTCTGTCTTTTCCCATTCTCTCCCTGAGCCTGAGGTCACACAGTACCTCACTGGAGATAGACTTATAGTCCTATCAGAGTTGATTTTATAAATAAGAAGCCTTCAAATGACAGAAAATAACTAGCAATTTCAAGTTGCACAACAAGAGAAGTCAGACAATGCTTTTACAATCCTTATGATCCAATGATCAATTAGGCAGTTTATAGGTGCATTTCTGTTTTTGTACAAATAGCTCTTGCAAGCTTCGCCAAAATTTATTTCCATTTTATGACTCCATCACCTTATATATTGTACAATTCAAGAGCAGTTTAAGGCATTCTCAAAAATGTTTCTGAGGGATTAAAAATATCAGTTCAATATGGTCATTCATGATTATGGCTGACTTTTACAAATATTGAATCTCTTTTACAGAAGGGGTTATAAACAAAAAATCGGACTACAATAAACATCTACCCACACAAAACTGCATTCTTTACCCTATCTGTCAGCATGTCTCTGCTCCTTTTTCTCTCTCCAGGAACCATATCAGATAAGCAGAATGAAAATAATCATCAATATTTTCATTTGAAGTCCAACTTTAATGAGATTCTTGAGTTTTTCACTTAGGTCAAGGAGTTCGCACTATCCTTTGCTCAAAAAACCCCACCCAAGCTATATGTGAGTGGCAAAGAACTTATACCCTGGCCACATATTTTACATTTAAATTAATTCAAACTAATGAATGCTATGAAAAAGTGATCTCAATACTGAAAACATTAAAATCTATACAAAAGAGTGTTTTAGACTTCATGGTGCAGAATCACACTCTATGACTGGATTTATCATTGCTAGAAACTCAAGTACACCTAGCCTTGGGATCAAATAGGCTCCAACTTGTCAAACTTGAATTCAGTTTTTCCAATTAAACACCTCTGCAAATATTTTTATACAGCATAATCTCTCAACCTGTGCATTACATAATGACAGGATGGGTAATCCTTTATATTGTTGGATCCATTGGATACTTCAGCAATGTTCAATGGAAGTTAGTAAGTAAATGCATTTCCCACATATTAAACTCTGAACCATGCTGAGGTTTCTTAAATATCATTGCCTTCAGTTTTCTTCTTTTTCCTTCATTTCTCATGTCCTTCTTCAGTATATCAGTATACTTGGCTATCATCCTATTCAGTGTTTTGCACTGACCATTCAACACAATACTCTGCAGGGAGCTGCCGATGTCAGTCAAGGCACTCAGTTTTTTTGCTCACGTTTTGCTCAGCCTAAGGGCTGCTATCTTTTCCTTGCACAGCCTATCAGTTCCCATTTAAATCAGCATCCACTTCAGCACATTGATGACCCTCCTCTCTCCCTCCTCAGCCATCACTTTTTCCCCCTGTGCCATTTAGGCTTAATCACTCACCTCAGTAGGTTATTCAGCATATATTTGCGACAGCACGTCTGAGGGAATAGCTGTCATCACCCTACGCTTGCACCAGGCATGCTTCATAGCCCTCCCAACACCTGCACTCACAGCCTCACAGCAGCTCATCCCTGAACTGAGATATTCAAATTGCACTGCAGATTTTACTGTCTAATTGTATTGTTTTTTCATGGCCCTTCAGATCCACCTTAAATACATACACATAAACTGATACATACTGGCTGTCCTTCATAAACATCTTTTCCTAGTTCAGTCCTCTATTTTTCCAGGCTAAAGTCCAGTTTCTCTCTTTCATTACTTCACAACATTCACTCTAAGCATACTTCAGGAACTTTTCCTCTACTAGTCATTGTCAATTCTTTTTGCAACAATATAGGATCAAGGATGATCTTGCATAAGTCTGCTGCTTCTCTTTGCTGCTGTGCCACTATCAGGTACGGTCTTGTAATTCATAGCCAGCAGTTTTCACAGCCATAGGTGTTTCCATGTCCTTTACAAGGATATCTTCACTAAGATCACAAACACAAAATGCACTTTATTTCATGACTTTATTTTCTTGGACTACATGTTGAAGATACTCTCAGTAATCTTCCTAGCACAGGCTTGACTCATTATTTGTTTGATATTCTAGATCACCTATAAAATATTTGTTTGAGACTCTCCAGTCATTTCTCTGTGTAACTACTCACTCGTTGATATAATAAATTCATCCTTGTATATTCCCTCCATGTCAAAAAATAAAGCCCCATGGTGTGTTCTGTAATTCAAGTGTATGTGTTATTAGATACTTGTCACCTTAATGTAGTGGCACTGGTCTACATTTGAGGGGTAATCCACTAGTGTGTTATATACACTCTTCTGCAGCATTTTCAGTCCGGAGTGTGTATTCCTTGTGCATCCCAAATAAAAACAGCATCCCAGCAGCAACTGATTTCTCTTTGGGGCGTAGAGAGTCCAGACTGCTGTGCCAGTAAGCTGTGCTTGTTAATTAGGAGGCCACTGACAATTTTTGTGTTTCCATTTTTCAGTTCTGTTTAGTAACATGTTTGGAGAAAATTGTATGTTTTGTTCACAACTTGATGTGTACATGGAATATTTGTGAATACTCAGCAAAACGTTTTATTCTATAACCAATACATTTGAAGTTTTAGAGAAAATGTTCGAGTAGATTAAAAGACAATGAGTCTATATGTCTTCCCAATGCATTCTAAAATTCTCAGATACATGAAAAAGAAACAACAAGAATTTTATGTTGGGAGCTAACAGTGCTCCACCTCTGACAGTGAAACCTCTGGGTTCCAAACTGGTCATTGACATTTTACTACGTTCATGACTGGCAGAAGAAAAGGGTAAAAGAATATGCTTTACTCACCCAAGGAGTTTGACTGAATGAGTTTTCCATTTAGATCCTGCTTTCTGGGAGTGTCTATAGATTCCCTCTTTGTAAAGGAAAAAATCTTCATACACCTTCATTATAGCTAAAAAGCAATAGGAAAAATCAGCACAGTTGGCAAGTATTCCTTCTATTCTTGTTTGCTCCTTGCATTTTACCAGTGAGATTTTTGTTGTGTGTTGGACTGCATAAGTGTACTGTGTAACTACACCAAATTCATTAATTTCTCAGAAGTTGCCTGCTGTGAGTGAACCAAGGGAAATATTCCACCAGAGTTCTCCCAAAGGTCTCTTGTCAAGTTAATAGGGTTTCTCTGTCAGGGAAACACCCTGTCATGGACTTCTTCCAACACAGTAAGAAGAAATATTGCCTCGTGTAGGCTTACATAAGTTTTCTCAATTCCAGTGAAATCCAATTCAATAAAAAAAATCTCCTCAAGGTTCATGTATAAAATTCTCAGTTCTGACAAGCACCTGCATATTCAAGAAAAGTGTTTAACAGCCAATGTATATCCTGCGAAATATGGTGCAGTGATATGTATGCCTTTTTCTGAAACTCAATAGAGTTCATTAAGTACACAGCAACCTCCTTATGGAAAACTAGATTGTCTGTGTATATGCTCATCCTGACTGTCAGCTAAACGTGTGGAAAAAAAATCCTTTGTGTCCATAAAAATGTAAGGCCAAAGAGCTGAGGAACTGGAAGTTTTGTGCAAGAGAATGAAGATTATAATTTGCATTTTATGTCTATTCATTATTTCCTAGGGATATCAGTCACTTGTTTTTTAAGAAAAATGTTTTGGGTTTCTTTGCCACATTTGTTCTGCCACCTTAGTACCATTTGCTTTGCTATATGGTGGGCTACGAGATCCAGAGAAATGAAAATATTTTCCAGGTCTACATTACCTTTAGATTCCAGTGAATCAGAAGCATTAAATACAAGCTTAACTCCAACTTACTTTCACCTTCTGATTTTAACAGTCTTAGACTGCCACACAGTTTGGAACATGAGAATTAGTGAAATCCAGTTTCCTAAAGTCTTGCACCTTGGGAGTCCCATAAAGTACAAGTCTCACTGACCATTTTTATGTGGTTGGAGCATTTATAACATATGTGCCTGGTATAGATCTCCAATATCGAGTAAGGTGAGCTGATGCTGCAGGTTTTTCTGTCTGGCACACTTTCAAATTTCTTTTTCCTACCTGAATATTTTCCTAAACTTGAAGGAAATTAACCATCTTTACAACCTCTTGGCCTCTATCATACTTGGCTGAAAACAGAAAACATTCACAAATTTTAGGGGATGAAAGAGAACAGCCCAAAACATGGCCAAATGAGCCCATTTGCCCAGGAGAACTGGCTAAAAATATACTTTGCTAGTGAGGTCACTCACATAAAAAATGTATGCTGATAGCAACACACGGGGAATAAGTAGCCATGATGCTACCTAGGTGGCAAGTCTGGGGGAGAGCTATATCAGTCAAATCGGAAAAAAAGTTAAATGCTTTTAATGAATAATGTTACAGCTCTGCCGAGCTGTCGGCAGTACCAGAGCTCACACATATTGATAAAAACAGACCAAGTGGAAAAATAGCACAACTATTATTCTTAGTTTCTAGCTGCAAGCTCAGGACTCTGTTAGAGCTCTCTGCAAAGGTTTCGCCCCTCCCTCTGCCCCAGGCTCACCAGTGTATAGACCTGGGAGTTTAACTCTTGCGGATGTCCTTGTACCGCTATGTAAAATACCAGCTGTTGAGGTTTCTGAGCTGCAGAGGAGCCTGTGGAGGGAGAGCTTTAAAGCCGTACAAAGGAACAGAAAGGGGGAAGAAGACTCCCACTGGCCTTTGTCCAGGTGAGGGTGTCAGAGGAGAAGTGAAAGGGATGAGTCAGTCAAAAAATTACTGTAGAGGCTTCCCTGAATCTTGTTTTGATACCTTGACCAAAGGGAGGCAAAGAAACAGGGGTGAGTCCAAGGACTGCAAATTTTCCTTCTCCCACAGGAGGTCTGAGGTTAGAAGATCTCATCTGTCATCAGGCTGAGACAGGAGAGGCTAGTTTCATTTCTAAATCACATTGTACTTTGAAATCAAGGTCCGTATGTTCAGTTTCAGAAAACAATTTATTCTGTATCAGCAACTCTAAATCAAACACATGTTCTTGGCTCTGTGAAGAAACATCATACCTAAATTATTTCCACTGAAATGAAACAGGAAATTTTGAAGTATGCTTCCAGAATAACTTTAGTCTACATGAGAGAATTTTATCCATGATGACGTATATCTACATTTAATGTGTGTATATATGTATGTATCTATTTCTATGTATATGGAAATATATATACTCATGTGTATGTATATCTATATATATATATATACCTGCAATCAGGAGCTAAATACAGTCTTTGGAGTTAAGTGGGCTGGGTCCATGAAGTGTAGGGTGGACAGAGATGATTCAAAATCAAGCACTGAGATACTTTTATTTATTCAGTGACTTTGTCCTAATACGGACTGTGACTTGGACAGGATGTGATGATCACAGTCCACCAGACAACTTTGTTCCCTCCCACATAGAAGAGACTTTGCATTTTCCAAAATGAATGGATTAATTATTAATGAATCAGATGAGGTAGCAGTTTTCATAGGGTTGACTGTAGCTCATGCATGAGCTACCTCAGTCATGCTGAGCTGTCAGATCTATGCATATAAATGCAGCAGATCATAAGATTCATTCCACTATAGATTCCTCTGCATAAAATTCTTAAATAAGAATTTGTGTCTCTGAGACACACAAAGATACAAAAAACTAAAAGTAGTTGCTACAAAAGGAACTAATATGTAACACTGTACATTAATGCAGCCTAGTGCTTTCTCGAGATCTTTTTCTTGTGTCAGCAAATTAAATACTCCTTTTTTTCCAAGATCGTGATAGCTGAAATTATAAGTTTTATAGGGTCAAAATTTTGAAGTATTGCCAACAACGTGTTAGCTTTTCTTTTGATTGAGACTGACTAATGTGAGAGAAAGGATTATTTTCCTACGTCAGCACTATAACTATCAGAGTGTTTCCTAAAGTCCATTAAAAAAAAAAAAGATGAATGGGCAATATTAGATTTTCCATTTGAATGTTTTCAAAGCATTAATGAAACTTCACTATGTTTATTTGAAAATGGATTTATTTAAAAAAATAGTTTCATGATTTGCACCTGAAAATGCCAATTGCTCAGTTTCTATATCATAGAAAACAATAACATATGTCGGAGAGAAATTGTCATTCAAACTTGAAAGCTGTATAAAAGAAAGTTTTCAATTACATTCCTACACCTACTGTTTCACAATTGTTAAAAAATATGTATTTTTCTTAACTTTGAATATGCCCAAAAATCCAAGTACATTCATCATCAAACAGGATGACTTTCTACATCATGATCTTGAAAGGATCTTGAATGTTTTCCAGCTATTAAACATCACTTAGTACATTAGATAAGACTGGCAATAAGCACTTTTTAGTTCTTAAGTAATGACAAGTGAATGAATAATGGAAAAATCTCTTTCACTAGCTGGAGGTCATTTGCAGGATGTTTTGAAAAAAAAAAAAGTATGATATGGTTTTAAAATTAGAATTATGCCCTGATTGCATTTGTAGTATGGGAAGATAGAAGAGAGAATCAGTGACAAATTATTGGGTCATAACTGTGACTCATTTAAAAATCTCATTATAAGAAAAAAGAAAAAATGGAAAGTGATTTTACTCAGTGATATACACTCTAGGTTATATACTCTTCTTTAGATCTTGATTTTTCCACATACAGCATTACCTTAACCTGATACAGACATTTTCTCTGAAAAAGCATTGACACTTCAAAAAATCATATGAATTATTGAGTGGTTAAAACCTAACAAATGACTGATTATAGATTATTTTATGTGGAAAATTTAGTACTGACAGATTAATCCAGCAAACTGTGTATACATGGACTATGAATGCAATATTGGAGAGAGGTCTTAAATTTTATCTTGAGGATCTTAATTTTTTCATTTTCTTAAAACTGGCAGAAATTACTGTGTTCACTTCTAGATCAAATGCAGCATGGGAAAGAATATTTTCCTTGAGCAAACAAACTTGGGCAGAACAAAAAAGACTGATAATATCAATCTTGTTAAGTCTGAGCTTCAGATTAATTGCAATTGCCCACATAAAGAGCTTTAAGAAGTAATTTCAACTCCATGATGCACTGAAATCAATTAAATCTAATAATCAGGACCATTTCAATAATAAATCGGAGGTTATGATAATTCATTATATAATTGAAGGCAGTAGAAATGCAGAAGTCCTCTGAAGTAAAATGCTTCGGTTTTGCATCAGCCATCCATCCAAGAGGGGTGGACGTCCTGCATGATAACCTTTCCCCATCACCCCAAGCCCCGCATCCCTCAACCTCTCCAGTTACACTGGCCGGGGGGGGGCGAGCAGAAGCCTGCATTTTCAGGTGCTGCCAGCACCATCCATGACTGCAAACAGACTGTATTCAAGCTAAACAACTCTTTTGCAGTCCCTCACTCCCTGCTGAACTCTCTTTATTTCTCTAAGAGGTCAGGGATCTTTGTCACAATGTTCAGGAGAAAAATTCAAAACCGATAGCCTTCTACAACCAACAAGAGCATTTGGGCTCTGAAAGGGGAAATTCTGGGAGTATTCCAGCACTGAATGATTTGCTGGAGGGCTCATATACTGCAGCATTGCCTTCAGAAGAGAGCAGGCTTGGTGGGTTGACCTCAGCCAGTGGAGGAATTGATCCCAGCCCTAGAGATAAGAGCTTTGCTAACATTTAACTCCTCCTGCACAGCCCAAAATTGTTATTTTATCAGTGAGCAAAGAACTGTCATGGGAAAAAGGCACATTTCCAGCACACAGATTGTGCACAAATTTTCAACAAATCTAGTTCAAGGTCATTTTACTCATTATGGACTCTTGGACTCTGATGCAGTATACCTGCCTTTAGGGGCATTACTTGCCTACCAAATGTCCCTGCATGAACTACGGTGCATAAGCCTGTTTTATTCACTGGGGAATGCAATTTGTGTTTTCTAATATTTTGATACAAGGACATTGCACTCTTTAATTATTTCAATAATAATATTATCATCTTCCAAACTTACCATACCTTGCACTGGTCCTTTGTCCATGATTTCTTTCATTATATCGGTTTCCTGAGGGGAGATGAGAGCAGCAGCAAAGAGGGCAAGGGAAGATAATACATTCTATTAAATAAAATTAAAACTCATACTAATTTATTTTTGTGTACATACATATATATGGTATAAATGTTCCATTGTACTTGTATTTTGCTAGAGAATATTTGGTTTACCAAATGAACAAAACCTTCAGAAACATGTTTAAGAAGCACTAATGCACAGTTATGACTGCATACTTTCTTTTCTGTCTCTTATGTCTATAGGACCACAAAGAAACAACTTTAAAGAGATGATGTAAAACTGAGAAACTATAAAGAATTTAAACTCTTCTGAAAATACAAGGGCAATATAAAGGAAAATTCACAGCTCTAGTCTTCAAGTGAAGTGAACTTATTTCCATATGCCAGATAATTTTCAGTCCCCAAAGGAGAAACATGGGTGAGACAATGGGTGAACAACATGAACTTACTTTTGAGGAGACCCTGTAGTGAGAGGCACACCGGTATAACCGATTGGATTCTTCTAAAGCATTGGGACACGGCCCATTTGTATAGTTTTTCCCATATTCACTTGACACATAACAGTGATTTTCATCTGATGGCTCCAGGTGATTGTTCCAAAATGATGGATAACAAGCATAGGATACAACCCTGTTCAGATATTTAGGAAAAAAAAAAAAATTTCATAAGAAGCTTGCTTAAACATGTTTTGCAGTTTTATTTCAAGATTTTACCTATTTTACAACTGTCATACTTCAAGTAACTTTACAGAATTTACTCATTCTTCAAAAGTGTGAATGTCTCATATCTTCAACTGGAAGGCATTTGCTTCAATTCATATGCATGATGTTTATGATTAATTTTCAGTCGCAGTAGCCCTCCTCCCACCCTTCTCCAAAGAGAGGTAGGGTAGAAAATGTGTTTCAGCACTTGTCACCTCGTACATTCATCTCATTAATGATGCATGAAAGTTCACACTGAATAAGATCAATAAATTACCAATGTTGTCAACAGGATCCACTTAGCAAAAATGGCTTGTGAAATAGGTATATCTGCAGCAGAAAATTTTTAAAGGAAATGAACCATTTTCTAGTTTTATCTATCTCCTATTTTATCAGGAATGCTAGTGAAAAGCTACAGGTCTTTTTATTTCTTTTACCTAAAAAGTCTCTGACCTTCCATTTTTCTGACAATATAAAGGGAACATTTTCTCACATTTTTGTGAACATTTGTTGAGATAAAAAAGTCTCTATTCATTTTTTAAACGTTTAGGTACAAATAATTGGTGTCTTGTTGGCGTATGAGTAAATGTAGTGCTTATTCCCAAGAGAGGTATAACCCTTGGTGATTAATATCAATAGTTTAATTAACATTAACAACAAACTTCCGGAGGGGTGTACCTCCTTAAAAGAGAACTGAACCTCTACTACTAGAAATACATCTGAAATAAGTACAAGTGAGAACATAGCCTTGGAAGATGTTAAGCACTGAGCTTTTGGTAAGTTAACGAACAATCCAACCGTAGAGCAGTACTAGGGGAGGCGTTTGGACAGGGGCTTGTGACTGGGTTCCTCCATCTTGAATCACAAGGGGAAATAAAAATAGTACGTTTTGTGGAGTGATGCTGGCAGAAGGGACTTTGCCCAGACTGAAACACTGACAAAATATATGACACAGAACAGGTGAGACTGGGTAGACGTCAGAGAGGTGGGACTTATTACAATTTACAATTTTGCTATTTTGCAGTAACGTTCAGGCTGTTTTTCCTTAATGGAAAGATAGGTTTGTGCCTGGAAGTGAATGTGGACCAAAGGACAAACAGAGACCAACTTTGTGACTTCTAAACACTTGGCATCCAGTGTGCACAAAAGGCTGGGGACTATCCCAGGGGGCTCAGGCCACAGGGCTCCTTCTGGCAGTTCCTGGTTGTTGACAACAATAAGCCTCCCAAGGAAACTAAAATGGCAGATTGTGCCATGATATCACGGGGGTATGTGTCTGGTCTTTACAGCTCCTGAAAACACTCTGGCTATTTCTTAGAAAATCATCTATGTCAAAACGTTTTCCAAATGCTGAGAGAGTTTTTGCTCACATATACAGCAGTTAAATTTTTCCTAACAGTTATTAGAAATTTACATTAAAGTTTTCAGTTTCAAGGTTTTAGAGTTTATCTACAGGAAATATGACTCATTTTTAACACTTTTAAATGAAATTCTGTATTCTACAAAGATGTTAATTTAAAAATATTAAGTCCAGTAGTCACTGGGCAGTTTCTATTCTAACAAAGATTTCAAACCCACAAAAATCCATTTATGAAAAGAAGCATAGAGGAAACGTGCAATAGCAAATATGTGAATTGTATTTATTGTTTTAAATGAAACAAAGACAAATCTTCAAATAACAAAGAAAATTTCATCTGTCCAACAAGTTTCTAGTTGCAGGCTTCAAAGACTTGAAGGCATTTAACACTGATGTTGTCAGAGGAGTGATTGTGAAGGACCTGTGATAACTCACCTGAGACTTTTAAACCCGTGGTAATTTTGGATTTGAAGATCTCCGAAGTGCTAAATCAAAAGAGCTTTGAAGCACAAGTTAAGAGCCCTCATTGCATCCAAGAATGGAGATGGCTAATGAAAATAAGAGGTGGTTTGAAGGAAAGGTAAGGAGGGGTTTTAATTCTTTACCTTGGCAACACATCAAATGAACTGCTGCTTCATACAGTAAGTTTGTTTCTTTCAAGTAGCTTATCCTGAATTGTTCATCTGTTTTGACTGTTTGACTAACTGAACATCCCTTTTACTTCAATAAAGTGAAGGAAACAAAGCATATATTTTAAATGCACTTTCTAACAATCTGAAATACTCAAATAAAGGCTCACCGTTTCTTCCACTTATTATTTTATCCTTTTTATGAGATATTGGGACCTCCTAGTTTTCTACATTATACTGCTAGATGTTTTCAAAACAATATATGATTTCTGTGATAATGCCATGGAGGCCTGTGAGAAGGTTTATTTTAAAGAGTATAATTAAATAGTTCACTGAAGCAGAATATTTTAAAATAGGCAGTCCTATAAAAAGGATATGTATTTAAGCAGCTCACCAATTATACCGAACTTTCTGAATCTGAAGAACTGAAAACCATATTTCCACGCAATACCAAGGACAATTATGTTTGCCTGTGTATACTTAGTTTTCAGGATTTTTACAAGATGAGCACATACATGCTTCAGCTACTTTGAATAAGACATGGCATTTTCCCATTAGCATTTGGTGGTGGAAAAATTGACCATAAGGAGAATGTCTTTTTGCTTACCAAATTCTTTCTGCCCAAGGAGCTGCAAAAAGCTGCAAAAAACAATAATTCTGCCTACATGAAAAGGGATTTTACATCTACGGTTGTCAGGTTGTTAGGCTGTTATTGGTTAGGTCTCCAGTCTACTCACTGGCAACCCCTTTTTATCACTTCTGAATGTCTGAAGGTATTCTGGATTCCCAGATTTCCAATGGGGAATGGTAAGTATTTAGGCCAAATTGCTGGGTAGAAGGAAACCTTTGGTTTATATATGTATACATATATAATTTTTATAAAATGTATCTATCTCTATATACACATTCTAGTCACCACTGATCACAGATTTCCAAAAGAAATAAAGGATTGCTGCTGAGTGCAATCAGGCCTGCAAGGCAGGTAAGGTGAGCAAAGACAGTCCTCAGAGCACGATCTAGCATAAGCAGGGCAGGAGTAGGTGAGTACAACCCAGTGTAAGGTATGGTATGACACCTATTGCTCACGTGTACTTATAAACACCTCAGAGGGAGAAAACAGAGGAGAAATTCATTCCTGGGGTAGGGTTTTTTTTTTTTCCCTTCTTTCAGTTGGATTGTCCCGCTGGAGTTGTCACAGGTTCTGGATGGATGGGTCTTACTTCTATGGCAATAGAGTGAAGCACCAAATGGCACACTGGCACACTAGAGCTGTGTGGTAATCCAGACATGATGACTCATTCTGAACTAACAGTCACTTTTGAATCTTACCATGGTTTCTGCAGTCATGATTAACATAATTTAACAGCTCTTTGCTGCAACATGAGCTTGTACATGCTGAAGCATCAGCACAACAGCAAACATTAAAAACATTTCAAAGAGAAGACCTTGCCAGAAGAGTCATAGAAGTAAGACAGAAATAAATGTGAATGTGTTTATGTGCATAGATACATACATGTATAAAAAAATACTACTAGGAGCAAGCAGCATCCAGGGAGAAGCAGCAAAAGTCTGCAGTGTGTTCATACATTCTTGGCAGAATTCATGTCATGTTCATGAAGTCATGTTTATATCTTCAACCTAATGAAAATTTTTGTGTTTTTATTGTATTTATATGTCTGAATTGTGAGATGAGAACAAGTTAAGTTGGCCAAAACTAATAATAATAATATCCTTATCATACCCTGAAACTGCTAAGAGCCCAAGGTACAAATCAGATCAAGTCCTGATTAGAAGCCGTATTTGCATTCAAGTGTGTAATGTTTTTGCTACCTGAAAATGAAATGTTTCTTCCTCATTCTTAAAGACTATAAGCTTTTAATTTCTCTTAGCAGATAAAATACATATTTTCAAACCACATTGGTTGCTCCCAAATTATGGCTTGTAACAGAAATGCCTAAAATTAATAGAAATTAGAAATGGAATACAGATTTATGGTTTAATTAATGGAGGAAGATAGAGAGAGACAGTGAGAGTTAAACAGCGATTCAGCTTCCCTTATAGCAGATTTCACTGCCAATTGGGTGCTCAGTGATTCTGAAAAGTCAGGTCTCAGCACTGGCTGAGCTTTATGGAAGTCTTCCATTTACTTCACTGGGGATAGTTTAGGCCAGCACTTGATTTTCCTTAAAATCTTTCAAAAACCTTAGATAAGCACACTTCAGAAATCAGAAAACCAGAAGCTTTAAAACAGCATTGAACACCTGCTGTGAAAATTTACAAGCCCACACAGAAAATCAATGTGCTTGCTCCCTATTGCAGGTATGGAGATAATGAAAAAAATGATTGCAATATACTGGCTCATAAAATAAAAGTCACCTGAAAGTGTAAGGAAGCAAGTATTATTTAACAGGGCTCATTCAAAAGACACTTCAGACTTTTATGCCATAAATTTCCATTTTTTTCACTGTCAAAGGTGAAGGGTTATGGATTATGGGATTTCAGCTACAAAAATGATTCAATTATCAGTCCAGTGAACCAAAAAGGTTAATTCTTTTTTTTTTTTTTTTATACTATTTGCTCTTGGTCACTGTCAGAGGCAAAATATTGGGCTAGATGGACCCTTGCTCAGACCTAGCATAGCCATTCTTGTGTTCTTCCAGTATCTGTCCTCACAGATATTTGGATATTTTCCTTAAGGTGTTTATTTGTGTCTGGAACTGTTGGAAGAGGATTTGAAATATCATTTGAACTTGAGGAAAGAAAATAAGGATTTAGAAATGTTGTTTATAAAAATAAGTAAGTACAGATATTTTCATGTGTGGTACTTTGATGGCAAATCAATGATCATGGATAAAAATGGGTAGCCCGCAAAGTCTGTAAGAGTGCAATGATGTTGTACATGTTGGAGTTGGCCTCATGGGGACAAGAAAGCTGGATGAATGACTAAGAAAATAGTCTTGGACTGCGGAGATTTATTGGAGATGTAGATGATTGTCTCCAAAAAATTAGTGATGGTTCTCACAACTGCCCTGCAGACCCTTTACTCAGACAATCAGCTGCAAGAGGCTGGTGAATACCATGAGGCATCTCTGGTCACTGAGCAATGATGCAAGTACTTGGGACTTTGGAGGTGAAAAGGCAGTTCACAGGTGTGCTCTGGTGAGCTGAGGTGCCCTGCCTCTATCCTTCCAGGCTTGCATCAGTCAGAAAGCCTGCTCTGCACACCACTTTCACACTGGTACTCTGTAGTCAGTCAGGGAGCAATCTCACTGCTGCGTTTACACCAGCACAAGCTCCTGATTGATAATGAAGTGCCTCATACAGCTTCAGCCTGCCTTGCTTTCCTTAGAGAAAGAAGCTAACTCTTGATACTTAAACTGCCTCTGCAGAACAGGCTGCATCACTAACCACACTTCTTCAGGTAAAAAAAATACAGCTTCCTGGTATAGGAAGAATCTTATTATTATGGGCTCATGGTGGTTACGCCTATAGAGGGATAACAGTCAGAGGGAACAGAAGATTAGGAGGTAGTCCTATTGGTGCATTCTTTAGGGCTTTTCCTCTAAAAATAGCTTGCTCCAACTGTTGTGGAGAAAATGCTCATTAAAATGGATCTCTTATCTTATCTCCACCGGCAATTCTTGTGGTCCTGTCCTTAACATGGTAAGCAAGCAAACAGTTCAGTGAGAAAGAGTGGTATTTACTCTCTTAAGAGCATGAGCTACTGATTAAAAGGAGCTTGTTCTTCTAGTTACAGAAAAGTATTACTTAAAATGTTAAGCTATCAATCACTTTCATTTCTTCATGAATGAGACTTTGCCTTTACCCCCATGAGGTGCTTAGGGGCCTTTGCTGGGTGAAATCCCTTACTGCCCATTGTAATCACTCACCTAAAGGGTATCCCACTCAAAACCTAGCTCAAAACTAGTTTGGTGTTTAAACCCTGAAACAGAAAGACAGAGGAACACTTGATGTAAACTCTCCCGGCAACAATACAAAATCTTTCTCAGATCAGAAGGAGCTTGGCGCACTTGAAGAAAGCGGAATGATCACTTTGTATACTGTGTCCATGTGAATGACAGTGCTTTGGTCTTCACCTGGATCCCCAGGCTGCCGTGTCATCTGTGATGTCTGATGCATCACGTCTGACATTCTTTTGTTCTTTCCATGTTTTTTTTTTGTTTTTTAACTAAAATTAAAAGTTGACAGACAGCACACTTGAGATCTCTCTGTCAGTATCAGGTACATCAAAGACAGAGTAAGGGATGAAACTGTATGAAAGTGGGAGAGGAAATAGATTTTGGTACGGAACAGGAAGTACAAAAAGTTTTCTGATAATGTGAGAAACAGCAGGATTTAATTATACAGTATATAAAATCTGGTTATTGCAAATTCTCCTGGAAGCTGAAGCACGTGAAGTTCAAGGAGCTGACTGGGAACAGGCAGCACAGATTTACCATGGCGAATTATGCCTCACCATGAGATGATGAGATGAGATGATCTGACCATGATGAAATGGCTGGCTCCATGGAGAATAAGAAAAACAGTGGATATCATTTATGTTGACTTTATCAACATTTTCAGTATGGTCTCCTGTGGTGGTGTTCTAGTTTATTGGACTAGATAAGTTGCTGACAAGGTCAGTAACTGAACTGGACTGGCATGCTGAAAGGTCGACAGATCCAAGTGACTGGTGTCTGTTTACTAGTGGCATTCCTCAGAACACAGCGGCAACACTGTTTTGCATTTCTATTAACAATCTGGACAGTGGACCATAAGGCACCCTCAGTAAATATGTGGAGGATGCCAAATTAGTGGGGAGTGGTTAGTATGCAGCGCTGCTATTCAGAGCAACATTAACAGGCTAGAGAAATGAGCTGACAGAAACCTCATGAAGTTCAACAAAGGCAGAAGGCAAATCCTGCCTCTGAGCCAGAACTGCCCGTGCAGCCGTACTGGCAGGGCACTGCTTGTGTAGAAAGCAGTTTCACAGAGAAGGACCTGGGGTCCTGATGAGCAGAAAGTTGAACATGGGTGAGCAGTGGGCCCTCTCAGCAAACATGGACAATCAATACTGGGTTGTGTTAGCAAGGACATAGCCGAGACATTGTGAAAAGTGCTTATTCCCCTCAAATTGTCACTTGTGAGGTTGCATCTGGAGTACTGTGTTCAATTATAGGATCCCCAGTAAAGACACTGAAAACTGAGCAAGTCCAGTGGAAGGCACTTAGGGGGCTGAAGCATATGATATGTGAGGAGGGGCTGAGGCAGCTGGATTTGTTCAGCCCAGAGAAGAGAAGGATAAAAGGGGATATAACTACTGTCTTCAACTACATAAAGAGAGGTCATAGAGGAGACAGAACAAGACTCTTCTTGGAGATGCACAGTGAAAAGCTGAAAGGTACCAGTCACAAGTTGTATCAAGGAAAATGTTGATTAGATATAAGAGAAAAATTTTTGACCACAAGAGTGACCTGCTGCAAGAAAGGTTGTGGAACCTCCATCCTTGGAGACAGATACTCAAAATATGACTGGGGCCATGGCCTGAGCAGCCTGATCTAATTTCAGAGTTAGTCATGCTTTGAGCAGAACGCTGGACTAGGTGACCTCCAAAAGTTCATTCCAACCTAAATCTTTCTGTGATTCTATAAATCATTATGTGTCATTTTAAAAAGGTTCTACCTGTTCATGTGGAGTTTGAGAGCTGTTAACTTTGCTTAGTCTGACCTGAAGGAAGAAGGATCTAGGTATAGTCCTTGCTACAGTGTTGCATTCTGGTACAAGCTTGGAATGGGATGATTACAATCTGCTTTATATAAAGACAATGTTTGATCCTTTTGAACATTTAAAATGTTGTCTCATGCAACTGGCTGCTAACTCAAGGTTGTTTAACATGAAGAGCCTGAATCCCAAGAACCATAGAAGTTTTGAGTCCACTTACGGTATTGTCTTTGACATAAAAGAATCCTTTCTTGTTTGTCTTGCTGTTAGAGAGGCTACCAGTTGTATTACAGCTAATGCAAACATCTAGATGTAATGAGGCTTAAATGGGAGGTGGGTGGTTGCAGAGTTTTCTCACTGAGAGCCCTCATTCAAAATAGTCTTTGCTTATTTCTTTGGGAATGCTTCATAGTTCATGGGCTTCATGAAACTGATTTAAAGAAGGTGTAAATGAGAGAGAGTGATAGTCTTGATGAAGTAATACACTTAATCTGACCTAGGACAGAGCTAAATGCCTCTTTTTTGGAAATGTCAGAAATCATTGTAACACAAGCAACATTGTAACTTAAGCAACTGGTTCAAGTTAAAATAATCTAAAGAGTTACATAAAATATTTACCCATGTGTTTTCAGATATCTCCAGGCACCATCAATACTTCCACCATTACATCCGTATTGATTCCTGGTATCACAAGAGATCAAATTCTGAGCGGAAAGGTTGTCTGTGATCTGACCTTCAGAATGGATTGCTATTCTATCTGCTGCAACACCTGTTTTGAAATAAATTTTCTGTTGTCAAAAACAAATAATTACTCACAAATTCACACTGGTTATTTTGAAAGAGGGACTGAAATACAACCTCAATATTTTCTGACTGTGCAGATATCTTTACAAAACAATACAAAGATAACCTGTATAGACTTTCGAGAGAGAGGGTTGTGAAACTGCAAAGCATCATGAGCAACTTTGCTGTAATATTATAAAACCATAGATCTACTGGTTATCATAAAGTCCCACATATCTAAACATCAGATGAGGCAATTACATAATTTAGTCTGATAGTCTCTATCATCTGTGTAAATGCATATTCATCTCTGGTTGACTTCAGCAGAAGATGCAAATACTTCCCCACCTCTCTGCAGGTGAATCTCCAAATCTCTTTTCTTTTTTTTCTACCTTCCTTCCTTTATTTGAGAAAAAAGAAAAGCAAAAATGAGCAGTCCTACGAAGGTGAAAATTCAAGACTGAAAGCATGTATTGGTTTTACTGGAAAGAATATTTTGAAATGGTCATATTAATGTGTAACTGTGGGATTCATTGGACCTTCTTCCTTTATCGCACAAAATTCTTCTTCTGAGATAGACACCTTAGATGTCTGAACTCAATCAGATAGTCATAATTCTAAGTACTAATACATTTATGCACTGATTTAAAAGCAGATTAGGTTAACTAAATTGTAGGTGAAATTAAGCCACTTCTCCTTTCTTTAACGAGTGATAATGAAACAATTATTAAACCCCAATCCCAGTCATTAACTGTGCTTAAATTATATATTTATTATTGTTAGCCTTTCATTTTTGAATCTGAAAGTAAAAAAAAAAATGCCTTGACATCTAAAGCCCCATCAAAATCAACACTAACATCAGTGAACTTTGGACAAGACTGCCAAAGAGTGAATCTGCTGATGGCAGCTGACAACAACTGTGTTTTGTGCTTTTGTGAGGTGTCACATGATAATGAATTTATTTTAATAGTTGTAAAAGCTTTTTACTGAAAAGTTCTAGAATTACTCATGATAAGAAAAAATTATACAGCAGTGCTTGGCTATTAATTGAGCAACAATTAATCTTACAAAGAAAGATTGAAAATTCAGATTGAAAATGTTAGATGCATCTAAACAACATGAGAAAGCATCTCATAATATTTAGCATTGAAAATAATTATGCAAATTAAAATCAAAAGATTCACTTATGAAAGGGAAAATTTAGACTGAATATCTGGAAAGTCTTTCCCTCGGTGAGCTCTGTTCATCTCTGCAGCACTCTGTCAGGAGAGCTTTTAGAAGCTCTCTTGGTTTTCTCTTTTAAAGCTACACTGGACAAGACATATTGGTAACAGAGTGTGTTCAGTCTGGCTTTGGCAGGGAGCTGGGATTAATTGACATAAATGCTCCTTTTCTTCTCTTACTGCTGTGATTTAAAGAAGCAGTTGCAGAAACCTGCACCTGTGAGGACCCACTGGACGGATCAAGTCATAAAGATTGATTGCATAATTTTTTTCTCTATCTTTATGTATCCCAATACGTACTGAGATTTATTGCAGCATAACAAAAATGAACATAACTAATCACTGTAGCTTCTTTGGAGAAAGTGACACAAACATTTGTGAGCGTTTTTCATAAAACCAGAGGTTGTAGCACATGAGGTTGAATTGCATTACTGACATTTCTTTGCTTACAGAATTTGAAAATAGTTTCTTCCACAAATATCTGAGAAGTTTCAGGGTTTTCTTCTCATAAAATTATTGAAAAGATCATACTTAATTTATTTGATTAGCAAGGGTTGGACAATGGCAAATGCACAAATATATAAATACATATAAAAAAAATAAAGCCTACCTGTTTTAGGCTTTCAAGTCAAGCATGTAGTTGTGCAAGCAAGGGATGCAGATTTTTTAAAAGTTACTCTACCAGTTATGATAAAGTGCATTAGCCAATTCATTTTCTACTTTCTGTCACAAAAAAATCTCCGTATGTTACACAAACTTATGAAAAGCAAACAAAGCTCTACAGCTTAGATTGACTTTTTAAAACTTTGGGACAACTTAGAGGGAAAGCTATAGCAATTTTCACTGTTCTTATTTGCTGATAAAAAGTGAACAGCAAGCCGAAATTACTTCATTACTAATCACTACAAATTTTCATCACACATCTAACATCAATGACATTTGTAAAAGGAGAAAAAAATTAATATTACTTGCGGTTGAAAAAGCCCAGGATGCTCCACAGTTTCGTTGATCCAGAGGATCATGAATCCACTCAGGCCACGCATAAGTGGCTGCAAAAAATGCAGGAAATTTTTCTTCTGGAAGTGAGTTTCCCTAAAACAAAATGTAGGAGATCTGTAAATGTTTCAATTCATAATTTTCTCTTAAATTTTACCCTAATTTTGTTTTTAAAATTCTTAACTTTTAAATTGAGGAAACCTAAAACATTGGCACCTGTGGCTTCCTGAGCATTCCTGTGGTGGTTACCCTGTGGCTGGACCCCCTGAGAGTAGGGGGGTTCTGGCACTCCACTAGCTGAGCTGGAAAGCTGAGCTCCACAACTGCCAACCTGAATGACCTGTCCAGTTTCTCTCTGATTTTTATCTCAAACAACAATTCCCTATGAAACATTAACTATGACCCAGATGGCATTTTTTGGAAAGAAATGCCTTCTGCTACAAATAGCAGTGAAGTACCTGTTACCCTATACTCCTTGACACATGGCTGTAGATAGGAAATTTTAGTTACCATGGGGGAGATATCAGTACATTGATTTGTCTTTTACACAGAGGTTTTTCAATCATCTCCAACACTTATTCTCATTACAGAATGAAAATCAAACACAAGCTTTGCACAAATATCCACATATGCAAGAAGCATCTGGTACAACTGCTAATAATCTACTCTGTGTTCAGCATATCAAAACCATTGACCCATTTTTTTTACTGTTGAACTTTATGGAATGATTGCTTATGCTGTGCAGGGAAATAAGAATGGCCAAAGAGAATTGCAATATTAGTCCATCCAGTCTATCAGTTTTTCTCAAACAATTGTTGATAACATCTGTTCCAGAGAAAAATACAAGATACAAACATGATAATCTGTTCCTAAGAAAAACATTCCTTGATGCTTCTTTCTTATAAGCAGGCTTATACCCTGAAGCACAACAGCTTCTAACCTGTTCAAATTCCTTTATTTTACTTCGACTTACTTAGTCTTCTAATTCTGGGTGTCCTTGCTGCACCATTTTTCTGAATTGCTTATGTGACTTACAAGACTACATAGCTTTTCCTAAGATGATTTAAACATTTGAGGACAGTTCTTTCAAACTATTTCAGGACTCTTTGGGGAGCAGAACTTTATCACTTTGGCTGTATCCAGATCACTTTTTTCCATACATTGGGAAACAGCAGTGCCACCATCCATCTTGTACACCTGGGTTTCCCACAGAAAACCCATGGCTGAGAAGAAATGGGTAAGGAAAAAAGAAGCCTGTACCTCAGGTCTGTATCTGACATTAGATTGGGATACAGACTCAATAACTCTCAAGTGCTTCTAGGTTCACTATATTAGATGCAGGCTGTGAGTCTTAAGTACCATTAAAGTATACTGCAAGCTGTTAAGTGCTTTTGAAAGTTTTACCCCCCACTCATAATAAGCCAGTAATCTTTTCAATCTTGATAAAATATTAACCTCAATATTTTGATTGATCACTTTCAGAAGTCTGGTTTTTCAAAACCTTGTTAGATACATGGAACTTGCAACCTCAAATGACACACAGAAAGCAACAGCTAATTTAAAGGCTATCTTGCTAAACTATCATTAGGTTCATTATTAATGAGTAAGCGCAAGCACAATATTTACTTTGAGGATGAATCATCACAGGCGAAATCCCAGACAAATAGTGTTTCTTTTACATTATAAGACTGCTCACTATCAGCCAAGCAAAATTTGGCAAAGGTTGTTTAGCACACTTATGTGGGCAATGGCTGCTTACAATGCTACAAATGAAGCAGTTGAGAAAAGCAAAATTCTAAACAGATCTTTGGTCTGAGACAATGTGTTATTTTACATATTCCTAAACAACTGCCAATGTATTTAATAGCCTCATATTGTAAATCCCAGAGCAAATCCCTCATTAACCCTCAGCCTTGTCATTTAGAAATGCAGGATTTACCAGTAGCCAGAAACATTAGCTTCTTGTCTGAGAAATTGCTACCCTGATATTGAGAAACACTGCTGGTCTGTGACAAACAGTAAGTCTAGACAATTGTTTCTCAATGTATGCTCCATGGACCAGCATCAGACAGAACAATGCAATCGGTACAATGACTGGCAAACTATTTTTAAACCTTCATATGTGTTCTCTGCAGTGAAGCTAGTGGTCTGGCGAAAGCAGGAAGGTGAGTGGATATAAAAGAACACGTACTTCAGTTATCACTTCTTTAGAAAAGTTAGATGGCCCATCAGAGAAAAAAGGCTGAAGATCACTGACTTTTCAAAACTTTTCAAAGTTTTTCTGAGGGAAAGCAATATTTTTTAAATGTAGGAAAAATGTTCTGGACATCACTTGCTTTGTGAAGACAAAATGGTCATGCATGACCTTCAGTTTGCAAGATGGAGATTTACAACTGCTGAGATTTTTTACTATGAAAAGCCATATATCAGAGGAACAGCTAGTGTACTTTCTATACCTTTACATTGTCTTTACAAGTTCTTTGATACTTAATCCAAAATGGTGCTTTATTACTAAACTATGCATTCCATTTTCTTGTAAGATGGCAGTTAGGTGAGCACCTTGTTGCCGGCAGGTGCAGACCCCACCGTTGTTGCCATAACATGTACTGACAGAATACCACCAAGACTGTATCACAATGTGTTTTAAAGGTGTGGCAATTATTTTTGTGCTACACAGAACTTCTAGAATTATTACACTATCTCCTGCAGTGAGTAAACACTTTCAAAACGCCTTCTCAGATAACACACATGACACTATTGGGAGGTTCAGCTTTGTCAGGAGTCACAACAGTTTTAGTGGTGTATTTAGCTGTCAGTCTATATTCAGGCATAGCCATATTCTGCAGCAGAGGGTCCTCATTCAGATTTAGTTCTTGTTCCATATCATTGCCTTTTAGGTATTTTAATGTGCCATCACGTTAAACTACCCTTCCTGACATAAGCATCGCCTTATTGAGCAGGTATAGTCTTTTATTAATAGCAGACCTTTTAAAAGCTCTATGAGCAACTTCAAGAAGTTTGTGTTTTCCCTAAGATGAAATGTAGCTCTGTCACACCATGTAATTGGAAGCAATGTTATGAAGCTATATTTGTAGTTGGATATGTCAGTCAAAGAAACAACTGAAAAGCCTCTACTCCACAACCAAACTTTTCAACACTCCTGAGAACTAAGACTCTGCCGTAGATATAAAGTGGTTAACACAGAAGGGCTTTACATTCTTGAATCTTTTTTTCCATGCAATTGAGTAAGGAGCCCCTTCTACACAAAAATGTTTTTCTCAAGCATCCCCAAAAGACAGTAGGAAATAATCAGAACAGCTGGCCCTTAGGTACCAGAAACTGTCATTTATTCCCTAAATAGTAGACCAGTAGCATGCTGAAGAAATGGTTTTTATTTAAAGTAAAAAAAGTTGTATTTAATGAATGAGTAGCTATGGTTTTCTTTCTACATTAGCAAAGCTGCCAGGTTTTAATCAGGCCAACACAAGACAGAGCCAAAAACTCCTGAACACTAATTGTAACATTTTTATCAACTAAATATATGACTTTGGGCAAATGACTTGCAGTTTTCTCACTTGCTAAACAGGAAAGACAGTAATAATCCCAGAGAATGCATGAATATTTAATTAGTGCCAATTTATTCACAGTAAGTAACTAGTACTTTGGCCTGCAGGTGAATTAGTATTCAACAAAGTCACTTAAAGGTCAAGCCATTAAGGTTTGGAGAATGTCTCTGAAAAATATTAAAAAGTTGTTATTTCTGAATTTCGTCATTCATATCTTTTTATTCTCTTCTGAGCTGTCACCTAGTTACAGGTGAAGCTTAATGAAAACACAGTCATGAAAACTCACTTGTTTTTTATTACTTAGGACTTTGTGTTAGTATGCTTCATAAAATATCAGTGACAGAAAATTATTCATGGAAGGTGAAGCAGGGGCAAGTGTCTGTGAAAATCCGGTAAGATACTTATTGTAAAAAGTGCCTGGAAGTTAACTCCATGGCTACTGTTGATTTTCCAATTGGAAGAATCTGTTGATGTGCCCCTGGTGAGCCCAACCCATGCTATGAAATTGCTGGATCATGCAGTGATGGTAAATATGGAGCTGACTATGAGTGAAGAAAACCATTTTTTTTTATGTTTTTGTGAAGTATTAAAATGTGGCAGATGATAGGAAATTTCCTGAGGCAGAACAAGGACACTAAAGAGATGATGTTCTTCTACAAAACTATAGAAGGGGACAGCTCAGGGAGATTTGGATCTTCATAGGAAGCTTCAGAAAAAATGTTTTTACGTCAAGACTATCTAAGACAGAAAACACTGGCATAAGAGCAAGAAAGTTCTAATAATTCTGAAGAGAAGCTGTAGGTAGGAGACGGGCTCATGTACAATTCAGAGCAATTTTCTGCAAGCTCAAAGAATTCTCCAGAAGCTGCGAAAGTCATACAGAGATTATTATTTTGTATTTTTAGCTTTTGTAAGTAGAGAGAAAGATTTCTTAGAATACTGTGCAAAGCTTGTTCTTCCAGCCACATGTAGGACTTCCTGAAGGCTAAATGCATGAATGTGCAAAGCTGGATTTCTAGAGAAGAATGCATTGAAGCTCCTCGGTTGTCTGGCAGGGCCAAAGGTAGTTGGGTTGTGTCTCACAGATTTTGTAAAAAGATAGCAGATAGAGAAAATATGTCTGAGAAATGTATGAGTGGAACAAAGGCCATAAGTAGCATAGCAGTCAAAGAAGCTACAGGAAGCTTAATAACAATGATTCAATAGGCCGGACACAATGTAGGACCACTGAGTGACCAGTTACCCCAAACTGAATGGAAAAGAGGAAATATCATAAAGAATTTCTTGTAACCTTCCCTTTCTTGTTTTCCGAGGTGGGATTTGTCTCACCTAGCTAGGTATCTAGTAATGCAGATGTCAGTCTCTGAGCTAGGTACAAGATATCCACTTTTTGCTTCTGCTTATATAAGAATCATACTGTATTCCTCAAGGAAAAAGCCAACAACAACTACAACAAAGCAACCTCAATTGTCTTGAGCCTCAATGCAGTTCACTGGTAATTTGTGGCAAATACCTACTAAATATTGCACTAAACTCCTTTATGTCATTGTCTTATTTCACTTGCTGTCTTCAACTGAAATGGATCCTTCTTTGACTCTGAAGAGTAGTCTAGCAAATCATATGAAGCAAAACTCCAAAGCTCAATTTCTGTCAACTTCTTGCTCTGACAACCCTCCATAGTGTAATTTTGAGCAAGCTGGCCAGTCTGGGCCACAACCCAATGCCTCGCCATGCTGGTGCAAGGATCCGACTTTGTGTGGGACAAAGAACCAGTCTGCATCGAGTGAAAGGGTTAGAATTGTTAAAATTGTTGCAGAGGCAAATGGACCTCCCCCTCTTTCCCAAATTCCCTGCCAAGTGGTAGCTCTGCACTGCTGTCCCCACAAGGCCTTCTGTGATGTGGAAACCCTTCTGCCATACACATATACAACAAGCATCAACGACTGACTTCAAACAGATAATCAAATGACATCACTTGCCTGAACTATACAGAAGCCAAAAGTAAAAAACTGTTATATTTAATGTCATCTGTAAACCTTGGATATATCTATTTATTCTTCCAATTTTACTAATTTCACTATGGTGAGGTAGTTTTTTCAGTCTATGATTTCCATAATTTTGGGTCCTCTGAGAAAGAAGCTAAGTAACTGATCCAAAGTATTGGAAAATCTACTCTGGATTCAATAACTATGCATTTCTTCTTTAATTGCTTAACCTACCTACATAACTTAAAGTGTATTTGCTTTGCTGCAGAACTAATTTGAGCATAAATATATGATAGGAAATTTAATTTAGCTGCCATGAAAATGGCCATGGCCAAGAGGTTTAGAAAGCTAATAGTAGAGAATCATCTCATTTTCCCATGTTTCCCATCACTTTTCTTTCCATTTGGCCAAAATCCCAGCCTCTTACTGCATCTTTACATTACTTTATCCTAGACCTTCTTTCAAAGATTGCTTTTTAGTCTCAGCTGTTAGCCTTAATGCACTATGCCCAGATTTATTTTTTTATGGTTACAGCTATGTGTGCAATGATTAGCAAATGGAGAAGATGGTATGGAACCACCCTAAAGAAGCAAAGATTTTAAACAGCAGTGATCTACAATGATAAGTTAATAATGGTGCACAGCTGCTCAATGGTTAGCATTTGCTTTTGCTCCTCCTTGTTTGATTTCCATCAATAGGACCACACACCCTATGGCTTGGAGAACTATTCTGGGAGCTTCATATTCAATATGGAATAATTTAGTGTTAAATCCCTGAATCCGACTCTTATAATTGTCCACATTTATTTTTCCATGCGATAAAGTTATTAAAAAAATTAACAATTGTACATGACACTTACTGGAGCTTCTCTCATATTCAGCAAGGAATGAGATGGAGGGAAGGTGCCCAGGCGCTTTTTGAAACCTTCTTCCACTGTCATTCCCCAGAACTGACTGTAGTTGTCAGCTTTCCATCTTCCTCACAGACAGAAAACAAACAAAACCCAGTTTTTAATACCTTTGTAAGAGCACTGCTAACAATAACATCCAGAAATAAATCCTTCAAATTACATTTCAAAACCTTGTATTCGATATGCATGAGAAAATATTTAGTACGGGTTCTTCCACTGCAAATGAGTGTAGGATGGAGCAACACAGCAGTATAGGAAAAGCGGTGATTTGAGCTCAGCATCATGTCAGCCTGCAGGAGATGAGCATGCAATGCTTCAGAGAAGTACTGGAAAACAAGATGCTCAGCCTTAACAATTACTGTTGTCTTGAAGTTATGCTCAAATTATGCTTCAGACCAGATGCCCACAGAGAACTAACAGCTTCATGTGGTGAGTTACATTGCCTTCAAGCTCTGGTGCACCAGCAGTGAAACACTGTTGAAGCCAGCAGAAAGCCCAGCTGACACCTTCTGCCTGAGTTTTACACCAATAACCAGGTTGTAAGAAAGGGCTCCCCATGGCTCTTTAATTATTCCCTCCCTACTCTCAGGTAAACTAGGCTCAGATTGTAGCATTAGCCCTGCAAACTGTATGCAAAATGGAAAAAGAATACCTTGCAGCCATACACATTTGGAACACACTGAAATTTCTTATTACTGGAAAAGAACTGAGCCACAAGGGAGAGCATTCCTTTTACCCATTTCTTTCTTGCTTGTGTGTGAGGAGCAAGGAGGTGGGATTCATGCCGCCCAGATGAGAAGCTTCATTGCTTTTGGTCTGCCTGTAGTCAGTGAAGAGTGCAAACACCTGCAGAAGTTGAGTCATATCTCAGGTGAGCTTAACCACTCTGTGGTAAACTTTACCGCTTACCACTGGCAAGAGAGAGGTGAAGGACTGCAGGTGCCTAACAATTTTCTATCCTAACTCAGTTGGTTTGAATGTCTCTCATGAAGTAGAAAATGTTTTGGCACTAAATCACGGCTTGAAATTTGAGCAGGCTTCATTGGTGAATTTAGCACCTCATCTCCGAGGGAGGCAACCCCTGTATCTCTGTCTGTAAACGGCCAGCAGGCTCCCAAGGCACAGGTCTGGTACTGGGGTGTCCCTAATCCCTCTGCATACCGGGGGGGAATGAGAACTGGTAGCAAGAAAAACACGGAGCCCCAGAGAGTTCTGATATCTCAGTCCCCATTTGGCCCATCCTCTCCCCTTCCAACACTACCTAGAGTCCTGTTATGTGGAACAGTGCTCTTGAGGGAGGACAAAAAATTACTTTAAATATCTATCCCAAGTAATAAGGTGAAGAATAAGGGAAGATGATCTAAATAGCATTTTGTGAGCAAAAAAAATTGTACTAAATTTGGAGAATGTTTTAGATAGATGTTTACAATGTCAGCTCTTACCACCATGAGGCTTTCAGTATCTTTCCATTTAAAACTCTATAATCTGCCAGAGATTTAGGAAACTTTCACAGATGTACATTTACTGTCAAATTGCTGTAATGTAATTGGGGAAGGAAGAGGTGGGGAGGACCGCATAACTTGTAATTTGCACATACATACAATGAGCCATACAGTGGTTTACAACAAAACCTTAAAATGAAAGTGTTCTCACCCATAATCTTCAGAATTGATGTGCTGAATTAAGTCTTGGCGAACAAGGCATACTTCTTTTGAACACTTCCAGAGACTTTGGAAACATTTGCTGAAAGGACAAGAATATCACTGAGCAGAAAATGAATTGTCAAAGGAAAAATATGCACTTTAACACCAGAAGGAGAATGGAGAAAAAGAAGCATAAACAATATAAATGTCACATAGTATTTATGAAAACACAATGCTACTTCTCACTACTTCACTACCTAAGGAATCCTAACTGGAACAAGGTGGGAAGGTTTATAGCTTGTGGGAAAAGCTGTATTTGAAAAATTTTGCTTCCATCTTTGTGAGACCAAACCAGGGAAAAAAGGCAATGTCCTGTAAATGAGATGTTTTGAGGCAGTTTCACTCTGGAAACCCAGAAAGGAGCCATGTGGCCATAGACACCTTGCTCCAAGGACCCTGGGCTAAAGCCAGGGCAGTGGGGGCCCCAGCCCTGCTTGGGTGCTGCTGGAGCCCCCCGGGATGCCCTGAGGCTGGAGGTGCAGGGCTGGCTTTTGGAGAGGCAAAGCAGGGAGGCGGCTCAGGCAGCTGAATGCTGGGGCCAGCAGCAGAGCTCCCCTGCCTGTGCTGTCAGCTCCTGTCCCAAGGCAGAGAAAGGAATGCTCAAATGGTTCATCCCTTTCCTACATATACATATTCCTAAATATACATATATATATTCTTTCCTTATGAAATAATGTAAGGTCTCATCACTCATGCCAAAGAAACAGAGGAAGACGTTCTAAAGTAATCCCCTGAACTTTAATATTTGTTTTGTCTGCATTCAGGTCAATGCCCAGATCTAGGCTGAAACCTTTTCAACATAAGTCAGAGTCAGCAGATTGACTGAGCAGGAAAAGAATTAGGCCAATGAGGAGGAGATTTTAATACTCTCATTTTCATATCTCTATTAGAAAGCCCATTGACCTCCTGCTGTTCTTCAAAGTTGGCTGTAATCTAGTTCTACAGTACCTTAACACAGCACTACTCTTCCAGCCATTTTGATTTGATTACATGTTTAATATGAATTTAAGGATGCTCACTACCTTAATTCCTGTTTCATGACATATGCTACATAAAATTCAATTTGCTGTTCTCTGAAACGTTACCAGGAATTGCAGTTGTCTTTAATTATTGTTCCTTCTCCATAATATCGGCCATCTTTATAACAACCTGCCAACATAACATATAGATGTGTGAAAAAAAAATCATTTTGAAGTGAATTAACTCAAAATTCTTGCTACTATTGAATTAATTCGTTGTATGCGGTATGCATAAATTATTTAGTTGAAAGTCGGCAACATCTATTTCCCGTTTCTTCCAAGTAATGAAGGCAGTTTGATGTATTTTAATTTTTTACCAGGTACGTTGTCATTCATAGTAAATAAATCAGCAACAGATTCAAAACACTCGCTGAAAAATTATTATCTTACATGTAAATAAAAACAATTCTTCAAATAAGGTTATTTTCCAGTAATAAACTTTAAAAGAATACATATCTAATAAAAATAATTTTCTAATTGGCAGTTAAAACAGAAATAAGTTTTTCCAGTCGTGGAATTTAAAAAACTAATAACTATTCCAAACGTGTTGTAATACATTCTTTTTCTTTAGCAGTTTAATTCCTCTTTGAAAAACAGACAGATCAATTATGTTTCAAGGCAAATGTATGTTTCATATACTCTCCAAAACCAAGTATAAAACCTAAACTGAATGATGATTTTTCCAAACAAATACATGCCTCCTAACTTTTTTCTTTGATAACACTTCACTGAGAAAAGGCTTTGTGTGTTTTAAGATCTTTCCACATAAACTGTTTCTTCAGTGCGCTTGACTGTCAAAGCTTCAATAAAAGAAAGACCCAGAATGCCTGTGCAGGGCTTTGGATCAAGTCTATAACAAACATTGTACGTTTATCATGTGGGTCTTTTTTTTTCCAGCCTGTTCTCACAGTTCCTCCACTGGTGAGCCTACAGGTAGAGATCATTTTCCTTCCCCCACTGAAAGGGTTTGGAGCCAGAACCCCCAAGTTCTCCTTTCTCCTTCATTTTCAAGAAGCTTAAACCGTATTTCATATTGATTTAGTGTTGACTTGCATTTGCATTATATCATGCTTTTTTCCCACCACAAGTGTGAGGAAGGCCACCCCCCTCTCGTAGCAAGGGCTGGAGTTTGTCTGCCCAGACATACACATGTATGCCTCGGCTGCCTAGGCCTTCTTTATTGGCAGGAGAGAAATATGCACTTCTAAGCCATAGTTAATTTCATATCACATTACAGAAGTAGACTAGAGCTGATGAATTAATTATAAGTGGCTGTCTTTCCCTGTTAGTCATACAGCAGGCTATGTTAGCTAGTGCAGACGTAGGTGAGATATATCCCACCTAAGCAGTCTGAGGCCCAAAGTGTCTGGTCTAATTCAGCCTCTGCTAAGACCTGAGACATTTTTCAGAGAATACCCAAAGCAAATTACTTAAGTGTCACAGTTTGTCACAGTCTGCCACAACGTCAGCATCAGACAGTAGCTGGAAGGAGGCATCAAGCGAGATATTTCAAATATATTGAGGGAAGGAAGTATTGATGCAGCGTCAGAGCGACAGGACGGAGCCTCACTGGAGCTCTGCTGGCAGGCCTCACCGCCCATGCCCGAGAAAAAAATGCAAACCTGGGCAAGTACAGAAGAAGCTTTCTAATAATGTATGCTTAGGGAATTGAAGATTAAAACTCTGCAGTTTCTGTAGTCTAGCCAAACTGAGACTTAGAGGGCCAGGAGTGCTGCCTGAGGTATCAGTGGCAGAGAGCAGAGATATCTAAGCTAAAAGACTCTGTTTGCATGAGAACACAGTGAGATGGTCTGGCCATCAGTATATTAGGTTGGAATATTAATATATTAAATGGGAAATTAATTAATTTGAAGGTGCAGCCTGACGACTTTATGAATGGGATTATATGATGTGAAAATCATGATTGGAAGGAAGAGTATTTGATAAATGAGGACTTCCCTCCCAGTCCGGCATTCCTATACCCTTATAGTTCTTACTTTATTTGCCCCCAGTATTGATGTAAGTACTTCTCTCAGTGAAATGCCTCCAGGCTTACTCAAGTATAGGCCAGATCCTGATTGTGCAGTGTAAAAACAACTAGAAAACTCTCTGGATGTCACTTTTATACCACCACCAGGGCGAGATCGAGTGTGTTGACTCTGACAGGGCTTTTTGTACCATCAGAGTAATTAAAACAAGAAGATAAAATAAATAATAAATATAGTCAATAAATAAAACTCTAACAGTTTTTCTAATTACAAAAATTAAAATAATAATAATTAAAAAAATCCAGAACTTGTATTCGGTATCTAAGGCAGGAATGTGCTGTTTCTTCTGAAACTAGACAGGAAAGCCAGCGAAACATACGGAATGCTGGGTTCATAAAGGCAAAGTCAAAACAGTTCCACATAGTGAAATCAAGACTGGCCCTCGGCATGGCGCACACCCGTGGAAGAAGTCACAGCGTAGCTTACTGCTGCCGTGCACCAAATTGGTGAATAGAGGTGTATCCAGAAATAAAGCGCTGAGCAGTTTTATTGCTGTTCATTCCAACCCATGTAAAGCACTTCAGTTTATTGGTTTATTTAAAGTAATATGACTCAGGAAGCACTGAAAGCAAAACCACAGGCAACCAAAAGATCAAAATCTTCCAGGTGAAAAGTACTTTAGAGTATGTGGTCTTCTAGTGCTTAAATAATTCTTAGCCAAAGGCAGAAGTGTAGTCTCAGTTACTAAAAGTCAGCTAATATACTTCTGGCATTTCTAAAAATGCTTTATAGTTTGCTTAATCTTCAGACAGTCAGTCTTTTCCGCATTTTTTGCCTTTTAATTTCATTCTCTCTTCCATTAAATAGTCTCCACTAAATAGACTAAAAAATGCTGCAGACTTTCCATCAATAAAGCACTTCAAGGATCAGAAAAACAGGATCTTGTTTTGAGATGAGACATAAAAAAAAAGATATAAGCTCACCTATAGGACAAATAAAGGTGCTTGAATAGAGTAAATATAATTGCTACTTCTGGCAGGCATGTGCAGTCCAGAAGTTACAAAACAGTGAACACACATGCAAACAATTGGATTAAGAAAGGCAATAAAAATATTACCCCTCACTTATTCCCTTACCTAAACCTTCTGTTACACTTTTACCGTTTAGAGGTAGACCTATGGCAGGGCTGACATGGCAAACTGCTGCAGGTTTTGTAGTGATTCATTTCCATGAAACAGTTTGCCAAACTAGACCCACAGGCTGTCGGCTCTGGAGCGGAAACACTGCTAAATGTTTATGTAGAGCTTACGACAACAAGCCCCTGATCTGTTGGAAACAATATACACCACTGCACGAAATAAATATGAAACAAATGTCTTTATTTACATAAATCATAGAACATTCTTTTAGATGATTAGAAACACTTTGGAAAATCAAATTTGTTTTACAGCATTTCTGTCACTCCCACTTATCAGAATTTGGCTACATGCCTGGCTGAAGAGCACAGCCTCCTGAAGAGCTTGTGGTCTGATTGCTGGAATGCAAGCAGCAGGGTTATTGCAAAGAAACAGTTAATTTTAAAAAGTTATGGTGGTATTTTTGTTGATTTTAGGCTTTTGAAAGTTTGGTACAGTCTCCACATTTTCAGCCAGATTTGGTTTACCAATAGTGAGAAGCTACATAATCTTGAAATCCACTATTCTAAACTTTTCTCACTAGCAGAGATTTGGCCTGTGCAGGAACCAAGGGATGACCTTTGTAGATCATTTTTTTCCAATCTCTAGTTCTAAAAAAAAATAGACTGAGTTTAGACTAGTCCTGGAGGAACTTCCACTACAAACTAACTAGTAAGAACCTAGAATATGCCAGAAATCCTTGTTCTAACCACATCCCTTCACTTACTCCTGCACCTGAGCTGTTACAGGAAAAAGGGTGTCCTACAGGAAAGCTATGCTGGATCAAAACTGTTGCAGAATACATCACAGCAGTATCATTCAGGATAATCCTCAATTTTCTTGATGATTTGTTAGTACTGAAGGATACAAAAATTTAGAGGTTGCTCTTCATCTTATGTTAATCCGTGAAGATCTATTGAAATTGATGAGATTACACTAATTTTGATCTAATGAGGTTATCTCTGAGAAGCTGCAGGTAAAACAGAGGTTCCGTCCAGCAGAAATATGATCTAACCAATGCTAAAAATCTGTCCCTACAGACAAAAAAAATAACAGCAAGCGTAATTCTTACTCCAGTTTCATACTCAGTGTCTTTGTCCACTAAGTCTTAATCACATTTTTAGGATGTACACAATATATATACTGATTAATCAGTAATTTTACTTCCAAGTATATTTTTATTGTGATGCCAGCTGAGCATTTTCTCTATACGTACCCGATGTTGGAGGTGGCCAAGGCTCGTCTGACCTGGTGGGCTCAATGGGGTTGTCACAGACTTCCCAGTAGTCACCACAACAGTCTACAGGGCCAGGAGAACCTGAGGTACAGAACTGGTCACAGTAACATATAGCTGCCTTGGAGACGATGTTAAAGCTGCAGTCATCATCTCTGCCTGTGCAGCAGCCTCGTATTCTGCAGGACCTTCCCTGATACAGACTCCTTTTTAGCCTGTTCCACTTTGCAGAGCCATCGTCTTCAACAGAATAAAGTCCTCGGGGGAAATTTCTTCTAGAGTCAAGCTGCTTTGCCATCCAAACTTCACTTGCAATGCAATATAAGAACAAAATCTGACTTTTGAGCCACATTCTTCCGCCTGTCTCAGCCTTTTTTAAGGCCCTCTGTTCTTCACTTTATCGGTAAATGTCCATTTACTGTAGATGTAATACCTTCAGTTAGTATTCAGAAAGAAATCGGAACAGAAAGCTGCAGACTATGGTTTTCTAGGAAGACTCTGCGTTAATTATTAGTCAGACATGTTGTAAACTGATTTATTTGCCCAAGATCCAGAGATACTGGAAACAGAGCCACAACTATGTATTCATCATTATGAAACATTGGGTGCATTCTTTTGCAAGTGAGAAAGTTTATAGTAAAGGTTTCAGAATAAAAAAAATATACATGGTCCAATATTTTAGTTCTATACTTTTATCTTCTAAAATGAAAACAATGTGAGGAATGAGTTCATGGTCTGAAAGCAAGCCCTCTTTCTTTCAAGCTTTATTTACCTGTAACTAATATGTTCTCCTTATGATTGGAAACTATATACCACTTTGATTGCATTTCATCTACATTTTCCTTTCTGATATGCAGGGCTATATCACTGCAGTAAACTTATCCTTCATCCCCCATTTCAGTCTTGTTTCCAGTTATCTAGCTTAGCTGTATATGCTTAATTTTGCACTGTTTTACTGTTGGCAAATTAAAAAAAAGTCAGGTGATATTCAGTATAAACTATTTCCCAAAGATATTCTTTTAAGGTTTGCATTTCTTTAGTAAAATGAACTTGGTAATCCTTGTAAATAGTGTAATAAATACCCACTGATGAGTGCTCATTCCTATTTAAAAAGGAAATGGCTGTAGTAATAAAATCAAAAAGAAAAAGAGAGCAGATATCAAAAGATATGTCTAACAGCCTTTACTACTTGATCTGTGATCTCCAGGTTTTTCAACAGCAGAGCTAAAGAAATATGCATGATACTGTTGCCAAAACCTCACAAATTCAGAAAAAAGCAGCAAAGAACTTTGAAGTTCCTAGCAGAGGTAGCACATAAGGCTAAATTGCAAAAAATATCATAGTTTGAAATCTGAACAGTTACAAGAGAATTTAAGTCTCCAAAGCTGAACAAGCAGGGGCAAAAAACAGTCATCCTTCTGTCTCCCTTTTGTAGTAAATGAGACAAATCTGGGGAAGTTAATGGCAGACTGTTTTCTAGGGAATTAAGGGAGTCTTTCCCTTTGTGACTTCAACTGGGCTGTTCAGTGCTGCAGGAAGTCATAGCATCAAAGGGCGATACTTTTGAAAGCACAGCTGGCAGCACAGCTGGTTCGGATGCATTGCCATGAATGGCAGAGACACTAAGAGGGAATATGTGTGTGTGTTTATACATATAAGGGCTTGTAATCCAAACGTTCAAGTCTTTAATACTATTTCTAAGTCTTTAATACAATTTCTTGCCAGCAGTGCTTTTATTGGACCTGCCTCCCACACTCTCCTCACCACAGCTAAAGAACAGTGGATGAGGGAAAATTGCATCTGACCACACGATTTTTATTTTGCTCTGTTGCAAGCAATCTTCTGTGTGTAAGTTAATAGAAAGGCCAAGGTCAGCAGCATGCAGTCACTGTACATCACATAGTAGGACATAAATCTTAGCCTTCAAATTTGCTCTGTGTTTTTTTTATTAAGTTTTGTTTATGAGACAAAAATCTGGACAATGTTAAGTCTGTCACTGACTGCTATAATGCATCAAATATAATGTGAGGAAAATGAGAAAAGACATGTTTATGGAAACTCAAGTGAAGTGCTCACTAGAAATGATAATCCAGTTCTTTTCCTTATGTCTATGCGGCTCCATCCATTTCAAGAGAATGACTCCTGATTTGACATTAGCAAAATGCTCATCTTCTTTGTTATTACAGATCATTGGAAATAATTTTACAAAGTTATCTCCTTGCTCTGGAAGCATAAGAAAGAAAAAAAGCTACCATATCTGATAAATGTTATCAGCCAGTCAGATTAAATGAACAGGCATATCTGTGTTTTAAGTTACAGACCTCTGGTTCCATTTGGTTTTGTTAGGTGTTCTTTTTTTAATTTTCAACTTTAAAGACTTGCTGATGATAAACCAGAGGCAAGGGAAATGACGTGATGCTAATGCTTGGAAATGACGTGAGCTAGTTTACACAGGAATGAGATTTCTTTTAAAAGGATGTGAAAATGTAACTTGTGCTTCTAAAGAGCTTTGTTTTGTGATACAAGAAACTGTGATAAAATCCAATTCCCATTTGTTGGCATGTGTTCAAACCTTAAAAAAAAAACCTACAAATCTATTCTGTTGTGGTTCAGCAATTATTTTCATTACAGTAGTTTCCTTTGTAAGCAAAAGCAGCTCTATGTTCACTCTATGAAAGCACGTGTTGGCTTACCTGTAACTATTTAGTAACAGTTAAACAGGATCCTTTTCCTCTGTTGAAGATTAACCTATTCCAAGCATAACAGCTGTGCTAAGATTTTCAGTTAGGGTCCTAGTCCTAGTTCTAGTCTTCACAATTAAGTACAAAAATATCTGACTTATAGCTGTTTCAGCTCTACTGATGTCTACCCTTGAGCTTCAAAAAATGCCACACGCTTGGCAGAAATTCAAGTATTAATATCACTGAACACTTGGTGGAGTAACAGATAAAAACCAGTTTAAAATGTCCAAGAATCTCTAAAACTGGAGCAGGATTATTCAACAACCTTTCTTTCAAAAGTCTCCCTGATTTGTCTGAATGAGCCTATTAGACACCATAAAATCTTCTTTTTAATCACCTTCAGAGTGCAGGTGGTAGCACCGGCCAGTGAGGCTCTGGGTGCTGAAGGTCACTCCCAGGACAGACGGTAGAGCCCACCCCATCAGAAGACTGCGGCACCTTTCCTTCTCCCAGCTGCTGCAAGCGAGCTGGGGTCAAGCCTTGCGCCCAGACCCAGAGGGAGAATTGCGGTACTGCTACCTTGTGCCAGGAAAATGAAGTGACTTTCGGCCAGTTTAGGAAGGAACCAGGACGCCAGACCCCAGTTCAGTCATTTGCCAGTGGACACAACTCAGTGCATCAGAGAGCCTGTGTAATTGCTTTTTTCCAGTTCAAACTCTGCAATGATATGGGCCATCCCTTTCTTTGAACTTAAATGGAAGCTTAACCAATGATTCCTTGCACAAAATATATCACTGATTTGTAATGGCTGCAATAGTTTATAATTACTACTCTTTATTATTAATGACTGCAATGCAGTAAAAGCTTTTTAAGCAAACCCACTTCACCAAAAGTAATATCCCACAATGTCTTCTCTCTCCCATGTACTAAAGACAGAACAGGATTCACCCTTCCAAACTGTGAGTGACTAACTCCTAGATGTATTTATGCAGAGAAAAGCTGTGTGTTAAAGTGATTTTCTCACTGTCACTTTGGTCTCTATATGTTTGGAACAGGCACAGGAACGGGGGTGCTTTCACCCTGTTTGGCAACAGCCTGGCAGCTCACGGCTGTGTGTTGTTGGCACAGTATCAAGCAGTACCGCTTTTAATTCAAACATTTCAGGACTCCCTATCTCAATTCTTATGATGCTAATTCAGGTTACGTGTAACTCAGAATAGTGGTGGCTTAGGAGAAAAATTTCATCAGATGTCTAAGTAGACTCTTGCCACAGTGTAACTTGTTATACGCAGCCTCTGGGACCAACACGCCTAGTTCCTCAGATATTTAAATCAACAGATGTAGGGTCAAAGTCAGAGATAGGGGAAGAGAAACTGACCCCAGTTGCCCATGCCAAAGAAATCCCATTCCTCACACACACAGATTCACACACACACAAGTGCTCAAGCGCTCAGAGTCAACAACCACAGGTGAAAGAAGATGACTTTATAGGTATTACGTGGTACTAAGTGGTTGCTACAGCCTCATAGCCTTTTCACTCTTCCCACCACAGTAATACACCATGCATGCTTCCTACCACAGCTGCATTTCTTGGCCAACCTCAAGGCAGCAGGTACTGTCTCATTCTTATTGTCAGCCATACTCCAGAATTGCCCTGAGGTCAGCCCGCTCTGGGCTCAGTCAAGTAAATACATGTGAAGAATGGGGTAACCTGTGCATGAACCAGCACAGTACGCATGCAGCCTCACAGCTGCAAGTCCCCTCCTAAGCGATGTTTCACTAGGGCTTGCAGAACAGGTAACAGCAGTCATTGGGGCTTATAGCTGGATAGGAACCTCTCAGGAGACACAACTGGGCATGGAAATCTCGGCAGTGGCCCCATCATATCATGAGCCACATGCCACCTTCATTATGCTATCAACGCAGACTATTGTGGACCCATTAGCCTGTGCATGGCTGTGCATAGCTTCAGAGAGGTGATGCTTGCAGTGAGCTTGCCAATCCCAAACTCACCAACAAGTTAGAAGTGAAGGAGAAGGGGAACATACTGTGTTTTGCTGTCAGTATGAGCTCTCAGGTGTTATGCTGGTGAGGCATGGCAGATGTGTACCTACTGGTGTTCATCTCAAAAGTGTGCCCCTATCTGATCCCACCAGTGAATGTTGACACCCCAAGTCTAAACTCTTCTCTTGACCACGGGTAGACTGACAAGGGCAGAGGCAGAAGTAGCGTCCCAAACCAATACTAGAAACCTGAACAGATTGTCATGTGCCTACCATTAGCTTTACCACCAAACAGGCTTAGAGGTGCTTCGGATACCTATTAAGTTTGGTGTTATTGCAATGTGAGTGCCACCAGTCCACTTCTAGAGAAGCCAGCTTGCAGCAGGCTCTTCCCTTAACTTGTAAGCTACTCCGTGCCATATGCTTTGGGGTGTGTGACTTGACCAGGGCAGACATAGCCTAGGATTGCCCTGTGTATGGCTAGATACTGCTCCTTGCATAAGTGAGAGCAGTCTTACATAGAAATCATCAGCTCATTTTTGTTCAGACATCTTTTACAATGTACAAAGGGATGCTGCAAGAAAGATATATAGATTTATTCATATGAAACAATTATGCCTTGGCTAACGCGCACACTAGGTAGCCACTATTAACGTGCTCACCACCCCCAGTAAGACAGTCAGTGAGCCTGTGCAGGGCAGGCAAGTGTCAGTCAGGTGGGGAAGGACTGGGCTTCTTGATCCTCATAACAGGCTGATCCTCAGTGTTGCTGAGTTGCCACTTTCTGATTCTCTGCTTTTAAGGATTTTTTTATACCTTAAGGTATAGATTTTTTCCTTCTATATCCTTGAGCTGCTACTGTTACCCTTTTAACAAAATGCTTCTCTCTGTGCTTTCACTTTTCTCATTTTGCATAGCTTTAGCTTGTGAACTTCCTGATATTTAAGCAATTTTCTCATTAAAAGTGAGTCAAGACCACAGAGCTGTGCCACACCAAGCCAGGCTTTGGATGCCAGACAGCTGAACCCTTGGCCAAGGGCTGCCCTTAGTCTGGTGCAGCAACCCAATTTCCTCAAGTCATCAATTCTGACCCTCCTTCCCATGGCCCATTCTATGTCACTGCCCAGGTACATCGCTTGTGTTAGGCAAATCTCCCTCCTGACCGCGTGGACCAACCTTAATAAGTCTTTGCCAGCTTGAGTTGTAGCACATAGCAACAACAGAAATACCAGAAGCATGCATAGGATGGGGTGAACACTGTGTAGCAGACTTCACGTTAGCCTGGCAGATGAGGGAAAAAGGGGAATAAGCCCTCACATAACATAGGCAGTCGTTGTGATCCTGACAGGAATGTGTATTTTACTGGAAAAATAATGAATGAAATATAATGAATGAAAGCAGGGTAAAGGTATCAGAACTTGGACTAAATATATTACACTATTGAATAAGCAACATCCATTAATTTTATAGTACTACTGAAAAAGCAATCAATTTTTTGTGTTGAGTTTTACTCTTCATAATCTCTCCTTAAAGGATTTTTTTCTGTTAATGCTTTTTCCATTGGTTTCTCAGGATAGACTTCCTAGACGCTAACTGCCAATATACTCATTTTTCATTCATAGATGGAAGCTGTTTCAACAGGTACGGAAACTGTTTTTCAAAGTATGCACCGATGAACTAAATCACAAACCCAGAGGTCCACAAAATTATTTCTCTTTTGCCCTTCCTATAATCCCAGTAGTTCTTTCTCTTGCTTCTGTTCCTTCCACTGATGGGCTTCAATCTATCACCTGGGCTAATTTAAAGCTAAAACATACCATGTGAATAATTCTCTTGGCTAGACATGCTAGGTGGGATTTGGGCTTTACAAAAATGAAATTCAAGAGGAAGAGAAAATTGGGTTCGGAACAAATTCGTAACAAAGCAAGTGCTTTGAAAAAATTGGCAGACTTTTGAGAATCACACAGATCATACTGGTTCTAAATACAAATTTTGCCCACTTCAGTGCTTGACTGAAAACCAGAAATACTACTAGGTCCTTGGTGGGTAGACCTATTACATTTTGTACAATATTTGTAACATATTTATAGCTATAGATGTGTTTATATGTATGCATTTATATCTTTTTTTTTTTTTTTTTAGTTTTCAATACATTTTTGTTATATTTACCTGTATGCGTTGATTTTGGTCCCCAGGAACTCTCTCCTGAACTCACCAAAATGCTTTTCTCAATAATTTTTTTGCCATCTGGTTAATGGATATGCTGTCCACAAGATGTACACACTTAACTTCTATTATTTTTCCATTGAGAAAAGAAACTAATACAAAAACAGAGCTTATATATCTGTTCATGACATTCTGAAGGATGCGTGTGCTCCTGTAGGACAAATGTATATTTTACTTACATAGAGAGACTCACTGATTGCTGAACTTCTCTTCTGTTTTCACAGTTCCACAGCTCAACAGTTTAAATGCAGGCTGGATTGAAATTACACCAGGTCCAATAGTGCAAGAGGCTGAGTGGCCTAAGGACTATTCCGTTTAAACTGATTTTAATTTTAATGTTGTAACTAATGATAATATTTTATAAATTAGTTCATCGCATTAATTTTAATCAAAGTAGTAGCATGCCTCATTAAGATATTAATCTTAACCACAACACATAGCGTCATGTCCGGAGGTAAAATGCTCCTGCACGCCAGGACAGGACTGTGATGCGAAGGTCCTGGACATATACATACCTGTGGGGTTATTGGGGATTCAAAGGATCAAGGGGTCAGGAAGAAGGCAGTTGACTCATGCAAGCACAGACAATCAGCTTCCGTAGACATTTATTATGCATCTTGAAAGCAAATTGTTTAAGATCCAGGCTCGAACAACATTCAGTCTGTGGGTGCAGCACAGGGTCAAAAAACCAGCAGCATAAACTGGAGTGGAAAGTGGTGATTCTTCCACATGTGCCAGGAGTGCAGCTGGTAATTCTGCCTGCACTCACCGGCTGGCACGGGCACTGCCTGGCCAAAACGGCTATGAATATTGCATGGCAGGGAAGAATCATTGTGCGTGCTGATTGCTGTGGGTGCTCACACAAACATGAATAATTCCTGGAGTATTTCACAAAACATAAGTCACTGCGTGGTGGCAAAATGTGACCAAGGTTAAGAACATCGGAGCATTCCTTTCCCAATGATGCTGGCATTCGTTCTCAGCTATTTGAAATACATGGAGCTAGATTTACAAGAGCAAAAATAAGAATCACAGCAAACCCTTTGCAACAAAAATATGGCTTTATTTAATTTCAACATTTATATTATTTCTAGAGAAAATATGCTGTGTTATTTTCGGCATCTCTTAAACCAGCAAGCACTTCAAGAAATCATATTTCAATATGGCACATTCATGTGTGTATCTCTGGGGTTAATTATGCTAGTACATAAGATTATCTCTTGAAAGAATATTTGATTGTTATTATTGCATTGCAATTAGCATACTGGAAGCATTTTTTTTTTTTAAATGGTGCTTTAAATAACATTTGTGCCGTCGATTCCTTCTTAGTATAGAAACAGGCCTCAAAATACTCTACGGTTTTAGCTCTTGATCCTAATTCAGGGCTGCAAAAGAAGAGTTTTCACATTAATATGACTAGTCAAAAATACAGATTGGTAAACTGTATAACATGCACTCGGGTCACTTAGTTTTCTTAATTTATATGACCTGGTGATCTGACTAACATGTAACTCATAGTTTCACAGAAAAAAAGGCTTGAAGAAATATTCAGCCATCTCATGTGGGGTGTAGCTGTGTGAGATGACGACAGCTGGCAGACCAAACCTACCTTGTGAGATGCTTGCCTGTCTTTGCAGCAGCCTGACGTAAACTGAGTACTTAAATTTCCACAGAGCTGCAACCATCCAAATTCTAAACTAAATCTCTATTCCTGAAATTTAGGCCCTTTTCTTTTTCTCCTACTCTGAGGAAGGATGGAGAAGTCACTAATATGCCTTTCTAACAGCCCATTATGAAGAGATATAAACTGCTGTGCCTCTGCTCTCTCCTTATTTCTTTTCTTCTGTGTGAAGACATTGAAACCATTACATCTTTTCTAAAGCTCCCATTTGTTTTCCACATCCCATTCAACTGATTCTCCACTAACACTGAACAGTGATGAGTAATTACCTCCATCATATTATAAGCACTCCCTTCGACATCTTCCTTGAGTGGCATTTTTCTTAAGAGCATCGCCTCTTCAACTCAAGATTCAGTTTGTGGTCCCCTGTACTCCTCAGGTTCTCTCTTGCAGTATTATTGTCATTCCTTTTCGGTCTCTGTTTTTCATATTTCCTTGTATTCGTCTTCAATGAATTTTATCATATTGATTTCAAGCCTCTAATGCAAGTGACATTTTTTGAATTCTAATCCTGCCTTCCAAGCTACTTGCAAGTCCTCCCAAATGGACATTATCTGTAAATTTGGTAAGCTTACTGTCCATGTGATTGAGCAAGTGATTAACGACAATGTTTTATAGGGCTAGAACTAGAAGACAGCACTGTGGCAGCCTGTGTGAGATGTTCTCCCACTTCGGCAGCAAATGATTGTTCTCAGAGTCCAGCTTTCCAATCAGTTGCACATCTACCTTATGCGGATTTAATTTAGTCCATATCTGCTTTGCTTGCTTATGAATGTCATGTGGGACTGTGTCAAAGATATGCTGTATCAAATACATCCCCTATATCTGTTCTGCTGTGAAAGAAGGAAATGAGATCAGCTTGATAGGATTTGTTTCTGATGTGTCCCTGTGCAAGTCCTCTTATCTCCTTACTATTCTCTAGATGCCTACAAATGGGGTGTTTAATACTTTCTTCCAGTGTCTTGGAAATGCTATTAGGGCTGACTTTTCTGTAATTCTTTAGATTTTCCTTTCCTCCCTTGTTAAATATGACATTGCGTTTGCCTTTCTCCAGTTTCCTGGGAACTTACTCATCCTGCTAATCACTAGTGTTTGAGAAATTGCTTTGGTTAAGTATTTTATGGGTAAGTTTCCTTAAGCTGTGCCATCCTAAATACTCCAATTTACCCCAGTATTCCTTCAGGTCCTGTTCCTATTCTCCCCATGATCCTAGTCCCAAATTCTTAATAATAACTGAAATAAAATTTTAGTAATAATTAACCTTTTTTTGTGAAGACTGAAACATAAAAAAAAAAAAGGCATTGAACACTTCAGCCTTTTCTATATCATCTATTTGCTGGCCTCCCTTGGTAAGTACTACATTATATCTGCTCTCAAGCATAACACATTATTTGCAATATAGTATTGTTTAACTCTAGCAAACCATTAACTTTAATGGAATTATGTGGTTATGCACTCAAATATAAAATAACATCTTATGTCAATGACATTACTTCACAATCTAATTCCAGACCATACCTCAATTTCTTCCAACTGTTTGATTGCATCCCACTTAAAATTAATTCAGTTGTGACTTTATTCTGTGATGCTAGGATGTGGAATTATTCTGTATTGGTAATTATTAACAGAAAATCATTCACCAAACATAGCTGGCTTATTATCCAAACACTAAAAAAACACAAAACACACTCTGACTAAAAGTCAAATAAATAGTAATACTCACCATCATAGCTAAACAGAACCTCTTTCATTGGCAACCTGTAGAAAAAAGGGAAATAAAAGGTGAAAACAAAGTGGAGAGGAGAATAAGAACTGCAGTATGTTAAGAACTGCAGTATGTTAAGCAGGCACCGTTCTAAAAACTGGTGGACAACTTCATACAGCATCCTGTCTTTTAAAAACATTGGTTTTCTGCACTGTTAATTTATAACTATGCTTACTGAACTTGGGATGATTTTTCATGCATGGACATGTTTGAGGAAGTACACTGCACACAGCAAATTTCAACAGACCAACATCACCATGGCTAAATGCACATTAGAGGAGATTTCAGACTCATGGTGGGACGACATCCTGGAAGAAGAGAGCATGTGGCCAACCTTGTATTCACATGGCATGGATGTTGTTTTCCTCCACCTTTGTAAGGCTTTCGACTTAGTCTCCTACAGTAACCTGGTACCCAAACCGAGGAAGAGCGTGGACTACAGAATGGATGAATAACTGGCTGGACCACTGGTCTGAAAAGACAGTAGTCAACAGTTCAAAGTCTCTGTTCCAGGTGCATTTCAGAGGATGTTAAGGTGAATGCTATTTGACATCTCCATCAGGGACCTGGGTGGTAGGAGAGCCCACATGTCCAGGAAGTCTGTGGATGTTACTACCTTGGAGAGGAGAGAGCAACTCGTATGCTGAGGGTACAGCTCTCATTCTGGAGGACTTTGCCAGACTAGAGGAATGGGCTAGCAGGAGCTTTGTGAACAAAGGCAAAAACAAAATCCTGCATCTGGTGGGGGACAAGGGGGATGGAGGAAGTGAACAACCCCATGCAACAGTACAGGCCAGCGACTGACTGGCTGGGTAGCAGCTCTGCAGAGAAGGACCTGAGGTCTGGTTGAAACCAAACTGAATGCGGATCAGTCCACACTTGTTGTGATGAAGGATAACCTCATATAAGGTTGCATTAATTAGAGCATAGCCAGCAGGTTGAGGGAAGTTATTATTCCCCTCTTCTGGGCACTAGTGATGCTGCATCTGGAACATAGTTTCCATTTTTGAGTCCTCCCAATAGAAAAGAGCTGTCAAGCAACCAGAAGAAACCCCATGAAGGACCATCAGGATGGTTGTGGGGGTTCCTTGATTTCTGGGAAAGGCATATGACATATGAGGGGATGCTACAGGGCATGTTTAACCTGAAGAGTAGGCTAAGGGGTATCTGTTTTCCCTCTCCAGCTATTTAAGCAAGGTTTATAGAGAGCTCAGATTTGCATGGTGAAAGGAAAGGAGGCAACAAGTGGGGAAATTTTAGCTAGCCATAAGGAAAAATATTTTTATCATAAGAGTGGTCAAACTCTATAACTCATTTTTCTCTGATTCTGTGATTCTCATTACTTATGCACAATTTAAGTATTGAATAATAAAAAAGCCTTCTTCAAACTACAACTGTGTTCTAGCTACCTATTCCGGGCAAGCTCTTTTTCTCTAAAACTATTATACAGCACTCTTACCATTATTTAAAGGGGACCAAATACAACAGCTGTTTTTTAAAGCCAAATAGAATTAGATTAAAATATCAGTTTAAATGACATGCTGACATTTCATACTTTCTCTGTATCACATTTATATTGCTACCCTTTCAGTCTTTTTAATGTAAATTTCCCATATAAGTAATACATTTACAGTAATTATTTTTATAGCAATCACATTAGAAATAAAATCCTGTAAATGCATAGAATGCTTTTTCTTTGTTAATGCATGGTGACCTAACATGCCCTTTTGTGTCAGTAGGCTATCATTGAAACTTTTTACTTAAAACAAGGAGATATCATTGAACCTGGCAAAAAGTATTGCCCAAATACCTGTTGCAAGTATAAATTTCCTGTTGTACATATAAAGTATTAAAAATTATAAAGTTTAAAGCACTGTTAAAGTATAAAGAAAATAGAAAGTATGTCTGCTGATATTTAAAGGTTTTATTTGAGAATTTACAAATGTGCATTTTTTGGACCTACCTTTCCATTTATAAATGTCAGAAGACTGCAGTTTACTGTTCCCTTTTAGCAGCCCATCCATTTAGGAGGTTAAAGAATTTGTAACAGCTAACATCTGAAATTCTTATTCTTTTGGTAAAAGCAGTAGTTATTCCTACTGTTAATGCTCATTTGCAGGGTCATTAAATTTTCGGTTAAATGAACTGTTATGATGATATGGAGCGAGCCTACTCCTGCAGTCCTTGGCTTGGTCAAAATAAACTATGGGTGGTAAGACTACCACTTCAGAGAGGTACTGTTCATTTTGTTCCAAAATATTTTGGAAAATTAGTTCTCATTTTGGAGGTAAGTGACATCAAAGGATTTTCTAATTTGCATCATTCGAGAGCTTTTCTTATATGTATTGCTGTTGCTCTTTGCTTTATCAGTTGCTGCCTTAATGTCTATGTTTAGTCTCAGCCTGTGCAGCGTTCTTTACGAATTGCCTAACACCCCCTAGTTCATTAGATAGTTCATAAACTTTGCAAATCAGAAGTGCTGCAAAGACCACTCTGACCCTGCATCCCAGGTGTGGGAACAGAAGAGATGCTGACTGTGTCACAGTGTGACACCCGTGTGCTCTGCAGCCTGGCTAGCTACGGAGCTGGCAGCGATGCTCTGCCATACTAGTGTATACCAGCTCCTCACTGTCTGGAGGACGGGGCTGTAATTTTATCCAAGACTGAAAGTAAAAACTGAATAGTGTGTCCACAATGTGATGGGTGGAGAGTCTATGTTTGTGGTTCCAAGGAAAGCACAAGGAGCGACACAGTCTTTTGCCCCTGTATGTCTGCATGCAGGGAAGGACCTGACCCACGACCAAATGGAAGACAAAGGTGCTTGAACAAAGGAGTTGACATGTGAGTAGGAGCGGCTGCTGATACAGTTCCCTCTAATTTCATCTGGTATCCACCATATCCCTGTTCTTGCTTTGACAGGGATCTTCTTTAGCAGTTAAAAAGGTATCAAAAAGTACGTGAGACCTGGATCATTACAGAATACCTAAACACCACCAGCAGCCTTCCCCAGGCTGTCAGGATAAGCTAGAGGAGAGGGCAACCTGGACCCTGCCCACGTACCTTCCCACCTTCCCACCAGAGGCAGGGAAGGGCAGGCCTCCGCTACGGGCACAGCCTGCGCTCATCCATCCCCACTTCATAGTGGTCATGAAGACTAGCAACTTCGTGGGGGGATTTTGTAAGTTCTGGGATTTTCTTTGTAAATCCAGGGTTCAATGCCAGTATTTTTAACTGGAAGAACATCACTCAGCTCTGATACTGCCATTTGGGTTGGAGCTTTGGTCTGACATAAAACCCCCTACATAAGTTCTTTAGTACAAGGACTCTTTCATAAAATGGGTGCATTTTCTTCTTATATGTAGAATCTATCAATGATTAATACTGACGTTGACCTCCGACCAGGAACACTCCTTAAGCAAATAAAGACTAAGAGCAATGTATAACAGAACTTTGGACCTTATTGACATTTTCATAGAATTTAAAATTTCAATAACTTTTTCTATTAAAGTTTTTTAAAGTGGATCAGGGCAGATTGTTTCCCGTAGTAAAAAAAAAAAAAAAAAAAAAAAAAAAAAAAAAAGAGTTTTTTGTACTAAAATTCTCAAAAATTTGCACAAAAGACAGTGAAATCCTGTCACCACTGAAGTCCATGGAAACATCTTTTTCTCATGAGGTCTTTTTATGAGTGTTGACCTTACAGATGCTATTGTTGTCTCAAATAATTATTGCAGATCTTTCAGGAATAACAAACAGATAAGACAGAGTAACAGCTGCAACAAAGGATTATATGAACTTAAAGTAATTGTATAATAGACTTGGGATTTTGCAAGTCGTATATGAATAAGGGTAATGAGTATATACTTTTAGTACCTGCGTGCAATGTCTTTTTGTGACATATGCCCTGAGTTCGCTCTAATTATTCTGACTCAGTAAATTCTGGGAATGATTATAATGTCATTCACACACCATAACCTGGGCAAACACTAGGTTCACTTTAAAGGAAGACAGTAAGTATTGGAAATTACGGTATATCTCTTGGCTAGGTTTTACAGGATTATTCTTCAGATCTTTTTCAGCTGAAAAGCACTGATTGCAGAGAGAGATTTCACAAAGAGGAGGATGTCCCTTATTTGTTGTCCTGCTTTCACAGGGAAGTGACAGATCTGATTTGCTTCATGCTGCTACAGAATGAAGCTAAAGCTGCGTGAAGAATAGAATGCTGTTCTTCTGAATACCTGGGTAACTCCTTTTTTTTTTTTCCCCCAGTAAATGCTTCACTTTTAGGAAAACGATATGATTACTAAGTAGAAACTAGCAACACCTTTCCTTCTTCCCCTCTCTCACTCCTTCCTAAAGGTCAAGGAGGTGCTTATGTTTCACAGAGCATCTGCCCACCCATTCTTTTTTGGAATTGCATAAATCACACTGACTTTCACTGTGTTTTTAGCTCTGAGGGAGGAATATTGCAGGAGAAGAAGTATGAGCCTATACATAATTTTAGATAAAGAAGAGCATTTTGCTGAGGGCAGAGACTATAGGACAGAAATCTAAGGTTTTCATTAGAGCAGTAACAGTAATGTTGGACTTATAACTTGACAGAATTTTTCCTAATCAGTTCAGCTTCCAAACCGGACTTCACTGATAATAAAGGACATTTTAAATTGTATGGAGACTTGTGGGTTATGTAAAGTGATAAAGTGCAAATTCAGCATCAACTGTTCCTAGAGTCAAGATAGGTTCCTAAATAAGAAGGAACAAAACAAGTGCCTGAAAGATGTTGTGATTTTAAAAATCATCAACCAAGGCCTACCTTGTTTTCTTCACTGCACTGAAAAGGGAAAGTAGCATAATACACAATTTTGAAGAACCAACCAATAAAAGAGAAAACGGTGAAAATTTTGTGATTCTTCAGAGACAGCTCAACAACAATATATCTCAAAGAAGCCACCACCCTCAGGACAGCTAAGAAGAGTGTCCCAAATGTTTTGGTCTGCTCCTGGATCTATGTTGCTTTCCTGTCTGTCTCCAAGATGGCATAAATGTTGATCTCCTTCTGAGTATCAGTGCTGTATACTTCTGTCTCCAGCAATAGATCTCAAGGGAAAGATATCTTTGTTCGGTCCTTCTTGACTGAGGATGAGGAAAAGTGTTTGTCTCTAGATGTATTTGTGTCTTCTCTGCCACTCCCTAAGCATGGAAAGACATTGCTTAGTCTCAACATGGTCAGCATGGTATCCCCTGGTCACATCCTCCTGCTAAAAATGAGATTAAAAATTGGGGAAAAAAATTAGATAACATGCCCTGTACAAGTACTTTGAAAAGTTCATTGGAGAAGACTTCCTTTGCTTTGTAATAGAGAAAACAGAAAACGTCTTGAGGTTATTTCCTGACCAGCTTGTGGTGAGCCTGGCACATTTCTTCCCACTGTGCCTACATGTGGACTGGAGTCCACCTGTATAGTCATAGTCAGTTATGTGACAGTCCATAGGGAACCAGCACAAATACTCAGCTTGCTCAGCTGTACCAAATGGTATCTGACACTGCTTTTTATTTTAAAGCTAACTATTTGCCTCCAGCTAACATTATTTTAAGTGGTAAATGACCATCACCTAATAAGATGTTATCAGGGGAAATATGAAGAGTACTGATAACAGCCCAGATAAATCCTCTTCTTTCCAATTGATTGTCTTTGGTCTTTATAAATGCAACCGCAATTTCATCTTTATTCTACAGGTCATGGTACAAATGTTCCAACTGTTGGAGTACACTTAAGCTTTTTAATAAATTTGTTGATAGAAATTATGTTAAAAATGTTTGTTTAAAATAGAAGGGAACTTTTAGAAGACAGTGCTGTATATTTTATCTGCCCTGGAACAGAACAAGTTGGCCTCTAACCAAAGGAATTTTGTCGTTTTGTTGTCATTGTCATCAATTCAGAACATGCTACAGCCTCATGTTTTCAAGGATATCTCAGTCATGGTAGTCTGACTTTACTATGTCAGTATGAGATGCTTCACTTTCTGTGCTAATCTTAATAATGTATCAATTAAATTGTGTCTTGTTTCTTAAAAGATTTCTCTTTGAAAATATCTCTCTTTCTATTAGATCTGCAAAGCTCTCCCTCTACATGTAAACTGTAAAGAAAAAGGATGAGACATGAGACGTAGCTGTTTGGTTTCCCCTATCTTATTTTCAAATACAGGAAAATCAGCTGTATCATCAAAGAAGGCTGCATATATATATATATATACACACATGCATACATATATGTATATATACACATTTTAGAGTGCCTGATGTAGTGTAAATCTCTTTCATCTCAACAACAAATTTATTCCCAGAACTATTCAGTCCCTCTCATAACCCTCTAATGAAATACCTTTACTTCAATAATATTTCAGAAAATTTACAGATGAGATGGAAAAAAACAACCTATCTGAGAAGCTCAGCAAGGTATCTGTTGTCTAACTTCATTTTGTGAAGGCATCTTGGGGCTTCCTTTGGCTAGATCCACAGCAGAAACCATAACAACTACTTTCGAGAGAACCAAGAAGTGGCTCCTGGGGCAAAGGGGGATTGATGGTGTAGAAACAAGCAGAAAGGTCAAAGGCAAGTGCAAAAGGAGGTGGCTGAAAAGCCATGATGAAGATTCAAACAAAAAGAGATATGAAGTAGCTCTAAGTCCCTGACCCTGTGCACAGAGAGGCCAGGGATGCGCATGAGAATAAGAAGCTGTGTTCGTGTCTCACATACTCCTGGTGCAGAACAGCAGTCCGTTGATCCACCCAACAAGTGAGATGTCTACCTTTATTTTTTTCTTTCTTTTACTTTTTGTTAAACCTTTTTTTCAGTGGAAAGCAAGATAAACTGTAAGGATATATTGATGGGCTCTGTCAACAAACTCAGAACTCAGGCAAACCCTCTGCTTCCACCATGTGAAGGGCTTGACCTCAAAATTCCCTCAATATTTTTCAAAACAACAAGAAAGTTATTTATTTGGTAGCAGTTATTGGCAAACATCCATTTCATTTATTTAAATGCTCATTTTGCTGCTTTTAGCAAGACTAGAATCTAATTTTAAAATAATAAATTAAAAATAAACTGTGTTACGAAAATGTAATTATCATTCCTACCTATACTGTTAAACTCATCAAAAAACTTGTGAAATATTTATGAACATGTGCCTGGTAACCAAAGGAGGTCTTGGTAGTAAAAATTCATTCTTGTGTACATAAGTACATAAATGTACTCATACTGCTATTGCTGGTAGTAAGTTATGCCTTCTTATGTGAATTTTTAAAATAATGTTGAAAATGTCCTTTAATTAAAGATGTTCTATTACATTCCAAAGTCTGCAGTAAAGAATATGATAGCTAATTAAATTACGTATGTTTATTTCAACATTGAGGCTATAATTCAGCTTCATGTTCATGACCTTTTTGGAAAAAAGGCTTGTATGTGCCAGCAGAACCTTTTTAATTTTTATATGCTCTGTCTCAAGAGAAAATTAATGATGTGTAGCAGATCGCTTCAGATTTCACTGAGTGAATTATCTAGGTGGTAACCACTACGGTCCTAGGGTTTAGTTATGTAAAAGTAGTAGGGAATTGGCCACTGAATTTAGACTTAAAGAATATTTGTGTCCTTCTTCAAAGTCAAATAAAACTGGCAATGAATTTTGATACTGGGCAAATTTGCACTATGTGTTGTCTTATGTTTTCTTGACAGTCCTTTACAAAATTCTCAATAACTAATTATCCTAAGTGCTTCTGGTAGTTGTAGTATCTGGTATTTAAAACAGAAGCTATACCAGTGACTACAAATTGTGGAATGTGTGATTTAAGTGGGGCTAACTGCATAATTTAACAGATCCCGCTTGCTAACATCCCAACAGCACATAGCAGGAACCTGAAGTGTAAATGTTGGTGTTACTCCAAATTCACATAAGCAAGAGTCTGCAAAACAACTCTGGGCTTTTTTTGTCATTAATCATTATGAATAATTAATGCGTATCTAGTCTGTGCACTGGACAAAAGCAGATTTGGGAGCTCAGCACATTTTTGCTCATCAACTCTACACAAGCTACATAAATAAAAGATAGAGCTAACATGCAAACGCTTAAACCCATTAAATGTCAACTGATTACCTCCTTAGAGCTGAGTGTTTCATTTTCTGGAATAGGCACTATGGGATGACTGGGCTGCCGAGCCAAGATGTCACAGGTTGGAGAGCATGAGGTTAAAAACAGGAAAAAGAAATCTGTTATCATCAGTTCAATTTCTGTATAAAATATCACTAAAATTTAATCATGAAAGCCAATACCCCCAGTCATGCAAAGGATAGCAAGGCAATGAGATCCCATTTGTGTTCAACAGGCTACCTGTTGAACAGGCTCTCTCTTACTACTCCTTGTATGTATGCAAATCTATTTCAAGGTATGGCCTGTTTTCTGTCACATCATATTCTCATAATTAAAAGGGTAGGGAAGGGATAAATCACTTTCCAATTTGAAAGAGGCATCTCCAGTAAAAATCACAGCAAGGGCACCTGCCTTATAATACATTTAGTATGAGATAACGCACATAAAGTTATTTAAAACTGTCGCTGTATTTCTGTCACTTTGAATACCTGTCATCTTAAATTTCCTTCAAAAGAGCTCTCCTTAATCTTAAAATTCATAGACGTAAATCGTAAAAACACTTAACTAAAAACTGCTGTATAACAGTAATTAGTATGTGCAGAAAGGAGTTTTAGATCTCAGTAATTTTCCAGTGTTTTGAGTATTACATGATTTGCATCTGAGTAATGAAGTTTGATGGATGTGACTCAAGTGAAGAACCATACCAATTTCAACAAGATTTTGATTAGAATACAGGTAAATAGATAAGCTGGAGCTCATAAAGGCAATGTTAAGATCATAAACTCGTGAGGTTTTCCTATACAGTGACACAGAGACATCCTCTTTAGATCAAAGGCTGCTGAAAGTATTGGGGTTTGGGTATTTTAGGATTGTACACAAACAAGGTTGGAAGAAGCCCACTATTTTCAATGTATCAAAGGCATTACTTTGTTTTGGTATTTAGATCAAATAGTAAATTAAAAAATAATGTGTTGCTTAAAAAAATATTGCTCTTGCCCTAAGAAAATTAATTTTGAAACTGTGCTTTTTGAGAAGCAAAACTGATCTGCTAAACTGGCCTTATAAAGAAAGAAGCATACTGAAGTGGAATATACTCTAATTTTCTGTAATTACACTATGGATCTGCTACGTATTGTGCTCTCCCTTTGTAAATTTGCCCTGATTCATTTTCAGGGAAGCAGGAATCAACTCTAACAACCACAACAGCAGTTACAGAATCTTTGAATAATTTAATTTTTTTTTTCCCCAAAAAATATGAAAAGGCAAGTGAATAACTTTAGGCAATGTCTTTTTAATTTATTTATTCAGTAAATTTAGACAAGGGAATAATTTTAGGCAAAGGAAGGGTAATGAAGGGGTAAGGAGCCTAGATCCTTTCAGTGGCAACATCCCTCCCTCTGCCGCACACCTGGCTCCCGATTTTGGCCAGCACAGATGCTGGGGTGGCCCCCAGACCTTACACCACCCCACTGCTGCAGCACAGCTCTTTACAACAGACACAGGAGGTGTTTAACAGTCTATGTGGGAGACAGAAGTCCTGTTTCCAAACCCAGCATCCTGCAGCTACCAAGGGTGGGCAATCCTTGGTGATATGCAGGTACAAAGTTCTAGCAACACCTGTGGTATCTTGGCAAGCTTATTCATCGAAATAAACCCTAGAGTTGAGTTACCTATTGCCTCACCAGAATATGGCATCTCTGCATTCCAGGCAAAGTACGAAGGGTCAGTCACAAAGAGAAGAGGGAAAGTATTGATCATTTTCTGTTTACTTTCTGATGTGCGGCTAGGCTCTCCGAGAAGAATTGTCCACTGCTTGCAAGAAAGAAAAGCTCCCTGGTCAGGTAGTGATCTAAGAATGCAACAGCTCTTTTTCTCAAATTGCACAGAGAGCCAATCAATGAAAAATGCACTTTTATTGTGTTATCTCATCCTGGCCTTTCTTGCTGGTATTCATTGCCTACCATGTTAACCTGAAATGCTCCTCTGAGTCATGATTCTGCCTTACCTTGTTCCTTGAGTATGAGGTGTCAAGTCCCTCCTTAGACCTGACAAAAGTAATGATCTTTTTTGTCCAAGAAATATATCTGCTTCCTTTACTTTGATAGCATCCTCTTTTCAAACTAAAGAGCCAACATGTATAAGAGTCTCCACAGAGAGGGAAAATTACCTGTATTTTCTGGACAGACACTCTTAATATTTATTATTTTGGCGAGGCTTAATTGAAAGAAGACAAGTGAGAGGCAAACAAGGACTTCATTGATTAATAGTGGGGGAAAAAAGTTAATACAGTCTTAAGACTTGGAGAAAAACTGAACAATATACAGTTCTCTCTGTTTTCACAAGGCTCCTCTGACATAAAACCCCTGAAGTTATCATAGAAGGGTTTATATGTTCTTCTAGTCAGGTGTCTGGAGACCCGATTTTGCCATGACATGGGGTCTAGTCTTAAGGAAGTCGCATATGGCTACATTTATAAAGAACTTTACGTAGTACTTCAGTGAATATGGAGCACATAAGCCAAGTGTTGTGTCCTTTCGGCTGAAACAATGCTTAGTCTTGCAGGTCCTTGAAAGCAGGGTGTTGGGTTTTTCCCTGGAATCGTACAGTTCTGTCTCTGCCAGCTGCAAAGGAGCTGAGAGCCTTGGCCTGGGTGACTTCGTCCTAACGAGCTGGAGGCCTGTTCCTTGTGTTATTTCCATCAAGTGTCAATGTAACCTGAAATGTGTCAGCCTTGCTGTGGAAAATGTCCCATGCCTGTCCTCCCAGAGTTTAACCAAGAGGTTACAGAGCCTTATTCTTCCCTCCTTGATTTTTCCTTACAAGTATGATTTTTGTGTTCTTGAATGCACACCACTCCAGTCCCACAAAGCAGGATGGAACTTGCTGTCCCAGGGCACTTGCTTTCTGCAGCTCCGTGAGTAAGGACTCTTCAGAAGAGAGACAAGTTCGAATCTCTGCAGGGTGAGATGAGCACTGTTATCGGGTCTCTCACTGTCTGGGCAAGTACTGAAGGAGGGCATTGGCATCTCCACGTTGTCTCCTCTGCGTGGTGATCAGCCCAGGGTGTTCGGAGAACACTTAACAGGACAGATCGCCTACCTGATTAAACTCAGCCTTGTACTTTAATCATAGTACAACTTACGGCCCTAAGCACAGGGGAAAGATCCTCACAGTGTATGGTCATCTCTCTGCAAAGATGAGCTGTCAACATCAGAGTACCAGACAGTCAACTTAAAAGTACCAGAATGCAAATTAGGCAGAATGAGGTGGGATTAACCCTTCCTTACTAGACATGGTGTGACTATCACCCCTCAGAGTCATATAGGAATGTGCTCATGTCCACTATATCTGAAGTGAGAATGCAACTTGGACTATGTACTTTTTTACGGGTGTGTTGTCTTAGTGAGACCTCAGCAAGCTCTGTCACTGACAGTCTTTCATCTCCAGGTCAAAGCAGCTGGCAAGAAGCCCTATTTTCTTCCACAAATGTAAAAGGATTGCATCTGTTGATGGTGGAAAATTACAATATTTGCTTTTATAATTTCTATTCTTGTTTCCTTTGCCAGTTACAAAATTCTGCATTACTCTTACAAGGTTAATTAATAATGCTTAGCTTTTCCAGATGTTACTCAGTTTTTCTGGTAATGTGACATTTTCTTTATTATTTCTAAGAACAGTGAAAGAGCAAACTAGACAAATCTGCATTTGTGGCTGCAAAAATTTGACTGAGGAGATCAGAATATCCTGACAATATATAAGTATTTGCAGCATGCAAGTTCAAAGGGAAATTATATACCTGGCCAAAATAACCCCTTACAGACTCAGTCAAGGCTTAGAAAAGAGGTGGTTATATAACATCTTAGTTAGACCTTTGTTCATTTAGCTCTGTAGAGTAATCAGCAAGACATATTTGCCTTTGAAAGGTCAGTTTATTGTGCTATGAATCACAGCTGCCTCTGAACTAATATAAAGCTTTCTGAGGTGTTCTCAATGTAAGACCTTTTTCATAAATCTAAGTCACTCTCTAGAGGGTCTGCAACCTTTGCTAATTGAGACACAAGTTTAAAATTCTTTGGAACCAGTGAGAGATAATATACATAAGAATGTTTCAACTATAGTAACCAAAGAACATTCACATATACACTATTCTTTCAAACTACTCTGATAAGTCTTTAATCCACTTTGAAAACAAATTAGGTACTCTAGACTCTTAGGAAACATAGTCATGCCTTCACAATAGGAAAAATTACTAATTTCTCTAAGACTAAAAATGTTTATTTATACATGCATAATAAACAAAATTTTTTATAAAACAATTTTATAGATAACCACTTTTTCTGCATATAAGAACATGAAATCCAGGGTACCAATAAATGGTAAAATACCCACAGCAGCAGAGCAAGGACTACCTTCAGCTAAGGGGAGAGAAATTATGTAATGTAAAGGGACAATTTATAATTATGATGTTTATAGTCTCTCTGAAATGACACAGTGTAAAATCCTGTTCAAAAATTCAGTCAGTGAAGCATCCAATTCTTTTGCACCTTTCATCTCTCTATAAAAGGAAATGTAAAGTAGAAATGGTGATCACAACAAAGATTTATAATGTGCCTTCAGCCACATATGCAGTAGAACATCCTGACTAACTTGCAAGTCATTATTATACACTACTGTACCTGTGCATTTTTAACCTGAGGATTTCAAAACTCTCTGCAGATACTGATAAGTACCTGCACAAGAGGGACAACTCGCATGCAGACATGGTTCCCTGACAGGTTCTCACAGGACACAGCCCTCGAGGGCACCAGAGTGGGGTGAGACTGAAAGATTTCTATCTGAATAGCAGAGGCTGGAGGAGTTACAGGGCTTTGCAGTAGGGATTCGTTATCTCTAAGTGGAGCTGGAGAGAGGGAGATGCACGCAAGCCCAGCAGTGCATTGATTTTCCTTGGGCTGCCTTTTCCCAGGCCAAGTTCAACTTCTCATGCAGGGCTAGTCTATAATGGAATTGGCTGGAGATTTTCTGCCAAAATGATTTTTCAATGAAAAATACCTGCAACAGAAAAATGAAGCTTTCTGCAAACGATTTTGATGTCTCTTGCAAACTCTCACTAGTCATCAAAATGAGGTGTTTAATCGTAAGAAATCCTGTGGTAACTGGAATATTGTGTTTTCTGACCTGGATGTTTCATTTTGGATCACTTCCATAAAATATTAAAATGTATTTCACTATCAGTGCACTTTGTGGCAATCATGATAAGAGCCTCTGTTTTCTCCTGTGGGCTAATCAAGCTCTGCAGTTCCCCACAGGGCTAATTTTGCTATAGGTGATTACAGGTGGCCAGCAAGGGTACCAGGTCTGTAACAAAGATTTGAGGCATGAGAACCACAACCTATAGGCCCATAGAGTAAGGCAGCAGAGGAGACAAACATCTTCTAATCACATGGATAAGAACTATCTGCTTTGAGTTAGTTTATATAACTCAAATGATGCATATTGGAGTATTTAAATGTTTTCAAATTTTCATCTGTATTGGAAAGAAAATTTCAGAACTTTGAACAACACAAGTGTTTGAAGTTTCCCTCAGCATACTGACTGTGAACTATTTATGGACTCACAGAAATCGAGTCATTGCTTAGAGCAGACGATGCTTCCCTGCCCCAGGAAGGGGCTCATTGCTCATTGACTGATAACAGCCAAAGAACTTTAGCTGCTTTCCAGGTGAGAGTGTGAAATGAAATGGATTTAATTTTCAGAGCTGACCTTCCTCCCACATATTTTCTTCCCAGATTAGCTGCAAAACTGCATAAGCCCTGTTTTCTGAGTAAGCTTCTCATGCAACAGAGATCTTTGACCTTAGCTACTTTAAGTCCAAACCACAAACTTGGACTTATACTTCAACAGTATACACGTGCAACTGTCACCTACTATATTAAAATTGGTATTAAGATCATAGTCTGCCTATCATATAACTACTGAAAAGACAGCCACTGTTTAATTAAGAAAAAGAGAAAGCTAGTACTATAATTTACAGTTTATCATATATGACCTCTTTATCCAAGTTCAGAACATTTTGCCAAAAAGAAAAAAAAAACACTAACACCTTGAAGTTCTTAGCATCTCTGTAACATAGGTAAATACTGGCTACTTTAATTCAAGCTCTAAGTACATACTTGGAATTTCACCAGAACTAATTATATTTTATATATTTTTCTAACATAACTGAAAGTGGAGTTAATTAAGGCCATATTTCAGTGTACACATTATATCAATACCTGCAATAAAAGTTAAGTGAATGCTAATTGTGCCAATTTGTCCTTTAAAATGTAGAGTTTCCAAAGGTTCATCAGCTCACTGTTTACTTTTCCTTGATACCTCAGAAGAGTTTTTTACAATCTAAAAAAGCAGCAGGAAATTTTCTAGAAACATCTGTGTTCAGTGAGGTCTAAGATACAAATTTCTCTATAGCTCTGGGTGTTTTGGAATAGTTTCCATTAATTATGATTTTTTTCCTTCAGACTTTGTTTTCTCACTGTCTTCAATAAAAAGCATACAAGTATGATTTTTGTTTCTCATAGAGGTTACATGCCCACCAAATCTTGTTTGATATTTTTCACTCAATAGTATATTTCTGCTTTTGCTGTTAATAACAGCCTTTACCTCTGAGTGGCTTCTGTTCTTTGTAATTGTGTCTTTTTTTTTTTTATTACTATATTACAAGCAAAGACATGTCCCCAGATTGCAATTCCCATTTGCCAAATCGTTAATAGAGATTATTTTTTAACATTCCCACTTCCTGTGGTTTCAAATTCCCCTAGAAATTGAGTTGTATCCCATCCAAATCCAGTCATGGATGAGGATCCTAGCATCAGAAGCAGCCTCAGAGCTATGGCAAGCTTGCCCCCATCACCATGGGGCATGTCATAGAATTCCCTTCACAAACCAACAGAGACATTAGAAGCAGATACTAGGAGTGTCGTAGTATTTGGGCTGTTGTATTTCCTTTGATTGTTCTCCTAAGATGTGTGTTCACATATTAATCTGAAGATACAGAAGGCTAAGATGAAGACATCTCAGAAATGAGTTGTTAGCTAGGGCCAGAATTTCTATTATATTTGATATTGGTTTATGTACTAGAAATGTCTGCCTGAAATCTACTATGCAGAAGACTAGATGCAATCATCCTAGAAAGCCAGGCATAAGACTGAACTCAAGTTTTATATTATGTAGAGACTTCTAAGAATGATGACAAAGCATTTTAAAGCACTTTTTGGTTCTTGAGACTGGTTTAAGCTATCCCAACAGAGACAGTCTGTATAAATGAGAAGGTGGAAAGCAACTGAAGTGACTGCAAGTATGTTCCAAGAGGAAACCCGGACACTTCTGGGCACAGCATTCTACTGCCTGCTGGGGTTTGATCCTACCGCGTTCAAGAAAACAACTTTTTGTGTGTGTTTTCTAAATGAACAGAAGTACACCAGAGAAATACCAGGGTGCTACCATCAACATCTTCTCCTAGTGGAAATAAGACAGCAATGCTTTCAAAATTGCTTAACTACCCAGGCCAAAAGGAGTGACACAGTAATCAATTCCCTTTTTTCCTTTGGAAGAGCTGTCTCTGCAGGAGTGGGTAGCAGAGTTCTTTCCAGACAGTGCCAGACTTAAGACATCTCCATGTTAAGTGCATGCTGCTATGTCTCCTGTTGAGCCTAAGCTACCTTCATGTTCTGTTGCTAATTTGATGGCTTCGAAGAAAGCAATTGATTACCAAGTTATGATCCTTCTAAAGTGCTTTAGGAGAAATGCCTTTCTTTAAAGATGAGCTGAGCAAGAACTCTAGAGGCATTTTCTGCAGGCATTATCAAACCAAGTCCAAAGTGACAGAAGTATTATTTAAGTATGATATGATTAAAATAGCTCACTAAGCCCAAGCAATGCCATAAAAGAATATCCAAAGGAGACACAACAATATTAAGCATTATTATTTTCCCAACAAGGAGGTCCAATTTGTAGTACAGCACTAATGAACTGGCTTGTTTGCTTCTGATTTCTTTTTTCACACTGAAGCAATTGTTCTGGATCACAGATAGTAGAAGGTTGATCAACCACAATACACCTACACAAGTACAGCATTTAAATATCAAAGTTCAAAAGAGAGAAAGAAACGCTCTTCTAGAAATAAAAGCAGCTGGGATGATGTCTGGGAGAAAAGTGCTTTTCCATGGCAACCTTGAAAGGCTGCTGCGTTCACAGAATGTCAATTCCCACTATGCTACTATTAATCAAACACAAACTCCAATGAGTAGGAGATTGGATGGTGAGGCAAACACCACTGATTTCATTTAAAAAATAATAAAGATTCCCTTTAAATATTCTGCTTACCTATAAGCCTGCAGACCTGCAAGTGATTATAGAAGGCTGACACTTCCAATATGAAAACATTTAGTGCTTTCAAGAAAACTCCATTTAGGTCCAGGAAAAAAATTAAATTAGCTTGAGCCCAAAGTTGGACATGAAAGAAAACTTGTCCTCTGCAAACTTGGACCTTTACTGTTATAAGTAATGTCTGATTAGTTACAGAAACGGCAATTTTTTAACATTTCTCATACCTCTTGCAAAAAGCCAGTTCCCTGCAATCCATTTTCAAGGCTGTGCTGCTAAATATTTAACCAACATGGAAATTTTCACAGGGATGGATATGAATCATGTGCTCAGCCCTTGCTGACAGAAAGAAAAGGCAGTTTGAAAGTTAATAGGGACTGAGAGGTGGTCCCCAGCTGAGGGAGCAACACCCACTCATCCCCTGCCTCTTCACTTGGGCAGGTCATTCCTTTCTCCTTCAAAATGACAGACAGTTTCTCTGCCCTGACAGGTATTTACACTGATTGTGCCTCCATATGAATCATAGAATCATAGAACAGCCCAGGTTGGAAGGGTCCAATCTTTTGTGGCAAAGGGAGCCTAGATGAGATTATCTAGCACCCTGTCCGAACACATCTTGAAAACGTCCAGTGACAGGAACTCCACCACATCCCTGGGGAGGTTGTTCCAGTGATTGATAGTGCTCACTGTAAAAAAAATTCTTTCATATAACAAGACGAAACCTCTCCCAGTGCAAGTTGTACCCGCTGTCCCTTGTCTTCTCCATGTGGCTCCCTGTGAAGAGAGAGTCTCTGTCCTCTTTGTAGCCACCTTTTAAGTACTGGAATACTGTGATGATGTCCCCCTTGAGCCTTCTCCAGGGAGAAAAGACCTAGCTCCTTCAGTCTTTCCTCATAGAGCAGGTTCTCCAGCCCTTTAATCATATTTGTGGACCTCCTTTAGACTCTCTCCAGTCTGTCCGCATCTTTTTTAAACTGTGGGGACCAGAACTGGACAGAGTACTCCAGGTGCAGAGTTGTGCTCTTCCACCCTACACGGTCCTCCATTAAAGGCTGGAGGGATTCCCAGCAGAAGCATGCTTTGGAGTTAAACACAGAGCTAAACCTTACCTCAGGCTGTCCATCACTGCAATAGTTGTGTTCAAGTCCAACTTCCTGAGCTGTTTTATTCCAATCAAAAGGAAAAGGAACTTTTTTAATAATAAAAAGTTCAAGTCACATAATTATTCAAGACCAAGGAGTGTAAATAAGAGCAGCAGCGCCTGATACCTGGGGGCAGAGTGGGGAAGGAGAGGACAAGGGAGATGACAAGGCGATTGAGAACAGAATCAGCTCACTTGAATGCGCAACATTTCCATTTCAGAAGCAGCCTGTGCACAGACGAGAGGAGAGAGCCTTCTCTGCTCTTCTCCAAGCAGAAGGACAGACACAATACCTTGGTTCCTGTTGCCTCCTCCTATCAAAGCTAAAACCACGTTGTGAAATGATTTGGGGCACAGCTTATGGATTTCATTACTCTGAACAGTTATAATCTACAAAATCTGCCAAGTCTATCTTTCAGCTTCATCTGTGTAATTCCATCAGCTATAAAGATTCAGGTACTTGGTGGAGCTTCAAACAAAAACAACCTGGCACAGTGTCCAGTCTGCCTAAACACCACCACAATGTCCTTTCAGTAAAGCATTTCAGATAGAGATAGCTGTTATTTTCTTATGTCCTGAGCCAACAAATGAAATGATACTGGTTTTAGGAGCTCACTATATCTAGCCTCCCTACTATAACACGAGCGATTATTCTGTTTTTTCCCACATCTCATTTCCCATTTCTGAGGGAACACTTGTTTAAGGTAATTTTTTAATGAAAGTGGAGGTGAAGAGTAGCAACTCCATTCACTGGAACATCCTGTCCATTCTCAATAGTATATTTTCAACATATTTTAAATGACTGTAAGAATTTATGTCAGTGGGTTTTGCCCTCTAGTGGAAGATAAAGCAAAATACAACATATAGTTAGAAATGCAACATATACGTATAGATTGACCATGTGGACGTTGACCATGTGTTTACTGGATGACTGGAGAGTCAGCAAGCGAGTTACAGTGAGTATTATCCCTTATCCCAAGGGATGAGGAGTGGAGAGGGGGAACTCCAGGGAGTTTACAGAGCTGACAGTCCAGGTTTAGTAGAGAATGGAAAGAAATTCCCATGATGTCAGGATGTTGTTTACAGAACAGGGTTAATAGTTTGAAATTTCAACACCTGATACTGTGTCTACTGCACTGTGTTTTCTGTTACTTTGATTATTTATGATAATAAAATTAATAATTTCTTTTAAAAAACATAAATAGCTCAGACTGCAGTTGGGTGGTGCAGAAGACAGGGTTATTGCAAGAAACAATAGGCAAATATTGTCAGGGTTTTTATCAACATATATTGACTCAAATGTTAAATATTGATCCTGTGAATAAGACTGAAATTAGTCTTCCTTTGGTTATCAAAGAATGTTAATACTGTAGACCAAAACAGAAACATTAAAAATATTTTAGAGTGGTGAATATTTACTTCTTGTGTAAATAAACCTCAGTTTGTATTAAACTAGCCCAGTATTGACATCTGATTATTCTGTTTCCCAAAGTATTGGGCCACACCTACCTAGAGACTGACATCAGTTCAGAAATACAATACATTTTACTAAATGTACTTACTAGCACTACCAGTAATGCTTAAAAATCTTACCCACCTCTGACAATTGAGTTGTCTCATTTTATATCAGTTATCCTCATTGTCTGAGACTTTAAAATTATTGCAAATAATTAAATAATTAAAATTACTTTAAACACTAGGAAACAGTCAATGGTAAACTGAGATATACTGAAAATTCTCCAAAGAAGTCTCAAAAAAGATATTAGTCTCAAAAATCTTTGTCATTCTCACCAATCCTGCTTCAGAAAATCTAATTATTGAATTTTTTGTACTTATCATGGTTAACATCATAGATTCTTGTGGATTTTCACTAAATCTTATGGGACAGAAGAGGGAACTTGCTGCATTAACTAAATTAAGGGATGCATTTGGAGAAATATAAGCATTATTTGCCTTCTTTACCTCAGTCTTTAATAGTCAGACCAGTTGTTCTCAGGGTACCCAGCCCCCTGAGCTGGAAGACAGGGACGGGGAGCAGAATGAAGCTCCATAATCCAAGGGGAAATGGTTAGTAACCTGCTACACCACCTAGACACACACAAGTCTATGGGGCCGGATGGGATCCACCCGAGGGTACTGAGGGACCTGGTGGAAGTGCTCACCAAGCCAGTTTTCATCATCTGTCAGCAGTCCTGGCTAACCGGGGAGGTCCCAGTTGACTGGAGGTTAGCAAATGTGATGCCCATCTACAAGAGGGGCCAGAAGGAGGATCCGGGGAACTACAGGCCTGTCAGTCTGACCTCGGTGCCGGGGAAGGTCATGGAGCAGATAATCTTGAGTGTCGTCATGTCACACGTACAAGACAACCAGGTGATCAGGCCCAGTCAGCATGGGTTTATGAAAGGCAGGTCCTGCTTGACTCACCTGATCTCCTTCTATGACAAGGTGACCTGCTTAGAGGATGAGGGAAAGGCTGTGGATGTTGTCTACCTGGACTTTAGTAAAGCCTTTGACACAGTCTCCCACAGCATTCTCCTTGAGAAGCTGGCTGCTCACAGCTTGGACGAGTATATTCTTTGCTGGATAAAAAACTGGCTGGATGGCTGGGCCCAAAGAGTTGTAGTGAATGGAGTCAAATCCAGTTGGGAGCCGGTCACGAGTGGCGTTCCCCAGGGCTCAGTGTTGGGGCCGGTCCTGTTCAACATCTTTATCAATGATCTAGACGAGGGGATCGAGTGCACGCTCAGTAAGTTTGCAGATGACACCAAGTTGGCCAGGAGTGTTGATCTGCTGGAGGGTAGGAAGGGCCTACAGAGGGACCTGCACAGGCTGGATCGATGGGCTGAGGCCAACTGTAGGAGGTTCAACAAGGTTAAGTGCAGGGTCCTGCATTTGGGTCACAACAACCCCATGCAAGGCTACAGGCTGAGGAAGGAGTGGCTGGAGAGCCTCCCAGAGGAAAAGGACCTGGGGGTGTTGGTCGACAGCCGCCTGAACATGAGCCAGCAGTGTGCTCAGGTGGCCAAGAGGGCCAATGGCATCCTGGCTTGTATCAGGAATAGTGTGGCCAACAGTACCAGGGAAGTGATCGTCCCCCTGTACTTGGCACTGGTAAGGCTGCAGGTCGAATACTGTGTTCATTTTGGGCCCCTCACTACAAGAAGGACATCGAGGTGCTTGAGTGTGTCCAAAGAAGGGCAATGAAGCTGGTGAAAGGTCTAGAGAACAAGTCTTGCAAGGAGCGGCTGAGGGAACTGGGGTTGTTTAGTTTGGAGAAGAGGAGGCTGAGGGGAGACCTTATTGCTCTCTACAACTACCTGAAAGGAGGTTGTAGTGAGGTGGGGGTCGGTCTCTTCTGCCAAGTAACAAGCAATAGGACAAGAGGAAATGGCCTCAAGTTGTGCCAGGGCAAGCTTAGATTGGATTTTGGGAAAAACTTCTTCACTGAAAGGGTAGTCAGGCACTGGAACAGGTTGCCCAGGGAAGTGGTTGAGTCCCCATTCCTGGAGGTACTTAGAAGACATGTAGATGTGGTGGTTAGGGACGTGATTTAGTGGTGGACTTGGCAGTGCTAGGTTAACAGTTGGACTTGATGATCTTAAAGGTCTTTTCCAACCTAAACGATTCTACGATTCTATGATTATCATTGTATGTGGTCCTGACCAAAATCAGGAGCCTATTTCACTTACATGATGAGAGGTATGGCAGCGGGAAGTGCCCAAGTCTGTGAACATTTTTGCTTCAGTTGTCACAGCAGGTCAGTACTAGGGCCTCATCTAAAACACAGCCATCCCACTTAGCTCCCTGATGACACAACCATTCAAAATGCTGCTGCAGAAGTGTTTGAAGTAAAATTAAATCATCCTCTGAGCTTGTCTTTGATAGAATACAGCACTCTTCAGTGACTTCTGGGCTATATATGATGCTGCTCAGCCCTGGAAAGTTACAGTCTTAAGAGTCAGAGTTCAATATAGAAATAAGAATATATAAAATAAAAAAATAAAATAAAACTGTTTACAGATGTGTGAAGCTTACAGAAAAACCATATGAAATACCTTTGCTAACAGCTGACAGTAAAAAATGAACCTAGTAAGAAAGCAAATTCATGTTATGCAGGGAAATGGAAGAAATCAAAGAGATGATGTAGCTCTCATATTTACATTGTACAGGAAGAATCTGTGAACATCAGAGAGGTGTGGCTGCATTTAGTAGTTTGCAAAGCTCACAAAGGTTGTCTGGAATGACAAAATTGCCTTGAGATAAAAAATTGTGGATGAAGAGGCCTCATAATCATCACCATATGGGTGGAATGCAAATACACAGGTTGGGCTGTCCTATGACCTCTGCATTCAAGAGAAGAGTTTTGGGTGCACAGTGCTATGGGAAATCAGAGCAGCAGTAAAATTTCCTTATGTCAGCAATTATTCAGCAAGAATATCCTTGTTTGAGAAAACAGCTAACATGATATACCAAACAATTACATTATCTTAATTATCTTCAGACAACTTTTCCCTGCTTTTTTTGCCTTCCTATACGAATTTCTGCGTTTCTAGCAGTGTTTTCATTAGCAACAGCAAATACCCATTTTCATTATAAAAACTGGCTTCAGCAGTCATATGAACTGTTTGTTTGTTCATGTGAATGCCCTGCAATGAACCAGGAAACTTGTCAAAAAATACTTGATCATAAAAATCATTGCTGCCTAAATAAACATGTCAGCCCAGTTTAGTAAAAATTGAAACAGAACAAAACCCAGTCTAGCAGATTTGAAAAGGTGCTCTTGTTCATGATGCCTCAAAGACAGAATGGAAGGTTGGTTATAGTTTTAGTTTTAGTTTTAGTTCTAGTTCTAGTTTTAGTTTTCGTTTTAGTTTTAGTTTTAGTTTTAGTTTTAGTTTTAGTTTTAGTCCATGCTAATAAGTGGGTAAAATGGTAAATTCTATAAATCCCACAGGACAGAGGGGCCAACTTCAGACACTATTGACACTGCCTATTAACCTAAATTATGTTTCTACTCAATGGGGAGATAAATGCGTTTCCAGGCATTTCTTCAGAGTCTGATGGCTGACCCACATACATTCTCTGCAGAGAGGATACTTCTCTCCAAAGCTGTCTCGGGTCCCAATGTGCCTGAAACTAGTAACACGTATTTCACCCTGGTGCTTCCCCTGATGAGGAAACTGTGACATAGCCTAAAGAAACAGCACCTAATGACTCTGTTTTAACCTCTTGCATCGCAAATAAAGTACATTGTACATCTCAGAGTGGGATTATCTCTCCTGGCATCAAGGTTTGAGCATTTGCAGCCAGATTCTGTTAGAAAAAAAGGACATGGGAGGGATGCAGTTGAGGGGTCCAAACAGCATCTTCCATGGACTTCCACAACTGATGCTTTTCTAACATCAGACAGGCTCTCTTGAGGTATTGTAAATACCTCGCACCAGCTGCTCTTCGAAAAGACTTCAGTTACGACATAGGGCCCAGTTTTCACCTTACAAAGCTCATTAGCGAGCCCTGTCATGTACACTTGGACTACAGAGATTTTGTCTAACTTCTTCACTGCTGTTTCAAAGACGACACAAATGTCAGCAAAGGTGCAATTCCCTTTGCATTGCCAAGAGACAACTGCTTGTCAGGATGACAGATAAAGCCACTGGAAAAGCCTGTATTTCTCTCAGGTTAGCCTACTTTCCCTCAGTCCCCAAGAAAAAAGAAATAGCCCATTACTTAACACAGGTAAATGTAAAAAGTAATCTGAGCATGAGGGATGAAATAGATTATTCCTCCTTTAGAGAACAAGTAGCTTGAAAGAAGAGTGGTTGGAGCCCTGTCCTAGCTGATCTGGAGGAAGCAAGCCCTGACACAAGCTGTGCTGAGGGAAGGTAAAGCAGCAATATCTCCAGGGGCACTGGAGACACAGGCTCGTCTGAGATGCATCTTCCAGAGCACCTGCCAGCACTGAATCCTAATGACTCAGATGAATTCTGCCTAGAATCAAAAGGATAAAAGCCTGACAAAGCTCTTGAATCACACCGCACGTGACGCTCACCTTATTGTACAAAGAGTTGTGACTGTAAGGGCTATAAGGGTTCTCGTGAACGTCACACGTGATGGAAGACAAGTGGCTGAAAGGTCCAGGGTTTAAACAGTCAGCAAGGGAGACGGACGGAGGACGCAAAGGGGACTTAGTTGGAGGGATCAGTTTAGTTGGATACAGAGGGTGTAGGAGAGCAGTCTCCTATGAAAAAAAGAAAAGTAAACAGAAACAGATTAATGGATGCAAAAAAAGAAAATTTGGACAGAAAGCAAAGTGCTTGTCTTGCACCTTTTTTACATTTCATAGGGCTTGATGATTAACTAAGAAAGATACTCTACCTTCATGCCAACACAATTGCTCTATATTAAGCATTTTCATCAGCATGAAAGTACACACATCAAAACCTGCAGTAGATGTCCCATTAAACCATTAAAGTTATGCTTCGACTGGGATCCAGTGCGTCTCCCTCCTGCAGCTCAGCTGACACTCAAGTGACAGAAAAGGAAAGCCCAGAAGGATCTTGTGCTAGGTTAAAATGGCCACATTTTGGAACATTTTCTGAGAGGGTGGATTGGAAGCAAAACCAATCTGAAAACAGTGTCTGAGAGGTACAAAAGAAAGTCTACCTTATCTATGTACTAGCAGGAGCACTTCAGGCTTTTTAACAAGATGCTAACAAGCTTTTTCAGCTATTTAAGAGTTAAAGCAATGAAGGTGCAGGCACAATATATTTCACTACTGGAAGTTGTCAGCAGTTAATAGTTCCTGGTTAAAAAAAACCAATATGTATGTGCTTTTTGCACCTAAAGGATAAAATCCTTTTAAAAAATTGATGTTTAAAAGATTTGAGATAGAGTCAAGGAGGCATACCCAGCTTTTGGCACAAATCTCGTGCTTAGGTTTTGTCAAGGCCGTTGATACAATACATCCTGAATTCTCACCCACTTGGCTGGCTGAGTCTAGACAAGAAACTCCCCTGCGCACTGTGCCTTTGAGCTCAAGACCCAGAAAATTTGTGACAAGAGCTGTGATTAGTTCCGGCAGAAGCTAATATATTGCCCGCCAAAAGAGTGAGCGTGAGCAAATGAGCGGATCAGAGCCCTGCAGCAGTGAGAGCGGCTGGAAGGGGACCAGGCAGCAGTCGCTTCACACCGACCTTGCCTCCTGCCGCTCCTCCTCAGAGGCATCAGACCTACTTCTATTAATGATAAACCTTGGCAAACAGGCCTCACAGCTTCATGCCAAGTGTAACTAATACATCTTTAGTTCATCATCTTGCTCTTCCATTGCCCAAGGTGGTTTATTTTTTTTAATGACAAAGGAGCCTATGTACATTCTTGTTAAGTATTTGCAAGCGCATGAATTCTCTAACATTCATTATGAGTTGTTTTCATATTAGTATGTAACAAAATGCCTTATTTTTTCCCAAAAAAAGATTCTGCTTCCCCAGTTTGAAATGAAAATTTTCATTAAGCCATCATGTCAGCGCTGCTCACGAGTTACATATACTTCCAGAATATTTTATGGTGCTTTTTTGAACAAACTGGAGCATACTTGCAAAATTCCTGAAACATTACTGAAATGTACTAAGCAAGAGGAAAAAAATTCTTTCTCATGATGGGGATATTACCATCTCCAGTAAGGGCATCTAAAAATGTGGAAAGCTTAATACTGTCAGATTGGACCCTCAGAAATACTACACTCTCTCTGCAGCAAGTGTTTGATAGGGGGATATCCACTGAATAGCCAGTGCTACAAGTTGTATATATCCTCAGGGGAAGAAAAAAAAAAAGAAGACAGCATAGGCTAATATCAGAAAAAGCCAAAATAAAATGGGATTTTTCCCTGGTTTATAAATTTAATTGGCACACCAGTGTCAATCTATATACAGTGTACTCAGAACACAGATAAAAAGAGCTATCTGTGAGCTGAGCTACTCCCTTTCCAGATGATCTTTACTATTTTAGAAATCTCTTCTTTTCTCCATCCATGACTTTGGATTATCTGCATGAGAACAGCTGCCTGTTAAAGCAAAAATCACTATTTTTTTACAAGGGAAATGGCCTTTTCCACATGGGGACATTTCTTAATGACGCAAACAAGCTATTCTTTGTTGTGCAAAAAGACATGTGTTCAACACAGGGACATGAAGTTGAAGGTCAGCAGTTACAGCTGCCTGAATCGTTATGTCTCAAACTGAATGTCACCCACATAGTCACCAGTGTTCAGTGACACACTGGGAGGTTTGGCAGGAAGGGGATGTACTGCGGAAGGCTAAGAAAAATCAAAAGAGATAAGTTAATAAAGCTGATGCCATCTGGAACCTCATCTAGTCTGTACCATCCTCAAAGATGCAGCCTGAAGGGTCTGTCCTTTCAAGATGGGCTGGGTGAAGGAGCAGCAACGTCACCTAGGGAGGGTGTTGTTGGCAATGGTATTAGAAAGAAAGGAAAAGAAAATGCAGAGAGAGGGAGACAACAGAAATATAAGAGCTGAACCTCCTAGCAGGACTGGGAAAATCTCCAAAGAAAACCAGGGAAAATCAGTAACAGTATGGGCAGTTTTGCCCTCAGCTGCAGTAGATGCCTGCTAAGTTCTTATTTGAGGACAAGTGGACTAGTACCAGCTCTTCCACAGAAAGCAGAAAGCTTAGCTGCTAGTCTCCTAGTTTTAATCCACAACTCTCATGTTCCACGAAAGCAGTCAATTTACCTAATTTCAGAGTAATATTGGTGGGAACACCTCCCAGTCTTTAGAAGCCAGCCGCTGTGCAGCCAAAAATGCTAACTACTGAGAGCAGGTGAAGAGGGAGAACAAGTGTCCTCATAGGCTAACAGCCCCATGGTTAGGGACCACCACTGCAAGTTTCAAACTGTTGCCTGGGCACAGAGCCCAGTTTCACAGGCAGTGAGGGCTGCAGCCCTCTTAGAGGCACTAAAACTCCTCAGGAGAGTTTCAGAGATGCTGTAAGATTGTGAACATCCTCACGTGGGCACCCAAGTATCCACGCAGGAGGGACTCATACCAGCACCATAAACCTACTCTGAGAGGCAAGAGCGGAAATTGTAGGCGCGTGCTGTGATGTAAGCATGTGCTTTAGTGTTTTCCCTAGATCTGGCTATTATGGTATTATTAATTATTATAACAGACCACCACTAGAATCATATAACCATTTCTCACACAAACAAAACCAGTCCCTTTTAAGTCAATGAATCCATCTAAATACAGGCCTAAGTAGTTCCTTTTTCAGAACAAAGATGCCTTAATAGAGGACTCCCCAAAATAACAAGTATTTTACAGCAACTTGAGATATTTCTTAGGTAAGGATAAAAATGCTAATTTATCAGTACTTCAAAGCATTTATAATTGTTCTTTTAAATAAAGGAAGCAAAACTGAACATATTCATTGTGAAATTAACTTTTCCATCTATCAAAGTCAGTGCACTATTTTTTTAGTTCATTTCAATTCATAGCTTTTATATAAAAAAAAATTTGGCTTTTGTTATAACAACCACATTTATTCATGGACTTATGACATCCTCAGTACTTCAGTAATACGTACCATAAGTAATTTATAAGGAGTAAGCTGATTTGTTTTCACAATTAGCTTCAAATGTCAGAAAGCTTCTGAGTATGCCAGTAACCTCAGGTTTGTATTTGCCTGAAGATACAAAGTTTGGTGACTGCATCATTCCTTCATCAGAAAAACTATAGCCAGCGGAATCAGTGCCCAGCCCTAATGAACGGGAGGTATGAGCTGCCCCTGCTTTTGCAGCGAGGTCCTGCTGAGGTGGCCTAGACCAGAAGTTCTCTAGCAGCAGCTCTCGGTCAGCTCTCCTCCTCTTTCATCCCAGCCAAATGGCAACACAGAAGGCATCAGAAGGTTTTCAGTAAGTTAAAGCATGAAAAACTCACTATGAACTCACACGTAGTCTCTGAAGTCAAATATTCACTGTCAGCCTCAAAAGTTCAGAGACAAATTGTTAATAATGATATGTATTCATTTTTTCTTATATTTTACAGAAACTCTACATTCTGTAGAAACCCATAGAGTGAGAAAACTTCTAATGCCAGCCATATGTGTTGCTGGAACCCACTGATGCTACAAAAAAATCTTTCTCTGTTTGTAATGCTGCGGTACTCTTGAGAAATACTGGGAATGTCCTGCAGTGTCAGAGCTATGGGGAGGAATGGAAAGAACTAAAATGAAAATCTTAAAAATTTCAGTTCTAAAAGGAAGAACAGAGGACTGCCATTGCTAAAGTCTCTCTGTAATGTGACTAGAGAGTCACAGAAGTAAGAGAAATTCAATTAGTAAGGTATTTTATTCACATCGTGTCTGGCAAGAGGACTACTGACTTCATTTTACTACCCTCCAGATGGAAGATTCAGAACAGACTGGATAGGTTAATAATAAGCTCCTACAGGGACATTCGGATTATGTATTGCAGTTAAGGTTTAATTCACAGTAATGCACGCAAACAAAAATGCACAAGAAAAGGCTGACAGAATCATTTATCTGGGGTTTCTCTGAGATAATGTCTCATACAGGTCAGCAAAGTTCAAGATGTGTTTTTGCAAAGTGATCCTACGGCTTTATGCAGAGGTCTGTGGGAGAAGATAGCACTTTTGCTGCCCCGTGAGCTGCCTGTTAATGACCCTCGTGTGCAGTAGAAAAGCAGTTCCCTCAAGCTGTGGAGGGACCTGAATACGGACCTGGGGGAGCTATGCACTGGGGAGTGACACAGAAACTCACTGGGGTTCTTCTGCAGCCTCCCTTGGAGAGGGAAGAGTGAACCTTGCCCAGTCCTTGCTGTCCTCATTTCTCTTTAAAGAGGATTCGGGTCTGGAGTCCAAATGGAGGAAGCGCTTTCTAGTAGATCTGATCCAGACACCTGCTTGACAGGTGAGCACAGAGTTTCCACTTTCTTTTGTGTAGTGTTTCCTATGGACATCATTAAAAGACCCTCTCCTCAACATACAGGATTTTAGATCGCCACAAAAAATGTCCCTGTAGAAAGCCCAGCTGCCCGTCTCCAGCCTGGAGGCTCTCCTCCAGGAGCAAGGTGCCCCTTGGGGAATCATCTAACTAAAAACAAGAGACCAGGACAAAATAAGGATCTGAGATTATTCCATCATCTTTAAGGAAGCTAGCTGAGGCTACTAAATCCTTCAAAGAGTTACTCACCTGCTCAATATCTTGATCACTGATTTCTTCAAGGTACTTTTTAAAAGGATTGGGTTGATAGGGCTCCTCCTTTTGCTGTGCACTCTTTCCTTTCACCAGCACGGGACGAATGACACCAGGTTTTGTCTTGACCCATAGCACACCCAGGAGAAAAGAGATGGAAGAAAAATAAAATAAAATAAAATACTTTACAGTTTACAGAATATTTGTTGGACAAGTCAACTCCAATGAGGCTGTAGTGACTAGATTTTTTTTAAAAATGTTACTAATAACATATTTCACCATCAAAATTATTCAGGTGTCATGCTGCCTGGCCTACTTTTAATACAGACTGCAGACAAAAATAGCAAGAGCTGTTTTTATGCACAGAACCTCATCACTGACATCTGTTTGTTACTAACACAAAAATAGATGCTGGGCTGTCAAACTATTGTTTGTGGGGTTTGCTGGATGTTTTTGCTAGCTGTTCAGCTGCTTCTTGATAAGTTCATCAAGTCACACTTTATGCACAGCCATATGTCTGCTTTCATGCTGCAAATTCTGTTCTGGGCTCCTCAAAACAGTAACTGGAAAAAGGAAGGATAATGTGATGCTGTTAACTTACACCCAGGCAGCAACATATTAGGGGAAAGTCTTTCTGGGGAATAATACCAGTAATTGCATGCTGGATTTTGACAGTATCTTTAAGAGTTCACTTGGAAAAGTACAATTTTAGAGAATTTAGTCAGCACAGATGTGTGATACCCCTCATTTCAGACAAATTGGATTATTTAATCAAGAAAAAATGTCTTGGTTAGCTACCAGCCAATCAAAAAATTGACTATTAACTTGTCAATTGAGTACATCTGTGATTTTCAGAATTCTTACAGTAAAGTCTGACATGATGGATTGTGGCATAAACTCTAAATAGTGGCTAGGGGATAATTTTAAAATAGACATCTTGTTCAGTAACCAAAGAAAAGGAAGAAAAAAGTGTACGTTCTCACTGGAATTTGGTAAGTATTGAAGTCCTGGGGGGGGGTCTGTGATTGAATTTAAATTTTTCAATAACTCAATTATATTCTTCTCTGTTACAGCTACCCCACAGAAGATGAGCTGTCTTTTTCACAACTGATATAGATAACAGGACTGCTGCTGAGCTCCTTCTGTGGTTGCAGCCAGAGGGCAGCTTGCCCAGCTGGGACTGAGAAACAGGTACTGTCACAAGTCCCCATCTTCAGCACCCAGCAGGGTATGAAAATGAAGAGAAGAAACTTGATTCACCACTAGATTTATTTTTAAGAGTTAGACTATGTACATTTAATAACGCCATCTGCCTATTTGCAAGAGCAATACACCTAAGCAGTCTGTCTGGGAAAAAGAGACGTTTACCATGAAAGTAAGCTTAAAATGATGCAGCTGAGATTGCTGGATGTATCATGTAAACATAGTTATGGATCTGCAGGCATCCAGCAAAGACAGGGCAAGAGGGGTGCCCATTGGAGGGGAAGGGTGCAGGAGGCAGGAGATGTCCCCACATCTTGTGTTTCTGCCTCTCCCCTGGGAAAGGACAGAGCAGTGCCCAGGGTCTGCGTGGAAGGCAGCAAAGGTGGGAGGAGCACAAAACACCTGGGAAGAGCAAGGCCCAGGCAGCAAAATATCTTCCCTTAGCTTTGTGTTTTATGCCCTCCCTCCTTTCCACAGGTTGAGGCCCTTTTTCATCTGCCTCATCAAATAAGAAGAAACATACTCAACTGGAAGCAAAAAATAAGCCATGAGGTGATATTAACTTTTTTAAAACAGTAATGACTGCCCAGTTGCATTAAAAACTTAAACTTTTTCATGAAGTTCAACTTAGTGAAAGATATGGTACTCATTTAATGAACTTACAGTCCATAGCTCATGACTATTTCTTTGTAGGATTCACCATAAAATAATTATTTTCCTCTCCAAGATTTTGAGAAGAGTTTGTAAAAGTGACAGACTACTGGCTTTCAACACAAAGGTAAACATAAAAATAAAAAGAAGCCTACAGTTGTTATCAAGTCATCATTACACAGACAAAGGACCTGTGGCCTTCCAGCACTCCTCCACACCATGTAACCATGCAATTAAAAGCACAATGAGGTACCTGAAATCATCAAGGATAAGCTACTCTCCTTATGTAGGAAACCTCTTCCAAAAGCACACTGTAGAAATGCTTTTAAGGAAGCATTTTCTGAACAACATTACACACTCAAGTGCTGACTGAATCATATGTTCATGTCTGATTCTGCTAACAGAATGTCAGATATCAGGCAGCAACCAGAATTTTAAATACTTTATTAGCTCCCTGACAAGTTATATAAAATCTTTGATCCAAAACTAAAAACTTGAACTCTTTCTTTGATAGCAGGTAGCACAACTGACACTGCTGAGAAACAAGCTAAGACTTAGTTTTGCCAAGGAAAGTGCTGGTCTTCCTACAGCAACACTGAAAAATGGTAAAGTCTGTTATGGTTGCAATGGGCTGCCATCATGGGCTACAGCCCTATTAGCAAATTACACAAGGCCAAGACACAAGCTCCAGAGCTGACCCATAATCAGTTGTACTGATTCAGTGCCAGGGTACTCCCTGGCATGGTTTTGGCCCAGGTCAACAAGTGCACAGTCAGAAATAGGAAGATATGGTGGACCAGGGCATCTCTTGATAGGCAGTATGGACATGGTCACCCTTCTTCAGGGACAGAAGGTATTTTACCTGTAAGAAAATGAGCCGTGCATATTTGCCCCAAAAGTCAGAAGACTGAACTTCTCGTCAGCAGGTGTATGGGCATGTTCACCTCTAATTTTTTCTTCTGTTATTATGACACTGGTTCTCCCTGAGATCTTGCTGAAACCGGTGAGTAAGGTCCCAGTTGCAACCCTGTTCCTCTCAGCAGAGGCCTAAAATCCTCTGAGTCCCATGTTTCTCCTATCCAAGTCACTGTCACTTCCCCTTATCCAGAGTATTCAGAGATCCCCAAAGTATGTAGGGCCAGACCCCTCTTTGATAGCTAGCAATGACTGCATTCCCTCCTTGTGGTGCTTTGTGTCACTACACAGACATTAAGTCATTCTGGATACCTGAACAACTTTCCTGTAAACAAGAAAGTTGCCTCTCAATGATGTTTAACAAGGAATTGGCTTTTTAATGTTTTCGATGCAGTGCTGTTTTGAAGCAGCCTGCCTCTGCGACAACCAGACAAATGAATAACAAACATACAACATGATCAGAGAAAAATATATAACACAACAGGAGAGCTAGGCTTGGGATAGAAGAGTTAGCTGCCGTCTTTCTTTCCTTTCTGCTCTGAGTCCATCAGACCTCACTTGACAAATAGCAAGCACCAAGTCCATCTGTTTGCCTGCATAGCCTTTACAGCCAACTTTTCTGTACAAATAGTCTCTTGCAGTCTTTGAAGCCTTCTGCTTCAAATGCAATAACCAAAGAATTCCCTCATGGAGAAGAACCATTCCCAGTCCTTTCCAACAAACTCATTAGTTTTGGGGAAAGGACCCTGAGGCAGATGGGGCATGTATGCAACGCAGCACGCCCTAGACAATGCGGTCATCTTCTGTCAGCACTGAGAAGACAGAGTCACCTGAGGAGCCTCTAAACTGTTGAGAGCACCTGCTTTCGGACAGTGAGGAACTGGCTCCTTTGTCATGAAGAAGCATTGCAGTTTCCACTGTCAGCAAAAAGATGCATTTTGCCCTAACAATAAAAACATAGACGCTTTGTCTAGTTGAACTGTGAATCACCTTAACATATTCCCCTTCTATTTCTTTTCTGCCACAAATTAGTCTTCACAAAGGGAAATACGTTGTTGAACATATTAGTTTATTTTCCCTTGTAGAGGCCTTACACTTGCAAAAATGCAATAAAACATTCCAGGCAGTGTACCAGTCTACAATGAAGTTCTCCCTTAGTACATTTGAAGGTGTGAAGGCATACAACTGTGGTCAAAAATATTTCCTTTTCCCGTGGCTAAGTAGTAAATTATTCACATCACTTTGAAAAGCCTAGGAAGGAAGGATAATTATTTTCTCCACCTCCATGCTGAAGCAGCAGCACGTCTTGCACCAGAGCACACAGAACAAGGACAGTCACCTCTTTGAAATTGAGGTTGTGTTTATTTTTGTTCATACTGAAATATTTGCATTTCAAGAAACAGCTGAATTTTCAACAAGATGTCTGATGCTATATTGTATCATGCTTTCCACTGACTCTGTGCTAAACTAAACCAAAGCTAGAATCAGTACAGGGATGAGTCTTTTTCTTAACAGCTGGAGAAAAGGAACAGACCCACAGTGAGAGTAGTGTGAAGGAGGCACTCACCTCTGCTGCTGTTCTGGGGAAAGGGGACGAGAAAAGGGAGCAGGTTTGCCCAGGCACTGCTCGCTCCCCAGGCTGGTGGCAAGGAGAGGGCTAAGGGCAAGCCCTCAGCCCTGAGGCTGCTCTCTGCTTCCCTCTCTGCTTCCTTCCCTTTCTTTAGGAAACTCTTTTAGCACATGTACGTTCCCTTCACACACATTTTCTTTTGGTATATCAGGAATGTCTTTCATTTCCTGCTTTGCTGTGTGATGGCTCTGTACAGCCCACTCCTCGGTATACGTGACACATTTCACTTCAGCAGTGCCTGCATATTGGTGCTTGACAAAGTATAGATGTAGACCCATGGCAAACACTGCCTTCCAGAAGTCGTTCATCGGTGCTCAAAGGCCATGAAATGATTTTAGGTGGATAGATGCACCCATGACCCCTGATTTTATGCTGGACCTGACAAGTATGCTATATTTGATGTTATTCTGACCTGAAGTGGATCTTAAAAGTTGCTGAATTTTAAGCTTTGATCTCAACAGCTTTAAATGTAGGAAATACCAGAACCTCAGTAATACATGTGCTTCAAATTAATTTGAGGAAAAATACTTCAAGCTGCCAAGTCACACCTAGAATACCCCAGAACAAAATAAGTCATAGAAATATGTATAGATATTAACTGAAACACCCCAACTTTATCTCCTGGACCAGACCATGGGGATTGTTATCTATTTTTCTCTAATGTTTTTCTTCCTTTCAAATGCTTGAACTCATCCTCTGTCCAGCCTCGAGTCCCTACAACTCCTATCCACAATTCTTTTCGTGCAAGAAGCTGCACTGTGTTCTTTCTGTTACTACCATTTAAACCTGCTCACAAAATAGAGAAATGCCATTCTGTATTTGGTCTAAATAGATATGACTCCTTTTCTACTATTTTTGTATATAAATATATTTTTATAAATCCTTTCATTGCACACTCAAAAACCATGGATGGCTGATGTAGCATTAAAATATCTGAACCAAAAAGACCTAGAACAATAGTACCAAGGTATGCAAGACTGGCCCCACGTGAATTTTGCCTTATTTGCATGATATATAAAGAAAAAAGTTACTATTAATGACAATGACAATATTGTGTGTTGTGTTGGTGTGCTGGGTATGGCTTTGTACTTTGTTATCATGAGTCATTCACAGTCACCTTTTAAAAGAGTACAAAAATTGTTGATGAGAGTCACAGTGGCATGCCCAATGCTTCACCTCTCCATTGGATAGAAGTCACATAGTTGAGAGATATAGATGCAACATTTCTGGTCACCCTAAATAATCGGTCCCTGGTAGAGCTAGAAACTCCACAAGAGGAGAAGTAATTGGCTGAATCATAAATACTGCAAAATTTCTAAGTAAAAATGTTACTACTGAAGAATCGTCATTCATGAATAGAGATCACAATGTGCTCAGAGACAGCATTGCTCTCTGAACAAAAAACACGCACAAGAATTCCACTGTAGTAACTGCAATTTTAAACAGGTGAAATAAAATATATGGTTAAGTAATTAAAATAGCTATTGAAAAAAAAAAGAAAAAAAAAATCAAAGGAGCTGCTAAAAGGATGAAATGGTTATAGGTGACCAGAATACCGCTTAAGACAGTAATGTTTCAGAGAAGGTGTGCATCAGCTTATAAGAAGAGTTTAAGAGATCAGTAAATTCTGGGATGTTCAAAGAGCAGTGCAAAAAGTGAAAAAAGGAATAAGGAGGAAAAGGCTCCAAAGACAGAAAGTTGAGTTTAAATATAATCTAGAGAGGGGAAAAACAAAAAGAAAAAAAAAAAGAAAATCTAGGCCATAATATAGAAATGTCATATATTAGGCCAAGAAAGACTTTGAGAAAAAAAACTTGCTAAATTTCCTAACAACTAAAAGTCTATGGGGCCAGTAGATATAATCAAGATATAAAAAAGATGCACAAAGACGAGACCAAGGCTGAATATCAATTCCTCACTTCAACTTTCCTCACAGGAAGACTTTGGGAGGTTCTCACACTGGCAAAGAAACAATTTGGAGGAACTCTCTCGAGTACAGTGTCAATAGGAGAGATTTGAGAACAAATCAATAAAATGAGCAAATAAAGTGCAAGGAATAAATAAAGTTGTGAAGAAATTCCAATGTGAAATTGCCACATCATGAACTGTGGTATTAATTTCAGACATAATCAGCACCAGAAGAATGAGAAGTGGCAACTATGGGGCAGGTTTTACTATAAGATCCTGAAGAGAACCAGGAATCACAGATCACTCTGTGACATTTCAAGCTGTGCAAAGTAATATGAGCAAACTATACTAAAGAACAGAATTAGTATACATATGGACAAATAGGGAATGGCTTTTGAAAGGGCACTCACAAAAAATCTTTTACAGTTATTTTAAAGAGTCAGTGATGCGAGAAAGCTGGCCGATACAGCAGATGTAGGTTATGTTTAAACTAGCAATATGAGAATATTTTGGCATCTAGGAACACACATTAGATGAAACCAAGTGAGAATCAACAGACCATCTTATGTGAGACTCAGTGTTTGTTTTTTTTTTCCCACTGGGTCCCTAAATGTATGACCAGGGATAACAAAATGAGGCTGCATCACAGAGTATAAAGTCCAGTGGATGTGCAGCCATGCTGCATGTGGATTTCCAAAGGCTTTAGTGAAGGTCTTTCAGCAGGGTCTGCTAAGGAAATGAAACTGCTACAGAGTAAAAGAGAATATTTCCTATGGACCAGTTAGAAGATTGGAAGCAAAAGGCTGGAATAAATGTTTAAATTTCACAGTGTAGAGAAGTCACAGAGTTCCTCAGAGATGTGCTCTGGAATCTGGCCTTGAATTATGGATGTACATCGACTAGAAAAGAGTGGCTAGTAAGGTGACAAAGTTTGCTGGTAATGCTGAATCATTCAGGGGAGTAAAAAAATATCAGTGCAAAGAGTTGCAGAGAGATTTTATGATACTGAGTGAATGAATGACAAAAAGGCAGGCGAAACTTAACTGAATTCAACATTGATACATTTCACAGGGGAAAACTAAACTACATCCTAAACTTACACATGCAGTGATGAACTCGTTAGCTCAGAAAGTACCTCTTACTACTCAGAAAATATATCTTGAGTTTATTGTATACAGTTCCATGCAAACATTGGCTTAATGCTCAATGCAAATAAGATGAACTAAATAAATTACCAGGAATTGTTAAGAAAGGAATAGAAATAACAGTAAAGAACCTTATCACATCATCATGTAAATAGGAAGCGCTGTGTTCAGAGCTAGACAAGAGCAGTTTATGGTTTTAGTCTCCCAGTCTCAAAAACAAAAACCTGAAAAATATATAGAAAAGGGTAACAAGGATCATCAAAGATATGGGACAGTATGCATACTTCTCAAAGAGTGACTAAGCAATTTTGACTTTTCTGTATGAAAAAGAGGTGACTGATAGGGTATTATGGTTAATACCTAGAAAATAATTTATATTACTTAGAAAGTGAAGAAAGAATAATTATTTGCTGTTTCAGTACAAGAACTGAGGTTAAGTAGTAGGTTTAAAACAAAGAAATAAAGTACTATTTCACACGATGCATAATTAAAAAGTAAACCCTTTTGCTACAGAATGTTATAGAGACCAAAGTATAACAAGATTCAAAAAGTAACTGGAAAAAGCCATGAAAGAAGAAGTGGTCAAAGATTACTATACAGAAGAAATTGATTCATTAGCTGAAATACAATGGGGAAAATTTCTCATCCACATCTCATTTTTTCCCTAAGCATTCATTAGCAGTCACTGTCACTTGGACAGGCTCCATGACCTCTCTTCTGACTCTTCTTCAGGAAGTTTGGCTCCAACAGGACTAAATTGTGATCAGAGCTGAAATGAACATCTGATGCATAATCTCCCTTTCTTTATTTGATTTTCCCCTTGCTTTTCATTAGTTAAGTCAGCTTCGATTTAAACCAGCGTGTAAGAAGAAAATAGATGCCAGAACGTTGTTGCATATAAACAAAATTGTAGAATTGGAATATTAAAAGAGTCCAAGAACCAGCAGTAGACTCTATAGTTGTCATACACCTCAAGATTCAGCAGGATTCTAGTTTGTCATGTGGTCCATGGGTTTACAAGTGGTGTCAGGATTTACAGTTACTTAAAACAGGTGTGTATTCAGTACAGAAGAAAGCAATGCAGCTTTGTAGAAGCAATCCAGCTTTTTAGGAGGGCATTGACTGCAGCTTCTTTCAAAGCATTAAGAAAGTAAATAATAATTACTTTAGATTTTGCCGTTGTGCAAATTTTGAGAAACAGTGTATCACAGCTGTGCAATACATACCAGCTGATTCTCTGTCACCATAGGTGCTGATTTGTAAAGGTTGGCCTGCAAAAAAGGTAAATATATACAGTATTACATACAACATCATAGTGATTATAGCGATGACAGAAGAAAAATCCATGGACAGCAGTATGCTTAGGTACAGAAGCTTTTACCACTGATGCAGTGACATGCAACTGGTACGAGAAGATAAAATATTGTCATTTCCAGTTTATTTCTAGGTATAATCAAATATGAATGCCTGTTGTTAAAATTTTAGGGATACTTTTTTCCAAGTGCAACAAAATTTCACTTTTTCATCTCAATCTAATCTCAAAATGTAAATCATGACATTTCTGAGCCTGCTAGATATTTCTGAGTCTGTTAATTTGCAGCATCAATCTTATTAACACTATCAATTGTATTGGGAGCTCGGTTCAACCTCTCATCCTTCTGACTTCGCATTATGAAAACCAGAAAAATCCTAATCAAGCATTACTTTTTTTTTCCTGAGTATACATTGAACAGTGGAAGCCCTGTTTTCCAGATCAAGGGTAAATGGAATGAATGCAAAATATTTGTGTGTGTATGTTAAATAGCCATGTGCCACATGCTTATTTGCCCACACAGTGGTGAGATTCAGAATTTCTGGTGCATTGAACCCTCTAATCAATTCCTTCAAGCTCTGTAGTAATTCCACTGGATAACATGGTATTTCTGTAGAGATGACATGCCCTTCCTTGATGTAGGTGTGATTTGGAGGCCTTGAGACTCTAAAATGTGAATATTCTTCAGTATGGTGGTAAAAAAAGTACTAGATACGATGGTTAGATGTTATAGCTGTAGTAGAAGACAAGCCAGTGCCATTACAGCCTGCACTCTCCGCAGAAGGACCACTACAGTTGTATTTTTATGAACTCAACTAGATGTTCCTCTCACTGTTTCAAGCAGAAAAGCAATTCCAGCGCATTTGGAGAGGGAAGAACATGCTCTTCCTTTGTTCCCCTGTGACAAAGACCTTGCAGAGATCTGGCCACAGAACTCCAGATGTGATCTCCCAAGTGCTAAATAGAGGTGTTTAATCACTCCCTGGAACTGTTGGCTTTACTCCTGCATTGGTGATGAGAACAGCAGCACCATGAGTCATGATGGAGGACTGTGCTCCTCACTGAAAGCACTCACATTTCTAAACAGCCACTGGTGGAGGAAACCTTTCTCACCCACACGGGGACAACTGTGATTTAGCACTAAATATATGAGAAGTACATCTTCTGCCCTTGACAGAGTAAACTAGAGCTTTTACTAGTGGTTACTTACATACTAGGGACTCTCATACCGTTAACCAACTGTGACGACCAGTCTCACTGTGAGCTTAAAGACATCAAAGCACTTCAGAATGATCTACAGATACAAGTGGGCTGGAATTAAATTCTCACTTGAGTGGTCAAATTAAGAGTAAATCTCATTTCACAAGGGTTACCTGAAATGTATACAAGCAAAGCAGACCACAGATAAAGAAAAGCGCTACTTATCTCTGCATGTCTGTGAGCATTTTTAGCTGCTTCATGTTCTCTCATTTTTTCACTTGTGTGTCATGTCTATAACACTCAAAAAAGATTTTTTTTTTGCAATAGAACTGTCAAGAAGAGCAAAAATGTCAATAATACGCAAAGTAATTATTCCAATTAATCGTGAGAAATTATTTTTAAAATAGTTGTAAGTGAGCTAAATGACAAAATTATAAATTTGCTAGAACTTGAAATTAAAGTTAAGAAAGCTTTCATTGGTGCCAGTATTTATATGGAAACACAATAACGAAGTATAAGGGCACTCAATAGCCTTAAAAGTAATTTACTGAGAGAATTATTATATTATTATTACAAATCAGCAGTATCATCCCTAAAGCCAACAGAGATGCACTATTACAAAATGGTGAATGGGATCATATCAAAGACCATACAGTTTAAAAAGTTGTTAAATGGCAACTGTAGTACTTAGTTGTCAGCTGGTACAAACTGCTGTAATTTTACTGAAGTCAGACATTTTTATTTATATGTGTGTGTGTTTATAAATAATACTTTAGCATGATGACAGATTTTCCTATCTCTGACTCATAAATAAATTAAGGCTTTTCTTTTAACCAAAACCACCTCCTAAGCAACATTTTGACAAGTGTCTCAATATCAGACATCATGAATACAAAAATATTAAGAAAATTATATTGCTAAATTACCATTTTAATTCTTTCTAATAAAATTAATTCAGTTGCATAAACTAAAAGACTACTTCTAAAAGAAAAAAAGATTTGCAAAAAAGGATGGTTGAAAACCATTACTCCAAGACAGCTCACATGAGACACCACAGACCTCCTGGGGGAGCTCACAATTTGGTATTATGATAACAAGTGTTCATACAACACTCATTCCTGATTTCTACTGGAGACACTGTTAGATTGGCTCAAAGTAGGCACCTTGTTTCAAAACAGACGTCTTGTACCGACTGTGAAGAAATGTTGGCCCCAGACTATATCTCCTCTAGTGAACAAAAGTCAGCACATACAGAGGCTCAGGAACAGGTCCTTTCCAGTTAATGGTTAGCACACTCCCTTGCATGCTTTGGTCCACACCAACTACCACTCTTCCAGAGAGTTCTCCATCGTGGTCTGCGTGGTAGCATGGACCATGCTGCTTTCGGTGAGCTGAAGGGATGAGACCACCCTGGGCCTGGGGAGGGGAGCAGGCTTTGAGGGGAGGGAAAAGGAAGGCGAAGAGGAGAAGAGGAGAAGACAACTCTACGGAAAACCACCTCAGTGTGCCCTCACCCTAAGGGACAGAGGACAAGCCACCACCTGGTTTATTAGCTGGGACAGAGGTAGCCTTTGTATGTCCTACGAAGGAAGCAGAGCAAGAGAGAGGGAAAGAGCTGTGATATATGGGGGCTGTTAGGGACACCTGGCTAATCCCTCAGGAGCCTCTGCTGCAGAATGCAGTGATGGCAGAGTCCAGGAGACCCTGTACCCACCAAGTTCAGCCACCACAGCACAGCCTGGAGACCACGGTCTGTTTTCTGACACACAGAAAATTTAACATGCTCATACAATTTATAGGAAAGGTTAGCCTACCAATAATCCTCTGCATTATTCCCAAATGTATTTTTAAATATTTATTTGTCTCATTTATCTAGAAAGTTCCAGAGGAGACAGGAAAGGAAGAGTTTGTAAGGGTGATTTTCTGTCCTAGCAAAGAAAACCTAACTGTATGCCTAGGCATATAAGTTGGATGCCTGAATTTATGGTATATGTCAGCCACACTTTTGGGAGCTGGAGATCAGCACTGGAGTGGTATTAAATATATTCTGTTCTCACAGACTACCTCTGAAACACACTCTTTTATTTCATTAAAAAGCTGTCTTCCAATATCCTTTCTAATTAGTATGAGCCAGTACAATCTGTCAAGTAAAAATCACAGTCTGCAATAAAATATGCATACCACCACATTCAAGAAGCAAAATTGAATTGATCAGTCAGGCATTGTACTGGCATAAAACTGGAAGGCGTCTATTGCTTTGCCAGGACTGCCTTGATTTGAGGTTCAATAGAAAAGCTGAATGATTAATAGTAAGCACAGATTTCTTACCACATGACTAGATGAGCTGTAAGTAAAATATGGAACCTGCAGTAACTATGTGTGCTAGTGAGAATTAACATGTTAATTGGGTTTAATGTTTCAATAATTGAACACATGACTCAATATAGTGATTATCTTTATATGTTGGAATGTGTGTATATGTAACAAAACAGCTTCTATTCATCTAAGGATAAACTCTGGGTTTTCAGCCAGCTCTATACCTTGGAAAGAAAAGTTTGAGTCAACCCCAGATTCTGATGGATAGGCAAGAACTAAAGGACTTCTACCAAAGCAAGTCCCCTACAGTGCAGGCTGAGTTCAAACAAATGCACCCGTTAGCACCTGTAACAGTCTGTTTGCCAAACAGTTGAGCTCTTGCCCCATGCCTGAAGCAAACAACAACAAAGAAGTGTGTGAAGAAATTAATTTTAACATCATATTCACCCAGGTAAAATTATGAATAGACACCGCACTGAAGAGATTCCAGCCATGATGGATTTACAGCAGTGGAAAGACATGTCAAGTCTCAATTGCTCTAACATGCTCACTTCTCTGTAGTAGTCAACACCTCATGTTATGAGTAGATGCCTGTCCAGAGTCACCCAGTATTGTAGCAAGAGCAGACAAATTAGACATTTTTGCATGCAAAATGTATGTATGAAAGTACTTACATATCTGGTTTCACGCCCAGCTGCTCTCTGCAGTGTTGTTGAGACCTGGTACAAAATAAATAGATATATTAAGAGCAAAGAGTTACTCTGAGGAGTAACTCAAAGAGATTTTCATCATTGTGGCAAGTTGTTAATGGCTTGAATTCAAGAAAACTTCAATTTTCCAGAAAGACTCATGCCATACATAAGAATAAGGTATATTAAAGTTTTGCTTGATATGTTTATTATAGAAAATACTATTTCATTTTTACTGCTCAAAAACATTGATCCCACTCTATTGAGGATGGCCTTTAAATTACCTCTGAGAACTGTCATAACAGAATGCTTATTAGTAGATAGCCATAGGTGTGATTGCCCCATAAATTTAAGTTACATTTGTTCACAAAATAACCGGAAATGGCACCTTTCCATGTTCTCATTTGGAAGAACTTGCTTTCATCTGACTAATCCATGCTATTTCTAAGGCATTTACTTACAACATACACTCTTTCTTCCTTCCTGCCTATGACTCTCTTTTACCCCCATTTTAAGCACTTTGCTCTCTCATTCTGAGGTCCTCACAACCTTTGGCTTGGACCCTATGCTGCATCCTGTTAAACTCACCTTTTGCCCCCTTTATTTGGTTTCATGATTGCTAACAAACAGATGCCTTCCATTCATTCAAGGCTCAATTCTCAGTTGCCCAAGGAAGCAGGTTATGGATGCTATAGCTCAGCTTAGTAGCAGCATTTTAACCACTTTGGATTTAGCACAGGCATTGGAAAATACTCCCTCAATAACAGTCTCTGCCTGCCTCTTCAGCTACTATCATGTTCCATCTTTCAGCTTCCTGAAGCCTGATTAACCACTGTGTGCTGTTTGACAGAAGTAATTTCAGAAATGAAAATTAAATTTGAAGTATATATTGAATATAGCCACTCAGGAATGATGGTTCTGTGCCCTATGTTTGCATGGTGGACTGAACATTGTGCAGGATATTTTGAATGCATTAACTTTTTGATGTGTTCCTCTGCCAAAAATCCCTTTCCTCCTGTTTCCAGTTGGATTTCTGCCATCTTCAGTGTCTTATAGTTACCACAACCAACTTAAATTTACCTGGGGCAAACTGAGTACAGGACCCTCTTCCCTTCGTTAGTCATCCTTCTGAACCCAGAAAGCACATCAATATAACTTAGCGAAACCAGAATTTTAACATCAGTATAGAAAGTTATCCCTGCCTCTCACTACCTCTTTCTGAGTTATCCAGGGTAAATGGATGTAGCAGACATCCTCCTCCTGTGAGGTGCCAGAGTTAAAAGGAAGTCAGCACTTAAGAGCAAGTCTACTTATTCATTTAATCATTCCATTATTTGAAAACCAATAATGAATATGAAAAAAATGTTGTGAAAGATGTTTCCAATTATAGAGGCTAGAAATATTGGCTCCTCTGTAGTAAGGACACATAGATGGGATGAAATCTGGGAGATGGCCAGAGACCCTGCAATATGGAAGACAAGGTATGAAGGATTTCTTCCTTGCGGATCCTAGCCTCTGAAGCCTTAATAAACAGTTTCTCTTTCATAATATAACTCCTTCTGACTTCAAGAAAGCATCCTGCAACAAAGACTGCACTGACTCCAGGGCTACAGTTCTGTCCTTCCGTGTCTTTTAAACCACCAGACACTTTTGCTGATGTTGCATCTCTCAGCTGCAGCTTTCTGTTGCCATAGGCTTTACTGTTGCCATAGGCTCTATTGTAATTTTGCTTGCTTCGATATCTACCTGGAAAGACCACTTGGTGTGTGGGTGGGCTTATTCACCTACCTTGCCAACATCTGACTCCGTGCTCATCTGCAGAAAACTTGGAGAAGACTCACATCGGCGCTGGAAAATTATTTTCAACAGAGAACAGACTTATTATGACAAGAGATAAAAGGAAAGGAAGAGAGAAAGTCAATCCCACATACTGATGGGTTACCATAGTCAACGGGTCCTGCAGGACTTGATCAATGACAGCACACAGCTCCTCTGTTTGTTGTCTGAGCTGGGCAGGGGAGCACATCTGAAAAAGGAGGATGGATCACTCAGTTAACCTTTGCTTTTTGTTTTCAAGTAGAGATTTGAAAGAAATATAACAGCACTACCTCTGAATGAGTGTCCAAAGCAGTGCCTTCAGTCATACTAGCACTCTTGGCTGGCTCTTCTAATGCCTGCAATTCAAAAGATTTTGGTGTGATACTGAGTTCAAAATTTTAAAAAACAAGCAAACATATACTTTTTGCAATACTGTGTTTCCAAAGTTGGCACTTTCTGTTTCACCATGGAAAGATGGAAAAAGAAATTACAGGCAAAGTAAGGTTCCTCAGCTTACCAACTTCTGATTCTGAATTAGAGGGGGGGTTGCAGAGAGGGAGAGAGAGTATTCAAGCTAGGTGAATTGTCTCTGCTTTTAGAGATCAGAAACTACCAGTTTAAACTGTCTTCAACAATGCCCCCCTCCTTTACAGCAAACGTAACGCAGTGAATGCACGCCGTGTGCCACAGAGGGGTCGGGGGGCTGCCTGTTGCGCACCATTGGAGGAAAGCAACCAGCTGTAAGCAGGTGGACAAGGCAGGGGTCCAAGCATGCAGGAGGCCCTTTCTTTTCCTCCAGTAGACATTTTCTTTAAAAAGTGCCTCCTGTTTAAAGAGGATGGTGATTCCACATTGCAACAAAAACAGTGCTCGATGTTTTTGGATTTTAGCCCGAAATCAGAAATGTATAAAGCAAAATACTTGCTAGACATATGCGATATCAAACTAAGCAGGTATGCAGTCTCTCCAAAACAAAACACAAGCTTCTTGTGCTTAGATATACCTCCCGCTTTCCTATGCCTGTACTTGGAGCAGGCTTGAGAACAGTGGGAATCAGTTTCCTGATCCCTCCGCTTTATCAGGAAAGTCACAAAACACCCTCAAAAGCCAAACTCCAGTGCTCAGTTCCTTTCATCTTTGTCCAGAGTCTGCAAGGCACACTCTCACTGCCATCACCCATTTTTGCTTTGAAGTGATTTTCAAATAGGCTCCGTGCTGAGACCAAAAATTACTCTGGAAGCCTGCTGATGCATGAAGCTGGACTACAGGGGAGGGACCCACGGGGTTTGTGGATTTTTTGTTTAACACATTGTGTTTTTCTGAAGTTTCTTTTTGCTAGTTATTTGGGAAAAAAAAAACCAAAACATGATAATAAGAGAAAAAAAGACCATTCCAATAAAGTACTTTTTAAAGCATGTGGGATTCTGTGGGAACAGACTGATACCAGTGAGGTGGGTATGAAGGCTACCAGTCACAGAAGACATACATGGAGCTAGGAGGAAAATGGCTGAATCTTTAAAAAAAAAGAAAATAAGCATATACTTAAGTAATTATTTCTAAGTTTAATTGTGCTGAGTACAATTTTTTTCTTTCCTTGTCCAGCTACTGGCAGCATACATCTATGTATGTGTAACTGAAAAGTTAATGACAATTTACTGTTAATATTGTTTTAATACCAGCCACAAATGATCCTGCACAGAAGCACATTTATGGAACAGCATGTCTTCTATCAGAAAGTACAGTAAGAAAAAATTAAGAGTACTTTCTTTCCAAACAGATTTCTTCCCTCCCCTCTAGCTCTAGACAAACCTGTTGGCCTTAGAGTAGTTGTACTTCAAAAGGGAAAAAAAAGTAAAAGAATGATTATTTTTGACATACAGAAATTAATATAATCTTATCCCAAGACAGAAAATGAAAAGATAAGTACTCTCTCTCATCTTTGCTGTCTCATCACTGCTACCCAGCTATATTCTCAGATCAACAGGCAGTCCTGTAGAAAAGGAGGACTCAGCTGAAGAAGGCTCAGCGCTACACTAGAGTACAGTGTCCCCGGTTCAGCTTCACTCTAGATTACATCCTCTTGGTAAACATAAAATGAAGTGATAAAATGAAGTAGAAGAATTATTCCAGTACCTGTAAGGGCCAGGACTGCCAAAGCAGCCTGTTGTAGAGAGATGATGAGTCTGAATGTGAGTTAGGAAAAATAACAAATTTTAATCAGTCACGGGTTTGGAACAGAGAAATTGCTAAGCTTCTCAAAACTCCCAAAAACCAGTAGGGTAATGAACATAATAAGGTAATTGTTAAGAAAAACTACATGTTTCACGTCACCAGAGCAGTTGGGAGAGTGTGAACATAATCAAGGGTAAGAAACAACTACCCAGAAGATATTGAGGAATCTTTCTAGAGGAACTACAGCCACATGCACAAGCGTCTGTTCAGAACCAAGATTCTTGATAATTTAAGTACCAAACATCCATCAGTTTCAGTAGAAATTGGGTACCCAAATATCTTTGCATTTAGGAGCCTCCATTGAATAAAGAACTCAGGTGAGCACAGCACCAAGGTCTCTGCGCTCCACAGTCCCCCTGAGATACGGCCATCATGCAGGAGCCATGCTGGAGAAAGCTGCAGTTTTCTTCTCCCTTTTTGAACCTTTGGGGAAGGAAAATCTTAATCTTCAAAGTGATCCATCTAATTTCTTTCTCTGTTTTTTCTCTTTTTTTTTCTTTTTTTGTTCCTTTTTTCTTTTTTTTGTTTTTTTTTTTCTTTTTTTTTTTTAAACAGCCTGAGTCCTCCAAAGAAAGAGAAGAAACAAAGAGAACTAGATTTTAGGCATCCCTATCAATCACCACTACAAAGAAAAAAGGTTCTGTTTAATCTGTTGATAGCTTTTCAAAAATACAACTCAATTTTTTTTCCAGCAGTGCATTTTTTTTTACTTTTTCTCATAGAGAAAAATGTGAGATTAAAAAAGTATGACTGGTGTTTCTGAACTCATTACTGGAGTTATCATGCAATAATGTTATGATTAATTTAAAGCATTAGTGCTATCTACAGTAGTGTTGATTAATGCTATGAACAGTATTCAAGTTTCACTTCCTATGCTGATGGTCTAACAATATTAAAAGTGGAACATTCCTATTTAGGCACTCAAATTTTTTTATTATATATGAAAAACAATAGCGGAACCACAATTTAAAAGAGTGCAATTTAGAGAATGAAAATGTATTTGTGACAGAATTTAAATGTTCAGATGAAATAACCAGTTGCTGAACCAGTAATTTTTTCCTTGCAAAGGGCAACTTTGGGGATGTGACGCATATATGTCATTGACGTCAGTGATGATGACATCACTTCTCTCCCCCAAGCTATTTGATTGCTAAAGCCATATCAGAGCTGAAAGGATACTGGTAAATGATCCAAACAGGATCTCCAATATTTTGTCAGAAGAATGAAAGCTCTTGGCAACATATAGGAAATATAGAACATTGTTTCATCCACCAATGAACCACATCAATAGTAGGAGAAAAAACAAATACTGTAATCTCAATCTGACACAGCTTCCTTCTTACTGTATTGTGAAACCCCTAGGCTGAGCAAAAGCATTTCTCTTGCGTATTTTTCCCATCAATATCTTTTCCTAAGCCCTCAGCACATGCAAAAAAATCCCTCTGTATAACGGAACTTCACATACCATGAGTCCCTTTAACTTATCCCTTGAAGATCCTGGGAGATGATACTGAAAAGACCTGACTACTTTTCCTCTGATAAAATAATGAATACTAAAAGCTGCAAGGCTGTTGAAAGAAAGAGGGAGCTCATAGCCTGCTCCTACATTGGCATACTTGGTTATTATTACAGATGAACTAGGTCCTTTATCACTCTATGACTGCACAAATAATTTTCTTTCTTACTACTAGGTATTTATCTCTAGTGTTGAGAAGCATTTTGACATGAACATGTAATCTAGATGCAAGAAATTCACCTAGTAAGTGCACACCAGAAGTACTTGAGGAAAACTAAAATCTTTTTTTATCAAAATATTCTCAACAAATTGTTGTCAGAAATGTTTTCCAGGTCCAGAAAGGTCCTAACATGCTTGATAATAGTCAATTGTCCAGCAGTTAGGTCTACCATCTGAGTGTGGGAAAAATTGGCTTCCAATTTCCTGCTGTATGATTTCAAGGAGTGACTTTAATCTGCATCTGCCATGATCAGTCCCTATACAAATGGATGGTTGATAATATAATAGGTAAGAGTTCCCTCAAGGCAAGAACTTAAAGCTGGGTCTCCAATGCAGCAGATCACTGTCATATTTCCTCGGCTGCATTTCTTTCTTTCCATGAAAAAGAACCCACCCTCTTTTTCCTTCTGCATGAAGAGGAAAATTCTTTTTTTTTCTCTTTTTTCTTTTTTTCCTCCACAAGGAGAATATACTGCATTGCTGTCAGTCTGCTGTGTAGGTGATGGGATGCAATTACTAGGTCTTTGGAGTTTTCCTAGAAGCGTAACATCATATGGAAAGACTGTTTTAGACTCTCTTGAGGTTAGCCAAATTGCATTGTGACAAGAGAAAATGTGAAGAACAGCCATAAACAGGTAAAATCAATAACATAAAATAGATCTTTTTCTACATTTATTTAAAAATGAATTTATAGTTCTCTACTTTTCATTAGTTGATAAATACAAGCCAGGTAAGACAACAGTGCTTTCATTTGCACCTCTTCCACCCATAGCCAGTTATACCTAGCGCTTTTCAGAAGACTTTGTAAGTGTGGGATAAGCCTCGACTGTGAAGCACGTGTGCTTCATGGCACACCCCATTCACCACAGTTCAGACTGGGGGAAGTCTGAACAGAACATTTGCAGCGCCTCTTCTCCCCAGGTCTATATGTCCAGCTTTCCTTCCCATCAGAATGATACCCAGATAAGGGAAGTTCACCCCAGTCAGCATGCAGAGGGCGTGTGTATCTGGACAAATACAGCAAACCCAAATTCCCCTGTATAGACCTTGCTGTAGACCAAAGACCACTGAATTGTTAAGAGAAGACTTTTTTGGTTTGCAATTTCAAAGCGTCCAACAGTTTTTGGCTTACATCTCAAATCTGACGTAATTCTGAAGATGAAGTAGGATCTGGTTTAAGAGACTGTCTACTTAAAGTTAAGAATTTTTCTGTAGCTCCCTGAAATAAAGTCTTCATCACTGTCTATTTTGACTGAAAGATATTTTTATAGATATTTGATAAATACAATCTCTAAATAATAGATGTATTACTTCTTAAATACTATCTGATTAAGAATGGAATTTTGAATTAGACCGTGATCACATCTGTATACTGTAGAAGATATAGAAGAGTGAGTGTCAGCAGAGGGGTGACTCACTGACTCAACATTAATAAGGCCAGAAGGAACCACAGTGATCTCCTAGTCTGACCTTTTCTCTGAACCACAGAACTTCCTGAAATTACTGTATGAAACGCCAGAAAAGTGTCCCATCTTGATTTTTCAATTTCTGTGATAAAGAGCCCATTTCAGTCTCTGGAAAATTTTTCTAATGCTTAATTAATTCTTTCTGTTAAATTTTTGCCATGTGCCTACATTAAACTTGTCCAGCTTCCTCTTCTAGCCAGTGGATACTATCATCTGCTGGGCTGAAGAGTTCATTATGACAGTCTGTGGACTTGCTTCATTGCTACGAATCTGTGTGGCTATGATTGCACTGCTGACTGACCATGGTTACCACCACCTCAGTATCACCATCTCTGCTCTCCTTTCTCAGGCACTGTGGAGCTGTGCCCTTGCTGGTGAGGACACTGTCCTGCCAGCCTTGCTGTCACCCTGGATCCCGGTTCACCTTCCCTGTGGAGCAGCCCACTCTTGCTACTCTCTGACAGAGCCTGAGCATGCTGAGGATAAGTCCCTTAAAAACAAGTTTTTGCTCTTCTGGCTGTGAAGGAAGTTACAGCCCAATCTTCCAAGAGGTACCCTGGATTGTTTTTTTTCTGAGTAGACCACAGGTGATGTGAGGAACATCAGGTTCATACAAAGTCAAATAGCTGGAAAGCATGCCTGTTATGAGATTTGATGAGCCACTTCTGGGGTTGCCAAAGTATACACATATATAGTCAATAAGCCTTTTCTTCTCTTCTAATCAGCACAGATTTGAACAACTCACTTTGAGTAAGAGTACTGGAGGATAAGAAGAATATGTTCTAGAAAAAACATTAAGATGATGATAGCCTAATGGTTTCATAAGAAAAAGTTGAAAAATGCTGGCTGAAATTGAAGCATCTACACACACATAAAAGAAAAAATTGACTTGAGAAAGAAAGTTAGACACAAGAAGACAATTTAGAGGCAGACAAAGCATTGTACCTTACATGACATATCAATGGCGGTTTTCTGTCATGGGATCTAATTAATACTGCATATGAATTGTCACTAGGATCACCTACATCGCAGTTCTGACAAATCTTATTTCTCATGACCACTCAAATTAAGTAACATGATTACTCACACAGTGGAAAAAGGTGACTTCTGAGAATGTGCATTTCCAGTTCAATTGCATAGCAAAACACTTTTTTAGCACTTTAGGCAGATGATGTATTCCTAATCACGCATTCAGCTCAGTAATACCTGTGTCTTTCAAATATTACGTGCCTTCCTTCCTTGCTAAAAAAAGCCACTCAGAAACTTCTTCTCCACATAACCATTATTTTAATGTTAATAAAACATCACTTATGTAGTTAAAATCTTATTGTCTTGAGTCTCTCTCTTTTTAATCCATTGCATAAAATGCATTGCATAAAATGGGAGCAACATAATTACTGTCATTGAGCTATAATGTAGCGTGAGTTCCTTCCCAGTTCCTTCCCCAATATTTTTGAGGCAAATAGTTGGATATTAGGGCTTGGTACAGTGGGGTCTGTGTGTGCCATGTAACTCCTTCATGCTTCCTTTAAGAGCCATACTCTAAATGTATGTCAGCTAATACAACAGGACTAACTTAGGAGCACTATAATTAGCTGCTGGTACAGATCAATAGGAGATTATTATCCATAATTCCCAAGATGAGAGAAAGCATGTAGTCAGGCCATACTGAAAGATACAGTTTACAAAGTAAATTAGTCAAGAGCCTCTCCTGAAGGCAAATCCTGTAGCAGAAAACTGATTTCTTATTAGTTTTACATGACTGTGCTTTTGCTGCTGAAGGATACACCAAGGCTAGCATTTTTAATAAAGTGGTGGATAACAAAAAATCTATCTAAACACAGATATCTTTTGAGTCATTACTTTTTCTACAGATACTAGCATTAGATTGTACAATTCAGTTTTATGTATTGGGGATAAGTAACACGCAGGTTGTGAGTCAATGCCCCGGAGAGCATCAGTGAGACCATCAAAAGGAATCCCCTTTCTTCTGAAAAAGTGCAATGAGATGGCTGACATTAACCCACTAGTTCACATCAGAAGTGTGCTCTTAGAATGAATGGCCTGCTCAAAGTCACCTACCTGGCTCGGTTTGCAGAGTGGCACAGTCTTAGAGTGCACAAACTGGATGCCTTTCAGAAGAAGTCAACCATGAAGTGGCACTTCAGGAGTCCACTAAATGCTTCCAGCCACTAACAGGCACTCTGCCCAAACGAAACCCTCCCAAAATACATTCTGTAGGGGTATAGGATCCCCTGCATCAGCTATTTTCCTCTACAGAGCCATTTCTGTTGGACCGCATTGCATGCTAAAGCAGACATAACCTTCATTAGTGCTTTCAAGCTTTAAGTAAGGGAAGGATCAGATTTTATGCAAATGATTAAAAAAATCATTCAAGATTAAAAGAACATTGGAAAAGAAAGCAATGTCCCTTTTTTGAAAAAAAAAAGTCTTATTTATAGCAGTTAACTGATAACTACTAGAACACAATCAGTGATATTTCAAGGACAAAATTATGATCTTCAAAATTTTTACACAGTTAAGTTCACCCTCTCCAATGTCTTCAGGCTCTGCAAACTTCTAGTGAAATCAACTGAGCTGTGTATGTGAATACATATTTAAATGCTTAGTCAGGAAAGCTTAATCTTACAGAAATTAAACACAGGCTAAGTTCCTGAACTAGGTCCTGAACAGAAAGACTTTTCTGATAAAGTTATAAACTGAATGTCAGAGTGATTAAGCATGCCTTTAAACATATAAGAAACTTAGCTCATTGCTCATGATAGAAAATTTTGTTAAACTTAGTGGACTATTTTGTGCAAAACTAATTTGGGGAAAAAAAATTTAAAAATAGACATTGGTGAGCACTGAAGGTGAATCCTTCATGCAAAATTTAAATTTTCAATTGACTTCCAAAGTTGCATGATCTAAATAAGGACTGTACAACCCAGTCTTTGTTGGCTGTGGTTTTGGTAGTAAATAAATGCACTAAAGACTCTTCTTTGGATCTATCATCCTACCCTCTAGAAAAAGTTTGTTACCCCAAACTACATACTGGGAACAGACCCCTGGCCCATGCTAACTGTTAAAGTGCTCAGGGAAGTTGTTTGGGAGAATGGTAGTTAACAGAGGCCAGTGCATTGGCCAGGACTGTTCTCACAGTTTAACAATACAGCTGGTTAAATTTGCGAATCTTGGGATGTTAAATTTACTAGTATAAGCATAGCCACTGAATAATCACTAACTGACCAAGACCTACTGATTGCTAGGTCCCAGAATAGCAGTGCTCCAGACACTTTCCAATAACAAAACAGACTTTCAGATGTTGCCATACATGGCAATTCCTCTACGGCATTTTTTTTTTTTTTTTTACAGTAAATTTATTTGCAGAAATGCAGATTAGCGAAGGCTTTGATCTTCAGTGGAAAGTGGTTGACCCTGAAAAATAGTTGGAATTATAATCCTGAGCAGTTAGTTCCCAGAGTTTACATTCTGCAATATCCCCCACAGAAATGCCAGAATATGTACATAAGGTTGAATGGTCTCAAATATACAACGCAATTCCCATGTCTTTGAGCAAACACTAACCTTCTGTTCCATAAGTAATGTGTTTGTAGGGATTGCTGCAAATGCCTTGTAGCTTGTCTTGATCTTGTACTGCTAAAAGGGTAAACCAGAAAGCAGGAAGAGAAGTAAAACAGGGTAGAAGAGGGAGAGGAAAAGAGAGGGAAGAGAGGGGAAAGGTACGACAGAATGAAAGACAATTCCAATTGTCTTGCAGACACGTTGCAACAATACAATACTTATGTATTACCTAGCAAAGCTATTTCTTAAAGAAAATCTAGTGTTTTTATTGAGATTTTAAAGGACTGTAATGTACATCTTTTGGGTTTAGGAATGAAGTAGGACGAAGTGAATTCCCTGTACCAGCTTATAACTTCCAAAGTGGTTTTGACCACTTTCTACTGACTGTTATCCTTAAATGAATATCAGGAGAGGCTGTGAGTTTTTTCCAAGTTTGCTTGTGGTTTGCTATGACAATGCACAGCTACTTTTGCCAGTACATACACCTCAACAACTGCTGCTGTGTGGTGTGATCCTGGACCACTAAGTAGAGGGATTTCTGTGATTGACTTTAACGAGACTGACTAGGATCCTTAAATGCTGAATTACTTGCATGACTGGCTAGCATTTAAGTCATACTACAGCTTTTCATCCCCTGAATAAGTAACTCTACCACCCAAAAAAATATTTCAAAACAAGTATAGGAACTTTCACACTCTAACCAAGCATACAGAACTGACAATCTAAACCATACAAAATGCATGGGTACAAAAATTCTAAGATCGGCCTTAAAATTTTTTTTAAACAGTTTATATTTTAGACTATATTAGCTTGCCCAGTTATTTTTAACTCTTTAGAAACCATACTTTCTACATTTTCTTTGCAATTCTGGAGGTTGAATTCAGTAATTTTTAAATGATTGATGAGATTCTTCTGTAGCTACATGAGTTCAAGAGCTAGGATTCTTAATCACATGACTGCTGAATTTTTTTTTTTTTTTAAATTAAATAGGGATTCGCTACATAGTTCCCTTTTCAGCAACATTCTAATCAAAAATCCTAAATTTACACAAGAATAGTTTTGTTATTGATTGATTATTTCTGTGATAGTCACCCAGAAATAAAGTTACTTGTTAATCAGTACAGGTTTTTTAATGTACTGCTGTCTGCAACAGTGAATACTGGTGATTATGAGATAACAGGCTGAGCAGCATGCTGTACTTTGGGTTGGTTTTTTGTCACTTTTTTCTTTCCTTCATATCTAATAAAAGTCTTGATGACAGCAGAGGGGCCAAAATTTTAATTTAGATAAGTGAAACTTACATCATCTTTGCACCTCTCTTGAAATATTGTAGGACATCACCTTTTAATTCTTTCTATACATAATATTATGTTTGCTTTTGACTTTACTCATATTTCTTTGTCAGAAGTTGGAGGCTGACAGACATTCAAGAAGTCAATAATCACAATAATAATATTGAATGAACAGTCTGACAAAGTAGATGAATGCAAATACTGGAATGCACTTTTTTCTTTTTTTGGGGGGCGGGGTAGTAACTTATGTGACATTTAGTGATTCTAACTTGGATGTCTACCATTTAGGTGCTTCAGTCAGAACTAATGCCTTTTATAGTCATAGGCATTTCTACAGGATAATTCATCTCATCCCAAAATAGGCACCTAGAAAGGTAAAATAAAATCATCCTGTAAATACACCATATTCTTTTCATTAGCTATAATAGAATTGCCCAAGTTGTGCTTGGATATCTAACTTTCAAATGTCAAAAGTCATGTCAGTTGAATCCTGCCTTTTGAACATTTAGGTAGCAACACTTTGCTATAAATGTGTGTAGGTTCATACATATATTTATGTATATGCAAAATCTATATGCAGGTAAGAAAGACATAAAATACTGTGCACTGAAGTAAGATGGAAGGCCAAAATTCCAAATATTAAAATTGGTATATGCACAAAAGGTAACTTTGTTTATAATTGATATCCAATAAAGAAAATTATATAACTGAACATGTAAACAAAATGCAATGTCTTCACTAGCCCATGGGCTTTTACACATGATGAGATGGGCATCTTATATGATGAGAATGCTGTGACCGCTTTGAAGTTAGTTGTACTGCTATATGAACCAAATGAAGACATATCAGACTGTTAAAATGTAAAAGTTTCTATACTGCTTTAATGTGCTTTATCACTTCCAGATACTGTAGAACCTGTGAGCAATGTACTGTTGTCACAGTGTCTGAGATGAGTGGAAAGTCTTTAATTCAGTTTCTCGTCTATATGAATATGTTTCTTGACACATTAGTTCACATTACTTAAAATTATTCTTCAATGCCTAAATACATTTAATAATCTGGTTCACAGGAATCTAGCAATATTTTTAAACAGCCATGAACAGTTAGGTCTGCTGGCCTGCTCCATGGTCCAGTCAGAAGCAAACCAACTCCAATATCAAAGCTCGGGCAAATATCAGCCTGGGGAGTTTTGGGGAAAATGTCCTACTTTTCTTGCTGAATCACGCAGGGCACCCACAGGGCATTGCTAGACACACACCTGTACAGGCTTAAAATCAGTGACTAACCATGAGAGTGCAGAGCTCCTCATGAGTAATCTTTCCTGCTTTGTGGTAGGTTTTGCAGCTCTGCTGAGCTCCATGTTGCTACAGTTAGTTTGTTCCCCAGCTGTTTTGGGTAGATCTACATGCATTCCTGTGCTACATTCAAGCAGGAAAAATCAAAGCATATGTAGAAATAATAGCCCATGAAACCACTGCAAAGTGTTTTCAAACAACAGCCAGAAGTTTTTATTCTAATCTGTTCCTGCAGAATCAGAAATTTTTATGTGTCTCCACTCCATCCTACTGTTCATTTTGCTATATTAGGTCAATGAGGACACTATTAAAGTGTCTGCCAAGTCCAGGGAGAGGGTTTGTATTTCCTGTGGTCACCCACAGTTCACACTTCACACTGATCTGTGGATTTATGTTTACACTCACTTTGCAAAACAGTCATATTTTTAAATCATTCGCGAACATAAAGATAAACATATAAAGCGTGAGAAAGCACATGTGTTTATATATACGAATGCAAACAGTTAAATAAGTTCACAGGTTAATCTTTGATTTACATGAATTGGTGCATGCATAGGCATAGGCATAGGCATATAAAAGCTCTCCATTAAAGAATCATTTTTGCATAATTGCTTTGATATCATGCTAATGAAACAGTTTGATGTGAATACTGAAAAGTACATCTACTGTCAAAATTCTGGTTTAATAAGTGTTGGTTTAACACATGTCTTAACATTAAGGTTGCAAAATTACATGTTAAAGACAAGCACTTCTAGATACTGTGCTTGTCCCTTGATATTCACTTAGTACATTCATGCATGCAAAAAATGTGTCATGCATCAACAGTCAACAGATAGCGCAACCTGCTTTTTGTCTAGTTCTAAAGTTGAGCTGATTGGTACTAAAGATACCTAAATGCTGCTTAGGATGTTAATGTTGTCTCTCTTCAATCTTTTCCTTTTTTGTCTGGAAATATACTGAGATTTGAGGCTGGAGTGTTATCAGAGAGCCTGGAACCATTAACACATCAGCAAAGTTCATTGAGCTATGCTGTAAATTAGGTATGGAAATAAATGAGAGCAGGAGGAAAGGGGGGTGTTGAATGCACACTATTACTAACTGTAAATGAAGTCTCAGCCTCACATTTTAAAGCCACAAGAGACCTTTCCTGCACTGAACACCCAGCTGCATTTGATTTAGAGATTTCAGACCTTCTGCATCCCCAGTAGAGCCAGCTTTGTCTGCGTGATTAAAAATTGCCCCAGACTAATGGTCCAAGTCTGTCAAACTGGCCAACATTCTCCCAGTCTCAATGGGGTGATGGGGCAGTTTCAAAAGTGCTACCATATCGCATGGTAAAGCAGAATTAGCAGGAAAAGGGACAGCAGGGAGGACAGAAAGGGTATAATAACCTCTGCAAATATAAACCCAGGGAACAACTCTGTATCACAAGCAGAGAATTTCCTTACCGCCTCTGACTTTCACAGTGCTCATTGCACTGACTAGCAGAAACTGCAACTGCTTTGCAATCTGCAGGCTCAGTCATGCCTTCCAGTTTTGTCTCGGGGGCTTTTTTCTTTGAATTTCTACAATTTCATTTCTCATTTTGTTTCATTAAGTAATACTGACAGGGTGTAGCGACACTGTACAGCTGTGCTTGGCACAATGGTTCCTCTTGGGTCGTTTGGTTTTTAAAAGAACCATTCATGACAATTGCTACTTTGTGCTGATTTAAACCTCTCATTTTCAATTAACATTTTCTAAGCAGTTCAAGTCACCCCTGCCATGGCCAAGCTGTTAGGAACACATCTGACACAACTTGATCTGTCAGACCAGGCTGTAATTTTGTGCTGTGAACAAATAAATCAATAAACTATGATAGCCTTTCTGTGATGGGCAGAGCTCAGATATCAGCAAGAGGAGGCACAAAGGAAGCATGGAGTGAAAAGATAAGATAAAAAAGGCTGGAAAGCCTTCTGCAGCTCTGATGTCCTCTGCTACCAGCTCTTTCTCTTTGCATAGCAGTTCCTTTTGTTTTCACCTACCTGCTGCATTTTTTATCAGCTTTCCTTTCCTTCCCTTCCCTTCCCCTCCCCTTCCCATTCTTGAGATTTATCTTTAGGTTTAAAGTGTGACTGGTTCCCAAGCCCTCCTGCAGCAATTGCCATCATTGCTTATTCTCACTCTGCTGGGACTCTCCCGCCTTTGGGTGGATGACAAACAGCAGGAGCGTGGCTGATCTGTCGAGTGTGAGACTTTCATATTTGCAGGAGCCCATGTTGTAGGAAGCTTGGCTGGTTTTCCCTTGTCCTCATTGTCTAGCACAACGAAAGGGAAGAAGGAGGAGACTGTCCTTGTCTTCCCTCTCTGCCTCTTGGCCCCATAGTCCTTGCTCAGGCTGAGCTCAGCCGTGCCCCTGGGCTGGTCCCAGAGAGGTGCAGAACAGCTGGGGTGAGTACAGCCTCCTGGGGAGCAGGGAGGACAGGCGGCATGGGGTGCTTGGGAAATGGTTGTCACTGAAACAACCAGTTAACATCAATCAGATCATGCTTCTAGCTCAGCCCTGCACCTAAGATCACCGTACTTCTATTGCTTTCAGTGGGAATGCATGAGGATTTACATTACCATGGGGTGTATAGAACATGTTTTATGGTTTATTTTTGACACACCAGTGTTTTAAGTGAGCTTCAAAAGTAAGTGCACCAAATGTATATCAGAGCCACTGGACACAAATCCATCTTCAGTAGTATCTCCTCCCACTCATGAATAAAGTATTTTATTTTTATGCTAAAGGATTCCTACAGCATCTTCCCCTAATACAGAACACATTGCTAGCAATTTGATATGGTAAGATTTAGTCTTTATCTTCACTATCAATACAAAAACAATTCCTTTTTAAACATTTTTTCCACAGCTCATATATTTTACTAGCATTGTGCAACGCAGATGTGATTTTTCCTACTGGGACAAAGAACTATTAGAAAATAAGCATGCACCAAGAGTACCTTGGGTTTGATGTTTTCATGGTCAGGAGGCAGGGAAAAAGATTGTGGTGAAGTCAGCTCTCTGGGTCTTGATGGCAGTGTGCCTGGCGACTTGTCTGAGACAGGAGATCTGCACTTTAGCACCAGTGAGGTGGCAGATTGCTCAGGTCTTGGAGAGGAGGAGTTAGACCTATAATTTGTGTGCACCAATGAAGAATTAAGCTGCAGTGGATGGAAATTAATATTACCAGTTTGTGGAACTGGTGGAGTAGAATAAGGACATGAGAGAGAACACTGCTTTGAGACACTTGAAGGGGTAGGAGAGGAGGTACTCATCTCCTGAACAGACGTTTGGGATGAATCTGATTTAGATCTAGAAGCTGAATGCAAAAGACTTGGGGAAGGAGATGAGTGTTTTTCTAGGGTGGGGGAGAATACACCACCAGGACTGGTAGAAGAAAGCAAAGGGTATGACCGGCAGGTAAAGATGGGTGAGTAAGTGTGTACTCTCTGAGACTTCTGAGGTGCCCGGGACCTGGAGGCAGCATACCACAGGCCTTCTGGAGAAGGAGAGGTAGGGTGTGCAAGGGAAGAGGGTGCTGGGGCACAAGGAGGAGGCAGTGTGGACTGCAAACCTGGAGAGGCAACTGATTTTCTATGGGAAGAGACAGGGGATGACAGAGGACTTTGGAAATCTGGAGAAAGCGTTCGGACTGGAAGGTGCTTTTTAGGAGAAAGGGACCTCGCCCTAGGGGCAGGATGAGGCTTGGAGGGTAAAGGCAGATGCCGAGCCCATCCTGAAAGCCAATATTCCTCTCTGCTGGGAGAATCTGGCCTTATAGGAGGGCTTGAAACAGATTTCTTGGGGGTTGGGGGAGTTGTTTTGGACTTTTGATCTATTGCGAGTGTTGAGGAACCAAGGGAGCTAGGAGAAAACGTGGGACAAGAAGCAGGGGAAAGCGGTCTCCGCTGAGAAGAGCCTGATCTCAAAATAGCAGTTAAGAGGGTCAGTCTGGTTGGCAGAGGGGATCTGACTCCTGACTTCGCTAAATTTCCTCTAGATGACATTTGTGTGCAAGGCTCATTTATACTACATATGGTTGAAGAGGAGCCATAAAGAGAGGGTGGAGACAAAGGTTTAGGGCTAGGAGATAATGAATGTCTTATTATATGTACAGGGATAGGTGATAAAGCATTCAATATTTTGGAAGAACTGGGGGATAAAGGCTGAGCTGAAGATCCTTGAATTTCAGCTGAACGTGGAGGATCAGGGGAAAGACTTGAGCTCTTTGCTGGAACGGAGGATGTGGTAAAGTCTCCCATTTTGCAAACACAGCCAGCAGTATAGAGACTTGGTGTTTGTAGGTTATCATGGAGGCGAGGAGTGGAGTAACAACTATTTGATGCAGAAGAAGATATTTTAGACATGGAGGAGGGTGAACTATGGGAAGCACACTGAAAGTAGAGAGATGGATCTTGCTTAGAAAACCCAGTTGCTGACTGCCCGTTGTTACAGGAGTCTTCCAGCGAAGAGGCTTGATTCAGGTTAACCATGGCACCACACACTACTTTCTGATTAGTTGGAGAAATTAAGTGGACAGCAGGTGGTTTAGAGGAAAGATGATCAGAGGTGGAAAGAGTAGAAATTAACTGGAGAAAAAAGAAAAACAGAAATGTTAATATAGGTGGAACCTGTGGAACTGATAAGCACCCCACATACCAGTCCTGTAGTGATGCATATAGTGTTTCCATTAGTACTGCTCTGTGCGTTAAAAGCACAGGGCTGTCTTAAACTCGGGGATACAGCCTGATGGATACGGCTCTCAAGGGAGGTGACTGAGTGCAGACAAGTTATGTGTTACTTTATTTTTATGAGACCTCAGTTTTGTTGACATAAACAAGGTTCAAGGCTACTGTATTTTTCATCTGATGTAAAACCCAAGACAGTTGTGCCATCAGTGTCCAGAATCATGTGATGTCATTCACACTGCGTAAACACAACATAAAGTGAGAAAATTGCAATATTGTCCAATCTCACTTTACCAGTTCAGTGGAAAGTAGCCTTTCTGTAAATGAGATTCAGGTCAAGTACTCATTTTCACATTCGGTAAACACCACCTTCTGCAGCACTGTGATATCAGAACAAGAAATTTGCTCAGAACTACTTAAATCAGACATCCAGTTTGTTTTTCACTTTTTTTGTCATTCACAGAGCAGTGCGTTTGACAGTTTGCAGGCATATAAGAGTCCTTATCCCATTCTCCACAGTCATACAATACACTAATAAAACAGTAATGAGCTCTTTCATGAGTGCCTTTTTTCTTAGGTCTGTTCTAATTAGGATTTGTCAAAACTAATTAGAGCATACAAGTATATTATCAACCTTTTATACAGTTTTATGCTTCTAAAGAAAGAATTTCTCTCAAAATCTTCCAAGTTATTATAATGCTGAAATTAAAAACTGGGGTATACACAGTATGAATAAAACATATCAGTATGAAATAGTGAGCTAAGTTAACTGTAAAACCAAAAGGTGACAAATTATCACCTAACTTTTGACTGAGCAATTTGAAAGCAGGGAAATTGACTCTAATTCCTACAAACGTTGTATAAATATAAGAACGCCTATTTATCTATTGTCTGATACACTGAAAAGCTTAAGCAATTCTATAAAAGACAATTATAACATCCCGTTTCTACATACATGACTTGTGCATGGCTTTGGCTCAGCTTATGAATCCTATTTTTTAATACAAATATCTTCCCCATAAGAGAGAGGAATTATTATTATTATATCACATAGTATTGATACATCACAAAACAAAAATAAGTACAAAACATAATTTTCTAGTTAGAGCACGTTCTGGAAGAACCTGTGACAGCAGAGCAAGACTTACAGGCTTTAAAAGGCTAAACTGCACCTAAAATGCTAAATATGGGCTAAATATGCACAACAGAACCCTATTAGCCCATACAACTTAAAATGAGCTCTTCCTGCTAAATGATACCAAACAAATAGCAAGCCTTGTAAACTGAAGATATTTTCTGTACAAGATACCTTCAGAAAAGCCTTAATTGATAAAAATAAACACCACTTGTCAGAATGCCTTTACAACCACACTAACCTCACCTTATTTTGTATGTGTGTTTCCGAAATGGAAAGCCAATGGATGTATACAGTACAAATATTAGAATATAAAAATGAATGTCCATGATACCATTATACCATATATTCTATTGGATTAAGAACTTATGATGCTCATTGAAAAAGCTACTAATTAAGAATAAGAAAAAATACTGGAAATTGAGAATAATTTACCAATATTTCAGCATCATGAAAAATTGTTATTAAATATGTCACGAAACAGAAAATTATTTAACAAGTTAAAAAGCAGCATGGTAATATATCTGATAATTTGGAGCAGCCTGATGAATTTTATAGTGAGTTGATCAACTACCAAAAAAACCCCTGAAATCTCTATTGAAATCTCTATATTTCAAAATAGAATAGATCAATTTCCCTTACAAAGACAACAGATTAAAAGAAAATGAGGAACAAATATGAAACTCCATAATGAAAAGGCAGGATGTGCAATGACTTCTAATTAGTTCAAATTTAATAAGAAAGATTTATAAGCAGCTAGGAAAATGTTCATGGTAACAGATGATAAATATGCTCCTGCAAGTATGATAAAGACATTTTGCTGTAGTATTCTTCCAGTTTGAACACCACTGAACATTTATGTGCTGAGCTAATTGATCCATTATTCAAGTCTTCTGAAAAGATTTTGCTATTGTATTACCCTGTTAAGTACATCTATAGATTATTGCCCTCTTATTTACAGGATCAGAAAATCATATCAAAGTTGGTTGGAAGTGACTCCTCGAGGTCATCTAGTCCAGCCTCCTATTCAAAGCAGGGCTCTCACCAACACCAGCAGGTCAAGTCAGCTGTGGCCATGTCTCACCAAGTCTCTAAAGGCCCTAATGGAGGCGGCTCCAGCACCCCCGGGCACCCTGTGTCAGTGCTGCACCACCTCCCAGTGAGGAAGCTTCTCCAGAGGTCCAGCTGGGACCTCCCATCCTTCAGTTTGCGGCCACTGCTCTCTCACCTGCCACTGCAGGGAAGAGTTTGGCTCTGTCATCTCTGTAACTACCCTTCAAGTAGTTGTGGGCTGTTCCTAGATACCTCCTTGGCTGCCTCTTGGTGGGAGTCAACAAAGCTACCTCCCTCAGTCACAGCTCATATGTGCCCAGGCCACCTTTATAGCTTTGTGCTGGACCCCCATTCCCTTCTTCACATCTCTCTTGAATTTGAGGGTGAGGAGCCACCAAACTGAGCATGGTTTTACGGGTGCAGCCTCACCAGTGCCAGCAGATGAGATACAACAACTTCCATCCATCAATGGGATTTGTTTTGCCTTTTTTATCTGTTCAGCTTCTCTACTGGTTTAAAACACTTCTGTAGTTGTACTGGATTAGTGCAGAGTAAGTGAGTGACAGAAATAGGTTTGTGTTCCTCTGGTCTGTGATTCAACTACAAGCCTTTTTCTTTTCTCCGGAGCATCTTAGATACACATTTCCCAAAAGTATATAAAGAAAGTTGAAATAGGTGGCAAGGTTACCTTGGCACAAAGGGATCAAGGAACTTGAAAAAGATCTTGTTGCCTCATAGATGATGATCCCAGAAATATCAAAGAGGTCATAATCTTAGTATTCAGTCTTGCCCAGGAGACATTCAGCACATTTGAAATGGCAGAGATGAGCTGGACACAAGGCAAATGGTCTTTCTGGTAAGATCATTGTTTTGGAAGGGCACAAAAAATGTGGTTACTTGTACCAGCAAGGCCCTGAGAGATGTGCTGGTCAAAGAGGAAAAGGGAAAGAGTGTGACAAACGGAGAGTCCAAAAGGCAGAAATCATATCTGAGAGAGGATGTGGCTTGATGTAGACCTGGTCTTGGAGCCAGGTAACCATGCTTTGATCTCAGTAGAATTTGATTATAGATAGGAAAAAAATAAATTCCCTACCACAGCCTGCAACCTGAAAGCCAGAAGGACAGAAAGAAGCACTGAAGACTGTGGAAAACTTGGGAAAATCTCTGGAAACAGCACAGTAAATCATCCTGCGAGCTGAGACCCAGTTAATATAGATGCCATTCAGAACAGTCCAGTTTCTCCTAACAAGGAAGGTGCATTCTTCCTGGCAATGGCAGGAGTTTGTAGGGACTCTTGACTGAGTTGTCCAGAAAAGCCAAACCAGATGACATGCACTGGACAGAGAAATGCCAAGTGACTTTGACTAGCTAAACAAGCCTTCTGGCTATTGATGCCCCACAATGAGTCAAGAAGTTTCTCCAAGCTGAACTAATGTCCTGGCATTCAGGGGAGCAGACACATCCCCCCGCACCCCAAAGAGTGCACTCTTGAGGGCAGGAGTCAGTCTGCCTCTCTCTCACGTAACTAGACGCTCTTTAACATTAAAAAAAAAAAAAAAGGCACAATATATAAGCAGTAAACTAGCGCCAAAAAGTTCCAAATATGACCAGAAGACCAGAATAACAGATTTTTTTTTAACTGATTATTTTTTTCAGACTTTGAATATGAGAGAGCATTTTCCAACATCAGTCAGGACCTTTACACCTCAAAGAACAATAGAAGCTTCCATTTTTTCGATGCTTTTCTTTTTTTTTTTCTTTAATTTTAAAAAAGTCAGAAACAAATGAAGCTGTAGGAGCCCTCTGGTTCAGTTGGAGTGATCCACTGTACAACACAATAGTTCCCAATGCTGGTTCTTGTTTTTCTCATCTCTGACAGGAAACCCATGTTCTAATTATGCTTTTAAATGAACATAATGTTTTATGTAATAACTCTGAAGTGGGACATGATACCGCCATTATAATCCTAGAATTGACAAGGTAACCCCTATAAGGAATCCTTTGTACATAGGAAATCTACCAACAGATAAATAATACATCTATTTAATCATTTTGTAATTTTCCTTAATTTCTGAACTGATAATACTTCATTAGATAGTAAGCCAGAAGGAGTGATGCCCAAGGAAACATTGAAGAAGAATCAGAACATCAGTGAAAAGCAACTTCGTGAAAAACATCTTCTTATGAAGAGATAAGAGACAGCTAGAGATATTTAGAAAATTAAGACTAAGGAAGTACTTACAGTCTTGAAAAACTGCAACTTAAGAATAACGATGAGATATGCATTACCCATACTATGTATTGTCTCTCTTCACATTCAGGTGAATAGCTAGTAAAGTTAGGCTTTAATTCCTTGTTCTTTGCAATCTGTATTTTCTGTTACTTTACCAGGCAAATCTCTGTTTACTTGTCAAGTCATCAAAAGCTTAGGAAGGCTACAGCATATGAATTTTTCTGTATAGTCTTGCAAAAAATCCACCCAATTTATAGCTTTTAAATAAACCATCCAAGTAAGCCTGGCAGAATCTGCATATTGAACATTGCCGAAGTAAATTTGTATTTCCCTAGGACAATTATTCTTTTACAAGCTGCTTCCCCTACATAGATTTATCTATGCTTTTACACCTTCCTCAGGTAAAATTCTCACTGACTTCACTGGGAGTTTTTTGGAAGAAATTAATATTTCTTAATGCTGTAAATCCCAAACCAGATTGAATTCCTTATTCACAATTTCCTCAATCAAAAATTGACACTGAATTTGATGAAAAATTGAGTAGCACAAGTATTTCAACACAAGATAGGAAGTTCTATTCATTTTCAGAGACAAAGTAGCCATGCTCAACATTTTTTACAATGATCAATGAAGAATGGCATTTTCAACCCATGGAAACCCTGTTGAGGTCAAAGGAAATGTCTGAATGTATTCCATGTGAGAAGGATGTTGCTATTTTACTAAAGGCAGAGCTTTCCACTGCATATACGTCCTTGAAAACTATCAGTGCTTTCCAAGATGAGAGATATTAACTTTTCATGCAGTAAATTGGATTGATGTGTTTTGAAAATGAAACATTTCAAAGACCCTTTTTTGAATTCTCCCGTTGGCAATTTAAAATTTTAATAAATCAATAAATGTGCCCTATAAAGATCAGCATAAAATGCACCTTTCAACTTCATTAGTTCATTACACCTGTGCAAAGTCAGTGCTAACTAACAGTCAGAATAATGGGATTTTTACAGCTTCTTTCTCCAGCATAAAGGGCTGCAGCAGGTGCTGAGAAAAAAATAGGCCTGAGAAGTCTGATGCTAATAATTCAAATGATCTACTGGCTCCATTGATTTCAACGACATTAGCCAATTTAGACTAGCTAGGAATCTAACACCTTCTGATTAACTTGCTGTCATGTTGACCTGCTCTTAAAGGAAAGAACAATAGATATGTATTACCTGCTTGATTTATAAACCAGAGCTATAGGGAGAGGCAGTAAGTGAGAAGGGCTGGGACAACTCCTTAGAGTTCAAATGTTACAGGAATGGCCAACAACAATGCTAATTAAAGAACAAATTGGCCAAGCTGCTTTATAAATTGACTCTGTGTCCATGTCCTGAAAGCTTTAGAAAGCAAAGGTTAGCTCTAGAGTTTAAAGAGCAGGTTACCTGATGTTTTTGCAGATCGGCAGTGCTGTGGGAAAGTGCAGCACCTGGAACGTGCCCATCACCAGGAGGTTTCCCTGCGCTGGTGCCAGGGGAAACGTGGGATGTGGCCAGCAGCTGAGCGCTGATGGGACCGTAGCCATTGGAAGGCAGATGAATGTTGTTTGAGGCAGCGGCTACTTCATCTTCATCACCGGAGTCCGTAATCAGGATAAACTCAGCCTTAAAAAGGTCATTCTCCTGCATTTCTCCTTTGCTCGAGTTACACCCCAGGGACTGGAAAGCTGTTCTGGTGCTGTCTGTACAGATGGCAGACACACAGTCTTGTCTGGCCCCACTCTTTAAGGCCAGCTCCTCAGAGACTACGTTAGACTGCAAAAGATACAAGGAAAAAGATCCCAATTAGCTGCATTTTATTTGTGTTCCCCCAAAATGCGAAGTAATTTTGGCTTGCAGCAGTGGCTGGCACTGTGCTACCAAAAGTGCAGAGGGCAAATGAAGAATTTGGGCATGAGCATCCAGAGGAAACCAGCTCCCCAGGAGCCCTCCCCTTCCAACCCCCAGCCGATGCTTCGGGGGCTGCCTTCCCAGCGACCTGCAGAGCAACAGGGGACTCTGATCAAAACGATGGCCCGAGCCTGGCGCTGGCACAGGAACCAAAAAGGAGGGTGCAGTCAAGCCGAATGAGCTGTCAGACCAGACTACGCCAGACACGATGGGAAGGCATCCTGACTGCAGGATCCACGGGAGCGGACAATGCTCCTCAGAGGACTCTGACAGACAAATCTGGGACAAAACCTATACATATTAATGAAGAAACAAAGGCCTTTAAGCCAGGGGATTCTCTGAAAAGAGCAGACAAAGAATCTGAGGTCAGAGAGCTTTACTGTATGTTCAAGCTTCTCAGCACAGACCACAATTGTTCTTCGTATCTTCCGCAATTTCCACTTCCAGTATGTAACTTCTCAAGCATGCTTTGGATGAGAGTGGGAGTAGTGCAAGCAGGGCGTATGACACGCATATCATCAAATCATTCAGTATTGAAACTACTATGGTAAATCATATTTCTCTTGAAGGAGAAATCAGGTAAAATAGAAATATTGTGTACTGCAAAAGAAAGCCTGTAGATGGGGCTCATATTTGAATCCTGATTGAGGAATACAGTAATGACAAATTTCCACTGGCAGCTCCACGAGTCCCTGGAACTCAGTTCTTTAAAAAAAAATTGGATCATAAAGGGGAATAACACCAGTATTACTTTGGAGGTGTTCTTTTCATTATCTGAAGTTGGTTGGTTTTTTTTAAATATTATTCAGGTTCTAGACATTTTAGAAAAGGGAGTAATCAGTGCTATGAAGGCCTCAGTACTGCATCAACTGCCAGGAAAGGTTTCCTCTGCCTACAGAGAAACACAGGGAGACAGAGGTCAGGAATACCTGATTCTGCATTACCCAAGGCACTACTTACAGCAAAACCAATACTGAGTGGCTGGATATGTAACTCATGAATTAAACATCCTGAGGATAATATTCCAGTGCATGTGTCTTCAAACATGTCCATTCTCTGCCCAGACCAACCCCTTTTTTAGTCAGATAGGCCACTGAAAATGCTGGAGCATGTTCAGGTCAGAGGACTGTGAAAAGTTTATTAGCACCAAGAAGTGCAGCCCCAGCAATGTCCCAAGGAAGGAGCTGTTACACAAGAGCAGAATCACCATAAGCATTAATATTAATCTGAAGGTTCCAGTTTCCGCTCAAGCAGCATGGAATAAAATAAGAGGCTGTTAAGCATTGTGAGACAGGAAAGGAATAACAAACACTATGGGCTGGCTAAAGGCAGGAGAACCAGGAATGTTGTGCTGCTGGCTTCACCGTCACGGGAAATCATGGGGACAAGCTTTCAAAAACAAAAAGTAAGCTTTCACTTTAATGCATTACTACACAGCTATGAAAGGGATTGGCACCTTTGCTGGAAGCCACAGCACTGGCATTTGCTGAAACCAGGATCCAGTGACCAACTCTTGGTCGATTCCCATGTGATAACACTCCTCACACACCACCCTTTCTCCCATGAAGATCAGGAAGGAATCCCCCCTTGTCTGCCAAGAATATAGCCCTTGCATGACTGACAGAGGACAGTATTGAGATGGGCAAGGGTTTCCTTCCAACATAAACTCTGCCAAAGGCAAAACAATCTGTTGAGCAGATATCAGCCTTCTCTTGCGCAATGATTCTGCATCTCTGGTAGGCTTTGTAATTAAAACGAAGCACAAGCCAAGAAACGGTTCAAGGGAAAGAGCTTCAGTTCAGGGTGCTCAGGACAAAATTTTCTGTATCTTTTGAAAGAGTGGAAAAATTAACACAAACAAAAATCTACCTTATTTATAATTTCTTGATTGCTCAGATCCTTTGGCTCATCTGGAATTGTCACAAGGAACTTAGAGACATCTACAACCTCAAAATGAGTTGGAAGTCTTCCAATGGATGGTACAAATGTGAAGGTCAATGGTTTGGTTCCAGATTCTTGAGAAGTGACCTACAAAACACATAATTAGTTCAAATTATTTGTCCAAATAAAAATTATTTTTGTCAGACTTGAAATAACATTAATTACTTCATCTACATAACTTACAAGTCTATAATTCACTATACTGGTTATTGTTTTTTTTCAACAGGTCATTGTATATTAAGGTCTTCTTTAACAGACATAATACTGCCTTGGTTATACCCAAAAATATCATATATATTCTAATGGCGTGGCACAGCAGACAGGAGAAAATTTGTTTAATAGTTTGTTATTCTTTCCAATTTCCATACCAGAAACAGAAAACCATATTCAATTCATTTCAAGGCTGCTTTGATCTTTGTTTAACTCCACGTTAGTAGAACAACAATGTAATTATACTGCTGTATCTGGACATAATAGAGCCCCTAGAGTATTTGCTTAACAACTTATAACAAATTGGAAGAACCTTTGCACTGCAAAAAGAAAGCAAAACATGTTTACATTTTCTAATGCAAATGAAGCTAATTCTGAACAACATCTGGGATGAATTCTGATTCAAGGAAAGGATTTTCTCCCGTTTTCTCTGGACTGTTCAGCCACATACACCAACTATTTCTGTGTCTGTCTTCTCATTTCTCCCTCCCCAACTTGCATTCTCACTAGGACCACGTATGTAGGGCCTGAATGCACTGAAGAGAAGAGACCTTAAGACAAGGCAATTTCACCTAAACGTTCAGTTTTATGGCAGCACTCTCCCATCACTTCCATCTCCTTCACAGGAGATACTGGACAGGAAAAAGAAGCCCACACCATGGTGAAACTCTCAGTTGCTTTGCCAGATACCAGGGAGAGGAACTCCAAAGACCTTGGCAAGGTAAGTAGAGGGAACCACATCCCAAACCACTGAACCTGATATGCTGACTTTCCCATTACTTGTTGGTGTAGAAAATCCTTCTTTCTGATTCACAACTATGGAATGTATAGATTTTCCCTTATTTTATCATCTGATTTTATGGAACAGATCCTCCTAGAAGCTATGCTAAGGCGCATGGAGGACAGGCAGGTGATTTGAGCCAGCCAGCACGGCTTCACCAAGGACAAGTCCTGCCTGACCAACCTCGTCGCCTTCTATGATGGAGTGACTACATCAGTGGACCAGGGAAGAGCTACGGATGTCATCTATCTAAACTTCTGCAAGGCCTTTGACACAGTCCCCCAAAATATCCTTCTCTCTAAATTGGAAAGATATGGATTTGATGGGTACACTGTTCAGTGGATAAGGAATTGGCTGGATGGTCACATCCAGAGGGGAGTGGTCAATGGCTCAATGTCCAGATGGAGAACAGTGATGAGTGGTGTCCCTCAGGGGTCCGTACTGGGGCCAGTGCTGTTTAATATCTTCATCAATGACAGACAGTGGGATCAAGTGCACCCTCAGCAAGTTTGCAGATGACACCAAGCTGAGTGGTGCAGTTGACACACCTGAGGGACGGGAGGCCATCCAGACAGACCTGGACAAGCTGGAGAAATGGGCTCATGTGAACCTCATGAGGTTCAACAAGGACAAGTGCAAGGTCCCACACCTGGGTCAGGGCAATCCCCAGTATCAGTACAAGCTGGGGGATGAAGGGATTGAGAGCAGCCCTGAGGAGAAGGACTCAGGAGTACTGATAGACGAAAAGCTGGACATGAGCTGCCAATGTGCTCTCGCAGCCCAGAAAGCCAACCGTATCCTGGGCTGCATCAAAAGAAGCATGGCCAGCAGGTCGAGGGAGGTGATTCTGCCCCTCTCCTCTCCTCTGGTGAGACCCCACCTGGAGTCCTGCCTCCAGCTCTGGGGTCCTCAGTACAGGAAGGACATGGACCTGTTGGAGAGGGTCCGGAGGAGGGCCACAAAAATGATCAGAGGGATGGAACACCTCTGCTATGAGGAAAGGCTGAGACAGCTGGGGTTGTTCAGCCTGCAGAAGAGAAGGCTCCAGGGAGACCTTATTGCAGCCTTTCAGTACTTAAAGGGGGCCTACAAGAAAGATGGGGACAGACTTTTTAGCAGGGCCTGTTGCAATACTGCAAGGGGTAATGGTTTTAAACTAAAAGAGGGTAGATTCAGACTAGATATAAGGAAGAAGTTTTTTACAATGAGGGTGGTGAAACATGGGAATGGGTTGCCCAGAGAGGTGGTAGATGCCCCATCCTTGGAAATATTCAAGGCCAGGCTGGATGGGGCTCTGAGCAACCTGATCTGGTTGTAGATGTCCCTGCCCATTGCAGGGGGGTTGGACTAGATGACCTTTAAAGGTCCCTTCCATCCCAAAGCATTCTATCATTCTATGATTTAAAGCCTATGGCAGTTAATTGTGTTTTCAATGAACTCTAATATGCAGAACCTTGAACTGTATTCAATCATAGAGAAAAACAGGACCATTGCTTTGACTCTTTTTTTTGGCTTACTTTTGTTTAAAGTGAAACATGGTTCTCATTATGCTCCTTTGTAATTTGCATCCATAAGTAAATAGCAATTATGGAACAGAGTGGGATTATGGAATACATTCACGTGAGACTGTCTTCTCATGGCTGGAACATTAAAAACAATAGACACAGATTTCCAGTTTTTAAAAAATCTAAGCAAATATTAGTTACTTCCACTGACAGCTGTCTCCTGGAGAGCTTGAGCAAAACAGAGGCAGTTTATTTATACAAACACTGTCAACTGCTGTTTTCTCTACAATTTAGGAGAACTCTGCTCTCTCAGACCTACCTGGAATAAATTTCCGTGTGTCCACCTCTAATGCCAAAAGAATAAGGTGTTTTGATGTTTGAAAGTGAAAAATCAGAATAAATGGCAGATATCTTGGTTCTGATATCGGGCCTTTACATTCACAAACTCACATGAGTAGGTTACGTTACACTGCAGGATTGCTACCCAGTTAGAGGTGTGCACTGCAAGGCTGCAGGGACAAGGTGGTCTCCTAATTTCCCCCCTCCACTTCACACAAGTGGCCAAGCACCAGAGCACACGATGGATGGCCTGAATCAGTAGCAAAAGGGTGGCTGCTAACTGCACCATGCCAGGACCTCTGGATGTTATTTTGTGTGAGGGAGAAACAACATAGTTCTGTCCTTCTCTCAGCAGCCACGGTACCTGAGTCTGAGCATTGCTCTTTATAAAGCAGCAACATAATTTTAAAATATTAATAGCTGGCACATTCAACACTTAGTCCGTGCTCCTGATACAAGTCAACAGAGTAACATCAGTACTCAAGGACACACTCATTAGCGAGCAGCCACCAGTCCACAGAATGCAGCCGGGGATGCAGCCTCCATCCGAGCACCTGCTCTGTCCAAAGGTGCTCTTCAAGAAGCAGGATTACCTGGACACAGGCAGGAGCACCTGTGTGCATTGGTGCATTGGCATTTGTGATTGCTGTACAGCTGACACTGTCCATTACAGTCTTACACAGCACCTGGGTCTCCACTGAAATCAGGTAGAGATGGCCTTTGCTTTCCTGCAGGTCTGCCGCTCTGTTTTCATCTTCTCTCTCTAACTAGGAAATGCAGTTAGTGACTCTGGCTACCTCGGTTGTCTTTACTAACATTTTCCCCCTCTACCTCATCCTCTTGTCATGCTCTTTTTTGACACTTGACATCTGTTGTTTTGTATCATCAGCAAGTATTCTCGTGTCAGAGCACAAAATATTCTTATAAAAGAAAAAGGAAGAGAGAAAGAAAAAGTGAGCAAATAGCAAGCCCCCACACAAACAGTTTAACAGAAAATTCCAGTCAAATGTGCTAGCATTGCTAAACTCCCAGTACTTTATCTGCATATTTATAACGAGGAAATACAAACAAAAAGCCAAGTTATGAGACTCCAGACCATTGCATAGTAATGGGGAGATCTTGTCAGCACCTACTTCTATACTGCGTCTTATCCTGCACTTCCAATTTTATTGTTTTGATGGAAAAATTAAAGAATACACGAAGAAAAACTTGTTGTATTTGGCCTAAAATTTGTGGAAATAACCATCAAAACTGCTTGCAAGCTAAAACTAAGACTGGAAAACACATATAAAGATGTGCAAGCTAGAATATTTTCTCAGGTGGAAGATGCCATTAAAGCATAGTATTATTTATATTCTCCTAGTGTATTTTATTTTTCCCGGAGTTTAGAAAGTATAAACCAGCAAACAGAATCACTGCATTTCAGAAAGTTTTAAGTTGCCAGACACTGTGTGAGGCAGTGTGGAGGAATGCGCCCCACTTAGGTTCACTCATAGCGAGTGGGAAACAGGAACTTCTAGCAGGTAAAACTAACTGGTCATGCAATCTAGGCTGCATCACAGAAACCTAGACAACAAGCAAATATCACAAGAGTGGTCAGAAAACCCAAATGTTTCCACTGGGGAAAACAAAAGAGAAAAACCTCTTGTTTAAAAATCTCTTTTAAGTGGTTGTTTTCATTTTACAGATTTTGAAAAATAAGTAAAAATATTTTGACATTTTAAAATTTAAGTTTTAACTGGACAATGTGAAGCAGAAGGAACCATTACATACTTTTTTTTTTTTTTTTTTTTAAGGTAGAGAAAAGATTTTTGCACCTTTTTCATATACTAGCTCATTTACTATATCTCTCTGGCTGATGTTTCTGTCCTTGAAGAACTGAAAGAAATGAACAGGGTGAACTTTCAGCATTTAATTACATCTATTAAAAGCCACTCTGACATGTAGAGGTAAATAATAGCAAAATAACCTTAAAATTCAAATATAAATAAATATATAAGTGAAATTTTCTTGCAGATTATCCATCTTTTTCAAGACCCAATAGTAACAGCAGAAGGAATTCAGTGCCATACATTCCCTGCTGCTGTAATTCATTTGAATCAACAGAGTTACAGTGGCAGAAAAATACCATATGCAATGTCTATTCAAGTTATTACTAATGAATTCTGGTTTATATAATATAATCAACTTTATGCACAATTAAATAATTGATTGTTTTTAATTGCATCCTTTCATGTTAATTAGTTCTTTGAAGAATATAAATTATAGAGTTTAATATAAATAACCTTTGAATATCCATTGGGGGCTATAGGCTGCTGCATAATACATTGTCAAATAGCTTCAAAAGGAGAAACTTACTCTAGATGACTTCCATGACTTCCTATGTCATCAATTTACAAACAGGTTTGTTGCATACTTAATACCATCAATTTAGAACTGCCCTGTGGATAGTAACTTAAATTATATTAATTATTGTTTTCATTACTGCAGCTTCTACAGTCCTTACTTTTTATTGTCTCGGTTACCTTATGAAGATAAATGAACACTTCTATTTAATCTCTCCCATGCTCTATATACATTCAGCATACTGCCTATTTTGTAATTTAAATTGAGGTCCCATTGTCAGTGATTGCTTCCCAGGATTTCCTTCTGGAATACAGATTGCTAAAGTGAAATTTAATATGCTGGTTCACATTACCACTTCTTCCACTGATTTGCTAATGTAAGTCATTTTGCTAATAAAACGACACCCTGAGAAAACCTTACTCTTGAAATATCAAGTACTTGCTTTTGAGGCTGTTTATTTGTTTAAAGGACAGAAAAGGAAATAGATGACAAATAATAGCAAAATAACAAGCATGTGCATCATACCATAGAAACACATTGACTGACGCACTGGTTTAGTCAGAGCACAAATTCACATGCCCACAATTCCTGTGTGATAAATATAGCTCTAACACACAGAGCACAGCTAAAGCCGCTCGCCCAGCAGGGAGAGGGGCCATCCAAAAACACGGCCTGGGTTGTGTAACCTCTACTCAAACTCCTTTTCTGTGTTCAGACTAAAGTCAAAACACAGAAGAGCCATTGTCTCCTCCTTGAGACAGAGAACAAGGCTAGTCTACTACGCATGAAATGATCAGTTAATGAGATGTAGGAATCTTCAGCATATCTTCATATCCTGACTTATTATTGCTATCACAGTAACCTAATACAGATTAGCTAATTATTGTGTAATATGAGCTCTGTCTTATCTAAAACCCTTTACAAACAGCAGCAGATGATCATCTGAACACTGACTTTGTATCTATCCGTGAAACTTCAGGGGAAAAGCTAAATCCACTCCAAAAGTCCAGGATGAAATAACAGCCCAGCTGAAGATTGTGCCAAAATTTCCACCGATGATAGCTGTGGTCTAGGAACTTCCCCAAGCCCTGTGATGTGCCCATTTTATCACCTTCAGCAAATCACTTTTGCTTCTTTCAATACAGCACCACATACTAAAACGCATATGCAGACAAATATCTTTTGAAAACTAATGTGTGTAAAGCACTAGAAAGAGCAAATGAATAATAGTATAAAATTGTAAGCTATTATTTAAAATGCAAGAGCTCATTCAGCTGAAGTGTTTCTTTTCAACAATAATTTTAATTAGCTCTTTAGCCCAGCAGACTTTATACAACTGTAATTGCTCTTTCATAGTGGCCTACACATATGCAGCTAAGCATGGTGAAAAGTAAGTAAAGATAACCTTTCATTTCCTCCTTTGCAAAGCAGGGTAAAATGCCTTGCCTGTTATGTTTAATTGATTTAATTAAATGCAGTTTGACTAAATGGTCAGAAATCATTAGACCCTAAGGTGACCTGGGTCTCTAAATCATATTTTAGGATCACTGACACCCTTAAAGCCCTTATTTGCTCCAGGTTCCTAAATCTCCTAGGCCGCAACACCTTCCAAGGTAAAAACACCTCTGTTGTAACATCCCAAGCTGCAAAGTCCATTACCCATGCACAAACCTCCAGCTAGGCAGTCCCACACCCAGACTGCCTCCAGCTACTCCCTCAGCAGGTAATCACCATTTCCTTCTGTCTGTCCGGCTTTCATTTTACTGCGTGGATCAATCAGAAACGACCCAGAAATATTGCTGCTGATCTTGCACAGGTTTTTTTTGCAGTATGGCCAGGCTTGCCATCTGGTCTTGCATAGAAAGCAGTCAAGGACTGGCAAAAGTAGACTGAAAAAGTTTGAAGGCTCATTGCAACAGAAAATTAAAAAATAAAAAACAAAACTGGTGCTGTCTAGCATGCACACGGACCACTTATCAAATACATTAGAGGTCAGAAGACTCCCTCAGAAATGGGAGACATCAGACCAAGTCCAGTGCCCGTAGATACATAAAAATATGTGCACTTAAACTTAGGTCCTTACAAGGTCATAGGACTTACGAGTTCTTACGTAGAGTATCCATACCGGTGTATGCACATTCACATACACTGATACACCTAATATATGCTTATGCAATGTCATGATACTTCTGCCCAACAAAAAAGCTGCAGACCACTTAGTCACATTGGTATAACAGCAGCGAGGCACAACAGATCCCAGTTTTCCAGTCCTTTTTTGAACACTCCATGTCAATTATTCAGTGAGAAATTGAAAGTTAACCTGAATTTATTCTTTTTCCTGTAAAAGTTTCTTGCAATTTCAGCCCTGCAAGAGAGTCCCAGAATGCTGCTGTCATCCTCACAGCAGTCTTGGAGCACAGTCTCATTAATGCATATGACATAATTCCCCTCATTTTCTTTTTCCAAAAGGTGCACCTATCAGTAAGCAGGTGTAATTTTCAAATCAAGCACTGGGAATAGAAATAAATCCCTACTTACATCTGTTGGAACTGAGAGATCTGTCTTGTGGGCTGATGTTAGCAAGGAACTTCAATTTTACAGCAGCATGGATCAACCATTTGCCCTTTGGTTTCTCAAGATGTCTGAGTGGTTGAGGGACAGAGGGATTTCAGCCAGACCAGCTCCCTCCCCACGGAGCTGAGGCTCAGATGCGGTGGGGTTTTGCCACCACACTGCTGAGCACTGCCAGTCCTGCCCTCGCCACCACAGGAGGATCAAGCCCACGCAGTGCTGCCACCACAGATGAGCACCTCAGCAGTTCTCCTTTCAAAGATGCATTGCAAAGCAAGTTTGGTAACACACCAGTGATACTGTTGCAAGCAATACACTTTGGAAGCAGGTGGTGCCCAGCACCACATTTTTGTCTATACGTATCCCTGCATGTGTCTTCTAATGGATCATTATTTTCGTGCAGTGAACTAACCATGGAGTCACTCCAGAAAAAGGATATATATGTGCTAATAAAACATATGTCATGTTATCAGGAAACCATAGCTTGAAGGCTGCCGAAGAAAACCAGGGGATTTTAACAGATGCTTTCAGAAGTACAAGTACAAGATAATAGCAGAAGCCCTGAAAGTGCAAGTATAAGATGGGGTGCCTGGGGCTACAAGCACAAACCTTTAATAATCAGTTATTATTCACTACAGGAATGCAACCTTGTGTGCTGGTATTAAGGACAACAGAGGAAGCAAAGAACCAGTATCCAGCATATGTAAAACATATCAAACACCATAGAATTGGGATATAACATAGAATTTGCTGGCCAATGAAGAAAGAACAAGTGAACCGTTAACAAACACAGAAAAATAATTTCAAGTGGGCTAAAAATGCAGAGGAAATAAGCCCCACTATGAACATCATACACATCCCTGCAAACAACTGGAGATGCTGGCAGCTTCCATAGCAATGTGTAGAAAAAAAGAAGCGGTAGAAACAAGAAAGTTTGTCTAGGTCACTTTTAACTCTATAATTATTGAGAATGACCTGTAATAATTGGACCATTTGGACTTTAAGTGTGAGTATCACTGTAGTTGGACTAGTAATCATCATATAAGCCCCATGTACACATGAATTTGTGTACATTTGTGTGAACAGCACAATGAGGAGGTGCTAAGATAAAACAGTAGATGGAAGAGAGGGTAAGTATGAGAGGTAGTGCATGAAAGTCTTTTCTAAACTGATAAACTCAGGAGATTAGTTGTCCAGTCGAATACACAAAAAATGATAAATTCAGAATACCAAGAGTCAGCCCGATCTCCCTAAGACCACCAGGACACACTGGCATCGGCAGTGAACAAATCGAACCCCATTCCAGACAGCTGTAGCTGCTGTACATGGACAAAGACTTTGGGATTATACATACAAACAAAGAAACAAGAGGCCCCTAACATAACTTTCTGAGCACTCACTTAGAAGCCAAAGGCATAGCAGCAGAACCTTCTGCTTCTGCACAAAGGGTTGCCCTTCCAACCGTGGCTCCAGCTGGGTAGCTATGAGTTAGAGCATAAGTGTATGAGAGACCTGTATGCGTAACTAAATGCACCGTGTGAATAGTTATCCACTGTTAATAAGAACAGGCTCATTCTATTAATGATAATAGCTTGGCTAATAAAAAGTGTTCTGATAAATATTGGTTGTGATGAGTGCCTCCTCCAACTTGACCCCCTTGTCAGGGAAAAGGGAATTAACAACTTTATAACTCTGTGATTATACTGTTAATACTTCAATTAGATTAAGTACAAATTTTTGTCTCTCTATGTGTGTTTCTCTAGCTTGCATAAGGTATCTGGTCTTTCATCACTCCCTTGAGGCTTGTTAGTGATTTGGATGAAGCAGATGAGATACTGAGCATTTCCCATTTGTGCAACCTTTCTGCTCGTTTTTGAAGAACTACCTTCCTGCTTTGTTTACACACAACTGAAGGAGTACTGGTACAGCCTCACTTTACAGCAGCTAAGATATGCTTTAAACAGCTCCAGGTTAACAGGTGTGTGTGAAATCCCTCATGGACTCTGATGAGGACGTGCTGGGTGTCAGGGCTCTCAGTGCTTCACTATGAACCTGCTGTTAGCGAGAGCGCTTCAGCAGTATTTCAGCGTACACAACTGCACTGGCAGTCTCTCTGTGTTTCCCCAGGTATAATTCTACCCAAAACACTTCAACACAGAGTGTGAACACACCTATCATCCAACTCTGATATCAAGAAATGAACAACCATGGCCCTTTATACCACAGTCACCTGGTATTGTAGCACTTACTCTAAAAAAATTCTCCTCAAACCTGAAGGACCACAGGTTAAGGCTCAAATTCATTCTCACTTCCAGCACTTTCAGCAAAGAAAACCCCCTCTTTCCAGGAGAGGATACAAGACAGTTTCAAACACCGGGAGGTCTCTCCTCACCCAGAGACTTCAGCTACCTGTGGGTGACTTGAACGTGCCCGTTCTCTCTGCCCCAGGTTAATAGTTCCTGCCATTGCCTGCTGCCCCCAGATACAACCAACCAGCTCCACCTGCTCTCACTGGAACACCAAAAAGCAGAAAGATGCTGTTACTCACGCACATCCTGTAGGTACCATATACATGTGCTCTCCACTGACAGCTGTCTCCTCATTCATTTTGACTGTTTCTGGTTCCTTAAAAGTTGCCTTTTCCTCTCATTTCCCTCTTTTATTAATTCTGTCTTTTCTCAGCTAAACAATGTTAAAAGTACATTTAATTTTTTGGTAGCTTTTTCAGGTTAATTTTTAAAAAAATATTTTCCTTTTTGAAAACTGTAAAAAGTAAGGGGTTTTGAGTATTAAAACATTTTGGCCAAGTTTGGTTTAATTAATTAACTTTTTATTTAAAAATAATTGATCTGACAGGGGGAAAGAACAAGTTGATGTGATTTGCTCTTGGCAGCACAGATTCTATCAAGTTGTCTCCTGTGTTCAGACTCTTCCATTATTATTATAAAGCTTTCAGTTTTATTTCTTTTAAATCTCTGAAGCATGACATTTTCAATAGATACCTCCTTTCCCAAACTGCTACATCTTGTGGCTGGGCATTTGTCTTGCTAAGGAGCTATATTTTTGGAGCAGGGATCCAAAGGGTATAAACAAACACATAGAGCTATACAGCTTAAGTTTTCAAAGGCTATGCACCTGCCACCCACATATCAATGACAGATAATAGCACATCTTTCACATTTAGAGTTATCTATCTCACTAATTGATCATGACATACTCTCAAATATGATTTTCAAGATGTTAAAAGCCATCTGGCATCTGGATTTATCAGTTTTTTGATCAATCAGAAAAAGGTATTTCAGAAAAAAAGGAGCCGCTTTCATAGATTTCATGAAGTGCAAATTAAAACCTTAGTCTTTATCCACTCTTGTATGACTAGAGTGAGGACTTCTAGTTTATCTGCTGTCATTTTTTCTGCTGCCATTCCAGCAGACAGCAGCAAAAGTCTTATAATACCAGCTAGCCCAGATCCCTCAGCTCCTTTCCGTAAGGAAGAGAACAGAGTTCTCATTGATGGTACATTAGGGATACACAGAGTATTTTGGAAATATCAGACACTAAATTTGCAGCTTTTTAACCAACCATAGGAGGAGGCAGTGGTATTTTAATCATTAAGAAATGGATTATTTCATCCTGTCTAATCAGCAATAGGCTTCCCATCAGAAGCCACACCACCCTTTACAGTCATCTGTGCAAGGGACTTAAGGAATAATCAATACGAGCCCGTCTACAAGCATTCTTACCTGTCCTCTGCTAATAAAACTCAGATAATTCAGATGCCTCTTTCCCCAGGCTGCTGTCTGTAGTATGTAGAGCACAGTTGGGAAATAAATAAAAAATGAACATAAAAAAGCAGTGAAGAAATGTGTGTGATAAAACTGAAGAAGAGGTCATATTTTCCCCTTCTCAGTAAGGATTTTCAGAGGTCCTTTTAATAAGCTGTTTTCTGAGTAGGTCTGTGTGGGCCCAGAAGAATGTTGGCTACAAAGAGTAATTATTCTGGCACTCAGCTACTAACAAACAAAAAGGTAAAGCTGAATGGCTGTTGGCTTCATCTGCACGTTCATAGGAGAGCATGATGATAAACTTAGGATCTCATTTTCTACTCTGTGCTAATCGTTAAAAAGCAGCTCTCTTTAAACATTTAACCTTAGTTTTCCCAGATGTCAAGAACACCACATGTTTAACAGTGCCAGGGTCATTCTCATACAACTTTATCTATTTGGAAGAATAGCTACACTTGCTTCAATTAAGTCATTTTATTTTTATTTTTTTTTAAAAAAAAGCATTTGTGTGAAGAATTGTCATTTTACAAACTTGACTTTGTCTCATTAAAAAAAAAACATTTTGAGTTCTGCACTCTGGCATAATCATTCAGCTAAATACAGTCATGTACCATTCCTCGGATATTTTAGAGTGTAGGAGAAATAATAGGAGTAGATTTTCCACAGCAGACTGCACATTTTGTACCACGAACAAGCATAATTTCTTTAGCCAACAAATCTGGGCAGCCTGCAAACTGAAATCTATACTTTGCCTCAGACTTCCTATGCAGGCCTGAGTAAGTGCCTATAACCTTGTCTATACTAAAATATTCTGACAGTCCATGGCAAATTCTTCACCATATATTCCTAGATATCCTACAACCACATGACATTATTTGACTAGTTTTGGTGAAGGTAACATGCGTAGTTAGCATGTGCCAGCCTTAACTTAGGACAACTCTCACCTCTCTGGTTTCTGTACCTAGGGATGACATACGACACCTATCAAAGCTCCCATTTGAGTCCAGCCAAGCAGCTCTTCATAACTAGGACTATCCCATTCAGATGGTCATCTTGACCTAAGTCAAGTTCTGGTTTTGCTCTGCAAGTCATATTCCTGCCAGAACAGAGATAGGAATGATGTTGTTTACTTTCAATATCAGGTTTTCCTTCTTTCTAGGCCTATGCTCTTGGTCTTATATGTCAGTGTCAATTAACACATCTCCTGACCAGTGATTCTTTCTTTCCTCTTTTTATGTTGTCCTTACTAATCTCTTATCATCTAGGTTTCTCTCGGTCACTCTCCTCTCCATTTCCAGTTTGCAATCTACGTTTAAGTTATGGCAGAGTTTACAACATCTGAAACAGACTTCTAGAAAAGTGAGCAAACACAGTGTATTTAGGTTTGGCTTCATGACCAGGTATGCTACTAATGTCAGGCTTCTAAAGAAGAGTCTTCCAAATTTAAGCAAAACCCTGTCAATTTTATAAAGAATACTTTAGACTTTCAGCTGAAAATGTGTAAATAACACTACCTCTATAGATACTAAGAACTAACCAAAAGGATCACAGTATTATAAAAAGGGCAGGTGACTTAATTTTAATGAACAAATTCTGCATATTGTCATTTACTTCCTACCAAGATTTTCTTCAGAAGTTCCCAGTATAAGAATACCGGTGACAATGCAATGGAAAACACCTTTGCATGTAGTAACAAAGAATGTAGATTCAGTACTTGATTCCTACGTGTTTGTACTTTCATGGTACATCTTCATGCTAAGCATTGGAGGAACGCATGGATATAATTATCATAGCTTTAGATTAAAGAAGCAATTGAGATCGTTTATTGCCAGAACTACAATTTGAGAGATTTTATAAACATTTTTATCACCCTAAAATATTTCAAAGCCCATACTTCCTATAACACCCCAAAATAAAATCAGTATAATCAAGGCTGACCCTGACAGTAATTCCAGTATATTCCATATAGATCCTTAAACTACCTTCATCACCAGGGAGAACTGGTTACCCTCAAGTTGTTCATTAAGTGACAAAACTAACATACCCCACATGAGACGTATTCTTTCTCTCCTCCTGTCCAGCGGTTTAGTATTTTCATAATGTTAAGAGTGTTCTTAAGTCAAGGTTATCTTATACTATGTTTTTTATTTGGTAAAGACAGATACCCTCTGCTTCCAGCTATAAGTTTTAGATTCCAAAATTCTGTAGCCTTTCAAAGAGACCTTTGCTTCTTTTGCCTTAGTGGCTGATGACTCTGCAGTCTCCTAAGAGAAGAGCTGCCAGATTCAGGGAGAACGTTGCTTGCTTTTAGAATACTGCTGTATTCTAAAATGTCTGGATTGAGGACAGTCCTGCAAGACTTCAGAAGAAATGCTGATTTTTAAAAACTTTAGACCATTCTTTGCTGAAAGTTACTTGAAATCAGTCAAATTTCAGTACAAATCTCCCTGTACTCGGTACTGGTGAGGCTGCACCTCTAGTACTGTGTTCAGTTTTGGGCCCCTCACTACAAGAAGGACATTGAGGTGCTGGAGCGTGTCCAGAGAAGGGCAACAAAGCTGGTGAAGGGTCTAGAGCACAAGTCTTATGAGGAGCGGCTGAGGGAGCTGGGGTTGTTTAGTCTGAAGAAAATGAGGCTGAGGGGAGACCTTATTGCTCTCTACAATTACCTGAAAGGAGGTTGTAGCGAGGTGGGGGTCGGTCTCTTCTCCCTAGTAACAAGCAATAGGACAAGAGAAAATGGCCTCAAGTTGCGCCAGGAGTGGTTTAGGTTGGATATTAGGAAAAACTTCTTCACCAAAAGGGTAGTCAGGCACTGGAACAGGCTGCCCAGGGAAGTGGTAGAGTCCCCATCCCTGGAGGTATTTAAAAGACGTGTAGATGTGGTGCTTAGGGATATGGTTTAGTGGTGGACTTGGCAGTGCTAGGCTAATGGTTGGACTTGATGATCTTAAAAGTCTCTTCCAACTTAAACGATTATATGATTCTATGAAATTTTACCTGAGAACTGAGTGAAAATGGATGCTATTTCTAAACTTGGTCTTAGCTTTTAAAAGGAAAGAAATATATCTTGGATGTCAATTAAACATTATTTCTGCCATTACTAGTAATAGAACAGTACTATTTATCATCATGTTCCCAATTATAGCAATGTACATTATTTCAAAAAGAGACTCAACTCTGAGTTAGAGTCAGCTTCAAAACTCTGGAAAATAATATTATATATGCACAATTTGCTACCAATGGAGATTGTTTTCTATTTTTCATCCATTTCCTGAAAAACGTGTTTCAGGTGGAAACGAAGATTGCAATTCAAATTATAGAAATTAGGAGGATAATATAAAAGTTAAAAACCGTAAAGTATTTCCATTATCAGTTTGTTGTTTTGAGATATTAATTTTAATTTCCAAGAGCAGGGAAAGACCCTATAACTCATGTATTACTTTTTCACCCTATGTTTTGACAAGTTAGAAGATTTAAAGATAATAAACAGATTTGGACTCAATAAAACTCCTTCTTATGTTTCAGCAAATAACTCTTGCTAGGATTCTTTATCCCAGAGATTATATAATTTCTGTGAACAATATTAAGAAATCACAAGTATTTTTAATAAAGCTCTCATATCTGTATGCACAAGGCATCATGCAATCTGAAAACTTCATAATCAATGTCTTCTGAACAGCTTCACAAGTTTACATAATACAAATGTATATCTAGTCTCAAACGAAAAGAAAAAAAAATTAAAAACCCTAAACCTGTAAGTCATGCATCAGCATCTTAAGAGCAATGTATCGGCAATCCAATGCAATTGTATTTATGCATGCTTCTTACTAAAGCTTCAGGTTATTTTAAAATTGTCTTAACTTTGTTTTTAAGAAAAGGGCATTGCTGTAGTATTTCTGTCAAATTCTTTTTCATGGTGTTAGATTTTATGATCCTACTGACTACAGCTCTTTCTTCAGGAAAAAAGTGATTAGGAGCTCAGTCTTGCCAACATTATCCAGCTGAGGTTTTGATTACAGGAGAGACTACAGGTCAATGGGAGAGCTCAGGCACTCAAGAAAAGCACAAGGCAGATGTGCCCACAGGATCAGTCCTCTTATCTGAAATGCTCATTCTCTGACTTTTAAAGGAAGTGTAATAAATGACATGCATTTTACCAAAAAAGTAGTTACCTCATGCTGTACATGTCTTACAGCTCCAGTCTCTGATTTTGCATCTGCCCTGCCTATATAGGTCTTGTTTGTTAACTAGCCAGAAATTGGCACAGAGAAAAGAGTTTGAAAGTTAAGGAAATGAAACAAGTTATTTTTGGAAGTGACTCAAAAGCCCTCTCGAACCAAGTACTTATTTCTCCTCTGCTTCCCCGAAAAGATTCTTGCAGGAAATTATCAAATATACTAGTAGCTGGTAAAATTTCATTCATTTAAAAGGTTGCCTTTAATTTCCGTGGAAGTCAAACGCTGTTTGTTGCATGTAGTATTGCCTCAGCTGATTCTACATCGCCATTATACATAGGAAATCTCATTTCTTTTGCAGTTCTGAAGTGGACCAGGAATTTTTCATTTATGTATTTTTTCTACATAAGAAAGTCAGTTTGATTGAACAAAATCTTTTAACAGAACATATTTGCTTTTACTCACTTTTCGGCTGGAGGCTTCCTTGAACCCAGGGTGGACTGACTAGTGGAAACACCAGGATGGAGAGACAGAACTGCTTTTTAACATGCCTCTCTTTGAAGGGCAAGATGGAAACATACCCCAAGTTTCCTACAGCACTGATGAGTGCCCCAGCTACCAGGCTATTTTCAGATGTCTCTTTCTCAGATGTGTTTTTCAGCACAAGCTTTGAAAGATGTCTCCCTCCATTAGCATCAGAAAACAAATTGTCAAAGATTGAAACTTTCCTTCAGACAAAGTTTTTTCCTAGCTAGAAACGTCAAACCCAGTCATGGAACATTATAACGGTGATATGACCTCCCAGGGTCGGGGAAGAAATCAGCACAAAAATCCTGAAGTTAAGGCCTTGGGTGAAGGATTTGAGGAGCGAGCAAGGAGCTTTAGGCAACTTTGAGAGGACAGCTTTTGTTCTGCAGCGCTCGCTGGCACCTGCCTTTCGCCAGTGAGCAGCTGAGACCCACTGCAACACCTGAAGTTCACAAACAAGCCAGAAGGCTGCAGATGAAAGGTCTGGACTGAAGGGTTGTCATCAGCCTTTATTCTTCTTCCAAAACAATGCATTTGAGGAACGCACATGGTCACAGATAGATTTGAAGTAATTGGCAGGCATTTTTGTTTGGCTTCTTACTAATGATAAATAAACACAAGATTTAAGGCTGCACTGGCGCACAGCCGTTCTTGGCAGAATTTGACAGCAAAAAAGGCTTATACAGAGGATTTCTGCTACAAACCCAAAATCAGGTCTGCTTCAGAGCTGCTTGTCTGCTACATAGGACACAAACTATTTCTTATTCATTACTCTTTCCCTCTGGATTGCTAGAACCTGAAACATTCATTAGAGCATTCAGGATTAAGAGGCTTTTGGCATACTTTCTGTAGAAAGTGTGTGTGTGTGTGTTTGTAAAATGAAAGACAGGAGAATGCTACGTGGGTGGAGGTGAAGTGTCAAGAATTTAGGATTTGCTTTTGCAAATAGCTATGTCAGCAGACTGTATACTTGTCCTATTAAAACAAATTAGGCCTTGGTCACATGAAACTTTAGACTTTTTAAGGGTTACCTGAGAAAAATTTAGATTTTGAGCCAGTTCTTATAAAGTTTTTGAGATCAGATAAAAACAAAAATAAAATGTACTGTGATACATTTGCACCTGCCTACTTAAAAATATACTTCATTCCATGAAGACTAGTTAAAAGGCACGGTCCCACAAGAATTATGTCGTATCACGTCAAAAGATCAAATTCTAAACCATCAGCTTGTTTCAGCCCTCGTAATTATCTAAGTGGCACACTTCAGAAGTTGCTTTTCTCATCCAGACTCAGCTTATCTCTCTTGGAGCATGTGTGCATGATTGTGAGTCTATTTTAAAAGGTTATTATCTGCCAGTGGAGGTACAGATAGTGAACCAACCATCTATGGGCTGTTGGACATCTGCAGCTGCAAAATAAAAAAATGACCGTAAAGAAAATGGGTTTATTTAAATAGCCTACCATTACTTCATCCCAGTGTGAAAATGTGTCTTCGCTAACAAGGGATAACTCATTTGAATGTGTTAATGAGCACTTGCAATCATGTGACCTCTCCTATCTGGTAAAACAAGCCTGAAACATCATGAAAAACTCTTTTGCCAGATTTCTTAGTCAGTAGCATTGAATTCTGCATCACTTCTACTATATTTAGCTTTTTTTTTTTGCTGTTTCTCACCATTTTAAAACAACTAGTATATAAATACACACTTACTTAGAAAGTATATTCTGGGTAAGAATTTTTATACACTGTATCCCTCACAGCAACTGACTGGCAAGGTAAACCCTCTGGTAAGGCTTCATGTTTCTTCTCTGTGCAGATTGAGTTCACACTTTTGCAGCACCCACACAAGTCTACTAACCAAGTTATCAAACACACACCTTCTGGGAGCCTAATGAGTGCTGGTTCAATACACAAACTTTTTTTTTTTCATTATAAAATAACAATCTGATCATTGAAAAATGAAATATAAAATAAAATAAAATAAAGGCACAATATTTTTGAGGAATTTGCAAAGAATGCCAGCTTACTCATGTAGCAGCAAAAGAGGGTGCACAAAAAGCCACCAAATGTTAGTTTGCTGTTAGTTCTTGCCATCAAATGTAAAAGTTTTTCAAACACTCAACTAAACTCTGTTGAGAATGAAGAATATTTTAAGAACCATTAAAAAGTTCTTAAAATTTTCTGAGGAAAATTGAATCATTCAAGAAAAAAAAGACCATAATAAGAACATGTAAAAACAAAAAATGTTAAAATACCAACAAAAATTAATCTAGTATGAAGTAGCACAGATGGATTAATTTAAAAATACATAGAAATTCTACAAAAACATTCATGTAAATAATTAATATTTAGGGCAATGCAGAAGCAGCTAAGGACTAGCTGATCATCAGGACATGGGAATGAAAAGGACAATTTAGGTCCCCCACTCTGGCCCAGTGAATATTCTAGTAGTTAAACAACATGAAAGACTTTCATTAGGAGAAACTCACTCACATACTCTGTGCCTAATGCTAAGGTATTGTAAGTCTCCTGCAAATGAAGAGATCTGAGTTCAATTCATAATGCTTGCCCCTTTCTCACACTTTTCTCTACGTGTCAGCTCTCAGCCACAGCCTGAGACAAGACACTGGACAAGACAGGACTCTGGTTGATTCAGCATGGCAGTTTTTATAGCCTCATTCTCATAAGAAACTGATATCTAGTTTAGAGGCCTAAATTTGGAAAGAGTCACAGCTGAGAAGGCTGAACAAGGCGAGCTGCTTCCCTGTGGCCCAATGTCAGACACTTACCACTTCTAAGAGCCAGGGTTTAGGCTCTTTTCTACAGCTGGCTTTTCCTGATGGCTCTCTGAGGCAGCTCCCTAGCATGACTTTGGGGTGATAACTTTCTTGGGTGATTACTGCAGATAGATCCGAGCGACCCCTGCTTAAGCTCCTGAGCTCAGGAGACCTGAGCCAGTCTGGGTCAGCACCCATGCAAAGCTCAAGCTAATTGTGTAACACATCACTTACTTAATTTAATAAGTATAGCACGGCTCTGTGCTAACCAAATGACTCATCCTCCACACCGAAGTGGCTCCCATCCATATGGTAGAAGCATGGTGGCAGGTGCTTGCATCCTTTCCTTTAAACATGGCCCCACAAGCTGTAGAGGGAGCATGCAGGCAGCGCTGCCCAGGGATTGCAAGAAACCCAAAGCACCTGAAGATTAATGTGACAAAGGCAACATTGGACTAGGAGCCATTGTGGTTCCACCCCGAATGGCTCACAGGTCCAAGCAAGCACCTCTCAGTTCCCACAAAAGATCTTGTGCTCCTGGACTGTTTATGCTCTAGAGAAAATCCTATGCTTACTTTATCTTTCCATAGTACCCGTGTGGTGAAAATAACATAAAAATCTATGACCAAATGAATTCCAGTAAGATCTAGAGTGGTAAGTCATCATGGACTTGTGCAAGTTAAACCCTCACAGCTCAGATTCCCACTATCTGTTCAGATTCCAGGCCAGTTACATTCCCCTCAAATTCCTGTACTTTGGAGGTTCATACAGTTTGCAGTGCATTTTTTCCAGAACATCCCTGTTAGATCAGACTACTGTTATGATACTGGTCATTCACGCTCAGAAGTTAGCATCCTCTAATTAATTTTAAATTGTAATCAAATGATTAGCACATTTTAAAGATACATCAGTCGTTACATAAGTAATACCACAATTCCATTTTCAACAGAAAATGTATGTTTTTCCAGATATTTAATTTTGATGGAAACATCCAAAATGGGTTTGTACTCTTTGAAAGAGGAAAAAGCCTTGAATGACATTGAATCTGTTCACAACATCTTGAATTGCTGGCAATGAAATTAATTGTATGACAGTCTTTCATAAGAAAATGTTACCTATAAGCATTTCATATCCAAACCAATAAATGCTATCTTTATCATTAAAAAAAAAGCATAAAAATAAGTATCAGATTATCACCTTCTGAAGGAGATGTTAAGGGCAATGCTAACAAGTGAACTGAAGCAGTATACAATAATCGTACTCCTGTCACGAAATACGTGATGAATAAGTTGATGTGATATGTATGTTAATACATGCAAAGTTTATTATAACATCAAATCAGAGTCCTAGGTCAATGTTTTGCGTGGTTGATGATAAAAGTGACACTGGTAATAGCGGTATCACTTATCAGGATGCATTAATGTCAGCTTGCTTCTGTCACTGTCAACAGCTAAAACGTATAGTGATAATGCACTAAATATGCTACCCACCTCTCTCTGCCAACATCAACTTAACTTATGTCAAATCTTTCTAGAAAACACTAATCAACATGCTCTGCTACAGAAAGCTGAGATGCCGAGGCTATCTAACTTAAGAAGCTGATGAATAAATAATAAACCTTCAAGCATTACAAGCAAACTAAGATTCCTCCAAATGTAGATATTATAAAAGACTGACAATGATTGCAGTTGGACATTCAAATCAGTTTTATATTAGGAAGATACCTCAGCTTCGTAGTACCACATAGAATCATAGAATCGTCAAGGTTGGAAAAGACCCTTAAGAGCATGGAGTCCAACCATTAACCTAGCGCTGCCAAGTCCACCACTAAACCATGTCCTCGAGCACCACGTCTACCCGTCTTTTAAATACCTCCAGGGATGGGGACTCAACCACTTCCCTGGGCAGCCTGGTCCAGTGCCTGACTACCCTTTCGGTGAAGAAGTTTTTCCTAATATCCAGCCTAAAACATATAGCACTTACGAATGTGATAATGGCAGTATAATAGAAATACTTTATTATCTACACAAGACCTTGAAATCATTTTACAGATTTACTCCCAGTGAAGATTTTATAAGAGTTAAAGAACCCCAGAAGTATGCAAGAGATATGTTGCATTTTTCATTGTCAATAAAGGAGGCAAAAAAATCTTTTTGTACTATCATTCTAGCCTAACTACAGTTTTCCAACTGTGACAGCCTTCATAAAATAAAAATAAAAATAAAAATAAAAATACCCCTTAAAAAAAGTAATATGAATGATATGAACAACAACAGCTTTTCTGTGCCCAAATATCACCTTCAGGAAAGACTAGTCCCTACATGTCTAACAACTTGGAAGTAGTCCTTGGTATCTCATCTCTACTTAAACGAGCTCCAGTGGACATTGCCTGCAGTGGTGGTAGCGGATGCTCACATCGCGGTCACTAACCAGCGTGTTCGTGTGTCACTCAGATGGAAGGATGCTGACGTAGCAATGTATTTGCCCAAATCAGTGAATGAGTTCTGAGGTAGGGAGAGGTGGGATGGAAATGCTGGGACCAGAGGTGTCTCTGAGATTTTTGCTATTGATTTCAATGAAGAAAGAACATGTCCTCAAATTTTGTCCAAAGTACTTTAATGAAAATGTTTATGCAAGGTCAAATGGAGATCTGTTGTTCTTGCTTTCTCTAATGAGAAAAGAAAGCACAGAGTGGACTCGGGTTGTGTTCTGTCACATGATTTCTCTCTACTTACATACTAATTTTCCTTTAACTATGAAATTACTGTAGTGGGATCTTCTAATAGAAATCTAGTCAAATCCTGGGCAAGATCCTCCCAAATCATGAGACAGAAGACTACATTGTAAACAAGGCTAGACATTATAACTGTGTAACATTCAGAACTAAATAAAACATACATTATAGCTTACTCTTTACATGAGCCTACTTTTTTAAATTATTATTTTTGGCATGACTATCCATCTCCTTAAGTAAGACAAATGACAGGCACTAAAAGATTTGCAGAATCGCTGATAAATGTGTTAACAATATTATTACTTCAAGAAGCTGATGTTTTAAAGAGTTTAAATGCAGTCAACTTGCAAGATATTTTCTCTATGCTATCCAAAATCAGGATCAGTATACCTTGTGGTGACTGGAAGTGCACCATAAATATTATAGATGGTCAGAAGTAAGGTATTAATTTGTCAGATTCTAAAATGGCTGCCTAACCACTAAAAAAAAAAAAACAAACTTAGTAAGTTTGCATGAATAAATTACATCAGTAGTCTTTGTACTAAGTATCATCTAAGACCAGGTTTTACATTTATGGTGATTAGCATAAGGTTAATCTCCATCAGTCAACTGCAACTGTAATAAAATACACTGAGAGCCCTTGAGCTTACTGTATGCAATACTGCAAAAGCAATTACTTTTCTCTGTCTGTTATGGAAGCGAATTTTTTTTATGATAGCCAGCCAAGTTCACTCCTAGTGATACAGAATAGCAATGGTATAAAGGCAATAGCCTCAGGGATCTGTCTATCCATTATCTCCAAACAGAATCAATTTCATGTTTATATATATGTAAATATGTATAAATATTACTGCACCTGGTTGAACCTTAATTCTCTAAAAGCATTTTGAGAGAACATACTTGATCCATGCCATAAGTACTATAATGGAACAAAACTTTAAATCAAACCAAATAGCCTCAAAACTGACAGATGACATGACACTGAGAAATGGAAATGCTAATCATACTGTACTCTTTGATTCAGTCCCCATGATTTGTAGGCAAATCCTAAACTATACATCAAACATGATACAGAAAGAAAGTAGCAAATGACTTTCTAACCATAAAATCACCATAATATTAACTCCTTTGGGATGGATAATGGCAAAAGAAAAACAAAATTTTGTTCATTAGCACAAATCACTGAGAATATTTGATGAGGTCTGGCTTAAGCTAGTGATCACCTTGTGGTCAACTTCAGCCTTTTTATCGTCAATGCTATGTGTTGATACATATTCCCCTATAAAACACTATTGCACCATTCCTGTAGAATACTCTGCTGCAGAGCAGCAATTTAGGATTCTATAAAACATTGCAAGACCCTTCTCTTTTTCTTAAAGCTTTCTAGTTATATTGGCAGTAGTAAGCAAAAAAAAAAAAAAAAAAAAAAAATAAATCTGACACAACTTTTCCTAGGAGAAAGCATTAAAATAATGATGGTGCAAAGTTTATAAAGAGTTAAAATTGTGTAGTTGGACAGAATGATTCTTATGGCTTCAGAAAGGCATAAAAATCTGAAGTATATGAGGAGGAATTCATAAAAGAGGTAAAACTCTTCTGAGGGAAGATTAAGAGACTGTGGGCTGCTTCTTCAGCTGGAGTGAACTGGCACCACTCCTTGTATCTCCTGGTGGCTTCACTGGTCCACACCACAGAACTAATGGAAAAAAAAGGGAGCAAGAAAATATTTCAGCTGGGTATCAGGAAACATTTCCCAGTGCCATCTATCACTCTGTGAAATAATATTCCAGGACGGTAATGAAAATTCTGTGCCAAACTTCAGAGATCAGGTTTCCAGTAACACAGGATAGTAGGTAAGGCTCAAAGAGGTATTTCCTATCTCAAATATTCATGAATCTATAGTAAGGACTATTATTTATTTCTTACAATGTTTTCTTTTAACATATACCCCATTTCTAAATACCTTCCTAAACCTTATTTAGCATAAAATTAATATCCTCCATAAGCTATTTATAACTTGTTTGATTCAACAAGTATTTGCAATGCTCAAGTATTCTTTCTATTACACCAGGGACAAGGCTGGCAACATAGAGATGGTTACAGTACTAAACATTAAGGCAGGTGTATAAAAAAGGCAGTTGGTTTTCCTTTTAAAACAAGCTTTCAGAATAAAGTCTGCCTGAAGAAACTTAAACCCATGTATTTCCCAACCACCAGGCAAGAGGCTGTTCTTGCAAGAGGTAATGCTCGTTCCCTCTTCTATTACAGCTGCTTTATATTCAGAAAATATTCAGCATTTATGATTGCTTTTTGTCCGCTGACAGTTAGGATACATTCTTAATACAGGGTGAGATTTGGGTTTTGCAATGCATCTTCGGGTTGTTTTAAACAAATTATCCAGTGACTGGGTCTCCAGGATGCTGGAGGCCCCCACCCACCAGCCCCACCCCAGTAGGGTGTCTTCTAAAAGGGGCCAATGACTTTTCCTTTCTCTTTGCATTAAACAGAAATGGACACCCTGTGCATTTCCATTCTGTGAGGTGGGCTTAGATCAAACCCATAGGATCAGAGGACTTGTCAAAATAACTCCTGCTTTCTGCATTCAGAAATGAATGCATTGGCTTGAATGCATTTCTGAAACCATTGGGCTATGGTTTCAGACAGGCACCAGAATACTCAGAGTATACTGTAAAACAAAGTCACTGAAGCTGAAATTGATGTGCTTGGGAAATTTTGATATGAAAAAGCCTTGAATGTCCTTATGTTAATAGTTGCCCATGACTTGAAGGGAACTAAAAATGAGCTTTTCCAGAATTTTGACTGAGACATTTAAATTCTGTCTGAATCTTACTCTGGATGTGAAAGGCTTTTCAGCTCAGGTCCTAGAGTAGGAGACTGTTCCTTGTCTTGTACTGCAGTAAGCTAGCCTGCAACTATGGTCAGTAAGAGCCGTTTACTTTTTTTGTCTTTTGCCATCTCTAGTTAAAAAATTGTGGTATAAATCTGAAAAACAAATAGGAAGAGACCACATTTGTTTTAGACTAAACAGACCAAAAATAATCTACATACCATAATATTACAAGGACTGCTTTGATACATTGCTGGTATGTTATCCTAAGGTTTATAGGATCTTCAGAACAGGGTTTTCAGGGTGAGGGAGAAGAGCAACCCGACCCTGACAGCAAGCCAGTCCAAGAACATATGATGCTCTGATATGACAGTACCAAGCGCATCTGCCCGCTGGTGTACAGTGGGCCCTGGAGATGCTCAGTACCTCTTGCCAGTTAGAAAACTTGAGATAAGTGCTTGTACATCCCTGCCCTAACCCAGCTATTCTCTATGCACTGTGCAGAGGAAGGGCTGTGGTACCAAGTAGCAGAAAGGCTGTTCAGGCAGCCTAGGCTATTTAATCGCACTTGGTGTCATTTTCAGCTTATCTGTCTCTGAAAGCATTGCCAGGAGATTTTGCATGCCTATGAATCTCCTCTCAAAAGACAATGGCCAAGTTCATTAGCCTATGTGTCTGCCTAAAGAGGTAATTCTCAAATGCAGCCACCAAGGACCGTATGGGCAGCTGCTGTGTGAATGCTTATTCACTTATAATTTGGCTTTAACTGTCAAAAACAATATGGCTGTGGATTTACTGCTGTGGTTTGTGCCCTCTCCTTTCTTAAATATTTTTTTCTCTTTGCATGGCTATTGTCTCCACTCCTATAATGTTGAACTGAATTTAATCACTAAAGGCAAGGATTTGAATGTGCAGGCTCTGCTTGGGAAAAACCATGCTGGGAAGTCACGAACCCCATCAACACCTCCACCAGCCCGGTGGGACACGTGGCTGTTTTCCACTGACATTAGCAAAGGTCTGGGACTTTTGTCCCGACTGTTCTTACTGTTTGCCAGTAGCGTGCATCATGCTAAGCCGTTATGTTCGTAAGGATCATGTTGGGAAGGCAGACAAAAATGAAGATGTCTTTCCAAGACTTCCCTTTGGGTCTGCGAATTAAAGAAATGTGGATATCTTTTAACAAAGGCAGTGTGGGGTTGCGCAGGGAGGAGAAGGCAGCCAGCTTCATGGTCTTATGCACGTTTGGTGTCAAATGGAGGTACAGAATTTTCTAGAGAGCCTGGAATAACTCCATATCAGCTTTCAGTAAAACTGACTGATTTTTTTTTAATAAGTTCTGACCAGAGCAAACTGAGGCTAACAGTTTTGTATATACATATTTCCACTTCATACTATTTAACTTCAGCCAATGGCTCAGTTGAGCCAGCTTGATTTGCAGAGCCTGTAATCCAGTGAGCAACGTGACTGAGAGAAGCAGCAGCTCCCTTCCCAACGCCCCCCCTCCGCCCTTCTCACTGCGCCTGCAGGCACAGCTCTCCTCCAACCTGACTCCTTGTCAGCAAGTGATGTGCTTTGTCTCCTTAGTGCAACTGTCCTGCTTTTTGCCTTTCCTTAAGTAATGTAGATTTTTCCTCTGCAGAATTAAGTTTCCTCTGTGCAAAACAGTCTACCAAAAAAAAGTACTGCCAATGACTCCTGATTTCATCCCGATAAGTATAAATCACAAAGGAAATCAGATGAATCCTAGGCCAGGAGCAACGAGGCAGAGTATCATCTGGTTAAGTTATACAGCTACTAAACGTGTTCACCTGCTATGGGTACCACGGTCAGTATCTTTGACAAATCTAATGGATTTCATTCCCGTCTCTGTCACTGTGTGGCCTTAGGCAAGTCACACTTCAGCTTACCCTTGCATATAACATGTTTGACTTTTTCTTGTTGCGGACACTTCAGGTTTGTAGGGTACATCACTCTTGGTGATGCAGCACAGTGTGGCTATGTGCATTAACAAGGCCTATCAGGTGAGATGTAACCCAGTCCCTCTCCTTTCCTACAAAGGAACATCCTTACTTCTTTATTTGTAGACAGAGTGTCCTTTGTGAAGTTATTCTTGTTTAAATGAGAAAAGCTACTCTTTCTGTAAAGATTTTATGTTGCAAGGCACTTTTTTCTAGAACTAAATTGTTCTGCATTATGATTTTCTAACAGAAATGGAAAACTAAATGAGAACAATCAACTGGCTCCTCTGTTGCTGTAATTCCAGTAAATTCTTGCAAGAAATTATGCAGAGTTCCTGCATAATTTTACTGCTTCGATTCATACTCAACAGAGTATATACACTATGGAGCTAAGCAAAATTCAAGCAATGAGAGTGGGACATTTCCACATATTTCTGTCCCTCACTTTCATGAAAAAGAAGTAGAAAAGTTCTCTGCAGCCCAAGTGAAACTTTCATTGATTCTTTGAAGGAAGATGGGCTGACTGGTCCAATCTGTGAATACATACTAGTTAAGTACTTTGAATCTCCTTCTGACAAATTTCTACTGGGAGAAAAGCATTTATTAAGTACATGTAATTCATCCCATTAGTATAAAGACCTGTTCTCCATATTTCTTAATTCTATTTTCCCAAAACAGAATAGAGTTTCCAAGGAGAAAACAGATAGTTCTTTTTATCACACAGCCAATTTTTTTCTGAACATGGGATTGCCCTCTCTCAGGACATGTCATGTCCCTTCACATTTTTTTCTTTCCTCACTAGGAAATCACAGAGACCATCCTGAATTCACAAATACAGCAAAGACAGTAACCTTCCAGGACTATTCTCTTTGATAAGACAATAAAGGAATATACAAACTGTGCGGGTCAATCCCACTGCTGTAGTGATGTTTAAATGGCAAGGTTCCCTGCCAGGAAGAGGTTATGGTTATTATGACTTGGAAACTGCAGTACTTAAATTCACATAATTAACAGTACAAATTGAATGCTTTCCTAATCATTTTATCCTTTATTGTTCAAGTGAGAAACATGAGCAGAGCCTTGTTAGGTTGCCAAATGTACCAGAAAGAATATTCAGGACATAGTAGAACATTTAACCAGGTTGTGTGAAAGAATGACTTCGGAAAACATGAAAGAAAGATAAAAGTGTGTAAGATAATAAATGCCACTGACATACTTAACATGCTGAAAGTCCTCTTTCAGACTGAAACCCTCTGTGCTATCAATCAAAAAGAGTGGCTCTTAAAATAGTCTAACACTTTTCACAGGAGTAGGAATGTCACTGGCTATTTCTTGGGACTTTGCCCAGATTTCAGTCTACGTTTTCTCTACATTTTCACTTGTGTATATCTTGAACTTCCCATGTAAAATTTTGGTGTGTCAGCTGATAGCTCTGTTCCACACCAAAGATAACTCTGAGCAATGAATGAAATACTTTGAAAGGCAATAAAATAGCATTGCAATAATCTGAAAAGCCAAAGTTTCTGCAGACTTAAATTGCAGTTTCCTGTACAGATAGTTAAGGAAACGTAAGTACTTAGCACATCTACATTTGAGCTTGTTCAAGGCTTCATTATGGTCAAAGAAGAGAACAGGTACTTCTTAGTAAAAGATTCATTTCACCATAAGATAGGCATCTAAACTACATCAGAGAATAATGCCCGAGAAGCCCCTATTTCCAACCACTGACTACAACAGGAGTCTAGACAACCTGTTCAGATGTAAATGCAGCTGTCTAAACTCAGGAGAGATTAATCACAACCTATTGACTAGCCACATTAACTAAAATGGGAATTTCTAAATTTCCAATTTTAGGGAATGAAGATCGGGTAATTAAAGCAAGATCAGACTCTAAATTAGTAGGAGAAAAAGGATTGTAAGTTGGGGCCTACCCACTCTCATCTCTTTGATTTTTCCTGACTACTAGCAAGTAGAATATTGAAATCTCCCGTAGGTCTCAAACACCTAGAGCTTGACTTCCACATCCAAAGTTCATAGCATAGGTCTTAAATAAACTTAAAATGGTACTCTGATAGTTTCTTTACAATTTCTGTATTGAAATCTCATGCTGGCACCTGAAATTTCTGTGGGAAGGAATGCTGAAATGCCAGAAAAACCAAGAAATGAGCATGAATGTCTTTTTTGTTTGTTTTGAAGAAAACATAGCACAAGAATGCCAGAAAGCACTACTAGAAACTAAATGCCGTTTTCTGTTACAGAAACTGCAAAACCAGGGTAAGTCAAATGCTAGAGGTTCTTGAATGCTTCCTTATTGGCTCAGTCTAGGATGGTTTATGTCCTTGGATCAATTTTCCTCTCCTATCTTTTCACTGGAAAATAGTTAAAATCAAAATATAATTTCTAATTACCTAGTGGAATCAAACACTATGGCATCAGGATCAGGAAAGATTTGACATCAAAAGGGCAACATCAATTGCAAGGCAGTATGTTTGTGCCAATGTACGGTATGGCAGCGACAGATTCCTCAGCCATCAGGGAGATCAAATTTTTGGAACGGATTTGAGATGGCAAGCTCTCAGCTAAAGGCACACCACCAAGGCATCTGCAAGCTGAGGCTCACTATCTCCCGGGTGCAGGGACCAACTTCTCTTCCCCCGGCCCTGGGATCATCTCTTATTCTCCAACCCACCACGCACCATGTGCTTGTGAGGATAACATTTACATGCCACCTTGCTTTAGTTAAAGGAGCAAAGTGGTTTTTTCACCTTACCTTGCTTTTTTCATGCTCTCTTTTCCTCCCTTTTGCTAGCTGCCAAACATAAACAAGATAGCATTAATCAAAATGTTCTGGGCAACCTTTTAAGAGACAGTGTGCTGGGAACCCTCTTTACAGTCCAAATGAAACACTTACCTGATCCCAGGAATGGGGTCTCTTGAGATTATAGAAAATTTCACAAAAAAACGTGGGTACACCAGGATGTCAGGCATTAAGGAAAAAAAAATAGTTTTAAGAGTATTTAATTGGATGAAATTTCCTTGCCATTTCTTTCTCTACTGCAGAAGCACCTTAGCTAGTGCCCAAAGGGTCTAGCTAACACCTGCCCAAAGGGTGTCCGAGGAAGGACAGCAAGTAAAATACACTTTACCAGCCTATTACCTGATGAATGATTTCTTAAAGCACAGTTGTTTCCCAGAATTATGTATATTACTTCTTCCTTAGTAAATGACCTCACTAAGAGGCCATCTGACCAAATGCAAAGGTGTCCAAAATAGAAATCTACATCAGAGTTGTGCTCTCTTTATATGCAACAGAGAGAAGTCGGCACTTCCGAGATGCAGTTCATCCTACTCAAAGGTAAATGTCTAACATGAATCAGATTAATCATGCCCTACAATTCCTGTGCTTGTTTTTTTTTTTTTTTAATTGACTGTATCAGGTGAGTTTCTCACTCAGATGTATATTATAGACGTCTAAAAGAAGGGATATGAATCCTATCTAAGCAACATTAATTGGACCATTCATACACAAGATTCCCTGTAAATATGAGCCGGTGGTACCTAGGCCAAGACTATGCCTACTGCAATGTTGTGTAGAAAAGCAGATATGTATAGTCAGTTTTCGCTACAATGCCATAGATTCTTGGTATAAGACCAAAATTGCCATGAGGTACCACATGAATTTATCATACAATCAAAATTGGTAGGGTTTCATGTAACACGTAATTACACAATGAAACTCACTGCTTCAGGAAGTTCCAGATGCCAAAAAGAAAAACAGTTCAAAAGCCACGAAAATACATCCACAGTGAATAGATCCACTCATTTACACTAAGGCCGGTAGAAATAGGAAGGCACAGGAATATCAATCCTTTTCCTCATGTCTTTTTTCCTTAAGTATGAACTGCAGGCAACAGCTGGGGACAGGACACTGGGCTAGACGGACCTCCAGTTAAGTCAGTATGTCCATTCTTATTTTCTGACCTAATATTGCCAACACTTTTCTTATGGCAGCGAGCCAAGCAAGGAATATTATAACCCTGCCTCACACATACCATTTTTCCTAGGATTACTGAATGCAGGTTGGGCCTCAGTTTTACACCAGGAAACACACCCAAAGCACAAACACAAAATGCAAGCCATCACCCCACCTGCTTTTACAATCCTACTTCGAAACATTTGTACTTGGTCCAATTCTCTATTCCTGGTACATTATTTCAGTACAGATATTTACTGGTGAGGACAGTTAGTGTAGGAGCCAAACACCTACTTGACATTATCCTTTCTGTTTGTCATCAATATGACTCATCAGCAGTAGTCTCATCTTCCATCCTTATGGGCAAGGTTGAAAAATTGCTAAGAATAGCAGCAGAACTCGACTGCAGAGTGTTTTTCTGGGGAACTCAAATCTTAGACTGTGACTAATGCTGCTAATTGATTTTTTACCTCCATCTTGTTAGGGGAGAACACAAACAGTAAGAAATAGGGCTGCTTTTTATAATGTTTGTTTCTATTGCATTGTCCCTGTCTCTTCATTTCAAGACAATGAAATACCAAATCATTACACAAAATCCTCTCCTAAAACCCCTGCAACTATTTTTCCAAAGAATCAGACACATGGGGATTTCCCAATAATAACCTGGAGCTCAGTGGTGAGCTATCATTGTGTCACAAAACAGCACATAAGCTCTGACCTATTTGTGATAAAAAATATTTCACGTATGGGATATTCTATTTTTTTTTCCTCCGCCTCCCAACCCCCCCTCCTCCTTTTCTTTTAAATTAGCCATCAGGTTAACTACTGTATTTCAGCAGTGACTCTTGCTATGCATAACCAAATCTGAACTTTTATGACAAACTGAAGTGGACACATACTGTTCATATTAAATACTTCTCCTAGATGACTGGGAGAAATATGTTAGGGAAGAAAATTTGTCATATTAAGCTAAGACAATCACTTTTGAGCCCTTTTAAGTCAGCTCTACAGAAAAAAAAAAAGTGAAAAATCCAAATAAGCACAAGAATCCTAAAAATATTTTGCACTAAGTAACTACTATTCCATTCATCCCATACTAATCCCGAGAGCAATGAATTACTGCTATCTTCCAGTACAATCAGTGTAAATTAATTATTTCAAAACTGGGTAGAAATAGACCCCCCCAAACAGGACTGTTCAAATGTTGCTAAAACCAGGAAATAGTTACAGCAGTTTACAAGAAAATCCTTCCAAAAAAACCTCCAAAATTTCTTCTTTGGTTGGTGCCCCCCCCCCCCCCCCCCCCCGATTTTGCCTGTGTTTACTGCAGCCAGCCCTATATAGAGAGCCCATAAAACCAGACAGCACCAGGAGCAGGGACTATTTCAATACACAAGCTAGCTAACTAGGGTAAACCTGTGTTCAGTAGTGGTAAGCTTTAGAAAAATATTTGAAGTTTCAGTGGTTTGGGGTTTGTTGTTGGTTTTTTTTAATCAAAACAGGACAGTATACAATCAAAACTGGCTGCATTTGTAGAACAGGAGCCACATGAAGCTGAGCCCTAGCAAATAACAGCGTGAGTGCTTTTTCTAATGGCAAATACAGTCAGCACTTACATTCATCTCTGTATTAGCAGCCAATCACACAGTGTTTACAACGATCATTGCCATGGAGTTATCAAATTTTTCAACCACAAACTCTGATCCCTACGGAGATTAAATCACAGAAGCAATCCAAACAAAATCAGTGGAGTGCTTCTAATGAAGTGTGTGCATAGATCAGCACAAAGTAGTAGCCCCAAGTATTTATCAGACAGGAATTGGGCTAGTAAGCAGATGCCAAAAAAATAAATAATATGTCAGAAATTAAAGACTAATACCAGTCAGTCTGTCATTGCTGTAAGTGACAGAAGACAATTGAAAGGAAAATAAAGGAACCAAAACATAACCTTGTGAGATCCCACAAACAATCAGGGCAACCGCACAATCTAATTTATGTTATCAGATATTACTCCAGGCTTCTTAATGCTGAAAAAAAGTGAGGTTATCTCTAGACTCAAATAAAGAACCAACCATGGGACTGAAGAGCACTGCAAAGCTGTGAAAGACAATTCTTGTTATTATGCCCAAAGCTCCTGTCAGGCTGGAGCACAACGGCTGCCTCACGTGCCTGGCGTGCAGTGAACCGGAGTGACACAAATCCTGTAAACACTTCAGAAGACAGGGGAGAACAAGAGGTCAACCAAAAATGTGACATATTATTGCCTAGTGCTGATGAGTGAGAAGGCAACTTCGGCACTGAAAAAACAGCAGCAAAGGAGGATTGTCTGCGGATGCTGGAGAGATATTAACCATGGAAATAATAATAGCAAAATAAATCAAGCAAAGAGCTGAAGCGTTCTCACTTGAAGATATGATGGAAAGTATCACTCCTGGCTTCCTGAGTAGAAATATATCTTCTAGTTACACGGCAATCCTGGGTTACAAAAGTCTTCTTTATACCTACCTATATTTATATGGATCAACATAAAATCATTTGGGTAAGACTGAGTAACAAGTGCGGTCAAGTGCTTTATATAAAGTGCTGGAGGGAAAGGAGGGAAATCTTGTTTACAGTACAGCTAGGCTCAGGTATGGGAGTCAATAGCAAAACTTGTTTGTACGGAAAGGAAAGAGTTGTCCCTAGTATCAGTATCAACCTACGTGGAAAGCTGTACTAATGAAGCCAGCAAGCAAATGCAACAGCAAGAAGGTTTTGGTTTCCTTACTGAAATCCCTTATCCCGCAATACGTGAAAAAGCACAACTAAACTTTTTCTTGGATGAGGTTTATAAGTGTCTAGTGGGGAATTAGCACATGCTGGTAGAATCACTTCATCAATGTGAAAGGTTGTTATAAACACATTAACAGAAGGAGTTTCTCCTGTTAAGCCATGCTTACAAGCTACTTACTGATGTTCTGGCAAGTAATCTGTGAATTCTACACAATTATTTACCAAAAGCATGAGGAAACTTAATATTGAGGTGCAAATGATGAAGTATTAGATCGATCAATAAAATGCAGCTTTTCACTTCACACATGTCAATTATTAAAAGGATAAGGCTGCAGAATACTCAGCCCATCACGTCCCCTATTTTTTGTTTTCTTTCTCTATTCCCAAGTTTCTTGAACTCTTTTTATTCACACTTATCTATTTAATTCTCACTCCCACCATCTTCTAGTGTTTTTACTTCATTTTTCAATAGTAATTCTCCTTTGTTCCTTTTCTTTCATTTCTCTCATTTCTGACTCCTATTACTTTTTCTCCACCTTCTCATCATGATTTTTATGACTTCCTACCTCTCCTGTCTTACTATCAGCTTTCTTCCTAAGCCTTGTCTAATGTGTATATTACAACTTCGTCTGTAACCTGCAGACCAGTAGTAAAAAAGTTTGTGGTGTACACCACATTGCTCGGGACTTCAACCAGGTTAATTCAGGTACTAACACTGCAATTTTCGCATTTTGCCGCAGCACTGCTGAGTGCAAACACACTCACACAGACTCACCCCGCTTTTTACTCCACCATTACTTTTCCCTACAGTACTGATTTCACTGGCCTACGCGGCGGAGGAGTAAAATGATTTAGCAAAGTCCCATTGCTTCAGGAAACAACTAAGTACTGAAGCTCCCACCAAAACCAATTTAGCAATTCAAAACAGCACTTATGCCTCAAAAGTGCTCCTAGGTTCAACTTTTCAATCCCTGCTCCTCTTCCTTTCAATGTCCAGCCCTTTTCAGCACCTGCAAACCCACATGTGTCTAAATGTGGGGACTAAAATGTCCTTAGGTACCTATGCTACCATTATTGCTTGTCCAAAGGTGCTACTGCCTTGGCTCAGCTCAACATCGAGGTGCTCATCTCACGCCCAAAGTCAGCCTGTGATTTATTAATCAGGTATCACAGACCTACATCTCCTGATAGGCAACATGCAATGCTCAGGAAAAGCCAAGATGCCACATTACAAAACCAGGCACCGCAGAGCACACCCAGGTGCCCGAGGCATTTAAGACGGTGCGGCATTGCTGCTCAGATGGAGGAGGACAGAGCAGGACGCAACATCATGCTAACGGACAAAAAATGTAAACTTAACAGGTAAGAATATAATGAAACAAATTTGAAAAGTAACAGGCTGTTGCAAATAACCTTCACTGAGAAATAAATGGTTGTTCTGTGTCTATTTTTAAATGTTAAAAAGTAGCTTTCCATTTCTTTGTAGGCTAATAGTACCAAATACCCTAAGTACTCGCCATGCCACATAACATCTAGCTAGTCGTTTCAGTCATTTTCTAAATAACTGATTTCAACACACAGCTAACAGACATAAATGTACTTTCTGATGATTTTTCTGTCAGTCAGCTACATTCATTCCTTTGAAATGAAAGCAACAGAAAAAAACAGTTTAAACTTATAATTACTGTTTTAAAACTTCATTAAAACCACTTTAAAATGTACCTCACTTTCCAGCACAAAAACACACAACAATTGTAATTTATGGCAATAACTTTCGGTTTATGAAATCTACATATTTAAAATTACACATATTTAATTAGAGAATTGTTTATTGAATGCAAGAATATAAAAAATGTTGGGATGTTTAGTCATGAATTAGAGAGGAAAAAAATGAGCTGTTTACAGTCTTTTGAAGATTGTTTCAAGATCACATGAAATAGTGCTTTTTCCATATATTCAACAGCAGCTTAAAATAAACATCTGAACTTGACTTGAAAGACATTTACAAAGAATTCACAGGAAGAATTTAGTGTACAATAGCATATGTGGCGTGTTCTGGAGACAAGAGTTGTCATTGGTTACATATTTGCTCCTAACCTTGAGCTAAGAGGCCCTGATGTAGATGATTCATCGGTGAAATTGCAACATACATCATATAAAATTACAATATTAGTAATGCTAATGATGATGCAAAGATTATTAATACTTAGGCAATGATTTAGAGTCTCCACTGGTTTCCAAAACAACCATTTTGAATCTTGAATATTATCTGACTTGGTTTACTCTATGTTCAATAAGCTGGAGCACTAAAATCTCTCTCCCAATTTCCACTACCCCCCCAGATAAAAAAAGAAAATGTGCCTAGGACTCATCCCAGAATGGCCGGATTCTTTCAGAAGAAGGCACAGCCACACTCCAAACAAGTCGTGGTCTCTTGAGAGAAAAAGCTGCTGCACTGAACTCAGAAACACCTAATAATGCTTCCAAATACCTTTGGGTTCTGCTTCAAAAGTGAAAGCTGGTTTACAAAACAGCTTATCAGCTCCCTTCACACTTTCTGCCACAAATGCTGTCCCATACCTGCATAGCCAAATACAAAAATACTGTCCTTCATGGTTTGGCATCTGTTCTGATGTAGGGCAGTATTTCAGACATGCCACACAGATCATCACTTTACCTAATGTAGTCTATATGCGAGAAGATATGCACATGTAAGTAACAACAGATTTACTGGAAAATGATCATCTGCTCACTCAGACTTGATTGAAACGAGTTATCTGTTTTTGAAGGAACTTAAATATTTTGGGGGTCATTGGCTAACCCTCTAAATCATTTACATGCAATGAATATTTGATAAATTCTTGGACTACACATGTAAGCTGCTGGATATCCGTTTAGAAATTCTACTCAATCACAGACATTAAAAATAAGGTACTACAATATAAGACTATGATATATCTCTGCACTTGAAAGGATGCCAAACAACTATTGAACTGAATTACTGCTACCCTGAGATAGCTCAGTGAGACAACTATTGGTAACTATTTACATTTTATTCAAAAGCCGTTATTTCAAAGATAATTCCACTATTGGAACAAATTATTCTTGTTTACGAAGTCTGAAAGCAGACAACTGAAATATTTAAACCTTTTCCTGCATCATTAATGAAGAAACATCTAAATCTGTAAGATTTTGTATGAGAAATAGTAATAGAAACAGAACTCAGGAACATTAATTGCAACATTGTGATATACAATTTCATAGATAAATAATGTTTTACAAGATATCTACAATACACAACAAAAATAAGACTATATATGTAATTCTGTTCTTAAGAGCATTTCCTATCAAGACAGTTATGCATAAAAACACAAAGGAGATGCTTTCAGAATACTTGGGTCAACATTTTGAATGAGGTTAAGTTCTGAATTTTAAGGAGTATGTAATATTAATTGTTACGCCGTAGTATATTCTGAAAAACCAACATCAGCATGTGTCAAAGCACATCTTGAAACTGCAATACCTGATCTCACACCCCTCCCAAGCCTTACACTGCAGAGAGCATCATGACATTTATTTTCAGACTTTTTCATGACACTCACATCTGCAGTGCTCGAGCACTTCACAGAGACAGTGATACAGTGTTCCTAGGAAGTCAAGTGGTCTGGTCATTTCTACTTCTAAAAAATTACTAATATCTACAAATTTTGCTAGCTTTAAGAAACAGCTTTAACTTGTCCCTAGTAATTTTGAGAGTGCCACACATGTCCCTTCCTGCCGATGGGTGATTTCTGAGAGCATTTTGCAGTGTGCAGAACCGTTTTCTGAACTCATCCCTTTGACTGCCATTGTGTGGGAGGGTGAAAATGCCAAGTTTCCTTTTCTTTGGACATCTCAACCATTTGACTTACTTACATTTTCTGCATATGTCAGGAAGCACACGTTCTGAAAAATGCAAAAATATTCAGTTGGAAAGAGAAGAATTAAATATTAGGTTTTATTTTACCGTATTTTACTTACAAGATCCCTGAGGGTAATGGCTCTTTTGTTCTGATCACATCATATCCTGACATAGCTGGTGGTGATTCTGAAGCACAATCACCATTTGAGAAAAAAGAAATAGCCCATAATCCTGTTATTGACATTTATGTCATAACACTTACGAATAAAACAAAAGGAAAATTAAATTTGCTCAGATAATCCTACTTTCCAAACTTCAAAGTGCATTTTTTCAGATGTAGATTCTTAGAAGCCATAAATACTGGAGTCCCTGAAAACCCCAGGTAATCCACCACATGGTGCAGCACTGTGTCACCACAAGTCATTGGCAAGGTTGGCAACCTTGCAGCCCCTCAGCCCTGACTTCTGCTCCTTAGAAACTGTGGAGGAACTGTAGGTTCACTTCATTACAGGAACAATTTATCATTGCAGTCCTTCAGCACATACACTTTCTTTCACAGAAAAACACACTATAAACTAGGATACCTTGCTTTTTTAAAAAAAAAAAAAAGAATCTTTCTTGTTAGATTTAGCTACTCCTCTCCTGACAAATAAAACACTGACAGTTTCATTAAAGTTTTTTTTAATATGCAAATATCAGTGTCAGTTCACCTAATAGATTGTAAATAACATAACTATAATGAAAGCTGCTGTATTTTCAACTGAGATCAATTTCACAACATCAGTGAAAACATTATCCGCTAAAGAAAAACAGAGCGAGAAACAAATCGTGTCCTTTGCTGAGATTGCAAATACAAATACTTTGCATTTTGCTGTTATTGTCTCAGACTGAAAGAGAGAGCACAGTTGTGGCTCAGAAGCTTTGCTAAGAATTGCCATCTCTCTGTTTGATTATCACTTAGTTCGGTTGATGCCTGGCTTTTGATCTGGATGTATTTCCAGGTGCATTTACTGAAGAAGGATATTAAATAACTTAGTTCTTACTTGAGGCTGAAAAATCTAATGATTTTTTTCTAGCATGTTTGTTATATAAAATCATCACCTACAGCTATATTTGTAAACAGCAGTAAAATGGTGATAAACGTGTTGTCAGTAACTTTTTATGAGATGTATGGAACCAGAACCACTATGAAAAAAAATTTAAATCTATTCAACAGGGGGAAAAAAAATGATGTCTCTTTCCAGAATCTTCAATTTTAAGAGGTTCAAGTGAATCCAATTTATTTCACATAATTTAAAAACATAGCATTTAAAAATCCCTATAATTTTCCCATGTTTGATTTCCAAATTTTCTTCATGATCAAGATAAGAAACATGAAACAGCAAAGACAGAATGGTAATCATTCAATTTCTGTCTCATAGAGACAAATGTGAAATTGTTTTTCAGATTTCTGTAAATATGTCAGTTCTAGAGTATGAACACATTCATTTGTGTACCATTCAAGAAATGAAAAGCTGTGGCCTGCTGCTTTCCGCTTTTCAGAATTCTGAACAAATTAAAAGTTGTTGAGCAAAATTAATCTTTCACCTAAATTCAGCAAATCTGCTTTTGTCCCTTTTCCTCAAGAATGGATCTTCATTAGTTCAATCTATATTTAGTTAATCCTTTTAAGCTTACCAGGTAGGGATGAATATAGCAAAAATGCCATCGGAAAGTATTTTGCAGTATGTACTACATGTCACCATCAGTCCTTTGGAAAAAGCTACCAGTTAACTCTCAGCAATGAAGTATTTAATGCAGAAAGGTTTCCTGTATGACCATCACATTCAATCAAGATCAATCTTGTCTTAAAGCAACATCATCAAATAGATCTGATGACAGGATGACCACTGCCAAAACATAAGACGCAGTTTTTGCTACTGGACAAGACATCTGATAGTTCAGCTATCTGTTTCATGATAAACATTAAAAAATTAGATGTGAACAAAAATTTGTTGTGAAAATGCAGAACCATTATGGAAAGCCTTCTACTTCTGAACAGACATTGGCCTGCAGATTTGGCTGTGCAGTATTGCATATGCTGCAATGGCATTTGCAGGGCTGCATTACAGTAACTCCCCTGCCTCGGCACACAAGAATATGCTCCCTGGTCTCCTGCCACTTGGACTGGCACAGCATTTGACTCTTAGAAAGGCAGTGAAGGCTGCGGAGTGCCTACTACAGCACTTTTAGCATGCAATGTGGTGGGTCGATAAGCTAGCACACTTTTTTCCTGCCATAAACTGCCTTCTGTCTATGGCAGGAAAAAGGAGTTGCAGCTCTGTTCCCTTGATACAAAAGAATCTAGGCAATTAGGGTAGCGCTCACCTCTAAAGGAGAAACAATGGGAATCAAAGGTGTTGGATAGTCTTAGAAACTAAGGACCACCAGGCATTGCTCTATTTTCCATCCTGTTAGGAAGCAGTAGGTACTCACCAGCGCCTCGTCATTTGCCTGCAGTGCAAACTCACTCCACACACAGGTTGCATTTCTTCAACCTGCCTTTGCTAACATTAGTGCAGCAGACTATATGTTTTAAAAGTGAAAAATAAGCCACCCTACTCCCACTTCTCCTCATCCAATGGAATCTTCTCCTCAAGGAGAGATGACAAAAAACAAACATCACTTGACAGAGACTTGATGCATTATTTAGAGTTCCTTTAATAGTCAACAGTACATTATAGGACCACATTTTTTATTAAAAGAGAGAGAAAAAGTAACCACTGCCTTCCTTGGGAGAGACTTTTGATAAAATGCCCTGATCAAGTTAATACATTCACTTTTTGGAGAAATATCAATGAAGTCATTGCACCATCGCTGCCACAACACCAGCCTTATTTCAAAGACAAGCAGAAAAACAGATGCCCTGATATTTCAATCATTTTCCTTTGAAAGACTTTGTTTTTTCTGGATAAGTTAGTGCTTAAGGCGTTTAGATTCAATGTCTAAAATGTATTTAGGAAACTTATTTTGAGAAGCAATCTTTAATTATCAGCCTTTAAGTAGAATCTAATGGTGTATCCAGGGAGGGCAATATGGGCAAAACATACTGAAATGTTATAAATTTCATAGGTGATACAAAGCAAACATGGAAGTATGTTATTGCTTGTCTGCCTGTTGCCCTTAAAGTCTAGCTCAGTTAACGTCCACCTTCTTTCTCCCTTTCATTAATCACTTCTTTCCTTTTATTCTGTTCATTGTCAAGTAGCTCTATTTCCAAGAATTCATAGTAAAGTAAACACATGATTTTTCTCAATAATGGTCTCTATATCCAAACTTATTTCTGGAAATGGTCTCTCACCCATTCTAACTCTCAAGCTAAACGTAGTTATCATTCAGGCAAGTACCAAACCAATACCACACCACAGACCAATCTTTCGATTTAACTGGATTCAAGAGAGTTCCAGTGCCTAGAAGCATTTCCCAGAACTGTTTTAATTCATCAGCAGGGGCTGTCTCTCTATACTAATACTCCTTTCTTTGCTGCCTCCCCCAAATGCAATCATTTGAATTGCCCTGCATGACTTTGTTGCAGCAGTTAATCCAGCTGTTACAGGGGCTCTTATATTTCCTCACCCCAAAAAGTTAAAATATGCAATTGCTACTTGTTCCTAAAAAGCCTCTTTTACCATTGCATCCTGCCCTCCTCTTCTGAATCCCTGTTGAGATTGCATAGTAATGTTTCACATAACCTCCAGCCAAAAATGCGCTGATGACATTGCTCCAAGATAGTGCTTTTCCCACTGATGCAACCAAAGCCTACCTCAAGTGTTCCAGTAGCGTCTCTATATGACTGGCATTAGATTAAAGAAAAGGTAGCATAAGCTCAAGTAAGGCGAGAGCTAAGTGACAGGATTAGAAAGGAGGGCAGACCGGGATTCAGTGCTTCCTGCTTGCTTTGGTCCTGTTTAATGTCACATCAACAGTGCTAAAAATATGCTGCTACTTGCAGCCTCCAAGTTTATTCCTTCCTCCTTGGTGATTGCTTGCTGGAGTCATCCATGCCTCCACACAGCTAGGCAGGAATGCCTCAACTCTAGGTATGCAAGAGGAAATAGTGATCGTCTAGCTGGGGTGCCGTCTCGGTCATCTTCTTATACCTGCACAGTGACATGCGATTGCCTCCTTACTAGGATCTTATCAGTTTCTTGCTGTAGCCACTACAAAGCCTCAGTCCTGATCTTCAAAGCTCAGGGATATTTGAAAGTGTCTTCCATGACCAACTCTTTTAGGCAAGGCTGCTGTAGTTTGGGATAAGGTAGCACAAAATGCCTGAAGTGTGACAACTCACTCAGCTGAACTCATCTGTATGACAGGAGCTCCCAGGGGAGGTCACAAACAACCTCCAGAGCAAGCAATAAAGCTTTCCTCTTAGATAAACATGAATCATTTAAATGCATACACACATAAAACCTTCTCTGACTCCATGGTTAGTATGTGTGCTTATTTATTGTCATATGCTATGCAGGAGATGAGCATGATGCTCATACTTCAGTGTTGAATTATCAAACTGAGGAATGGATTCAGGCAGGCAAAGTATTTTTACGAGTTTCTTTTCTCGGTAGGTGTGTTCTTACAGTAAACAGAAGTAGAAAAGTCAAGATGTAAAGTAAACCAGTTAAGAAAGAGGATTTAAACAAAAAAAATGTAATTTTATCTCTCACCTTTACCCTCTCATCTGAACCACATAAATCAGCAGCCTAGCAGCCACCAGCCTGTCCTCTGTTAGGGGAGAGAACAGGCAAAGAGGATGAGGGGTTTGTATCTGGCAGTCCTCCATGTACGTGCCACTGGCTTTCTCACAGAGCGTAACCTGCTGAAGCACTTATATGTTCTGCACTCCGAGCTGTATCACTGTATTTCACCTCTTAATCTCTGCCGTCCTCACCTGCAGGGATTATCACCTCCTCTCTCCAAAGAAAAAGAAGATGCCTGGCTGACCTCAGCGGTGCTCTTCTGTGATCTTACACCACTGTCCTGGCTAGACACATACAAGCATGCAGACCCTGAGCCGTGCATGGACGTGAGATACTTGATGCATGAGGAACCTACAGACCTGCCCCTCTCAGAGACTCCAATGCAAGTTGCTTGCCTTGAGCAGCAAGCATGTCCCTCCCATCTCAACCTTTCCAGGTTTGATTCCCCCACCCACTGCAGTGAATCTGGAAGGGCCTTTGCTTGTGGACACCAGGAGGAGAGGCTCACAGGCTGGTGTGTCACACAGGCATAAGCACAGTTCCTCTCCAATGCCATGGGCTATTGTGTTGTTATTCAACCATAGAGATTTCTGCTGTTGCCAAAGGTGATCCCGTTGTCTGGGAGTTTGACTCCCTGTATCTGCACAAAGAAACACTTTCTCTTCCCTCAGCTCCTGTTCCTTCCCTGCTGCTTTGCACTAAGAGCTTTTACTGTGCCTCTTTGACCAGTACTGCAGCCACCCCTGCTCACTCAGCTGCCCACGCTGAGTACCACAGCAGCTATCGGGCAGCTGGTAGTACCTGCTCTGAGAGCCTGGTACATACCTGGAGGTAGCGTGACAGAGCACTGGCTGTGGGGTCCTGCTCCTGGCAAAGAAGGGACAGCCTAAGCCCAGAGGTTGTGGTGCCATCTCTGCCTCTCTGACGCCAGCCCCCAGCAGCACAAGAGCGAGGGTGACCTGGTAGAAGAGGTCCCCATGGGGGGATGATTGTACCTGGCACCTCCTGCCATGCCCATTCCCACCAGCCTCCACCCAGCTCTCCTCCTCTTTTCTTCTGCTCTTCAAACAACTCTTCCCATCCCATACTCGCTTCTCACCTGGTTTACACATAGTTAAATCAACAACTAAACCTGCAAGCAGGGCCAGTCATCACCATATTAGTCACCATTCTCTATGCTGTTTGGGCTCCCTTAGGCAGCAAACTTCAGGAAATGGGCTGTCTTCACTGAGGAGTCTTTACTTCCCAGACTTCCCACAGAGAGGACCAGTGTACAAAGATTAATCGTTGTTTCACTTGGGTGGGCTTGATCCAAACTGCCTTGCTCTGTACAAGCTGTACCCACATATGGTTTGTGAAAAGCAAATGCTAATTCTCTGAATGAAGTCCTGCAGCCCTTTCTTACAGAGTACATCCTCTCATCCAAAAACTAATCTTAATGTCATTTCAAGAAGTGCATGGCGTTCTTTCTGATCCATATATTCATTTGGCTTAATTTATTTTCTCTATATGACTCTTCCTTTCTTTATCGCTACTTAATGTAACGAGAAAGTAAAAATACTCCTTATAATGCAAACTAAAGTACAAAGATCAAATGTTCCCTGTTAAACACACCAATGCAAACATTATTTTAAATACAACGTATTGTACATACATGTGCTGTATTTTCATTGGGAGAGAAGAGATCAAATAGGAAACAGACAAGTGTGAAATATAATTAAAATAATTTCAAATAACAGAGGCAATATGCATTAACGGAGGAGGACTTCAGAATATAAACAAACTATTTTGAGTTGAGCCGTCATTTCAATAGGGGAACTCTAGAATTACTCTGTCCTTCTGAGCTATGCTAAAGTCACAACTATGAAAAGGAAAATTGAGCCCATCTGCTTAGTCCAATCTATTTTATACTGAGTCATTCTATTTTCCCATCACAACATGGGCCCTCCATTATATTGCATTTCCACAGCCAGCTTCACACAAAGACTCTTCAGGATTCTGGCTGCCGAGGAGTCTTCTTCCAGGAAGCAAAGAAAAGATTTTTTTAATAATAAATTTCACAAATATTAAGTGAAATAGCCTGAAGTGGTAGAGAATTTTATATTATTTATCTCACCACAGTAAGCAGTGAATGTAAAGGTACAATCCCACTTAATAAAATTGTCTGTGAGGTTGCCCTCTATGGAGGTTATACTTTGAGCATGAACCAGTCTCTATTTAATTGACACACAACAATCAGAATATTTTCAGGATGATATAGACTTTGTTCTTTTGAAAACAGGTAGAAAACTTTGTAACAAAGTACACAAAACCAAAATCTATCTTACACACATAAATATATGTAGGTCATAGAACTATGATATTGTAGGAATAACAAATGTGGTGGGATAGCTCACAAGGCTATAATGCTGCAATGGACGGGGACAGGCTCTTCAGAAAGAGGCACAGGCAAGATAAGGAGGAGAGGATCTCTCTGTGTGAAGCAGTGGAGGAGGTCGCCCAGAGATTGTGCAGTCTCCATCCTTGGAGGTTTTCAAGATCTGACTGGATAAAGCCCTGAGAAGCCTGGTCTGACCCCATAGTCACTTTAAGCAGGAGGTTGGGCTGGAGACCTCCTGAGCTCCCTTTGCACCTGAGTTATCCTATGCTCCTATGAAATATGCATAAAAAAATAAAGCATCATCCAGTTATACATATATAAAGTATCATCCAGTTTATAGGATATAATATTGAAAATGGATGCCTCGTGGTGCCTATAATATGAAATAGTTTATGTATTTGCTATAGTGAAGTTAAATATGTGAACAGACGTCAACAGTAACATGTTCAAATAGTATCTGTACCACCAATCAACCACAGATGATTGACTCTGCTCTCATGCAGTGTTTGAATATTGACCTGATCTGCATGTAACAGAACAGAATCATGAGGACAGAATCAATAAAAGCCCAGGAGGTACGAAACCAGGGAAAAAACATGGGAGCAAAGTGAAATCCATCTAGCAACCAGAAAGAAAGGCATTAATACTAAATAGGCAAAGAGAGAGAGAGGTGGGACAGAGAGGAGGTTAGGGCTCAGCTGGATGGGGACAGGGAAAGGGGCAGGAGGACTGGCGCTGGGCCAGGGCATTCCTCCGCTGTCAGCAGAATGACATGAAACCTGCCGAGCCAGGGCCTCCTCCACCACTTTTGCTGAGCACCCGCAGGGATGTGACCTGCCGCTGATAAGAGGGACTCTCTCAGCTCGGTGTGTTAGGAGGATTCAGCTTTGAAACTACTGAACCGAGGGCAACCTGGCATGGGTGTTAACATAGCTCCCATCAGTGGGGTCCCTGTTCGCTCCAGTTTGCCATTCTTAGAATTAGTAGATCATGCACACAGAGAAAGTCATCAGAAGATCATTAGGGTTACAAATGAAGCGCTCTGCATTTTGGAAAAGTCTCACTTAAGATTGCCTGTTCAATTCTTTGTGCATCAGGATGCAGTCCGCAATTAGATAATCATACTGTCTGATTACATTGCTATATAATTTCTCCACACATGAGCTAGAACAAAATTTCAAAGCTTTCCTGAAGCTTTTGGGGATTTTACAATTGTTTTTAATTTTGAAGAGTTTTCCTTATATTTTATATATCAACCACAAATTCAAAATGCGGTCACTGTCTAAAGTATTAATTAATTAATGAGAAAATGAACAAGTAAAACATTAGATAATATTCATACTGTAACTTTATGCTGAAGCTTTAGCAATGCTGTTTTGGATACTACTCTTTAGATAAATATTTCTTTTTGTAAAAAAAGAAAAGGTACTTTAAGGCCAGGTCATTACTTTGTTTCAGCACTTCCCGTATTTCCTACCCAATGCACCTTGCCTCAGTGAAGCTGGATTTAAAACTATTAACTAACACACAAGCTTGCCAAATCTCACTTAACTGAGGCTAGTTGAGGCAAATGTTGTGATCAAACGAGTAAACGCTGTCCCACCCACCGTGAAACGAAACCAACTCAACACCACCACTATTTAAGATAAGTGCCGAAAAATTCAGGACTAATTTGTTTCTTAACAAAAGCGATGGCCACCTTTCTTCACAGCTTTGCAAAGCAAAGAATAAACTGCCCTTTTTGTGATATCAAGAAAATAACCTTGTTAATGCAAGGAAAATTATAAATTGCATTTCAAGCCTATGCTAATTAGGAATAAACCATGTTTGACTGTTTTCGCTTTCTCTTAATAATTTGTTTTGGTCACACCTCTTTTCAGTAAGCTCCAGGCACAGGCAAACAATTTCTTCTGCCATTTACTGATCTAAAGTTATAGAAAATAATGTGCAAAGACATTAATTAGTCCCTCAAGAGAAATCCAAGAAAACCACAGACTATTAGCTATCAGTCTGGGTTACAATAACAAATCAATGTTGAACGAGATTGCAGTTTTTGCACTTCACATGCACACAAAATGTGTTCACAAATTTCTGTAATTTCCACAGAAATGTACCATCATAATTAATTTAACATACATCAATGAAGTTTTAGTCTTCAAGGTCAGTGGTTAAAGGAAGCCAGGAAATACTTCTGTAAAGTACAACAGATGATTTGCCTTTCCTTCTTATCATTAAATTAAAAAATTATCAACATTTCTCAACATATCTTACCGTTTGCTTTTCCTCTAACGCTTCTCTTCCTGAGACTTTTCTTTCATGTTTTCCTAACTCCATTTCCCAGGGGAAAAAAAACACCCTAATATCCTGAGCAGAACTGATTTAACTTGACTACATGTTACATATCCCTGTACTTTTGGAGTGGGGAGAGAGAAGTATCAGGCAGCACTGTGGTGATTTCTGGTCAGCGCATGTTTCCATTTATAGCCGTTGAAAATCCACAAATAGAAGTGTGGAGAGAGGGCAGACAGCTGCCTCTGATAACAATAAACATTGGTTTGGCATCACAGCAAGTTGTTCAGGAAGGATTTTGGTTACCAGCCCCATTCACTCCCCCCTCGCACCCCTCTACCCCAACAGCTCATACTGAAAAAGTCCATGAAAATGAATAGCTATGTCTCAGTAGCACTAACTTGTCTTCACGGGGACTGTTAAGCAAGTAAAACAACAAATATGATTAGCTGGCAACCACATGTTGTTATGTAGAGACAGAAAGCGTACAGAATATTTTAAAATATTTCCTTTAAATAAAGGACATTAATTTTTTAAAATTAAATTTTTAAATTTAAAAAATATTTCCTTTAAATAAAGGAAATTTCCTTTAAAAAAAGGAAGTCTTCCTTTAAAAAAACTGAAGTCTTAAAGGCACAGGAGCAGGCCGTCCCCATGTGCCATAAGACGAGCAGGCGGGGGAGAAGACCAGCCTGGCTGAACAGAGAGCTTTGGCTGGAACTCAGGAAACAAAGGAGAGCCTACCGCCTTTGGAAGAAGGGGCAGGTGACTCAGGAGGACTACAGGGATGTTGTGAGGTTATGCAGGGAGAAGATCAGAAAGGCAAAGGCCCAGCTAGAACTTAAACTGGCCACTGCCGTTAAAGATAACAAAAAATGTTTTTACAAATATATCAGTGACAAAAGGAGGGCCAGGGAGAATCTCCCTCCTTTGTTGGATGCAGAGGGAAACATTGCCACGAAGGATGAGGAGAAGGCAGAGGTACTTAATGCCTTCTTTGCCTCAGTCTTTAATAGTCAGACTGGTCATCCTCGGGGTTTTCAGGCCCCTGTGCTGGGAGATGGAGATAGGATGCAGAATGAAGCCCCAGTTGTCAAAGAGGTGGCAGTCACCAACCTGCTCCTCTACCTGGATGCTCACAAGTCCATGGGGCCAGAGGGGATCCACCTGAGGATACTGAGGGAGGTGGCAGAGGAGCTTGCCAAGCCACTCTCCGTCATTTATCAGCAGTCCTGGTCAACCGGGGAGGTCCCAGGTGACCGGAAGTTAGCAAACGTGACACCCCTCTACAAGAAGGGCCAGAAGGAGGATCCGGGGAACTACAGGCCTGTCAGCCTGACCTCGGTGCCGGGGAAGGTCATGGAGCAGATCATCCTGAGTGCCATTATGTGGCACATGAGGGACAACCAGGGGATCTGGCTCAGCCAGCAAGGGTTTATGAAAGGGAGGTCCTGCTTGACTAACCTGGTCTCCTTCTATGACAAGGTGACCCGCTCAGTGGATGAGGGGAAGGCTGTGGATGTTGTCTACCTAGACTTTAGTAAGGCCTTTGACGCTGTCTCCCACAGCATTCTCCTGGAGAAGCTGGCTGCTCACGGCTTGGATAAGTGCACTCTGCGCTGGGTTAAAAACTGGCTGGACGGCCGGGCCCAGAGAGTGGTGGCGAATGGAGTCAAATCCAGTTGGCGGCCGGTCACGAGTGGTGTTCCCCAGGGCTCAGTGTTGGGGCTGGTCCTGTTCAAATCTTCATTGATGATCTGGTTGAGGGGATCGAGTGCACCCTCAGTAAGTTTGCAGACAACACCAAGTTGGGTGGAAGTGTTGATCTGCTGGAGAGTAGGAAGGGCCTACAGAGGGACCTGCACAGGCTGGATCGATGGGCTGGGGCCAACTGTATGAGATTCAACAAGGCAAAGTGCTGGGTCCTGCACTTTGGTCACAACAACCCCATGCAAGGCTACAGGCTGGGGGAGGAGTGGCTGGAGAGCTGCCTGGCTGAAAAGTACCTGGGGGTGTTGGTCGACAGCCGCCTGAACATGAGCCAGCAGTGTGCTCAGGTGGCCAAGAGGGCCGATGGCATCCTGGCTTGTATCAGGAATAGTGTGGCCAGCAGGACCAGGGAGGTGATAGTGCCCCTGGACTCGGCACTGGTGAGGCTGCACCTCGAGCCCTGTGTTCAGTTTTGGACCCCTCACTACAAGGACACCGAGGTGCTGGAGCGTGTCTAAAGAAGGGCAACGAAGTTGGTGAAGGGTCTAGAGCACAAGTCTTACGAGGAGCAGCTGAGGGAACTGGGGTTGTTTAGCCTGGAGAAGAGGAGGCTGAGGGGAGACCTTATTGCTCTCTACAGCTACCTGGAAGGAGGTTGTAGCGAGGTGGGAGTCGGTGTCTTCTCCCAAGTAACAAGGGATAGGACAAGAGGAAACAGCCACAAGATGTGCCAGGGGAGGTTTAGCTTGCATATTAGGAAAAACTTCTTCACCGAAAGGGTAGTCAGGCACTGGAAGAGGCTGCCCAGGGAAGTGGTTGAGTCCCCATCCCTGAAGGTATTTAAAAGAAGGGTAGACGTGGTGCTTGAGGACATGGTTTAGCGGTGGACTTGGCAGTGCTAGGTTAACAGTTGGATTTGATCTTAAGGGTCTTTTCCAACCTTAACGATTCTATGATTCTATGAAAATGGTGCTTTAGGATGAGTATTGATCTTTCCCTGATGAGTGTTTGGGATTGAGCTATCCTAACATATGCTCATGCAGAGTGTACTCTCCTTTTCTAATATCAGGACATGACATCTTCTTGAGTTTTTGAAATGCAGAAAGAATTGCAAAACTTTCAGCAGGCACTATCAGCACCCCTAAATACAAGAAATGACCAGTGAGCATCTAAAATGGAGCTAATACCCATAGAGATGCTGGTTGTATAGTCTGTTATTTGACTGTAGAAGAATAACCTGGCTCTGGTTCACAACGATAAAGTCAGGAGGCCAATATTAGAAACTCAGCGCGGGGGGAACCTCTCAGCGGCTCTGCTGTGGATGCCAAGGTTTATAACACACACACCGGTTGCCACATCAACTGGGCTCATGTTGTCTCGGGGGCGATTCACACGCAAGGCTGCTTCTGCATGTACCAACAAGGGAAGGGGAAGCACAACAACACAGAATCACACAGAAATTGGTTGCTACAAGAATATGCACTCTGATCAATCTGTGGTTTATTAAGAAAAGCATAGCCCTTTGTAAAACTGGCAGTTTAAGCATCTCACTAAATCCGTAGTAAAGAAGACACACATCCTCTCCCTCTCTTCCTCTCAACACATTGGTAAAAGAAGACTCTTCTAAAATAAATAGGTGGATAGACAGACAGACAGATAGATAGATAGATAGATAGATAACTATAAAAACCTTTTTCATCTATCATTTTTCAGTTGTCTTTGTGGAAATGACAGCCAAACCTAGGCACACTCCTTTCTACTCTGCTTGTTTCTTGATAGATGCTATACTCACGTGATCTTTAGAGCCTCAGATAGGAAGAAAAGGCAGTCAAAGAAGTCGTCACACAACAGTCTATACAGTTTACATATGAAAAGTTGACCAAAAAAAAAAACCTTAGAGTGTTCCTGTTCTGAAACATTCTTCAAAATAAAGAAAAAGTTACTCCAGTGACAATTATATTTCTTTAGTCCCTCTTTTACTTTCGTTTTCAGAAGTCTAAGGCAGTCAGTAGACGAGTGAGTGCAGCAAGGCAAACACAAAGAACCAGTCAAATCTACAAGAGCTGCTGTAGTAGAGGGAATAAATATGAACTTGATGTCACAAGAGTAAAAATACACCTCACTGCATCTCCTGGAAATGCTGGGATAAAAGGAACAAGAGTAAGCGATGTAATATCCAGAGGAAAGCTGTAGTTCTTCCCTGCTCTTCAGCAGGAAGGCATACAGTAGTAAGTTCGTATCTCCAAAATCTTTTCTGTGAGGATGAAACTTATCCCTGCGGCAAGGGACTTGCATAACGCCTATGTACCACTTAACGTCCTCAAAGGAGGCCTTCAGTGCAATTCAAACCGCAGCTTACATTGCGCTGCTACTTACATTACTGACCATTCCTGTGGCGCAGGTGAAAAACCTGAAGTGCCTCCACTCCTGTTAACCTGTTCATTTGCAACAGTTTTAAATCACGGGCAAGGACCAGAGCATCTCAGGCGGGCACGTCCAGCTGCATGTGCTCAGTGCGCTCCCCAGCCCTGTCCGACCAGTGGCTGGGATACCCCGGTTGCCAGCAGGCTCCCAAAGGGCAACTCCCAGGGGAGTCGCTCCTTCCTCGTGCTGGGGAATGGATACCCATGTCAGTCAAAGAGCAGGCTGTCAGTGGTGCAACGGACCAGCAATGTAGCACTCAAGACATATATAAGTCCATACAGACTTACACCAGCATTGGTGGATTTTATCTGGAGTTTATGCTATGTGTAACTTAGCACTCATACTAACCTCCCTAAGACTTAATCTTCAATCACTTTCATACACTCTGCTTCCAGAGCCTTAAACTGTTTTCACGTGTCAGCTCACCCATGTGAATGTCAAAGGCGATCGCTACAGAAAGACCCAAGGAAGTGACTATGAATTGACTTTACTCATAGTAATTACAACATAAGATGCTGATGAGAGTATGCAGTTTTATGAGTGGGTTTCCCATCAACATTCTTGTAGAGGTGTCTAATAGCACTCACAAGAAAAAAATTAACACCTTCCCCTTTCACTGTGTGGCTGCTACAGCCTGAACACTGGATTTCACAAAAAGAAAAAAAAAGTGAAAATTAAAATACTAGGATAGGGAAAAACCTAATTGCTCCATTTCTTGTGAATGGAAATTTGTATTCTGGATGCATCATGCTGCTGACTGTCCAAGTGCTATGGAGCTGGAGCAGATTGCATTGGAGATGGGAACAGGAGCAAAAAGCTAAGAATGTGACAGAATACGACACCAAAATTCATGCCATTGCGTTGAAATCAGGGAGCACAAGAAACACCAGATGCCGGGCTCTTCCGTAGCCTGGATGCTAATATCTAAGGACCCTGGAGATAGCGTAGAAAGGCTGACATTGCCTTGTTATCTACCACACCTTGCTCAGCATGACATTTCAACACTAAACCTGATGAACGACCATGATCCTAACCATATGAGAATTTGTTTTTATATAATTATGGGAGTACATTTCTTACTCCTGCACAGAAATAATAGTTATTTTACTCCAAGGACTTTCTAAAACAGTCAGTAACTGTATATTTCCTGTTTTACTTCGCAAGGGAAAACATAGTAAACAGGTGCTAAGCAAAAAGCATGTTACAGACATTGCCTAAATTACTATGCTATTTTCAATTACTTCTTTGTATTACAGTCACTGGTCTTTTGACACCTGTTTTTCTTCTCAGAGCAGAACCTAAGCAGAGGCCAAGAGATGAAGTTGACGGGGGGGAGGGAGGAAGGTTGTGGGGTTTTTTTGTAAGGAACAAGCACTGAATACCCAAAACAGTAGTATTGTGTAAATAAACCATTTAGGCAGATGTATTTTTTGTGCTCACTTGATCTGCTGTTCTTGGAGAAGGAAGTAAGTTACTATTATAAACTTTGTGTGTCACTCTCAGCTGTGTTTTCACTCATGTGGCTACTGCAATTCTTCTACTTTGCACATTTTCATTTTCAGCCTGACACGGCTGTAGCCCAGGGCTGCCAGCCAGTGACTGTATCACACGCGATAGATCTGCGCTGCTTCTTTCTTAAGCCAGTAGCTTTTATTTGCTCAGGATCAAACACAACACAAGCATTGAACAGTCAGAAGTATTAATTCTGACCCTGATGTGCTCCATCATATTATACTCAGCCGAAAGCCACCTACTTAAGTCACATATACCAGTTAAAAAAACTAATAGAGAAATTGTACCTGCAGGGATTTTTAGAGGTCTGATTTGGAGAGACAGTTTCTGTCACACACTTAAAACAAGTAAAAAAGTTAAAAGAAGAAAAAAACCACAAAACTTAGTAGGCTTCCTCACAGCTTGTAGCCACAAGTTAAGCTCTGCAGGTTATTTCTGGTGCCCACCCTCCTCTCAGCCCCAGCGCACCATGCCTGCAAGTATCCCTACGTTACTCCAGCATGCCCACCCAAGGTCACACACACATGCCTGGAAACGTCAGGACCTCCGCAGCGTTTCTAGCTGGTATTTCATGGCATGTTCCTCACAGAAACGAAAAGCACGCCGGAGCCGCCAGGGCTGTATACGGAGCAGGCTTACCTTCCAAGCTGAGGGAGCCGAGGGCGGGAAGCTGATCCTTAGGAGAGGTGGGTCCACATTCCTGCCGCGGCAGCCGGCAGCTGCTGCTGTCGCTCCCTGGTCCACCCCGCTGGCTCTGCAAACACGCAGGGAGCAGGAGGGAGCAGGCGTGGAAAAAGCGGGAAACATCACAGGCACCGCAACTCTCTGCTTTGCATGTGAGGAAGCAGAGCCCTACGTGTCGTGGATGGGGAGCAGGAGACGCCTTGACAAATTTTCTCCAAAGGAGCAAGTTTGGATACGTTTGAGGATAAAAACAAGGAAGGTTATTTCAACATTACAATAAATTGATTCTGAGAGCTCTGAGCCTTCTCTGACATGGCAGTCCCTGGAAGCGCTAAGGGTGTTCTTCTCTTCATGCGTCTTTCAGGTTAATTGTGTTAAAGTGGATTATCCTTGTGCTGGCAAGGTCCTACACCTGCTGTCCTCCAGGAGCACAGACAGCAGTGGAACAACTGACCTCTTTTCTGTTGGTTATCCATTGTTTCAGCTATATACACGATGTCCCTGAACATTACTGCTATATCCCAGCAAACAAAATTATTCCAGGCTGTAAAATATATTTCAATAGATGCATCACAAAAAAAAAATCTTCCCTCCCATATTCAGAGGTACCGTTTGCCTTGCCTTCCTCCACAAAGATGGATGTGGCAATGATGAGACATGGCCAATGAAATACTTCAGGAAAGCATTACATACCTTCTTAGCTATCTTTGAACTGATGTGGCAGCTGGGGACAAGGAGAAGCCAGCTGCCCACGGAACACGAGCGACTGCTCCATAGTCAGGCAGCAGGCCCTTTCTAGGCACCTCCCAGGCCAGCAGGATACGAGAGCACAGGATAGGCGCCGTCATTAACAGACCAGCTCCCATCGTGCCTTTTCCACCATCTGTCTCTGCCCACTCTTATCAAACACCAAACCTCAAAAGAGACATTACTCGGTGCTGATAAGGACACCAGCATCTGACCTCCGCCTCTGCCCCTTTTGCAGAACAAAAGTGAAACGTAACCACCTGCCCCAGCATTTTTTTGCTTAAGTGAAGCCTGAATAAATATGTAGCAGAGGCTTTGATTGATGTATTTTGTACAGTTGCATGTCCATTTACGAAACTATTTGAGTTCATTTGTCAACATGTGTTTAATTTTTTCCATAGAGAGGGTTACCAGCGTAAGTTTATACCCACAGCAAAATTCTCTACACTGCATATATGGAATTTGCCTTGAAAACAAATTCAGTTGAAAAGGACAGATAAAGATCCAACGGTTTAAAAGTTACCTGAATGCTGACAGCATTTGGTTAAGAGCACGTAATTTTGATAGCAAGCTTTTTGACTTCCAAGACCTAATGAAGAATCTCAAACACACACCTGTGCATGACGAGGAAAAAGAATGAAAATACAGAGTTCTCAACAGAACTCCAAATTTATTTCACTATCTCTGAACTACAACTGCAGCCCAGGGCTGGTTTATAACAGCAGAATGAGTTTACTTTTTCTGCAGTCTAGTAAGATATAATAAAGCAATAATAAACTGTACTTTACAGCTGGATTGCCAAAGCATTTATGGGTTCTGAGCTTGATGATATTTTTGCAATATACATTGATCAAACATTAAGTCATGGTGGAAGAACCCTGTTTATTTTTGAGGAAGAAAAGGGATGGGAAGTAAATATTTTAAAATATAATTTCATTTATAAACATCATTTAAGCTAATTCAAATTGGAATGTTTATGCACATAATACAGTCTTTATTATTAAAGACATAGCAGATTCTAACGTAATGTTCATTTTGCAAATGAATGAAAATTAGTTTAATATTCCTATTGCTGATAAATTATCTTCAATTAAAATGCTGATGTACAAGATAATGCAAAAGGCACAGTGGATGCAGTTGAGATTCAAGGGAAATCTTGATATTGGAGTGTTATTGCAAACCTATTTTTTCAAAATAAAATATCCCTTTTATGGGTAGGAGATATTGTTCTAACTCTGTGACAGCCATGATCTCCTGGGAACTTCCTAATTCCTGAAAATCCAGATACGAGCATTCATTCAAGTCATATATGAACAATCACCTGAGAAATCTTTCAGAATATGAATAAAAGATGAGGATTTACCAGGTCACTGAGTTGTGCTGTATTATACTTACAGGAAAAGAAACCATATACACATCATAAAAACCATCAATGCACACTTTACGCACACGAAAAAAAAGCCATGACATCCCAGCCGCGCAGGGCCAGACCCCACCTCTGAGTTAAGGCAGCGCCATGGAAACCCAAATAAAGATCAATCCCAAAAGGTTCTTCTTAAGCACCTCAAAATGCATTAGAAACCTGAATAGCAGTGAACAGAATTAAAGGATTGAACACTGTACAAGAACATTTGCTCTTAAATGCTTACCTCATATATATATAGATATACACACACACATATATATATATGCATGAAATACTGGCATATCACAGTAAGGCAAATTTAAGGTGTTCTGCCCATACGCAAGTTAGGAGAAGAAATAAAAGTCTCAGACAGTTCCTCAAGCGTAAGAAATTGCTTCTCAGTTCACTCTCAGGTGCATAGCTGCATGAGATGCCTCCTGCATTTAGATCTAATAAAATGTAATTTACGGGTCCTGTTCAAATCTGATACATGTTTGCATTACTGATATACCTGGAGAAACTATTCTTTATTATGCTAGAATGAGATACAGAATTCCAATAGAAATAACATTTCTCTGCAGGGAAAAAAAAACAGCACTATTTAAAAGACAGAAAAGGATTTTTTATTCTCATACAAAACAACATTAAAAGGGACGATTCAAAGGAACCTGAGGGTAGACAAAAGGGTGAGCTATATAGACAAAACATGGACACAAGATTTAAAAAAAACCCCAAACTATACAATTGTTTTCAGTGTGTTTCCAAATGGGTAAAGTACCTCCTGAATAAAAAATCACCTGCTCTTTTCACCATTGCATTTAGGTGCTGTAGGACACCCTTACAAGTGGCTATTGAAAGACGTGGTGACATTCACATAACCTCACCCAGTTCATTTTCTTTCAAGTGCACAAGTTCTGGCTGAAGGAAAGTTCAAGGCAAAGAAATACAAACACGGGTTCTGCTCCCCCAGTTCAAACCCATCCTCCGTGTAATGGTTTCCTCTACAAATAAGGCATAGCGGTTCAAGTACTACATTAAACGTAATCGAACAATGGGAAAGAAAACCACTCGTGAACTCTTTCCAGAAAAGTACTTTATTAGGGAGGATAAAAAGCACTGTTCAGACAGTCCGAATAGGCACGGCCTTCTGCGCTGTCGGGCTCCTCGGGCTCAAAGTCATCCGGGTCTGGGGGCAACTGGTCGGTATCTTCATCGGAAGTGGAAGGGCGCGTGAGGATTATCCGAGGTATCTTCAGCAAGATGCGAAAGATTGCAGAGAAAAGAGTCAGATCAAGAGGGGGGAAGTGTTTAAAGGGGATATTTTAAAGGTACAGGGGAAGCAGGTGATGAGAAAAACATGTGAGAGATGTAACAGTGCAGGGCTTCCTGACAGGCAAACTGTTCTATGCCAAAAATTGCATTGATAATTAAAGCAAAATTGAGATAAATTGCCTTTTCCTCTCATTAGCTAATCTAAAAAAAAAAACTTCCATAGGAAAAAAGAAAAAAAAGATAAAAAGATATTTAAAAAATAAAGACAAGTAAATATGAAAAATACACATCTACTTTTATTTAAGTTCATTATTCATTAAATTCATGCACTTGAAAGCAATAGAGGACTAATTAAGGACCATAAAGCATATACATTATCAATCTTTGAAAAAATGCATATTTTGGCTTTTTTACTGACAAAATACATTTAAGGGAAACATTAAGACGAAATATCAATGTGTAAATTCATTAGCTAATAAATATGCATACATGGTTTTGATTCATATCTATTTTTGGCCAAGAATGTCGTGCTCTTTGAGAACTATATTGTAATGTTTTAAAATTAATTTAAATGCTGTAACTGAAAAGAGAGAAGAATCTCAGGTTCTTTATGTATAGCCAAATAACGTACCAGTAATGGTTTGTATCAATGAATGGACTATTACAAATTTAACTCTGATGCACAAAGTCATTCCACTTTTCACTAATTTTAAAAAAAAGTTTAACATGCAATGAAAACAGATATAACAGCAAGTCTATAAATCTAATGAGCAGGTAATATAATCATGTGTAATAAATAAAATGTCCATCTTACCAGTAGTCTGAAAATTTTCAAGAAAGGTAGTATTTCTTATTTATCACCTACTTTGTTGCACTTCTTCATGTTTTATAAGAATGTTTAAAGTTGACCCCACACAATTCAATCTTTTATATATTATTTCCTTGCTGTACATTATTTGATTGAGGAAATGGCATGAGCACATAGATGCTTTGTGGCTGTTCAGCTAGCTAGCCGGTACGTTTCTGCACTGAAGGAAAATGAATTATTCCCCAGGCTCCACCAACTGCATGAGCTCCGACTCCACTGACTATCGGGGGGCCTTGCACCCCCCTGGCTCACGGGCAGGCACACCTCACGTAGATACCAAAATGCAGGTGTCAGTCCAGAGCTGAATCTCACCCATCATTGCCGTAAACTAATTTTAAAACCAGTTATAAATTCAGTTATATTCCCTGGTGTACTGAACGCCCAATTATATCTTTTTTTTTTTCCCTTTGGCTTAGACTAAGGACACATTTCTGGAAGCTTTAAATAACTTGTATATATCCTAAGTACTGGCCAAGCTAACAACTCCTGGGAAGATTTGCTTCTGTCATGCACACCTGACAGCATTTATAAGCTTTCCATGCACTGGATGTTTCTCTTGGCTCTATTCATTGCTGACAGATGTTTCTTTCCTAACGATAGCCAGCAGCCAGCTGTTTTGTGCTACAGCAAATGCACATCCTATACGTACAGGTGGCATACTGGGTCATATATTGAAATTCTTCCATCTCAAAAATTAGTGCGGAGGTCTATGCCCTATCTGAAGTTACCTGCAGAAATATCCAGGACCAGGCTTTGCATTTCATTGAGCTGTCTGTTCAAAGCTCAGGGAAGACCTTTCTTTGCATACTGTGCCACTCAAAAATACAGATTGGCACATTTTCCTGAGACCAGGCATGCATTGCATTAGCAAGTATAAAGGAAGAGCCGACAGTACTTCTTTTTCCTTTTGAAGAATAGCCCTTAGCCATTTTGAATGTCAGTTATTGAAATACTCTTTATCAGCATGGCGTCTAGTCCCCAGCGATCCCACTTGCAAGGAATCAAATCCAATTCTCTAAAAAAGCTTTTCTTCAAACATTTCATGGAGCCTGATTCTTGCATACTATCTTTCAAATATTACGATGAGACTAGGTCTTACAATCACAAAGGGAATTTAATTGATGAAATGGAAAATTAAAAAAAATTCCATCTGCTGGTGAGGCATAACCCTAAAAATTTAAACTAATAACATGAAGTTCTTGTGAGTTATTCCACTCTACTACCACCCCCAAACAGACACACTCAGAGTTTTGATTTGGCACAAAGGTCCTTTGGAGACTTTTTTTTTTAGGCAGTCTGAAATACTCCTTATTTTAGAGACCATTATTCATTTTAATTATCACAAAAAAAAAAAAAAAAATCAGTCCTCCTGTTTTTTTTTTTTTTCTTTTTTTAATTAATCATCTACATCTGAAAGAAACATAAATCTGAGACTGTAACAATGTCGCTAGAGGAATGAACTCCACAGGATGCTCAGTCCTGGCACGAATACCCTTTTGCATTTCTCCCTATATTCAATACACAGCAATCTGCAGTTAGGCTTTCACAACTTTCCCAAAAACTTGTCTCATTTCCTGATGACACACTCTCTCCTACACCCACGGTCGGAAAGCCTGTACACCTCTAGCACCTGAGCTGCGGCAGAGCCTCTGGAGGACATCCCTTCCCCGCCAGCAGCACGACTGCTACCAACGCCCCTGGTTAGGCTCCAAGTTAGACGACTGCCTGCCCACGGGTTCATGCTTGTCCAACATTTCTACAGTAATTGTATCAACCACTTCCATGAAATAAGTGGTGTTGAGGGAAGTCTTTCATTTAATCTTTCATGCTGCTGCAGATAAAGAGCAACCAGCACCAAATGACCAACCAACTTTCTAGAGAGAAGGCTGACCAGTGTCTCAGCCCAGAAGTGCGGCAAAGGCTGGAAACCTGCGCTCCCAAGAGGAGAGCGGGCTCAGCTCTGATCTACAGCAGTCCCTCTGTATCCTCTCCAGGCAGATGAAAGCTCACACATACACCCACTCACGCTGATTTGGAGACATACCACTGAGCTTCTCTAACAAATCAAGTATTCTGGTCCAAGTGCAGCTGAATCCTCTGTCCCTCTGCTTTCTGCACATCTCCCTGCCCACTCTCTCTCTGAAACCCCATGTGAAGCCATACTGCTGCTGTCCCCAAGCCCACCGCTGCTCCTTCCTCTGTGGCCAATCGTCCTGCTCCGCGCCCGCCTCCCCGACGGGATGTGGAGGAGCCCTGATTTCCTCACAGCTGAATCACAGGCACCAATGACAAAACAACTCCTGGTTGTGGATTGTGCCACCTACGCAACTGCAAATTGAGAGCAAACCCAATTAAGTAATAGAGTATGCATTTGTACAAGGTCTAATTCAGTGAAAAGAGGCTCTGGCCTCTACTTTCTCTCTCCTAGCATCAAAGGTTATCAATGTAAAAACAAAACAACACAAAATGGATGTAAGAAACACACATCACAGCTGTAACCACAGTAACCTTTCCATCTTCACCTAACTATCCCCTAGGAACACAGCGCTCTCCATCACTGCCTTCACGTTCACCCTAGCTTCAGGAGAATCACAATCTAAGCTTTAACAGCTTCCTTTACTCTTCCAATTTTGTTTTTTTTTAAAAAAAACAAAACAAAGTAACAAAACTCAACAACTCTAAACTTGCATTATCTTTTGTTCCATCCTTTTCTCAAACCCAGTGCTTCTCTTCCCAGAATCCCAGGTGGATTTTACCCTTGCTTTCAGATTTCTATGTTCATCTTCATTGACCACAGCTTCACCCTATTAAATAGGCAGGCTTTGCTCTTGGAGCTTTTCTTCAATATTCATATTTCAATGTACATTTCCTGGTGCATCACAACTGAGGGAAGAGAGGACAACAGATTTCATGTGCAAAAAAATGTCACAGCAAAGAGGAAGCAAACTATTTCCACTGCCCATTACAGGCAGTGCAAGACATTTAAGATGGAAACAAGGAAAACCTTTCCAGCACAGGCAGCTGAGCTCAAGTTACTTGCCTAAGGCATGTGGGAAGGTGTGGAATTTCCATCTTCTACCAGTAACTCTTCAGAAAAAGTTGATCCTGGTGTAGCAGGACAGATTATCCAGGATCCTGTGTTTTTCCATTGTCTTACTCCACTAGTTTTTAATGAATAGTGTCTGAACTTGTTTAAAATATTTCTGTTGAAATCACAGTCCTCCTCCTCACTTTCCATCATCATGCACTCATTATTAAAATAATACCTGAAGTACCAGTCAATCCCAAACCATCAAAATATACAGAAGACTTTTTCAGAAAAATGTATGATTAATCATTTGAAACAGGTTACTATTTTCCTTTTTTCTCCTGAAATTATATTTTCAGTGCCTAAAAAGTAAACTTCACAAAGGACATGTCCTGTAGCAAAACCAGTGTGTTCACTATGGGAATTTCTTTCACTACCTTGTTTGTGTCTTTCTTACACTTTTTCAACATGAACACTAAGACTTTGGACACTAAAAAGATTCACTGAAGATTTCATTTTTGTTTCAATCAGGCATAGCTAAAAATCAATTTATTTCAGACACTCTCATTTAATGGAATTACCACCCTCCATTGAAAGTTGGAGTCCTTCAACTGAAGCACAGACACGGGCTGTCTGTGCACTCCCAGTCCACTGCAAGAAGCAGTAAAACAAACCCGTCTAAATAACCTGGGGCAATTCAGCTGTGGTGTTGGCTGCAAAATTTTTTTCATATTGAAACAGGATAACTAGCTATGATACTTCAGTTGAAAGCATCTTCTTAAAGCATGGTAAATTAGATGTCCTGCCAACAGGTTAACATCCAATAATTTTTAACTTCCAGTTATGCACATTTGCTTTCCTTTTCCACTTCTAATAAAAATGTTTGTCCAAAAGGTTGCAGAACAGTCCATAAAGGACAGTTCATTATGTCTTTTTATAACCTTTTCAAAACCAAAACCAAACAGAACAACCCTCAGCATCTTTTTTCTCTTTTATAAGCCTTCCCCTTCCCCTGACCTCCCCCCTCACAGGCCCATACTCCAATCTTAGTAGAAGAAGTGCTCAAGGCAAGAGTCACGGCTAAAACCTGAGCTTCACATGAAAGGAGTAACCAGCAGCAAAGCAAAGTAACCAGCTGGGCAAAGCACAGCTGAGGGCAAGGCCAGCCGCCGGGGAGAGAGGCTACGAATCAGAAGGTGATACAACTCATGAAAAGCCCAAGTTTGAAAGAATAGGGGCAGGGGAAAAGGATTTGGATTGGCCTTTTGGAAGAAAACCAAACACACTTTTAATCCTAGTTCAAACAGATCACTTTTTAAAGAAAATATTCCCCAGCAGAAAATACCTCCAATAGAGAAGCCTGCCTAGTTCAACTCCATATATCTAAATAGTACGTATTTTTTAAATTTGACTTAATAGCTGATCTTCATTGACACCAGTGCTAAGGCTGGTACCCTTCAGCTGGTGGAAACAGAGGAAAACAAAATAAATCTACCCAGTTGAGAGCATTTGCAGGGGTTTGCGTAAACCTCATGAATAATGTTAAGATTTCATACTTAATTTCACCATTTTTGTCATCACTAGTGATGGCAGTAGTATTTTAGACTGGAACAACAGGAATTCAGACTGCTTACTAAACAATGAAAACATGCCTTAGCTAGATGCAAAAGGTTGCATTTGATAATGACTGCATTCATAGAAGAAACTGTCTAAATCAAATTTAAAGTGAAGGAGGGCATTTAGTCATGCCTAAAAAATGTTACATAGCTGGATTTTTAAATAATAATTTTAAAAAGAAGATGCCAAAATGCATCCAACAAGAACAGCAGAGAATGGGCTGACCAACTGCTGCACGGTTCAGACCAAACTGGCATCTGGTGGCTTTTTTAATTAAAGCGATGCAACGTTTTGCTCCCAAAGACAGAGACAACAGATAAAAGCAACCTTCTCCTCAAAAGAAAACGTACAGGAAATACAAGTTAGAGAGGAAGAAAGAGATCTAATTAATTCCTTGTGAATTTATTACCCACAAGCAATCTCACCACCAGGCGACGAAGGTGGCTGGGGCAGGGAGCGAAGGGGGCATGACAAAAAACACCTAATGCGCAACTGGGTGTAGGAAACAGTATGAATTTGCAAACCCTGTGTAGGCATTCGACACAGCTTCCCTTTTATAGCATGTTATCAGGAACATTTTTAACTGGCACGTGCTTTATAGTGCACCCTCAACACTCGTGGTCTTGGAAATCCATGGCTGCATCCCTCTTCCTGGCACATTATAGTGCTGTTTCACTGCTGTAGAGACCTGAGGCCAAACTCCAGAAATTATGAAGTCAGATGGAGAGAGAGGTATAAACCCTGGGGAAGATAAATCTATGGTCAGGCATGGACGAAGTGCCTCGTTACGCTGGGCAGCAGAAGACCTCTGCACAGGGAGAGTGGGGTGGCCCGTGCTGCTGCGCTCAGGGCGGCCAGCTTGTGCCAGCACCTACTGCTGCTCGGGGCTGGGAGAGGGTAGCACATAATTCAGTTCATCCTTACGCTTGGAGCAGCCACACTGCTCTCGAGCACTGCCAAAAACTTGTGCCTGTGCTTTGGCACCGTGTTTTTGAACGCACTGCCTCAGTTTTGCGTGCAGCAGCCCGGTGAGGGCCCTGGGCAGGGGCTGCCCTACCAGCCTGTCCCTATTCCCTGAGCTTGTTGCTCTTTGCACACTATGCCTGGTGATTTGCTCTGAAATCTAATTCAGCTCAGCCTTATTTCCTGGGGGTTTGATGCATCAGACTAGTGCTGCTCCAGGTGCTTTCCCCTAAAATTTCCTCTGTAGGAATTTTCTAGAGACTGATATCTTTTAGAGGCCAGGTTTAAAACTGGGTATTTTCTCTACTTCTTATTGGGGTAGCAAGAGAACACCTTGAATGTTTTATCTGTCTCCCAGCGTGTAGTATATATAACATTTGGGCATATCACATTTAAAGCGAAGCTCCTTTCTGTTCTTCCTATCTGGCAGTTCAGTGCCTCCCAAGGGCAAGGCACAAGGCAAGGAAGGTGGAGTTCAGTCAAACTCACCATTGCATTTCGTAGCGGACAAGATCAATGTCCATTGTGTCATATCTGCAATACTGTCAGACACAAAAGGCTTTTATATGATTCAAACTGCTTATGAAAATTGTCCTTGCTCCATTTCTTTCATCTTCTAATGTACCACTGGGTAGTGACTTCCCTGACACTGGAACCTGATACATAGATTTTCATTTAAGTGCTTTCTGTGCAATCATTTATGGCCTGATGCTATAAAAACATTGAAGAAAATGCATTGCTTTGATCACATTAGGAGGCTTAAAAGGTACTGCTCTCATAAGCAGTGCTACCCAGGGCCCAAGTTACCAACCCCTTGATTTTGAAGAACGCTCATCACCCCTGTGAAAGGCAGTGGTCGTACCTGAACACCTGCAGGAATCCAGTACAGCCTCCTCCCCTGCTGAATTCCCACAGGGCCAGTGAGGACGCCTTTCACAAGGGGAGATGTTGCTGATTGTTTGTGTGGTTGTTCAAATATTTATCCTCTTTTATTCTCGAATAGTATGCTATGTCCTACAGCATGGTTCCAGGTGCCTTGCTTGAGTCTACTTCTCTCTTGTGTGTACTTTCGCTTATATTGTCTGCAGTGCTTATATTGTCTACCATATGATGGGTTTACTTGGTAGATTTTTTTTTTTCTTTACCTTTGAGGTATTTGAATATGGTATCTTGAAAAGATCAATTAATGACTTTTCTTTTTTAAACATTTTTTCTATTTAGCATTGTTAATTACAAGCCCTGCAAAATCCAAGAATTTAAAGTTTGAAGTGAGTCAATTCTGACCGAGTCCTACGAGAAACCTACTTAAAAGGAAGAGAGGAAAAAAGATACGCTGTGCAAACAGAAGCATTTGTTTGGAGCAGGAACTTAATCCCAAATTCACAAGATAAGTTCCCTAACCACTATGCTATGGAGGTAAATGCAGTGCCTATACCACACACCTTTTATCTTTCATCCAGACTCAGAAATACTCAGTTACCTAGATAAAAGTGGAATCAAACCAGCAGATGAAATGGAGAAGGAGACCACATGGCAGATGGGTGCTTACACTCCGCTGAAGCTCACACGATCCGTACAAGGTTAGCTAAGCCCACAAGGCTGCGCATGGGCTTCTTTGCAAGCATGCATAAACCTGCACAAGATGCAAGGCAGTGAGGAGTCAGACTCCTGACTTCTAAAACTAACTTACCTTGTCAGAATAAAAAATAAAAATATAAAAATATAAAAATACCAACACCCTTACCTGACAAGATTAAGAGTCATGAAAATGTTCTGGAGAAGAGAGAAAGCAGTTCTTCACAAAAAACTTGAAGTGTGAAATATTAGGTCATATGGTGTTATGGGAACACGTCAATCAAACACTGTCTGTGAGCAAAATCTTTATTGTTTGAAACGAGTGTCAGAAGAAATCTGTCTTTGATGATGATAGGGACATTCTGAATCCCACTTCAGTTGTCTTCTTTTATAGTGCTTCTCTGACCTGAGTATTCTACTGGTTTTGCTTTTAAAATTAAGAAAAATTAAAACAATGGCTAAAGAAACAGGAAGAAGTTCTATTATGTTTAAGTTGTATGATTTCCTGATGTGGCTAGAACTAGCCTACTCAGAGGAATAAAGAAAGAGTTTGATACTTCGATTTCTGAAGATTTTTAACTGGTATAAGTGCACCAAGACTTTTTCCTGGAAAGTCTATATCAGCTGGAACTGCAGAAGATAGATCTGCTGTGATTCTCCTCCCTGTAAGGTTTCTCATGACTTGCATCTGAACAATGTGGGAGAAAGGCAGAAACCAGCAACCTACGTATTGTGGGAGCATGGTATATGCTTATTTACTTTCTGCAGGCACAGGAGCATTTCACTTTGATATACATTACAGGTTCCAGTACACCGAAGTTTTCTGTTTTCTTGCCATATTTAGGAACATTTGGTATCTCTGCATTTTTAACAGAGCTACCAAAACATCTGGCTTTCTCAGCTTGAAGAAGTTCTTCAGATTTTTCTAATACTGTAAGTTTCTTTTACACAATCACTTGTAATTGATAACTCTTACTTTAAACTTCCTTGAAAATCCTTGATATAAGTGGCACTTGTACACCTGGTGAGCTATATGAAAAAAATCTAATTGAGGAAATTCCCAGGGCAAAGGCATACAATTAAAGAAAATAATATGGTAAGAATTAAAATGAAATACTAGATTAAAACATTTAAGAGATTTGATATTCATTACAAAGTATCTAATATCCTTATGACGTTGATAGCTCTAAAAATGGATCAAAGAAGATGACATGATGATGCACGTCGTGAAGTGATATGAGATGCTGAAACCTGTCAACACTCTCCTTTCAGTCAGACAAAATCACTGGGAATTTCAGTCAGAGCTTGAATGAAAATGTTTTTGATGGAGAAAGATTGTGCAGAGTTGGTTCTATGTTTGAGAGGATGAGTAGGAAACAAGGAGCAGAGGGCAGAAGACAGAAAAATAGAGAACTGGAAATAAAGACTCCAGAATCCAAGTTAAACTTCCTTCTGTTAAAGTCAGCATGGGGCACTATTGCCAATGTTTGTATCCCTGATTTGGTTGTTTTTTTTTTTTTTTCCCCTGTAGTTAGACATGCAATATTTTACACACAGTCCGCAGGTAGATAGCCATATCAGTTGTGGTTCTAATCTGTTATATTTTGATGCACATCTTTACATAGATACTCTTATTTTAAGGTTACCATTTTAAAATCCAAAGACTTGGTTTAAGTTCAATTAATACATTTTTATTTTTATATATATGTATTAAAGTAAAATAAACAGGTTCCATATTTCTGAGGTGTGATTGGCATGACTGAGACAAGTCTATAAAATAAGGTATGTAAAAAAAGTACCTAATTGTAATTAAAGTTCAGGGGCCTCTACATTTCAATAAAATACTCAATCATAATTAAAACCAAGGGCAATTCTCATTTTTCCTTTGGAAAACAATGACTAGAGTGAAAGAATTTTTCATTGTTTGTCCAATTAATTACTGGTCATTCACACTCTCATGAAATCTTAAAGCTATCACAAAGGACTTGACATTGAGTTTGGCTGGATGAGTTAACAATTCAAATGAGCCCTTCAGAAGAAGTTAGAGCAACCAGGCCCATGGAGAACAGAGAGGAAACCTGAATCCGGCAGCAGCATCACCCTTTGTAATGCCAGAGCGCCAGGCTCGGAGACGGGATGGGTGATGGCAAGAGATGGCTAGAGGGCTACGGCCAGCAAGTAAGAGACAAATATTATCACAGCTAGCATATGCAAAGAGGATGTTTATTAAAATTCAGTAAAAATAAATAGATGAAGACAGAGTCTCCGCTGGAGGGCAGGAAACAGTGATGACATGGAAGAGAGGGAGAAGGAAGATGGGCACCATCCAGCACATAGTTCAGCTTTTTCAGGAAGAATAATAGGAGCCTTTGGCTTCTTTGCCACCATGCTTCTCTCCTTCCCTCCCTTGATGTAGACGCACCCATCTTGTCTTGAAACCTAGTCAGAAATACGAAGGAAAGAAATCTTCCTAGATTCCTAGCAAAAAAGCAGATTCCGCTTTAAAGGGCCTACTGTCATCTGCTTATCTGAACATGCAAAGTGTGTCCATAAGAAGCCAGGCTGTAAACATTTTTCAGATAGATAAGATAGTTACTGAGGAATAAGAGGAACTTCACCAGAGTAAACCCAGAGTAAGAGCAGATGAGATGATACTGACCAGTTCCCAAGTCAGCAGGATACTCCTCAAAAGCCCATAATCCCCAAGACTGATGAATGCTGCTCTAGGTTAAAGGCAATAACATACACAATTTGCTACAGCCCAAAGATTTTGACTTAAAAAAGAAACAAAACCAGAAATACAAATGTTTCTCCATGGAAGAACTTGCACAGGGCTACTTTTACACTTGGAACATATTCAGCCAGTTGACTCCCTCTGTGCACCGTGCTCTAAGGTAAGTAGCCTGGTCTAACCTGCCTCCTCCTCCTCCCCTTGCAGCTGAAGAACTTTAAAGTAAGGCATTATTTTCCAAGAGGCATACAACATACGGTCATTTCCTCTTTTTGTCTGAAAACTCAAGTCAGATACTACTGCAACAGATCCAGGCCACCAGCAATGTGTGAATCAACCCTTTCAACAGCGGTTGCTCTCACGGGAAGCCTCGTGCTTCCTGCAATGCAGGTTAAGACCGTAAGAAACAGCTACCAAGTAGAGCTGCACAAAAAAAAAAAAAAAAAAAAAAAAGGGAGTTTTCAGCTGGAAAACTGGTCTAAATGTTTGACAAGATGATGGTAGAGACCAGAGGCCTCAAAAGAAGTTTCTTTAAGCAACTGAATAGAAGAGAAACATTTTTTAGTTCATTTCAGACAAAAGCTGCAGCTCAACCCTTCTTAAATAGTAATCCACACAGGAAACCAGAGGAAAACAGATTTGCATGGTCTATTTGCTTATTTTTCAGTCAACTAACAAATCACATTATTTTTAAAAATGTGAATGGTTAATAAAAACTGAATGTGGTCTTTGATTATAGTCTTTTATATAATAGATGAAGTTTCATTTTAGCCATTAGCTGGGTTGTGAATGGTATTCCTGGAAAAGGATTAAAAAAGGCTGGAAGAAGAGGAATTAAACAAAGCTTTCCTCTGGCATTTGCTGTAGGAGAAACAGTTGTTGCTTCCTGGTACTTCAGGCTTAATACAAATAGTATGCTTTTTGACCTTAATCATTCAGATACCTTGATTTTATTATATCTTCCTAGTAAAGCCATAATTCCAGGTGTGCAGGCAGATGACCATGATTGGGGTAGGTCTTCAGAGAGTTGAATTTTTTAGAGAAGTCCACAAAAGTGGATCAGATTTCTAAAAGCCACCCTGCAGGCTCACCCATTTCCTTCTGTGACATGTGTGTTAGGCTTAATCTTGTCTGACATCAGTCACCTAAAATATGGGCCTGCAGTGTTAGCCTGTCACGCAAGTTCCCCCTCTAGTCAAAAGATAAAAATGGTCACCTCCAGCTAGCAGCTCAACCCCTCCCTGCTAAAAGAGGCACCCTGGAGATGCGGCTCCTTCCGTTAGCTAGAGAGGGAGTCCAGAAAACACAATAAACACTTAAGCTGGAGGGAACGGACGCCACCCTTAAAGCCCCCAAACGAGAATGCTTCAAAAGCTCGTCTGCTACGCTGGTGTTTATCCAGGAGCTGAGCTCCTCCAGAAGCCACGTCCCGGCTGTAGTGACAGCCAAGTAAACGCACGGTGGGGTCACTGATCTTTGGTACATGTTCTCTTACACAGCCACTCACAAGTTTTGTGCCAGTCTTTACCATCTTTACTAGCGTTAATGACAGACAACGCAAAGTACTTCGCTAAGAATGATTTATTACTCACTGGGGCCATCTTACTTACTGTTATGACATGGTTTACTGTCGGGAAGGGGCTGCCCTTGGATGAAGCTTCAGTAGGACCAGCATCAAGGGCGTCGGGTTCTGAAACGAGGGATGCCTTTAAAAACAAAGCAGCAGAAATGCATATTTTTATTCTGAATGCTGTTTAAGAAGAGCAATTCCCTCCCTCTCAGGTTAGTATACAAATACCTGGCCCTATCATTATATATGGTTGCACAACGAAAGAAAAATATATTGCAATTATTGCCGTTCCTCATTTTTGATGAACACACTGTATATTTGAACTGTTGAAATGGTCAGTTCAAGAATAAGAAGTTGTAACACATAGTATCAAGAGAAAAATGCTGGTTATTTGTACACGGATTAGTCCTGTCATCAAAACATTAGGACTCCTATAGCACACATGAATGCAGTAATTCCTTCTCATCTCCCACGCATACAAAAAGCAGAGATTTCTTCCTGCACTCTTTAAATAGATGAATGATTCTGCCATCTTGTGGGAGACAGAGAAATCATAACCATTTGTAGGATAACAGCAGCATGACAGAACAGCATGGAACAGAAATTTCTTCTCTTTTTTACTTGTTTCACTATTCATTAAATGAACAGATATTAGTAGCTAGTATATTTCAAACAGTCCCAAAAATAAGAATGAATCATAGCCTCATGGAGGAACCTGAGCAAAGTGGATGATTTTTAAGATACTGACTGTACCAGAAACTCTGCTCAGAAGTTACAGGTACAGCAACTAAAAATCCTGATTTTTTTTCCCCCGATGATCTGATAATGAGAAATATGTAAAGAATTATTTAAATTCTCTCGCATTTGTTAATACACAAAAATTAGAGAAGGATAATCCTTTCATAAAAGGAAAAAGGTAAAATGATACAGAATTTTATCCATAATTAACCTTTTGAAAAATGTTAAACTAACTTCTATATGTGGATTGTGGAACACAAGCCTCTATTAATAAGTCTATAGCATAGTTTTACAAAATTAGTAGATTAATTTATCATTAATTTGTCTTTTGCTGATATAGGTTGTATCCTTACTCCTGGAAATTTAATAGACATACAATATTGCTTGCTTTATCCTACCTTAATTCAACAAGGAGTATGCTGGATTAAAAACTATTAGTTTAAGCAAGTATAAATGACAGTTTAAGAGAACAAGAGCTGAAAAAAACCATGGACCAGTTTCCCCTCTAAGTAATTTTATAGAGGCTCTCCTCCCACTCTACCTTTCTCTGCAGGTGGAAACCAAACAGTAGGTCAAAAATATATATCACAAAACTGTACGTGATCACCACTGCTCTCGGGAACCTCTGAAGCTCAAGAGAGTAGCTTCTGCTAGGAAAGATGAGGCTTGAGGTGGAGCAACCCGAGAGACACATTTATCCCTTGGCACTGTAAGCCTCCATCATCAGGGGAGTTACTTTGAGCTGTTCTCTCCCAACCAAAATTTATCTCGGAAAAACAAGCTCACTGGTTTATATTTCTTTGTAACAACTGCAATGAACTCATCTAGTAAATCATATAAATCATATCTCATAAATCAATGTCATAAGAAAGCTTCTTGGACCAAGTACAACTGCATTTGTGCTTACATAGCTGCTTACTAAGATCATTATTTTCCTTTACAAATCAGCCGTTTAAGTGAGTAATCTTTTGTTATGTACTTTGAACATAAAGATCTGAAAACCAGAACATAAGAAGGAATACGATAATTTAATGTCATTACCATTTCTTTATAATGCAGTTTCGGAAATATCTATAAAGCTAAGGCAAGCCTAGATCTAGATCTCAAATTCCCCAACTCTGAGTGATTTGATTTAAAGATAACAACAAGAGAACACACTCCACATTGACAAACAACCCATCTACCTCTGCCACTCTGTCTCCTGCTTGTACCCCAGCCAAGTCTGCTGGACCATCTTTTGGCAGCCGTGCAATCACGATCCCCTGGTAACACAAAAGACAGGTTTCAGACCTGACAGGGTTTCTTCCACTGTTCTTAGATGTAAAAAGCAAAGGGGAAGTAATTAATTTTCTAGACTTGTTGTTCTGCTGCCTCTCTTAAAATAAAAACTAAATGTCTTAGCACATTAGAAAGAAAAAAAAAAGCCTCCATAAAAGCCTCCATGGCTTACACATACAACAATGAACAAAAGTCTTTAATTGTTTACACTGTGCCATGGGGGACAGGCTGGGAAACAAAGATTTATTTAAATGATAATTAAGTGAGAAGATGTGAGAAAGACTTCTCTCAAATCAAGTTAGCTCCCGGGAATGAGCACATGGGATGGGAAAGGCACAGGGATTGCCAAGGGAGTGACCCCAAATTGAGGCAGAAAGTGGAAACTAGCCAACGGTGTTTCAGCCATCAGGTTGTCTTTGGAAAAATCGCTGGTTTATATCAGGTTTTCTCTCCAAAATCATCCTTCCAGGAGCTTCCTCATCAAAATCTACTGCCAGCTTCTACTTTGGGAAATAAGTTACCTATGTTTACCCTTGTTAGCTTTATTTCGAAGACAGTGATGTTACATTGAAGATAACCTCAGAAAGAAAACAACAAAACACAACAGCTTCAAAGAACTGCTCATCAGTTTCTTTCTAATGATTACTAGATAAATTTTGAGTAATGAAATGCACCTCATCATTGTCTTTACATGGAGATGAGCCCTTTCCACCAGCAATGCTAATACCAAGACTCCCCATTTGACTGCACACAGTAATGGTTATCTGGAAAAGAATTATAATGGATAAGTGGCCTGATTAATCAAAAACATTGCCTATTAATTACATGAGCAATGAAAATCTACCTCCCACTCTGAACACCAACAGATTTGCCCAGCCCAGAGAAATATTGTGCTATGCTTCAACACTGGCACATGCAAGACTGGTCTTTACTCTTCAATAACACCAAGAATGCATTATTTCTCCAGGTCTGAGTCATGCCAAAACCATATAAGGCTGATTATAGGGCTGCTGACCAAACCAGTTTCATAAAACCCACTGATCTACTGAGCATTCACGATGGCAACAACACCAGTACACAGGAGTGAAAAGTAAACATTTTTTGATAAGTTTATGAAAACCCTTTGCCTTGGAACCTCATCTACAGTCTGATTTGCTTATTCTCAACTCTTTTGAGAACAGATAACTGAATTTGAGCACTATTACTGTAATTTTCTTTTCTTTAAACAGGCTTTCTGTATGCATGTGTTAATTCCATCCATTTGACAGTACTCTAATCATTGACTTAAAAGTAAAAATATCAGGAAGCTTTTAAAAAAACAGTATAAATTGTAATCTAGCTAGTCTATTCTCCTGCTGGTATCAGCAAAAATTTAGTACAAAATCTTAGATAATTTTTTGAATTTACAGAATTCACAACAAAGGACAAATAAAATTAGTTTCAAGTTCCAAAGACAGCTTGCATTTAAGAATTATTCCCCCTAGTTGGTTTTTTTTTTTCTTTAGTATATAATATGCTAGTAAATAATAATTTGCTAATTGCTGAAACAACAATCATATTCTATTTAAAGAACACCTTGCCATAGTGTAGTGGAATCTGAATGCAAATTGCATTTCACCTTATCACATTAGCAAAACGCTCTTATTTTCATTGATTTGCTTCATATCTTTAAGACAATTCAGGCTTGAATAACTTGTTATACTTCATAATTAAAAATACTTCAACACAGCTGCGTTTTGAAATTTAACAAATGTAGGCAGTTACTCTTGCACGTATAACATACTCATCTGAAATTCCTAATTCCTAAAAAGTTATGAAAATACCCTAACAGCCAAATGAAAACCACCATGCCAAATGTTGCTTGGACTTAGCGTTACCCACACGCTTGAGACTTCACAAGCCCCTGATTACCAGCAGTGCTTTGGTGACAGGTCCCAGCACGGGTACCACACTGGGCGAGCTGCCTTTCCTGGGGCTGCATCCCACGACCCGGGGATGCAGCACAATTCTGCATCTCCCACCCCACAGGCGGTCAGCAGAAGTGTGATCTGTACTGGGCCACCCCTGGGAGCCAACCCATAAAGCACATTTCCTCCTCATGTGCTCCAAAGCATGCCAAGACAGGATACATCCATTGAGTTCAGAGTACAGCTTTCTCCCTAAACTTCAGCCCAAATCTTGCAGTTCGCACTGATAAACTTTCACTTGAACATTCCTATCCCTTTTCATTGGATGGAAGCTTTCTCATGCCGTGAGGGTAAGGCCATGCCACCGCTCCTAAACCATGGACTAAGTGAAGACTTAGCTGAGTGCCCACCTGCACACACCCTTGGCTTGACCTCAAAGCTGGATATATAAAATGAGACAGTATCGAATGGCTACAAAGAAAGATTTGGGTGTTTTTTTTAATGGAAAATTTCTTTTCCATATAAGCCAGCGGGAGCAAGGACAAACTTCAGCTTACACCCTGTGAAAGATAAGTCTCACAACATCTACCATGCAACGTCCCCCCTTGTTTGCATCTTTTATATCTTATTTGTTTGCATCTTATTTGCCTCGCATAAGAAGCGGACTTCCCCATGGACATATGGGCTTCCCCACGGGCATGCAGAGCTCCCCCCATCAGCGAGCCCAGCCCATGAGCAGTTCAATACCTTCAGTGGGGGCTGCGGCACATCCACCGCCCTCAGTTCCTCTGGGATCCAGCCGCTCTCGCCAGGGAAGTTGCCCACTGCCGAGATGGGTGGCTGCACCTTAGTGTTAGTCCCTGGAAGAGTCTTCCCTTTCATTGCCGACTTGTGCTTCTCTTGAAGAGCTGTTCTAGTATTTCTTTGATCTCTCATGCTATCGTCGGTATCAAAAAGGCTGCCGGAAAACTTGGAAATAGGCTCCTGGGGGTTAAAGATAAAAAAGGTAAACACGGCGACAGCAAGGAGAATACCTATGATACCCAGACCCTACCCGTGGTAAATTGAATTTGGTCCTCTCTATCATATTGCTCCACATTAGGATCTGTTTCACTGAAGACAAAACAGCAACTTTAAAGCAAATGTACAAGTATCTTTTACCATTATTTCTCTGGGCATGGTTTTCCCTCAACATGGGGGTGGAAATTGTGGGAATAGGGAGAGAACTGGGATTCATAAAGCCTTTCTCTAGATCCCCTGGCACATGTAACACACATATAACATATATACCCAACTAAATCCTGCAATGCCCTATGAAAAGGACGGAGCATGAGAACAAGCCTATTTTGGGCAGTCTCTGGCAGCTCAGTAGCACTGAATCTGCTGTCCCAGGGCAAGGAACCACACACATGAGGCAAAGGAAAGGGCTTTCCATACAGAAAAGAAAACATTTCTTGTAGTTCCTCAAGGCTCACTTTTTATTTTGGGAAGCACAGGTGTGACAGGGAAGGCAAGCCCCTACCTTGCACCTACATCTCTAGGAGAAGATTTTAGTTTAAGTAACTGGATTGACTTTATTTAGCTGCAAATGACAGTGAGTGGAGACCTGCAAACTTAGTGATTTAGGGGTCCACTGGAAGTGGAGCCTCAAAGGTGAGGCATCCCAAAGCCTGCTTTGAAGCCTGGCTCTAGGCTGTACCTACTCTGAGATGCAGTGAGGAACTGATAACGTCACCCCAAGCTTAGCTAAACCACAAGAGCTTGAAAAGAGAAATACACAATTAAAACACATCCACCAAACAATTAAAGCTTCCGACAAGTTTGACTGCAAAACACAATGATGTTTTCCAGTTTTCAGTTATGCTTGGCGAAGTGGTTAAATGAAATTCAGCCATGATGTCCGAATTCTGTTCACATTTTATGGATACGTTATTTATATTTAGCTGATTTTTGCTCCTTAATTTGATGGGTAACGTTGAATCAGATCTTATTACCATAATCCTTATATCTTCTGTTGGCAGTAAAATGATGCAGCAAACAAAGGTCAACACTTCTGAAAATGAACCCCAAAAATGTCTTCCTAAGCTTGGAAGTTTAATACCAGAAATAAAAAGCAGTGGCATTACCATGAAGACCTGTGCAGAAACCCCACTGGACACTTTATTTTTCAACCTGTATCAGAGCTTTCCCACAATCTCTTTTTGGTTGGGATGCAAAGAAGCATCGCCAACCCTGGTGGGAGCAAGCAAGGCATGATTGCTTCCTATTTCCACTTAAAATTAAAAGGGAATTTTTTTTAGCTTTAACTCACATAAAACATTCATTATCTTTCTTCTCTTGAGAGAGATTCCTCTTTAACGGCGCCAGGCTGACTAACCCGGACCCATCAGCAGTGCTGGGGTGCCATGGGTCCGGGGGAGAAAGGCCAGGAGCAAGAGCTGGGAGTAGGGGCTGGAGAAGGGGGCACACCGGCAGCAGTCAGGAGCTAGGAAGGGAGCAGAGGTCCTGGCAGAGGAGCAGGAGCCCCAATTCCTTCCTCAACTCCCAGCAAACATCTGGAGAAAAGACTGGTGAGCAATGACTTGAAAGGGAAAGGCTGCAAGAGTGCAATCACAACCTCCTTTTCCCAGGCTATGACCAAGCAGACAGCCAAGCGGCCGCCCAGGTGACAGACACGTGGTGGGCACAGGCTAGAGAAACCACAGCATCCCGGGTTTCCCAGCCATCAGCATCCTGGAAGAACATTACCCAAAACTAAACGTGCAGTGGAGTAGCACTGCATCCTCACTTTTCTACCATCCAGCCCCTGGGAGACACTGAGCTTCAAGCACTGCTAACAACCTGCTTACCCGAAAGAGATGGAGGGATGTTGGTAACTGGGGATATGAGTAAAATAAAGAACATATGTATTTCATCGTTGCTCAGGTTACTCATCTTAACCTGCAAGTTGCACTGTACTCTTGGGGGTTGGATGGATTGTTTAATTGCAAGCAAAGTAAAGGAATAAAACATTTAACATGATTCTGTACCCTCTGCACAAGCAAGGACATGAAGGTACCGGCAGTGCAGCCTCCCGCTAACCCAAAGTGCTCAGCAGCATAGCACTGCGAGCAGATTGCGGTTTCTTGATGGACACACAACATTGTCCCTCCTGACTTCAAGGAGACTACCTACATCATCAGGATCCTCCAGTTCCTCCGCTTCTTGCTCGGGACTGATCCTTCCTTCCCTCCATTTTCCATTAGCAGAGCTGAATTTGTACAGGTTACCACCATGAAAACTTTCCTTTCCTTTCAACGCGGCCCAGCGAGAGCCCTGGGAGCTCCAGTTATGGCCACTGTACAGTTTAGGAGACTTGGGAAGCCACTTAATAGAGTCCTGAGAGGAAGATGACAAAAAAAAAAAATAGGCAATGAATAGATTTTAAGAAAGTGATTGAAGTATGTACGTGCAGAAATTGTCTGGCAAGTTCTGCAAGGTATTTTATTATCTTGTAAACACTGGGTTTTCCCTTTTTACCTTGAGAGGTACCTTCAGTCCCAGAGAGACACTTTGCCAGTTAATGGGCAATACTGGTGACACAAAGAGCAAGCGAAGGCTGATGAAATTAGCGGAAGCCTTCAAGGACTTACATGAGCATGGAACCAAGCCCACCTTCAGCATCGTAAAGAAGAATTAATGATCAACAACAGTCTTCAATAATGTTATACTCTGTACTATTAAGAAAACAAACAAGAGTACTTAGACCTTTAGTGACCATCTCATCTCACAACCCGAGTTATAAAAGAAAAAAAAAAACAAAAACCAAAACCCTATCAAGTCACTCCCCTCTTTTCATTATTCATTAAATAAAATGTTCCATTTGTTGAATGGTCCCAGTAGAAAGTACAATACTAAATTGATCTTTCAAGGTTTTCCGATTTTCAAAGTGATTATAATCCAGTTCTCCCAAAATGTTCATTACTTATTTACATCCAAACAACACCACCTCTTTTCTTCATATACACAAGTTCGTACATGACAAGTTGTGTTGAGGTTGCCTATATACCTTAATTTCACTGAACTTCAGAAGTCATTTTTCAAAGTAACCTTTATCTTTCTTTCAAGCTTCATTTTAATCTCACCTTTAAATTTTCTTATGGTGATACAAATCCAATGGCAGAAAGCAGCCTGACGCCACGTAGATACATTAAGGCACATGCTCCAAAAAGGCAAAGAGATGGAGAACACGAACTAATGAAAAAAATTATCAACATGCTTACGGTGGGGCTACCAGCAACACACAGCGACTTTCACATTGTTTAAACAGATACTTGATTCAGATTTAACAATTCTTTAAGCTCTCATTTTTCCGTTTTAATGCAGAATGGTTATGTTCACACACACACAGATTTCTTGCTGTTAGCAGCACCCCAGATGTCACCATCTCTATTAAATCTAAGGTTGAGAAAGAAAAGGAGACAGGACAAGGCTGTCCATGCTGGACATACTGCTTCATCTTCAGCTGCTGAAGGAGCTCCCCTTGGGATTCTTCATTTGCTTTTGGTTTTAGGACAGCTGAAAAGACTAGGAAATGGACAAGGACAATATCTCAGCACCTTGTTGGAAAAGATTATAGACCTTTCTGTGAGCCCTGAAAAGATCATAGCCCCAACAGAGGATTATTTGCATTGTACACAGAAGGCATGATTGGCCTCTATAGGAAATTTGCTGTTAAACCACATTTTGAACTGCACTAACACTCAGCGATACCACTGTTTGCTGATAAATAGCCCGTATTTCTGGTTATTCTAAACCACATCGCTCAGGACACTTGAGCTGATTGTCAATTTAGTTCACCAGCGAACTGAATGCGAAAGCAGCACAAGCGATCATGACACGGTAGCGGCTCCTATTCCTCCTGACAATTCAAAACGCAAGGCGGGCTATCTCCTGGTATTTCTTTACGCTTGCCTTGAATAAGAAACCATAGAGTACCGTTAAGTAGAAGCTTTGTTTCCTATGAATATTAACTGGGTGGATAGCAATTCTAATCAGATAGGTGAATAGCACACTAGCTGAAACAGTTTGCTATTGTTTTGGTCTGGTTTATTTCAGAATAGCTGATGTGACACCTCCCAATGTTCAGGGTATTTCCAGAGACAGTTAAAATCCTTCTCAACTTTTAAGCTCATTATGAAGTCATAAAGCAATTTCAACTCTAAAAATAAACACAGATACAGTGAAGCATTTAACTTCTTCTGAGGGAATGTCTCATCCTTGTTTGACCCTGATCCCTAATCCTAAAAAACAGCTTCTCAAACCCAGCCTGCCAAATTCTGTAAGACCAGTAAAAGGCTATTCTCTCAAGGCAGCAGATACAGATTTCAAATTAAGCTTATGCTGACAATCCCTTCACCATCTTAGGCATATATTCAACTGCTGTGGTAGCCTCCCATAGGCACGAGGAGCAAGCTGATGTCCGTCAGTAGATTTGACATCCCTACGCCCCTCGCAGCTGAGCTGAGAAGGCAGAGCTGCAGGGCACTCCTGCTCCCTGCCCGTCGTCTCCTACGGCAGGATGGTTCTCCTCGTGCCGCCAAACAGCTATAAGAGCACTTCAGTACCTGTTTCACACCTCACACCTTCTGTAACCTAAGAGATTTTAGTCTTCAATATTCTCGATCTACAGTACTTTAAAGCAAAATAGAAACAAAATCACAATTCTGGGTAAGAGCTGTTCACTAGGTCTATACAATACCGTGGATGGCATTATCTTTACGAAAGCAGTTTCAGAGTTTGGTTATAGCAACGGCACAAGGTTGAATGGAACGACCAGAAGTGCCTTTTAGCCTACATTTGCACGTACCAGTTGTAAGCAAAACACCCCATGGATTATGCTTTCATGAAATAAAAAGGAGAAACAAAGCCAATGAATGCTGCTGTTGTGAGTGTAGGCTAACATTCCTTTGAAAACAAATCTTAATCATTTTCTACAGCTCGATCCTTTTTGATGAAAGGAAAGGGAGAGGGGTGGAAATAAGAAGATAGTGGACTTTTAATCCAGAGTTCAGCAGCAATATGAAGTGGGGAACAGAGAATGCCAGGGAGGCGTTGCCAGACCCCCTGACTGCCAGGGTGTTACCGTGCCCGGCTCTTCACGTCCTTTTGGACAAAGCCAAGAGCAGCCAAGGTGCTACGCAATGCCGTGAGTTCTCAGTGAGGCCAGTCACATGCAGTTTGCTACAAGGAAGAGACGGAAGGTACAGCTCTGTTTGCTGTGCTTTAATGCAAAGTGACCACTCGGTCTGATTTTTTTACTGGATTTTGTTTTCCCTCCCAAAAATAAAACCAACTCCTTACTCCGATGTATTAATGAAAATTGCGTTAGATGGGCAATAAGCTTCCATCACCCCCAAGGTGGAAATCGCTACCGTTCAGCTAACAGATAGTAGATTTGTACTCCAAAAATAAAGCTATCATCTTAAAAAACCTCCAGTAATTTATTAGCTCATTCTCATTATATTGAATACTTTGAGACAAAAGAGGTTATTGGCAAATATCCTAATATTAAGGGAGAAAAATCAGTTCTCCTTACAGAATTTTACAGATAATTGGTCTTCTTACTACCCAGGTAAGGTAGGGAGTTTCTTCCTCTGTTTTATACATGGGGAAGCTGAAGCCCCAGAAGATTAAAAAGGTCAATGTTTTAAGTCATTAGTAGCAAACACTGAATGAGGCACATAGATTTATATTCTCTCAAAACTATTTTGAATAAAACAAAGGAAGAAGGCAAATTCAGTATTTAGGACTTTAAGCTTCATAGGTATTTGGACTGTGTAACACTGATGTTTTGTAAATGCAGAAGTGTTTGGAGGGAAAAAACATTTATCAGCCTCAGCAGTTGTTATGTTCCATGGAAACACATTTTTCATCTCCCTTCATCAGTAATGATCCTAACTGATTGGCAACAGATCATTTTCCTTCAATATTTCACCAGCAAGTCAGGTGGGCTCCTTTTTTTACCTCATTTCAACACGTTTTTCATGTTTTCAAAGGCAGTCTCTTCAGAACATAAATACTCCCCTGTATCATACCCCTGTATGTTAAGAGAACAAATTGTTCTCATAAAGTACAAGGTGTCTATTCCAGTAAGATCTCACTAATAAATCCTCTAGAGAATGAATTTCCTCCAGGCAACAAAGGCGTGCAAATGCTATGTATCGCCCTAAATCATTCTGGCAAATGAAAAAGAATCCCAAACACCCTAACATTAAAAGCCAAGACATGAAAACCACCCACAGTTCTGAAGTACCATACTGAAATCCTACAGCGACAACGAAACACCCTGCTTACAGCAACAGCCTGGTCACCATTGGCAAGCAGAAGCCAGTGCTTTCAGTTACCTAGAATATTTCAGTGGTAATACACCGGCTACTATTATTCAACTCGAAACCCAAAACACACATTCTTGCCTATTTTTCTAGTAAAAAAAAATTGTTTAAATAGCTTAACTAATTAGTAAATATGGGAAAGAAAATGTCATTAAAGATATACTTCCTAGAATATAAACATTCTCTTCCTTTTAAGTACTACTATACATAACATATTCTACTAATTGAAAACTATTTCAGACTCATTCCCTTTTTAAAGTACAAAAGGCTGTCTCCAAAAGAGCTCTGTGTGATTCGCATGAAATAAGAATGAAAGCTAAACAGAATGCTGCCGAAACAAAGGCATCCTTGGATATGCTTACCCTGTAGAAGAGGCAACGTGAAAGCTGCCTGAACTGGTTATTGAAGTAAGACTTCCATGAGGAAACTTTGCTAGTGGTAAATACGTGACTTTTAATTTTAAACTTAAATGTTCAAGTATTAACTAGCCAGAGAAGATTTTTGAATTTCCTGAAGAAACCATTTAAAAAAAAAAAAAAAAAAAATTGCTGTAGGTTACCCTAAAAACATCCACTATGCAAATGTTCTTCAGACTTGCAGTTTCCTCCCCTTTTGAATGGCAAAAAAATCATCAGCAATATTCAAATAACCACTCTTTTTGTTAGTTAGTTTAGACTTCCTTTTGGTTTTAAGTCACTTAGCGGAAGTCCATGATGTCATCAGCAAACTACAGAGAAATTCATTCACGTTTATAATCATGCAGTGCCCTGTTTAATCTTCCAGAAATACAGGACAATTGTATCTGCTATGAGCTACTTCAAAATGGTTTAATGCAGCCTGTTTGTTTTGGGTTTAGGTAAAACTGGCAAGTTCTTGGGAGAGATCAGAGAGAATCAAAATGTTTTCATCATTAGTATAGTCCAATAAATTGCTCGAGCGTGCCTCAGGACCAAAAGAAGATAGTTTTAGTCAACACAAAACTAACTTTGAAAAGTTATGTCCTGTCTCTGCATTATTCTGGGGATGCTTATAAACTGAAATTGAAGCTGCTGAGGCTTTGGTGGTATCTGCAAGCTGTGCGTGCATCCATGGTTTATGAGGAAAGTTACCACAGTCAGTATTTGTCTACTGCAGTAAGTGTGGCTAACATTTTGGTTTATGCAGCCTCCAGCTGCACATCCAGAGATTTCAGTCAAGACAACATTCTCCATCAACAGATAAGCACAAAGAAAAAAGTGTCAAAGGTTATTGGACATCAGGTGTCAACTTCCCAGTATTAACGCCAAGGGAGATTTGCTAAATCCCTTCTCTGAAACATCACTGAAGAGCCACAGAGTCCTTCCCACGGACAATACTGATGCTGTGCTTCTCAGGAGAGGACATCTCCTGTATAAAGATAAGCTACTTCTCAAGATCTCCATGTTAATAGACCAACAGCATCAGCGTTATGAGGCACACTCTGAACAAGTTACAAATTCAAAACCAGACTGCCATAAACCCTTGCTCCTGAAGTTAGGCAAGGTACACTCCAGCCACACGCACCGAGCCCCTCAAAGCCCTCCGCTCTGGCAGAGCCCAAGACCGGCTGTCCTGTTGCCACAAGAACCGTACGAGAAGCAATAAAACCCATAGTCTCTCCAACATCCACCAGAAGAGGAGATAAGATGGTTCCTGCAAGGCAGTTCACAAAGCTGTCCTCAAACCAGGTATCTGCTTTTCCACTTCGAAAAAAATCTCACATTTCACATTAAGCTGGCTGAATACTGATTATATTCCCGATTTCAGAATGAAAGAGGAAGGCACTGTCCCTCTGAAAATTTCACAATTGGTTCAGGAAGAAGGGAACACCCAAAACATTTATTGGTAGCCAAGACCAGTTCGCTTTTCTCATCTTCTTTGACAGCAACCTAAGCACGGAAACAGATTTGTGTTTGATGGAAATTGAAGATGGAAAACACTCTTATCAAGTCAACTGAAAAACTACAGTAATTTTATTTTCCAGAGTCAAAGCAAAGAATGGCAGTGACTTCTCCATTAACAAAAGTTCTAGACATTTCTGATAATCATAGAATCATAGAATTATTAAGGTTGGAAAAGACCCTTAAGATCATCGAGTCCAACCGTTAACCTAGCACTGCCAAGTCCACCACTAAACCATGTCCTCAAGCACCAAGTCTACAATTAGTATGCGCCAGTCTCAGTGGGAGGTAGACATTTACAGTCAGCCAGGCTAAGATCAACTGATGTACTAAAGAACATACTTTAAAAAAAAAAAAAAATAAAAAAAAATTCCTGGTGTAACTACCCTCCTCTCAAAAGCTGAATTTGTGAGCAGCAAGTAGTGAAACCTGTTAAGTAGCTAATCAGCTAAAAACGGTTCACCCAGCACTAGTAAAGCACTAATATTAGACAAAAAGCAGGCTGAGCAGCTTGTCCTGGACACAAACAAGTCATTTGCTGGAAAGGACAGCGGTATGCAAGTTTCCAGCACTCACTTTTGTGCAATATGCTGATTATAAAAAATACAGCATCTAAGCCAGAAAAATAATCTTGACATATAATTTATATGGATGCTGTGGAAAAAGCCTGGAACACCACACAGGAGATGGAAAAATCTGTTGCTACACTAACAATGGTAGCAAGAGTGCTTTTTTTTTTTCCTACTCTTGTAAGACTATGGAATTGTGACTTTCTATAAAGAGCACTCACATGCAGTAACTGACAGGTTAATATTAAATCCACTCCACCACTACGTTCAATTGCTTTTCCCTGGTTACCTGTTTAGCTAATAAAGCAGCGTGCAAATTTTGTAGTGTTTCTTTCCTTGCATTAGACCCACCCTCCCAAAAGACTTACAAAGCAACTGAAAAAGCAGAAAAAGTTTGAAGAGAAAAAAACCCCAAGAGTTACGTTTACAAAATTCTATTCACTGCTCAGGTTCCTCAAAGCATCAGCAAGACAAAAAGAGCCAAACAGAGACTGGGAAAGGAGGGCTCATGCTTTCAAGGACACACACTCCTTCGGCATAACAAACATCATCAGCTTTTTCTGGCTATAAAATACAGTTAAAACTGTTTGGAACCTTATCGACACTGCTGGGAGGACAAGTGTACCTAAACCACTTTATGAAACGGCACACATACGGACCATTCGAGAGATCAGATGCTAAAAACAAAACAAACCACAGCCCCCAAATGAAAACCTGTCGTCACAGAGCAGAGAGTCTTGCTGCCTTTGGCTTTGGCCTGTCTTTTTTAGGAACTCATTTTCACCTCAAATGGGTTTGCTGAGGTTTACTTGGACTCTGGGTACAGTGTCTCCTACATTTTTAAACTTTTGTTGTGTCAATCCCAATAAGTACTTCAAAAAGAAAATTCTGCCCAAGGTTGGAGTTAACTGTACCAAAACCTCATTTTCTTTCCGGTTTTATTTTAATAGCAGCTTACCAAGAACAACTGGCAGAACTCTGCCTTGGGAAGAATGAAATTGCGCTACCCAAGAACTAACCTAACACCTATCAACCTGCAGCAGGTCCTGCAAAGAGACCATGCATGAAAGCTTAAATGAGGAATCTCTGGGATGAGAAGAAATCATAAAAATGAGTGTATTTTGCCAGGTCAGATTTGAATATTTGCAGATGGCTTGCAATACCTACTTGTTCAATATCAAAAAGAAAGTAGTGCCTTCTGTAAAAGCTTCAAATCAAAAAGTTAAATTACAAAAATTATCAAATATTGCAGTTATTAATTTTAACACAGAAGTTATTATGACTTCCCTGATCTCCTCCTTTCCCATCTTCACCCAGAAACCCTCATACAACCAACGCTTCCTAACGTGGTTAGCTATACGTGAAGTGTCAGGTCTTTCATTTTATTGAAATTTGAGTTCATTGCATTAGCTCACAGTAAATATGTCAAATCTTTGCTCTGAACTCAGACTGCTCAAGTCGCCGCACTGAAGGAGTTAGTGGTCTTTGTTAGTTCATGGCACATACAGAACCCAGAGACACCAAAATCAATCTTTATCAGCCTTTTGCAAAATTGTTATTTACTGAATTTGACTCAGTTAATACTTACCTTTATAAACAAACCAGAACCCAGAGATTTAATAAGACCTTGAAATCAGCATTGGACCACTGGAAGTGCAACACAGTAACAATGATAGTAAATTCCAGTATTAATTTATACATACTTTAATTGCTATTTTAATGATACAATAAATCTACTGAAGCTTTTAAAGATTTTTTTTTTATTATGGTTTTATATATTTATATAAAACCACCAAAGCACTTTAAAGAATCATGCTTTCTTGTGTGATACATAAAACTAGTTTCATACTGTGCTTCTGAAAGTCTATCGTGCTGTTTTTCAAGTTATTTTACAGATGGCACATTTAAAAAAAAAAAAAAAACAACAAAAAAAAAACAACGGAAGCATGAATTTCTAGTGACTGCAATGCAACATGGCATCCAAAACAAGATGGTTCATTACAACTAAGTTAAAGTGTGAGTGCATCATGTAATAAACAATAGCAGTTTGGTCATTTTAATCTTGTTTACAACAAAACTAACATTTGTGCTTCACGACCTAAAATCCCATGATATAAACATAAGTTCTGTGCTGTAAAAATCCCAACAAATTACTGTCCGAAAAGAAAAACATATCTAAAACAGGAGACCAACTTTAAATTGACTCACTTCCCTCAAGAATTGCTATATTTAAGACTAATATGACATACAAGACACAATAAGGCACAATGGGTGGTACAAACGAATGAATACAGTTGTCCATGAAACTTCTCTTCCACAAATACTAAAATATGTACCGCTCAAGATAAATTTTCTCTTAAAAATGAAATACATCATTTTGTTATGAAAGTCCTATACAAAAATTTAAAATTTACACCATCTGAGCTGCCAAAAAAATAAAAAAGTGTATCAATTTTCCACAAAACTATATTTCTCACCAGCACATCCAGCCACTGGGAAAAAGATATCCCAGCACTCTGGAAAAGAAAAGCATTATTTCCCCTGTGTTTAAGACAAAAATATTGTATTCTGCATACAGTAGTGTATTATACTTAAAAAAGCCTAGCACTATTAAAATTACAATATTGATTTGGAAATTATTAGTTCACTGCCTGGATGAAATAAGGCACTTTCTTCCAGTGGGCAGCACTTTTCACATATATGGAGATGATGAATCAGGTTCTGGTTAAAAACAAAAAGGGGCTCAGTGAGGTCCCAGAAGACGACAGGAACATTGCAACAGCAGGGGAAGACACAGGAGGTAAAACCTGGAGATGAAACTCTACACAGAAGTGGTCACTCTGTCAATGGCATTATTGACCTCGTTTTTGTTTGAATCCAGTCCTTTAGCAGCATTCATATCATTCCGTAAATTCTCCACTGTCTTTTTCATGTTCTTTAATTCTCCAGGGTGTGGAGTGGCTCGCCTTAGAAGTGTTCTCTAAAAATAAACAGCGCAATAAGTGGTTTTGCCTTTGTCTCTTTGAAAAACAACATACACTTTCAAGGCTTTAGTATTCACATACCAAGTATTAGGTATCGATTTTTTTTTTTCCCCCCCTTTTCCTTTTCGAACTATGATGCTCTATGTTGAACATTATTTTCATAGCTGCTTGTTTATGAAGACAGTGAAAGAGGTTTTAAGAACTGTCTAGGAGCAAATTTTTTCCTCTCTTGACCTACTAATCAGAAAGCCCCTCAAGTGAAGTGCAATTACAAGTTATGAAGTGAAGATTCTTTCATAAATATAGTTGGAAATTTTTTTTGTTTTCCCCCCAAAACCATCCAAGTGATTTAAGATCACATTTCAAACAAAAAAAAATTCAGCTGGTTTTGAAAGAATCCCACACGATCTCTTTACAGTATCAAATACATGTTTGCGTGGAGCCCTGTATGCCTTCCAGCCCCACCACGCAGTTTGGTTCTCTTGTCAATTGAGAACAAATATCTTGAAAGGAAGAAGAGGGAGCACTTCTCTCCCATCTTAGACACAAGAACGTCTAACGTCATTGTGCTGAAACTTTTACAAGGAAAACAAAATTTACAAAAAACCCAGTTAGCATCCAGATTAGAGACCAACAGAACACCAAGAATAATTGCACAAATATGTATCAGTATAATACACATACACATGCAATTACTGTTCAGTGGTATACATGTAAACTGTGCAGATTACAGTGGAACTGATGACCCATAAACGGGTGAACTGGTCAAGACTGTTTTGGAAATCCGCCCTTCCTCCTCCCCATTAGGATCATAAGCTTCTTTTTCCCCTAAAAAGTTTCTTGCCTCAAGTCAGCCTGTAATACCATGACTGAAAGTAGCTATCATTAACACCTGAGCCTTCATTATTGTAAGGACACTCTTGGGTTGGCACAGCTGTTAAGCATCATTCTGAATTCCCTCATCAGTCTACAAACCACACTTGTCATTTAGTTTCTGCTCCTTTGGATTAAGGAACCACCTTACTTGAAAACTTAAATGTTCATTTCCCCACTAACTAAGAATTTTTATAGTCACTTTTTAAAGTAAGAGCATGTTTCTAGTGTGCTACAGTCCAGACAGTGCCCTGAAGTATCTCAAGCTGAGCTCTAACGAGGACCACCAGCAAGTTTTTAGAGCATCAGAGAAGCATGCTGAAAATCTGATTGAAGCAGTCTTAATCTTTACAAAGAGTTTTAATTGTTAATGAAAGTTAGTAAAGCTAAAGATCACGTTGCATTTTGATCTTCAGGACATGCAGAGCCCAACTTAATGGAGAGGTCTTATAAGTACAGTGACAGATGTTCCCACATCCTTTGCTTAAGTGGGAAACTAATGAGCAAGATTCTTGCTGTTTATAGACACTATGGTTGTTTCAAGGCAAATGGTGGCAGGAAAAAAAAAAAAAAAAAGAAGAAATAAAGAGAGAGATAGAGAGAAAGAAAGAGATTGAAAATAGAAATTAGAGAGACAAACAATGGCAAACTTAATGGAGACACGTGCCAGAGTGCTGGAATCCTAAATTAGACCCTATATACTTTCAGGCAGTAAAGCTTCACAGATGCAGAGAAAGATCCTATCTTGTTTCTGGAAAGAAAACATCCTGAGCAGACACAGGAAAACAAAGCAAAACAAAGACTGTCCTGCATCAGAACATAAAAGTTATAATCAAAGCAGAAAAAAAAAGGGGGGGGCATTTTAAGTCAATATGAAAAGTTTTGGCAGTCAACATGAACACTTTCTGCTATAAACATACGCAAAAAGCATGCAGTCACAGCTGAAATATTCACAGGAAGAGAGGTCAGATACTTTTTACACTTTTGCATTAAAGTCACAGCGTCTGCAGGTATCCAAAAGCTTGGAAAACATACCATTTCATTATCCTCTTCATCTTTTTCATCTTCTAAGAAGCGAATTGCACTGACTCTATTCACTGCCCGCTCATTCCATGTTTCATCTGACATTTCATTTACCAAACTCTCCAGTGCACCACATCGTGGTAGGTTATCTGTTAGAACAGCAAAACATAACTAAAGATTCACAGCAAGTCTAAAACATCAACATGCTATATTGTTCATAACTGCAATATCCAACCAATCACTCATCCATGATTTAGAATTGGCTATTTCTATTTTTTTAATAGAAAACAGAACTGCCATTAATTTTCTGTTATCAAGCACACACAATAAATAGTTTCTGTAAAAATGAGAAATTTCTGTACTTGGACTGTTTCAGGTTTGTGGCAGTTTTAGAGTACTGATTATATAATTTAATGTATTTGCCACTATACATGCTTTTCTTCTGGATCATGGCTGCCATCTGACATTAGCTAGTTCCCTAAATGGCACTTCATAACACGGGATCATTGCTCTTACTGACCTCATCCTTTTAGTATTGCTAGGCATACACATCCAACAACCTTAATTCCAAGCCTTCTATCCCTGAAGCCCTGAGATTCATCTGTAGAGGAGGAAATCTACTTTCTCGTAGTGAGGCCTTTAGAGAAAGTCAGTCTACCTCGGTTACTCTTCTTGAGTTAGCTTGCTCTTCTCTAAATCTAAAGGGGTTAATTCGTTTACTTATTTTAACTCAATGCAATTTGTACTCTTAAAATCCAGAAGCTGACATAAACCAGAGCCATTTCTACACTTCTACTGCTTTAATGGTTTCTATTTGCTCCAGCTGCATAGTATTGAAAGAGTGGAATTAATCTAGGTAAGTTTGGGTATCTACAATACATATATCTACAGCTGAGCTTTTCTCCTCAGGCCCCCTTTGTACTCCATGGAGAAGAATCCACTCAGTTTCTGTTAAAAGGCTATTCTTGAATAGGATAAATTACTCTCCAGTGATTACAGCAACAGTTTAAATATTAACTCAGATGAATCCCCTTGAATGTTCACACATTGCTATAAAAGCTTGAGGACAAAAAACATCCAGAAGTTATTGGAGCAGCAACCCAGCCAAGAGTGAAAAAGAGTTTATGGTTCCACCTGACCCACAGGCAAGTTTCAGCAAAAAAGGCAAAAGCAACTTATACTGCAATTCTACACTTGTTGAAGAATATAATAAAGTTACTGTACAGCAGCTTTGCTTGAAAGAATATTAGCTTGCTAAAAAGTAAAATGTCTACTGCTTATTACTAGCTATGCAATTATTTTTCTGGTAAATAGAGTGTAGTTGGAAAGCCTCCGATTTTCACTACATATACATGTATTTAAGATGTATAATCAATGCACACAAATATGGACACCACTACTTGGCCCACTGGCAAGCCTCAGAATAATGATATGACTAAGCCTTCTTCTTCCAGGTCTGTATTTTATTTATTGTAGCTAGTGTCATTGTATTTTCACTAACACTCACAACCATGTTTTTCAAGTCTTTTGAAAACTAGTATGATTACCAAAAAAACCAAAACAAACCAAAAGTTTAAATGTGAAAATTCAACCAGAACTTTGCTACTTTGGTCATTAGAGCTTATGCACGTTTTACAAACCTTTATGGAACAGACAACACAGTAAACAAAGAAGAAGTACTTCTACATATAATGAAAAGCTGACTCTAGGCGCTTACCTTGGCAACCAGGCTCAGAAGGCATTTGAGGAAGTAATACACATGTTAGAATCTTTTCTCCTGTTTCAGGGTCTGTGTCAGTCTGAAACGTCAGCAAAGGTTGGGACTGGTTATCAGACAACCATAAAGCCTTCAGCTTTAAAGTAGTCAGTGAGAGGGGAAGATACATCAGCCTAGTTCAAAAAACAAAAGTAAAAAAAGTCAGGGCAATCTCTAGGAGATTTAATAGATGGTCATGAAGTCAACTCATAACTATATATCCCTGAGTTGGAATAAACAGGATTGAGATTAATGCCTCTAATAGAAGGCATTGCAGTAGTCATCAACTCCAACTACTCCATTCTTTTAAAAAGAATCTGCAGCTTAACTTTATACCATAATTCTCCGTAGCTGTGAATAACAGATAACAATGCTGAGCTTTTTCTGTTGCAGTAAAATGCCCTGGAAGGCAGACAGCTGCTTCTGCTCTGGAGCCTTATAGATATTTTTGTTCTGGCAGTTGTGTATATAAGTGCCTACGAGACAATTACATTGCATAGATGAGATACCATTTGATTTTCCTCTTCTTTTTTTTTTTTTTCTCCATTTAACTTCCTACTAAGCAACTGAACTAATTTGCTGGTTTATGCTTCAATCCACTCTTTGCATTTTGATGTCTGAAGCATATCAACTAAGATTCACAAGAAGCCACAAGGTCAAAGTGGCATTATTTGTTACTTGCACTGTATCTCTAAGACAAGACACTCAATATTAATGTTACTTGACAATAAGGCTGGTAGTTTCAGCTGAAGCTCTACCAAATTGCCTAGATCCTCAGTTTTAATTCAGAAATACACAAATCCAGAGGTTTTTTTAAAATCCTATCTTTTCCTCAGGGTCAAAGCAATCCAGAAAACATACTCCTGGCAACACACAATTTATGCTACTATGGGCCAAGGCGGAAGACTACTTAAACAATTTCAACGGTAACGCTAACACAAAAGTTATAACTGTTTTTTTGTTACTTCATTCTTAGACGTAATAGCTTTTGTTGTTAGAAAGAATTAAGTAAATCCAGCAAAAGAATCTGACAATACAAAAATCTCTTACCTGTTTCCAGCAACATCCAGGACATGAAGTTCAGTGGCTTGTGAAATTTCAGAGGGAATTCGAGATAATCTGTTGTCACGTACAGAAAAGACATTAAGACTGCAGCACCCCCCAATCTATATTAGAGAAGAGAGGAAAAAAAAAAAAGTCTGGTTTTGTTGCAGTACGATAGTATAAACAAAGGCATGCAGTACGGGTCACGTAATGTGTCATAGCGCATTCAAGTTACGATGCCTGCCAGAGATTTCACCCAGAGGTACAGACTGCAAACAAGTGTTAGCTGAAAAGAAGCCTGACCTGAAGCAAGTCTGTTGCAGCAGTTTCTTGAACAGCTCTATCTGCGAATAACATATATCTTTACAAATAGGTTAGGTTCTACCTACCTTTTAGAGCCTTCCAAGCCAGGAAGAGATCAGTAATCACATGGATGTCACTTTGTGGACAATCCTCACAAAAAATACTAGCTTTAACTTTCAACTTTTTCTAGCTCTGTGTTTTACATATTAATTCTTTCTTTTCTTATGGTAACTTTACATACAAGCAAGTGCAATGGGGCTTTAGGCAAGGCAAAATGTTAAATAAACCAAAATCAACTCCCAACATTTATTGAGTCTGCAAAGAATAATGAAGAGTTCACAAAAAGTAGAAGACTTTGAGTAACATCTTTGATGCCCTGTTTTATTAGAAGCACCTAATTTCAAGATGATTCCCATAAGAACTGGCCAATTTAATCTAATATCCTCTGTCTCTATCAATTTATCCAAACATAAGCATCTGCATTCCCAAGCTAATTGTCGGGTGCAAAAGATGGTATTTTTCAGTTTTACCCTTAAAATATCTATATTTTGCATCAAAGGTACGTGTTTTCAGAAAAATAAACCCTCTATACATTTGATTAAAAAAAACCAAACACATTCCACCTTTTTGTTCCAGATGGCAATTATTACTCCTATAAACACCGAGATCATTAGTTTTAGCAACTTGAAAGCTGTTTCAAGTAACTCTCTGTTCCTATTCACAAAGGAAACTTACCTTTGCTTGCTTATCATACAGAGCTTTGTTTTGTTTGCCAGTTCCGAAACTCATCATGAGAAGGGGAAAAAAAAATTTCTTTCTTCTCTTACCCCAAGTATTAGAGGCAAAATATCACAATGCCTTTTGAAGCTTTCAAGCTAAGTAGACTTAGAACCTAACTATAGACAGCAAGCCTACTGAAAGATCTTAGTTCAAAAATTAGAAGTCTTCTATAGTCACACACATGTAAGAAGGTTCTTCTGTCACAACATAGCCAATATGTCACTACACCTTGGTTAGGAGTCCCCAAATCTGAGCTGAAATTATTTATGTGTTCTAGTTAACTGTCAGTTCTGTCTTTGCAAAATCAACAATTCAGTCCGGACCCAAGTTTGAGATTACAGACAAATACCACAAAAGCTTTTCCACTAGTCAAAGTAAAAATCATGTCCGTTTAACCTACACTATTTATCAAGGAAAAAGCTATTTTTAAAAGGATGCAACTGTGACTTAGAAAATAAAACAAGCAAATGGAGCTTTTATACCCCACTCACCTTCCTTTGTACCATAAATACATTTTAATGGAAGAAAGTAGACATCAGCTGCTCAAGGCTTCTGATTCACAAGCTATTTACAGTGCAAAGTTATAGCACAACATTCTCTTGACAAAACAAAATCTTGGATGGTTTCCCTCAAATCACTGCACTCTAAGATGCAGCTATTTCACAAGAGTATCAGCTTGCCCGGCCCAGCGTGTGCACTAGAAGCGACAACCTTGTTAGCCATTTTAGCTCGTGAATCAAAGCCCTTAGAAACCAGCACTCAAATCGTGAGCAAACATTTCTTAGTGCAATAATTCTGCTATTAACTTTAAAGCGTGTATAGATTCTTAAATAATGTGCCTTGACACATTCACAGAATACAGTACCATATAGAAAAAAAAAAAAAAAGGAAAAAAATATATACACAGACTAAGTATCTAATTGGTGTATCTAACATGAGCAGCTGTGAAAAGCAAGAGATACAATTAGTGAATGTTGATGAGCTGGAAAGTGATGCCCTAACTGTACACGAAGTGTTCGCTTTTCCATGAATGAAGTTTGCATTATTCAGTCTTGGAGCATGGAGATCCAAACAGTTTAGCCAAACAAACAAAGTAAAGCCATGCAGCCCTGATGAGACCAAAACTTCTGTACTTTTGACAATGGAAAAATGCAGCAGTGGAACCGGACGGCCTGAGTCATCATGCATTTAAAGCAGTTTAATGAAAGGCAACAGTAGAACTGTAGACTGAATAATACTTACAGGGTTATCAATTTACCTGACCCATAATTTTCCAAGCGGCTAACAATTAAGAAAATACAAGAGATGTTCAATTTATTTTTCTTTATCCATACTGGACAAGAGCATGCCAACAAATGGAGACAGAACATACATTCTTCTACTGCCAAAGAGGGTTAGAACTCCTAAGTTATTTTAACTTCAGTTATTTTAACTGTGCTCTATCAATCAATAGGTAATTTTTCAAAGGTTTTGTTTCATTCAGAGGTAGTGAAGACTTTTTTTTTTTAATAGGGTAGCGGGGGAGGTAACAGGCAGATACTGAATTTTTTCTATGAAACCGTTGTTATAAAATGCAGGCAGCATCTAACAAGCAGCATCGGGTGAGATATCACAGAGAAAAAAAGACAAGTTGACAGTTAAAAAAAAAAAAACAAACTAAAATCTTTGTCATTTCAAAAAAACATCACACCCATCCAGCAGTACAGAAAGACATCAAGTCCAATGTTTGAAAACCTAAACACGAAGTGGTACCACCGAGGCGAAGTGCACACACTAAATGGCATGCTGAAAGGAAAACAGCATTGTGACCACCATGAAGTAATACGGTATCAGAACGTTGCTGGTTTGGCTGAGAGTCATTAACTGACAAAGAGCCATGCTTTCCAAGAGTTTGATCACATGCTCACAAGAGACGTTTTGCCAAACCACCGCATAGGCACCAAGTACACAGTTGAGACCACAAGCCCATTTAACAGTTAGGCACACAGTTCATTTTGAGCACAGACTTCAATTAATGGGGACAAGCACGTGCTTAGTTCTAGGCACATGAGTAACTGTTCCAAAGACTGGAGGCTTAAAGAAGTCATCACGTTCTTCTGTAGTGAGCCAGACATCAGGAAAAGGTCTCAAATGAGTTGTGCATGTCTAAGTCATACTCCTGAGAATTATTTCATTCTAGCAAATTTAATTTAAGAAGTTGTTCACTTGTCTCCACCCACCATCTCCAAAGAACAGTCAGCCCAGATAAAAAACAAAAGAAAACTGCAAAAATAAAATGTGCACGTCAGTCAGGCGGAAAATGATCATTACTATGAAGTGCTAATTTTGAGATCACCGATTTTACAGTAAAGTCTAAGCAAAACTGCTTATTTGCACTCAGGTGGACTTGCTTCAGAGGATGAGCCCCACTAGGACCTCTCTGGGTTCCATACAAAACTCTACCCTTATGGAGGATTTTTTTCCTCTTCTGTCTCAGTCTGAGGCTCATCTTTCTAACAGCTTCCTTGTTCTGGAAAAGCAGCAGGACTTGGGCATACATAGTGAGGATGTCAACTTGGCTGCTAAAACTCCCCTCTACGTTCTGATCATGACCAGCATTCACCACTTCAGCCTCCTGCTTTTTTGACATCCACATACCCACTGCCAGTCCATCTTAACAGTCCTCCAGAACTGTAAGTCTTACCACATCACTTCTCTGCTGATGTTTCTGATAACTCCTCTTTTCTACCGCAGACAGACTGTTGTTTTGACACCTACACCAGTTGCATATTTTTGATCACCTGACTTTTACTGAGCTTCTCTGTTACAATAACCTGGTGGTTGCTATTTCATTTTTCTCGCTATTGACACCTTTGCAGCTTTCTGGAGGTAAACCCAAGAAGAGTACAGATTCATCCCTCTCTTCCCATTTAGATCCCTCCCACTTGCTTCCTCCCTTGAGCCCAGCCATCAGTTACAGTCATCCATCACCACAGACCAAATTTCACTGATTATGATGGCGCATTCTCACATTGTTGATGCTCTAAAGCCAAAACGCTAATTAAAGGTAGGAAACTTAGAAGACCTTCAAGTCACGTTAGCTGAATAACACCTTTTGATCTCAGCATCTGTTAACTGCTCAAAAGCCATGAATCAATTCTGCTGTCCTTTACCAGTTAGCATCTTTCACACAGGTAAAAGCAATTGTATTGGGCTTGCATGCCAAAGTTTTGGTAGTGCGGGGGGCTACAGGGGTAGCTTCTGCGAGAAGCTGTTAGAAGCTTCCCCTATGTCCAACAGAGCCTATGCCAGCCAGCTCCAAGACAGACCTGCTGCTGGCCAAGGCTGAACCCATCAGCAATGGTGGTCGCACCTCTGGGATAACATATTTAAGAAGGGGGAAAAAAACTGCAGCAACAAACAGCAACAGAGAGAGGAGTGGGAATATGTGAGAGAAACAATCCTGCAGACACCAAGGTCAGTGAAGAAGGAGGGGGAGGAGGTGCCCCAGGCACCGGAGCAGAGATTCCCCTGCAGCCCATGGTGAAGACCATGGTGAGGCAGGCTGTCCCCCTGCAGCCCATGGAGGTTAACAGTGGAGCAGATATCCACCTGCAGCCCATGGAGAACCCCATGCCAAAGCAGGTGGGTGCCTGAAGGAGGCTCTGACTCCATGGGAAGCCTGAGCTGGAGCAGGCTCCTGGCAGGACCTGTGGACCCATGGAGAGAGGACCCCACGCTGGAGCAAGTTTGCTGGCAGGAGTTGTGACCCCGCGGGGGACCCACGCTGGAGCAGTCTGTTCCTGAAGGACTGCACCCCATGGAAGGGACCCACGCTGGAGCAGGGGAAAAGTGTGAGGAGTCCTCCCCCTGAGGAGGAAGGAGCGGCAGAGACAACGTGTGATGAACAGACCACAACCCCCATTCCCTGTCCCCCTGCACCTCTGTATGGGAGGAGGAGGTGGAGAATTCAGGAGTGAAGTTGAGGCCGGGAAGAAGGGAGGGGTAGCAGACGTTTTTTTAAGATTTAGTTTTTATTTCTCATTACCCTACTCTGATTTGATTGTTAATAAATTGAACTAATTTCCCCAAGTCGAGTCTGTTTTGGCTGTGATGGTAATTGGTGAGTGATCTCTCCCTGTCCTTATCTCGACCCACAAGCCTTTCATTATATTTTCTCTCCCCTGTCCAGCTGAGGAAGGGGAGTGATAGAGTGGCTTTGGTGGGCACCTGGCATCCAGCCAGGGTCAACCCACCACAGCAATGCAAAAAAACATGACATTATGACAAATACTACAATGATTATTCTTTAGCATGTGACTAAAGTCCAATGACACATCTCTTTTATTCAACTCTCAGCACATCCGTCAGCATCAAGAACTCTCACTAGGCCTATACAACTCAGATAAATATACTGGGAATTTAAACACCGTTCCTATTCTGTTGTAAAATCTTTTGCCGAGTGTCATAACCAAAATTTCGTTTGGATTCAAAGTAAATAAAGTCAGAATTTTCCCTAGCCCCAGATAAACTAGATTAATTCTTTAATTGCAAGCATAGAATACATTTAGAGGTGGAAGAAACTGCCCAATTCACTATTATTAGCTATTAGTCAGTTATTATTAACTTTAAATTGGCTAGGAAAATCTTCTGCATACTCACTTCAACACCCCCTGCACCACTGGTGAATATAGTATGGGAGGAGCACAGCAATATTGCTTCTCTGCCCTCCTACTCAAGACAAGTTCTCCTACATTTTTCCTTAGTGCCTTTTTTCCCTTTGAGACACACAAACACATACTTTTACACAAATGAGGGAAGGGACAGAATATCGGAAGTTAAAACGAGGAACAACAAAGTGGCCCCAACTTGTTTTTTAAAAAAAAAAAAAAAAAAAAAAAAAGAAAGAGAGAGAGAGAGAGAAGAAAAATGTAAAAAATACAGTTATTGCCAAAAAAGACCCCTGCCGTTTTACCTACTGTAGTAATAATTCTCAGCCACAATATACCTCAGAGCCAGGAAGGACACATTACCAGATCTCTGCAGGTTGTAGAGACTCATTAACAAAAGCACATGAACTGGAAAACATTCCAAGGAGGTTATTTATGCAAGTGCCAAAATCAACACACCAGTTTCACCAGCGTTCCAGTGCCAGGGTGGGATTTCAATACCAAAGAGTCACCAGGCAGGTCTTTCAAGTTTAAGGGGAAAAACAGTTGTAGCTATGAACAGGTTTAGACATTCTCAGTTCTTGCTGAAGTTTGTTTCGTCACTCAATTCAGTGAGAAAGGGATCGAGCCGCAAGATGAGATACTGAAGATTAAATCAGTCAGTGACTCAAGTCTTGGTCAGACATTCAGCTGTTCCACGTTTTACCTTATATATCGGCACCAGATACAGAAGAACCTTTGAACCAGGAAACTCTGAAGGAGTATTTGCATACAAGCTCCTCAATAATCCCAAGTCAAGAAATCTTACACCAAAAGGTAGAGACTGGTTTTACAAGTGTGCATTGAAACAATCTGGCAATGTAATTGTTTGACAGGCTGACCCAAAATCCAATCCTAGTAAACTGCTAACAAAAAAAAAAAAAAAAAAAAAAAAAAAAAAACCACAAAAAACACCAAACCCAAACGACAACCCCAAACAAACTGCAAATCCACCAAAAATACCCCCACACCACCACAAAAAGGCTAGAACTCATAGATTATCTCACTAGGTTATATTACAGCAGGCACATAATTTCTGCCATCATGTCTATGAAAGCTCTCTTTGCCACAGGAATAATTCTGGAGGGAAGGACAGAGACACCAGCAAGTAGATATGATGTTTTTTACATGTACTCTTCTCCTTAGTACGGTCCCATTTTTTCTGTACACATTACCAGACTGTGTCTTTGTCCCTCTCCAACAGAAACCAGTAAAGGCCTGTCCCACACCCATTTCTTATAAGAATGAAGACCACAAATGCACAGCTGTTCTAGCACTCTGTAAGGCAGAGAAAGAACAAGAGAAAGTAGGAAGGAAAAGAGGGAAGGGAAAAGAGAGGAAGATATCGAGCAAGAATATCTGCAGTGCACACTGTACTTCCGCATCTGACTGCTTCTGTGAAGGGGGAACCAGTGTACAAGCAGTAATACTGACTGATGTGCAAAGGTCCGAGACCCCAATCTTTGCCATACTATCTCAGGAGACATCTTAAGCAACACACAGCAAGGAGGGGTGCTGAAAATTACTGCTGTCAGAAGCTCGTGCCTGGCTTTGAATATTAATTAGTCAGTTTGAGATGAAAATAAATGGAAAAGATGGTATGCTTTCTCACTGTCTAGCAGAACCTTCCAATAGACAGAAAAAGGGTTACACATTTTTCAGTTTTCCTTAAGTATTCCACCAATGTGTTTTCTATTTTTTTTTCCAAGTCAGTAATGATGAAAAAGAAAATGGAAATTGAACATTTTACCAAGACACCAAATCGTCCCTTCCTGCCATCCAAAGGGAAACTCAGAATTGGGATCTTTGCCATTATCAGCACCCCTGAAGCTGCTCCTGTGGATGCTTTGTGTAATGGCAAACAGTACTTGTTACACCTGTGCACTCTGTTTACACAGAGCATTTTCTTTTAGAGCTATGAAATGTGACTCTTCACTGAATTCCTCTGAATTTTAACGAGAAAAGTTGTACTACAGAAATGTTCACGTTTGGTTTAAAGCAAAAAGCTACTGGTTAAGGAAAATACTACACAAAGAAAATGCAGCTCCAGGAACACAAGCAGAGAGCAGTACTTTTTTTTCTGTTTTCGAAACTAGCATTTCAGCATTGTTAGAAAGCAATCTAAAGACTTTGAGGGAAAAGTGTTTTATTGCACAGCCTAAGCACAAGGAATTGAAACTGAAACCTGAAAAACTGAAACTGAAAAGTCTCGTTAGCTTGACGGTAGGTTCTGCAATACATACTTATTCACAGTATTTTTGAGATAAACCATCAGTTGGTTTTGCTTTCTATTTGTTACCATTACCAGCTTGGAATTCAAATCCACCGATCTAGAGGGTGGAGGAGAACTGACTTCCTTTAAAAATAAAAAAGAAAGGATTTTAAATATCCACAGAGCAAAACATACTTTAAAGAAACATTCTGGAAATCTTACGTTAAACATAATTTCAAAGTGTTTGCTCTAATGAGAAAGATACATAGCTGTGGAGATGTTTACAGAAAAAAAAAAAAAAAATCTATTTCAAAGAAGTGGATGCCAAGGATGTCTGCTTCCTCTGTTTCTCTGCCAAGCTTCCTGGGAACCACCCTCTCCCATCTTTATCTCCTAGACTTTCTGCAACTCCCCAGCTCACCTCATTCCAGATACCACCTTCCATTTCCTCATCACCCACCTTCTCCAAACACAGACGCATCCCTGACTTTAACCCACCCCTTCTGCAGGTGTCCCCTCCCGTCTCTCTCACGTGCACTATGTTCTCCGCACACATTCTTGTTCTTCACTTCACCCTTGGATATCCCCAACTCCTTCACCAACTGGGCAACACTTTCCACATCTGAAACCCATTTCTGCTTACAAGTCTCCAGTTTCTTGTTCAGTATTCATCCCTTTATTGTTCTGCACCAAGCCCTTGACTCTGTTATTCCCCAAAAACAGACAATCTCCATAGTCACCCTGCTTTACCTGCTTCTGAAGCTGGGCCTTCTCCTCTCACCCGCTCTTGTCCCTGCTCCTTCCAAGCCACACTGCTCACCCCCTCATGCACTGTGTCCAATACATCAACTTAATTAACTAAGAAAAGTGCTTATACACTACATAAGCTATTAATGGCCAATCTGGAAATGAAGTTTATCAGTAAAACCTTACAGGCTATAACAAACTCAGAGCAATTCTGCTTAAAGGTGGACTAGACACAGAATTGTATGAGTCTCAAGTACAGATAGTTTAGGACACCTGTGTAATGTATTAAATTAAGTTCTTTGTAAAGACATGGGAAGTTTTCTGCTGAATGAGCACATGATCAAAATTGCCATCACATCCCAACCCAGAAACACGGTCCTGCCTCTTGCTAGCATTTATGCAACCCGTCTGGGTACGCCCTCTGCAATTCTCTGTTCAGAACCAGCAGCACCTCAGCAGAGGAGACACTGTCCTGCTAAGGAGCTGCAGTACTCACATCTTCTCTTCCCTCTCTCACCTTCCCCCCCATCAAACATACACTTATAAGCCAATCTGTAAAGGAGCAATAAGGGCTACCATGAAGCCCCGATTGGGTGACCGACCTATGGCAGCTCAGACCTGGACCACTGGAATTGTTGCTGCCAGTGCCACAGCAGCATCCTCTGCTCAATCCCTCCTCTTCAGACCATCGGCTCTTCCCCACCTCCCGGTTCCCAGCCACTTTGCTTCCTCCTCAAACTTCCTCCTCGAGCTGTCCAAGCTCTGTAAGTAAGCGGGCCCGAGCAGAAGTGTGTGCTCACCAGCCAGAGCTGACCCTCCTCTCAATTCCCATCCATCGGCTCCCACCTGAGTACATACCCCTTCTGCTCCTGAAGTGACTGAAAGTAGTGAACAAAAGCTACGACCTCAGAGCCACATGTTAGAAACAGATAGGAAAATTAAGGGGGAGAATTACTTGTAAAAAAATTACAGAGAAACAGTAGGGCAAACAGAACCAAGTCGCAGTCCCATGCTCCAATCACAGTACGCTGCTTCCCCCAGTCTCTTTCCAGAATTTACTGCTGAACTAAACTTGTAAGGCCTTCGTTATATTTAGTTTCACAACAGAAATTCTAGCCTCATTTCATTCCATATACTGTTACAATAGACAAGAAGTCCTAGTGATCATAGCTGTAAGATCTGAGGTATCAATGATCTTGGTCACATCAGGTCCTCATATTTATAGGCAAAAGTAGTCCCAAGATCTCCAAAACCAAAAAGACTGTCAAAACAGTCTCTGAATCATTTTTCAGAATATGAAACCTTCTCTTTGCTATTGCTCGCAAGAGTGTAAGGTGAGGAAGACTCCAGCAGTATTTTTAAAGTACCTGCAGAAGAGGCATATTGATGTTTAAATGCATTCACTCTACCAGAACTCCCAGTCTTCAAGTAGTGCTGGACCTGACACCCACACTGGGAATTAGTAGGTACAAGCTAATTAGATCCAAGCCTTCTTGTTCAACTGCAAAGACATTTTGTACTTCCAAGCCACCAAATCACCACAGCTGCTGTTCAGATTTACGCTGTTCAGATGTAATGGACAAGTTTCTGGTTGTGATCGGTTTGGGAAGAATACCCAGTAGATCAAAGCTGCCTGCTACTTCTTGTAGGCATTTGAAATCAAGAGTTTTCTGTTTGTATAATCACATCTGTGAGAGTTAATTGCACAAAACTTACCTCTTTGGGCAGAGATGTTAATTTGTTTCTATCGGCATTCAAATTGTTCAGCTTCTTTAGTTTTCCAATGCTCTTCGGCAATGACTGTGCCAACAAAAATAAAACAATATGCAAACAGAATTTGTAAATTCACAGAGTCAGAACAAAACTTATCCCACTTTAAAAATGAATTAATAGACTGATCCATTTTTAAAACTGCAGTGTAGTTAACCCTCATTACTACCAGGCCTTCCAAAGGAGACCAAAGGTTTTACCTTGCAGAAGAAATGTCCAGGAATGTCAGTTTCTAATACAAATTCAGTCATAAGTTATCTCTGCACTAAGATGATAGATGCACAACAGCTGTGTCCAGAAGCATGTACGCAAAATGTCCATATTACCTAACTTTAGGCTCCCTAAATAGCTAATTAAGAGGCAAGCTTCTAACTTAAGTGCTATAAACTGACCTCCGGAGAGGCATCTTTCCAACAGGCTTAAGCTCCTAACTCAACCAAGCACCAACCTAACTTAAGAAATGCTCAAACCTAGATTTTTTTATAAACATTTCTACTCTCCAAGTGTCAGTGTCCTGTGACACAGCGGTTTCAAAATAACGGAACGAAATACCTAATGGAAGGAAGTCTGAGATTTTATTTTAATTGACCACATATCATACTTAATACCCGGCTGGAGCAGATCAGCAGAGCAAGGAACAGTACAACAGCAGCTCTGCAGTGCTTAGGGCTTCTATTCAGTTCCAGCAAGTCTGATCCAGATAAGGCACAGCAAAAATTGGCAACGATACAACGTGGCACAAACTCCACATTATAAACACAACAAAGTAAATGACACCTGCACTCCAGGTGCTTCAATTCCCTTACTGATCATGGAAGATTCAAGAGTGAATATGTAATTGCTTAAGCCTTTGGAAGGGAGGATTGTTACTACACACAACTTGATCTTCAGCATTCATTTAAAAGGTTAGAAATAAGATGCATTTAAAGGAAACTCGCTACTTAACAGCGGTAATGGTGAGTAACCTTATGAGCTAAGTGATTCAGCCATTTGAGCAGTCAGGACCATGCTTACCTGCAGTTGGTTTTCTGTTAGAACTAGTTCAGTAAGGTTTTCGCAGTCTCCAATTGAATCCGTTAGTTGAATAAGTTTGTTCTGATCAACCTTCAAAATGGAGAGCCTCCTCAATTTTCCTGGACAGAAAAAACCAACACGTTTGTTTAGCTTAGTATCCTCTGATACCTGCTTTAATTACAGAAAATCATTCTGCTGCAAAACTTTTAGAAATCCTCTAACACAATGACCTTTTTTTTCCAGGTAAAAAAAAAAAAAAAAAGAATTCAAGCAGTGCTTCACTTGGCACTCGCACTATTTTTGCAAGTTTATAACATTACTGAATTCATATTCAATATAAATATTCATATATATTTAAGCATATCAAATTGTATTACAGTTGCAATCTGAACGGTACCCCATGTCAATGTCAAGGACATGTCTATCCAAAGGCCTATAAACAGGAGAAAATTATCTATTTTTTCCTCAATTATACAATGTTTATTCATAAGTAGTGTTCAGAAGATCACCTATGCCTACTCAGCCAGAGTAAGAAAGGCTTGCACTGAAGTGACAGCCCAAACTCAAACATGACCAAGGTATCTTTGTCCTAATATAGAACCCAGTTAGTCAGACATGACACCCAAGTTCATTTTTCAGAACAGAAATCAAACTCCTTTGAAGGTCTTCTCCCCAGGAAGGACAAAATACTATTTCAGAGCAGAAAGCTCACCTTGTTCTTTCTTGTATAAGGAAGAATTTTTTTACAGTGAGGGTGGTGAAACACTGGAACAGGTTGCCCAGCGAGGTGGTAGATGCCCCATCCTTGGAAACATTCAAGGTCAGGTGGGATGGGGCTCTGAGCAACCTGATCTAGTTGAAGATGTCCCTGCTCATTGCAAGGGGGTTGGACTAGATGACCTTTAAAGGTCCCTTCCAACCCAAACTATTCTATGATTCTGCTGCTTTGTATCAGAACGATCTCTGGTGCAAAGCAGAGCTGACCCAGGCAGAGCCCAAGACAGAGAATTTGGGAGACATCACTAGCTGCTGACACTTCCATGCCCATCCCCACAATGTCCAAAATAGCTGTAATAGGCTGGCACATCAAATTCCCTGACGATGCTAAATCATGAAGAGATGGTTGATATACACGGTAAGACAGCAACCTAAACAGAAACCCGAGGGTCAGCAAGGAGAAGTGCAGAGATCTGCACCTGGGCAGAATAACCCTGTGCACCAGTACAGGCTGGCAAGTGACGGGTTGTGCAAGAGCCCTGCTAGAAAGGACCTGGGGCTTATGGTGGGCACGAGGCTGAACACGAACAAGCAGTGCGCTCTCGCCATGGCTGGACTATGTTAGGAGAATTAAGGCCAGCAGATGAATGGAAGTTACTATATCCCATCTACTTGGCCACTATACCTGTAAAATCATGCTCAGTTTCATGCCCTGTCCTGCCTTCCCGCCCCCCGACTCCCCAGTTCAAGCGAGATGCTGATGAAGATTCAGTGCAAAGCCATCAAGATGACCAGGGCACATGTGAGCTGAGGCTGAGAGAGCTGGCTTTGTTGACTCCAGCAAAGAAGCAGCCAAGGAGGCATCTAGGAACAGCCCACAACTACTTGAAGGGTAGTTACAGAGATGACAGAGCCAAACTCTTCCCTGCAGTGGCAGGTGAGAGAGCAGTGGCCGCAAACTGAAGGATGGGAGGTCCCAGCTGGACCTCTGGAGAAGCTTCCTCACTGGGAGGTGGTGCAGCACTGACACAGGGTGCCCAGGGGTGCTGGAGCCGCCTCCATTAGGGCCTTTAGAGACTTGGTGAGACATGGCCACAGCTGACCTGACCTACTGGTGTTGGTGAGAGCCCTGCTTCAAGGGCTCTACAGATCCACCAATCCAACCAACAATTCGGTGATCAGCTGAGCTCCTCCCAGTAGCTTCCACAGAGACCAGCGAGGTTCACTTCACCTACAATACCAGATTTTCTCCATTTTGCATAGTAAGTACCAATATTACACAAAAGGAATAAGTACTGTGGTCCTACCCAATTTTCCAAACACAAGTAAGCTATTATATTCACATAAGTAGAAAAATGTGTTTGTTTTTTTTTTTTTTTCTCTTTGTAACAGAATTACATTCAGAAAATGTTACAAAATGCACATGCAAACTAGGCCTGGCCTGAAATGGCCTGGCCCTTTGCAATCGTCTTCCCTAAGAAAGGATCTCCAGTTAACAGGATTCTCAAGAAGCAGCAGCTCCTCTTGTTCACCAGCTGGTGTTAGAGACGAGCTCCCCTCTGGCAGGCTGCAGGGGCTGTACCCTTTCAGAAGGTACAGCTCCATTTCTGATGTACAACTGTACTGGCCAGCTCAGGTCATCAGAGAGCACTGCTATAACTCTCTACCAAACACAAACTAGCCAACTGTAGGACCCACAGTAGTCACCCCACTCCCCCAGGTTTAACTTCTAGAAAAACATTTCTCTTTTCTTAGGCTCATATAGCATATGTAGGGAGGGCGAAGGTCTGCCCATTCTTTTCCACATTCCTGGTTAAACCACATTCCTAAGTCCTCCTTCCCCTAAACCTTTATTTTTGAACAAAAAAAAAAATGCTGGCAAGGAAAAGGCACACTTCTGCAATGTGAAACTCTCCAGAAAAACAGCTGATGAGTAGTAGAGAAACAATGCCTTGCTGACTACTTGTCACAACTACTGCAAGGGTAAAAACATTTACCTTAAAATGGCACTGGTAATGCTTCAGAAAACATTCCTCAGTTATTAAACCTGTTTTAAGGGGTCAGACACAGAAAGGCTGTAGTTTGGATCCTCAAGGGTGAGGATCAAGTAATGGGCTGAAGCTGGAACAGCCTTCCACTGGGTTCAATATAGCATTAATCACATTGTCTAATTGAAGATAATTACACATCCCCACTAAAAAGGATGTATTTTTTGTAGTGATACTGTCAGTCAGTCTTATCAAGTGACCTACAGCATGTTACAAACTAGAATTTTACAATGTTAAAGAGTTATGATGGTGACGTGGACACAGTAGGAACAGAGAGGATATATTAACTTTTATTTTGTTCGGGTAGGTATCAAGGGAAGACCAAAAAAGGATTACAAGGTAGTCATTATGCAGACAATTAAAATGAGAAATTAATAGAGCTATGCATTTCATACTAAGAAGAAAAAAAAAAAAAAAAGCTGAGACAAGCTCATCTCTTGCACAAAAAGACTTCAAAAGACTTGACAACAAATGACTTCCAATTTACGGTGGATTAAATGGTTCTGCGCGATAGCATTCACCTTGTACTTACCAATGCCATCAGGTAAGACCTGAAGTAAATTCTGAGAAACAAGCAAGTCTGTTAAAGAAGTCAGACCACTAATTTCTTCAGGAAGGCATTCCAATTTATTTTCAGAAACATCCAGACAAAGCAGGTTTTTCAGGTTTCCTACTTCCTGCGATACAAGACAAAAAATTTAAGTCATGCCCAAACACGTAACAAAGCAATTTGAAAAATTTACCATCGCAATGAAATTCCAGAAAGAACAACAATTCTCTCCATGACCTCTAAATTGGCCATTCGTTGTATGACCTCTAAATGCAGAAAAAAGTAAATAATTACATCTTACATATAATAAACCAACCATGTGATTCCATCAGAGTTTCTTATTCTAACTATTAAGACTGGCTTCCGCAGTCAGACAAGGTATGCTGAGCACACCCAGCCAAGCACCAGCCAAAACTGGAGTGTTCCTCAAGTAAAGACTGCAAAGTTGTTTTTTCAGAACTACAGATTATCAACCTCCACGTAATTAAAGTCTGCCCCTCCCAATTAACCCTAGGCAAATTAGGATTAGTCTCTCCTGGCTGATACAGCAACATGCCATGACATCTAGGGATTTCATATCTTCACATCTCCCAACTGCAACAAATGTAGAAATAGGAATTGGGAGTGTTGCTCTAGCAAGCATATTTGAACTGCCAAGTTATACTGCCATCATCTACAATTATTAATGATTACTTAATTTTTTACAATGGTAACCCACCAATTAGCTTAAATCTGATGGAGAAATACTTTTGTCCCTATTAACCATCAGAGCACCCTCCCATTCCCCATGGACACAGACACCCCTGTACACGCTCTAGAATAGTTCTCATTTTAGTCATCCAAATCATCTTTCAGAGAACAGAACAGCTGGAGCAGAAGTGTCCTTTACTTCTACATATATGAAATTTTCATACAGTGACAGCCTTGATCCTAACTCGCAAGATCAGTCCTTTTATTTTGGAAATGTTTGCCTCTCAAGAGGATCTTTCATTAAACACACACACACACCTCTTACCCTACAAGTTCATCTTTTGGACATTAGACAAAATACACAATAATTATCAGCTTCAATAAAAACAGCTGCTGAAGTCACACTTGATCTTTTATGAATGATTATCAGTGTTTAACTATATCTACTTTAAAAATTATTAGGCCAAACCAACAATGACAACAAAGTCAACAGAGACCACTAAACTGTAACTGATTTCCAAGTTACACTGTTGACAACGACATCAATACAGCAAACAACAGCAAAGTGCATGAGGAACAGGAGAAAACAGGTTTTGACTTGGCTCTAAAGGAAAAGGAGGGAAAAGAAACCATCCCACATGTTATCACAGTTCTTAAGAAAGGGAATTTTGAGTGCTGTAAGCTTTAAATGCTAAGGCCCCTCACCCCATGACTGATGTCAGATGGGGGTGAGCCTGCATAAATCTAAATTTCTATTTATGGCAACAGTTCTATTATTGTACTTCTCCCAAACACTGTATTTGAATAGAAGAAGATGACTGCCAAAAAGCAATGATTCATCCTCAAAACTGTCAAAACTGCAATTTAAATAGATACAAAAGGTGAGGGTTAGCTCAGTCTACTAGTGGCTTCCTGATCATTGGGCCAGGACTGCAAGCAGAGGATGTGTCATCCTGTAAATTGAACAATGTGCCTATTAGGAAACAATTCTTTTGTCAAAATGTTTAAAAGAAAATGTCTGACAACATATGATATCATGTACAATCCCTTGCAGAGGAACTTATTAAAAGAAAACTCTTACACATACAAAACTAAACCCAGGCAACGTGAACCAAGGGAACTTCGATTTAAACTGCCTCCCTTTAGGTATGAATAAAAAGGTTTTCTTTTAAAAGCATCTTCAAAACAGTATCAGTAGAGCTCATCTTTACCTGAGGTATTTCAGCTAATTGGTTTCCATCCAACCAGAGGTCTTTAAGATTGAAAAGTGCACCAATTGTGTCTGGCTATAACATAAAAAGTAATAACGTTAAGTAGCATAGGAGCGTCAAGTAAAAATGAAATGGCCACCCCGTAATTACAGTCTGAGTAAACCAGTCCTTACTCCAAGCAGTATTTAGAGGTACCATGGTTAAATGCAGCAAGGGTGACTGTAAGCATCTGCAAACTCCATCATACAAATTAATTGTTAGAGCTTAACAAGCTACCATACTTCAACTGGCATGCACTAACAAATTGCATACACACTCAATTTACTGCAAATCCAACATTTAATTGAGTCAGCTTAAGGGAGATGACGTATCTTTTGGTAGATCTATCTGCCACAATGTCAGACACTGCAACCCTCAACAGTTTGCCTCAGCCTTTTCCCAAAGATTCCTACTCCCACCCTGGGAATAGCTGAGCTTTCATCTGTGCTCAGCCCGTCCAGCTCCCTACAGAAGCCCATGTGTTCACTGTAACTGCAAGTGCAGGCAAGAGTTTGTGCCCTTCCACTCCTTTTTCTTTCTGTAGAAAAGGCTGTGCAGTGCTCTCATTTTCTAGAAGTCAGCTGCAGTTTTTTGGGTAAAGTAATATTGTACTGAACAAGACTAACCAGATATGAGAAGCACCAACTCACTGACAAAATTCATCTGTATGTATAAAAACACTCTCCCTCCATACATTTGTCTTTCTTCAATTTTGGACATCCTACAACCTATTTAATCTAAATGATGCATAAAACAAGACCAACACGCACTTTCAGTGTCATGTTCTCTTACCAAGTGATATAGTTCATTGTTTCCTAAATCAAGTTCTTCTAGTCGCTGCAGCTGGGCAAGTGATCTGCGAGATAAGTCAAAACAAAACCACATCAGACTAAACCAACAGAAACCCCATGTATTTGAATGAGCTCATTTTACTGAAACTCATATTTCAAATTACAACGTATTGTAGACAGATAGTTATTTTACTGGGCATAGACTATTTGCAGGAATGTCTTACTGAAAAAATAATTTGGTTTGTCAGTATAACTGTATGAAAACAGCATGAAACTTAAAACTTAGTATAGGCAATCAAATCATTATTCTTTACTTTAACCATCACTCCCTCAGGGTGGACAATGCCACATAGTTTAGTACAGTTGGTTAGATTTATTTTTAGGGGGAATTTACAGTTACACAACTGGATAAAAATTCCCCATAGTGATCACATTAACAGTGTGACTCAAGACTCAATAAATCCATCATTTATCTTCTCAACGTGATCTATCCATTTCTGAACTACTTCAGGTTGGATTTGAGGATGCAAACAGAGGGGAGCCCAAAAGGATGTAAAAGAAGTTCTCTGAACATGAGCAGACGCAGAGGGCCATCCTTCTACTTCAAAAGCAGCCTGTTGTAGAGCTCTTGGTTACCTTCCCCAAAGCCGCAGTAGCACAAAAGCCAGCAAGACTCGTCAGCTACATTACTGACAGTCAGAATTTTCCAGGAGCAATAAAATTGTCAACATTTGTGACAGGTTCGTTCTGACACCGCATGGCAAAACCTAGCTAGCAATTCATATCTTCTGACCACTGACATTTAAAGTGCCTTGTGGCTCACAGCTATAAACAGCCACAACCGAGGTACTGGGTAGACTGACAGGAAAAAAGGACCCCAAAGCAACTGGGGAAGAGACTCTGATTAAAATAGGTTAAATCTATTACAGTATCTATTAGATTATCCAAACAAGCAGAACAGGAGTCACCAAAACTCTTGCAAGAAGCAGCCAAGTGGTGAAGGAAAGAAACTCCTTCACTAGAGAAAGAAGAGGCTTCTTCCAGGCAGCCAAAAAGGATCCCCAAAATATAAGACACCCAATTAATCTTACAAAAAACCACCAATTCCTCTGCCACAATACAGACAGCACAGACACATCTAGATATCTTTTTTTCCCCCCAAAATCATGGTGGGTGGAGTCAGACTTCAGATATCAGTAGGCCTAGTTTGCCACCAAGGCTTTGATCTCCAGGTTTTGGAAGCTTTTGGTTACTTAGCCCTGAACACGAACACTTATTTAAATGCTATGAAGGTCTAGAGTGGAAATCTCTGAGATCCTATTACCCTACTTTCACAGTTATGAAATTTCAGCGTGAAAACAACCCAAACCACCACTCCCACTTCCAATGCGCTCATTCAATGCGTGCAGAAAGAAATGTTTGGTGCTGCTGTATTTTACACAGAATATTTTTATAGAGCAAAACCAATTGACACAGACTGCAGGCTCCTGCTACTAACCACGTATAACTAGAAGTAACGGATGTAACTAGGTGTTGCTAAAACAAAGCTGTATCTTATACATGTTGTCAGTTGGCACTGAATATTTTTTTCTAGCTGTCATTCAGTTTCATATGTTAGCAGATTTTAAGAATAAGAACATTTTATGTTAGTATAATCAAACACATGAAATGTCACTTACTCGGGTAAATATGTCAGCAAATTTTCTCTAAGTTCCAGTGAAGCCAGGTTATAAAGGCTAAAAGGAGAAAGAAAAAAAAAAAAAAAAAAAAAAGAACAAACCACATTTTAATGCAATCTTACTTTTTATATTCCACACTTTCAGAAGAAAAATATGTGTTCATGTGTTTACACAGTTTAAAACAAAATTGCTGTGAACTGAAAGACAGCATACAAAGACTGGAAGTTTTTGCTTGTTTCTCTGTGATACTTCAACACATTAAAGCTAGAAAGTAAACAGACAAAACACAAATTTCCATTTGTTAAAAGGTCAGTAGTTGCAAGTTACTCAACAGAGTGTATTCATATGAATTCATATGAATTGCGTTTACTTACTCGCTTTCAGAATCTGGCGTGGGCTACCAAAGTTACAGAGCACCAGGTAAACCCATGGCTGTTCCAACGACAGCGTGCTCATTACTGTAAGTGACATTATGCTTCTAAGCGGCTCACTTACTCCATATCCCAGGCTTTTCCTAACATCACCATAGCAACATTCAGATTTTTCAGGGGTTTATTTATGACTAAATGGAACACAGAGAGTCATACATTATCCCAACACTATAATCTGCTCTAATCCTCCAGCATCCCAGGGAAAAATAAAAATCAAATACAGTTAACTGCAAATAAGTAGTTTCCTACAACAGAATATGTTCTGTCCTGGTGTGCAGAGAAGAGGGACGGTGTGCTAGGCCTTAAATAAAATCTATATTAAAAAAGGAATTCCACTAAATTTGAAACACATGTTAAATCTAAACCCAAAATGTTTTTGTTTGTACACCTTAGGAAAAAAAAACAAGCCCATATACTCAAACCACATAAAACTGTAATATTTATTTTCACTTTAAACGATACCAATATATTGAATTACAGGATCATTAGTTAGCCCCAGTAAAAAAGCAGCTGATAACCTGAATAAAACTAAAGAAACACCTTCATCTTGTGACTCCAATACTCCCTAAGCAGGGAAAACAACATAACTGATCTAATGAGTCATTAAAGGGGAAAGAAGATTTTTCATGGATTGATTTTGGATGGTGCCTGAAAAATACATCCTTATTTCAAGCACCTATTTCATACTGCATTCAGAAAACAATGAATAAAATCTCACAGGAGCTTTGATTATGGTCTCAGCAGTCCTCTCCAGCTTTTAAAATAAGCACATTTTACCCCATGGGTTCTGTATTCCTCCAGAAGAAATACAGTTAAAACATGCCACATAGGTGAAGATATTTTAGTAGAAGCCTATTACAAATTCAATTAGAAGACAAGTAAGAATAATTCAGCTACTGCCACTCAAAATCATTTGACAGAAACAAGGTAATAAGGAAGCCATCGTTCCAACAACACAAGAGAAAACTCTCACATAAAATTTTTAACACTATAAAACACAAGTCAAGATGCAACACGGTATCTGACATCTTCATGGAAAGCAAACCAGTGGAGGGGGAGAGGGAAGGGGCGATGGAGAACTGTTTCTCTCCGAGAGGAACGTGGGTCTGCTGTTACTCACATTGCCACCCACAGACTGCCATTACATTTTTGTTTACAGGTTTTCTAGAAACCTATTCCAATCTTTCTTTGTTTTTTGCACTTTCTCTTCAAACTCCTATTAGGTGAGGCCCATGATTCACTTTTATCAAGAGAATACAAAAAGGATGCGCACACTGCCAAGCTGCCTTGTAATCTTGTGTTTACAGATCACCCCACATCTACTTATCTCCCTCCCCATCACGCTGAAGTGTCAATGAGTAAAATGGTGCAATCTCTTAATTTCTCTTCTTACATCAGACACCACTTTGGCTGTGGTTAAACAGAAATCTTTCTCAGCAAAACCACGTTCAGCAGCAAGAGCTTGGGAACCACCATCTTAACCAGCCTCATCATATCATTAAACTGGGGCAGGCCAGTGAATCAGCTCAGGGAATTGATCCTGCTTAAAAATAACCCAGCAAAAAGAGTAACACAGATCCCTAATACAACATAGAATAAATCCCCTTAAACACCTGGGCCAGTACAACTGCCAAAAAGGTGCAAGGAAGGCATCTGTACTGCCGAAGCCAGCAGCGCTGTAAGGACTCACAGGGTAGCTGTGCCCTTGTGGGTGCCCACCAACAGCTGTCTTTGCATCCAACCGCGTACCATGCATTTCGGAGACTGGCTGTGGCCGATGGCAGTCACAGGCTAGGTTCTCTTCTTACGGGAGTCAGCTACCTGCGGGATTAGGTTTTCATCTCTAATGACACAGCTTTCTGGAGCAGAAATGCTTTATTCTTCAGCTATTCTCACCCACAGCATGCTTACAACTATAACTCTACCCTGGAACAAAACAAAGACACTGCCCTCCACCCCTTGAAACTATCCTTTCTACTTCTTACAAGGTCTTGAGTCCAAACCCAATGTAAGCAGGCCCCAATAGGCAAAATGAAGCTTCCCACCAAGTAATGTAAAATAGAGACGAAGTCTATGAAGTTTATACCAGCAAAGCTGCCCCATTAGACTGAAGTATTATGTTTAAGGTGGATCCATCCAAAAGAGAGGCTAGAAAGTGAGAGGAAATTTTTGATTCATTACTCTTAAATTTCAACTAGTTACAGAAGCGGCTCCCAGCAAACTTATGTGCTGCAATTTAAAATGGGAAAATGTGACAGTTATCATATAAAATAGCATCATATAAAAGGCACACTGATGTACTGAAGCACCAATCTCCGATACATTAGCAGAATGAGCAGAAATATAGCTCTTGCTTAAATTTACCAACAGGTTCTTAACACCTTGTATGTTCACAAACATTTTTCTGTTTTTAAGGTATGTTAAGAAACAGGATTTTTAGTCATTTGCAAGAAAAATCCTACATTTCTTGCTATTTTTCAAATATGTTTTCTGATTTAATAACACATTCTCTCCAGAAAGTGTACTTCTTCCTCTTCTCAACTACAAACAGAGATTTTTCACAATATACTAAAGGAAATCATTTCTTCTTTTCCCTCTGCCCTTAATTTTATCAGTGCACTGTTAGTCAAGAGTCTTTCTGAAGTCTCTGAAAGGAACTAAAGGAAGCCATACTTTAATGATTTCAGTGTCTTTCCCTAATCCTAATCTTCATCTAGGAGAGAAAACCAGTCATAGGAGGTTACCTGTTTCGATCCGTAAAACACAAAGGCAACAGCAATCTAGCCTACTCAGACAGGACACACAGTTCCATCGGCAGCTGTTCACCAGCTGCATTTAGAAACACAAACGCACCATAGAGCATCGCAGGCTGCTCTCCACCACAGACAAGCAGTCACCGCTCCCCACAAAAAACCCAACAGAAAACGTACAAGCAAAATGTCATCTATATTCTAAAGGAGAAAGAAAAAAAACAAGAAAAAGACCAAAAAACCCCTAAGTACTTTTCCAAGACTACTATTGTAAGAAGCTATTTCACAGAAGCTTGTAAAAAGCATTAATACTGTAATAATTCTCACCGCAAATGCTACCACACACACCTCGAACACTGAGCACGTGTGTGAAATTACGGAGCACAAGGCAACAGCCAAACCAGGCGGAGGATGCAGTATCCGAAATAATTACAAAGTTTTCCATCTCAGTGTTCCAGAAGACTTCAGGTGTAAGGGTGGAACCAAGTCAAATTGAAAGGTACGACATGGCTAAAAATGTCATTTTCAGTACAAACCAGATACACTTATTCAGTGCTGTATCTAAAGTAACTGTAGATATTGGTATTCATCATGTGAGCTAGAAGAATGAAAAGAAGAATGTGAAATCAGTAACTGAGAACAAAACTAATGGCAACAAAGCAGTTCATAAATGCTGGAAGTGTCTTTCTTGAGCGTTCCTGTCAGGATTTGAGAGAGAAACTCGCAATCCAACATGGTCTACAGACAGGGAACACCACAAATACTCCTTCATGTCAACCATAGTGGTCTCCTCCAAAATAAGGGTAAGACTAGAACCAGCTGCTAAGATTGGAACAAAAGCATGTTCTGCCAAAGCAAGTCACTGTTTCTTTGGATTAATTACAAAGAGATTATCAGTAGCAACATGCCCTACAAAACAACCATTTCAAAAGCAGATGACTCTCTGGACAAGAGCAATTTAAAACAACATCAACTGCAGTTAAAGAAAAAAAAAAAAAAAAAGAGACAGAGAGACATGTTCCCTGGTTACCTTGGATGAAATTACATTTTCAGTGTACCACATACATTAAATATATGAGTTATCCTAGTGCTTTAACTTTATCAGGGACAGCTGCATCATTCCCCTATTCAAGAGGGCAGAAAGTCAGCCTTAAGAGTGACAGTAGACAACACTATACATCCCATTTTTATCCCAATCCTATTTTTATCCCAGTCCCTGCAACAGGACTGGGAGCACCCAAGCTGTTGGAGTACACCAGCACTGTGCTTTCCTCAGAAGCCTTTAAGATATATGCTATTTTCTTGTGAAAATGAAGTTAAAAATACAAAGGTAGAAAGAGAAATGTGGAAAAAGCTACGAGAAAATAAAAGACAGATGATAAAAGGACTAATACAAAAGCTAAAGGTGTTTAGTCATTAAAACCTGGACAACAGCCTTCTCTTATTTGAGTAATAAAAGTCACACATTTTGACCTTATGCCAAGAGCACCACAAGCTGAGCATGCAAGACGAGAAGTCAGGCTTTGGGAAACAAGGAAGCAAAGTTGGAAGAGATGAAGATCTGAAGCACCTGCAGAAATGCATGGCCCCATCTGCACCCTTTCCAGCAAGTTTCAGCTGGTATGGGGAATGTAAAATCCCAAATGTAGTTTTTCCTCACGTTTGTAAGACTGTAAAAGAAGGGAAAGACAGGAGAATGGGCACGGTCCCCCTGTTTATACAGAACAAGGGAAGGTCCTACACAATAAGGACGGCTAAGGTGAGAACACAGAACATATTCTGAATTTGGTCTGGTATTACATTTTTTTATGCAGCAGTAGCGATGGTCACAGAACACAGTCCAAGGATGCAGCATACAGAAATGAGATAGAAAATCCACATTCTGGCTACTTCCACCAGTTCCAAAGGACTTCAGTTCACTGGGCCAGCATCTGAAGATTACTGTTACTTTGATAATGCCTGCTTCTGCATCTCTACACAGCACGTACACTTCGAAACGTTCATCGTGACACTAGACTGGCAAGGAAGGGAGTTTAATCTAGGCAACTCTTTCTTTTTTATGCAAAAAAGGAACATGCTAGTTTTTCTGGCTATCAAGGGTCTTCCAAGAGATGAGAAGGTAACTGTGGTACTCTGACAACAGCATACAAAATGCATGAAACTAGCCATATTTAAATATATTACAACCCATCCCCACTGCCCAAATAAAACTACCAGTAACATGTATGACCCTGCCCAGGACACACCAGTTAGGCGACCAGTCACTCATCTGACAGGATCCTGTTAAGCTACTCCCATCCCCCAGGGCTTCCAGCTGCAGACTGACAATTCATTGAGAACCTGACGTTTGGCAGATTTTCTTCCCCAAGGAAATGACAGGGTTAAGCAGGCACCAGGCAGCTCTCAAAATGCCACTTACTCAGACCCTAAGTATTTGAAGGTACAGCATATACCTTTGGGATAGGCTCCTGTTCCAAGTCACTCCCAAAAGAAGCCTCTCTCTCTCACCCTCTCTTCATTGACTGTATCATTGACTGCAGAAGGAGCCTGAAAAGACCAGTCTCCAAACTCCAACTCCTATGCCAACTGTATCCTGGGCTGCATCAAAAGAAGCGTGGCCAGCAGGTCGAGGGAGGTGATTCTGCCCCCTACTCTGCTCTCATGAGACCCCACCTGGAGTACTGCATCCAGCTCTGGGGTCCCCAGAAAAAGAAAGGCATGGACCTGCTAGAGCAGGTCCAAAGGAGGGCCATGAAAATGACCAGAGGGCTGGAACACCTCTCCTGTGAAGAAAAGCTGAGAGAGCTGGGTTTGTTCAGCCTGGAGAAGAGCAGGTTTTGGGAACACCTTATTGCAGCCTTTCAATATATAAAAGGGGCTTATAAGAAAGATGGAGAGAGACTTTTTACCAGGGCCTGCAGTGACAGAACAAGGGACAACAGTTTTAAACCTAAAGAGGGTAGATTTAGACTAGATATAAGGAAGAAATTTTTTACAGTGAGGGTGGTGAGGCACTGGAACAGGTTGCCCAGAGAAGTTGTGGATGCCCCATCCCTGGGAGTGTTCAAGGTCAGGTTGGATGGGGCTTTGAGCAACCGCATCTAATGAAAGATGTCTCTGCCCACAACAGAAGGGTTGGATTAGATGATCTTTAAAGGTCCCTTCCAACCCAAAACATTCTATGATTCTGTGAAATTAGGTGCTTAAACTTGGGTGGTTTCAAGAACTTCTGTAGCACGCACCCCTTTCCAGAGTTATCTACCACTTCAGTTCTTCCCTGAGTCTGCCTTATTTTACCCACAGTTACTATACCTGCCAGCACCACATCCTTCCTCAGTGTCTGAAAAACCAGCTCCATGTGGAATTTTGGTGTAATGACATTTCCAATGCAACAAAAGCAATATTAGCCTTATAGGGAAGGATTATGCTTCCCGAATTTCCTAAGGTTCTGTTAACATACAACCATGTAGTTCATGGTCTATAGGCCCTCATTTTTAAAAGGTTCAAAACTACATGCTTATTTTGCTTCCAACTACTGCTTAATGCTGGCATATAATTAGACAAAGTTATCATGAAAGAACCTTAAAATTCACATCCATTATACAGTAACCTACAAATAGTACAGCATTGCAGCTAGTTTCCTTTTCTCAAGAAAATTCTTTCTCCAAAAAGTCTAGCTTAAGCTTAAAGCTTCCCCCCTCCTTCCCCAAATGTCACCTTTAACCAGTCTCCTGCCTCTTTGTTTGGTTACCCTTTGCTTATGGAAACCTGTTTTACAGTATGAATGATAAAGAAGAGCACTAATGAATTTTTGTAAGATCAATCCCATAAAATTTAAAGAGAGAGACTATGCCCACACCATGCAACAGGGGAGAGAGATTTTTGCAAATTCTAAGCTACTGAATCCCAGAAATTCTTACGTGAGCCAGAAATTACAAGAAGTACTAATTTCCTAAATGAGTGTACCTATCCATTTCAAAACAAACTATCTTCACACACGTGAAGTCCTACGGTTCTACCTTGGAATACAAGGGATGCTGTAAAAACAACTGCAAAGCAAGGTAACTAGATTTAGTTTTGATGGAACTGTTATTATGTCTCACCAGTATTGTTAAAGACCACTCTTCCAGAAGTCATCTTTGAGAGCATTCCTCCTCCTCCTTTTTGGAGGCAAAGCACCTTGAAGTAACTTGTATCTAAGTTAAACGTTATTCTTTCCTTTCAAGTTTAGGTGTATAATGTGCAAGGGAAAGGCACACGAGGCTTTCCTTAGCAGTCCACGTCTGGAGTTTGACAAGCAGGACAACATACTAGTAAGAAGAATTCTAGTATAAAAATCTGAAAGTAAGCATTATGTTCCTAATACTTGCCATCTTCTACAGAGCTGGGAGAAGTGGACACAAATTATGGGGGAAAAAATACTCCTTCCTTGGACAGGCACAAAAGAAAGTAAAGTTGATAATTTTGCCATCCTAGACTTAAACAGCAAAGAGACTGAAAGCCAGAGGATGAGCATTTGCTTAGTCAGTTACTTGAATTGTCAATACCATTAATTGGCTGGTAAAAAGCTACAGATCTTCCACAAGTGAAAACAGAAGGATAAAAAACATTAGTATCTTATCAGCCACTAACTGGAGGAAAGACTAAACAGACAGCCAGTAGTACAAGTCACATCCAAGTTTTAAAAACAGAGGAAAGTTCTACAGTTTATGGCCAAGGAATTCCCTAAATATGTAACAGAGGTAGTCTAAGCTGCTAATTACGTCTAGTTTTCTACATAAGCTTGGTTTTCAAGTTGCTGAGATCTGTTCTACTTTCTCTCTCCCTCACACACAGCAACAAGCATGGTCCAAAAAATGGACAGGAACACTGAACTCCCTATGACCTTCAAAAGGCATCATTAAGAAGAAGAGAGATTTGTAATTATGCTCAGCCTGTTCACTTTTGAATGCTTTAACTGAACATTCTCCAATTTACTTATCAAGATTACTGAAACAGGTCGGGGAGGCTAAGCCAATTCACTATTACAAGATTTCATTTTTAAATACCTTCCATTCCACTCATGCAATGTCAATCTTCAATGACTTAAATAAAAAAATTGAATCACTTTATTTCAAAAAAATATTGCTAAATATATGTTGAATATTTCTTCCTTGTGTAACATACAAGATGCAACATCTCTTATTTAAAGGCCAGATGGCACTGCATTCACTATTACATTGTTAAACAGTGTTCCTGAAATAAACTTTCAAGTTCCTTAACATTCAGTTTTGCCATTTAGCAAACAGCTGTGATTAACACTGAATGCTCTACCTACTCAAACTCTGTAAATATTACTTGTCATGCTAAATTCAGATAAGCCAGAGTGGGACCTTTTAATACTATTTGTATCAGCCTAGCCAGACCACCTACAAACAGTCCTCCCCCTATGTATTTGCAAGATAAGCCTCCCGATCACTTTTGTTGTATCATGTAAGATTGTATTTTAATCAGACATTATTATGCTAAACCTTAAAACAGAATTACATTGTCTTGTTCCACACAATTTTGAGGGCATTTTGCATTCTGTGTGATGCTACCGGATGTGTAATCTATACTTGAGGCATCCTATCATACACTAAGAAAAACAGTCGTGGGCTGGCCCAGGAATCCATTATCAGAATAAGCATGCCATTCAGATCTGCTTCTGGATCATCTGCATTGAGCGCATCATCCATTCCTTGAAAGATCTTTTATTCTACAGCTACTCCTATTCAGATCAACATTAAAAATTCTGAGTTCAGAAGTTGCCAAAAACTTCAAAACCTCTAGAATTAAACACGCATGTATATAGAAAATCACCACGCTCAGTGACTTTGTTTCTCTAACGTGAAATCTCTGGATATTTGTGGTTCCACGACTCTCAAAAAGCGTGCCTATAACAAATCTTTCCACAAAACTATGCTCCTAAGTGCAGTAACATTTGCTCTATTCTTTTCATTATGTTCACTGTCATAATGAAATGCCCGTTTCAGCATTCTACCTGCTAGCTGCAGATGTTAAGAGGAAAATTTCTCTGCTTACCTGGTAATTCCCTTTCAGTAGTAAGGTCCACATATCCATTCAGCCTGCTTGCAGCTTGGGGGTAAACCAGATTCATCAGTCATCGGCATCAGAAGAATATCCTTCCCATCTAAAGAAATTCACCCCTCCCCACATCAAAAGTTTCTAAAGCTAAAATAAAGCTATTCTACTTTCTTGCATCACAGACTGTGCAGTTCTCTGAAACAAAGCAGGGGAGGGAGGCTGTGAATGATGGGGATACTACAAATCATGATTATTACTATGATCTTTTGTTGAATCCTCAGGATTTGAAGATCATGTCCAAGTAGGAGACCATCTATACATTTTACAGCGGAGGGAATAAAAAAAAAAAAAAAAAAAAAAAGATTGCGTATGGCAGAGGAAAGCTTTTTTATTTGCACAGACAAGACTGCTGAAAAAAATGGTGAAAGCTAAAAACTGGATATGAATTAGATGTTTGGTGTGCTGACGGATAGCAGGCCTTAAATTATAATATAAAGCACAGTAGTGAAGCACTGCACTTCAGCCATTAAAGACGCTTGTTGATTTTGTTGTCCTCACAGAGTCTGACACATAACTGTCTTTTTCAAATACTCACTGCATGCTGAAAGGACTGAGTTTTTTTTGTTAGGGCCGATTCCTTGTGAAGCACCCATCTGAGAGTCCAGTGCTAGATTAAACATCAGAGGCACACATAAAAGGCTTTCCAAAGAAGGTACCTGGACTTCATTCAAGCCTAAGAACCACAAATAAATAAACAAACATCCAAAGCTGACACAATCTCTTTTCTCTTTCTAGACATTAAGCCATGAGAGCACTCTATGGATCTCTAAGTTCCCAAATCTTTGCTGGTAAAAAGCCAACATCACAGTGGGCTGGTGGTGGTGGTGGGGAACTAAACCTGAAGCCAAAGCTACAGAATGGACACAAATGGACAGAGAAGGTGCTGGGGACAGACAGACATTAGATTATTCATATTACTGTAAGGTATGCCCTAGGAAGCCTTACAGACAAACACCCTGATTTACGCAAATACCCTTACATATAAACACTCTATTTTTTTAATTTCAGAAAAAAAGTCATGCCCTGTGTTTTGGGTGTTACACAAATAAGGAAATATTGAAGAAAAATCCTGGAAGCAAGGGGAAATTCCTAAATGCTACCCACACTGGGAAGAACAGGTTAAGCTTGCTCGATGGGCAGCTCTACAGACACACATGGTCCTGCAGAATAGGCAAGGAAATTAGATCTGCTCTCATTAGACCGAGAAACACTGTAAAGACACTCCCACTCACAGCTTAATTGTGTAACTTGTTTCTCCAAATGGTTCAACTAGCCAACAGGACGACTCCTGCTCCAAGCTGCACCCACCTAATTATTAGCTAAAATATCTCACATGCATTAGCATTCACTGTTTTACTCCAGATAGCAACCACACCACGAGTCAAGAGAACACAAATCACAGAGAAACACAAAAAATAGCACTGCTAATATTAAGGCATCTAGTCTGTTATCAAGTCCTAAAGCAGCGTGTCACGCATCTTTCTAGTATGCCCTAAAACAATACATGAGCTTAAAAGAGGAATGCTTCATCTAACAAGGGAAAACTTTCAGCACATATACCAGCACTGGATATGCAGATTGAAGTGGTCACACAGAAGAAGAAAAGTTGACATACGCTGAGCATAGCTACGCACAAGCAAGAGGAAAGATAAATGGTTCAAGGGAGGCCTTGCCTATGTTCTTCAAACATCCAGTTGGGACCCTTAAAAATACTCCTTTTGGCATCACAAAGGAAAAGAAAAATATAAGAGGTCTATGCAGAAGAATTTTTAATGGCACAGGAAAAATATTAACAGCAACTCTACATATCAATGGCTTGAACAAGTTCAGACACTGGCCTGGGACAGTGAAGCTGAAGTTTGGCATTCATCTTCTACATCACACCATGTGAAAAACGGACTGGGTATCTGAATTCGTGAGGAAGACACACTTCCACTAATGGTTCACCGCAAGGCAATTCAAGTCTATTATCTGCCATTAGGAAGAACTTCCTAACTAACCTTCAAAGTATTGCTGTTTGGAAAATATTTGCCATTACTTTTGTTGCTTTCCCCATTTAAGACAGTAGGGCAAATTTGCAGTGCCACAAGATTTTAAGCAGGTAGTTTAAAAAAAAGAAAGAGACCCTAAGCACATACTGATCACTGTACTACATGAAGATGAATTAGGGATTTCACTGGCTGTATTAGGCAGGTTCCCAGACAAGAGTATAAGACCATAAGAATTTAGGATGCATTTCCTTAAGTTTCCACATACTCTAGTGGCCAGAAGACAGAAGACACAAAACAAGCACAACACAAGTTTTTCCCAAAACAAGCCCAACTGTAGCAGAATAAGTCACCAATATATATTTGTTTGCTCACTATTTGACAGATCTAGGTCCAGCCTATTCCATCAAATAACACCATGGATTATTATTCAAAGCACACAGAAACTCCAGTAAGGCATTTGCAAACATATCCGAACACCTCCAGGAGCCTTACTTGGTCTCTTCAGCCAGAAAGACACAATTAGCATTACTTTTTTTCTCATTCCTAGCATTTTCTGGGTCTCAGCAAGTGCAGAGGGAAAAGAATAGAGAAGGGAACAAAGAGCACAAGTAGACAACCTTTGGAGAAGACACAGAGCACTTCACTGCTTTTACCAAACACAAGGCAGTTGGCTGCACCATGAAATTCACTTGCAGTAAATGATGAAAATTTTGTGAACTAAAAAAGGAAAGCTGCACTTGTTGGTAGCCAGACTGAAAAAAATTAATCTATTACTTATAGATCTAATGCTAAAAATTTGATAAAAATCACTCTCAGAGGTAAGTGACCCATAGGAACTTCAGGTTGCAGTTCTAACTGGCTACAAACAAGACCTCCCAATAATTGCCAGCTGGAACCAGACAGGATCCCTTTCTCTCTGTCGCCAAGACATTCCCCAACAGGCTTCAGGAACAGTTACATTTTGGGTGGGCATCCTGTGAGTTTCCCTCATGTTTACATTAATATTCTTCTGAGTTGGAAAGCATGCATCTTTAGCCCATATTCCCACCTATCATGAATACCTGATGAGCCAAAGACAACAGGCCGACGCATTTGTCTCTGCTTCTTTAAGCATAAATCTGATAGCAGAAATTTCTACTAAGGAGATTAAAGTGTTTTTGTAGAAATACAATATTCGTATTCTAGATAGCTAACCTGGGAGCACTTCCCAGATCAAAGCAAGCCTGTCAGACTTGAACAAACGTCTAGCCCTCCAGGAGAAGTCTCCAAGACCACCAGGACAAGCATATGGCTCTTCCCAAAGCAAGTGAGGACCCCTGGTTTTGAGTTTCAATATCAGGAATCAGATACAGACTTTGAGGGAGGACGGGTTACAACTGCTCTGTTCTGCAACAGCTCACGTAGGGCTGAAATAGTATCACAGCATTTCCCTGGACTGCTCAGGATCAATAAACAGGCATTTTTTTAACCCTTATTCTTGCACAGCTCCACATATTGACATCTCTACAAATGTCTGGTATCCTCATTTTAACCGAAGTTGTTTCTAGTCATTTGCTCTAAAACAGAGGCTATCACCACTCACACTACCAAATGACAGGCAGGACAAGCAAGAAGCCAGAGCTACCGCAGCCAGTGACCTCTCAGGGAAGCCAGCAACCTTCCTCTAGCTGCTGTCTGCAAAGCAGCAGTCCACCTCATGCTTTGGGAATCGTTTCAGCTTGTCATGTTTCACCTATTCATTTTCAGAATCAGGCAGGATCCCAAATTTTTGGCCTTGGTTTTCGGTAACCACAAAGTCTGAACAAGCCTGTTCTCTAGTTGCCAGTCCTGCAAAAAATCGCATGAAAAGTTTTGCGAACTTTTACAGAAAAGGAAGAATATCACAAAGGCCCCGGCCCATGCAATTTTTAGGTAAGACTTTGCCATAGTCACCGGGCGTACATTAGCTGTACTTGTCAGTACTTGTGGAAGGTTTCAAAAGACATTTTCTATTTCTGTTGCTGCTGGAGTGGTGCCAGCTGACAGCTTTCGTACCCATGGGAAGTGGCTAAAGCAATGCCGGTCTGAACTTGACTGCCTCGCAGAAGCTTTGAATAATAAGATCCCTTCTGGAGGACTCCTCTGTTTAGAAACAGTTGGGTTTTACTGTTAGGGACTATGCTGACTCCCCAAAGAATCCATGTTAGAAATATCCCACTTTATGAAAGGATGTCTAAGATTAATAGGCCTCTACTGATACTAATGACTCAACATCTGAGTTACTGTAGCTTTCTGAAGAAAGATGGAAGTGGTTCAGTACACAGCAACTAACAACAACAATGTGGGCAAGGTAACCATAAAGGCAGGTGCAGATTGAAAAAAAGGGGAGGGAGAAAAAAAAGACAGAGAACAATCAGGTGCTGCAAGAAACTTCAAATTCTGTAAAATGGTATGTTTCCCAGTAAAAGTAAAAAACCGTAATTCTTCTGAGTTAAAGCACAGATATTAAGTTCTGTGAAGACTATTCCTGAAGCTGGAGTAGCAAGTTAGACTCTTCAGCCTGGAAAAAAAAAAGGTATACGATAGAAAACTACAAAGGCATCGACGGCAGATCAAGTGCACAGGGATCAGCTGCTCACTGCCTCTTCTAATACTAGGGGTCATAGGCGAGGTAGGTAGAGCGAGGCTCAAAAAAAAAAAAAAAAAACAACCCAACAACAATTCAATGCAATGGGTAACAGACCTGTGCAGCTATTTGCCCAGGAGAATACTAAAGATGTCTACATAAGCTCAAGGAGATACTGGACAAGTATGTGGAAGAGAGATTCATTATGGGCTACCAATTAGACAAACTAAAATGCAAAGCTCAGGAAATCCTCTGAACCAGAAACTGTCAGGGGATGGAAAGAGGAGTAATCAAACTTTTCTTGGTAATCCTCACTAGGCATCTACTCACTGCAACTGTAGAAGGAAGCTGGGCTAGATGAGCCTTTGATCTGAACCAGCATTCAAGTGAGGAGACATGGAATTACATCTTCTTCAAATTGGAAGAGAGATGCTTCTCTCCACTAAGAGGAGAGAGATTTCCCTTCTGCAAGTGTGGATGTTCATTTCAGTCAAAATGAGACAGATAAACAACGTTCACTTTACTTCCCACGTGTCTCCACTTTGGAAGTCTGTCCTTGCAACCCTGCTCTACTTGCCAGAGTTAACAAACACATCTTAAAGCTTATCAAATTTCATCTTAAGAGCTCTTCCATGAGTTTTCATCTCCACAGCTCCCACTGGAGTTTTTTCAGAACCAGACTGCTCCTTAGTTAGGAACCTTCTAATTTCCATCCTGCTCACAGCCAGCTTTTACCCATCTGCTCTTGTGCCAACAATTGTCTGGTTTTGAGCTAAGCTGCAAGCCATCTCACATGTCCACAATAATGGATCAATGGTCTACTACAATGAAGGAAAGCAAAAGGTCAGATCTGCATCGCAAAACACTTATTTAATTTTGCACCTACAATTCCAAGTTACTCCAAATCCCGGAGAACAGAGTTGAAACATACACACACATGCTTCTGATTCTGCATTCACCTGCTAATGTCAAGTAAAAAGGCAAAAGGGTTTTTGTTAAACAGATCCCTCAGACTGGAAAGAATATAAAAAATAAGCACAGACCTGTAAAATAACTTTATAGGTATATTACATACAATTATGCGAGTCATTTATACAATAGGCATAACAATAAAGAGAAAATAAATTAAGATAGTAATAAAGTGTAAAAAAAAAAACAACAACTTACTTCCCAATGTTTTCAGGTAGTGCCTGCAGAGAGATGTCATTTACTGAAAGACACGTTAGATTCTGCAATTCAGGAAAGCTTTCGGGCAACCTATGGAAATATTAATTCAAATCAAGGACTTCCAGCAGAAGTATTCACATTCATGTAATACATACTGGAAAAGATAACATGTAGTGGAAAACAAGAGTCTGTTTAGCAAATACACACAGAGGGAGGCATGCCCAGACTCCAGCATGACTCTCAGAAAATTCGAAGGACCATAATAAGAAAAAAATCCCATTACTTGCAGACTTTAAGGTTTCTTCGGTGTCAAAGAACAGGTAATATCCCTGTCTCCTAGCCCCTCTCTTCCCTGCCCCCAATTTGCAACTTTAAAAGGGCTTGAGAATATTTTAAGCATTTTAACAAATTGGGAAAAAAAAAAAAAAAAATCAAACATATCAAAAAAAACTTTACTATTATTTTCCTGTATCACCTAGATGGTAAAATAATTAAAGAAATTACGTTTATTCAGGCTTCAGTTACATGCTTACAGCATGGCCATTTCATATTAGCTACTAGGCTGCTCTTCAGTTGCTGCTTTTTGAAGAAACAGTCTGTTCACTGTGAAGACAACGTTCCACTGTTACAGCATTTCACATTTACTGGTTCACAACACAACAGCATGTAATCCCTCCCTTCTTACACTAGAAAATGCAGCCATATGCAAAACATCTGCAAAGCCTTTAGGTCCATCATCCAGTCAGTCTTCTGCAAGGCTCGGCTTCCCCTCCCCTCACACGGACGGAGTCCTGTACGACCCACTGCTCGCTGGCAGCCGGGTTGCACCAAGCAGCTCGGTTTGCAGTCGCACAGGAGACAGGATGGTGTAAAAGGGGCAATGAGGTAGAGGAGGAGAAGCCCCTGGCCCAGCCATCCAACCTCTGCTCAACCTCCAGAGCATGCAACCTAAGCTCAAGCTGTAGCATGTGGTTTCGTTCCTGCTCTCCCCATCACCCAGCTCAAGGCACATGGTATGACTCGCAGGCAACTAGCCAAAAGGAGACGCACACCTACAGGCAAGTGCAACTGTCCATGATGGGGAAAGGGAAAAAGACAAATTACAAGAGGGGGCCAGGGAGGGCTTTTCATGTGCTCAACTCCACACTGCACTGTTTGTCATTTTCTGGAACTTATTAACAGAACATGCTCAATATCTCCAAACTGTGAGCTCCGCTGTAACTATTCATTATTGTTTAGGCTCTAACAGGTTTAAGACTGGAGTTAAATGGTCTGATTATCTTTTGGTCAGCCCTGAAGTGGACAGGTAGTTAGACTCGATGATCATTGTAGGTCCCTTCCAACTGGAACCATGCTATCCTATCTATTGCATATAGTGGTCTTCCAGTCTAATCTACAATAAATGTGCCTGCTTTTTATTAATAAAACCTGAAATAATCTGAAAACAGCAGGAAAAGTGGTCTGCCAGCCACTTTTAATGCTGCAGGTTCATCAATGATTAAGTTTGACAATGAGGCAACATACTATATTAGTGGTAGGACATTGATTGGGAAGATCTCTGACTGACTTTTAAGCTTAGAGGAAATAAGGACAAGAATCAATGGCTAAAAAAAGTTCCAGGATATTGCCCAGAAAAGGAAATCACTACTAGACTTTCCCACTCTGCCTGGGCAAATTAGTACCAAAACCTACATGCTGTTATATAGGTAAAACTGAAATTCTGGATCTCATCACAGAAAATATCTGGCAACCACATGCAAACAGCTTCTGGTATCTGTGTTTTCTAACTTAGTAAACTGCTTGGAGTGATGTTTTCCAGGACATGCACACGCTTTGGAGCCACTTTATCAAGAATTTTTAAAATTCCCTTAGACTGTCAACAAAGAGTTATGAGATCTATTTCAACCCCATTAAAAAGCTTTTCAACTCTTTTGTTAATTCCACTCAGCTGTAGCTGTGCATTACAACTACTGTTTAAGGAAACACATTACTTAGGCCCCAGGCCGTATTCAGCACACAAAATGGAGAATAATAATTAGCGCACTACTACAGACAATTTTGATTTCAATACCATGAGATGCAGCTCTGAGCTTTACGTACTGCACACTGAGATGTCTGGGAAAAAGCTGTTCAGTGACCCTCACCACTTGCGTATCTAAACATCAGTTCAGCCTCAGTTTGCTTTACTGGATTTTTGTGGTATTATTATCCTCACTATATAAATGGGCTACAGAGGCACAGGGATTAAGATCACAAGTGTCCCTTTAATGCTCAGAGATGTGACTTTCCAGAGAACTTAGGAGGCACTATGGGCGATATTCAAAGTGCACTTCTGAAGAATCTCAGCTGCACATGTGGGAGAAGCCATCTTGCAAACCCACTGGAGCGGCTTAAGATATTACAGACACTCTCCTGTTTGTTAGCACTCCTGCAGCCCAGCCAGCCAGCTAATCCTGCAAGTATTCCTAGCCCATCTCAGCGCAAAGCAACGCCGGTTGGCGAGCGTCCACTGTGAATACTCTGGCTTATGTGACTTGCTCAGTATCACAAAGGAGTTCTGTGGCACAGGCTGGTTTAGGAAACAGTTCTCCAAATAGTATTCAAAGGCCTTAATTAGCAGATTGCCTCTTCCTTGCTATGTCCAGCCACATTTCACTAGATAAATTCCAAATTCTTCAGCAAATGGAACGGGGAAATGTAAAGAAAACTCCTGTACTGAAAGTGTGTGTAATCCCCAAGCCCCAGCCCATCAGAACGCAGACCGACAGCAGCCGTAGCAGCCACCGACATACGCAGTGCATTTTTGCCACATGTTACTGCATGTCACTGTGTCCCAATTGACGGGAGGGTGATGAAACACTAGTCCAAGCTTTAATCATTAGTAAAAGCCATTATCTGCAGCAGCTGATCTAAAGTCTATTCCAAATCGTCAGGCACCTGGGTTTGTGCCAATGCATTCGTGCTAACCATTGCCTTATCTCTCCCAAGTATGAGCATGGTTTTCCTTTTCATTTAAGAAGAGAAATTAAAATTATTTAAAAGATAATCAGATTTACATGTTTCCTGGCTGGCTAACAAATTTCATCCCCTCCCAGGAAAGATGCACATCACTTTTTAAATCTGAACTTTTGCTGCAGTCCCTGCCAGGGACAGACACTGTTGGCAAGATTTCATAGAGATCCTAGAACACAATTTTTAAGGGCTTATTTAAAATTGTAATTGTTACAGCAAGATTGTAATTCTGGTGTGGCAAGTACTAAGAAGAAGGTGGAGGTTACCTAGTCAGTGGATTCCCACTGAAATCTGCTACCTGTAGTGCTCTGCAGAATGAGATGCTTTCTGGTATTTCAGGAATATCTGCAGAAGAAAAAAAAAAGGAAAAAAAAATGTCAACAACTGTACTGCATCTACACTGAAATTATTGCCTCATTACATTCAGTAACTCACTACTGCAAGGAGTTATCTTGGTATCTTTCAAGACATTTCAACATGCAAGACTGCTTCACATCCAAGTACACGGCTATCGCAGCAGAGCCATTTTGTGTTTTTTCACATCCCATTTCCCGCTCCTGCTCCACCCTCATCTTCCTGATCCTAGATTACTCACCTGTCCTTGGACTAATCTTTATCAGCCTCTGCCCATCAAAAAACCCAGACTCTATGTGCTAGGACTGTCCTAAAGAACCAATTAAAATCTGAACCTTTTGTAATTTGATCAATACACGCCCACAATCTGTGCTGGCACAAAGTACCTGGGGAGGGAAAACAAGGGAAGGAAGGAGAATGTGTGAGTCTCTCCACCTGTAACATAAACTCATGGGAGCAGAACCAGCCTCCCTCACACTAAAGCCAGGCAATTTGAAAATATTATTCAAATTGACGGGTCCCAGATAAGTGCTAGTACACTGTTTCGGATTACTTTCTGGCAATCAGAAATATTTGTATGTGAAAATAGACTTTTTTTTTCCAAGTATCTTCAACATAACATGTTTACCTACTGAAGTTAGGAATGCTATCTTAAAAATAAAATTGTCTTCTGGGCCTCTTACATCAAGCTGTATTTCTGCAAATAGGCTGTGAGTCCTCTGCGTAAGTGCTTGTTTACTGTCATTGAGATCCAGCAAAAATGAAACAGACATGTGATTTACTTGTTTAACAACTTAGATTTTTATGATTCATTCTGAAAAGAATTCAAAAAGAAAAAAAAGGCAAATCTTAAAGTAAAAATCAGACTTCTGTTTCCAAGTTTTTTCCTACTTCCATTTTTTCTAGAGAGCATTACATCTACTCCATCTCCTCTTTCTGCTGTTCTCATCACAAAGAATATTTCGTGAAATACCTTCATAGATTTTCCTCATGCAAGTGGTACCACTGACCTCAGCAGCCATAAATCATCTAAATATGTGGAAAAATATTTGGAAATTAGGTCTCTTCCTATCCAGCTGAGTAACTCAGAATTGACTACCTATGTATTTCATTCAGCCCTTCTCCCCAAAAGCGGTGCAATGGATGGGAGGAGAGTACCTGCTCATCAGGTTCATCTCTTGCCAGGTAATCTGAGCAAATGCACCTGTTTTGAATGATTCCCAGCTCAGAACTGAACCCAGAGCCAGCAAGACCATCTTCCAAACCCACAGGTCACCAGTTGTGAACAATCAACGAAAGGGCGGTAGAGGAGCATCTCCTGGGAACCTCCTGCTGTTTCCCACATGAGTGGGAAGGGCTGGAGGGAAGGAGGGAGATGGGCACCCCCAAATGGGTTTCACTCCATCCCAAGCGGTGCTTCCTCTTGGAATGGAAGCAAATCCCTCTTGCCTGTTGAACCCCAGTGCTCACCAGCCACAGCTTTGAAAACAGCCAGGGCAGATGGAGAAACAGTTCCTAATGATTACGAGTAGCTCTGGAGTGGTCTAATCACTAACCCCAGAAATACACCGCATCTTCAGAATTCACTGCTACTAAATACCAAAATAATGAATGAGAGGGGTAAATTGTTACTAAATACCAAAATAATGAATGAGCGGGGTAAATACCCACAGTGCGAGGCATCGAACAACCAAGCTGTGCTTCTACAATGCCAAAGCCGCCCAGGGCAAGGTTTGCATGGAGCAGTGTGTACAGCACAAGTAGTTCCCTCAGTACACTTCGTGAAGGAGAATAAACTACTTTTAAATCTACACAAACCCTAAGGCCCGTCAACAGCAGTGGTTGTCCCAAAAAATGGAATAGGTGACTTTAGAGATTATGTCTCATCAGAGATGTTTTATACGTTCTTACTCACCCACTCCTTCATAACAGTTTTGGTATTTGAAGGCAAACAGTTGATCCTTCCCAGAAATCCAACAGCAATGACACAACTTTAGAGTGAAACATCAGGTGAGGCCTTTGAGGTGAGAAGGGACAGGTCACTCCGAGTCCCCAAGTCGGGATCCAGCGAGCTCGCTCCCCCGCGGCCGCCTGCCTGACTGAAAGGCCAGACGCCAGCCTGGCACGAAGGACGGAGAGGTGGGGGGGCCGCGATTCGGGACCCCGCGCCGGGGGCGTCAGGCCAGAGAGCGACCAGGCCTTGGGGTCTTCAAACCTCTTCATGGGTTTCATCTCATTCACAAGCCCAAATCCAGCACAGCACGTGCCAGTGACACAGTCGACAAGCAGATCTTCCACAAAGAACCTCGGAAGTAGCCATGAAGCTACTGCAGGAGCCACAGGGCTCCCAAATTTAAATCGGGGATGCTTGAACAACCAGCCTATTTCAAAGTGTCACATTCATAAGCATCTCTGCTGGAGTCAAAACCTCACACTATTCCTCTCATATGGTAGGGACAAACAGGTCTGAATAGTGGCATTTGAGTAACTAAAAAGAAGTAAGATTGTCTGATTGAATGGTGACCTTAAAGTGATAAAATTCTCATAACACTCTAAGTACTTAAAAGCATTTGCCTGTCACTAATACTCCAGAAAGTAAAAGCACTGACGTCATTGCAGGGACATTGCTCTGTCTTCCAAAACAGATGGCACATAAACCGCTACTCTTTCTTTTTTTTCTTTTTTTTATTAAACATTCATATAGAAGCATTCACTTTTGAAAGGGCGTTCTAAGAAATACGAACAGTACGCAGAAATGGAAATCTTCCCTTTCCCTACAGATAAATATACATAAAATCAAACCAAATCAAAACTGCATTTACAGACAGCAAAGCTGATGGTTTTACCCGTTCCAGTCCTCTGGGATTGAGTGCCGTCTGTAGAAGACTGAACTGGTACTACAGGATTATTGAAGACATAAGTCCTACATGCACTCAGTAGACCTTGTTACTTCCACCTTTCATTACAGCAATGACAAACACTGATACTGAGCTCTGCTAACCAGCAGCAAATAAAGAAGCGCATCATCCGCCATCTAGGCTTCATACCATCCTTCCCTGGATAACTAGCTGGAAAAGTCCTGAAAGGGACATCACTATTTCACAGCTTCTGAGGGCTCAGAGTAACTCCTTTCTTTGCAACCAAGCCAGTGTCCACAACTTTTACACATGCATGTATGTACACACAACACCCCTTTCATATACACACTGTCTGTGTGTGTGAATCATTCTCCCAGATAAAAAAACAAACAAAAATTCCTACAAAAATCAAAGCTCAAGTAGAAGTAACTATCCTAATTCGTTTGGAAAAAAATTAAAATATATATATACACACACACAAAAATGTAACATATAAAGCAGAAGATAAACTCAAATCCTCAATGACAAAGTTTCTGAAACTAATCGTGCTATTGATTTCCTCCACCAATGTGCAGTTTCATTGCCATACCATAAATAATTTCTCTTCTACTTCTGTATGATGGACTATGAAAACCAGAAAATATGCCTTCTCAGCAAAACTATTTTGATAAGCTTTTTCTGTTACAAGTCTTGGGTATTAGCTGTAAAAGCCAACAAGAATCTGAGCTAAGTAGAAATTACTCCAATATAAGATACTACTTGAAATAAGACAGTATAGGCACTGCTTATAGTTTGGATGCATTTGCAAATTACAAAATCTATTCTGAAAAAGAAATGTGCTTTCCCAGCCTAGATATTCCAGACTATGAAGTCACTACATAAGCAAAAACCTTCAGTAAGAAATGGTAACAGGCACAAGGAAAAGAAAGGCAATTCCATTTCTACGTTAAGCTTTTTTTTTTTACTTGTAAAGTGCATTCTCCTCCCTGCATTGATACTTTTCCTGTATCTGATTAATTTTTCTCCTCCACCTAACCAGGCAAGGGACAGACAAAAATTCAGTGCAACTCTTTGAACTGAGGATCATTATACATTTAATAAGTTTAACAAGGTTGAAATAGAACTCATTTTAATTGCAAGGCATCTTAAAAAGATTTCTCAGGCAAAACACAACCAAGTTATGAGCAGATATTTTATCACTACATGTGAAGACTACTGTAACATGTTGAATAAATAAACTCAGAAGAGAAAAGGCAAGGAGCATTTTAGTATATGACAAAAAAACCTGGAGTGATTATTATAGCAGAGAAGATGATGGTCCACAATAGAAGCATTGACATAATCAACTGAAATGCAACAGAGGATATTAAAGATATATCAAGAAGTCCTTCTGCCTCTTGATGGATTAAGCAGCTTTCTCCATTACTGTTGACTACTCGATTTCGTTACAGACATTAACACATACATCTCTGCCAATATCAGCAGCAGTAAGGTTGAATGCTTTTCTTGCCACTGCTGGATAACTAGCTCAAATCCTACTTAAATATCTAGGATTTTTCTAATGCTACACACTGATGAATGCTCTACATTTGCATGATGCCCCAGATGTTCTGGCATACAGACTGTGCAGCCCTGCTAATAATAAAGCCATAAACCAAGCATAAGCCCTGTGACATGTGACAATACAAATACACTGGCAGCAAAAAGAAGTCGTGCCAGCAGAAGTGGATGAAAATCAAGCTTGGCAGTCACGTATATAGGAGGGCATATTCCTCAAACCTCCTTCAAAATACCTCTTCAGATGTTTATCGTTCTAGTTTGCACAAGAATTTGCTAACCATCTTGCAAGTCCTGTACAAGTGACTTAAGAGGTAAGTTTGACACTACTGAATTGTGTACTGTCTGAATGAGAAAGTTACTTCTAAAAAGCCTTTTGTTTGGTGCTAATCTATTTTTTGTTGAAGATTTTTACAACAGTGACACCTCTCAATCCCCATTTCCCCACTTTCCTTCTTCTTATGGCTGAGAGGGTGGGGGAGAAGACAGCCTTCATTTTAAACTGATAGAACCTTTTGTATGGCACATTTTTACAGCCTTGTATATCGACTTTCAAGAGCTGACAATATTATTTTGTCTAGCCGAAGGCTACACGGCCATCATCCTTTACACGTTCTGCAATAGTGAACATAATTTCCAATACCTAATCAGTATCGAGACAGCAATGGCCGGGAAGGTCTTAGGCTGTGACAGGGCTACCAGACCAGAGCTACTCAAACAGTGGACTCCAGCTCACAGTAAAAAGTATTTTTACAAGAACTTAGCTGAAGTCTCAGATGTGCCACATTCCTGAGGGAGAGTTCACAATGTTCAAGAGTCTTTCAGGGAGCAACTACTGGACACTGTTATATTTTGCAGCTATGAATGTGACACTGTGCTTTAGGAGGGCTGGAGCTGGCACACCCCATGCACCCCAGCAAAAGTCAACTGAATAGTCCTGCTCTAGACAGTCACAGCAGAAGGCCCACCTCCAGGTATGTACAACACAGGCAAAACACCTTAACCACTTAGGGATTAGTAATTCATTAATGTATTAAGCAGCTGATTAGTTCATACCAAATGTATACCCAGGAAACCCATGCCAAATTCAAAGGCTGTGAATTCATGCAGCATTATCCCTCAGGAGAGAGATAACCAAAGGCAAACCAGATCTCATCCATCCAATTCAATACACAGAAGGATTTTCCCCTGTCTCTTCTCACATACATCATATACAATATCTACTATAGTATATCACACATACAGACACACAGACACAAAAGGTCCAATAAAACATTAAGCACTGCACTGCTGGAGTGATTTAGGAGCCTAGAGGTTCTCTTCCCACTTCCATGGGGGTGCCACCCCTTGCACAGGGGTCTCTGAGACGCCTGCCCTTGGGAAAGCTCTCCCACCCCGCTCTCCACCTCCTCCACCTTCCCAACGGGGGAGGAGGAAACAGCCCGCTTAGTCAAATACCTCGCAAGAAGGAATTTGTGGTGCAAATATTTGTTTGTCTCTACGAAGGGCTCTTCAGCTGCAAAGTCCAGCTCAGTAGGCTGCTGTCTCGCAGACGCCACCACCACATCTCTCCATCCTCCCCAAAGCAGGCGAGTGCAGCTCCCAGAGGTTCTGTCTCCACAGGGGGAAGGGATGGAGGAAGATCACTCATCCTCTCCCTCCATTTCCACACTAAAATCATGATATACACAATGATCTGACAGGCTTCTTTTTTTCTAGAAACCGGAAGGTTTTGCTACTAGCCCTGAAGGCTGCAGCAACCAAACTCTTTAGGTAAATGTTACAATTTCTGGGGCACAATGTGACAGGAGTCCCGCAGTTCTTGCAAAGTCTGTTGAAGTTAAGTGGCTCTTGTATAGGTTGTAACATTTTCCTCTTCAAGCTCTGAGGCTGAGGATATACAAAATACAAGAGATACTGCTCTTTGAAGACCCATCTTTATGACTTCAAGGAAAATTCACAAACAGGTTCAGGCTGGGTTTTCTCAACTAAATCCCTTACTGCACAATTAGCAAGAAACTGAAGCGAGGTACGCATCTCATTCCTCATTTCTTCTGGATACGTCCCTTTTCCAAGGGAGGAGAGGAGCAGGGGAAAAAATTCCTCACATAAGTGCATTTCACGGATACATAGGTATTATTTCAATGAAAGAAAACCGTGCGGGGACATAAAAATGAGCTGGTTTTTGAACAGGTAGCATTGTGGTAAATCAACAGACTGTCCTTCTCAGCTGCAGGAAGAAGCAGCAACAGAGGACCAGGAGCTGTAAATTGGAAACAGGAGGAAAAAGAAGGAGGGGGGAGCTCAAAGATCAGATCACAAGGAAACGATAGTGCCAGGTGAATCAAGTGGAAGAGCCCAACTTTGGCAAGGAATTTAGGTCTTCTACCTTTTTATTGATACGTGCCAATGAAGAGTTAAACAAGGCTAGGAGACATTTTTTATAAGGATTTCCATCTTGAGCCTCAAGGCTAGCAGGAATTAAACACTTTTAGTCTGAGAAGCAAGAAAAAATAAAAGTAAAACCTAGTATTCTACCTGCGGATGACAGAAAGTGTATTAAGTGCTTTAACAACAAAGTTAGAGATTTATTGAATTAATTCTTCAGTAACTTCATAGCCATGGCATCTAACCTTCTCAACAAAAAAGAAACCAAAACCCAAGCAACTCCGTGGATACAAGAACAACGCCTTTGCCATTTTATGATCTCTAATCTAGATTATCCAGAAAATGAAGTATTTATTTTATGTCACTCCCATATGGATTGTCTGATGTTTAACACTTTAGCTGATACCTCAGCAGGCCAAAGGTTTCTGTCTCCAACTTGTCCTGCTGCTTTCAAAAAAAAAAACAAAACAAAACAAAAAAAACCCCAAACAAACAAAAAAAATCCAAGCAAACAAAAAAATCCAAACAATCCTCACTAAAATATCAAAAAACCCCAAACAAAACCACTGCCCCCCCCAAAAACAAACAAAAAACACCTTCTAAACCCATAGCCTTATCTTGAATTTGGATGAAGCCAGACACTTTTGCTAAATGTGCACGCAAGTACTTCAGCAAAATTTACTTAGAAAAAACAGTTAAATCTGGCAGAATATGCCATGATGGAAAAATCCACTTTTCTCTTATCCATTTAAAAATAACACCTTCTAAACTTCTCTAATTAGATTATTCCATCATGAGATTTCACTTATCTTCTCTTTCCCGATCACAGTCGGCACTTGATGCTTTTTCCTTCCCCTCCCTAATGAGCCTTGCTCAGTGACAAGGTCCAGTCTTTTCTCTCTCACCTTACTTCTCCTGCTGCATATAAAGCTCACCTCCTCCTCCAACTTACCAACATCAAATTCATTTTAATGACACAGATTCAAATTCCAACTTTTACACCACTCCTTCAAAGCAAGCAAGAATTTCTACACGTCTGTGGGACTCTGCAGTGCTCTAGAATTTAAAAGCAATTTGCAGTGTGTGTTTCTTTCTTCCCCAGTACTCTGCTTTGTACATCAGTCCATAAACTTCATTTGTAAGACATGAAGATGATAATGTTTTTTAAGCACAGGTTTTAAACTGACCTGAAGGGAGGGATGGGAGATAATACAAAGAAAATATGTCACTAGAAGTTAGATGTGTCAAAAAAAACCCGAACAAACAAACAAACAAACAAAAAATAACCATCCAACACAACTGCTAGCAAGCAATCATCTAAAAGAGTGAAAAATTCTGTTATCTCCAAGTCTGCAACAAGGGAGCTCTGCTTTCATTAGCACAAAAAACCAAACAAACAAAAAAAACAAAACACAAACACAAAACTAAAAAACAGTCACTGGCCTGGCCCAGGCTAAAGCTGAAGATCCTCTGCAATAGTTCTACCACCATACAAACCACAACAGTCTCGGGTGGGATGTCCTATGGCTTTCAGATGTTCACAACCAGGGTTGCAGGGTTGCAGTGAGTGCATTCACAGGATGCTTTCCTGTACCAGGTAAGACGTGTCCATGAAGGAGTCAGAGCAATTCTTGTTTGTCCATAAGTGCTCACCTGGACACAAAGCAGTTCTGAAGGCAAACAAGCAGCAGTTGCATATTTTAACAAAAAGATGCGTTTGCCAGCCATAGTGCCTGCAACAGCACAGCTTGCTGCCTTCTTTTTTCTCTTTCTTGCCCACTGAGCAAGAAAGTGTCAATTTACATTTATTTCTCAGCATTCTGGGTTTTACTATTTATCACCAGACCTGTACCAGCACATTCCTGTCAGAGCAGCTGGTGGCAGGCAGAGAAGAGCATTTCACAGAGGAGGTCTCTGCTCAGATGCTGTGGAAGTGCAGCAGAGGTGGACAGCAGATCCAAGGTGAGAGCACAGGGCAAAAGGCAGCAGCTGTTAGATGAGAAAGCGGAGACCATTCAGGGCTGCAGGACAGGATCAGAAGACTTAGACTGCTTCTGCCTAATTAGCTTATGTCTTCACTGTAAAATAGCTGGGTCACCAGTCTAGGTGAATTGAAATAACCACTCGAGCCTTTCCTCCGTCAGTATTTCTAGTTTGAAAACGCTGGTTATCCTGCTTTCAGTGGGGGAGAAAAGGGGGACACTTACCCACTTTCTGGGCAGAAGGGAGGTAATGCTACAGTATGGATGACAGGTACATCTTTGGGAGCAGACAGTGGAATTAAAATGGAAAGCATTGGTGTGCATGCACCAATACAAACAAATGAGCTGAAGCCCCAGAGAGCAAAGCAAAGATTACACACTGCTCTGCAGTGGCAGAGACAGATGCTCTGCAGGTCAGCTGCTGTGTGCTCACCTGGCCTTCTAAGGAAGCTTTAAATGAATGTACCTATGTTGTGGCTTAATCCCAGCTGGCAGCTAAGCGCCACGCAGCCACTCGCTCACTCCCCCCAGTGGGATGGGGTAGAGAATTGGAAGGGCAAAAGTGAGAAAACTCATGGGTTGAGATAAAGACAGGTTAATAGGTAAAGCAAAAGCCATGCATGCAAGCAAAGCAAAACAAGGAATTCATTCACTACTTCCCATTGGCAGTTCAGCCATCCCCAGGAAAGCAGGGCTCCATCATCACGCATAACAGTTACTTGGGAAGACAAACGCCATCACTCCGAATGTCCCCTCCTTCCTTCTTCTTCCCTCAGCTTTATATGCTGAGCATGACGTCATATGGCATGGAATAGCCCTTTGGTCAGTTGGGGTCAGCTGTCCCAGCCGTGTCCCCTCCCAGCTTCTTGTGCACCCCCAGCCTACTCGCTGGTGGGGTGGGGTGAGAAGCAGAAAAGGCCTCGACTCTGAGTAAGCACTGCTCAGCAGTAATGAACACACCCCTGCATTATCAACACTGTTTCCAACACAAATCCAAAACACAGCCCCATACCAGCTACTATGAAGAAAATTAACTCTATCCCATCCAAAACTAGCACAACCTATCACAAAATACACAATTAATATGGTGTCCTAAGGATGGCTAAGATCTCTGAAGAGACTTTTAATTAGGTTGTAAAGCAGCTAAAAAGAATAAACACTTCAAATAAAAAGTAGTAATACCAAACTGCCTGCAACTGAAAGTAGAATAGTTAAATACCGTTGCTGTTGATTTCTGAAAGGACCATGATAACTGAAGACAAAACAAAACAGAAGTTTCTAAATATGCAACTATAATCCATTTTGGAAGCAAGGAAAAGGTAAAAACAAGGCTCATGGAGCATTTGGGACACTGGCCTACAGCTGCCAAAGACTGACCTCCTTGGAGGTCAGACCATCAGCCTTGCACAGCAGCAGCTCTCTCCATACACTACAGTGTTGTGACTATTGAGATGCTCCTGAGGAACCACCTCTATTTTTAGGGTAATTCTGAAGTAGCATATTTATATTTTGTGAAGTCTGTTATTATTTTCACATAAATTATAGCATATTTGCCACAACATGGCAACTGTGTTGAGAGAGGATTTTGGAATGAGAATATCTTGATGTCACGAGACTTGCGTCCAGAACACCTGCACTATCAATACAGTCATAAGCTCAGTTTAAACAGAAACTACAGAAATGGGTAGCAACTAACATATGATATAGCCAGAATCCATCTCTACAGTAGGTACGAAACTGTACACATTAAACAAACAGTATTATTCTTATTGAATATCAAAGTAAAGAACCACGTTGGGATTTTGGTATCAAGCATCATGCAGAGTCAAACATGGCTTAACAAGATCTGCCCACACACAGATTTCCTCAGCGGATGCCACAGCAAAGCCATTACTCCTCAGTTCACGAAGTAACAGATCTCAGCTCCACTGAGAGCGGAGTCAGCTGCAGAACCAGCATAATCCATCTACGAAGATTATCAAAACCCATTTAATTCCCCCATTGCATACGCACTTGCATCTCTTCCACTGTTTTGAGACTTGGTGCTTGGACGCAAGACCAAACCGCAAGGTTACAGAGCGCTTCCACGGAGTAACAGCTAACTTGAATCCCCTTACCTGCTGCCAGCTGGAGAGCCACTACAGACAGCTAGTGCAAATCTGCCGGTACACAGCAACTACACTGATGCTACGGGCTTGCATGGCCAAGCCCTTGGTAGGCACATTCAAAGGAAGCAAGAAGAGCAGCAGCAGAGAGGCCTGACAGGCTTTTATCACAGAGAGACAGCAACGTGCAGGCACACACAGAAGTGCAAGAGCCTCATGTCCTACATAAGCAAGGGGGTTAGCCTTCATCCGAGAAGAAGGTGGACAGCGGGACGGTTCAAATGGCACTCCTGCAGCTGGGAAGGGTAGGAAAGCCACCCCAATGCCTAATAGCCAGCAGCCACTGTCCAGCGTGAAAGCTCACAGTGATTTTCTTCTTATCCTAAAAGAGCTGAATGAAACAAGCTGCTGCCAATCTGTCAAAGGCTGGAAAAGATATAGGACATTAAAAAAAAAAAAAAAAATTCCAGACTTCCACACCACAGCTGTTAAGAGAAAGTGTGTGTGTGTGGGGTAGCAATTTCTTTCAAATAAAAATACTACAATTAAATTAACACCTTCAGGGCATTTTAAGGAGCTTGCAATGTCGTGACCAAAAACATATCACTGGAATCTGGAGGATTTAATACTTGTCAACGGCAAACAAAAAAACCTCTTCTTGGAGAATAGGGATACTAAAAAGAAATGCACCACATCTGCAAGAACACAGCATACATACGTAGCATACATAAGCCCAAATATCAGCATGCATTAAATTAACTGCAGAAACTTTATGCATTACCCCTCCTGTCTGGTAGAAGCTACAAAACAAGAAAAGCCATTAACATTTTAATGAATCTGGGATGGCAGGGCCCTAAGCTCTAAGAATTCAGCCTCCAGGGGTTGTGCAGAAGAGAAGGGGGGAGGGAGTCATTGGAGGAAACCTCGGTGGGATGAGCAGCATGGGTAGTGGCCTGCTACAGTTCCCAGGGATCTCAAACAAGCGGCACATGCTTTGGGAGAGAGGGAAGCTTAATGAAGTGCCAGCCGAGACGCAAGGAAAAAACTGCAAAAGTTTGAACACATCTTTCTTCCTTTGGAGACTGCACTTCTTTTCTGAATCACAGGGTCTTTTGAGACTTGTCCCAGAGAGTGCCCAAGTGAGTGGGAAAACAAATAGCACACAGGCGCTTCTGACTGTGCCTGGAGCAGAATCTCTCCTCCACCATTGTAGAGCAAAGACTTGCACTGAAACTCAATGCAAAGCACAGGAGCCCTACCCAAACTTCAAGGACATCAAGCAAGGATGCTTCAGCGACCCAGTGTCCCTGCAGAATTCACCAATGATGTGAGAATCCAGGAAAAGATTTACCCAAGCCTGGGGAGTCTGAGGGAACCAGCGGCAGTTTCAGATGCACAGCAGTTGAGCATCTATCTCAGAAAATGCTACAGGGAATACTCTGAGTCTCAGACACGCTTTGCCAGCAACTTAAAAGCTCAGGCATCCACTGTTGAAATCCTACAAGTCTGTTTTCTTTAGCCTCAGAACTAGTACATCAGCTTTTTGAACAACCTAAGACCAAGAGGCAGAGATAAACTGCATTGCCAAATAACCTTCCAAGTGTTCCCCATCACCGTGCTGTTTTCTTAGCACAGCTTCCCTGTCCTCTGACAATTCCCATCCTCGATTCATCCATTCAACCTTTGCTCAAATAACAGCCTCAGCCAGACTAGAAAAGCACAGTGGGGATGCTTCCTAGGAAATCTGCATGAACACATGGCCTTGCAGAGGAGTAAGAAATAGCATCAAGATGCAAATAATCCAGGAAAAGTTTAAGATTATATGGCTCCTAGCCTTCCCCAAATCCTTCTCCTTCTGCACCACTAAGGCTCTCACCTTACCCTTCCCAGACTTCTCTCACGTACACCCAAGATCACAGGAGCATCAAGTTTACATCTTGTGAAGATTTCTGAGTTTTAATCAGAAGGATTTTTGTAGTTCTAGATTCACTTACTAACCAAAAACTGCTTAAAGGATTAATTATGTAGCACATTTTTAACATATACTAGCATGTCTCGGGCATTTTAGAACACTTGGGAATTCAAGAAAGCCACACTTAAGAGTTTTGCTGTTCACTTTTCCTGAGTGCCTATGAACTAGGGCTACTTACGCAGTGGGTAACACCGCATTGCACAGGCATCCAGAGGTACCTCCAACGAGTCGGGAGGGATCCTGCCTGGGGGGGATCGATCCCACCTCCAGATGCAACACCTCACCCATGCACATAACGCAGCTGGCCACTGCGGCCTGGAAGCAGGCTCAAGCCCTGCCCTATGACATACTCACCATCTCATGGAGCTTCAAAGATCATACACAGACCAAAGAATTAGAAAGTATGAGAAAGGAAGACATGTTACCATTTTATTACGAGGCAAATGGAAGAACTTCTGTTTATTCAAAACCCTTTCCTCCTCCTCCTGTGATAAGAGGTTAAAATATAAAGGAGTACTCCTGTACACAGAACATTAAATGAATTTATATTTGCGTTTTTAAGCTCTTGAGGAAACAGAACGGCCAGAACTGAAAGCAATTAGTGCACCGAACCAGACAGCTAAAACAACAAAAAACACAGAACAATGATCTCTTATTTCCCAAGTTCAGATGTCACCATCACACTTTCCTATTCATGCAGCATACTGCGTTTTGAAAAGCTGGGCTGTTTTTCTCTGCCTGAAAGGAATACAAAGAGTTTCTATTTTTTTCTAAGTACTTTGGTAGTTAGAAAAACAAAAACTGATGGAGTGCAAACCACTGAACAGGAGAAACCTTTAGCAGGTTGAGAATCTGACATATTGGAAGGTGGTTCAAAACACAAAGCTAAGAAACAAAAATACTGTAGATCTCCAAAATCTTATGTGAGAATTCACCCTGCAGCATCCCAGATGGCGTGTGTTTTGCCTTTTAATTTGAAGAGCTGTGAGACAACCGTATCGTGACCAAACAGCCGAAAGCAACATCAGTCATCTTCTGCCATGGCCCCCCTACATCACCTCGCATGGTGCGTTACTCATTTGAAGAGTCAAGTCGTGCAGTAACTGTGACATGATTAAGCAAAGGGAAGCGGTATCAGTCACCTTCTGCAATGAACCACAGAGAAGAGAAAGTAATGCAATCAAACAGGCGATTAACACTGAACCTTGGATATAGGAAAGCAACTGCTCCCTACCACCTGCATTAGATCAGCCCATCACTTGAGAAAACACTTCCTTGTGCAGTAACTTCTAATGACACACACGCATCTACCCAACCATAAATGTTCACACCATCTGTTCTCGTTACAGTTGAGCTCTCAGGCCAACTTCCAAGTCAGGCTGACAAGAGTTCACATGGCTCTGATCCACCAGCTCCTTTGCAGCTAGTTATTCATTTGCAAAGAGAATTACTAAGCCAACAGAGTGTTTCCTTTTGTATAAGGACTGTCACAGACAGCACCCAACTCAGCCAAACTCGGTAGCCAAAATACTGCATCAATTAATGCTCATGTATTTCTAAAATGTTTTAACTAACGTGTTTCTTCTGTCTCTCAGATGATTTCTTTCCAGTTTTCTTCTTTTACAAGGTTTTGCAAATGTGCATAAAATTATATGGTTCACAGAAATTTTTCAGCAACTGCCTAGAGACTCATTATGCTTCATCAATTATATTATCAGACAAAGATGGCATTAAAAGCACCAAACAAAAAAGCGAAAGATGCAAATTTCAGATAGTTACAGAAAGGTGGTCACTGAATATTCTTCAGTCGCAAAGGGTCAATGTGAAGTTAAACCGTAAAGAAAAAGTGGCTCTATTTCTTCACTGAATACTCAGTTACATCCCTCACACACAACCTTGCTCTCTCCCACCCCATCCATCACACCTCAGAGAGCATTTTGTGCATATTCACTGCATATAAAGAAGCAAAAATAGCTGACGGCTGCTTTAATTTGCCATTTCTAGATCACTGGGTCATAAGGCTGCTTAAAGGTGACCCACCAGCCCCTGAACTTCTTGCAGAACTGGTAAGTTCACCAGGCCACAAAAAGAGAAGAAAAAAGAAAAAAAAAAAACCCAACGGTTTTCACTCCATCCCAGCTCCGGCCAAAATAAGCAGCAAACATTACAACCGAATGATAAACCCATGTGGTTTCCAACAACACATTTTAAAAGCCAGTTTCTCCCAGCATCCTTTTCTGAATTTATCTCTGCAGGTGACAAACAGACTGATTCTTCTTCCAGAAGTACAACTAGAAATACCAGCACTCTGCCTCTTGCTAATCACATGTAAAGAGCAGAGCAGAGATACAGAATTGGACTTCTAACCCATAGGCAGCCTTTTTTTGGAGAGAAAGGAGCTTTTTTCTTTCAACCTCTTTTTTTTTTTTTTCCCTTCTTAAATTCTAGGCATTTCAGAGAGCTTGGGGAAAGAAATCAACATTGTGACAGATAGATACACATATAAAAATAGGATGTAAAGCATTCTTTAAATTGGAAACTAAAGCAGGCTCTCAGAAAGGCAGAACTACAGTCAAGAGTTATTTTATTACTGTATTTCCACCACCAGCTCTCCTCTGCTCTTTCCCTCCTCCCCATCTAGAACTACAGGCAAATCCATGAATTACACAGAAGCATTCTGCAGGACATAGATAGCAATGTCAGACACAGAAAAACCCTACTAACCCAGTTTTAAAGACCATGTCATAGGACAGTATAGAATCAAACAAATTAACACTGGAGCTTACCATTTCGAGACAAATCAAGTTCCACCAGCTGCATGAAATTCGCTATTTCTGGAGGGAGCCGCTGGATTTCATTATCACTAAGTCCAAGTTTCCGTAACTTCACAAGTTGGAAGAAAGGCTGAAAGAAAGAAAAAATGCCATGTCAGAAAATATTCCAGTAACTCACATATAAGCGTGATAAATGATAAGCAATAACTGGAAGCCACTTTCAAAATTCGAGCTAATCAAAGTTATTGCTTAAAATCAGTTATGCAGACCTCTTTCAGACCTGCATCAGAATGAACATTTTAATTTTTACATGCAAACAGACTATAATCTCTGTTTTACCCAAAATGAAAATTATTAAAAAAACAAAACCAAACTGTAAAGCTTGCTATTAAAGATCACAGCAGACAGACACTAGTGAAATCCAGAGTGCCTGCTTCAAAAGCATTAATGGGGCGAGGTTACCCAGCAGGGTAATTAAAAGCATCCTAATTACACACCAGGGCTCATTAGGAAGCTAATGCAGAGGGAGACTTCTAAAGGACGATCCAGAAAACCCACAGAGAGCGGCTGCCAAGGTCTTCTTCACGGTGAGCGCCATAACCAACTAGGTTACAGAGCCAGCCTCCCTCGGGAAGACTTTCTTTCTGGCATCACATCCCCTCCACGGCCCAGTTTCAGAAGGACTAATGAAAGTTGGGCGGGATACGCACAATTCCAGGTCTTCCCAGCTTGAGGAGGAACCCAACCCAGCCCTGTCTCTGCAGTGAGGACATGGGCGTGCAATGCGGATAGGGTACTAACTTTCCCTGACCCCCAGCTATGGGCACAGAGGGTCTGGCAGCCCTCAAGACAGAACAGCCATCAAAGGAGACAGGCCAAGCTGCAAGTCAGGTCAACCCTAGGTGCTGGGAGCAGCTGGTGATCGAAAGACAAAACGGTCATTAAAAACCTATTGAGATGTAGGCATCCCTAGCAAAGTCGGAAAGCTCTTATCTCATCACAGCTTTCCTCTCTTCCAGGCAGGCCTTTGAATGAGACTGACTGCAAGTGGTGAGGATTTGTGCAGAATTAAATGACTTTATAGACAAGGCATCTTGACCATAACTGACCGGACTTCTCAAATTTCAAGTTTTGTGCCCCCGGACTGCAGAGGCATTTTTGCCCAGCAGTCAGAACCTGTGCATCTCACCCACTCGCAGCATGTGTGTGTGCCTGTTACCCTCGTGGGTTTTGCCCCTCAGGGTAACTGGAAGATGCTAGTAAGTTTGGGATATCTGCTTACATTTAATCACCTGCAATCCTTTCTTGAAAACTAGCACCTTTTTTTTTTATTATTATTTTATTTTATTTAAGTGCTGCAGTGTGTGCTCTGAATGTCACTCAATTCTATCTTATATTGACAAGAAAAGGGGCAGTAAGACAGGCCTCTTAACCAGGACACAAGGTAAAAGCAGAGTCTTATGAATCTGTATTATAATACAGGTTCTCAGTCTTAGTCTGAGTGTCTTATACCCAAGATCATAAACCAGGTTTTAAGTGCAAGGTTTTGCAACCTCAGCATCAATCTTTCAATATACACTGTCGTTCCTTGTCATAGACAAATAAAACACCACTGAAATTAATGTGTTTTCCCTCAAAAACATGGGTTCCTTTTAGGGAATAAAAAGGACAGAGCTTTAAAAAGTTTATAAACACTCAGCAGTCATAAGACGCATCAGATCTGAATGCGAAAATTGAAAGGCATTTTTTGCGTCAGAATGGCACTTCTGCCCCCCCCAAGTATTAAAGGCCTTCGATAACAGAGTTGAAACTGTAAGAGGAAGATAAAGAACCTTTACAGTTCCACATTTCTAGCTCCCTAAAAACATATATTACAATTAAAATAGCCACAAATGGTTTTTTAATCCTTCTTTGTCCTCACAAGATCCATAACTGTATTTTCGTATCATTAACATTTTTTTATCTTCTAAAACAAATGCATACCTTTTGCTAAATATTTATTAATACAACTAAACCAAGAATCCATCAGAAGCTTAGAAAAGCACTTAAAGATACTTTCATGAAAGCACAGGAGTACACTCCACAGAAGAGATCGCAATCCGTCCTAACACTGTCCAAAATAAATACTTGCCAAAAAGTGTTTCTCAGCCAGTGTGTAGCTGCTAAACTGTATGACCGTTATAAATATTGATGTTCTACTACAAATCTTCTCATGAGCAACAGTCATCCTTGCCAGAGATGCTCTGCAAGGGCAAGGGAGAAAAGACAGACAGAGGGAACACAGTTAAAAGACAGAAGGGTAATCAAAAAGCTATTAAGGGCTGGGCATCCCTAGGAAGGTTTGAGGGCCCTCACCGCACCACGCGTCAGTGTTGTATATATTTATTAAATGTGCAGAGCACATGTGTGCAACAAACAAAATTACACAATATTTAAAGGCATTCCTGTTTCTTTAACTGACTACTTAAAAGAAAAATGAAGTGGGAGCTTTATTTCTAGTTTGCATAACAATTTTTAATGAATGACACCGTTTCCTAGATAAAATCAGAAACTGCAGTTACGTGAATGGCATTTCTTTGAACTTCTTGTTTGTTTTTTTCCTTTAAACTACAGAACTCAATCACTCTTGCATGTTTAGTACATCCTATTCCCATCTCAGTAACTATTGTTCCTTTAGCCAAGGCACATCATTAGTGCTCTAAAGCACTACTGGAGAGGCAAGCACCTCCTTTTTGCCATATTTGTTTTACCTGTCAAAAAGACCACAGGGAAAAAAGAGAATTAAGAGCTTCCTGAATAGAGTTAAACAAATGTTAAAAAAAAAAAAAAAAATATATATATATATATAAAAATATCTGTAATTTCTTAAATACATGCCAACCAGAAACATGTTCCTAATTCAATATAACAGACACAGTGCAGCCTCTATTTGAAAAAGCTCTAACATGAACCAAAGTGCAATGAGGTTGTTGGCCAGAGCAGCACATCCACCCAGCATGCTGTAATAGCAGTTTTTGATTGCAGACCCAACGTCTCCACGAGTATCTTGGCAACACTTTTAATGCTGCTTAGTTTAGCCAGCCTAATTAATAGTGCTTCAATGAGACAAATAATTCCATGAGCATCAGCACGAAAGAAGCCTACAACTTTCTATGTAGTGGCAATTCCCAACCTTCAATTGAAGCTTTTCCTGCTATCAATTTATAGAGGTTTCTCTCATACAGATTTTCTAAGAACATGCATCTTGCATAGAGCTCTTCTCGCAGTGGAAAACTAACCAAGTCTCTCTCCTCCACCCAGCCCTGTATTTTTTAAAAAACTTCATTCTGACAAAATTGGGTCGATGTCAGCCAACGGAAGGAAAAAAAAAAAAAAAAAAAAAGATAAGTGCATGACTCACTGAAAAGTATAAACAGACCGTGTGATCCCACAGTCCTCATTTTTTGTACTTTTTTTTTTTTAAGAATACCGCTACAACTGGCACTCTTGATTCTAGAAATAAAAGTTAACAGAATTAAGCCAAACTAGTAGGACTGATAAAACTCAAGGTTTTCTCCTGCAAAAGTGGCCAAAACAACACATGTCGCTGGCTTTCTTTCAATGGTTCACTCCTGCAACAAAAAACATTCATGCCCGAGAATCTTGCCTGAATGCTTCAGCACCTTTCCTGATGGGAAAAAAAAAAAATGGAAATAGATTAAAACAATAGGCAATTGAAATAAGAAACACAGGAGGGCACAAAGACCTACTTGCAGCTAACACTGCTTAAGGGAAGGAGCAATATCTCACCGCTAGAGCCTTTCCAGCACTAGAGACACGTCAAACTCCAAACCCATTTGGCACAGGTAGCATAACTAAATGCTTACTGTGTTAAGCAAAATGTTTCCATAAAAAGGCCACTACTAGTAGCAAAGAGAATTAAAATTAGAGACTTTAATGAAATCTGCTGCCTAATTTTCAAGATGGACCAGCATGAGCAGCAGAAATTAGAACGAGAGGGAGAGGAGGAAGAAAATTGCAAATTAACCCCAGTTTCACAGTTATATTCACACAGGATAGAAAGAGGGTTTTTTTTTTCCTTTGGTGCAGGCACTTGAGCTACTGCTGACAAGCTTAAAAATTTGTGAGTACTTGCTTTTATGTCAAGTTTCCCTTAGACACCAATATGGATTTTCAACATAAGCATGCTGCCTCAGCTTTTAAGGCTTCTTCAGGAAATTACAGTATTATATTCAAACACGAATTAAGTAAACTACCAAGACACAGTACATTACTAGGTCCTGTTTCTTAAACACCATCTATATTTATTTCACCCATTTTCCAAACGTATAACTGACCAGCTAAAATGTATCTGAGCTTTAGAATTAAAAAGCGACACACAGTAATTTAAACATAGTTTAATAATTGCATTCCTGCTTCGAATCTTACTTCAGGCTCCATTTTCTTCTCCTACGTTGTAAACAAAAATCAATGGGGGAAGCCTTCACTTTATTTGTTCACTTCCATTCATCAGCTACGTGTCCTCCTTCAGTCGCCAAATAAGGGAAATTGCAACCAATCCTTCCCCCACCCTTTCTATACTGCCTCAGAAAGACCTCGGAAAAAGGTCTTTCTTCAGGCAAACACAAGCAGAAGCTGCAATTTGATTTTGGCAAGCAGAGCAGTGAACAAGATAAGGCATCAAATCCGTGAAACAACCTCGCAGCATGGCTGACACAAAGCTCTCCAGCTCCTCAACAAGGTCCCCAAGCACTTGCTTTTGGCCCCTCAAAGTTATTTTCTTGCCTGTACCATTCCATGGCTTCAGCAAGAGAGCAGGGGAAGCCCGACCTTTCTTCAGGCGAACACGCTGCTTGGTGGTCAGGACACTACGAGGACAACAAGGATTAAGGCAGAAGCAGCACCGAATTCAAGCGTTGTGCTTCCTGGGGATGTGTTCGATAACCAGACTCTGCTACAGGCATACACACAAACGCATTCCCCCGGCCTGTCAGAAAGGCAAAGGCGAAGAGGGAAAGGCGAACTTTTCCTCAGTCCTCCCCCACCCCACTTTTGTAGAAGTCATCGATAGTTAACTCTTTGAACGACCATCCATAGGGAACACTCAGTGCCAAGGATTCCAAGAGGACAGGACACTCAACGCCCTACACTAACCAACTGGTGGGATTTCAGACATTGCTTTACCCTGAAGTCAGCCAGCGGACATACCAGCCTGGAGGTGACGAGAACCACGGCCACACTTACACTCACAGCGAGCACACACCCTGCCCTCCACTCAAGCCTCAAGGTAACCCCAGTCGAAAGCCACAACTAACTTGTAAGCAAAAAACTCTTTCTAGGACGCAATCCTTATATCGCCGACTTAAAATCTATCCCAGAGACTCCCGCCAGTAGCACGAGCGGGAGCACTGCGGAAAACCGGCAAGAGCACAGAAAACAGACACCTTCCTCCAGAAGCACATCCTAACTAGTCGCACAATGGAATTCTGAGGAAGCTGGATCCTGCTCCGGATCCTTGAAGTGTGTAACGAGCTCCCAGCAGACTCCAGTGACGTCTACTATGGGCGTTATCAATCAGCTTGGCACCTCCAACAAAGCCTGCTATCAACATCAAGACCCCCCAGGTCGCTCAACCTGCTTTCACCTGCGAGCAGAGACAGCTGGTGAAGGCAACAGAGTTTCACAAATACGGATCCCACGTGATCCTTTGGGCCAAACACACTTTAATTTTCAAAGAAAGTACTAAGCGAGATACTGAAACGATTCCTGAGAGCAGGGACTAACTCAGTGTGCAGCACAGCAGTCCTCATGCAGTTGATGACCCTGTATCAAAGCGTTACTGGAAGCAGCTAATGGATTTCCTCTCAAGCCTTGAGGAGATGCAGCAGCAGCTGGTGATGGACCGCAGTACGCAGACCTCTGCCTGCTTGCTAGGTGGCAAGCCGGCAAATGGACAACTGCTCCACGCAGCTGAGGTCTCTGTCTCCACATGTTTCATGGCAAAACCAGAACTGATACAGATTTTTGGCATGGTGAAAGGTTGTTTCACATGCCCAAACCATGTTTGTAGAATATGTTGAAGCTGTACTTTGGTCTTGCAGCATCCTAACACCAACCTTATCATCATGAATATTAAGGGAAGACGTCATAGGGGCAGACATTCAAGCAGGAATCCATACAAAACATTATTAAAATTACTAGCTTTCACGACAAGAGAAAGTATTAATGAAAGATCACAGTTCACGGTCATGTACCCTAAACAGAACCAGATGTTGCAACTGCTATCTCCCCCTCCAACGGATGCTTTAAAGCCTGATACGAAGGATCAGCCAGGCAGAAGGGTTGTGGGGGAAGGGTCTACAGGAGACAGAGCAAAAATGATAACCGATGCCTCACTGAAGCTGGCATTCAACATCTACCTGCCTACGTTCCTGGCCCCTAATTTCAAAGTACTTGCCATTTTCTGAACTACAGTCAGCGATGGGCCAATTGCACGTCCTAGTCTTGGTTGTTACCATTCATTTTAAAAAATGAACAGGGGACAATCCACTCTCAAAAACCAATACACTGCAGCACTGAATCAAAATGCTGCTCTACCGAGCAATGCATTGAACAGGTTGCCTCATACTGTTTCCTGGCAGGCAAGGATTTACTTTCTCTTTTATGTCAATTAAGCAGAGGCAACAAAGGTTAAAGAGCACTTGATGCCATAGCCATTAGAGTACAGCAGTGGGAGGGACTATCTCTGCCTTTAAGAGAGGCCAGAAAACATCTGCTACAACAAAATATGGATTCATTGCAGTTAAATGCATTTGCCATTTGGAGAAACAACAACAACAAAAAAAAACCAAACACATTTAATCTCACTAATGAATCTCTAGCATGCATTTTTCCAGTATACACAACTGTTGGCAGGAGGTAACGTCTTTTTTTAGACCAACTGATATAATTAGAAAAATAACTCTATGTATAATCCTAAAATTTATTTTAGAGCTGCAGATGTATAATCTCTGCCTACAAACCTTGTGCTATCTGTGTACATCACACAGAGAAGGGGATGCTACCAACTTACTACAACAATACACCTGTTACAGAAAAAAAAATGTTAAAAGTATTGAAACATAACCACCTAATTACTTTCTTCCAACTGAGGTCAAAAATCAGTAGAACTCAATGTTACTAGAAAAAAAACTGCCGTTAGAAAATATTTGAAACCAAGCAGACTTCAAAATCTTCTGAACAATCTCAGGGACATTAACAGGGAAGTCAGACTTTGTAGGGGACACCAGACTAAGTTCTCTCCCTGCTCCCATCAGGCTGTGGTCTTTCAAATTTGATTGCAAAAGGCATAGTATTTTCCTCAAGTCTTAAGCAATACAACAAAAGAATCTGGAAGCTAGCAGAAAAACTAGACATATTTATCTGGTAATAAACTTATTTTAATCCTTCAACACAGTGTTCCATGCTTAGCGGGATGTTTAATATAATGATCCAATGATGCTTCTTTACAAACCATTATTCATTGTAACAATTCAAGCATGCATTGCACACTAGGACTAATTGACTACGCTCACAATAGGTTTTTACAAAAGGTATGTAGTCTCAAGACACTGAAGTTGTAAAGTTGCAGGTGTTCTTAGAAAGTATTTTATATAGCATTTGTCATACTGAAAAAAAAAAAAATCTTAAAACTTTCAGTAAAACTACCTTTAATGTGTGCATACAGTCTACTGCAGTTTCACACAGTGGCATAGTTCTCTCTCTGATATTAACTAGAAGTACATGCTTGTTCGAGTCATACAGTCGTATTTTTTCAAGGATTTTCAGCAAGATGTGCAAAAACACCATGGCACTATCAATATTAAAAGTAAAATGCACTTAAACATTTGAGGGTGAATAAACAGTGAAAAACATGACAATTCTATTTGCATCATTAAAAACATCGAAGCTAAAGACAGGTAAAATCCTTGATATGCCCTCTACAGAATCATAGAACAGTTGAGGTTGGAAGGGATCTCTGGAGATCATCTAGTCCATCCAAACCCCCTGCTCAAAGCATGGGTCACCTAGAGCATGTCACCCAGGACCATGTCCAGTCAGGTTTTGAGCATCTCCAAAGATGGAGACTCCACAACCTCTCTGGGCAACCTGTGTTTGACCACCCTCACAAAGAAAGTGTTTTCTTATTTCAGACAAAATTTCCTGTGTTTCAGTCTGTTCTCATTGCCTCTTATAATGTCACGGGGCACCCCAGAGAAGAGTTTTGCTCTGTCTTCTTTACCCCTTCTCATCAGGTATTTATATACACCAATAAGATCCCATGACCATTTTTCTTCTCAAGGCTAAACTACCTTACTTTCAGCCTCTTCTCATGACAGATGCTCCAAGCCCTTAACAATCTTTGTGGCCCTTTGCAGGACCCAGTCCAGTGTGCCCATGACTCTCTTCTTCTGGGATGCCCAGCGCTGGACACAGCACTCCAGGCATGTTTCCCCCAATGCTGCCCAGAGGAGAAGGATCACCTCCTGACAGTGCTTTTCCTAACGCAGCCCAGGATACCGTTGGCCTTCTTTCCCATGAGGGAGGGCTGCTGGCTCATGGTCAACTTGTCCACCAGGTCACCCAAGGCCTTTTTCTAAAAAACTGCTTTCCAGATGGTTGGTCCCCAGCCTGTACTGGAAAATGTGCATGCAGGGCTTTGTATTTCTCTTTAGTGTGCTTCATGAGATTCCTCTCTGCCCATTTCTCCAGCCTGTCAATGTCCCTCTGAATGACAGCATAAACATCTTTCTTATCCACCACCTCCAAGCAGATCCCTGAACATGCCAAAGTCTTTTTCCTGAAGTCCAGGGTTGTGATGCTGCTTTTTGCCCTGTTCCCTCCTCTCAGCATCGTGAACTCCACCATCTCACAGTCACTACAGCCACTGCAACTGACCTTCGCATCTCAACCTGTCCTTTCTTATTTATGAGGTCCAACAGAGCACCTCTGTCTATTGACTCCTTGATCACCTGCGTTAGGAGGTCATCAATGCACTCCAGAAAACCCCTGGATTGTTTATGTCCCACTGTGTTGTCCTTCCAGCAGATGTCAGGGTGGTTCAAAACCCACATGAGGACCCGGGCCTGCAAACATGAGGCTTCTTTCAGTTACCTGAAGAAGGCATCATCTACTACTTCTTCTTGATCAGGCAGCCTACAGCAGCCACCCAAAACGTCACTCATTAATCCCAGCCTGCCCTTAGCTGGCCCATCATCCATCCAAGGCAAAGCTTCACATATCCCTGCTGCTCTCTCACATGAAGGGCAACTCCCTGTCCTTGCCTTCCTGGCCTGTCCTTAAAGAGCCTGTAGTCATCCATTGCAGCGCTCCAGTCATGTGGGATATCCCACCACGTCTCTGTCATCCCAATGAGATCTATAAATCTGAAAAAGGAAATAAAGCTTCTAGATGTTTACATCTTAAGAAGGGATGGTTACAACCTATAAGCACAAATTTAAAGAGAGGTATAGTATGATATCATCTCTCTTTCCACAGCAGATTACTGGCCACTGACCAAGCAAGCCTCTTTCAGGCTTATGGTTGCATAATGGGAGAAACTATGGCAGAACAGCAAAATCGGGTTTTTTTCCTGAGAAAGAGGTGTGGTATGGGAAGAACGGAGGGACTTTTTTCTTAAGGAGCTTTCACAAGATTTTGGTATGGTAACAGCACCCTGGATTTCAACACCACACACAAAGAGATACGGACACTGCCTAAGCCGCATGCCAAGCAGCAGCACATCATCGGCTTCTCTAGCACAGAAACCGGGGAACAGGAGGAGGTCAGGGTTTAACCAGGCCTCTCAGGGAAGGGGTCTCACATCGATCAAATACCTCCACAGAGAAGCTTTAGCATATAAGACCAAGAAGAAAAATTACAGATGACAGATACAACCTGTAAGCTCAAACAGAGAAACGAAATGATTCAGAGTTGCATCAGATTGGGTTTACAAACACCACATAAAAATCATTCAGACTCTTAAGCTAAACTAAGTGCATACCTAAAATTTTGAATTATTTTTTTTGCCATTGGAGTTTTCACATAAACAACATCTGCGAAAAGTCTCACGGGAAAGTGGTCTTTATCCTTTGTGTAAAACAATTGAGCGGCAGCAAGACAAAACAGCAGCAAAACAAGAGTTATAAGCTCTTCCCACCACCCACCAATGCAAAGAATGCCAGTGATTTAATATAAAAGCCAAAATATAATACTGCATTCAAAGGTTCATAAGATATTTTTATTTTTTTTACCAGTGAAAAAAAAATATGCAGAGATCCAGTTTTGTACTGCAAATTCCATGCACACACAGACATTAAGTTGACAGGATATATTGGCCCTTAAATTCTAATGTACAGGAGTAGGAAACAACATCTCATCAACTACAGACTGATCTATAGAATTGAAAGCGTTTTATTTTTATCTGATGCTTTTCATTAGAGAAGCTATTGAAATGCATCATGCAGAATGTGTTATTTTCTTCTATAAAAGCAATTTGCCAGAAAGCCTACTCTTCAGTGAAGTATAGTTTTTGACGTGTAGCAAGTGATACACCGCACATTACAGCTTGAGTTGGAAAAGCCTTCAAGTTTTCACTCCTAAAGAAAATAAAAAGGTCCAGGTTTAGGAAAAAAACCACAAACTACATTTTTAAGTCGCTCTGTGCACACTGGTGACCACATACTATGGTTTTTCCCAATCAAATCAGATACACTAAGTATTCAACAGAAGGCACTTAGGATCCAACACAGGACAAGGAATTATTTAAGCAAATTAAGAGCCACACTCTACCACTGGCCCTATACAAAGCCCTTCCTTTTGAGACCAAAGGGTGCAGCTCTTTAATTTGTCTTGTAAAGCAGAAGTGGTGAGAAGCATGCTGACAGCTAGAAATTGCTGTTCTGTGGGAAGACAGCCACATCTGCCAAGAAAGGCTACAGAGACCTCAATATTGTGGAAAACCACCAGCAGCTTAATAGTACACAGCCTGCTCCTCCAGCACATCCCACCAGGCTGGCTCATCCTGCAGGAAGGGCAAGAGCAGAAGAGGGAAGCTGGGAGGCAGCAGAAAGGACGGGAAAGAGCAGTTAAGGAGACCTGGGGAAAGAATCAGTATACTGACATGGGAAACCAAAAGGATCCCTGTGCAGCAGCAAAATGATATAAAAAATTTGTAAGTTACTGTACAATTATAAATTATTAACTTGTATTCCTGAGAGGCTGACAGGTATAGCTTGGGGTGGGGGGGGGAGGTATTCATAGGAGAAAGGGGGGTCAGAGAATCTGAGTTAGCCCATTCTTTTCCTGGTCCACATATGCATTCATGCACAAGGGAGCAAACAAGGAGAGGAGTGGGAATAACGGGGGGGTGAAGACATCTCCCTCTGCTTCTCAGACACTTCTTTTCAGATGTCTTCCAGATGAACCCTTCCTACCCCTCTCCCCTTAGAAAGGGGTGAGGAATTCTACCATACATTTTGGTCAACCAACACAACAAAAATAAAACGAACAAAGTTATTCTTTCAAAATAATTCAGTTGTATTTCTTGTTTCTCCTCTCCTCAGGATACTTCAGATGACTCTCAAAACATACACGCAGCAATATTGCTGGGTCTTTCAGCTAGTCATTTCTCATCAAGACGCTACAGCAATTCTTTAAGTTGTCTTCTGTCTTTTGAGGGGATTTTTGTGTGTGTTTGTTTTGTTGGGGTTTTTTTGGCAACACCCTAACATACAACATGCTCTACTGTCCTCTAGAACAATAGAGGTTTTAAGTATGCTGGCAAAGACTGCAGATTAAACAAAGCCTAAGACTACTTCTGTACCTCAAAATGGAGGGTTTAGGGTATATTAGAGTGTATTCTTTTACTGGTGTATTGGAGCAAACCAACCAAAGAACACCTTTCGTTGCTACTTAATAGAAACGAGGGGAGGGAGAAACAGGGGAGAAGAGGGGAAGCGCGTGCATCCAACACAAGTTGCCCCATCAACTTAAGAAAAGTGCAGCGAGTTCACGTATTCCAACATGCCACTTGCTGATATTTATCTGCCTCAGAAAGCTTTACATTTGAAGGGATGAAAAAAATTGTGCAGGTGGAAGGAAAGCAGATGTCTAGAGATAAAGCCATCATCACTGTCTCAGACTTGCCGCGTGGCAAAGCTGGGAGAAGAACTCACCAACATCTGCTTGGTTTCAGAGAAGTATTTCAAGACCTCCTGCCTGCTGTCATAGCCATTTCAGACCACACCTGCCAACCAGCACTGGGAAGATGAGGTCTGAACTACCAGTGCACAGAATGAAGAGCTGGGCAGCAGAGTTGGGGTCTTCCTCGTCCGTCCAACTATGGCAACTTCTGCTGCAAGTTATAGAGTCTACGGGGCGATGCTTCACTATTTCAAGGTGAGCCTTCACAGCAGCAATTTCCTAAGGAGGATCACAACCATCTCAGTGACACTAAAACCTTATCAGTGTTATGGGATGTATTACGGCATCAGCACAGCCTACAGACGATTCATCAAGAATCGGCACAGATCACTGTGAACTTCAGGAGTTCATCAAGTACGGGAAAACATCTAACTAGCTGGCCACCGAGACTTAAACAAGACTTGTTTAGGCCTGAATTGAGCCCAAAAACGGTTTGATTTTTGTGTTACTGCCTTTATGCATATAGAGAGGAAACTAATATAATGCATTACACTAGATTAAGGGCGTAACGACTACTAAGATCTATGCTGACCTAACAGTTTGTTAATTATACGCCCTAATGATTTCCCTCATGTTTGCCCTGCACGAGGTACGGTGTACCCCTGCTTTCTGTACTTATTTCTAAGTCTGTCTCTGTAGTGTGCATCGACACTACCCTTGTAATATGAAGGGGAATGAACAATGTACCCTGTAGCTGCCTTCCAAACAGAGATCTTCCACTATTCTCCTCAGCCAGATTCCTACAGCAGAACTTTTAAAAACTATTTGCTGGTAGCAATTTTAAACGAGGCTCTTCCCATCCGCTTCCAGCCTCAGTAGATTAGTTTCACATCCAGGATTGCAGCTGTATTTTTGTACCCGAAACTCCTACAGAGTCAACACTTATCTGAGACGATGGCACTATATTCCATTTATCAGAAAACATTAATAAGGAACTGACAAGGCAAGTTCATAGGTCTGTACAGGAAGCCCTAATAAAAATGCCTTCCTGCACTGCTGACAAGGCACAAAGCACTCAGGACAGATACTACAAGTACGTCTCTGCGGTTGTATTTAATCAGATTCCTCCTAGTCCAGCTAAAAACCCACAAATGTATTCCTACAGTATATTTAGGCACTCCTGTAATCTGACCCGTGCACATAAAAAAAAAAAAAAAAAATCCTCTAAAATCTTCTTTCTAACTTCAACTTTTGCTTTATTCCACTGCAAGGCCAAGGAGCCTGGGTTGGTTTGGTTTTTGGGGGGTTTTTTTGGTTTTGTTTTTTTTTTTTTTTTTTTTTTTTTACCCCCACAGATATTTTTACATGTATGGAACTTAATACATACTCATATGTCAGTAATGGGAAGAAGCGGTCTTTTTAGCCATCACAGGCTATTTCATTTATTACAATTCAAGGAAGAGGAGAAACAATGAATAGTTGCACTCTATTTACAGAAATAAATACCATATCATACCACAAACACCATCGTTCACATTTGTACATAGCAATCAGTTTATGGGGGATTTATTATCTAAAACAAACAAACAAACAAACAAACAAACAAAAACCAGAGAGACACAGGTCTCAATGGGATTTCAGTCACAAGCACATTCAGTATCCCTGCAGTAAGAAGTGTACGAGCCTGAAAGTCAACACAAAGAAGAAAAGTCTAGTACAAAAAGAAAGAGACTCCTGAGTCTAGTCTGTGCACAAAGCCAGTAGAAACTGCTGGAAGTAAAAATAGCACCCACACGGAGACTATGTAAACCAGTTTTGCTCTGCTTCAGAAGGATAAAGAGCTCAGTCACAACAAGATGCAAACCTGTGCCTAGGATTTTCAAAAGAAAAAGCCAAATTTAACACGTCAGTTCAACCGAACGTCTTTATTACTGTCTATAGGAAAACTTCTCCACCATGACTACGCTTACTACCTAGAGTGAAAAAAACAGTTTATGTGAGAGAACTGAGTTCAAAAAAAGAAAAGCAAGACTGTTTAGGTTTTGGTAGGAACAGAACAACTTTGATTCAGGTAGAAACAAAGGTGCTTTTGAAAATTTCCCTGGCTGGTGCGTTCAGTTTCTTGGATTCCAAGTTAGTAAGAGTTCACATGCTTCTAGGGTGCAGCTTCCAGGTAACGCTTCCCCTCCAGTGTCAAACTCTACCAACCACAGCTCACGAAGGCTTCTGAGGCGTCCAAAGTTTAAAGAGGAAGCCCTGAAATATGCCCTTCCTTCATCAAGTCAAACGTCGATCACGCCTGCCGCTCGCTCGGCGCCCGCGGAGTCGAACACTGCCTTGCTGGAATTACTCTGATGGAGTTTCTCTAGCAAAATCAGCAAGTGCCAGCCAGCGAGTCACGCTGGCAGGTACCAGCACGACGTCTCAAAACCATGTTAATTTGAAAGTAAATTCACCTTTGAAAGTACTACAAAAAAGGCATTATGCACAAAAATCTGGCTACATGTTTCACGCAAGAAGCAAAACGCTGACAACTGTGCAGGACTTACACTGAGAAAAAGAAAAAGCTTATTTGCCTCTCATGTTTTGCATGCCGAAGTTTCCAGGAGCGGGAGGCAGAAACGGGAACGCTGTTATCTGCTAAAGGGTTTTGGTTTTTTCCCATGTAGAGAGCAGATAGTATCTAGCGAAAGGGGAAAAAAGCGGAGGGTTCAATACCTCCCAAGGCCTCGTAATTCCGATGACGTGAACGTTAATCACAACATATACTCACATCCTGTGACTCCAGCCCGAGCCCCCCTGCCCTCCCAACAGCACTCTTCCTCCCCTAAGGCGCGGATCTCCAGGGTTTCCTCGTGAAAGCCCATTTACCGTCAAACTACGGCAAAAGGCCAAACGCTAACCTGAGACTCCGGCTCCTCCTTTAACTCCTGGGGTCACCCCCGCCGGCCGGCGGGGCCGAGCGGGGCCGGGACGCCGCAGCACCCCCAGGGCTTCCCGGGGCCCCTCACCGCAGCCTCGGGGCGGGCGCGGCGGCGCCTCCTCCCGCCGGCGCCGGGCCGGGGAGCTCGGCGGGCACCTGCCGGGGCGGCTCACCTGCGCCCCCCGCCCCGGGCGCCGGCGGGGCCGGGACCGGCCCGGCCCCGCTGCGGGGCCGCCGCCCCCCGCCGCCGCTGCCCGCTCACCTTGGGCAGCTCGCGGAGCTGGTTGGCGTCCAGCAGGAGCTCCTCCAGGCTGCGGCTGTAGCGGTAGATCTCCTCGGGCACGGCGGCCAGCGAGCAGTGCCGCTTGTCGATGGACTCCACATGGCGGTTGCACCGCCACAGGGGGATGCAGTGGAACATCGCCCCGCCGCCCGGGGGGGGCCGGGCCGCTGGGGGCCGCGGGGCGGGCGGCGGCGCCGCTCACCGCCGCCCCCTCCTCCCCGCCGGCCGCGGGAGCCGCTGCCCCCTCCGCCGCCGCGCAGCGCGGGTCCCGGCGAGCCGGCGGCGGCGGCAACCCGCATCCAGCGCGCCGCCGCCGGCGGCGGGAAGCGGCCCCGGGGCGAGCGCGGCGGCCCCGGGAGAACAACGGGCGGGAGCCGGAGCCGAGCCGAGCCGAGCCGAGCCGAGCCGAGCCGGGCGGGGCGGGCCGGGGCGGGGGCGCCCCCCTACTGCTCCTCGGCGGGCCGCTGCCCTCCCCGCAGGGGCATCGCGGGGCGCCGGGCGCAGCGCTGCTGCTGGCGGCCGCCGCGCATTCCCGCGCCTGACCCGGAACACGGGCGGCCTCTCCCGCTCCCCCTCCTCCCCTCCCTCCCCTCCTCCCCCGTCCCGGCTGACATCAGCGGGGCCGGGCCCGGCCGCCCCGCCCCGCCCGGCCCCGGCCCCGGCCCGCCGGCCTGCCCGGGGAGGCGGCCGGCCGCCCGCACCCCCGCCCGGCGCCGCCCGGCCCCGGGGCAGCCGGGCGCGGCGCCCGCACAACTTTCTGCCGAGGGGGAAGCCGCGCTGGCCCCGCGCCTCCCCCGGCTGGAAGCGTGGAGCCCTGCCCGGGGCAGGCGGCTGCTGCGGCCGCGGGGCGCGGGGTGCCGGGGCGCGGGGCCCCCCGCAGCTGCCGGGGGGCCGCGGGGGGGGGGGGGGGTTCGCCGCCGCTGCGGGCCGCGGTGCGGGGACGCACGGGTCTGCTTTCGGCCAGGCCGTGTCTCGGGGTCTGAAGTGGCCGGGAATGCCGCGCACCGGCTTGGGCCACCGCGGTACCTGCTCTCAGACGTGCTGTTCCTTAGCCGAGATGCTCGCAAACATCGCCCAGCGGGGATGTGCGCAGACTACTCCAACATTTTCTTTTTGCTTGTTGGAACACGACGCTATCTGGAAAGTAACGTAATAAAACATACGGAACGCTGTTTAGGTACCATGGCCATGGATGATGTTTTTCCTCTCAAACTACATTGCTGCGGCATAAAGAAAAAATCAATATACTACCCTCGAGGCTTCCTGAAACCAGTTTTTTTAAATCCACTTTCAACTGAGTGTAAGGCCAGAAGGCAAATACACCGGCAGCCCCCGGCCTGCGGCTGCCGGCTGCGGGCTCCAGCAGCCCCACGCCTCGCACCTCTGTGAGCGGGGCGACGTGCCGAGCGCTGACAGCACAACACCGTTTCAGAGGCTCTCCTCTCTCTGGTTGCATAACAGCAATTTTGTAATCTACACAGTGACATAAAAATACTTTTGAAAACAGGCACTTGACGTCAGAGCTGCTCTTGAAATATTGCTAATTTCTTGCATAATTATAACTGGGTGCGGATACAGGAATAGGGGAGAGGGGGAAGTTTATTGTAGTCGTCTCTGTTCTTCAATCCCTGCACGGTACTGACGATACTTACTCTTATAAAATTGCAATGTATTTATTGCTGTTTTTTCTTAAATCAGCTGATAAATCTTGCAAGCTACACTTGTTTAATTTCTGTGGGAATTGCAGTGATCTGCCTATTGTTGGCTTTAAAAAGGACATTTTAGGACGTTGGGTACTATTACTTTTCGCTGACCTTTAAAACAAGAAACTTTTAGAAGGTTACCATTTTCTGATAAGTACCTTAAAAAATATGTCAGAACCAACAGTTTCTTTCTTCAATCAATACATCCAGGAATTACAAAAAATATGTGGAACCTCCCAACATGTCTAAATAAAGTACATAAAGAAATCTGCTGGCCCGTGGGGAAAGGACTGTAAATCTTGCCGACCAGATAACAACTGAACTGACGTGGTTTTTTAGAAAGCCGCGGGAAACGATCTGACTTCTGACCATGCCACGATGAAAAAATGTATTTTGGAGAGAAGGTATCGGCATTTCACCACAGAGGACCATAACTGGGTTTCCAACATAACTTTCATCCTCTACAAGTGTAGGAACCATTTATAGCATGTGCAAAAAGAAATCTGCAATTGATCTTTTTCATCCTGCACTTGAGAGAGAGATCATTACCTAATGGTATTCTGAGCAGGGCTTGGAGATTAGCGTTCTCAATGTATCTACAAGATTTTGAGGTGAAGACTTCCTCAGCTCCTGCAGTACCCGGGGAGGGAGCGTTCATAAATGCGTTCACGTGTGCTCGGAAACGGGGCGGGCACACACCAGCGCTTTCAGGCCTTCCCAGCCCCGGGGCAGGAGATTAGATAACTACAAGACAGGAGAACATCAAACAAACGTGTCGTGCACCGGCACAGAGCTCGGGGAAGGGAGGAATGCAGGAGGCGGGCCGGCAGATCTCAGAGGTGGAGATGAGGAGGACCATCGCCATCACACTTAGTGGGTCCCAGCTGGTGGGCAGCTGGGCACTGCCAGCACCCTTCTCCCAGCTGCTGGTGAGGCTGGTTCTCCTTGCGGGCAAGCAGAGGGGCCAGGTTCAGAAAATCAAGCTTCTCATGGCAGCTCCGACCCAAGCTCTGACATGGGGGGTCTCGAACCAGACACAGGGAACACAATGGTCCCCGCAGAGACCAAGTGAGATCTGCTACCAAGATTGCCTCACCTAAATTCAGCGACCATGACAGCTCCTCGGTGCCTTTCTTCGTAGAGAACCCCCTGGAGAAGCGGGACAGCAGGGAAGCCATGCTGCAGGGCAGGTGAATGAGGGAGGGCTGTGGCTGACTGCCCCACTGTGCATAGGACGTGCAGTCCTACATAGGACTACGTCGTAGGGATGGGCTGGCGGGAAAGCATCTGAAATTGAAGAACAATATGACTTGGGTAATGGCCAAACAGGAGGGTGAACAGGTTGACTCCTGAGCTCCAGCTCTTAAGAAGAGACTTGTGAGTGGCACTTCAGGACCTCCTGTGCATCTTCTGCTCGGCTGGAAGTGTCCACACTGGCCCACAGCTGAGCCTGACACCAGGCAAGACCTCCAGCGGTGGCCACTGTGGGAGGGATTTCACGCCAGCTTGTGGTGCTCTCTGTCCCACCATCTTCTGTGCCGTTTGGGAGAAATGCCCAGCACACCCTCCAGGCAGAGAGGGCTTCAGATCCCCACACGCTGATCTGTCTTGGAGGCTTGTAAACAGTTTGAGCCTTTCTTGCGTGACACGGACATGACCTTTGGCTTGAGGTGTCACTTCTGCAGATGCTGTCATGTGTCTCATGACTAGTTCTCACTGTGACAAATCTAGACAGTAACAAGAGGGTGACAGTGACTGTGGGGTGAGCCGCGGTGCTTCAATGAAGGATGAGGCAAACTATTTGCATGCTTCTCATGAGTATCAGGGAGTTCAGGGGACAGAGTGATGGCAAGAGACCTTAATACTTATTTATGAGGTCTGCGTTCATCAGCTGACATTCAAAGTGAGGATAAAGAGCCTCTTCCCCTTCTCTGAGATGGACAGCTACTGTCATAGGGTCTTTGATAAAATCCTTGGGAGCTTAGGGCATCAGATTAGTGCTAGTGGCCCCGGTCCACTGCACCCCTGAACATATAGCCTGAGGCTATGGTATGGAAATGGGCATCAAGGAGGCCAAAAGGCAAACCAGCGCCTTTGTTGAGGAAATAGTATTCTCACACCTAAAAGCATCATCCTGAGCAAGTAAACCTGTTCAGCTTTGGTCAGTGTAGTAAGTCACTAGTCTCTATGGTTTTGCTGCACTAGGAAATAGCAGCAATAAAAAACCCTTCCCTGAACCGAGAAGAGACGAATTCTGTATCCTGTGTGGCCAGAAGAGTGACCTCATGTCAGGGCAAGTTTTGGTGGGAGAGGTCTAGAGTGACTAGAAGCTATAACCGGGCACGCAGGAGAAGTTGCGAGCAAGCAGAGGAGGACAACAAATTGCCAGGGTTCGTACTAACACATACCTAACAAACTTCTTACTTGGGGCAGTTGTGTCCCCCAGGTGCAGGAGAAGCATTGCCCTCGCTGACAGCAGCAGTCCTGCTGCGTTACACATTGCCACGGCAAGGCAAGGCGTGGCTCGCCTGCAGGAGGAAATAAGGTCTGCTGTTCTCCCAGTTCTGCAGGGGATTACCTGGCTCCGAACTGCCATTTGATAACCATTTGGTCTGCTTTACCCTTTTTTTTTTTTTTTTGAGCTTTGTTATTTAAGTCTTCCCATTTCTATTTTTTTTTTTTTCCTTTTCAGTACTTCTAAAAGTATTTTAGTACTTTTATATATTGGTTGGCTGAATTTTAGTTACTTGGGACAACTTAATATTATTTTTAAGACTCTCCCAGCGATGCCAGGAGCCTTCAAGCTGTATGAAATCTGTAAGAGAGGTAACTCCACTACCTCTTTTGTGAGAGCAATGAATGAGCGTGGGGAGCAGCTTCGTGCTTCTTTCCTGGCAGGCTGCTTTCTTTGGCCGCGGGTGGACGAGGCCAGACTTCTACCAACTCTGCTTCGGAGGGGAACAGATGAAGTCTGCTCTTGCCATGGTACCACAGTTCGCATTTCTTTCTGCCATTCGCACTGTGATCAGGCAACACACATCAGGTTTTGTGGCAGTCACTGTTGCCCCCGTTAAACAGCGTTAAGGTGCATATAACCAAAGGTTGCACCCCCAGTTATTCGCAGCACACAGACAGCAGGAGAAGAGCAAGCTCTCTCCTGCACGGGATTGCCAGCGGGGATGTGTTGCATGCAAGGGATCGCCCTGCTGAACAGGTCAGTGCTCCCAGGGCTCTCTGTTGGCAATGACAGCAGGGGTACCAGTTGCGCGTACAGTCACATCATAGTTGAAATCTGGGAGACAGGTCGTGACCGAAAAATTAATGTCTTATAGTCTATCAAACAGCCATCCCTCAGTCACTACCAGTCTGGTCTGGGTACATAGGCAAGACCTTCAGTGCTGAAAATCCCTATTTCTCTTTCTAGATACTGTCATCCTGTGTGCTCCCAAACAAAAAAATTAGCTTTATGTGACTTTTAAGGAATTCAGACAATGAAATGTAAAATATAGATAATGCTGGGCTGATCTCGGGAATATTCCTGGAAGTTATTGTTTGAAAGAAGCAAGAGCAAGGTCACGCTGCAGCGGTCCCTCCTCGGCATGGCTCGGACTGGCTGCTTTCTGCCTTGTCGAAAGGCAATTCAAGCAAACAACACCAAGTTTTAAGCTGAGATTCTTGTAAAAGCCCTAAAGCAAGGATATCCATGGGTTTGGGTGAGTGCAGAGGAGGTTAGTGCTGCTACAAAGAAAGCAGTAATATTCAGCATTGGACCTTGACAGTAAAGTACATTGTGGGGTACAGAGAAAAAAAAGAGAATGGATGGAAATAGTTTTTTAGCATCAGCACAGTTTAAGTCATTTATAAAGCTCATAGTTCAAAACTCACTTAAAATAACACTAGGGAAAATACAATGAATAATAATAATAAAAATAAAGCAAGCCAAGTTCCTGAAGCCTTTTATGCGTTTGGGACTTCTTCCCTCCCCCAGTCAGATTTCCCGAGCCTCTTCAGAGAGAGAGACGCAATTACAGAGCACAGAGAAGCCGGGACAAAACAAGAAGAGTGCAAAGAAGGGAGAAAGGCCCAAGTACTACAGGCAATAGGACCAGTTTGGGGTATAATAACCTAACCAGCACTCGATTGCTGCTGGAAGCGTAGTTACCCACCCCCTCTGACCAAATTAAGCGGGAATGCTACTGAACCCGCAGTAAGCGTACTGCAGCCTGCGGAGCTGCTGAGAGCCGGGCCTGGCAGGGTGCTGGAGTTAATTAGCACTGACATACTTCTCTTTTCTCAGTTTTGCTGGCTGAGGACTCCAGTCACATTTACTCTTCAGTTTTTATTTAAATTGTTTAGAAGGGGGTTGTAAAAGCAGCAGCTAGATGTGACTATAAAGTGTTCCCATATTGATGACAGAGCTACAAACACAGTTACACATTATGGTTACATCGTCACAAGTGCCACATCTACAAAGGTTTTGCATGTCTGAAATAACTGATACAGAATAATATTAATGTATTATTAGTATAAAGGCACATCTAAGAGTTGCAATGAATTATTATAGCCATAATACCAAGCTCAAGGAGCACGTGCTCATTGCATTGCATTTAACACATTCGCTGTGGTTTTACAGCGTTATAAATAGCAATCACGCAGCAAAAGCTATAGCATCTCTTCTCCTCTCCACCCCCACCCCCAAACAAATCGCTCACGATAACGTCAGCTTTTATTTGAACACAATGAGCTGTAATCACATGAGGTATTACTCTGATTTAATCGTATTTGCTTCAGTTTGGTTTGTAAGGAGTGGCCAGTAGTATGTGGTTGCATTGTGTCCTATGGTTTCTTATTTCACGCCAGCTTTCAAGGGCTGACACTCATCATCTTCTTTGGCCAGAAGAACAAAGCGATGGGTTCTGGCAGGTAAGGAGAAGAGATATTCCAGTGGCTGGGATGGGGTTTTGCCCTTCTCTCTTTTTTTTCCCTCCCAATTGCTGGGCTGGGTGTCACAGCTGATGGATAGATTCTGAGCCCCAAACATTTTTTTCAGGTTTCCGCTATTTTCAGCTGGTCCAATACAACCAGATATAACCTCTTGCAGCAAATTTTGCTTCTCCAACCACCATGAAGAGAACAAGCAGAGACACGAGTTCAGGTCTGTGTTTATTTTTTCAAATCAACATCATGATGTAGCTAAATACCACTTGACTGCCTGTAGTTTGGTGCTCTGTTTCCCATGGCCAACAGAGACAACCACGCTGCTGGATTTGGCATGAAATGAAAAGGCAGATACCAGCACGAGGTAGGTCACCCTGCCTACCAGCCCAGGCTGGGGATTTTGGTAGGCATTAAGCTGCACCTTCATTTCATGATCTTTATCCTCTGAATGACGAGAGACCGCCAGCTTGCGGGGGGCTCTGAGCCAGGTTGCATCCAGCATCGCGAGGGGCAGGAGGAGACACCATCTCTGTTGGGGAAGCTGGGCTGGTGCAGGGTTGTGTCAGCGCAAGGGCAGCAATGAGGAGCATCACTCTGCGTGTCAAGAGCTCCTATCAGGAGCATCCTTACGGCCCATCATGTCAGGTTTGATTGATGGACCTGGAGAATGTTTTACTGATGGGAAGCAGAAGCAGCTAGCACTGGGGCTAATGTAAATTTGGCAACAATGAAAAATATTTTGACTGGCTCATAATTTTTTCAAAAAACTTTTTTTTTTTTTTTAATTGGCATGTGGTTCCTAATTTCTTTCTTCCTCTCATCTTAGCTAGAAGGGAAGTTTAATGTCCTTAGAGTAATCAGATGGGGTCTTCCGTACAATTACACACACATACAATTCACAGAATCATACAAAGGTTTGGACTGGAAGGGATCTTAAAGATCATCCAGTTCCAACCCCCCTGCCATGGGCAGGGACACCTCCACCAGACCAGGTTGCTCAAAGCCCCATCCAGCCTGGCCTTGAACACTTCCAGTGTTCAAGTGCATCCACAACTTCTCTGGGCAACCTGTTCCAGTGCCTCACCACCCTCATAGTGAAGAATTTCTTCCTTTTATCTAATCCAAATCTACTCTCAGTTTAAAGCCATTTCCCCCTGTCCTATCACTACATGCCCTTGTAAAAAGTCCCTCTCCAGCTTTCTTGTAGGCCCCCTTCGGGTACGGGAAGGCTGCTATAAATTCCACATTTGATATTCATAAATGCAAGTTTAATGTTGAGTCTACTCTTCACTAATTTCCTATCATAGTTATTTAGCTCATATAATGCATGTTAATTAGACAGCTGTACTTCAATGACTTTTACCATAGAAGATTTTTTTTCTTCAAATTATAAAATACGATGTTAGAAAAGTGTTATTCATCTTCAGGAAAAAGAATGAGGAAATTTCTGACATTTGTCCTCAGAGCAAGAGGAACTGATAGACTGTGAAAGTTGCTTATTTAAGGAATCAGACCCAGGATAAAGGAAGTATAACTGGAATTTACTCAGAGAGCTGAATGAAAACATTGTAGTAAGCAGCTGCACCAGGTAAAATATTTTTTCCGCCTTTAATTGCGCCACAGTAACAACTGGTGTTAAAAGCAGACGTCTGAATCCAGTGAGCTACCAGGTATGATGTAACCATTCAATGAGAAGCACAGTTGTCGTCAGAATTAAATACCTTTCTGAAGAGACATTATGCTGAGGACCAAAAGGTAAACTAGCAATTCAGGACATATGCAACAGCTCAATCTTCTGGGTGTTAGAAGAAAATATAGTTTAAAAAAACAGCTGACATATTAAAAAAATAAATAAAATAGACAATAACTGCTTATACCGTTGATAACAAATGGCAGAGCTTGTACATCCAGGTTACAGCATCTATTAACCAGCTACCCAGTTCTGTAAAGCCTGTGCTACAATTGTCATAAATGATGGTTTTCAAAATAATTTAGGTCAAGTAAACACTTGGCAAACGAACATACTGTGGTGAACCAGGAAGTTCATGCAGGCACCTCAGAAGCTCTGCAGGCCAACAGAAGGAGTAAATGGAAAGCAAAATGGGCTGGAGCATGACCCTGGCCTGCCTTTAGCAAACTCCCAACTGCAAGGAACTTCTACCAGCCCAGCAGTTGGACTAGATGATCGTCGTAGGTCCCTTCCAACTGAACTATTCTATCCTATCCTATCTTTGGTCATTTTATGAGAGAAGAGATTTCACCAGGTACCAATGTCCTCAGTTAAGACTGTTTTGTATTTGAAGAAAGTATTGAAATTAATTTGATTATGAGAAGGTCTGAGATGACTGCAAACACTTGAAAATGTGCGGACCAGAAAAGAATCTGGTGATTCTGTTGGACACAAACCCCAAAAATAGGCTTTTTCCAGCTGACACCAGTGTGCAATATGCATCTGGTCTTGCCCACTGGAGGGAATCCTCACATGGAAACACCATCACCCACCATGGATACTGCTCAGCTTTCATTACGAAATGCCCACTATTTCTTCAGCCAGCATGCACACACAGATCTTGATCCTGGACATTTTACTCAAGTATTTCATTCACTATTTCTATTTCCAGTTTTTAGTGCTTCATCCAGACACCCCGCAGAGGCGTAGGCTGACAGGAGGCCAGACGAGGGCAAAAGGGAAACCCGGTCTGCTTCAGTGTGCTCGTTATAGCCACATCCTTGGCAAGAAGCAGCTTGTAATTTTGCAGCCTACACATCCATACCACCTTGCTGTGCACAGCACCGGGCTCTCTCGGCTCATGGCACAGGTTTGACTTCTCGTCTGCCTGAAATCCCGCTCCTTGTCAGGGGCTCGCTTGGTTTAGGCCGTTCAGCTATGTCAGTGCTTTCAGGTTTAGCAGCCATACAGATGGGGTGGGACATGGGCTCCCCTAAAGAAAGAGAGCCCACCCAGGGCCCCCTTTCCTGTATATTGCTTTTCCCCCAACTTTTCCAACACAGCCATGCTCATCCTGTGGCAAACCATCTCTTCCCAACAGAAAGAACAAGCTGCCCTAGAGTGAAATCTCAGCAGAAATCTGATCCCAGGATACAGATGTTGGGCCTAATGCAGATGTGGCTGGATGATGCAGTTTTTCCTTGATTCTTTTGCCTCCCTCTTCCTCCCTGTCCGTCTCCTGCAGGACTCACGTGAGATCACGACAGTTATTTTCTGGGAGGTGGGAAGCTCTATGCTATGTTCTGAATTAATCTCAGGGCTGCAAGCTGAAAAGAGGGGAAATTGAGAGGACACAACAGCTATAAACGAAGCCGAAAATAAAAGCATCTTGCCCTTTCTAGCTCCTGGAGACACACTGTAAACACTGAATGGGCAGCTTCTCCTCTGGCACACAATGCCCTGCTGCTGCAGGTTTCCTATCTTTGTCTGCTTCCCTGCTAACCTTCCTCAGCCAAAATCCGCCCCCCCCCCCCCCCCCGACCAAAAACAAAGCCCCTTTCTTTACATTTGGAAACCTCCCTAGGAAGCAGAAGGGCACCTTTTCTCCTTCTGTCATCAGGAGCGATGGGAAGGGCTGATAAACTCCATCGTTAGCTGGCCCGGTCCTTCCTTTTGTAAGATCTAGTTTCTACTTGCTCGCAACTTCCCCAGACTCCAACTGTCAGGATAATGTTTTCTACCTTATGTGTCTGATTCAGACTCAGGTTTTTTTAAGAAAGTTTCAGCTAAAACGATCAGCAGGTTCTAAGAACACACTTACCAGAAAATACCTATGCTGTACCTTGAAAAGATGCACTGTAATTTTGGTACTGTGATCATTTGCTTTGGGGGGGGGAAAAATAAAAAAGAGTCCTTTAGCAGAAAGAGCTGCTGAGCAGAGAGCTCAGCCTCATGTCACCAGTGTGCCTTTCGCTGCCACAGCTGTGAAACTTGTCCAAGATTCCTCTGAAAAAAATAAAAATCAGTACACATAGGCTCAGCAGAATGTGCACCTAACAAGCCTAATATTTAGCAGCTAAAAATCCCCCAAATCCTCCGTGGACTCGGTCAGCTCTGTGTCATGCTGCCCGGGCTGCCCACGTGCCCCCCGAGAGCGGAGGGAGGGCTGGGGGTGCCGGGGGACCCGCCTGTCCACGCTGGGGCGGTGGGAGAAGGGGGCTGCCTCCACCGAGGGCTGGGCACGACACAGGGGGACGCAAGGGACAGGGGCTGCGGGGGCAGCAGCAGGGGGGAGCAAAAGGGAGGGGGGCAGGAGAACAGGTGTGCCCAGAGGCACAGACCCCAAAGTGCCCTGGAGAGCTGGACCCCAAGGTGGACACCAGCAATTCCTTCCCAGGGAAGGGGATGACCTGGGTCTGCTGGTGGCAGTGGGGGCTGCCACCCCCCAGAACCGGGTTTCCAGCAGCAGGTGATGTCCTGAGGCATGTCCCAGGGCCCTTCCCCGCAGCAGGGTCCTGCAGCCAGGACGTGCCCCAGCGCACGGGATACCCTCTGCTGCAGAGACGTCTCACCAGCACAGTGCTGGAGCAGAGGAACCCTTGCAATGTGCTCCGTGCAAACACCAGCCAGAGCAAAACGCCAGTTCATTAACCAGCTGAAGCAAAAAAGAAATTCCTCGCAGATCTGTTGTTAACATAGCAGGAATTTTTCTCTCTATAGGGAATAAAGGTGCATGACCCATAGCCTGGCATGGCTGCACAGTCAGTGATCTGGGACACGGAGCACTGAACAGAGGAGAATCACAATATGTTTGCTCAGCCTCGTCCTATATTATAGCATCTCAGAAAAAAAAAAAAAAAAAAAAAAAAAACAAAAAACCCACAACATGGTTTATTTTGAGTTCAGCCTTACAGGCTGCATCCACGCTGCTTGTTTTGAGGCAGATTTGTGGCCCATGCAAGCTACTTACTTTGGGGACTGCTGCCATTTCTCAAGAGGTAAATCCTGGCTGCACCCTGAGCTTTCAAGGGCTCTGTGCTTCTCTAATGAGCTGTGTAACAGTTCAGCAGCTTCCATCTGTCTTGTCAGTCCTCCTCTTGGCATCCAGCAGAAAAAAAAATGGCCCCAGCTCATTCCTAGAAGGGACCAAGCATTACGCGCTTGATGAGCGGCTATATTTGCAGGCAGCCTGAGTACAAGCTGCTTAAAAGGAAAATGTGCACACAGGAATAAGGTTTCCCAGCCTACATGAATGTAGATGTATCTGTAAATGGATGTAGATCAATTATTGATTTTAATTTGAGCTGCATCTGTGCTTTTGTACTGAGGAAGCAAAACCCTCTGTGTTTGCTGTAAATCTAGGGTTTGCTGCTTGCAAAACCTTTAATCTCTTTTCAGCACTCCAAGTCAAATCTCCAGTTTTGCAATGACTAAAAGCAGCATTGCACATTTTCCAAAGAGCTCTTCAAAAGCTGCAAAAAGAAAGAGCAGGTAGGTCCCCCCTAAAATCACAGTGGGCTTCAGGTCTCCAGGGATGACCATGAGCGCAAGAGGGAAAAGTGCCAGTGTCCGACCTCAGAACACAGATGTTGGACCTCAACCCCATTTCTTCCTCATCCGTATTCGCCACCACTGTTAGCGTGGCCCACAATGCCCTTCAGAATGGCAGAAAAGGGTCAATAAGTCGTCTCCTCCAAGAAGGTGAAGGCTGAGTAGACCGCAGGCTGTCACCAGTTCCTAAGCAGTTTAGAAGCCAAATTTTCTCAGAGATGATAATTTAGATGCACCATCAGCGTCATTAGCCTAAGGCAAGCAAATTTCACATCAGTATCACAGTTTCTAGGGCAGGGATGTCATATTTAATTTGCTCCCCCGGCCCGGTGAGTCTCGCACCAGGAGTGGAGAGAGCTCATTTCCAGTCAGCCATGGCCAGCTCCTTGGCTGCCAGCATATCTGGGACGGGAGGAGCCCTGCAACACATGTCCTCTTCTGAAGCTGCTTGTAGCTCCTCACAAAGGACTGCAAAGCAGTCTGCTCCTACCATACCCTGCTACTTTCCCTGTTACGGAAACATCGGCACATACTTGGGGTTAAGGTAACAACATTGTGACAAGCATCATATCATCCAGATCTGCTGCGGTGGTTTTCTCTTTGTCCTCCATCTTCCAAATCTTTCTCCCAGCTCACCTGAATGTTAGGTTTGTTTCAGAGTGTGGAAACCAGCACGGTTACTGAGCTGGGAGCAAATCCGAGGACTCAGAGTCCTATCAGGAGCACCCCAGGTTTCTGCCCACCTGGGCAGCTCTGGGCATGCCTCCCCTTCCACAGCGGGCAGGACGGGATGCGCAGGGGGCAGTGAGTTTCCGTGAGGATCTACCGTTCCTGCAGAGCTGTGCGTGGAAGGGTAACACGTTCATCTCTTTTTCTGAAGCTCTCATCCAGTGCTGAACCACTGAAAAGAGACGTCAGCAAGTAGATAAATAAATGCATACCTGGCCCCAGTCACCTTAGGAGACTTCAGCAGCCACAGAGGCTGATTCCTACTGGAGATACACCTCATGACCCAGCGTGGTTTGAACGAAACCACTATGCTGGTACATGAAGTGTACGTATCTAGTGTAAGTATGCCCATTTATACCAGAAGGCGAGTTTCCTTTATAAGGGAAGGAAGTCTAGCCTTAATTTTTCTACTGAGTTTGTCCTCTGGCAAAACCTGCTTTCACGATTTCAAACAAGTGTTTACAGAGCACAAGCTGCCCCCTTGTTGGAAAGACAACGTGGTTTAACAGCAGCTTAAATTAGAGAAATTAAAAGGCAGAAAGCGAAGAGAAGTAGATTTTTTTTTCCTTGAAACTTCAGACCAAAAAAACCCAACAATGCAGATTTTCATGAACATGTTTTCCACGTTTCATGAACAAACACGAAATCCACGTGCGGCTACAGACAGCCCTTTGCCAATCGTTCTGCCAGCTCAGATTTTTATAAGTTGTTGGAGAGTGTCTGACAAGCAATGTCAAATCATAATCAGAAGAGAGGAATGTTTGGCAACGAGGATGATGCCATTAGAGCTGCAAGAACGAGGAGGCTGGATGAGAGCTTTAGCTGCAGGGGAAGCTCGGGCTGAGAAACACCCGCCGTGACGGTGCAGGCAGGGGAGCCTGCAGCAAAGGCAAGGTGGGTGGTGATGGCTCAGGAGCTGCAGGAGAAAGCAGGCCTTCTGAGAAGAAGCAAAGAGAAGCTCTCTGGGCAGGTGTAGCTACGCGCACGATGTGATTACCTATTGCTGACAAGGTCTTCGTGGGATCAGATCAGGACTCCTGCGAACAGAGGGATGCGCCCTTGGGAATTCATAGGAACTTACAAAAACCAAGCTGCAGTCAGAATCCACAGTAAAAACTGCGATAAACTCCAGCCAAGGTAGCACCGGAAAAAGAAAGAAATGTAGTGAACTCCTCGGTGTTTAGGAATGCAAGGGTCCTGCAAAGCAAGCTGTTACATAAATTACAGTTAAGTCATCAAAAAAGAAAGAAAGATGGAGAAAGATTAAATACATGTTCTGCATCCAGTAGGAGTTTAGTTACCTTGAGAAGTGAAACTGATTCCATTGCTTTATGGGTGGTAAGCTTGGAGTTTGGCAATACCCAACACACAAAGAATATTTTCATGCAAGGCTCTGCAAACTGTCAACAACATGTGGCTTTCCAGCTGATCAACCTTTGCAGACCTTTGAAAATGAGGACATCCAGTGGCTGAACGTTATAACTGGGATTTTCATCAACGATTTATGTCTGGGGCAGAACTTCACCAGTTATGCCAAATTTCTGCCCTTCACAGAGGCCTGAAGTAGGTCATGTATGGAGTAAAGGCATTTGCAGAAGCCCTCTGCGCTGGGGTAACTTCCACTTAATTAATGGGCTCCTGGCTGTAACGAACTGTTTGAGGCAGGCTCAGTAAGTATCACCCAGTAGTACCTAGAATACTGCTTCACCTTTCTTTCCCTACTTCCCTGTGATCATAGGCTCATGCTTTTACTTATATTTTACAGACACACGCACACAAAAAAAAAAAAGGCTTTCAAATCCCATCCTGTTCCTAGTTTGGCCTCTAAGTCTCTTAGTCTCTTATTTAGTTACAGAGAGTAAACATGGCTGTGAGTTTTAGAAACCCTTAGCACCTAACCAGTCCCTCTGGAACCAATCAGTACAGCAAGCGTTGCACACCATGCTTTTAGTAATTTAGCCTGAGATACACCAGTTTGAATAGTTACACCTAGCTCCTACATTACTATAATATTTAAAGACCAATTGGAGCAATTAATCACATTTCCAAATACATATTGTAGGAGAGCAACTAAAATATCAATAGATCAAATTCATGCTTTCCTGCCATGACATCGCAGCAACCAATAACTCAACAATATAACATTCCAGGGCAAGGATATGGTGCCTTGTATGAACCATTGTAGAAACAGAATGAAAATACGTAAAAAAATCAGAGTTACATCTAGAGGAAATGGGTCGCTGGAGCTTTTGCGCATTTACAGGCCACAATTTCACCTGGGGAACGGCCATACAATATCACTGTCTCCAATAAGTAACGTCTCGCCCAACGTTAGGCACCGAATTTGGCAGCTGGGAATTGCACAATTGTGCTGAGTTTCCAAGATGAGCTGGGTAAGGCTGGTGAGTAGAAAAACCCTCAGCTTCCTCGGAAGTTGATTTGACCTAATGTCACTTAGGACTGTATCTACACGCCCCAGAGTAATCCTTTGAAGATTTGTCAGGTAGCCCTTCATACAATTCATAGCTCTGAACCAGCAAAGCCAAGTACTGAAAACAGAGGGAATAAGAGCACCCCAGACCTTCTCCCATCAGTCCTTTTCAGTGTGGAGTGCATGGTGCAGATCCGAGGGCAGAGACTTGTGTGGTCTCCACCTTCTGCTCCCACTGCTCTTTCCTATGTAGGCTGACTGTAGTTGCACTGATTAAGGCTCCCCGCCCAGACAGATGTAACCTGCTCCTCAGCTCACTCTGGGTATGAAATGTCATTCCAGTTTAAGCCTAAATCTGGGCTGTTTAAGCCTAAACCTAGGCTGCTGCAGTCTTGTCTTCCTCTCCCCTGTTCTCTCTCTTGTGCCAGCCAGCACCAACACTCATGCAGGCACATTATAGCCAGTTCAGGCAAGCCAATTCAACTGGAAACCAATCCAGCCATCATTAGGAGTTGCATCTGCTCTCTAAACCACTTCAGTTCCCAATTCCACAGGACAAGTACCAATTCAATACAATTTTCATCAGTTGCATGTTTTTAGACTCTGAGGCTACACTTCCAGTTTAAGCTTAAACCACTAGAAAGTCAGTTAAGTTAGGCTTATACCACTATGTCAGAAAACAAACCCAATGCCCTTGTGATCAGCAAAGGAGGGGGTGTAGCCTTGAAAATCCCCAGCAAGACAATTCTCTCTTGTTTTGCCAATGCTCTTGCAGCCGAGCACAGGCTGCACCACCTCTCAGAGGGCTTCAGGTCACTTTTGGCCATCCTAAGCCACTCTTCAGCCTAAACCTCTCTAGTTGCAGGCTTCTACTGAAAAAATGCTCTTCTCCTTCACCTCCCCTTCCCCAAGCTCTCCTGTGCATTGGTTGCAGTAGCGGGGTAAGATCAAGCTTGCTGATCCTGTAGGAAACCAAACCAGTAGGAAAAATACAAAAAGAAAGACAAGTTTTTTATTTCATTGGCTTTGAATGCTGAATCAACATAGCATATACTACATAAGCATTAGATCTGATTCAAGAAAGAGGTGGAAATGTTTGGTCAGCAGTTTAGGAGTCTATTTTTACCAGTTTGGCTCACTGCTAAGTCAGAAAAACACCCAGCTTTGTGCAAAGAAGGGGCCAGGAACATACAGCAAGAGAGGGAAAGAGAGACTGTGGCAATGCCAGTTTTGATTAGCTCACATTGCTATATCTTCGACTTAAAGAATTTACACCTTTATCATCTGGGAACTATATTTAGAGCTCATAAAGAAAAAAGAATTGGTGTGCAAAGAGCATGCTGGGCAGTCCCAGGAACTTACTCTCTTTGAAGGAGGGCAGTAGTTTTCAAGGACTGACTCTTCCAGGATTACAGCATATTTTTCTTCTCTGGCGTGGGGCTTATGAAGAGCAGAATGAGAATCCCATCACGGATTTCTGCATCCTTATATTAAAAGTTCCTGTATGACAGGCAGTATTTGTGGTGGCCATGCCTGCTGGCTAACAGCATATAAACTCCTGCCATCTTTCACATGTTGTAACGTGGAAGCAAAGAGCATGAGTGAGAGATTCAGGTTATATTTTCCCCATTGCTCTTAGTGTTCTCTGCCTCTCTAATATCTCATATCTTACCTGGACCATTAGTTTCGTACTCAGCTGCTTATTTGATTTTACTTATTGGTAAAGGTTACATTGTTTTGGGAACAGATGCTTAAACCAGTACACTAAGCAAAGTCCAGTCAAGGTTCCCAGTCAAACTGAATTGCCTGACTTTCCTCTTTGTTCCTCCACAAAGGTAATTTGAATTACATAGACTTCATCGAGCAGCTCATGAGGAGCAGCTAAATTACAGAGAGCGGGCAGGGACAGGTGGGGAAAAGTGGCTTGGAGCTCCAAGAGGTGTTGCAACCTCTGCTGTAATGCAAGAGAACTGGCAAAGCAACCGAGTATCATCAATACCAGGAGCTTCAGGGCTCTTTTCTTTCTATAACAGCACTGTGATAAGTTTTTGACGTAGAGCCCCTCCACCAGCTCGCAAGAACTTCATCCTCAAATTAGAGAGATATTTTCAATTAGCTTAATCTTATGGCTAGATTGTCCTGGCTTTATACAAAGTATCTGCATTTCATTTGATTCATTACGAATGCAACCACAAAGCATCTACTTACTTCTCCGGAGACTGCCTCTTATTATATGTTGACAAATTATATCTTGACAGATTATATGGTGACAAGCAATTCATCCTTCCGTTCCTTTCACCAATCCATCAAAGACAGAAGCCCCACAGCACGCAGGCTGAGAATGACAAAACGACCGCAGTAGTTCCCTCTCATGTGTCTCATTTGCTTTCAAATGCCTGTGTTCAGCTGTGAAGCATAAGGGCAAAACCATTCTCCTTCTCTCTACTGCAAGTGTGAGGGGGGGAAAAATTGTGTGCGTAAGTACTCTAAGTAAAAAAACAACAGCCGAATACATATTTCAATATTTCTAATAGTACATGGCCGTTATTGACGGTAGACTCAAGCTCAGATGTTTGGGGAAGTGACTAAATACTCCCCCTCTCTCCACTCTGTAAGGCATCAAAACTGCTCTTTTCAGTTAAGCACCTTGAAAAATTAGGTAGTACCCATGCCTCATCTTCCGCAGGTTAAAAAAAAAACCAAACAAAAACAAAAAAAAAAAAACAAAAAACAAAAAACAAACATATTCTCCCTTTTCAACAAACTAGATGCTACAACATCATCATTTTCTCTGCATCAGCCTGAGCCAGTGATCTGGATCAAACCCAGCTGTCTGTAACAAGACAGAAAATATAAGGCAGAGAATCGCTTGCTGTGCCCTACTGAGGTTTGAAAATAGCAAGGTAGCATATACTGTGTTTTGAAGAGATTCATCTATACTTTCACCAGAGTGGCTTGCAATTTTGAAGTCCTACTCAATGCAGCTGTACTTACCATATTGAAAAATAACAGGTGTATATCGCAGAGCTTTGTTTTTCCACTTTGGCGATAGTGGATTTTTTTTTTTTTTTATTGGGCTTAATGGACTGTGAATACTGCAAACTGAGCAATTCGTCTGACAGTCTGAGTGGATATTGCCATTCCTGTATTTCTCAAGTTCCAGCATAAATTTTCTAGAATAAATCCCAAGGGCTGAATATCAGCACAGATTTAAATAGTTCAGCTTCACAGCTATTGACTGCTGCCTGGGTACAGAAACAGCCTTTGCCATGGCTACTCGTCTGCTGACACCCATTCTGCTCAAACACAGGCGCTATGCAGGCATTCATGAAGAGATAGGATCTCACCCTGATGCTCAGAAAACAGATTTTGAAGGGATTATCCAACCAATGGAAAATTAGTTTTTCCGAGTTCAATCCGGCATGCCCTCCCCCACCCATCCACTGCAATGTTTAGAGTCAACATCTCCGCTCAGATTTATTCTCCAGCCAAAGGCCGTCGGATTGCAGTGGATGACTCCGATTAACATTCCTATAAAGGAAGCATTACCACCTCTCTGTCCTGGCAGCACTGGGTTTCTCTAACTTTCTGAAACACCTATTTTGCCATAAGCATTGTCTCAGGCAAGAGAGAGATTTTTAGATGATGTTTGCTATTTAGAGCGGATAAAAGGAGGCGAGTATAAAGAGCAGATGAGGCTCCCCATGAAGAGAAGCAGCGAGCCTCATAGTCTGTACACAAATGCGCTGCAGCACATCTTGAAAGCAGTGTCACTCTCTTTCAACCTTTTGTGCTTAGTTTTCCGTAGCGGGAAGTGGCAGGCCATTAGCAGCGCACCCACACAAATTGCTAACTCACCCCAAATGAGATCGGGAGGTTTGCTGCCTGCCGTGGCTGCGCTGCCAGCCACCAGGCTGTACCGCAGCGGCCGGTGTGACAAGGGGACCTATTTTACATAGCCCAGATGTAGAAGGCACTCAAGGAAGTCTTCCTCTTTATTAATAGAGACAAGAAGTGACCTCTGATTAAAGATGTGAGCTCAGACATTGATCTCTGGTCTTTGTAGGCTGCTACGCTGAGGCCACCAGACCTCCAAACAACTGAGCCATGCGTGGTCTTCTATGGAGATCAGCATAGCTACTGCTGCTCTGAAATATGTTGTCTCCACTAGAAAAAATAGCAGACAGGGGGAAAAAAAGAGGAAAAAAAAAAAAATCAGGCTTTTTAAAAAGCTGCCAAAAGGCATCGGAGCCAGAGTTAGGCGAGCAGAGGGCAGCGTGTTTATCTATTCGCTTCAAAACAGGCGCAGCCCACGCGTCGTGCAGGGCTGTAAGCAGAGCTGCGGATGAGCAATACCCGAGAGCAAGGCAGGCTTCGGGTACAGAGAAAGCTCCATTTTTTTTGAAAAGTCCCATTTTCAAACACAGGCAGCAAAATTGGACTTTCTAAACCTGAATTTGAAGCATCTGCTTTCGGGAACACAAGAACCTATTTCACACTTAGCGACAAATTGGCAAGTCAAAGTGTGAAGAAAACAAATTGAGCAGACTGAAAAGTATGAACAAACACTTAAGGACAGCAAACATCCTCATTTTTGAGCACATCAACAGCATTCTGATTCTTTTGGGATACATTAGCAGGGAACAGCTGCATCTCTGAAACTAGGAAGCTTTAACTTCCTGTAGGAGTGCTCTGAAAAAGAAAAATGCCACTGGAAATACATTTATAAACTTATCCGTGATGGGGAATAGGGAATGGTTTCAATGTGGGAGCTAAGGTGACACTCCTGAAAATGAGAGAGAAAAGGAAGGCACATATGCGCAACACAAAAAAAGGCAGAATATACACTAGGGCATCTCGCAGAGGTGTTCCTTCATGTGGCGTTGCGTTGCCATATTGCATCAGGAGCTGGAGGAGGAAGGGCTGTGATAAAAAGGAGAGGCAGACAGACTGCAAGAGCTGGGAGGACAGAGGCGGTGCCGGGGTGCGGATAAGGACACAGCATGGGTTAATGAGCCTTTCGTTTCTGAGGAGAGGCGGGAAACGCCAGCGGGCTTTGGGCGGAAAAGAGGTAGAACCAAAAACTGCCTTACTCAACGTTACTGGGAGAGCTGGCAAGGCGAAGAGTTACATTAGCAGTTTGGATGACAGACTGAAAAAAACAGTGTATTATTCTTGATCTCACAGCTGGGGATTAGCCAGATGTTTCTCTGATTTTTAAGGTTGCCCATGCTTGTGGTTTGGCATCTATCTGGAGAAAAAACCCTCTAAGCTGCATGCCAGCATGCTCAGAAAGGTGTTGTTAAGAGGAAATGACCCGGACCATAATTTTCATAATTGCCCAAGGGAGTTAAGAGTCAAACCGTACCCAGCTTCGAGAGGAAACAAGGACCTAGTTCTCACAGCCACTTCTTGCAGCACTTGAACCCCTCTGTAACAACCCCTCCTGGGCCACGGGGCAGCTGCTGGGAAGGACAGATGAGAAGGGATAGGAGCCATGCTTCAAGAAGAGCAGGAGGTGGGATGCACAGCACCTGCCTGACTCCTTACCACCCTCCAGACTGCGCTCTCATGGTGACACCGTTGTCTTTCCGCTGTCAAAATTCTTGCCAAATTCCGTTACCTGGAAACCACAGTATAATGACCTTAAATAAAGCCGAAAAACCTTTAAACTTAGGTAAGCAGGACATACCTCAGAGCATAGGAAGGAAAAGGCAGCCCGCTGCTGTCTCCCCATAGGTAAGAGGCTCCCCTTCCCCTGGCAGCAGCACGCCGGCAGCTACAGCGAGGTGGGAGCCAGGCACTGCTGGGAGGAGGCAGGGAATAAAGGATGGGCATCCAGGAGGAGGGTCAGCACCCAAGCAAAAGCGTCTTCTCTCCTGTGGAAACAGTAGTGCCGGGGAAATTGTCACTCTGAGAATTATAGCAATTCATCCCCAGAAGAAAGGCATTATTATAAATGATAGATAAAAGATGAAGCTTCCTGTTCCAGAGCAAGGAGAAAAATATTGGTAGGAAGAACGGTTGTCTTGTCCCCTACAAGCTCAGGATCTTAGTGGGTTTTAACTACCAAGAACTAAGAAGAAAGTAAACCACTGTGCTAGTCAGAGCATGGTCTGTCACCTCCTTGGTTTTTCCCTAAATTCTCAGAAAAATCCTTTCTGTGCTGTAAGTGCCATAATTTTGAGAAAATTATAGTGTGTTTTCAATGTTTAACACTGACTTATATGCAAAATATAGCTCAGTCTTACTCAAAGAACTGAGACAAATGCTTCATACATTATGCATGAATTCTTCCACAAAGCTCTTGGTACATATTATAGAGAATCAAGATACGCTGTCATCTTAGTGTTGAAAGTTTTGATAACACTGAATGATTAAATAACTTCATAGTAGGCCCACTCCAAGATTTTCTTGAGGAAACTCTTCCCTAAGCCTCTCTTGTTAGGCAGGCCAAAGAGATTTGAACCCTCAGTAATGAAAAATGTGTTGCTGTACTAAGCAGCAGAGGAAACACAGGTACAGCTTAGTGCAGCTCTCCAAATCAGGAAACTTCTGGAAGAGGTATTCAGTAGAGACTGGGGACACTTCCCTTCCTAGGGACCAGTACCTTTCTGAGAATGTCAAATTTTAACGTCTTTTAAGGACCATTAAGAACCTCTCAGGACTTCTAGAATAAAGCAATGTCTTGACATTTCCAGTTTCTGCCTGTTCTAGAAGCATCTGTTCTCCAAATAGTCACTGGGAAAATAGGTTTCAGAAAATATACGTTTCCCTGGTTCATTAAGCCCAAAGAGAAGAGTAGATGGAGCAGTCCAAGAGGCAACATAAACCTTATCTCCTTATGTGTTTCTCCCCTTCTTAAAGCACTGAACCATTTTTGCTATGATGATAAAGGTCAGGGAGGCTGTCAGCCTCCTCATGATGCAACACCCCCTTACCCAAGAAAGGAATTTGAAATGATGCCACTTGATTAATCGGCCGGTGATCAACATCCAGATCACAACAAAACCTTGTGGTACAGGGCAGAGAGCTCCTTGTTATAATGAGGTCCCCAATATATTGATTTTGCATTTTCAGAGCCACATAGAGTATTTTTCTCCTTCCCTATACAGGCAGAGAGATCGGTCCCTCTGCTCAGGGGCTGTGGTGTTCATCCCTCAGCCGCAGAAGCTAACTCAGGTCTCGAGCTTTCAGGAAACCTGGAGAAGCTGCTTTGTACATAAGCCTTTGGGACTTCTCTACAATACCTCAGCTGTCAGCGCTGCTCCAGCATGATACTAATGCTCTGAAAAGTCACACTTTAATGCGCCACTTTAGTGTTTAGCTAAATTTCAGGCAGACTAATTATTGACCTTTCACGCTGAAAGGTCTGAAAGCACTGAAAAGCATATAAACACAGATAACTGTGGGAAAATGTGTTTTGCAGAGAGCTGGGTACAGCACATCCGTGGGAGAGAAAAGCTGAGAACTCCCTGAGCGTTGTGAAGAGCTGTAAGTAGGGAAAGTACCTTGTCTGGTGAAAGAAACATGAAATACACGGAGCAAGGTGGCAGGAGGACAAGGGCTTCAACTTTTTCCCCTCAGAGAGGTCAGCATCTTGAAGAGAGGGAATATTGCTTCCCAGTCAGGTCTCAGCATCTTCCTCCCCTCTTGCAGGGAAGACTCCTTCCTTCTTCCAGAGGCAAGCAGCAGCTCATTCCTCTTCATTTCTGCCCGAGCAGCTTATTTTCCTGCTTCTGCAGGCTTCAGCAAGCAGCATCCCTTCTGCAGCCTCAACCATTCCATAAACATTAAGGGATAGGGCCTGGAGAAGTGGTAAAGAGCTTTGTCTACTGCTTGGAAACCCATCTGCAGTTCTGTAGGAGGACAGCTATGTAAGATTTTCCAGAGCTCTTCAGCCCTCTCCCTGAGCAAGTGCCATTTTTAGGTCTGTCACTAGGGACAAGAAGAGGCAACTTCTCTGTAAACAGAGTTCACAAAACATACGCCACTGAAGGCTTCCACTGGCACTTCCCACAGTAAGCGCACCATTTAGGGCTTAAGCTACAAAGATGACATTCGTGACTTTGCAGTTTCACATTTAAAGTGGCGATTTTAAAGTCTTGCAATTTGAGCAGAAAAAACAAACAAAAAAACCCCCCCAACCTTCTGTGCTATCTTGACCTGAATAGTTTCCTCTACTGAATCTGTGACACACTTGGATTCTGAAACTAGGTTTCTATGCCTTAAAATATTTGGTAATTTCCAGAATGTTTGATGCTTCATTTCTGAAAAACTATGACAGCCTCATCACATATTTAATTCTACAATCCTGGCACTTCCAAGCTCCTTTTTTAGCATCATTTTTGTCTAGGGCCACATTGGTGAAGAAGTTGAGGTGGGTTAAATGCACAGGACCATTAGACCTCAGATTCCAGGATGCTCCATCTTGGAGAACACAGCTTCTCCTGATCTTTATGGTTCTAGGCCACGAGAGACTTGGACTTTGTATGTCCATCTGCAGAAACAGTCTTCTCAGGTCTTCTGGGATGAGTACATTCCTTTGCATATTTGGAAATACTTGGTTTTCATCTGCTTTTTCGTTGTTTTGGATCCCAGCTCTCCACTAACTATATTTATTTTTCTGAAAAGCCTGCAATTCTGTCTCTAAAATGTGTGCAGTCACAGAGGCCCCTTTTTGCTAAAGATCAAGGTTGAAGTTTTAAAAACAACCCAAGACACGCAACCAAAGGAAATGACTGTACCACAGAATAAAATGTAGTTCAGCTCTATGAAGAAGTTGAGGAAGGGAGAAGATCCAATAGTCGTGTAAGGATTCAACTCACAAGTGTGTAAAACAGAAAATTAAAAAAGCACATTAAAAAATGTTTACTAGAAACTGTAAGAGAGAGGAGGATAATACACCTCTGTACATTGCACATCACGTCCATCAAGCAGGAGGAAGAATGGTTTATTCCCATTTTTATGCTAAGCAGCACAAGTGCAGAGTGATTCCACCACCTTCCTGAAGGGTTTCGGTGCTGAACAACAGTACCCAAAGCAGACACCCATTGAAAACCAAAGGCAAATGATCACACCAAGAAATGCTGAACGCAGCCCCTACAGCGGATCAAGTCTGAGTGATCATGAAGACACATCACCATTCTTTTCCCCCCGATTGATTCACCATATCAGAAGGAAAATGCTTTGGGGGCTGGAGGGAAGAATTGCTCATATAGAAATTACTGCCAAAGCAAAAAAAAAAAAAAAAAAAAAAAAAAAAATCACAGTATGTTCAGCCTGTAAAGAAACAAGAAAAAGACCATTTCTCCCATAGATGGTGAACCAGGAGAGCAAGCTACCCCTCCTTCCTCCCTTGCCCGATAGGATTCAGCTTGCCACAAGCAGACATTATGAATCTGAAGAGAACTAGACTTGTTCCACCAGTGGTGACGACGAGTTACAACTGCAGGAAAAAGATCTTGATAAATTCTGCTGGGGACACTGCCTTTGGCAGCTCTGTGGGAGGAGGGAAACCTCTGCTCAGTGGTGGGTGGCTGCAAGGGGAGACAGTAGGCTATCTAACCAAGGCCTTGAAATCACCCACTCAAAGACCGCTCCTGTATTTACAGGAAGGGCAGAGAAGGAAAATCATACAAATGAAAGAATCAGGCAAACCCTCACTGGTTGTTTTGGTTTTTTGTTTTGTTGGGTGGCGTTTTGTTTGGGGGGTTTTTTGGTTTGTTTTTTTTTTTTTTTTTTTTTTTTCTTTTTTTTTCCTCCCCCCTAAAAGCAGCGTATCTAGGAATGTCTTCTTACTCATCAGTCCAACATTTTTCACCACACTAAATCTTGGCACAGACATTTTCCTAAGCTTTCAGATGGCAAGTCTGAGATTTGCACTGTGCGAGGGGACTTCTTTTCCCTCTGCTGAGATTATCCTACAACTACTAGAAACCCTCAGAAATCCCCAGGTACCAGACAGCCAACAGCACCACACTCAGAGCTGTAACATCCTCCCTGCTGACAGGGATCCCAGTCGTGCCTTGCTTCGGCAGCAGCTCAAATGCTGATCCTTGGAACAGTAACAACTGACAACAGTATGCATAGGACAGTTCACTGAGGTCTCCAAATTCTTCCAAAAGGATCATGCCAAACTGTAAACCCCTTCCTGGCTTTGGCCCAGGACTTAACCTAGCATTTGAACGCCTACGTGGTCCCCGAGAAGAGCTTAGCTCCTGGAACTTCACATGCCTTCTGAGCAGGGGCTCCTAAGAAAGAACGCTTCGCCTCAAAGCTGTGTTTTCTCCTCCTGCCACAGGGACTGTTTAAATGGTAAGATCATGCATCCTTTTTTTAAGTGGAATAGCAGTCAGGCCGAGCTTTCTTCTTGGGCTCAACCACTAACAGGATGGAAAACGTTCCTGAATGCTATGAAACAAACATTGGCAGGAAGTGGGAAGTGGTTTCTATGCATGAAATAGACAGCTCAAGAAAAAAAAAATATTCTCCATTTGTGGTCTTTTCCACAACAGCAGTGTTTTCCTTTTGTGACCATATTTTTCTCCCATTACTTATTTAATTTGCTGGAAATGAACATGGAACTTGCTCATCACCTGGACGGAAAAGCAGTTGTGCTGCTGGGATGAAAGGCTCCAGGGATACTGCAGGAGGACTAGGAGCTGCGATGTGCTTCTAAGGAAAAGGCCATCGTGCACTCATGACGTTTAGTCCTTCTGTGAAAATAGCCACTTACCTGAGAAGGACCACAGGTCTCCTCCTCCGAGCTGCCCTGAGTCAGGCTCAGCTCTCCACCAGGGCGCTCAGAGCCAGTAGGCTGGAACACAGAACAGGTCAAACACGCAACAGGAGAATACAGGATTTATCAGGAACAGGGATGGGGCAACCAAACAAAGCCAACCAGAAGTCTTTCCATGCATCCGCCAGAAGGAAAGTGACCTGCCTCAGGTCAATATACTCCAGTACCACATATTGTTAGGTATGTCAGGTGCCAGGAACGCACAGACCTAGCAAGAACTCCTCTTTACTGGAGTAATTACATACAGGGATGGAAGGCAGGAGACTGCAGAAGCATCTACATTAGTGTTCTACTTCAGATTAAAAGGGTATGCTTTTGAAGCAAGCTTTGAATTGACCTCCACATATGTCTTGAATCATGTCATGAAGCAGTGTCAAACCACAAAAACAGGATTCCTCACAAATGAGCTGGGAGATGCATTCCCAGAGCACTCCTGACACACTGCAGCCTCAGGTGGGCATTCAGTCCATAGGAACAGACCACAGCACATCTGAAGTGAAAGAAAAACCCTAGCCTACAGGGTGCGTAGCACCAACTACTTTATTGTAAACAGATTTGCTTGTCTACAGTACTTTCTAATATAGAAATTCTCAGGAAAACAATTTGATCGCATGGGTACCCTCTGCATCTCTCTTACCAGAGACACATCTTTGAAGTGAGAAAGCGAGAAGAGGAAGTGAAAGCCGTTTAATCTTGAAGTCAAATTCGCCCTCCACACAGCTCTGCCATCAGTCTCAAGGACAGGTAAAGAGTTATCTCCTACTTCAATTAACAATTGCAAGTCTACTAGTTAAAACAGCTATTTATCCTTCAGTTTCCCAAGGGGACACTCCTGTCATCTATTGCTGCTCCAAATGGTTACAGCTGTGTTCTCTAATGCCAGAGCCCAACAGAAGGCTTAGTTATGGCTTTGTCTTTTCTTACATAAAAGGATACCACCACCAACTACAGCAAATAAAAGCGATTTAGAAAAAAAAAAAACACAACAAAAAACCAAACCGAATTCTTGAACAATTCACACTACACTTGATACAAACCTCCAGCTGAATTAAACTTCCGCCACCAACTGACTAGCACCTATATGATGACCAGAGCCATTTGATGGACAAAGGGTGGTACACTGGCCATTCAGCCTGGATTAAGTCCTGAATAGCTCCTCCCAGAAGCATTCTTTACAGATGTGGATAACAGACACCGCACTACCTCTCCTACTGGTCAATGCTTGTTTTGAGTCCAGAGACAGAGAAAGGTCCCCACAGTTTCCAGGTCAACACACATTCCCTCATCTTTCATTCTTTTTAATGCAACTCTAATGCATGGAGAAAAACCACAATACAGTAGCAGACCTGCTGACTTAAAATCCCTCTATAAATAGAGCATTCGCACAAGCTGTTATTTATGGGTGACTATGTTACCTGACTGTAAAAGCCATTTTTAGTAGCAGTATTTTTGTAATCTTCCTGAAAATTTATAGTATGGTGAGGAAAGTCACACATAAGGTGTCTTGAGTAAGAGAACAACTGGTTTCATGATGATCTTACCCTATGCTTCAAGAGGAGTTCTAAAATGCCAAATCCTACAGAAGTACAAAGGAAGAAACAAGACCTACTTGCAGCTACCGAGTGCAGTCTATAGGAGTCCCTCCATTTGTAAGCCATGCCTTCAAGGCAAAATCAGACTTACAATTCATGCAAGTGCACTGGTTTAGATGAAGCAGCTACAAAGAAGTATCTCATTTCTAAAAGCAAACCCATTCATAGACCAACCCCAAACTGCAGCAGTCCCCAGCTCTTGAAAAAGCTATTTGGTCTTGAATACCTGTCCTTTCACTTTGAACACAAAAAGCTCAAGGTTGTGAGCTAGGCCTCTTCACAACAAGCTGAGAGCAGCAGATCAGAGTATAGCACAAGTTTTCTCCCATCTCCAGACTTAAATGGATTATTCTGCATGAGTTCTACAAGATGACCATAGCAAACTGATGAGATTCTTGGTTTCCCTCCCTTCTGCTTGTTCCCAAAATATTATCTCCCACACAAGAGCTTAATGCCTTTAGATGGTATCACACAATGACTGTCTGGTTTTAATTATTGTACCAAAAATGTCCCAACTAGACAGAGCTCCTGAATAACACATGATTTTTCATTAACTCACTGTCATGGCCTGCCCTATTTACCCTGGCAGCATATAAATCCTGCTTTAAAAAAAAGCAATTTAAATTTAAGATACTGTCTTCTCTTACATCTCTTTTAAAGGCTCATTGCCTAAGTCAAGTAAAAGGGTTGAAAAGCACGTGGTGTCCTGAGTAAGGACATTTCGCAGCCCACTTCCAGCAGGTCAGAAGTTGAGCTCCAGGACTGTCTTATTAACAGTCTTCTCTTTCTGGAAGAGGGAAAACTATAACCCAACAAATCATGTTTTCACAAAAAGAAAGATATAGAAGTCTCCCTAGGAAAACCTTTAGTGAAAAAAATACACTAAGTTTCCAGAACACTTGCGCTGGAGACGCCAAGACCTCTTTGCAATTATATCTAAGTACACCTTGTGGCCATCTCTACAAGATAGCTTTAACCTTGGCAAAATACACCCACAGCTTAAGTGCTTCTATGAAAAGCTGATGCAAACATGTACATAAACTGATAGAGACAGCATCTATAAAAGTCCATATAAACTGATTTGTCATTATTGTGTACTGACCTTATTTCAATTCAGTTTTCCTCATTCATAAATAAGAAAGCAGCAGTATGAAAAGATTCAGATGTTTCAATTTTATTGCAAATCTTTTGCCCGTGCAATATTTCATAACTATTTTAACTAAGGCAAGTTGAAGAGTGTTTACATTAACATTACTTTCATTAGCTGTAGCATGATATAGTCACATAAGCTTCAAACATGCAGCCTCATTTTATCGTCGTCCAGCTCTATTCTTCAATGCTTTCAAAGTTTTCCTCATGATTGGTGCAATTTCTTCAATAACAACAAAAAGAAGAGACCAGTTAGGATTACAGCAGTGAGTGACTTAAAATGGTATTAGCATAATATTATGCATATATTAATAAGACAGCAAGTTAAAAAGTTATCTTGATAATCTTAGGAAATTCCATTTACTTTTGATAGGCTTCTTTCCATCTTGATTAATGACGCTTGAGCTTCCACTGTTGCTAGTAGGGATCAGATTTGATGATGCATTATTTCTGTCTCTGCTTTCTGGAATCCTTGTTCTTTTAAAACAAGGAAATAAGAAAAAAGTTAGCTTTTGATATGAAACTACCATTTGTTCTGGCTCATTTTGGAGACAAAACAACTGATCACAAACATTTAAGACTTTACATCTCAATGACAGGATTTTAACAAGTCAGTTCTGAATTATTCTATGATTTTTAAACGTACCACAGGTTAGAAGGGACCTCAGGTGGTCATCTTGTCCATTTCCATTCTTGCACAAATTTTCCATTTATTAGATTGGATACACCTTATTTCTCTCAGAATTTGTGAGAGATCAAAATGTTTAGCAATACCATTGTGATTCATGATGCCCTGTGTTCTACTTTGCTCTTTGTGTTTATTTTCCTCTGAACACTGCTGAACTGCTAACTAGCTCTCTGCCAGAAAATGAGAGCAAATTACAAAAGTTTTCTTTTTTTTTTTTTTTTTAAAAAAGTAGGAATGTCTAGGAAAAGGCACAATAACTAACCCTAAATATTAGGTTGGGATCCTCAATCAACAGGACAAGGACTGAGTCAGTCACAGATACAGAGCTGATGCCTACTGCTAAAGACAGTTAAACCAACACAGCATTAAAGTGTCATTAAAGCCGGGCAGCCTTGTACGCCTCAGAGCCAGTCACTGACGTCTGCTGCCAGTTATTGTATCCTGCTGCATGCTGAACTGCAAACAGCAGCCTGCTAGGGATCTGCACGTCTGCTATAGGACGTTTGTAGCTCCTGCAAAAACAGCTTCTTCAGCAAAGAGTACAGCTGAACAAATTCCACAATCGGCAAAACCGACAGGTTTTCAGAGGACATGGTCAAAACAATGAAGTTAAACTCATCATGCCTAAACAAACTCTTGTTCCTCAAGAAGGCAAAGCAACAACCCTCTTACGGCTTCTTTCACACAACAGCAGTTCTTCCCGATTTAACATGCCTGAGAAAAAAAAATATGCGGGCCTTTGAGTACATCATTCAGTTACTGGTTGAGAGACTACTGGAGCAGAAAGGACATTTACATTACTGTACCTGAAGCACCTAAACTGGAAGGCTAGTGTGTCACAATACATATACAACCTCCCACAGGGCAACTGAAAGCAACAGCCTAACTCAAAGTGCTTTAAGCTACTGCCTTGGTGGGGGACAACAGTATGGAAAACAGCAACAGTATGGAAAGAAGCTTCCTAATTTAATCAGCTAAAGGTACAGCTACAAAACCATCATATCTGGTGTAAAAGCTATTTTAAGAAGTTCCTACATCCAAGCTGTCGTTCCTGCCCCATACCACCACCATCTTGAGCAGAGTTGAGGCTGCTTGACTACATCAAGCTCCTGAAATTCAGAGAAAACAGTTTCCCATGGTTTTGTAGGGTCATGTATCCATCCCCACCCCACCCCTCCCAATACCCAGGTCCGTTCAGTATCTAGTTCATGTGCCTAAGATGGAACAGTTACTCAGCACAACTGCAGGCACTACAGCATCAGAACAGAAACAACTTAAAATGACTCTCCTGACATGTTCAGCTATAATAAGTCAGTCTTGCATCACATTTGCAACAACTTAAGTTTTATCCTCCCTGTTCCCAGCTATCTGTCACTATCCACTCACATACTTGTCAACCTGCATAACTGTTCCCTAATTCAGATTAATGAAAAATGTTCCACCTGCCACCTCCCCAGAGGGATAATTTTGAGAGCTAGTTGCAGAGCAGTTATGCCAACGTGGGAACAACCACAGGCAATGGGTACAAGGGAGGGCACCATGCTCACCAGCAGCCACAGCAGAGTAAGTGACCACGGCTTAATATACCCACGTTCAGGCAGTATGAACACTCTCCATAGCTTCTATGGTCCAGCTGCTGGCATGTGGACTCATCAACCCATGGACTGCTTCTGAATCAAACTGCTGATTTTTTCTTTCAGACAAGAACAGAAATTCAAACAGTAAAAAACAGCAGTTTGTCTTCAGATAGCTGAGAAGGGAAGAAGAGGTAGCTACAGCTACAGCTGGTTTATCTCCCTGTTGCAGCCATCCTCTTGGACACAAGAGTTCACGAGGCTGGCAGGAACGGTAGGACAAACATCACATCTCAACTTTGGTTCTCGTGGCTGTTGAACTACTCTGAACTAAGATGTCACAAAGAAAATTTGGCTCTGTACTGTACAAAGGTAACATTTGAGGAACCTCAGTTTTCTGTCCCTCCGGTGATTAGTGTTGGCTACTGCCACAGACTGACTGTTCCAGACACTCCTTTAAAAGCTGCCAAAGCAGAAACCCACAATCAAGAGTATTAAAAGCTGTTGAGATTCACTCTGGCCAGCCATATCACTCTGGACAGCTGACTGGGATTTTATGAAATCAGGAGAACATGTGAGGCTACTAGGCAGGTTTATAAACATGAAACATCAACACTGGAACCTCCCCAGGATGTCAGGCAGCATTAGTGTAATCTGCAGAAAAACAACAGCGTCCACTCACTCTCCAGTGGGAGGGCGAATTCATCACTGGCGCTTCGGGGAAATGTGTGATGACAATGCATACACAGCAGAGGAGCATGCAAGACTTAAAAGGCAAGTTAGTTTCTAGCCACTAGCTGCTTAAAAAAGGAAAGTAAAGCAGAGAGCTATTTATAACTTCAAAAATATTTTGCCAGCAAGCTTTTGTACTGACAAAGACATCTAAACTCAAATTAAAAGTATAGTACAGAACACTTACTTGCACTTCTCTATCGGATGAAGTTGGGCAACAGGTCCTGCTGTCCCATGGATTTCTTGCTGTCGGCGAATGTTCCTGGGTGGTTTTGCTGCACTGGTCACATAAGCCATTTTTACTTGCCGCCCTAATACAGCAGCAAGAAGCAGAGGATATGTGACTTTTTTTTCCCCCTTTATGTTCAAAACTCAGTTGATAATATGGTTGTGTAGCAATTTCTAGGTTTAAATTGGGGAAAAAAATAATTCAGAAAAGCAGAATATGGTACCAAAGTAGTAACTGAACCATAGCAAATCATATACAGGCTGCATACAGCATTTCTTCATAATAACTTTGGTATTTGTAATTACATTTGTACTCTTTGCATTGTTGCTTAGAATCCTCAGTCTAACAAGTAAGGTTTGTCTCCTGTATGCTGCAAGTATTATGCATTAATGTATTGTATTAATGCATGCATTTATTTTTTGAGCAACTTGTAAATTAAAAGGAACAGTGTTCTTTTTTGATGTCTTCTCCTAGAGATACAGCATCAGTGCTCAGTGCAAATAAAACCACTAAAGCCTACATAGTAAGTGTCAACAATAGCAGAAGAGACTGGGTTCTGTAAGTGGAAAAGCTAACCACAGATTTTACCTTTTGGTTTCTCAGACTGAGCTGAAAGAATGTTTTTTGTAAGCATCTTCAGTTTTTCTTCTCTCTGATTGAACAGTCTCAAGTACATTTCACGCCAGGACTCATATTCCAGGAGGCTCTCACTTCTAAAATCTCTCTGGCAGTGTTTCTTCCACAAGTGGTCCGACTCTTCTGTAAACGTCTAGTTTCGACACAAGATATCTTAAATCAAAGATTTAAAAATAACATTTTCAAGAGTACCTGTTAGCTGAGCCGGTAGACAAAGCCCCGTCCCTCAGTGGAGAAAGGTGCAGAACAAATCCCACCACACATGCTCTCACAGGTAATCCCAACACAGAGCGTAGCAACACCATGCAGAGATGCTGACTTCAGCCTAGAAATCACACAGCTTCAAATAGCAGAGCTCTGTATTTGAGTTAATGAGCCATGCTTACAGGCTACACTTGTGTTTCCAACACAGGCTCAGGCCACACCAGCTCTCAACTTTAGGCACACAGAGAAGTGGCCAACTTGCACTACAAAGTGCTACACACTCAGAATCTCGGTGTCCAAATGCATCGTGGAGCTGAAGTCTTAACAGTGTAGACTTCTTATCTACCACACACATTAAATCTCACCCCAAATACTTCCTGATTGGTATGCTTTGCAGCCTTAACAGTTTGTAACTTGAAAACAGTTGGTTCTATTATGACTTTCCCAGCTATTTCAGTGGTAAATACTGTGGTTTTTTTTTTTGCTTGTTTTCAGAAACCAACATACTTTTCTACCACACTGGCTTTCACTTAGTCATCAGTAATAACTCTCCCAAATGCTTTAAATACTGACACTTGAGAAAGGGAGGCTTGATAATGACAGCTGAATTCAAAGCAGTAAGTATGCAAGACAGAAAACCAGTGTAGCCCGTGGAGAATCTTTATCAAAAAGGGTGCAAGGAGGGCAGAAACAGATGCTTCATCCTCCATGGTTCCCTGAATTTAACAAGGCAGAATTTACCGGGTTAAATTCCTCTATTCGAAACAACTGCTCTGGCGTGCAACGTGTTAGCACAGGCTCAAGAATTTCAAAGGGCACACCTCCTACTTCATGTAGTGCTACAAAAGAGGACAGTATTTTCAGTATCTCATTTATTTAACTCAGTGGGTAACACCACTCACCAAACAGTTTAAAAATAAAATACAAATTAATTTTAGCAAGCACTAACAGAACACATGTTTTGAAGTCAAGCTATGAAAACATTTATAAATCAGCAGTTCTGTACTGACTGGCAGTTATATTTGAGGATGGAGAAAGCATCTTTGAATAGCTATTGCCCCATCTTTACCAATGTGCATCACTCCCCTCTGCCTGCACAAGAGAATAAACAATTTCTTGATCATTCATTCTAATTTATGTAAACAAACATCTTTGAGGGGGGAAAAAATCAGCAGGCTTTTTGGCTTATAATTTAGAGGACATTATATTTTAACTAAAATTGGAACTTCAAAAAAGGTAAGCTTTCAAAACAAAACTACTTCTTAGCATGGACACAAATCCATTCTTTTAAGTGCCTTTCACCCTGCTCTGAGTTGCCATTGTAGGGAGGGGCAATATCTTTTAGTAGGCCAGTTATTGGCATGGAGAAAAAAGAAATCTGATACACTCTCAGGCACAGCCTGCTACAAATCCCTTCAAGTACTCACAATCAATATTATTTTGAAGCACACGGATGCACTGTTCATACAGCGTAAGCATCTTTGAAAGACAGACTGTTTTAGAGCCGGAGTAAACTTGCATTTTAGAGTTCAGTCTCCGTCCTGTGAATTGAACTGTCTCACTGACTTGCTGGGGTGCTTCTACAACAGGTGCTAGAGAAGCTGCAAACAAAACATCAAGCAGGGTTTCCTTTACCTCCTGACATTTTACAATGCTTTAAACATTCAGCTTTGCTAGAAACACAGCTGGTAGGACACATGTATATTCATTTTTCTTGAAACACAAAGTTACCACATTATAGTTTGGGGCCCTTACACATACTATATGTTGCAAAAGTCCATTCGTCCTCACCTAACACCAAGACAGCATGTACGTTGCAAGTGAGCTGCACCAACTCAAACCACCCTTACATTATTTATCTCAGGTCTTCATGAGCTGTATTCACATCTAGATTACTCTGTTACCAGTCTACAGCACATTATCGATCTTCCTGAGTTATCCTAGAGAAGCCAGAAGCTGCAATAGCAGTGACGTTTCAAGACCAGAGTGATACAAAACCACTGAAACCTCACAAGAGCTGCTGGGGGAACCACTTGCACTTTGTGTCACCTACCTGTAAAGATGCTAGCAAGTTCCTATGCCGAAACTACACCTAGTGCTTCCTGCATTTGTTTTATCCAAGATAATTTCTACCAAGGCTTTGCCTGCTCTAAGGTATAGACAGGAACAAAGATAAACAGAACCTGTAGAACTACCACCTGATCTATGCCTTCTCTACAGCCGTGGTAACCTTCCACAGTATTTCTTTATTCAGCAAGCCATAAGAGGGAAGCCTTTATAACTCCCTTCAGCTTCAACATGATTTCTACAGACGAGAAAGTGAAGGTCAGGCATTTCTTTGCCATGGAGAAATAAGCCAATACAGTTCATTAGGAAAGTGGATAAAGATGTCTCTACATAGAGCTGTAAACCTGCACTGTTTCACATTTATCAGCCTTGCATACTACTTACCTTTAAAGTCTGCAGCATATGGGGGAGATGAGATTGAGACGCCTGTCAGAAATTTAGGCAGTGGAGTATTAAGAAGATCTTGGAGGGATGCCACCTTGGCCTGTGCACAGTCAAGGAAACATCGCTTAAAACATTACAAATTTGGCTTTACTGAGGCTTAAAATAAGCTACAAAAAAAAAAAACTTAAGCAAACCCCAAAGTTAACTAGGATAACTAGAATTATTGCTTTTCTGCACTTAAAATTTACTCACTGGATTACTTTTCAGTGTATCCTTTCATACTCTACTTACCAAGACTGCATCACAAAAGGAACTTAGTGGGATATCTGCAATCAGTGCATAAAAAGAGATTAAAGAATGGAGCAGATGTGTTCTGCTAACAGGCTTTCAGATAAATCACTATTGAGGTTAGAGGCATGCAGTAAATGAGACAAAACTGCAAGATGACAAAACCACAGTTAAATGTTTAAAGGCAAACTAAATGCCATCCTGAAAGACAAGAAATAGCTTTATACCTAGTCCTATCGAGTCTCCTATATTGTGCTGGATAAGCCACTTAGCCTAAAATTTTCACAGATAACCCCTTAAAAAGGGATTTAAAGATGCAGCAGTCTGGTAAGTACAGGTCCCTATAAATGCTCAGCATTATGTGCAACATCTAAATTGGGTCTCAGGTGTCCTCCAATTGTAAGCCAGGCACTTACAGCCCAAAACCTGCATCTCCCTGAACTCCATTTCAGCATCTTTAATAACTTTTCACAACTGCTTGAACATCCAAGATCTTCCCTCAAACAGTTTATGCTAGAGTATCATACACAAGCCTCTACATTAATATTTCTCCATTTGGGACAAAAGATACCACATTCAGATCGCAGATAAATTGCACAATAAAGAAAGCCTGGAGCTTTCACATCACAGTAAAGATAAAAGACTGAAGAGACCTCTAATTCCCAGTGCACAAAAGGACTTCATTTAAAAGTCTAATTAATACACATGTTTAGATCTACCTTGGCTCAGAGGAGCTACTTAAGCTTCTTCCACTTCAAGGGACTAGGATAGCTCTCATTACAAACATGTATAAGCTATTTTTTATATGCAATACTGTGGCTTACTTCAATGCATTAAAAGAAGAAAGTTCAGTTCCACTGCAGACTTTAACACTCACTATTAAAGAACCACAGTGTCTGACAACACAACTGTGCTATACACAAACAGCTGCTACAGTCACAAACCAGGCTGGTCAAAAATGGAAGGGGACATCTTTCCAAAGGTAAGGACCTTTATTTTGCACGTAAAAAGCAGATTAGCTGATATAGATCAAAGACCATTGCCATATTGGAAATAATCCTAAAAATACAAGACAAGTCAATTGTAAACAGCCAGTAAGCAATAAACAACCTTTTTTTTTTTGCCCCAATTATTGCAATTATTGGCAATTGCAATGCAGCTGATATGTCAGAGCTATGCAATCTGTTGCTAAGATAAATACAGCTGAATTTCACTGAAAATAAGAGACCAAAGCACTTATTTGTCTGCAGTTTATTTGCTATTATCTCAACCACGCAGAGGTTTACCTTTTTATTGGGAGTTTCTGATTGATCATCCTCACATTTTTTTACATCTTCCTCTCCCTTTTTTGCATGAGAAAATTTTGAAGTAGGACAAGCCTTCCTCTTTCTTTTTTTGGTAACCTGGTCATAATTAAGATAAGATTCAAAGGACATAGTAGGGGGCTCAAATTCCTCATCACTAGGTAATTCGGCTTTGCTTTTTACGACAAGTTTTTGTTTTGGTTTCTTCGCACGCTTAGGATTTCTCTGTTTGGAAGCATCCTTACTAAGCTTTTCCTTCAGGGGTGATAAGTCTTTATTGGCTACAGAGGAACACTGCTTTTCTGAAACTTTCTTGCTGTCTGTGGACGTTGTCTCTTTGAAATCACTTTCTTTAGCTTGAGGATTGGTACCCTGGGAAGCATGCTTAGAACCACTGCTGCTACATTCTTTATTATCACATTCTTTTTGAGACTCAGAATCTCTACTTTGGTGGGTCTTTTCACTACAAGTATGCTGCTTATTCAACTTTTTAGAAATGGGAACGCTATTGGAACTTCTGGAAGCCAGTACAGATGCTTTGGACTTCTCTGAAGGCTTAATCTCCTTGGAAATGGAAGATTTTGTCTCATCTTTTTCTTTTTCAGTATTTTGTCTTCTTCCTCTGTGACCACTGCAACATTAAAAAAAAAATATCACATCCCATGCTATATATGATGCTAAATTCTTGAACAATCAATCTTTTTACCTACATTAGTAAAACTAAAAGCATTAAATCACACTATGTGTCATAATTTTACAAGACCCAGAACTGTGCTCTGCTGTGGTCTTATTCTTCCATAACCAGTACAGAATCCCAGAGAAGCAGCTCTTGGGTCCAGCACTGCTAAATACTGCAACAAGAATTGACAGCAAGACAAGTGAAAGTACAGATGTAACCATCAGTAGGAAAACATGCCCAACAGTAGTATTCCCTTATAATGTGTTGGATACCACCTTTTACACAAGTTTCCCTGCATGCTTTATAACACAGATGTGGTACTTGAACTAACAAGGAGACAGAGAATTTACGCCATGTTCTGTAGGTGATACAGATTACAACAGGTCACCCTTCATGCTTTGCTTATCACAGGTTCTGGTATTTCACTTTCCTATTGTTTGAACAACTTTAGACTTAAAACACACATGAATGAATAAATTCATTTAAACCTTTGGCTTTCTCAGCTCAACTGCCTCAAGTTGTTGGAGGTCTGCAAAACATCTAAAGCACAGTCAGCCTGGCCATGGCAGTGGTGGCTGCTTTATTCTAGGAAGAAATCACATCTCTTCAGTGTGACTCCTCCAATACTGGAAGCCCCTCTCAGTCCACAAGAACATTATAGGAAAGCTCTCTATACAACCAAACCACTGGAAAGCTGCCTCATTTCACCACCACTCGGGGAAGAAAGAGCAAGCTTCCCACTTCCCTGAAGAAATGCAGAGCAGTGCCCATCACTGGCTTAGGCCCACTTGCATCAGCTGGGACCTAAGAATTTGTGCCAGTCAAAAAAAGACAGTTGAAGTCTTTGAGTGCTGGCTAGCTAACTGACCAATACTTGTTGCTGTGATTTGTTTTCTGATATTTTATAAGACACAGACTCATTTCTTCCATTCAATTTATGCATTTGTCCTAATGCACATTTGTCATTCCAAACACTTTCCTAAGCTTTCCAAGCTGTATTTTATAAAGTTAAACCACAGGATAATAAACTTTTTGCTAAAAGTTAGTTCACACCTACCTTTTATTTTCTGGAAGAATAAGTTTTTTCCATTGTTTTACCAGGGTTTTAGCTACATTCCCAGCAGCGGCATGCTTCCTAAAACTGTTAACTGTTTTGCCTATGCCAGTTTCCTGTTCAAAACAGTGCAAGAAAGATGGGCAGAATAAATCACAACTATCAACCCAAATAAAACCTTCTCTAAAACTGCTACAAACTGTACTAGCCTAGTAGTCAGAGAAGTCTTACGGCAGCTAAGGAAATAATAAAAATTGCACTCTTTAGACTTCAAACAGAACTGAAGAAAAGGTAAATATTTATAACCAAGTACAGGGAACAAAATGCAGTCTTAATTCATAAAACCAAGTCATTTTCCTCCATTAAATGTATGTATTTCAGGAATTTCACTTGGCTCGAATGCTTATGCCCACAAAATCCATACTGCCCCAGTGAATTAGATTAATCAATTCAAATTCCCTTTAGCCTTATGCAGGTACATTTTAGCATGTTAGCACATATGATGGACGTATCGTAATCTAAAATGCATCTCAACCAGGATTAGTATGGGGTAGAGGGGTCAGAGGAGCAGAGTTCATATGACTAAACTCAGTCTCAGTTTCAGCCACGGGGCCGGGGGGGAACCCTTGACATTTAAAACCTGTCATTTTCTGTTTTCCCCCAGTACAATTATTTTCACATTACCATTGTGCCTTCAAATCTTGCTCTAGTGAGTTTTATGTTGTTTAAGCATAACTATCTTGCAGCCTTTAAGTGTATATAAGTGTCACAGGTGATTTTTTTTTTAATCCTGTATTATCAGTAAGTATCTCTGATTCACGAACTCTCCCTTTTAAGATACATACAAAACCTAGAATTCACTAGGTTAGCAGCAGCCTGTTAATGCTCTTGCTAACTACTGAAATGATACTTCTGTGAAGTCTGAGCAAGAGCTATACACATGCTACTCCCACATAATTGGCTCCCACCTTAGAAAGGGCTTCCTTAATTTCACTTTAAGGAGATTTAACTTCTGTATAATTTTAGCAATACTGGTTTGGTAGGTCAGTGTATTGCAAATAGATGTAAGAAATTTAGTGGGATCATTTCCTAAAGCCATTTATGTTCTTCATGTGTTAAAAATATGTGGAGTCCTCATTTGTAAGACATCTCTTTCCTCTATTTGACTTGAAGGCTTCCATCCAAGTCTGTCACATTATAAAACATGCAAGTCTGTTGGGAACATTAATTGTCTGCAGAAGCCCTTTGTCATTTTAAAAAACTAATTGCAATATGAGATTATTTTGTTTTCCAATAAAAATACACAAATATTGCCGTATTCCAGTAGAAGTCTACCTGTGTTTAGGCAGGCAAATGCCTTTTTGCCTGAATAGGCCAGCCAAATATCTTAATTACCATATTCTTCCTCTTACTCGTCAAAGAACTCTCACAAACCCCACATTTTTCTTCTTCCCAAAATACAGACACATTGCTCGTAATAACTAGAAGCGCCACAGACTAGCGTGAGAATTTCTACTATAAAATTTGATAGGATGCAGCTTGGATAAGGATACAAGTCACAAGTATCCTTACTCTATAACTTGGGATGCCTGCTCTTTAAATGCAAGAAACTAACCTTTAGCTGCTAACAAAAGACAGAAGATTTAGACAACTGACCTAAAGAATGGTTCACCCATATTTGCTTTTTCTTAAGCATTGACTTGAAAGCAGTTTTACAGTGATAAGAAACCAACCCCGAGTAGCAAAGTGTTCTCTATATGCTCAGATGCCTGCGCAGTACTATCACTGTTGGCATAATACTGCATTTGTCAAATTGTATGCCCAGCTTCCAGCTGGCTTTTGGAAAAGGCTCCATGGTTCCTTCTACAGAGCTCTAAACAAATCGTGATTAAGAGTCATTACAAAACACAACAATGTTCACTGCTTCTATGATTACAGACCCCTGACATTTACACAGTAATTCACTACAGAAGAGTTTATTGTATTATTGGTCACTTACCACTAGAATATCCAGTGATATATTCAAATCCTGTAGTACCTTAAGTGTTTCTATAATCTGGAAGGAAACATTAGATTTTTTTTAAACAAATATTCATAAGTTTTATTCTATTTTTCTCATCCTCATTCACATGTTTAATCCAAAAATACTCAATAGTGTTAAGAGGAATATCCAGTAACTCCAGGAAAAGGTAAGCACTCCTCTACTGCACATCAGGGCTGTCCCTGAAGTTTGTGCTGTGAACTAGTACGGTTCTGCCAACCCCCCAATTTCAGTAACACCAGAAAATCCACTAGGTATGAATTTACCACTACAGAGATTACATTAAAGATCAATAATACAGTAGTACAGGCTACATATATATGCCCACATTCCTCATGTAGCAGTGACCCTCATTTGTCACAGAGCTGATAGAAAAAACTGCGTTACGCAGAACCAGCACCATGCAAAAAGCAGCAAGTCTCCCAGCAGGTCTCCCAGTCAGCAGCACCAATCCATCAGCCCAGGCCAAGAAAGGACAACAGAGCTGGTAGGAGCCGAGTTTGCAAAAAATAAGGTTTTGAAAACTTAACTGCAATTCGTATATTAACAAAATGAGCTCAAGCTAGAACAGCTGTTTTGTTTCGCACTGACAAAGTGTACACCTGTTAAAAAACTCAACATTTCCATCAAAGCAGGAAAGAATTTTTCAAACACAAAATGGCTTATCTTCCTATGAGAAGTGTTTTAATAACACAGAAGTCCCATTTATAAGCAGAGTATAAATTTCTTTGGCAATATGATACAATTTCTGTGGCAATGGGTGTACAGCACCCCAGAGTGTTGCACTTGACCACACACAAGCAATTTGCCTTATATTTCACAAACTTCCATAAAGCTATGTTAGGTAGATCACAGGATTAGTATGGAACTGAAGCAACAGCATTTCTTAAGGCTTTCACAAAGCCTGGAATACTAATCAAGTTTTTCAGATCATTGCCACTTCTAAAGTCAATGGCAGGAACCTGCAGGAATGCAAAACAGACTACCCAGAAACATTTTAACTAGAATAACAGCTATGATAACTTAAATAACTGATGAACTGTCATGTATCATATTAGACACTGCTTCTGAAATGATGTTGCAGGAGGTAGAAGAGGTACTAAAATAAGTGAGCAGCAAACTTGAAACAATTTACAAATAGCACTGGGGGGATATTTTTCTCTACTATTGTTCTGAGTTTCATTGTTCCTATAATGCATTAGTAGTGGAATCCCACACTTGACACTGAATTTCTTTGTGTACAGCGGCCACTATCTATGTGCCTGGCATGCAGGTCTTCCTGTAAATCATCCACCCTGCAATAGTGTTTGAGACCTAGAGAAGTACATAAGAAATGCTTCACAGCCTGGGAAAACATGAGAAAAGCTGTAACAATAATAAATACACCTAGGACCAGCAGTAACAAATCAACTTTCTCCCAAAAAGTTCAGCTAACTACAAAATGCCTACAAAAAAGCTTCCTGACCAAAATTTTGGAACGAGTATGAAAGCCATGTGAAGTTCTGCTTATCTCCTGTTTAAGGGTAAGATACTCCCTGAGCAAGCAAGTTGAGTCAACAATATATGCAATGAAGTTAAAAACAGCTTTGCATCTCAAGAGAACTACTCTTCCTTTTGAGGACAACACAAGCTTAACATTTAACTTTTTTCAGACACTTCACAGGTATAGACTATGTATTTTGTGAGCTGAAGACTTTCTAAATCATCCCCATCAGGAAGCATGTTGCAAAGATGCTTAAGTAAAACAAATAATTGGTTACAATATTAATCAAAATCACTAGAAATTCTGTTATCAGTGCCAGGTTAGCTAATTTTCTTGTTTAATTAAAAAATATATCCCCATTCATTTAATTTATTTTGCCATCAAAAGGACATAACCCATTGCTGAGGAGATATATTGTGCTATATAGGATGACTAGATACTCAAGCAGTGCAAAACACTGGAATAAATCCTATAGCCCAAAGAATCCTATACATGGAAGAATACTAAAAGATGTTTTTAATCAAGCTGCAAGGAGAATGGGGGTTTTGAGCATTTCTTCTTGATGGATTTTAGACTAAGTTAATTCATAAAGCTGAGTTCATTCCAGAAGAGGAGGTTCAGGGAGCAGGCAATTACTATTCATGCAACTTCAAAACAGGCTAAATTACAAAAGTACCTAGATGACAAGCATGTCTGAAAACAGTCAACACATTTTAATGAAAGACAAAACTTACAAAGTTTTCTAAACCAAAGACCACACTGTTTAATTTGCTTTCTCAGAAAGTATATCACATTTGGCAAATTAAGACAAACAAAGAGGATTTCATTAAAAAGAAAACAGAAAGCATCAATCAAACATTCTGACAATTCTTTTAGGAGAAGCGATCCTGATCTCTCAAAAGCAGGGAGCCGCTTAGGCTGCGGCGAGATCGGCAGCTATGCATGTACAGGACTACCAAAGGAGAGAGCTCCATTAGCCTTGTACTGTAACTGGGCAATGTAAACGGCAGCATCCAGCCTGCCGGTAGGAATCGCCCACCTCCGAGCCCTTGGCATGTAAAACCAAACTTAGTTACAGACACGATCAGGAAACAAGCAAATGTAATTTGTGGCAAACATCAGTAAGAGCAGAGAAACTTTGTATTTACCCTATTTGCTGGAGAGTTTTGATTTCTTATTAAAGACTAGGAGGGGCTGTTTACTATTTAAAGCACAAATACCAAGCTCCAATAGATATCAGACTTTGGTGAAGGCCACAGAAAGGTATATTGTGAAACATAAGGCATAGTAAAGCCTGTCACTGAAACTAAAGCTTGTTAAAAACACAAACTTTGGTGTCATTATATTTATATGGCAGACCATTACATTTATTACATAAAATAAGGCAAAAAGAGAAAGGTATTTATCTGAAGTCTGTTCTGAGCAGGCCTTCAAAAACAAAATGAAGATTGACTGTTGAGGTGCCTTGCTCTAACCATATCTTTTACTGTAGCATTTGTAGGCCATCTGGCTCTTCTTATCTCACTGGACTGTACCCAATAATTTTTCCCCAAGTCCTTCCCTATAGGCACAATACATATGTAACCCTCCACTGGTTTTCAGACTATTTTACTTTGCATACCACTACCAATTATACCCTCATGGAAAAACTTTACTGACTTTAAAAGATATGGTAAACTTCATAAAAACTACGAAGAACATAAAAGTTATTTCTATATATGATTCCTTAACTGTTCTATGCAATTCCTAATTACATCCTGATGTACAGATGAGTCAAAGCCTTTAGGACTGTTGTTTTTCCAATAAATGGCATTCCAAGCAAGCCCAAGACACAGGTCTTCATGCAATGTAAACAGACAACAGAAGCAGAGCCTTATGGACAAACTGAGAGCCAATACACACATACCAGCATGAGACAAAAGCAAAGGTGACAACAGGAGCAAGAGTGAGCTAAGTGGAGGAGGGAAAGCAGGCAGGCATTCAGAAAGCAGAGAGTAAAGGTAATGAACAATTGGCAAGAAGCATGTGAGCAAACAAAATTTTCCACAGTCAAAACTGAAAGCAGAGTGATAACAACAGATCCCAGGTGCACTGAGTTTGGTCTCTTCCCACTGTACCAGTGCTGCTCCAGCCTCCCTTTTATGAGTGCAGTACAGTCACCTCACTTTTCCTAGCTGAGCCTGGACCCTCAGGAAGGATGGGACCCGTTAATGGGTCCCCAGGCCACCTGTGGTCAAGGGACTGACTCAACATTTCACCACAATAACTCCTTCTTGCTTTCTTTCCTTCCGTCTCTTCCTTGCTCACTTCCCTCCTCTTCCTCGCTCACTAGCTGCATCTCTCTCTCAAAGGGATCCTTATGATTATTTAGCCCGTTCTCTTCTAACAACAGAGCCCGTGAAACTTCACAAAGTGGTAAATCCACATCAAGTCCATAACTTCTGGCTGAGCTAGACCAGCTCATTTGAAAGAGTACCAGGACTCTGAGGACAACACGTCAGAAAAATCCAACACATTCGCAAGTGAGTCAGTCCTATGACCTCAGTAAAAAAAAAAAAAAGTTTCCCTAAAAAAAATTGTCTAGTTTTGCTTTCAGCTACTGAATCTCATGATCTCCTTCTGCTAAATAAAGGAATCTTCTTCCAAACATCTTATACAACACAGAAATGTAAGCACTAATCACACACTTTACCTTGGTTCTTTAGTTTCAGTAAGTTATGCTCGCCAGAGAGTCATTTTCGAGCTGTCTTAGCATCTTTCCAGCTTGGCAGCATTGTTTTTAAAAACAGTCCCCAGAACAGGACATAATATTCCTGTCATTGCCCCTCTAATACTATATAGCAGTAATAATATAACCCTGCTAAGCTACCCAAAGATAGCACTTATTCCATAAGCCACTGCATTGTACTGCAATTTCATGCTTAACCGATAATACATCAGAGCTCCAAATCATTTTCTGAGTCAATGCTTTCCAAAATACAGTCTCCTATCCCGAGTGACCTATATTCACAGCTCCTAGCTGTGACTTTCCACTGAGCCGTGTTAAAATGCGTGTTGCTCAAATGAATAACACACGATCAAAGTTGGTTTCTAGAAGAGTCTCTTCATTTGACACAAATTACTTCAGTATTCATAGTATTTCCCTACAATGCTTGTTGTCTTCTAAATTAATAAAGATTTGAGTAGCATCAGGTCAAGAACAGATGCATAATCACCTCCCACCCCCCAAAAAGGGCACCACAAACCCACAACCAAAACCACAAATCAACATTGTTTTCTGATGAGGTCTGGCACTTATTTTTGATAAGTGCAATTGAAATCCATTTTATGTATTGCATCAGGTCCATAACATTGCTACCGTAACCAGCATCATATAGAAGCAAGTCAAATGCCTTAGGAGACTTGCATATATTTATGACAGTTAGTGTCAGCTGAATATAATTTGAGATAAATTTGGCAGTACATATCAACATAAAGTCTCATCGAGTGGCATGCATCATGGCATCATCCTTTAATTCTACACCAATTACATCTCATATGCAACACCATGCAGCTGTTCAACACGCTCCTTCATGATCAATGTCAATGAAGACCCTTTCATTTACCTGCATAAACAATAGCACAGTATTTTTTTCCCTGTCCTGCTGAACTTCCCTAGTACCTTGAGCATCATTCAATACCTAAATCATTAGTTCTGTTCATTCTTTGGTCAACTCTCTGAAAACTCACTGGGGCAGCTATCAAACCTCGCACATTAAGCAGCTTTTGACATGAACAATCAGTGTTCTGCATCTTCCCTGATTACTATCAGATCAGAAAGTATTTAGCAATTATTAAGAAGTGCCAAGACATGGAACAGAAATATATGACAACATCAACACTTGCCTACAGACACATCTGTAATGTTGATTTATTATTCTTTCTACACATACCTAAACCTTTCCTCTTTGCCTTTAAAGAGGATAACTATATATTTTCTATTACTAGATTTACCTGTTATTAGCAGCACATTTCACGACTGCCAATTTACAGCTATCAGTTTCTCACTTCCCCTACCACTCCTTAGCCCCTGTTATCTGTAAATATTTCTATTCCACTAGACACAGTTTTACCAGGGACAGCAGAAGTGCTGCAGCACCACCATTAGTCCCATTTTATGCAGCACCTGCCTGCAGTCATGCCACATAACAGCTGCGTATCTCCTCCCTTAACAGAGCTAAATCTGCCAGGGCTATTCACATTTTTCACTTGAGTTGAATGTTTTGAAACTTACTGGTTTGGGATCGCTTAAAAATTAATTACCTCTAGAATTGTTTCTTTCTTTTCCCTTTCAATCTCTTGTTCAGAATACTGTATCAACACCAGCCCCAAAGACTATAATATCTGATCACTTCTGTAGCACAAGAAGAAATTTTAGGTTCATTGAACTGCAAATTAAAACATCTGAAGAAGCACCTGCACAGATATTTGCATTTTGGACAGATATAGCCTACAGCACTGGCATTCAGGAAGATAAACCATTATTGGCTAAGAAAATCAGTATTTCCTATATATGCATACACACACACTTTGAAAACACACAGTAGATATGATCAATAACTAAGCTTTTCAAGTTCATTAACTACCAAATACAACACAGCTTAAATTTTACTGCTGCCCTCTGCCTCCAAATACTTCCACAAACTTTAAACCATCAGGTTTTAATGCCTCAGAAATCTATCATGGCAAATGCATTCTGTACTTCCAAACTGAATTCAATCCTCAAAAAAACCCCCACCCTTTTGAATACACCTTCTTCAGTCAAATGCGATTTATTACTCCATAAAACACCGAGGCCAGTTTGGCACACACTCCTTTGCTTCCATTCCCTTCAGAGCCCAGGCTGCCCCTCAGAGCACCGAGGGTGTCTTCGTCCCCCCTCGGCCTGGAGCCTGCGCTTATCTCCCCGTCTGCCGCTCGGTGCCTCCAGTGTCAAGCGCAGCTTCCGTAGGCTGCTCTGATCCATCTCCCCGCTGATGGTTGCTCGCTTCAAGGATTCCTTATCTAGTCCTTGCAGCTACCGAGCAGCCCTGCTATCCTACAGAGGCTGTTTAATTTCTTTCAGAGATAAGAGCAGCTTTGTTCTCGCACCAGGAATAACAACAACGCAGGGTGCGACAGCTCCCGCTCCTCTTGCTGCATGCCGTTAAAACAAAGCAGAAACACCTATTTCACTGAGAAAACCTCTTACGAGCACAGAAATTGGCACCCCAGCTGCTGTGGTTTGATCTTCTGGCCACGCCAACAAGACTTCACACAACCAGCGTTACCTGTTACATGTAACGCCATAGCACCCAGATTTGGTTGCCCTTCTCCTCACCTGACTGGCACACAGGGCCTCTTGGCAACCCACAGAAAGCTTCAGCCCTTACCCACCCGGGAAACAACCACGCGTGACCTGGCCGCTGCCCACCCCTCCTTCCACCCCTCCCGGTCATGGCAAGGGAGGGAAACAAAATGGAGACCCAGGGCCGGCGTCTCGCACGGAGGCTCCCCCTCGGCGGCCCAGCTGGCTGCGCCCAGCCGCGACACCCTCGCCCTGCTCGGCCGGGCCGGCAGCCAGCGCCGAGGGGGGACACAGGAGGGCGGCAACGCGGGCCCGCATCTCCTCCGCCCGGCGAGGGCCAGCGGCCTCCGCCGGCTTCGCCCGCCAGCGGCACCGCTGCTGCGTTACGTATAGACACGTAAACATATATAGTATACGTTAAGAGACCGGGGCAGCCTCCTGACGGCCCCGGGTGGAGCCCCCGCCTTCCTCCGCCGGAGCCAGCGCGGCCGCGGGGCGGGGCGGGTACCTCCGCCGGCTCCTGCGCGCAGCCCAGCCGCTCCTTCAGCTCCAGCACCCGCCGCGCGGCGCTCCGCCCCTCCGCCATGGCACCGGGCCGGCTGCCCGCCCAGCCCCGGCCGCCCGCCCAGTCCCGCCGGCGGCCCGGGCCGCTCAGCCCCCGCTCGCCCCTCTTGTAGCGGCGCCCGCCGCGCCATAGGCGGCGCCGCGGCCAGGCCCGGCTCGGCCCGGCCCTGCCTCAGGAGCGCCGGCCCGTGGCGGCGCCTCTCCCTGTCCCTGCCGGTGCCACCGGTACCACTGAACATGAGCCAGCAGGGTGCTCAGGGGGCCAAGAGGGCCAATGGCATCCTGGCTTGTATCAGGAATAGTGTGGCCAGCAGGACCAGGGAGGTGATAGTGCCCCTGGACTCGGCACTGGTGAGGCTGCACCTCGAGTCCTGTGTTCAGTTTTGGGCCCCTCACTACAAGAAGGACATCGAGGTGCTGGAGTGTGTCCAGAGGAGGGCAACGAAGCTGGTGAAGGGTCTGGAGCACAAGTCTTACGAGGAGCAGCTGAGGGAGCTGGGGTTGTTTAGTCTGGAGAAGAGGAGGCTGAGGGGAGACCTTATTGCTCTCTACAGCTACCTGGAAGGAGGTTGTAGCGAGGTGGGGGTCAGTTTCTTCTCCCAAGTAACAAGCAACAGGATAAGAAGAAATGGCCTCAAGTTGTGCCAGGGAAGGTTTAGATTAGATATGAGAAAAAATTTCTTCATGGAGAGAGTGGTTAGGCATTGGAACAGACTGCCCAGGGAAGGGGTGCAATCACAGTCCCTGGAAGTGTTCGAACAACGTGTGGATGTGGTGCTTAGCGACATGCTTTAGAGGTGGACCAGGCAGTTAGGTTAACAGGCTGGACTCGATCTCAGAGGCCTTTTCCAACCTTAACGATTCTATGATTCTATTTCCTCAGCTCCCCCCAGGCTTTCTGCCCCTTGCCGCGCCGCCGGGCCCTCCCAGCCGCCCCACGCCTATGTCAGCTTTCCCGGGGGTTTCGTGGACGGGGGTTGATGGCCAGGGCCTGAACCACACCGGGGCCCTGCTGACAGGCGGTGCAGGCAGCCGCGTCCCAGGCCCAGGCCTGAGCTCTGGTCTCCTGTCCCACAAAGGCCACCACAGCCAACAGGGCCCAACCCAGAGGGGCTCATCCCTGCCGGGTTGTTTGCTGATAGCTGCAGCTGACCTGGTTGGTTGCTACCAAACTATCAGCAACAATAAAGACTATTTTTTTTTTGCTTTTCTTTGTTCTGCCTCTTTTGACTTTATTTAAATAATACGCAGTGTGGTACTGAACAAGCACAGCTGTAACTGAAGTAAGCCCATGGAGGTGAGTCAGGGGGAACAGCAGCCAGCCCCGAGAAACGCCATGGCATGTACTCTTACCCTGCAAGAGCAGCAAGGCGGGTCCGTCAGTACAGCCGTGCCAGCCTCAGCAGAAGCTGTGAGAGGTCTCTGCCCCCGGGGTGCACCAGGTGGTAGCGGGACACCGTTAGCATCAGTGTCATTTGCACTTGCTCACACAAGCTTCTTCAGTTACCTGCAGGTAGTTATAAGGTCTGTGGCATTTCTGTTGCCTGTGCGTGGCTGTAAGGCTGCTTAGCGGCTGTTAAGTACAACGGCATGTGTAGGGGTAGCGAGGCCAAGCCCATGAAGACGTGACTGGTGCCCACAGGCACCCTACTGCAGTCCTAACCTGCAGGTGAAGGCAGCAGTCATGCTGAAGAGGGCATCCTTTTCTTTCTGTCCTGCCTTATTTACAGCCTGATGGCTAATGCAGTTTGTTTTTTGAGGGGGACAGAGCACTTTTGGGCCCTGCAGCTTTCAACGTGGCTCCTCTGTGGTTTACCTAAGGTCACAAAAAACGTAGGACAGGGAATCGGTCTTTGGTGCTGCTGAAACAGGATCTCTGCCATGGAGCTTGCCGGGGCTGAGCATGTGCTTGAAAGACTCCAAGCTGAATGAGTCCCTCCTAAAAAAAGTATGGGTTTGCAGTATTTCCTTGGAAGTTAATGTAGATACAATTAAAATAGATATATAGAACACCTTTCACTCTTTAAAGCAGTGTTTGGGGGAAGTGTTAAAAAGAGTGTATCCAGTTTGAATTACGGGGGAATTTTAAGTAGGCAAAAGTCTGGTATTTGCACATTAGGGTTACTATTCTTGCAAAATAGATCTTATTACAGCTTGGCACAGTGTATAGCAAATTTATCAGTAGAGAAACCAAAATAGCTGGCAGGGCAGTACAGTAGGTAGAGCGCTCAGGTTGGATGTGGAAAAAACAAATCAAGGTCCCTGTTGCAGACTATCTCTCCAGTTCCCATGCTCATCTTTTTATTTTACAGAAATAATTAACTCATTTTCATAATGTGTAGAGACTTCATCAACCCTACCTTAAAATCGGCCACCCACAAGAAGTTACTCTTTCTTTATTTTTCTGGCCCTAATAGTATGAGATTACTTATACAAAGTGGCATTTATGCAGAAGAAGTCTTGGAAGAGAGTCAGCCCACACCAGCATTATGGTTAAAGTAATCTTCAAGTAGGGAAGTTGAGGCTCTGATTGTCATATGGATTATGTGATTGAAGCTGGGTTTCCCATATGTTGTTTGAAAGCCTTAATTATCAAGTTACTGGGTTTTCTGGGAGGAGGAAAATCTCCTTGCTGCACTTCTGCCCAATTATTCTGAAAGATCATGATTTCATGCCAGTGAAGAAGAAGAAAACATTTAAAAACTCAAAAACTTTCATAGAACAAGAAAAACGTTTCTAGCCCAGATCTAATTGCAGCATTCCTCATATCTCCTGTCATAACTGTCAGAGGAAAGAATTCCAAGTTTACTTGGTCCTTCAAAACTGCTGGATGATGCTGATCATTACGAGGATTTGTTTGTTTGGCATCGATGCAAGGCTCCTGTTAGGAAGAAGTAGGGTTGCCACACACAAAAGCATAGCTCCAGTAATTGCTCTGTCACTACATGCTCGAGAGCTGTGTTTTGCCATCAGCTCTGCTCCAAGACTTGCAAACTCTCATCTCATCCCTAGGGTCCTCTCCATGCCCTACTGCCAGTGCTCAGTGAGTTTCTGAGGCAAGAGTGAAACCAGAAAGAGAAATAGGCTTTGTATGAGCTAAGGAGAAGAGCTAGGTGGGAGTTTCAGGGAGTGGATCAATGCGAGAGGCTTGGCTGGGCAAAATTAGGCAATGAACTGGGAGTGCGTGATGGAGTACTGGGGGAGGTCTGCCTCGAGGGGGAGGTCTGAGTGACCCACCTGGGGCTGGGTGTCTTGCTGAACACAGTTCCTCAAAGCCACCTTCTGTGAAATCAAGGGCTGTGGATTTGATCCTAAACAGTAGTAGTTTGTACATTTATTCAGCAGCTTAAAAAGAAAACCCGATTCTTTTCCATCTTTATTTTGAAAAGACTGCAGTTCCCACTGAAATTCAATATGCTTTCACAGTATCTCCAATCTGCATAAGGAGCTTCAGCCTTCCTAAAGGCATTATTGGTGTGATTACTCAATACATTCAGATTAATGCATGTAAAGATATTTTTCATAACTATTTATCACAGTGAACTAAATATGGGGTTTGGGGTGCATAGTGTTTGGCTGAGTACACACAAAGGGCTCAGAGCAAACAAAGCAGTCACGATCTAAAGCTGAGCCTGAGTTTTATTAACGTCTTTAATTGACCAGGGTAGATCTCCGTGTGGCCATGGCTGTGACGCTCGCATTCCACCAACAAATCAAAGCATGCTGACTTCAAGGAAAAGGTTTTACATTTTCCAGAAAGAGTGCAGTAATGGTTGTGCATGGATTAGAAAACATGGTTATAATTGCCTTAAGACCAATCTTTGCTGATACAAGTATTTTCCGTATTGCTGATTCTGGCTCATGCACATGGAGCAAATAATAACAATTATTCTTGCTTATTGGGCTAAGAACAAATCTCTTTAAATGTTTGTGCTTTTTTTTTCCCACTAAAAATCTTAGAACATTACTACATGACCTGCTGCTGCTGCATGGATTGGTAGTGTTGTCCTTAGTCACTCACATAGACCAGTTGATTGAGCAAATTAAGTATTTTTTCCCTAAGATTCACTCATACCTAAAAGGATACATCTTGACAGGCTTAAGATATTGCCATAAAATGTACTACCCTCTCTTTTAACAGAGAAGATAATTCATAACTTGATTGCAAGAACTTCAATCAATATAAAAATATTTTATAGTAATTAATTTCTTTGCCATTGGAAAGGAAAGAATCACAAAGACAACAGGTTATTTTCATGATGTAAGGGAAACAATGTTAAGAATATCTGAAAATTAAAAAACATTAAATCAAAGTTTGATTTTAAAAAATATATCATGATTTGCAGCTAATCCTGGTACTGTTTATTTTTTAAAAGACTTTGTTGTGTGCAAATTAATGGAAAATGAGAATGACTAGTTCCAAGACCAGCTTGCATGCTGCACAATAGCCAAATACGCTATCAGTTGTCCTCTGATCTTGAAGACCAAGTAACGAAAGGTTTCGTGGTTTTTGCCCTAATGTACAACCAAAGTTTCAGAACTATGGGAGATGTTTGATTGCATCAGCGTTAGTACATTGAGATGTTGAGGCATGCCCCAGAAGATGGTTATCTCTATACTGCACAGCTCAAAGCATGTCCAGCGTTTTCTGGAAGTTAGAAATCAGTTTTGTGTTTTCAGTGGGGATATTTCCCCATTGTTGTTTGTGTGGTTTTTTCAACACTGAATCATATAAGGATGCTGGAAACACATTTGTAGAGACCAAATAAGATTTACTTTTATTTTACAATGTGCTAGTAGATTTTAAAGATATGGTAGGAAAATTAGAATAATCTTTTCTTTTCTACAGATCATGATAGTGTATTCATTCTGAAGAAGAAGTGTCCCCTTTATATAAAAAAAAAAAAAAAAAAACACTAACTGAAAAATAATAAAAGATAAAAAAATATTCTCTCTCTGAAAAATGCTGGCTTTTTAGGACATCTTAAAATTATAAAAATTGATAGAAGTCTGAGCATGATCTGTTAGAAAAGGGAACACTGAGTAACTCAGGTTCACTAGTATGTATATGTTCAGGAGTCTTGTTTTAGAAATATGCCTGTTCTATCCATAAAAAATAATTTTTACAAATTCTTAAAACTCATGAAGCACAGTGGGTAACATATTCTTTGTGTAAAAACCATTACAGCTGTTCCTGTTAAGGCAGATCTTCAAAAAAAGTTAAGGATAATTGTCCATGTAAGGAATTCCATAATTAGATTGAACTGGTAAATTAAAATATATTGAAATGTGTTAAGATGATGATAGATGTCATCCTACATATTAAATTGATCTTATACTGAGTTGTATATTTGAGGCACTCCACACATGAGAAAAAAAATACATAGTATAGTAAGGAGAAATTCCTAAAACATGTCTTAAAATAAGGCTTCGTTCTTAATTTTTCACAGCTGTGGCCCTCTTTTGCATAAGGAAAGCTGGTTACCTTGTTGCTGTTGGGAGGGCTTGGCTTTGCATCCCTCTCCTTCACTCTGATTTCACATGTTTGATCGCCTCTCATTCCCTATTCTGTTTTTTTATTTTTACCTTGTAACTTTTTTAACTCCCCTAACACAGTGATGCCCTTTTGTTCAAAATGACAAGTGTTATTTTGTGGCAGTAGTTGTAATAGCCCATCTGAGCCTGGAGGCAATCGAATAAATCTACCAGATGAAGCATCACACAAAGAACAGCCAAGAGAAAATCTTCCCTTTCTCTGACTTCCACTTCCCCCAAGATCCTTCCCTTCCCATGCAGTCACTCACACCTCTTTTACCTCTCCCGTGGGATGAAATTCTCCTGGGATGTGGAGGTTTGGCTTTATATTATTCCTGAGGTTGACTGGCAAGAGGTGGAGGTAAACTATTCCGGTGTATGGTATAACCCACAAATTAGTCTTTACAGAAGCAGCGACCTAACTCCAAGAAATAGGACATGGCTGTGAATCCCCATCAGCTGGTCTCCTTCCCTCTGCCCAGAGTTAAGCACCGAAATCCTAAGAAAGTGGAACTAAAGTGCCAGCTTTTCCTTGGCATTTCCTGCTGGTTATTTTAGATCGTGGAATAATATAATCACAGAATGGTTTGCGTTGGAAGGGACCTTCAAAGATCACCTGGTCCAACCCCCTGCCATGGGGCATCTTTCACTAGGTCAGGTTGCTCAAAGCCCCATCCATCCTGACCTTGAACACTTCCAGGGATGGCACATCCACAGCTTGTCTGGGCAACCTGTTCTGGTGTCTCACCACCCTGTCGTGGTTTAACCCCAGCCAGCAGCTAAGCACTACCCAGCCGCTCGCTCACTCCCCCGTGGTGGGGTGGAGGAGAGAAACTGAAGAGTAAAAGTGAGAAAATTCATGGGTTGAGATAAAGACAGTTTAATAGGTAAAGCAAAAGCTGTGCACGCAGGCAAAGCAAAACAAGGAATTCATTCCCTGCTTCCCAGCGGCAGGCAGGTGTTCAGCCACCTCCAGGAAAGCAGGGCTCCATCACGCATAATGGGTATTTGGGAAGACAAACGCCATCATTCCAAATGTCCCCCCCTTCGTTCTTCTCCCCCCAGCTGAGCATGACGTCATATGGTATGGAGTAGCCCTTTGGCCAGTTGGGGTCAGCTGTCCCAGCTGTGTCCCCTCCCAGCTTCTTGTGCACCCCCAGCTGGCTCGCTGGCGGGGTGGGGTGAGAAGCAGAAAAGGCCTTGACTCTGTGTGAGCACTGCTCAGCAGTAATGAAAATATCTCTGTGTTATCAACACTGTTTTCAGTACAAATCCAAAACACAGCTTGATGCTAGCTACCATGAAGGAAATTAACTCTACCACAGCCAAAACCAGCACACACCCTCATCATAAAAAATATCTTCTTTATGTCCAGTCTAAACCTGTCCCCCTCCCCGAGCATACTGGCTTTTGCCCAGGCACCCACCTTTGAGGTGGGGAACCCAGTGGTCCACCCTACACTTACCTGGGACAATTATTACCTGCTGTAGATCTACCTACCGTCTTCACCTTCCCCTCCCTTTCCTGCCTTGTACCTGTGCCTTTGCAGGAGCCAGGCTTGTCCCCCCGGTATCCAGAGGCCAGGCAGCCCCCGAAGCTGAGCTCCCGTGGCGGGGCAGAGGCAGGGAGCGAGGCACGGAGAGGAGGGGTCATTTTAAAGAGCACCCGAGCGCAGGCTCCGGTCTCTTGCTCGCTGTGACAGCAAAGCGTCGCACTGGAAACCACAAGCTGGGACTTACCAAGTGGCCTCTGATCTTTCTCTCTCTTTTTTTTGCCACCTTTCCTCTCTTTTTGTCTTCTCATTTTTCCAAGGAAGAGGCATTTTCACTGACAGCTTCTTGGACAGCTCTGGGACACCATTTTTCTGAGGAGGGTAAGGGGTTTTTAACTCCTCACTTTGGTAGTGGTTAGAAGTAACATTTTAAAGGAGGGGGGAAGGTTGTTTGTTTGAATGCATTGGTTTGGGACCCTGAGTGTCCTTTGGCATGAGTTATTATTAAGCTAAAATAAATTAGGTGAAAGCAAATAGCTATAGAAAACCAAATCATCCAGGGTTTTCAAAATTCAGTAACTTGGATTTATTATAGGACTGTTTGATTTGTTTCACTGGTTTGGCATGTCCTGTCACTTATGTGCTTACACACTAAACTAGCTGGTGACATTTCTGCTGATGGAAAAGTATTTTTCAGGAAAAAACATTGGAGAGTGGACATTTTTGAACAGAGAGCATAAAATGTTATGGATTTAAATGAGCTCTGCAATGACGCAGTGAGGCAATAAACATTAAATGCTGCGTGTATTAAAATTTTTAAGTTATGGGTCTCTAAAAATATTTAGAACCATAAATATGACTGCCAAAAGAATATTCCCTTGCCAGCTATAAAATTCTGGCTATTAATATGCAAAGATACAACTACATGGGTAATGTACAGAAACATCCAAAAGTTTCATTTTGCTTTTATTCTGTGTCAACAAATATACATGACACTTGCGATAGCATAGGTTTTTTTGCAAAAAAGTTGTGTTAAACAACCAAAGTATACTAAAAGACCAGCTATACCTTTGATTGAACCTGTCTTAAAATGGCAAGCTGCTGGGAGGTTGCTATTCTGGGAGGTGACTCTGATAGGTCTCAACAGATGCAGCTCCTGGAATGCAGCCGGAGCGGGGGGAGCCGGGCAGCAGCTGACCCCCGCACTGGCACACCGACATTTCGGGGATCGCGGCTCACGTCAGCGCGGGCTGACACTGACACTTTGGGCACACATGGCCTTCTCCCTCGCCTGCTCTGCACATGGCCGTCACCCTGCAGCAGCAGCAAAAAAACCCCTGGTGCTCACAGGCAGCAGCCATTCCTTTCTAAAATTAAATTGCCATTTTGTTACGTGCTGTGTGCTTAAGGAGAAATTGATGTGCTGAGATTTTAGATTGAAATATTACTGGAGTTTTTCATTAGGTTACCTAAAATAATCCAGTCATTTGTTTTATTGTTAGGTAGCATTTCTTCATGAATGAGCACAACGATCACAGAGAAAATTAGCTGGTGTAAATTGTTTTAAAATCAATGGATATATTGAAGATAAATGCTATATTTGAATATATTTGAATGCTGATCCCAGCAATTCTGTTTTAACTGGGTTATTGAAGATCAGTCCTTTCCTTCAAGGTGTATTTGCATATACATACATTTATTTGAAATAGCTCCTTTGAAAATTACTTACGGGCCGTCTCACATTGCATTTGACAAAAAGTTGGCTCTTCATTTCAGCAAGAGCTGGAACTTGTCTAGAGTTGATAAGTCTAATTCAAATACCTGTTCTAACATAACTCTATGGGAGTAATTATTAACCTTCACACATAAAGAACTTGTTTAAAATAACACATCCTGCTAGTGTTTGCATGACATTTTTCTCAAATAAAAGTTAGAAAAAATCTTAAATGTAGGATTATAAATTTCAAATTACTGATATTGAAAAGCTAGCAAGGTGTGCTATGAGTAGGATGTATTTGTGAATCTGACATGGGAAGTAGAATATCATCAGTCTAGAAAATCAAGTTACAAAAATCTGGAAACAATTTGGAGCAGATACTAAACCTAAAATCAACATGACATCATACTAAAATTCACTTTGTCTTTATGTCTTATGTTGCAGGGTTTTTTTAAAGAATTTCTCCCACTCTTAATATTTCGTGGTCAAACTCTAAACTCACCTGTAAGTCTGTACTAGCCCTGGAATAAGGATGGACAAAGCTGAGGGCCCATATCTTTCCTGTGCTTCAGACTAATGAATTCATATCTAGAGCCTGGCTGATTTCAATGTATATTTACAAAATTTCACACTCTGGCAAACACATTTAATATTTAGGAAGAGAATTTAACTCTTTGGATGTGGTGACAATAGGGGAGTGTTATTTTTATGACCTTGTTATTAAAAAAAAGCAATTATTTTTAGGTGTTGTAGGTGTATTCTTCACAATTTGACTATTCATTGTTATTAATAAGCAGCCACACTACAATCTCAGATAGTATAATGGTTCTTAGGAAGATAGATAGATTATCCTGTCTGTTTTGGTTTTGTGGCATTTATATTTATTGACAAAGGCTAGATTTGTTGCATGATCCCTCTGCTATTACACTTCACAACTGCAGTGTAGCTCTAAATGTTTTAATTTTATTTTTAGCAAGCTCTTGGCTGTAATATTTCATTGCAGTCATGGCCCCTAAGAAGAAGAATGTGAAGAAGAACAAAGCAGATATCAATGAAATGACTATCATTGTGGAAGATGGCCCCCTCAGTAAACTAAATGGCTTGAATGGACTCTTGGATGGAGGAAATGGTTTCAGCTGCATCTCATCTGAAGTTTCTGACCCATTATATAGCCCAAATCTCTTGGAAGGTCTAAGCAGAATGCGACAAGAAAATTTTCTCTGTGACTTGACTATCAGTACCAAAACCAAATCCTTCAGTGTTCATAAGGTAGTGATGGCTTCAAGCAGTGACTACTTTCACAACATCTTAAAAAAAGATCCATCCACTCAGAGAGTAGACCTCAACGACGTATCCCCATTGGGTCTAGCTACTGTTATCACCTATGCTTACACTGGAAAACTTACTCTCTCACTTTATACAATAGGTAGTATTATTTCCACAGCAATTTATCTACAGATTCACACCCTTGTAAAGATGTGCTGTGATTTTCTAATCCAAGAAATCAGTGTTGAGAATTGTATGTACGTTGCCAATATTGCAGAAACATACGGACTAAAAACAACCAAGGAAGCAGCACACAAATTTATTAGAGACAACTTCATTGAATTTTCAGAAACGGATCAGTTCTTAAAACTTACTTTTGATCAGATTAATGAACTTCTTGCAGATGATGACTTGCAGTTGCCTTCTGAAATTGTTGCATTCCAGATTGCAATAAAATGGCTGGAATTTGACCAAAAAAGAGTAAAATTTGCTGCCGATCTCTTAGGTAACATCCGTTTTGGTACCATCTCAGCCCAAGACCTTGTCAATTATGTTCAAACCGTACCAAGAATGATGCAAGATGCAGACTGCCATAAGCTCCTAGTGGATGCCATGAACTATCATTTGCTTCCCTACCACCAGAATACACTGCAGTCCAGAAGAACAAGGATCCGTGGAGGTTTCAGAGTCTTAGTTACTGTTGGGGGACGCCCTGCTCTAACAGAAAAGTCTCTTAGCAGAGACATCTTATACAGAGATCCTGAAAACGGATGGAAGAAGCTGAGTGAAATGCCTGCTAAAAGTTTTAATCAATGTGTGACGGTGATGGATGGATTTCTCTATGTGGCCGGTGGGGAAGACCAGAATGATGCCAGGAACCAAGCCAAGCATGCAGTCAGCAATTTCTGCAGGTAACTGGTTATTTATTTAAAAGGGATGGACAGATTGATTCCACACAATGCCAGTAGATAGACCAAGCTGGTTTGTGACGTGCAGCATGAACCGCTCAGATAAATAAAAAGGGAACAGGGTTGGGGAGGTATGGATGCTATTCTATATTAAAGTTTGCATGAACAGAAATATGCATCTGAAGTTATGCAAAAACTTCACCACGGTTACACATGCACAATGAGAAGTGAGGAAAACCAAGAAAACTTAGTCCAAGTGGAGGAAATAAATAGGAACACAAATAAGAGGTTCCGGGATGTTCTAAGGTACCATTAAAATGCACCAAATCAGACAAGGTGAGACTTTTTAAATTGCAAGAGCTTCTGATGCCTCACAGAAAGTTCTGAAAAACACCTTTTAGGTATTATAATCTTGAATTTCTATGCACCATCCACCATATTTTCAACAGCTTTTATACTGCATTTCATATCCTTTAGCTTATTTATCAAGAGTTTAGAAACAATGTCACTGTCTCTTGAAGGCTATATTTCTCTTCTACAATGAACTCCACTTCTGAAATATTACAGTTCCTATCTATAGTCATTCAAGGACTGCAGTGGTGAAAGCAAGGTCAGAAGGCTAACATGCAGTAGTCAGATGGGTGATACTGGTTTTTAAATAGTTCAGCCTAAAAGCTGACAGCACAACATAGCTTGAAGCAAAGGCTGGAAGTGAGACAACTCAGCTTTTTATCTACAGACTATGGACATGCAATGGCAATACGCAGCCATGGTCCTACCAGTGCTTCCTTTCCTGCTCCCAGAAGGAACACTCAGCTAACTTCTGAAGACATCAACCAACATGCAAAGTTAATGAATAAGGAATATTCTCTAGATCATTTTTATTGTGTAATCTACTTTGTCAGAAAAATATCTCATGTAAAGGAAATTATGCTGTTGCTCTCCCAATCTTCTGCTTTTAAGCTATGCCTCACATTCGCACAAGGAGCTGTGTACTCAGTGCGCACCTTGGTGGTGGGGAGGAGGTGGGAGAATCCTTATGGTCCACAGCTGAACGGGGTCTGCTCCCTGTTCTGCCATTAACCTCGAGCATGTCAAGTTGCGTCAGTATGTCTGTGGGCTTGCTTTCAGAGCTGCAGATGACAATACGGTATGACAGCTAACTATTATTATTTACTTTCCCATAGTCTTTTTCACATGTGATGCTCTGGTCGCCACAGCATGCAACAGGAGAAACGTATGGGCCTGCTAACGTTCCTCACTCAGCTCCATCAGGAGTCATAATTTGCTATGTCCTATTTCAGAATTGCTCATTTAAATGTCAAGAACAGAGAACGTTATTTCAGATAGGTATGGTGTTAGGAACCAAAGATGTTCTTTCCACATAATTCTTACACCATATGAGTGGCAGGGAAAGACTACTTACCATTTAGAAAGTACTAAAAAGATGGAAGCATAAATCAACACCTAACACTTTTTAAAACTCTTTGAGTAAATTTTGACATCTTTGCTGTAGGTGTAAATTGCAAAGAAACTTATAAAATTTCTATTGTATGTTGAAAGTATCTCTTGCCAATATTCTAATGAGGTTATACAAAATCAAATTACAGAAAAAGAGTCAGATTTACTTTATTGAAATAATGCCAGGTTTGAATGATACAAACACATTTTTTCTGCAATCAAAAACTAAATTTATTTGGAAGTCTAGCCAGGAATACCAGTTTCATTCTACTGACTTCTGATGGGCTAAATAAATAACTAAAATTTTAGCAACTCCGCAGCTGCAGCAGTAGTGGGACAGAGACAGAACTGTAGAATTCAGCAGGGCAGTATGTGAGACAGTTACCCTCTTTTTTTAATGCTTTCAGATACGATCCTCGTTTCAACACCTGGATTCACCTGGCAAACATGAACCAGCGGCGCACCCACTTTAGCCTGAATGTGTTCAATGGCCTCCTTTTTGCAGTGGGTGGTCGCAACTCTGAGGGGTGCCTCTCCTCGGTTGAATGCTATGTGCCTGCAACGAACCAGTGGCAGATGAAGGCACCCCTGGAGGTGCCCAGGTGCTGCCACGCCAGTGCAGTGGTGGATGGTCGGATCCTGGTCACAGGAGGTTACATTAACAACGCTTACTCTCGCTCGGTGTGCATGTACGACCCCAGCAAAGATAGCTGGCAGGATAAGTCTAGCCTCAGCACCCCAAGGGGGTGGCACTGCGCAGTGTCCCTTCTGGAGAGGGTCTACGTCATGGGTGGGTCTCAGCTGGGGGGGCGAGCCGAAAGGGTCGACGTTCTCCCCGTGGAATGTTACAGTCCTTACACGGGGCAATGGAGTTACGTGGCGCCGCTTCAAACCGGAGTTAGTACGGCTGGCGCCTCCACCCTTAACGGGAAAATTTACTTAGTGGGTGGCTGGAATGAAATAGAGAAAAAATATAAGAAGTGCATTCAGTGCTATAACCCGGATCTCAATGAATGGACAGAGGAAGATGAGCTGCCTGAGGCCACTGTGGGCGTATCCTGTTGTACGATATCCATGCCCAACACCAAGACGAGGGAGTCCAGGGCCAGCTCAGTCTCTTCTGTCCCAGTCAGCATTTAAATATGGGTCTAACCAGCAATAAGTAAAAATGTTTACCAGCACAGCAGTATAATTAACCCTTTAAGTAGCATTTTTGTGCTTATATGGAAAAAAGTCATTGGCTTTGCAACACTTTTAACAGTGCAAATTGGCCAGTTTTCATGATCTTTAATACAGGTGGTGCGAAACAGCATATTAGGGATAAGATGAATTTTCTTAGCAGGAAGAGAGACTTAACCCGTAACAGCAGAATTTCATTCTCTTCCTGACTTTGCCACTGACTTACTGTACTATCTGTGGCAAATCATTACTTTCTTTGTGCCTTGGTTTCCTTACCTGTAAAATAGAGACAAACTTGCTTCAGAAGATTGTTGTGAGGCTTTTTTAATACTGAGTTTTAAATGCTTTCAGAACCCAAAATGAAAGTCAAATATTGCTAGTAATAAATCTCAACATACATCAGAAACGTGCTATGTCATCATAAAATTGATCAGGTTTGTTCTTTTCTAAGCATTTTCTATTTTGACAAACAGAAGGCAAAAAACCCCAACCCCCCCAAAATATAGCATATAGCGTGTGCAAACTTTCCTTTTGGGGCAGTGCTATTCACAGAAAATTTCTCAAAACATTTTCTCCTTCAGAAGTTTGAAAGAGATCCCTACCTTCTGCCATGAAACCCTTTAATTCTCATATCTAATGCTGTGACATGGCTTTCAAGACCTGAATCCACAAAAAACCTTAGCTCCTGTAAGCATTATGGGCCAGCCCCATGGCCTGCCTTGGGTGCCAGGTTTCTCTCCTGACCTCCATGTGTACACCAAGGAGCAGACCACCACCCCATCCTCCTCTTCACACCAGGGAGACTCTGCTGTCACTCCAGGTGCAAGGCATGAAGGCCAGTCAGTATGTATCCTCCTGTTCCTACTCTTCCCATCTGTGTAGGAATGTACATCCAGGTTATCTTCTTGTTCAAGAAGGTCCTCACCAATGCAAGGAACCAGCAGCTGCCGCAGCAGGGCCAAAATCTGGAAGCTGAATTTATGCCAGGAGGCACCAAGGGCTAATGGTGTCTAAGAGTGGAGATGCACAGAGCATCCCTCCTACTCAGCATTATTCTGACAAATTCCCAGTTGACTGAGGAATGAAGACAGAATAAAGACTGCAGGATCTGCCTTTAAGAGTAGGGTATATGTGTGGAAAATGGTAAATCATGGGAAAACTGGATGAAATTGAAGAGACTTTCCTTAATAGTACCAAAGAGATACCTTAACACCTTTCTTACCAGGTGCAGGCAGAACATCACCCAAAGTAACCTTTTCCTGCGCATACCATTATGTATCTCCTTTTGAAGCCTTCATTACAGCCCTATATATGGAGCCTTTATTCACGTTTTTCGAAAGGCTAGACTAATGCTGTGCCTGTTGAAGTCTGTGAAGTTTTCTCAGTGGGTAGAGTGAAATCTTTGCTCAACTTAGATTACCTTCCAAGAACTTTTCTTCCTAATTTCAGCATGCAGTGAGGGAATTAAGCATGAAACCTAATCCTATTCCCTTAGCCAAAGGGATATGCAACCCATAATGTCCCCTGAGAATTTGATCCCAAAGGACTGCTGTCAGCACAGAATGCCTACACCCTTCTGTTGGGGAAGGAAAGAAGCAATACAAGGAACTAAAGTGATTTAATATAACCAAAAGGGTAGAAGTTCACTCACCTTAACCATTTCATAGAGGCTTCACATGCAGTTTCCCCAGATTATCATTGACGCCTCCAGGCTCCGGTGCCAATGAGAAGGCATGCTCTTAGCAATGTTTACAAGGCATCCACATTTTTTATCTCATTTGCAAAAGGGGAATGCTATAAAATTGTAAGTGCAGATATTGTTGAAGCAAGCATTTTCAGGACTTACGCTCTGCTCTTTGTAGCTTTGTTGCAGCTACATATTGAGCATCAGCATGAGCGTGACACGGTATTAGAGATGAAGTAATTCACTCTGTCAGTTGGGATTAAACTCCATGGTACTCAGTCCTGTTTTCCAGTTCTAACTTACAGTTCTTGTCTGCATCCTGACTACACATTTTTAAATCCCAAATTCTATTTTTGAGTGCTGCATGTTATTAGAATATACTGCAGAACATACTGCAATGGCTTTTGGTCAAAGTAACACTGTCATGTAGGTCTGATTAATTTAATTAGCATACAGTTATCCTTTTTCCTGTTTCATTCAAATGAATAATAATTCAAATACACAGTCACAGAACAAAACATGGAATTGTGTAACAGAGTAAGATTATTTTGTTTTAAATTTGAAAATACTGTTCTTGCCCATTCCAGTCACCAAAAGCATTCTTGTGGATGAGAGCAAAATTTCTCTTTTCCCAAAGAAGTCATGACCATGTGTTCCATATGAAAGTATTTAAAAAGCTCTTTGAAAAATCCATCTGCTCCAATAATTTTTTTTGTAAAATTTTAATAGTATTAGATGAAGTTGATTATCCACCACCAGTCCAATGAAGACACACATACACATATTCAATTATAGGTGTATACACACTCCAGTTATTTAGCGTTTCTAAGGTACCCATAAGATGGTATTTAGGAATTGAAGAAGCAACCATTTTGGCCTCAGACAGACATTGGATGAAATTCTGTCATATGCAAGTGTCTCTTGTCCCCTTTGGGAACTGAGTTCCAAAATGCTATGAGAAATCAGACGTTGCTGCACGCTTTCCTCTTTGTGAGCCAACACTTCCTATACATCAACAACCATCTTCTGTTTTCGAGTAGAAAGGTATTTGTGAACAATGGGCTAAGTGCAATGAAACTACTCTCTTACTACTTAAAGGGTTAAATACTTTGGGGGCCAAATCCTTTTCATCTTACTCACAAAGAAGTTCCATTGACTTCACTGGGACTACTGAATAAGATGTACAGGATTTTGAACTCTTGGCCAAATTCTGGCAGAACAGTAGATATAGATGCCTGCCAAAACTGTCATACCCCGCAGGAAGACTGCTCCTCAGCCTCCACTGCCCTTGGCCACGACAAGTCCGTAAAGACGTGCCCTAGGACGGAATGCAAGCACCATTGGCCATGTGCTCCTTCTGTAGCACAAATTAGGTACGTACTTCAGGCCAAAAATTTTAGGTAGATTAACAAATGGTACTGTTATCAGTAGCCACTTCAGTGTGGCTTTATATTATTTTCTCTAAACATCTGTTTAGGCTTCAACTGCGCATTGAGCCAGGATTTGGCCCTTAATATGTGACAATATGAGCTGGACTTAATATTATTTTGATCATACCAATGTACTGAGCTATTTGTGACATTTTTATGTACAATCTTGTTTTGGTAGAACTGTGAAAAATGGTTTGTATGTTGTGTTTTATGGGACGGTGTTCTTTCATTGTCCGGTACCGTATTTTCAGTCCCCAGATGTTCAATAACATCTCATCTGGACTTGAAATATTGTATATCCCAAAAAGAAATTTTAAAATGCAGTTTAGGAAGTACTGTATATGGTAATATTAAGTAGAGCAGAGGGCTTCCAGCTGTATGAGATGCAGATTGTTAAACCACTACAGGGATCTTCTTTAATGCTATACTAGTAGTAAAAAAAAAAAATATATATATGCTGTTATCTTCAAAATTCCTTATGCCCATGCATTTTATAGTCAATAACATCTGTGCTTCCAAGGAATTCAAATCTGAAAATAAGCTTTCTTCAGTCTGTGAGTGAAAGAGCTTGAAAATGTTTTGTTTTCTTGTTTATTCATGCTTGCGTAAGTGCATGGGAGAGTGTGTTACAGGGTTGTGAGGGAGGAATTTACTGTTGGAAAGTTATGCTGAAAGGAAGATTTTGTGCTTAGTTCTTAATCAAGATGAGATCATGATCATTTAATATCTTCCTGAAGTTAACCCGCAAGATCATCTGTGGATCGGTCAAGAGTTCAATAAGCAAGTGCCAACTTCTAGCTGGTCAAAAGGGGAAACAGACAAAATTAGCATCATCCAAAACTATGAGGTGTTGAAAAGTGTTTTGTGTTGAGAATTTTAAATGGCAGTTCTTGCAGGAAAAAGTACATGATGAACAAAATGACTGAATAAGACCCTGTTTTATATTATCCTGAAACTTAGATTAGTTGATCCTACAGTTTTAACTCTTTCCAAACCCATGCTGGGCTTAGGGGGAGTTTTTCACTGGTAACAGCTGGATTTGCTAATTCTAGTTGCAAACCCAACAGTCAAACAAATAGTTGTATGAGCATGCGTACCTTCTTGAATTCAGTGGGATTTCTCCTATATACAATTATTCTCATGTGCTTATGTTTGGAAAATTTAAATACGAAAACTAAATCCACGGGTAGACAAGTACCAATGTCCAGTGAAAGCCAACACGGAGGTATTAGGCTGATCCTCAGTATCACCATTCAACTACCCACTTACCATGCAGACACATGAAATTTTTTAGAGACTAGATTTCCCCGTAAGGATTATTTCCTTTGGGATGGCTGCTTAATGAAATCCTCTGTATGCTCCAAGGGCTTTTGTGCAACACAGGATGGGAGATGCAAGCAGCTCCAGACAGTGGAAAGGGAAAGATGGAGCCCCTTAGCACGGTCAGTAGGCTAAGATTTTGTTCCCATTTCTCAATGATATTTGAGAAATACGTGCTGGAAGCAAGCACCTACTTCAACATACACATTTCCATAAGCAGCCTTTCTTTATGTTACCTAACTGAGGTAGTCCAGCCTTTCTTATGAAAAGCAAGACTAAATTTTCAATTGCCTGTAACTTGAATTCTCAGTTGAATTGAATTTTCAATCCATTTTAACCCAGTTTACCCAAGCTGGCAGATCTTTTTCAAATTCTGAATCTACCTGCTTGGAGAAGGCAGTCGAAGCCAATAGTCATACTATAGTCTCCTGACCTTTTTGCAATGAATCTTCTCATCCTTTTGTTAAAGACCTGCTTTGTATAAGTAATCAAAAACATTATACTGCACAGATTTGTAGTTTGACTCCTCCATGCAGGAGGAGGATCTCTTGTCCCTTTTATTTTCTCTTTTCTTGTCCATAACTGAATGACTTATGGGGCACCAAAGAAGATGCACAGATGCAAACAGTACATAAAAGCTCATCTGTGAATCTAATTCAAAAAAATCTCATCACTGGTGGCCACAATAAAGAAAAGGACACATGCTGCAATGCCTGTTGGAAAAAAAGGGGTAAAAAACTAGTCGCTGGTGCTCATTCGCAAGTGTGGCACTGCTCAGATCTCTGTTCCCAGAAGTTCCCTAAAGAATAAAGGAAAATACATGCAATTCTATATAGCTTGTGTGAGAGAGTCAGTTAATATCAGATGAGTTTTGCCATGCAAAAGGCTAGTATGAGTTCGTTGTTGTCTCAATGAAAATTAAAGTTTCAATAAAAACGTAGACAATTAGTAAATTTATGAGGAATACAGAGTCGATTTCTGTTGGTAAGAATGGGAACACACACATTTAGATACACTGGATGTTACACTAGTTGCTGCCTTGGCAGTTTTGTTGTCAACAAGAAAAGTTAAAAATATAACTTATTTGTGTAAAGCATTTCCCTGGCTTATAAGTGTTAGACATACTGCTTATACAAATAGGTTTTCTAATTATACACTTTAAGGATGGACTGTGATAACACAAGGGAACATATTTTAACAGAAAAAATCTGTAAGTAAGTGTAATGTGAGAATGTTACTACTTAAAAATGAAAATTTGTAGTGCAGCAGTTGTTGTTGAGAGGAATAACAGCATGTTGGTATTTTTCATTGTATGCCTTAAATAAAACTGTCGACACACAATGCAAACAAATTATTCTTATTGTAAAATCAGTTGGAAACTGCGAGACTCTTTCTGACAAATGCCTGGTTGCAGCTGAAATATGCTTTGTTTTCTGAGCCCCGTGCTGATCCTTGCTTTCATATCAGTTAACTGGAATGTTTGTTACACCCGGGCTGTCAAACCACCTTCACAATAAGCTACACAGTGTGACACTGGAGCCACTTTTATCTTTTTCCTTTTATTACAAGGGCAACAACTTGTTTTTTTAACAATGAATTTCACAGTCATTTGTCATAATCAAAATGCCTAACAAGAAATAACGATAGATCAGATGTCTGATCAGCAACTTAACATGTTTTCATTTGGATTGTATGAGTAACATTATCAGAAATAAAAACATCTAAGTTTCAAGGAAAAAAAAAATTAGTCCGAATTCTGAAGAGCAATTAAGTTGTGCCACAGATGAGAGGGTTTGAAGCACCAAAAAGTATTCCCTGCGTTTTGACACCAAGGGGTTGGTTCGAAGCATGATGTGGCATTTGGCAGATGTCATGACCTGAAGGGTTACCCGTCCTGCGGTTGTGTAGAGAGAGTGACCGTGGGTTCCCTTTTCCTAGTAAGGAAAACTTATCAACAATATAACATCAGTTATACTTATGATAGATTACCTATATGAATATATATCATATTGATATGAAGCAAATTAGACAGACTTCAGAAGAAGCCAAACCATCCCAAAAGGGAGGAGAAAAACGATCCCAGGGGGGACACCCAACCAGCCCAAAAGAGGGGAGGACAGACCCAAACAGTAAGATAACAGACGGAGTCTCCCTTGAAAGCAGATCTCCATCACAGAGTCTGGAGTCAGCTGGGCATCCCCACTGAGAGTCCAAGAGCTCGTGGAAAGTTCATGTGGGATTCATCTGGGAAGTTCTCAAAGAGAGAGGCTCCATGTTGAATAAAAATTAAGTCCTTTTTCTAACAGAAACGTAAGAGGATGTAGGACATCCTACTTTGAGCAGCCAATAGATGCTGCTAATTTCTATTTTTCACTTGTAACAGCCAATAGGTGATGCTGTTTTCTGCTCTTTCAGAGCAATTTTATGTTTCCAGGCTGTTTTCCACCTTCTCAGGTAATAATTTGCCATTACAGTCCCTTGGTTTTGCCTTATCAGTGGTATCTCAGGATGTCTCTGGTTTCTAGGTCCCCGGCTGCACTTTTCAAGGATGCTTGTGGTTCCCAGGCCTAGTCCCTAGGCTTGCAGTCCCAGCCTGGCAAGTCTTTCTCTGTCCGTATTTTTCAGCAGACAATTTCTTCTGTTGAGTAATGTTCCCTTTCTAACCAGCCGCCTTTATGGCTGCTGACAGCCAGGTGAGCCAAGGCAGCCAGGTGAGCCTGCTGGCCATGAACCAGGACCCATGCACACCTAGAGCAGCAGCTGGGCTCCCTTGGTCTCCTGCCAAGGCTAGTAGCACACGAGTCCTGACTTCATGGAGGGACTAAAGCCGATGTGGCATTGCTATGTCCTTGCCACAGAAAGGCTAAACAACGTGCTACTGGCATACGTCATTGCTAGATGACTTCTTCCTGAAGCCAGGGAGGGAAACAGGGAAGAAATGTTAAATTTCCAACCAAATCTTCTACAGCAACACAACTACCCGTGATCTCTTATCGAGAGCAGATAGTAAAATGATCATTGAGGGCTTATCTGTAAAGAAAAAGAGAGAAACTAACAGAGTATTACAACAATTTAGGACCTGTCTCTGAACTGGCAGGCCCTTCATCTTCTGGTTATAATCTCCAAAATAGTCCAAGTAGTTGGGGTGGAAAGAATAATGTTAAGTAATGTTAAAATAAAGAATAAAAAAGTAAAGAATAACGTATATCATTGCTGGGACCTGAAGTAGAGCAGATCAAAATTCAGGGATGATTTTGAGGAAGCAAAAGGGATGATTTTGCTTCAAAATTTAGGGATGGTTTTGAAGAGTCAAGCCATGAATCTGTGTGGTAAAAACTGCTAAAAAGACAGAACTTACAATTAGACTATGATACGAAAGAAAAAAGATTTTAAGCAAGTCTTGACAAATGCATTATTTGCCAGCATCACTAGTAACTAAAAAAAATGGATTAAAGTAAAAATTAGCTGCATCCTTTATCTCTTATGGTATTTGCCTTGTTACTTAAGGGTCTGAGAAAACTTATTTTCCTATATTGCAGATACATTTCAGAGCTTATTATATCATCGTTTTCCTTGAAAAACAGTTAAATAGTATGAGTGAAATATTCACTTAGTGAAAGCTGATTTCCCCTAAATTATCCATAATTTAGCTGTAAGTCTTGCATAGATTTATGGTGTCCACTATACCAACTTAAACCCAATATGTAGAGACCTATAAATTGGTATGTTTCTTCTCTCTGTGAAATGCTCACAAGGTAAATACAACCCAAGCCTATGGCAATGTATTTTGTTTCATCTGAAGGACACCGTGTATTCCTTAAGTAGAATCCCCATGTAGTGACACGAGAATAGCTGTAGAGATCAGTAGAGTCAGAATTTTGCTGAAGTTAATTAGAAACAGCCAAATCGAACAGATTGCTTTTATTTTGTGTTATTTATGTATGGGATTATTCTGAGCCAAACAGGGAGTTTGTTGAAGTTACTTATCAAAACAAAAATTCAGAATAGAAGTCTTGCAGTCTGTAACTCATGTTCTTATCACTTAAACCGGCCACAGAACAAATCACGACTTCTCATTCTATGTACGGTAATGCCATACAGTGCAAACGGTTATATGTGGGGAATATATAGGGCCACAAAAACAATCAGAGGGATGGAACACCTCTGCTATGAGGAAAGGCTGAAAGAGTTGGGGTTGTTCAGCCTGGAGAAGAGAAGGCTGCGGGGAGACCTTATTGTGGCCTTTCAGTACTTAAAGGGGGCCTACAAGAAAGATGGGGACAGACTTTTTAGCCAGGCCTGCTGCGACAGGACAAGGGGTAATGGTTTTAAACTAAAAGAGGGTAGATTCAGACTAGATACAAGGAAGAAATTCTTTACAATGAGGGTGGTGAAACACTGGAACAGGTTGCCCAGAGAGGTGGTAGATGCCCCATACTTGGAAACATTCAAGGCCAGGCTGGATGGGGCTCTGAGCAACCTGATCTGGTTGTAGATGTCCCTGCCTATGGCAGGGGGGTTGGACTAGATGACCTTTAAAGGTCCCTTCCATCCCAAAGCATGCTATGATTCTCTATCTTCAATAAAGCAGCACTCCAGAATAGCTACTCAGATACCACGAACGCCGAGTTGCTTTCCTGAACATAGCAAAACTCGTCTCTCTCAGCCTAGGTTAATGCCAGCAGAGCGCTTCCGTTTCTTGCCTTTAGTCAAAGACACACTGCTTACTCCGTAAATTAAGTTCAATTTACCCTGGTAAAGTAAATTCAAACTGAAACTGGGCGCCTGATGCTCACGCATTCCCGTCTTTTCTTAAGGGCATGTTTCGGGAAGGAGACGCTGGAGGGCACCAGAAGGACGGAGCTGGCGCCGGGGCGGGCGGCCGCAGCCGGTACCCGCGGGGAGCGGCCGGAGCCGGTACCGGGGGGGAGCGGCCGGAGCCGGTACCGGGGCGGGGGGAGCGGCCGGAGCCGGTACCGGGGGGGAGCGGCCGGAGCCGGTACCGGGGCGGGGGGAGCGGCCGGAGCCGGTACCGGGGGGGAGCGGCCGGAGCGGGAGCCGCCCTCCCGGCCTGGGCACGGAGCCCCGCTGCTGCCCCGGGCGCGGGGAGAAGCGCGTCCCGGCGGAAAGCTCAGGGCAGCAAGGGGGGAAGGCAGAGGGAAAGCCATAAACCACTTATTTCAGCCGGCAATGCTGGTGGCAGAGGGGAAGGGGGAGAAAGAAAAGAAAAACATCAAAGGCAATAGTCATATCATGTAAAAAAGTATATTTCAACAGTGGCGTGCCCACTTCCCTCGTCTCATGTCCACCTACTGTCTGCAAACATTTTGGAAGAGAAGACTGTAACTCCGCAGGATCTCAACGGGCTGATGCAATGATCTGAAAAATGCAGGGTGTAATTCAACAAGGATGAGCTGAAAAATTCCAATTTGTTAATATCAAAATGCACAACAGCGCATGAGATTTGACAGCATTTTCATCAGGAAGAGGCTTCTCAGGGCCTCGTCACCATGAAAGACCATCGTCCCTGCAGCCGCGGTGAAAAGGATGCTCAGCCTTGCCTGGGGAGGACGTATGTCTTTCGTCTTTTCAGCTCGCACCAGGAGCTTTGTTTGCATGTTCCAGATCTGCGATGTCACCACCAACCTATCTGAAAGTTTCTCTTTCTCAGTCTCCTCTGTCAGAGCTGTTCCAGTTTGAATAAATAATGTAATATTTACCACCCTTGGAGAGGGAGGGTGAATACATTTCTTTTCTGCCTCCCAAACCAGTGCCCTAAATGCTGATATATAGGCTCAGGACAAGTTCTTGTAAGAACATTTTTTGCTTTCATCCCAGTGCAGCATGGATACATTTTTGAAATTACCAAAGTTTAGCAGATGGGAAAAACAGTTCTTTCCCATGTTGCTGGCAGAATGGTGCAGCCAACAGATTCCTGGCCCAGCTGCTGCTCTGAAGCTGTTACGCTGGTCGCTGCATACACTTGAGAGTTCAGCCGATGAATTATAGCTTGCTATAATAAGACTCTTCTGCTTTCCATTATATCACACTCGCTGGAACAATAGCAAAGGCACTGAAGCAGCCAACGCGGCTGTCAGTGACATTTCAGGGTCTCTTTGCTTCATTGCTGGTGTCAAACAAGTTCTGGCAAAAGGACACCTTGGGCACATTGTCAGAAGTAACAGATCAGCTCTTCTGAAGGAGAAACAGATGTGTCAGGCCAGGTGAACAGCAAAGCACTTAGGCTCCAAAGGAATCTTAGCAAAAGCTGAAAAAAAATGAAAGCGGAGATCATAAATCATGTATTAAAGCTCAATGCAGAGCTCTATTGTGGTGTTATGTGAGTAACAAATAACACCCGAAGCTGTTAGCGGCAGCTTGAATACTTCTTTATCAAATCACCCTTTGAAACAAAAGATACGCCTATCTCCTGGACTGAAATTCTTGCAGGGAGTCACAGAAAAGAGGCTGGTTCACCCAGCAGAAGCAGAGCAGGAAGATATGTTGGTTTGGGTCACACTATCAGAAGTTGGATCCGTTCATATGAGAAATATGTGTTCAAAGAATTCCCATATGATCATATCTCTTTGGAAGGGCAGACCACTTAAAAAAGGCCAGATCAGCCATGCAAGTCAGGAAACTGAGTAGTCGCAGGCATTAGCTGCTGGGTAACCTAAGTGTTTCATATCTGCCACTGCTCCTTTGAAACACCGAGGGCAACTCAAGGTCAGGAAGCATAAATTTAAGCACCTATCTATGCACTAGATGTTAAACCTCCAGTTACAGGCAATACAGCCAAAGGTACAATATCAGCCAATACAGGCATATAAAGTGATTTATTCAGTCACCCACAAGGTCCTACTTTAGGATGACCTGAGTTGCTCCTCGGGCTTTACTGACTGTATTGGCTAGAGACAAGATTCACACATGAATGTCCAGCACCGTCTGAGCACTGGGAGGGTGTCCTGTCTGGCATCCAGCCATCCCCAAAGGACATGGGTTCCCCTTGTGTTGTAAGTGTCAGCCACATGTCTCAGACTTCTGAAATACTTCAAATGGCACCAACATTTAGGCAACTGAATCGAGCTGCTGGTCTCCACTGAGCCATTGATCTCCATAGTCAAAACATAGACAGCAAGCATATTTTTATATATACCTACATGTAGACATGTTAATTTAAGCGCCTCCACCTTGAACTAAATTCCACTCTAGATATTATGTATCTTTCTCTGCACTTGAAGATTTTGTTGGCTTGAAGTTTTGTTTTGAGGCCGTTGTGTCTTTTAATTGTAGAAGCTCTCACAGTTTGTTTCACTCACCTGAAATACTGTTCAGCAACGGTTCGCGTTCCTAAGCCTTAACAGGCTGGTGCAGAACAAATACCTGTGCACGCAGGTAGCTCAGTGTTTAAAGACTGCTTTTGAACCTTCCTAACTCTGGCTTACTTGTGTTTTGCAGGAAAGTCCCTGGAAGGCAGCCCTATGACCCTCCTTCAGAGTACACAGACAGAACATCGTTGGGTAGTTATGGGTGAAGCAGGAATGAAAGTATATGAGAGCACCAGAAAAAGCAGTAAAGTGAAGACAAAGGAATGGTCAGTATTGATAACCGAGGACATGAATGGAAGCAGTCAGACTGGAAAATGCTGAGGAATGAGTTGTTCATTTACATCATGACCAAGAGGCCTGTGCTTCCTCAGCAAGAGAATGGCAACAAGGATGTCACATGTGCCATGCTTCTTTCTGCTGTCCCACCAGAAAGATGAAGATACCCAAAAAGAGGAATCACGGACAACAGACAGCAACCTTGCTGGAGATTTATGGAGAATGAAGTTTTTGAGGATGAAACGAGGATCTGGCATTCACTGTTCAGCATTCAGTGTAGGACTCTGAACCAAATTTTGGACAGCATCAGCTTGGGAGTGATTGTTCCAGTTAATTTGTTTTGAAGCTTTTCTCCCAGCCTGTATTACTTGTTTTGTTCTTCCTGGAGTGAAACACAAACAAAACCTGCCTGTCATTCAGACTGCTCCGCTGATGAGCCACTGACCCACTCCATGGCTTCGAGCAAGCAACTAGCTCACTCCCCATCTCAGTTGTGCCTTCTGAGAAATAGGGTAATGAGTTATGCTTTGCTGATAATGAAAAAGTGAACATGAATAGAATTGTTCCCAGAAAATAAATTACAAAATAAATATGCATTAACAAGTGATCCTAAGATGGGAACATGCTTGTGGGAGCAACTGCATTTTCACTAAGGCCAGTCTTGAATAATGCCCTGCCTTATTGTGCTAGTTTTGGCTGGGATAGAGTTCATTTTCTTCATAGTAGCTGGTATGGGGCTGTGTTTTGGATTTGTGCTGAAAACAGTGTTGATAACACAGGGATGTTTTAGTTATTGCTGAGCAGCGCTTACACAGAGTCAAGGCCTTTTCTGCTTCTCACCCCACCCCACCAGCGAGCAGGCTGGGGGTGCACAAGAAGCTGGGAGGGGACACAGCTGGGACAGCTGACCCAGACTGACCAAAGGGATATTCCATGCCATATGTCATCATGCTCAGCATATAAAGCTGGGAAAGAAGAAGGAAGGAGGGGACATTTGGAGTGATGGCATTTGTCTTCCCAAGTAACTGTTATGCGTGATGATGGAGCCCTGCTTTCCTGGAGATGGCTGAACACCTGCCTGCTGATGGGAAGTAGTGAATGAATTCTTTATTTTACTTTGCTTGCAGGCGTGGCGTTTGCTTTACCTATTAACCTGTCTTTATCTCAACCCATGACTTTTCTCACTTTTACTCTTCTGATTCTCTCCCCCATCCCACTGGGGGGGGAGTGAGCAAGCAGCTGGGTGGGGCTTAGCTGCTGGCTGGGGTTAAACCATGACACTTAGGAAACACTGAGAGTCACAGTGACAAAGCACAAATTGCTACCACGGTTATTAAGGTGATGGTGACTCTTTTCATTCAATGATATTGCAGGGATTAGCAGAAGATAGGGCCCTTTCTGGATTTTTGTTTCCTCCTGTTGTTGTTGTCCATGGCTGCCCCTCCTACAGATACGGCTCAATCCTCCTTCTCCATCTCCTTCCACAAAAAAACAAATGCCCGAGCTTAACCAGGCAACTTCTTAGTGGGGAGTGTATTTTAGAGACATTGTCATAACAACTCCCAGACCCTTCATTTTAGAAGGAATACCACCAACATTCACACATTCAGGACAGAACCGGTACAGTCATGTATTCTCATTTATTTACCTGCATTACCATAAATTTTACAGACTCAGGTTTGTTGACTAAGGCTTTTACTGTGCACAACAAAGAAATGCTCTGACCTGAAGAACTTGGACTGGGAGGCATCAGGTGGAAAGGAACAGGAAACAGAGACAATCAATCCTAGGCAGCCGTCTCAGCAAAGCAACCATTCAGCCATCATCGGGACTTTAGCAGGCCTGAGGACTTTCAGAGAAAAGAATGAGGTGGTTTTGAGGTGTTTGTAACGACTTTTTCAGAGAAGAGAGAGTGGCTGTGGGGAAAAACACCAAAAGTGCTCGTTAGAAAACTATCAAGTTGGAAATGGAAATTTGCATCATAAGCTGATCAGAGGTAGGGCTTGACCTCTAAACGCTGAAAGGGTTATTTTAGAAGTTGTTTCATCTGAGCAGTCACAACACACAGAGTTGTGATGAGTTCATGGGAATAAGCAAGTAGTTCTGTGAGCAGTAAATCTGGTGAAGCCTTTTTTATTTTGAACTAGTGTCTTATTTTCTTACCCACCCAACACAATAACCCTGACAGCTCTCCTGACCCTGAAGCTCTGTATGACTTTCTCCTCACCTCAGCAGTTCACTCATCTTTTTCTCATGTCCTCTAAATACCAGCTAGGAGAAGGGCAGCGTGAGCTCCCTCCACTTCCCAACAAGGGGCGTGGGCTGGCTGGCAGCCTGATACCCACAGTGACTGGCCCCACCACTGCTGGGAGCACACGCTTCAGCTTTTGTCTCATTAAACTTCCTTTCTTATCTAAAGCTGGTCTTCAGAAGTCATGCAGAAAATTCCACTATTCCACTATTCTTCATCTCAGCTGCTCATCCTAACTAAGCAGTAAAGAGAGAAAGGCACTCTTAGTCCATGATTCATCCCATCCCAAAATAGACATCTAAATCAGGTTACTTGAATCATGGTTAAAAGTGCCAACTGGTCTCCACTAACTGTAAGGACAACCTAAGGTGACTATCTCAGATGAAGACATTGATACTACAGAAGTCTAAACTTAGGTGAAATGAATCCTACCCTGATGCCTTTGAGTGGTGTGTCACACTACTGCACGATGTTAAAGTGTGGCAGTTGGTTTAAAAGTTATTAGAGTGGGACAGATGGATGGACGTTGTGATCACCAAAGCCTTCCTTCATCTGGATGCTAGGATGAAAAATCAAAAAGTATTGGGGAAGACTGAGAAAATAAAAACATATTTGTGCATATTTCCACAGAGGAAGATGCTACATTCAATCAATAAATTATTCATTGTGTCACTCAGTCTGTTCTAGATTCCATGCTTGTACATCAAGTGTAAATATTTAAGGTCTGATCTCCCACCTAATAAACTGCATAAAGCTGCACCCAATAGTTCCTGCATAAAATTCACAGCTGCTCATTAAAGTAGAGAATATACGGAAAAAGATAGCAAATCTCAAATCGAGACAAATTTTTTCTTTGAAAAAATAAATTCAGAAAATTACATTTATCCCTTTAATAGCTTAAAAAGAAATTGAGCTTCTATACAGCAGGTCTTTCAGTCTTCAAGCCATTCTCTGCCACTTTTTGAGCTCTCTCCATCTCCTCAACAGCCCCTGTATGCATGTGAGTGGTTGGAGCAAGGCACTCCAGTGCTGGTGTCACCACCATCTTCCCAGCGGTTAAAACCACCGCACATTGTTTGACAGCAAGTACCAACAAGTTGACCTATTCTACAAAGGTGAAGTTAGTTCACTTACCTTTCTGTCTTTTGCAAGCCTTTCCAAGAATTAACGTGTATTTTTCCAGCCATAAATAAAGAAAGAAGGTGATGAAAGAAAGAAGATGAAAGAGAAGTCACACAAGACCTTTAGGTTCCAACAAGATGAAAATATTTAGTTTCTCTGTGTTGGAAAACAGAAAAAAACAGCCATTAACTTGTAAAGGACCTTGAAACTTTCTCTTGCATGCCCTTTTTTGAGGACAGCCCGAGTTTCCTCATGTCTCTGTTTCTCCAAGCCTGGAGCTATCCTGCAAAATCCCAACTAAGGGCTACCGTGCAGATGCAGAACTGCTCCACAACACCAAATTGGTTTCTCAACACAAAAAAAAAGTCTATTTTGTGCAACTTCATTGTGAAAAGGTGCCCTGAAACACACAGTTGTACAATAAATGCTCACCACTTACCTCGCGAGTGAAATCCCAGGACAGCTGGGGTGGGGGCACCTCCCAGCGTCACCTACACATCACTTCTCATATGCAGCCCAGGTTGCCACATGCCCATCTCCACAATTTTGGTGACCGCTCGCTGCTCATGTGTGTGCCGTCCCTAAAAGGGGGAAGTGAGGATCAGAAAGGTTTCACCAAGACTCACAAATTCCTGGTGGAGTTGGGAGGTAACAGCCACCCCCAGGCTCAGCCATCTCACATAACCTCGCCCTGTGAGGAAGCGCAAGCCCCCAGAGCCAGCAGAAGGGACCACCTTGCATCCTCCTCCCCAGTCCCCCGCAGGGGCAGCTCTCGCCATCCCCTCCAGCTCTGCCTCCCATGGACACATGCGTCCATGCGGCTGGATGGAAAACCACATCACGACCCGGAGCCAGATTACAGCTTGTAGTTTTTCTCCCGTTGGCTGAGATTTCAGCCGGATCAATTCCTCTGTCGTTCAGACCAGGCTGGTGCAAACTCAGGGGAGAGGGTAGGAATGAGCACACGAGGGAGGCAGCACTACATCTTTTAGCACCAATTCTGGCTAATGTCAGCTTGGAAATATAATTCCTACCCCTGAACCAACTTCTCAGCCCTAGCAGAGCAGTCCTTTTCAGCTTTTTCTCCATGAATGCGGAGGGCACATGACTGCTGCTGTAACTGGGCCGCACAAGTCATACGGATTGCAAATAGCAGGCGTTGTTTTGAACTGGAATGCAAACTGAAAATGCCAGGAGAGGAGACTCTGAAAGTATTCACTTCAGAAAAGTCACCAGGTTTTTGAAAAGCTAAATGAAGCAGTCAGCTGCCTGCATTGCATGGGACTCCTCCTGACAGCCCCCAGGGCACACAGGCTGTTCTTTGGTGGGACTGGCAGGCAGAGGGTGAGCTGAGGCAGCCGGGCTTGCGGGCTGGCCGTTCTGGATCCAAGCGCAGACCAAGCTTCTCGCAAAGCTGGGGATCTCACGCTTTCCACTCTTCCAGCTCTGCTGCAGAAAGCCCGAGGTGCCAGCTCAGGGGCAGCCAGCGTGGCAAGGCTGTGTCCTGCCCACCACCCCAGCCCAGCAGCCAAGTGACCTGCCACATTCCCGGGGGACCCCTCTGGTTTGAAGCATTGGTTAAAACTCGTGTGTGCCTATGATACATTTCCAGTGAATCTGAAGTTCCCCATGAAAGATCAATCTTTCAGCAAATTCCCCTGGCTGCATCCCCCAGAGCCCCAGCCCAGTGGCCAGGGTTTCTGTGCATGGAGGGATGAACGGGAGAGGGAAAGCTTTGGTCATTCTCCAGCATCAGTGCCACACTGCCAAAGGAGCATCTTCTCAGGCCTGGGGAACTGGCCCACAGAAATCCAGTTCACGTTGCTGGGGCCACTGAGAGTTGCAGAAAACTGCTATTTTGTGGCAGTTAAGATTAAAGATTTTGAGAAGTTTAAACAGAAAAAAAATAGAAAAAATGAGTGCATTCCTTATATTGTGTTAGAAAGACATGCAGTTTAATAAAACGAAGACTTTCTCTAATGTCTTTGGTACTGTTTCGTATTAGCCTGGTGAAGGAGTGTCAGCTTTCTTCTGCTGATAGCATAGCAGAGTTGTGCAATGACGGTCTGTCCCAGCACCATGTCGCTCTAGGTGTTTCATGCTCAGTATATCGTGCAAATACAAAGTTATTGGTTTGCTAGCAAGTTTGCTCATGTGAAATGGGGCCAACAGAGGATGACTGGACAGAAATTATAGGCACCTTTCACATTATAGAAGGGCACATGGCACATGAGCCACACCATAGCCCGAGACCAGGGACATTCAGCAAATCTAGAATCACGTTACAAACAAATTATGTTGTCAACTTTAAATTAAACTACCCTGAATTTTTATTTTTTGGAGAGGATTGTTATCACATGGATAACAGTATATAGAGGTTTTTGCTCCATTATTTTAATTATGCTCCAAGTTGGTAGTGACTAAGCAACTTGACAAATTCTCATTCCCCCCTCTGCAAAATGAATTAGTAGATTTGGGCTGTATCAGCCCGTGACACGTGTAAAAAGCATCTCCGTGTGTGCTGCTCATTGAGATGGGCAGGAGAGACCCAGACAAGCCGCTCTCCTCCCAGGAGGGCTGCCAGGCCAGCCTGGCCCGGCGCTGGTGAACTCCTAGGAAATGATGCTGCTACACCGTGACCTCCCCCCACGAATACTTTGAAGGCTGCTGCCTCCTCTGGCTGTACACCCCCTTCTCCCCACAAACAGAAATGCACTTCGAAAAGAAAGTCACCTGAGTTTAATTCCTGAAACTATTTTTTCTCCTGAAACTGTTGTGCAAGCTGTGCTCCCTGGAAGTACCAAAATTCTGTTTACATCTGCATTTTCCACTTGAAGCTTTTGGAAATAATTTACAGTGCAGAGGATTAAAATAAACCAACTCGCTAGCCAGAAGAAAAGATATCGGTTGTGACAATTATCCCTTTTTCTGTCTTAGATTGTTTCCTACCACTCTTGGTAGGGAAGTGGCAAAGTTGGTGGCAAATTTGATCTATCAATCCAAATGAGGAATTAAAGTCAATTAGGAAGAACAGGTGCCATCTGGAAAACAAGCAGAGAGCTTAAAAATAATTAAGGCTAAAGCTATTCATTTATTCGTACTCCAGAAGACTGTCCTTTGGACTCTCCCGAAGATAATACATTAACATTAGGATGAAATGTTGGCATGCTGTCCAAACTTTTCACCTGATATTGAATTACAAGCTACAGATGCTGAGTCACTGATCTTTTTTAATTTGATCAGAGAAATAACATGACATTGCTCGATGATGGAGACAAAAATGTCTTAATGTGCTGATGAATGCATAAGTGCCAACATGCATGTTGTATACATAGGAGGTCTGCATTTTCACCTTCCCCTTTGTAAACCTAGGAGGTTATTCACACACACACCCCCAGCAAAAATGGGTCTGCACTCAAAGAAAATTATTATTGCAAAGTCAGTCCCACTAATGTCATGAAGTGCCAGAATTAAGCTTGCCTTTAATGTGGCATCCTGTTGTGTATATACTTAACTATGATACACTTTTTTAATGATACAACTGCATGATGCTCTTGTCAAGAGATCCCTGCTTCATTCACTACACAGGAACAGCTGCAATGAGAATCTAGGCAGGATTTTTATTAGCACTGTCCTTCTGCACACTCTTTTGTTTACTGAACTCGTTCCCAGTACAGCTCTGAATAGGAAATTTAAAATGTAATATTTTATGTCATTGTTCTGAAAGTTCAACTCAGCTGCAGCTGAGTGCTAAGACTCAGTAGTCCAAGGTAGGAAACTAAAAAATGTAGACTAAGCAAGCTGTGAAAACCTAGTTTTCAGGTCTTGTGTCCCCCAGGTTGTGTGACACAGCCGTGTCCAGCTGCATTCACTGTGGCACTACTCCTACTCTCCTTGAAGGTTCCCCAGTTAACCCTAAAAGCCAACCACATTCTGCAACAAACACAGCAGAGACCTTTCAGAGAGCAGCACATTTCGGCCCAACCCCAGAAAATATACATCTTTTACTCTTTTACACAGTTACACCAATGTCCTTAGGCTGACTGACTGACTGTAAGATATGTTTGCACGGTACAGAATCCTACGGAATACGGAATACCTGAAGGTATCATAGGGAAATGTGAAGTTGAAAACCTGAAATTGCCTCTGATCTATCCCAGAATTGACCACTATATCCAATGCCTACATGCACGCACACAGAAGAACGGACTCCTCTCTTCAAAGGATCCTGAAGGTGGACAGATTGACCAAAACTGACAGAATAAGGCAAAGCATCCATTCCTCCTGTTGCCTAGGAGGCAACATGAGTGATGCATTTGTGGCACTGGAAGCACTGGCCTGAGAGCTGCTGTAAGGCAGTGGCAACCGTGACAGGGCAGCCTCCACCTTCAGACTGCCAAGAGGTCCAATATACTATGCCAAAGAAAAAAGCAACACAAATAGCCTGTTTCTTAAAAAGAAGCCAAAGTGGAAACCCATAATCCATTTAAAGGTTTCAGAGGAGAATCTGTTCAGGAAAACCAGCAAGTATGCTCTCTGTATGGGTTAGCTCTTTCACCCATGACTTCTTAACATACCAGATCTAGAGGATCTTCAGCAAAGATGCAGGTTTTCATACGTAGATGCCCTCTTGAGTACTCTAGGATATCCCGCCCAGGGGTGCAATAGGTCCTACGTTGTACCTGCAGCACTGTGTGGATGTCTTGGCTACCCTCAGTAGCTTATGTCCAGGTGTCTGCCTTGCTCCCCAAGAGCTGAGGCTGTCAGCGTTCTGGCACGCATAGCCCATTTGCTGCCCTACACCCGATACTCCCACATACCTGCCAGCCGCACCTGCCTGGCCAAAGCAGGGGGCCAAAGGCAACGGTGAGTCATTGCAGTGTTCACCCCAAGATGCTGTTGCGTGAGGAACATGGGTTGTTCTTGCTGCGTTTTGTTTTTAATGGGGCTTAAGCTGTACTTGCCACAGAGCTTAAAAAGTGGAAAAGAAAGCTGTGCTGGTTTTGGCTGGGATAGAATTAATTTCCTTCATAGAAGCTAGTATGGGGCTATGTTTTGGATTTAGGATGATAATAATGTTGATAACACACTGATGTTTTAGTTATTGCTAAGTAGTGCTTACACTAAGTCAAGGACTTTTCACCTTCTCATGCTCTACTGACTGAGAAGGCTGGAGATACACAAGAAGTTGGGAGGGGACACAGCTGGGACAGCTGACCCCAACTGACCAAAGGGCTGTTCCATACCATATGACGTCATGCTCAGCACATAAAGCTGGGGGAAGAAGAAGGAAGGGGGGAACTTTTGGAGTGATGGCGTTTGTCTTCCCAAGTAACTGTTATGAGTGATGGAGCCCTGCTTTCCTGGCGATGGCTGAACACCTGTCTGACAGTGGGAAGCAGTGAATGAATTCCTTGGTTTGCTCTGCTTGCATGCACGGCTTTTACTTTACCTATTAAACTGTCTTTATCTCAACCCACAAGTTTTATCACTTTTACCCTTCTGATTTTCTCCCCTATCCCACTGATGGGGAATCGAGTGAATGGCTGGGTGGTGCTGAGTTGCCGGCTGTGGTTAAACCACAACAAAAGCCTTAGGTGGCCTTTCAAGGGAGGATAGCTTGGTAGGTGCCTTTTCTTTTAAACTAAGCTCAGCAGAAGAATGAGGAAACAGTCAGATAAGTTTTTAAAATTAATGATGAATCCACACATCAGATAACTGAGCCAGTTTTGAAATCTCTTACTTTTTTTATTTTAGATTGAAAAACAGGGCTGTCCAAAACTTAAGAGATTAACTGCTTCAACTGCAGCCAATGGAAATATTGTCTTTGACTTCAATAGAAACAGAAAATGTCTTGAGTTACACCTGCAAAAACTTTGAAACACTGGAGTGATCACTGGTTGCTGCCAATCATTAGCTTTCCTCCTTTTCCTCTAACTGAATGATGTTAAATCTTTCATGGGCAGTACATTTCATTACCATTTATTTATTTATTTGCTGTCTAGCTTCATAGTTTCTCTACAGACTTTTGAGAGGAAGATGAATAGCTGATCTGTTTCCAGAATCTATGCTAGGAAAAACCCCAGCTAAACAAACAAACAAACAAAAAATGGAGAAAGAAAGCCTGCCTAGGTCCTATGGAGATGGCAAGAGAGATTGCTGTTATCTCTTGGAGGGAGCTGAGAGATAAGCTTACAAAATATGCAGATTTTATTGACCATCTTCCCTTAGAGCAAAGCCTCGTTGCTGCTGTCTCACTGGCTAATCTGTCGTATTGCAGTCCCAGCTTTATCCACTTACACCCACTCTGTGAGAGACAAATACAATCCATAATGACAAATAAAAGTGGCATGTATGTGCAGGATGATGCTGAGGGTGAACTGTGCATGAACAGAACTTGGTCGTTTGTTATTCAGGGGTAGTGGCACTTTAGCACAAAGCAGATTAAGCAGCTTGCCACTGCTATAAAGATCTTGTTTCCTTTTTCCTCCTCTTCCTTTCCCTAGACCCAGACCCAGTCACACAATCCTATCCTGTCCTTTGCATTAGCTTTGGTGCTCTTCAGTACATTCATGCTTTCAGTCAACTCCATATGCCATCACAAACGATTCACCTTTTTTCCAGTTTAATGTTCTTCTTGATTCCAGTACATTGCATTGGCTTGGTGCAGGGTCAGAAAACACAAGCCAGCGTATGTGAGGGGAGGAGAGCCAAGGCAGGAGAGCAGGGAGAAGCGCACAGAGCCTTTTCCTTTATGTGGAAATGAGCTGTTAGACCATCTCAAGCCCAAACGTGCAACTTCACCTGTGGCAGCTTCGCTGCAGACACACTAATTCTTTGTTATGTGCCCTGTAGACTTGTCTTAACAGCCATCTGCAGCCTGTCAGTAATTATATAGCCTGCCTCAGAGGATTGAGCAATAATGTGATATATGGTGAACATAAAGAACGCCAAGAGAAAACTATCTTGGACACCAGATATTAAATGTGTTTAGAGGCCTAAAATGTAGAGTAGCATCTACTGAGGTGTTTCCAAAGCACTTAGCTATCTCTTGAGAGCTGTCCATGTCTTTCTAGTTGTAGCATCTCTGTCTTTTGAGAACCTGGCCCTCACCTCCACACAACCTCTTTGGTCATTTAGGACCGTGTCTTGCTTTCTACAACACAGCCTGAGAGACAAGTGTGGTAACACCACCAAAGACCTGGCAGCCCGTGGTCCATGGCTCCTTCTTCCAACAGCGGTGTTTACGGCGCGTGTGGGAGCAGTGGTGAGGCAGCAGCTGGCAGAGCTGTTCCCTCACACAACACGGTTTCTCACAGGGAGAAAGCAGAGCTATTGAGCTCATATTCCACCCATTCTTCAGGACCTGAAGCTCTATCCAGGAATACAAGCTGCCAAAGAAAGATACAAGTGGGATGTAAAATTATTTGAATACCTGAACTACTCAACGGAAGGCCAATATTTCCTTTTTTGATATAGTTGGTCTATTTGCAAATTGGCATTTCAGCTTCATTAGTATTTGTGGAGCTAGCTAACAGCATGTTTTACTCCTGAGATGCCTGGAACGTGCTTAGGCTTATTAATAAATTTAATCTTCTGTTACATATAGTAATAAACAGGTTTCTACTTGGGATTTTGAACAACTCTTTCATGACTCCATTAAAGCCTTTTCCTTGGTGGAGTGCCACAGAATTATACAGCTCTTATGAAGAGGAAGATTAGAGCAGACTGGTGGAACTGGAATCATGAGAAATTTGAGAAGAACAAAGGTTTCTCATGGGATGATCCATATGACCAGAAACTGCACACACGCATACACTAAAAGAGAAGTTATAAGGTAGCATAATTCCCATATCAAAGTCCAAGGAGAAAATAACTAGCATTAGACTGAATTATTTTGAGCATGGCGTCTTTTGGCTGTATCTGCTCTTCTTCCCTCTAGCTCTGCTGCTATACGACAAGAACATCCTGCGCTGCGTGAACCTTGCAGCCTTCTCTGCCCCTTTGCACCATGCATGGATCCGTGTGGAGCACAAACCCCGCCAGCAACGCTGCCTTGGCGCTGCTACTCTACAACCCTAGTTTTGGAAAGAACCAGCTGGCAGCAGCTAATCCCACAGGCAAAAGCCGGGAATCCTGGTGTCAGCACCACGGAGCGTGGGAGCGCTGTGGGTTTGGCAGGCGGATGGTTGCTTTTTTACACAACTGTGCAAAGTACAGTTCTTGTGATAAAACATTACAGTACATTACAGGTTATTTGGGGCAAAGGTTACATTTGCCCTAGTCTTATCATGGTGCCTGAGGCATTCTTTGGCAGAAATGGGGATTTGGACAAAGATTAAAGAAGATATGGATGTGAGCAACTGGGTTACCACATGGAGGCTGTATTACTGTTACTGGCAGTATTAGCAAGGGTTAGAAATGTGAGGCGTATAATCATTTACAGGCATAGGAGAGAAACCAGGCAGTTATTTTCTATAAACCTCAAATACCAGAACAACGGAGCCTTGGGGGATTTAGTAATGCGAAACATGGTTTGGGTTCCAACTCTTACCTCACCTGCTCAGCTTTAACTGTTTCTTTATATTTGAAGTTAAAATCTTCCTGAATGCCACTTGAAAGGCATAGATATATTACAGAGCCTGAGCTGAAAGAGGGAATATAAACAACTGAAATGCGAACCTTGTGCAAAGCAAGGTTATAAACGCAGACTCGATTATATAAAATTGTAGCACTATTTTAAAAGTTTTTTGCCTATCTTTGTTATTTTATGATCATAGCTTTAGTATCAGCTGTTGAATGGCCAGGAGAATATGGTTTGTCAACCCTCCCAAGGGAGCGAGTCCAGGAAGGGGTGAGGACACAGTACACACTTCATCCACCCGCTCCTCCAACCTCCTGCACGCGGAGATCAGTAGGTCACCAGCCCTCCCCGAGTCCCACGTCAGGGGTTTGCCAGCGAATATACAGCTCAGACCAACGGGTCCCTCAGTAGTCCTGACCTTTTCAACAGCCCTCTTTGACCCGGTGCTCTCCCCTGCACTTCCCAGTCACTGGTGCTTCTGTCTTTTAAACTCCTTTCTGAGTTACAGCCCACCAAGGACGCAGTGTCATGAGCGCTGAAAGGCTAGCATAGGGCAGGGATGCCACGAACCCGTTGCTGGCTCCTGTTAGCTATGCCGATGCAAGCAGAGGGGACAGGATGAGAAACCGCGCCTGCCAAACCACTGCCCAATTCCGCGTCTGCCAAACCACTGCCCAATTCGCTGCCTGGGGGGCCCTGCTCAGAGCGGGTCACAGCGGAGGGGGCACGGCGGGGAGGGAAGCTGCGTGCCCTGCCTCCCGCAGGCTGCCTCTCCTCGCAGGCAGGCTTGTCACCCTCCGCTGCCGGCGTCCGCGGGGCACCGTCACTACTCCTTCTTACGAGGAATTTCATGGCAGACCTTATGGGAAACTGAGGCTCTTGCTCTAAGATAACTGGATCAACCCCTGGAGCTGGGGGCCTGCAGTTAAGGCAAGCAATAATTATTCTAGGTACTTAACTTAAGCATCCTGGATCTCACCCAAAGCAGCTTGACATCTCTGCTCCTCAGCTTGTCTACCCGTACACTAGACCACTTGCCAGTTTCTCGGGGGTGCTATAAATAACAACAATGTATTAAAAAGTGCTATAACTCTAAGTACTAGGACAACTTTTAAAATTGTACCAGTTAGTCCACGTAGAGAAATTTCATAAAAGGCATTTTCAATATCTTCCGTTTGACTTCTCTTTGAAATGGGGTCTCCAAAACATTTCTAACTTCCCTCTGGAAGAGAGACCTTGAGAGGTACTTGTCTGGTGGAAACACCTTGGAGGTATGAACGCTGGTAAGAGTTACCTACAAAGAATATGTTATAACAAATACTGAGTTTCTCTCCCAATGTTCTCCTTTTTCAAGGTTTCTTCTTACTATATTGATTTTGCACTGATCTCTATAAAAAAAACTTTAGAAAATCACCAAACAAGCAATTTCATCAAAGAGACAAGGCGAATGCATTTCCAATATTTTTCAACTTTTCAGTAGAACTTTATACTCCATATAAAGTAGGTTATACACAATATACAATATGAAGTGCCTGAGATGAAAATACTTTGTAATTAAAGATTTGGAGATAAACTTGCAACCGAAGAAGGCGTAATTGATCTCTGGAGACTATTCAGTGTGCGATTACTCGTGGACTATTTTTTCCACTCCTGCTACTTAACATATCCTGTTTTTTCACTATATTCCTGAGAAAAATACTTTGGTGTAATATTATCTCTGAAAATAGATTAGTCTCCACTAGCTATCAAAAGCCAGAGGAACTAAGGTATGGCACTCAACAGAAATTTGAGATTGCTTTTCAAGAGTTTTATAATGGCCATAGCTAAGTAGTACTATTATATACAAGCCTGTAAGTTATTATTTTTCTTGCCATGTGAAGAGCGGGTTAGTCTTTAAGAAAAACAATGCCTTGGTTATTAGAAAAATACCAAAGGGTATTTGCTGACTGCCTCAGTCTTTCTACCTAGTTGCAGTTCTTGAGACTAAGATACTGTCTGGGACTTAGTACTTTGGACAAAAATCAATAGAAGAAAACTTATGTGTAATCTTTTTATGACCATCCCTGCTTCAAATTGACAAAAAGATTGTTTAAATCAGATCATTTTTTGAGACTCTGGAGTTACGTAGGGGCTTGGAAAGCTTTCACTGTAGTTTCTGAAAAACTTTTATCAAATCCTGCTCTGCTATCTCATTTTCTTCTTGAAGGTGAGGTTGTTTCCTGCTGCTGTTTTATCTAAGGTACAAACACCTGTACGTATGGCCATTTAAAACGCAAGCGGATTATTCCCATTTGGTTCATTGTTATATGACCAAAAGCCTACAGAATGAGCGATCTTCTAACTATTGACTACTCCCACCAGGAATCAATCCACCACAACTTACACCACAGTAACAATATTGAATGATGAAAGGAGACAGAACTGCAACACACAAAAAGCTGCCAGACAATGAACAAATACACAAAGGGGGGAAAAAACAGATCCTGTCTCGGGAAATTTGTGGTATTTTCAGCTTTGCAGATCTAATACTGTGGCAGTTCAGTATCTGAGCTGGACCTGAGCTGAGCGCGTGTGGGTACAGAAGAACTGGAGGTTCATCTTAGGTAGCTCCATACATACCAGACATCTACTTTCTCTGGCAGGGAGACTTCACTACACAAGGACACATCAGACTGCTCCCTGTGGCTCTAGGTTGCTGCCTGGCAGAGGAACATGCCTCCAAGTGGGACGGTTGAGCCCAGGCCACCTGCCGTGGCCCACCCGGAGGCAGGAGCGCAGCGTGCTGCTACGGCCACCTTGCCCCTCGGTGGCCTGGGGTGTACCTGGCACAGCAGCTCACAGGCTCTGCTTTTACTTCCCGGTCTGGAAAACACTTACTTAAGGCTGAAAATTGGTGTTAAAACTAAGGTAAGAGCTACTACTAATGCATCTTACTTAGGAATGCTGCTTTTTTACGCTATGGATCAGTATTTCAGTCCTAGCTGCTGAACTTCTCTGTATAAAACAAATATGCTACAGTTTGAGTACAGCAGGAAAGGCAAGGCCATTGCTAAAGAGAAAAATATGATTTTTAATATTTAATTAATATTTATTATTTTATTTATTTATTATTTCATATTTATTTATTATTTATTTATTATTTATTTTTTAATATTTAATTAATATTTATTCTGCTTTTCAACTAACTTGCAAATACTCCAACTAATATTCAACTAATATTTGGGGGTTTGTGGGTTGTTTTCAGGAGAAGTTAATCATGGAGTTAGGACTTCTTGGTGTATCCTCTTTCAGTGCATGACAAGTGCACGACAAGTGCACAGACTGACACTCCTGCCCATGGTGGGAATCCAAATAATCCAGGAATTCAGTCTCTTTCATATGCTGCACATGTGTCCATATTCAGTCCTTTGTAAAGCTTAGCTGTCAACAAAGCCTTTGGAAGGACTTTGCACACAGCCCCCGTTTCAGGTCGTGCCTCTATTGTTTCTCCCATCTTATGCCTAAAAAGAAATTTGACTGTTTCTGATATTGATGATGAATTAAATCACATGTTAAAGAAAACAACTTGGCATGCAGAGAGGATGAGAAGATAGTCAGTCTTCTGCTTCGTTACTGAGCACCTGGCATTCTTTTATCTTATCTTACACAGTTACTATTTACTAAGAAAAAAACACTGAGGTCAGCCTGCGGAAAACAATATGAAGATAGTCCTCCAGTATAGGCTCCCCAGCTTAGAAGATGCTGGAAAGAAGATAAACTGGGAAATAATTTGGAAGTTCTTACTTTCTTTGGAAGTGCTTTGTATCTTGTGGGCATCACCAAAGAAGAGCCTGTTTAGGAGAGATTAGGACACAGTGACGGCTAAGTTGGTAGGAGAGGGCGTCTCCAAGGGAACGGGTCTTGGCAGGAGAAAAGGTGAAGATGCAACGGGCGTCCGTCACCAGCTAGTCTACTCTGAGAGGGAGCAGCTCAGCATTTTGCACACGGAATAACTCACATGCTACAGCCTCTGTTATTACCACTAGCAGCATTCATGACATGATTAGATATGCCAGACTCAATCAAGACACTGTAATCATGTATCGCATACAGCAAAAGAATATGTGGGCTACTAAGAAACTAGAAATTCAAGTTCTTTCCAAAAGGAACATGCTGATACAGACCAAAGTGATGAAAAAATGTGATGATTTTCACTTTTGACATAAATGTATGAAACTTTATAGACTGAAATGCACAATTCATTCTTGTTGAAGTAAGTAAAAAGCTCCAACCCTCAAAACCAATTGTATGAATGAGAAATCCCACAAAAAAAACCCTAGAAATGCACCACTCGGACTCATGACAGAATTTAATCCTACAGCAGTTGCTTCCATACATCAGGTGAGAGCAAGAAAAAGAGGTTTTAAAGCAATACTGAGAAGTCACAACAGTGTTTTCCATACACTAATTGAGAAGTTAGCTTGGAGAGGAATCAGCATTATAACTTTGACTGGAATAAGTCTGTTAGTTATCTTCCTCACTGCAGAGCAGGAAGGCCTTCGCCTGAAGATCCTTCAGAAGATCCTTCACTTGCATCTTTTCAGTGTCTTGAGTCCCCTCTCCCCCCAAATAGATTATTTAATCCAAGTTACTAGTTCGCAAGACTTTCTGCATCAAGAAATCATTGCCTGAGCACAGATCTCTCCAGTGCCTCAGAAAATGCCTGGAGGCCTCCTTGCTCAAAAGGAGGCCATTATCACATCTGCTGCTCACCTGAGTCAGTTATACTGGACACAGGTGCACATCATAAATTATAGACCTGGAAACATAAAAATTTGATCAAAAAAGACAACAATCTTTTTTTCTACCAAACATACCATTCCAAAACTTTGAAAGAAGATTGTTCCATCTGAAGTCTTTTTATTTTATTCAGAGAATAACGCAATATTCGGCAATATCAACTTGACAATCACCTCGAACAATGCTGCTTTAAAAATCTTTGCAGATGATTCATAAAGAAAAACAAACCTTTCTTTCTTCCCTGTAATAACAGCCTCATCACAAGACATGTACTTTTTACTTGTTACTTCTAATGACAGCCAGTAAAAGAAAGGATTCTGTAGGAGTGGTCTCACCCATGAGTTTACACATCCTTCATCTCTCCCAGCGGCTATATTCTCAAAGTGCCAAGCTACTCTATTTAGATTTAGTGCCAGCTGATTTGAACGGCTTTGCAGATACACAAAAGACAAAGTGGATTGTCCTCTGTGGGATTTCTAGGAAGACAGGAACACATGAACCTTAAGGGCAGCTCCTCACAGTTGCAGGTGCCATGTCATATATTCTCCTCCCGCCAACTTACTGTCTCCAACCTAAAAGTACATGGGCCTTTTCCCTCGACTATACCAACTGTAAAGCACTTCCACATCCCTACTGATCTTCATCTAAATTCTAACAGCTGATGGCTTTCTAATGGTTTTCAAGGCAAGGATCAGTAAGATCTATGATTTTGTAACTTCAGTACATCTTTATTTCTTAAAATATTTTTGTTTCCTAGCACAGACATTTCTGGGTGTTGTCATGCTGCATCAACACTATCATGAATCGCACTAGCTGAATCTCACCTGCAAATAATTTTTCCATCTCTGTAAAAAATAATGTTTCCTTTTCACAACTTGATGCAGACAATTTGTGTTCCTTTTCATATAAGGCTTCTCCATTAAGTTTCTGTTCTAAAACAGAGCACGGAGGAGAACAAAAAAAGTATTTGGTTAACTGGACATACAGTTTAATTAGACCAATTATTCTAATTGCTTCAACTGAACACAAAGTTTAAAAAAAAAAACAACAAACCAAAAACCAACACCCCAACAGATTGAAAATGTACTAAAGTCACGCTCCCTGGTCACATTTCACAAATAAATGCTAATTTGCTCCGTGATCGGTGGATACTGCTTCAGAAATGGGGAATAGTCCCTACCTGGGACTGAAAAGCAGCTACTCAAGAGATAAGGAAATAATGAAGTGGCCTAGTTATAAAACAGATCTTGTTGGAGCAAAGGGCGGTTTTAAGTGGAATTTGGGCTGAGTCTACTCTTAGAAAAGTTCCATGTTGCTAAGTTTAGGCAACAGATGTTTCTCACGAGGAGATATTTCTTCTCCACAAAATGCTTTTCTAGCAAACATTTTTTTTTTTTCCAAGTTGAATCCAGAAGATTTTCCTTTGGACTGTCCAGAGAAACTAGTCAAGTCTTGGGGCTGGGGATACTGGTATGGAGCTAAACTAATATCATCATCCAAGATACTGCCTGTATGTTTAGAGAAGCTTTTTTTCATATTAAGTGTACTGGAAGTAATTATACATGATACTAAGTGTACTGGAAATAATTATACAACATTATGCATGTAGGCAGATATTATACAATGGCGGTTTGTCTTGAAGTCATATTTTATGTGATGCGCAAATGAACGCTTCCGCATGTGATGCTGTCAGCCTTAGAATGGCTTATACTCCTCCTCCATGCCACAGTTCCCTGCAAAGGAAAAAGACTATAGATAGCCCCGCGCTGCCAGAACACATACATTAGAACTGAAGGGAAAAAGGCGTCAGCTGAAGATGGTAAACACCTCATAAACAGAGCTGACTTGTCACGCTGTTACGCTGAAGATTACAACGTGAGAAAACAGAGTTTACATTTTTATCAGTTTTACTGGTGCAAAAGGAAAATATCTTGGATTTCTGTTATAAACAATGTACTAGCTCTATGGTTGATAAGACTAAGCACAGAGGACGGGAAAGAGAGCAGATAATGGCACTGAAATAACACAAAAATGAGCTGAGTTTAAATGCGGAGAAAGACAGACACTGAAAATGTGCTCTTGAATTTCAGGCCAAAGAGTAGCATTAGTGGTCAGCTGAAGAGTACGGACTGCATAATAGCAGCCTGCGTTACAATAAAGCTGATCCTGGTTTGGAAATTTTGTGTATGTTGCTGGAAATGTTTACAGTTGACTATACACAGCAGCGCACTCAAACAGCTGGGATCATACCAAATACCCAGTGCTCTCAAAAACCTCTCTCAGCAACACAGTGCTCTCACTATCAGCCAAGTGAACTGGGAGCACGGATCCTAAATAACCCAGACAGGTTTGCCCAGACTCATAAGACAACAATGTTAAGTTTGCTCTGATAGAACGACGTTTACTCCAAAACCAGGCTCAACTGCCGCAAGAGAAGGAAAGGGGCTAACACAGCTGGCAGAAAAGCCATTAGGCACTACTTGGCCACATCTGTCACTGCTGGGGCTCCTCAGGTGCTCCAGCTCAAACTTAAAGCTGTGGAAAACCTGAGGCTGAGTGGCAGCGTGGTGGCACCAACGTTGAATCTTGATCTTTTGGTGCAGCTGTCCTCAAATATGCAGGGTGGTGCACAAAGCCTCTTTGTCCTCTCAGATCTGAAATAAAGTACAACTCTGCTTTTGCGTGAGGGATACGCCTCATCAGACTCCTGTTGTCAAGCGTGAGATTTTTTGACCTCCTGATTTTTCAAAAATGAAAAAGGCTGTGGGATTTTTTTAACTAAAAGAAAAGATTGTTCTCTCCTCCCTTAAGCTAACCCAACAGGCCTTCTCCAGATCTACAACAGTACCAACAACAGCATTGCTTTCAATTAGATCAGCCATTACAATTTCAGTCAAAAACATGAGTTTCAAAAAAGTCCCGAGCCCCTAAAAACAGCACATTATAAATTAAATGTTTGTAATTTTAATTATACTGGTCACTGCTTGTTCTTGTTCTGTCAATGCGCTTTGTGTACAAACTTAGGTCATTAAAAAAATAACCAAGATATAAAACGTTTTACTTTTGAGTGGTTTCACTTTAATATTTGATATCTTCCACTAATGCACTTTAGATTTATTATTCTAATATGTTGGGAGCTTGTCCTATCCTTGAGGCACCTCACGTCCTGGAAGAAAGACAATTAGGCAGTTCTTGTTAGTACAGTCATTCAGTTAATGAAATATCTAATATTACAGTTCATCCATTAGCGGTCTATACCGCAATTTAAATATTCTACTAATTCTCAAACCCTTAGCTGTGCAATCCTTCTGCGTAACAGCCGTGCTTGTCCCCGAGGCCTATGAAGAAAGAGCTCTGGGAACGTAATGAAAACAAGGGTCCAGGCATAATAAATTTCAGCGTCTCAGAAGTGAGAGCCTTTCTCTTCATGTTAATGTTCAGTTCCTTATTTTTGTCTCTTCATTTAGAAAACACTTCAAGTAGCACTGATAGGCCTTCTTTCTATTTTGTATCAACTGTAAAATACACAACATGACACACCCCTTCTTCTTCTTCTTTCATAGAATCACAGAATGCTTTGGGTTGGAAGGGACCTTTAAAGGTCATCTAGTCCAACCCCCCTGCAATGGGCAGGGACATCTACAACCAGATCAGGTTGCTCAGAGCCCCATCCAGCCTGGCCTTGAATGTTTCCAAGTATGGGGCATCTACCGCCTCTCTGGGCAACCTGTTCCAGTGTTTCACCACCCTCATTGTAAAGAATTTCTTCCTTGTATCTAGTCTGAATCTACCCTCTTTTAGTTTAAAACCATTACCCCTTGACCTATCGCAACAGGCCCCGCTAAAAAAGTCTGTCCCCACCTTTCTTATAAGCCCCCTTTAAGTATTGAAAGGCCATCGCTTTCCTGAGATGAATGCTGTTCCGAGTCCCTCCAGGCCAATTCCCAGGCAACTCACTCATTTTTAACGCTAGCTGGGCTGCCTCGCGCTGCCCTCCTGAGCAGGTGCCTGGGGCAGACGAGGCCTCTCTCTCTGCAGCCTCACTCCACCCAGTCAAAGCATCTATAGGCACCTCATCTGAGACGCGTGCTCTGATCCGTAATAAACGCACAACAGCTGGCAGCCCGCCGTCCGCGCCCCAGGCCCTCGCAGCCAGGACCTGCCCGCAGGCCCTTGCAGCCGCACCTTTCGCACACCCGCCTCCCTTCCCTCCAGCCGGCGCCCGCCCGCTCCCGGCCCCTCTGCTCCCACACCCGGGGCGCGGTGAGGGCCGGGCGCGGGACGGAGGAGGAGGTTTCCCCGCCGCCATGTCAGCAGGCCTTCCGCAGGAAGGGACGCCTCCTCCCCCCGGGTTCGGGGCGTGCTCCGGGAAAGCAACGGGGCAGCGGCGCTCTCGCACACACGGGCGCCGGCGGAGCCGCGGTTCCCCCGGCGTTTGCTTTCCCGGAGGCGCTCCCTTCCCCGCCGGCGCCGGGGGGAGGCCGCCGAGGCGGCGGCGGCCCCGGGGCCGCCGGCAGCGCCTCAGCCCGCCCGCAGCGAGCCGCGGCCGGGGGGCGGCGCCCGCCGGCGGAAAGTGCTGAGTCACGGCCTGACGCGCCGCCGCCGTCACGTGCGGCGCCGGCCTCGGCTCCCGCCGCTGCCGCCGCCGCGGCGCAGAGCGCACGCCGGGCCGCGCAGGCTCCGCTCCCCTCCGCCCCTCTCCTCCCCTGCCCGGCGCCGCGGGCCGGCATGGGGCTGCTGTCGCAGGGCTCGCCGCTGAGCTGGGAGGAGACGCGGCGGCACGCCGAGCACGTGCGGAAGCACGGCATCCTCCAGTTCCTCCACATCTACCGCGCCCTGCGCGACCGCCACAAGGACGTCCTCAAGTGGGGCGATGAGGTGAGACCCCGGCGCCCGCCGCCGCGGCCTCCGCCGCCCGGGCGCCGGTGGGGTGTGCGCCGCGCCGGTGCGGCCCGGGCCCGGCCCGCCGCGGTGCCCGGGAGCGGGTCCGGCCGCTCGGCCCCGGCCGCTCGGCCCCGCGGTTGCTCGGCGGGAGGGGAGAGCTGGGGCTGCCCGGCGGGGCTTTGTTTCCCCCGCGCACACGGTCGCTCGCCGCCTCCGGGTGCGCAGCAGGGTTGCCCCGCTCTTGCCTTGTGATTTTTAAACGCTAAAACAACCGTCGGTGCTTCCGTCAGGCACCCGCAACCCGCCCGGGCAGCCCCGGGGGAGGGGTGTTCCCGGGAGCCTCGCTCGTTCCCGTGAGTTTGTTTGTTTTCTCTGGAGGGAGGTCTGATGGAAGCATGTGTAGGTCTGGGCTCCAGGGTAGTGCCGACTCTGCCTCGGGATCTGTTTTTGAGAGGGGAGCGAGGGGGGCTGGAGGCGGGCGGGTGGGCTCAGCGGCGGCAGCCAGGTCCCTCCGTGGCCCTGGCTTGTCCCTGCGGAAAGGGACCCGCCAAGCCTTGCTTTATCCCGCAGTCTTCCAGGCGCCCAGCACGACTCAGCCTGCCTTCCCAACAAGGATGAGGATGATGGTTCGGGTCATGACTTCAACTTTGTTACAGGTGCTGTGTGCCCAAGGACCGTGACTTTATCCGCAGGTCTTACGCGTGTTGCCATGCAAACCTGCGCTGACTTGTGTGCCAGCCTGACAGCACTCTGTGGGGAGTCTCCCTCCTGTATTGATCAGTAGGATTCCCGAAGGTCCTGGCTTTCTCTGGAGGCAAGGAGCAGTTTCGCGTGTGCTGTGCTAGAAGCCATCCTTGATCGTGGTGTTGGTGTGGTCTAGCGTTTGTCACTTGGAGGTGTCTGTGATGTGACTGCAGGGAAGTTGGAAGAGCAGAGCAGGAAGCGAGCAATGTGAGGGCTTGGCCGTCACATCTCCGTCTCATGCTCCTTTTACTTTCTGAATGGCAAACGGCATTTGTGAGAAAACTTTATCCGGGTGGTAGCAGTAGCTGTGAACAGATGCTCTTTGCCAGAGGAAAATGCTGTTCCCGTTGTGTGCCTTGGGAGACCTTGTCTCTTAAAGTCTGTTCTTCTTTTAAGGAATTCCCGTCGTACTTCACAAAACTGAGCAAGGCAAACATTGGAGCACAGGAGCTGCTTTCAAGAGGAGTGAGTGGGGGCTTGGCTACTAAAATCTGTCCAGTGAAGGGAATGATGCTGCCAGCATGTCTAGTCTACACTGCAGGGTTTTGCAGCCAGAGTGGTATGGACTCAGGAAATTTAAATATACTTACATCTATCCCTGTCTGACGTCTCTGTGTTCCTACATCTCTTGTATGACTGAAGTTATGCTGGCAGAAGAGCCTCACAAACAGTCTTAAGTTCAGGAGTATAGACAGAGCAGAGTCTCCCTGTTGCTTGAGGGTTTTCTCATTAATCTTTCAGATGGGGTACTCATTCTTCAGTGGGTGTTACATTTTAGTTGTCCTTGCTTTCTCAGGGTGAGATTTCACAAGATAGCTGAGGTTGATCCGCTAGCCAGCTGGTTCAGCTTCCCTCCCCTTGCTCCAGGCTCGTGTTTCTTCTGCCTTCCTTGTGTTGTTACTGGCTACACGCATTCAAGAAGTTAACCCAGCAGAAAACTCTTCTCTCATCCAGTTTTCTAGGGTGGTTCATTTTCTCAGCAGAGCTTCCGCTGTTTCACTGCGCAATCCAACAAGTTCTGCTTAATGTGAGGCAATTAGCAGGAGCGCGTGGAGGAAAGGGGCAAGCAGAACTGGCCCCTGCAGCACCCGCAGCTAGTCACTCGCTAAGCTTAGCTGTAGGGTGAGACTGCACCCCAGGAGCCTTGGTTTTCCTTTGGCATGGGCTCCGTACTGAAGAAAATATTTATCCTTGGTAAATAGTGGTGCGTTATGTTTAAGGAGATTCACAGTTTTCTTCTGTCATGCCCAGTGTGGCAAGAAGCAGAATTTTAAGAGCAGTATGATTACAGCCGTGATTCTGGTAAGGAGGTAAGAGCCGTATTTGAAATGCCTGTGAACATTGAGAGAAGGTCAGGTAACCCTGTTCATCATCTACCTCTGATTTTAGCAAATGGTAATAAACTCAGGTGTGACAATTTATCTTTATTCTACTGTATTATGCAATTTTTTTCTTTTTTTTTTTACATAACACAGCATTTAGGAGTGCATTAATGTACCAGATACTTGTTGCCAGTCTGCTCTTGTGCGCAAACAAAAACATACCTGCCTCCATAACTTATTTCAGCTGTGCTGTAGACTAGTGGGGAAAGCAGTAAATTCGTTTTCCATTTTTCCTCTCAAATATCTAGTTATTAGAAAGTGGCACGACATTTACATGCAGCTTAGATGAATCAACTCACTAATTGGACAATTTTCATAAAAAGCCTTTTGTGCACTTTGACCTTCACGTACAAAGTCATAGCCTGAGGGTATTTTATTGTTTTAAAAACCTCTTGAAGACAGAAATCAGGAATGAAGATGATAGACCTCATGTAATGGTAGAGATTAAATCAGAATAAACAAAATTACTTTTGTGTTCAAGAGATGTTCCTGAGACAGTGTTTGGCGAAAGATGATTTTTTTTTTTTTTTACATCATTTTTAAGGAATGCTTACGAGGAAAAAGCAACTTTCTTAGCACATACTGAGTTTTGTCTTTCAGGGCAGATGTGAATACTTAAAGATTGTCCCCATCTAGCTGATGCCATTATGAAAAAGAAATCCTGTATTTGCTCGTGCGTATAGAACCAGCCTTTGCTTTGGATCTGTGTTCAACAGGACTCCACTTCGCAGTGTGTGTTGTAAGACCCATTATAGAGCTGTGGTGGTCCTTTGGGGTGCTTGTAACCTCCTAGGGATTCCATTCCCCGTGATCCCAGGGAATGAAACTGGGGGGAATCGTCACATACTGTCCGTTTCTTGGATGCCAGACAAAAGCGTTGAGGCTAAGTGCTAACGGAGCAGGATGGTGGCATTTGTTTTGAAGGAAGCAAGGCAGCATCACAACTTGCATTGCAGGGTAGCGTTCCCTAGTGCTCCCATCCTCCCCTGAGTAAAGAGCTGGAAAGCTCAAAACGCTGGTTCTGCTACCTCTTGAAAAGTCAGCTATCTTCTTGCTTGCAGGGTTAGTAGAACCAAGGGGTTTACCAAACAGCTGTTGTCTCTTTTGGGGGCAGCTCTTTTTTTACTCTGTTTTCCACAACCATCAAGTCTTTGCAATGGTAAAAAAAAAGGCCTGCAAATGTGAGTGTAACAGAGGATTAGACTTGTTTAAAACTTCCTAAGAACCTACATTTGCAGGCAAAAGTCCTTTGCCTCTTAATCATCCTTGTGCCTCATTTAAAACTGACAGTTGGCCTCCCTGTTTATGCTTGGCTTCTCCTGACTGTGGAAAATACAAAACACTGAGCTATCTCATTATCCCTCATCAAACTCCTCCTTATTATCCTTGCCTTAATGCCCACAGAAGTTGGGCAACAGCTAGATCTTGCTGATGAGACCCTGTCACGCTAACCAGTACGGTGTCACGGTCTCCTTTTGTTTTCATCTTTTTCTCCCATCCAACAGTGTATGCTTATCTTTGGGTTTGCAGAGTAGTGGCCATTAAGTTTGGTTTTGTTTGGTTTTTTTTTTGGTGCAGCAGATGTAAAAACCTGCAACTTTTCGGTACTGTGTTTTAAAACTCCAGTAGAGTTAGTAGGTACAATGTAAAACAATTAGTTTGTGCAGCTTAGCAGATGTTAGTGGTACCAAAAGAGTTTAAAGCGGTTTTGAGAGTAAGGCAAAGCTTATTCTGCTGCTTCCCAGCTTTTGTCCCAAAAACCTCTCTTCTGTGCCAGCGCATTACCGGTCTCCTGTACTGTTCAGTGCCTCTCATCTGCTGATTGTATGCCTCTAGCTGGCGGATGTTGCTTAAATTTCACTTTGTGGCTTAATGCGGACACTCGGATCAGACAAGTGGAATGGCTGGCCCTTGGCTAGGCTCACTGCCGTTGCTTTGTGCTGAGCGTGCACACGAGTGTACGAATCTCAGCACTTTGTGCGTAACTACATATACATATATATTCATACATGCATGTAATACTTGTCTCCTGCGGTCTGTTTTGCTGCTAAATGGGACAGGTTGGTTGTTCTCCAGGCTGAACACCCATCTGGACTGGGAAGAAACGATGTAAGGAAGAAGAGTTGGAAAAGGAAAATTGACGGGGACAAAGAAACAATAAAGAGCAAGGAGGAGCTACTTCAGCATATTAAAGTGTCGAGAAAGGCATGCTGGAGGGAGATCCACTCAGAAGGAGGGGTGCAGAAAGCAAGCATGGGCAAAACATGACAGTTTTATTTGAAAGTGTATGTGAATGAATTGGCAGACTTGCCCAGCCTTGTTTCGTGAAATTGGACATAATGATCCTTTTGTTGTGTATGAGTCTTGTTCTTGTCAGTGTTGGGATGTAGCACACAATAAGCATCTTCAGCTTTTAGAAAGTTGTTTTCTTCATGGAAACTTGAAGCGAAATTTGGAGGCCTTTAAAATAGGTTTGATAATAAATTGTGTAAGGCAGCGTGAAAAATGTGCCACTGCACTGCTTGCAAGTTGAAGTCTTCCTGACTTAATTCTGGTGGTTTTTTCTGCATATTATCTCTTTCTCAGTCTTTTTTAACCTTCTTTTGGTCTTCTGTGCTTTTGATTCATTCCCCTCCTTATCTGTTAGTTTTTTAATTATACCTTGTAAGTAAGTAAAATGAGAACTAAAATGAATATTTGCTGCTCAGCACTTCCTCATGTAAGAAGCGAAGCAACCCTTCTCAGATGCTGCAAGAAGAGAAGCCAGAGGTTTCTTACCAGAATGTCCCAAAGGTGTTGCTTCTGATTAGAAGATGCATGACTCTCTTTAAAGCTTTCTGCTTTTTCCTAATGAAAGGCTGGGCTGTGAAAAGAGCTGCTTTTCCTTTTGAATGATTCTTCCCAGGGACCTAGCTATTGCATTTTTCAGGGCAGTAGCAATGTGTAAATGATGATCAGTGATGTTGCATTACAGTCTGCAGAACTTCAGACTGGTAAAATATTTGCTACATCTTAAGGAAATGGATTTGTGTTCAGATGCACACCGTTTGAGGCTCCTGTTTGTCACCCATTTAAAACCAGGAACGTTTTTTAGGGCATTTTTTAACAGCAATGAATCTAGCTCTCCAGCTGCATAAAATAAGTACAGCTACTATCCCTAAAATACATAGATGAAGTTTTGGTCATCTCTTTGCTAAAAAACAATAGTGAGGCTTAGTGGGAGACACACACGTGTGCATGGAAATGTTCAAATAGAGATAAAAAACGACTGTGACTGATAAAAGAAGCAGTAGGCTCAGAGAGCATCACGGCGTACAGGAAAGGTGGTGTTTTCTCATTTTACAAGAAGTTTGGCTAACCTAATGGAACAGAAAAGCGGCAGATGTCCTTTTAAGATAATTACTTTACAAAGCCTAGATGTCCTGTGGAACAAGATGGCACGCAATAGCTTTGCAGCGGAGACAGACGCTTACATCATGACAAGAATAGGCAGTTTATTACCACAGAATGGTTGGGGTTGGATGGGACCTCTGGAGATCATCTAGGCCAACGCCCTGCTAAAGCAGGTTTACCTAGAGCAGGTCTCACAGGATCACATCCAGGTGGGTTTTGAATATCTCCAGAGAAGGAGACTCTACAACCTGTCTGGGCAGCCTGTTCCAGTGCTCTGTCACCCTCAAAGTAAAGAAGTTTTCCCTCAGATTCAGATGGAACTTCCTCTGTTTCAGTTTGTGCCCGTTGCCCCTTATCCTGCCCCCTGGCACCACTGAAAAGAGTCTGGCCCCATCCTCCTGACACTTGCCCTTAAGATATTTGTAAGCATTGATAAGATCCCCTCTCAGTCTCCTCCAGGCTAAACAGACCCAGCTCTTTCAGCCTTTCCTCATAAGAGAGGTGCTGCAGTCCCCTAATCATCTTCGTAGCCCTCTGCTGGGCTCTCTCCAGTCGTTCCTTGTCTTTCTGGAACTGGGGAGTCCACAACTGGACACAGGACTCCAGATGTGGCCTCACCAGGCCAGAGGAGAGGGGGAGGATAACCTCCCTCGACCTGCTGGCCACACTCTTCCTAATGCACCCTGGGATACCATTGGCCTTCTTGGCTGCAAGGGCACATTGGTGGCTCATGGTTAACTTGTCCACCAGGACTCCCAGGTCCTTCTCCGCAGAGCTGCTTTCCAGCAGGTCAACCCCTCACCTGTACTGGTGCATGGGGTTGTTCCTCTCTGGGTGCAGGACCCTACACTTGCCTTTGTTGAACTTCATTAGGTTCCTCTCCGCCCAACTCTCTAGCCTGTCCTAGTCTCGCTGAATGGCAGCACAACCTGGTGTATCAGCCATTCCTCCCAGTTTTGTATCGTCAGCAAACTTGCTGAGGGTACCCTCTGTCCTTTCATCCAGGTCATTGATGAAGAAGTTGAACAAGACTGGACCCAGTACTGGGGGAACACCGCTAGCAATTATGGCTGCTTTAAGCTCCACGTGCTGTAAGATGTATGTCCCTCTATCCAAACCACTTAGATAATTGTTGAGTGACTCATGGGGTTTCTTTAATATTCAGCTGAAACTTTCTAACTAGCTTTTTACTGTATATGTTATAAATAAAACAGAATCACAAAAAATAGCTGTCGTATTTTCCTGGATGTCAATAATAACCTTCTTTAAAAAACATTCACCCAAGTCATTATACAGACGTTCATCATCAATATTATGATGATCTCACATTCTCACTTTGTACAAACGGCTGCAGTATACTGGTGTGCAGAAATTGCTTTGTTTTAAAGCTTTTCCTGGGAATCTCATGCTCATAATAAAGCTCATGTAGCCTGAAGTCTTACAAAATTGTTTTTTACATTTGAGCTCTTGTCATTTTAAGACAATCACTTTTAGTCTCCCCCTCCCCCAGCAAAATTCCTTGAACAGAATGCGGTTTTGAGTTTCTTTCATGCAGAAATTCCTCACGATGGCCCTCTGCCAAACACGGCATGTGTGGATGCATCTGAATGGGAGCTGTCTTAATCGATGTACTCGCCCGCTTGCCGCATGGGGGGAAGCAGCACTCGGAAATCATTTGGTTATTTGTCACGTGTCTGCTTGTTCATCCTTTCCACCTGAGCTTTATTCCGCTAAATAAAGGGACAGTGCCATTATTCGTTTACAAATAGATTTAGTGCTTCCTTAATATGTTTAGTGGCTGCACCTGCTATTTATCAATAGTGGCATTTCTGGGGCAGGGTCTGAAGGTATGTTGTTCATGCATCAGCTAACGCTGCTTGACAGCTTTGAGTGTATATATGCAACCTCTAAAATAAGTACACTAATGCATGCAAATATAACTCCTTAAATCTTGAACAAGGTGCCCTTGAATAGTCGCCATGTTTATTCTTTCCCTGTATGCTTTGGCTGATGGTCTGAAACTACTTTTTCTGCCTAGTTTTAATCCTCGTGTCAGGGAAAGCCTGAACTGAATTACATCTAAACCCTCTAGCTCTCAAAACATGCATGATGTGTTAACCTCCCCGATGACTGATTATTTTGCTCAGTTCTTCCGTGGCTGGGTGATAAGATACGCGTAGGTTGTAGTGTGGCACCACCGACCTACCTGTGAGTTTTGCTGCTGGATGCGTTGTGCATGTGACAGGGCAGGCCTCGCTGTAGTTGAGAGGAGATGCTTTTTCAAAAGCTAATTTTGCAATTCATCGAAACCAGTTTGGAGGGGTTTTTTGTTGATTCCCCCCCCCCAACAAGCTGCAATTTGTCATAAATAGTGACCACCCCCATGGTATGCACGGATTTCCTCCCTCCCGATCTCAGATCTTAATAAGAGAAGCTTAAACAATCTGCTCTTTGTATATTTCCGATAAAGAAATACTCTGTTCACAATGAACTTCCTTCTGTGGATGTCAAGTGAATTGCTATGGTCCTGTCATGGGATTGTTGTCAACTGCAATCCTTCTTTTGCCACAGGACTTCCTCTTCTTGCTATGCGGATGCCTTATTTTAGTTAACAGTAGGAGAAAGGGTGAGTCGGAAAGATGAGTCAAAGGATGAGTACAGGAAAGATTTTGTTGATGATGTTGCTTGTTTGGTTCTTTTTTTCTTCTTGCTTTCTGATGCAAGAGGCAACTTAGAAGTTTGCAGCATCTTGTTTCACAGTTGAATAAATGGTCTTTCACTAGTCCATGAAAACAGCTAGCCTGTGTGGAATAGAAAATATAGCTGTGCCAAAAAAACCCTTGTTCTTTTCTGTTTTAAATCTAAAAAGTCATAAGTGCGTGTCTTAAAGGTGTCTTTGCTGCAGAAATCTAAAATTAACATTATCCTAGTCTTTTTTTTAATAATATTAACCTCAGGTGTTACATAGTACAGCAGTCAGAAAGAAGAGACACTTAGTTCTCTAATGCGCCCCATCTTGTTAGAAGCATGCAAATGGTTATAACCTCTAGATTTTAGCTTTCAATAACCCAGTTTCCTGGTTTGTGGTATGCGCAGCACAGGACATCCTCTAGTCACGTCGTATCACGTGCAGAAGAAGAAAATGTGCAGCCCTAATGCCGGCAAGTGGGAGGGGGAGCAAGCAGGAGCACTTAGCTGGGGCTGGCTGTGTTGACTGAGATGAGAGCCCCTGCATCCTCTTCGTTTTCTTTATCTATGGTCATCTTTATTGTGACATAGTTGTTCTTAATTTTTTGCTTGTCAATGTAATATAAAACAGCAGTTGTGTTTTGTTTTTAGGGCATGGTTTCTGCGAGTTGGTTTCATATAGAGCTGGAGACGGTGCTTTGTTGGATTGGTCACTTCCAATCTGCTTGATCAAAATTAAGCATTTTGGGAAATACATTTGTATCTTGGTCTTGCTGTTCATGGCAGATTTTTGAAATTATTTCTGTGGCAGAGAACACCCATGGTAGTCTCATGAGTGTGGAAATGCTGTGCCTCATGCCAGCGTGCAGTTTAAGGCTTGCTGGCTAGAAACAGGGTAACCAGCCTCTGTGGCACTTCCAGACTTGTTTTCCTCTGAAATTTGCTCCCTCAGGGCTTAGGCTCGCCTTTGTGGGCCAGTAAACCTTTCATTAAAGGTACGTTACCAGCTGATTATTACTGTGGCTCCATGTTTTATCACAGCAGTGGCAAGAAAATAACTGCATTAAAAAAAATTCTTGAGTATTATGCTCTACATCCATTGGAAGTATGTGTACCTATGGAAAAAATCCACTTTTTCCATCTTAACACTGAAAACTTGTGGCAGAGGTTCTTTAATGAACAGCAAATTATTAAAACTTTGTTCTCCTGTAGACTGTCATTTAATGATACGTGGTATTTTAATGATGCATTAACTGACCAATTAATGTATGGGAGAACTACTTTTTTTTTTTTTTGGTGCCATAATGGAGCTTAATAACTAGTGAAATGGGTTTTGTTTCTTTGATGCTATTGAGAAGAAAGTTTACCTCGATTTCATTTTCTAGTATATATACATAAATATATGAGGCATACTGTATGAAAATATTTATATTAAGTGTTCTAGTGGCTTTTGGTAATAGTAAACAAAAGCCATGAGACCTCATTGAGTGTTTAGGAAAAATTTCCAATTTCTCTTAAAGCTCCAGGCCTGAGGGAAGGTATGTATGAAGAGACTAACAATTGCTCCAAGTGCATGTGGCAATAATTGCCCAGTGGAAGGAGAAAGAAACCATCAATAAGATTGTCCTTGAGGAACAGTGGTGGTCTGTGAGTCACCTGTCATCAGGTGTGTTGTAGAATTACAGAATGGTTTGAGTTGGACGGGACCTTCGAAGATCACCTAGTCCATCCCCCCTGCTATGGGCAAGGACACCTTCAACTAGATCAGGTTGCTCAAAGCCCTGTCCAACCTGACATTGAACGCTTCCAGTGATGGCGCATCCACAGCTGAGGTGGATGATCAGGAGTGTGGTAAAAGGCGACTGCGGGGAACTGTTTTTCACAGGTGGAGAGTGTACAGACTTGCATTGCTTTCTTTTCAAAAAAGCTTCTCTTCAGATCATTCTTCTTAAATTATTTTCCTCTATTACATAATCTTCTCAGAACGTTACTTCTGAGCTTACCAAAGTCCAGACTGTGTGCTTACCTGTGTTTCATATGCAGAAATAAATACCTTGTGGCAAATACTTTTAATGTTAAAAGGATTTTGACATTAACTCTGGAGCAGAGGCTTTACTCTCAACTATTAGATAGATTTTGTTCCCAGTGTATTTAGCATGATGGTGTTAAATTGAGTGTGCGAGGAGGGGTTTTGATATTGGAAAGTAGACCACTGCCAAGGCAAGTATTGGGACAGTGATACTATGTCGGATGTGTATTGACTTTGGTTCTCCTTGTTCCTTAGAATTGCTACTAAAGAGTCGCTCGACTGATATTTCTTCATTTCTAGGTAGTGTGCTTTATGCAGAAGTCATATGTGTAATTATGGTCAAATAACTCAGGCATTCAAATGCAATTTCAGACATGCTTACCCATGTCCAGAGAGCAATCGTCTTTCACTTTGCTACCCGGCAAGTCCAGCACAACTGTTTGGCTTAATGCATGGGGAGTGGCTTGGCTCCTCCCCAGTTGAGGGCCTTCAAGGTCTCACTTGTGGTTGTATTTCCAGAGGCAGCGTCTTTTCAAAAGCCTGAAATTTCCTTGGTAGCCAACTGTGAGAAATAATTGTGACAAGTGAAGTAATGCCATTCTGGGTGCTGTCCTGCCGGCAAGCTAGTGATGCATAGTCCTTCCCTAGAAGATGTGGCTGTGTAGCAGAGCTGGCGTGGAAGTACTCTGTAGATGCAGGACGTTGCAAGTCAGTAGCTGAGAGGAAGGAAGCCTGTAAAGAATAGGTTTTCTTTGTGTTGGCTCATGGGTAGATCTGTTATACTCAGATTATTTGCTTTAACTGAGAATTTATTTGCTTTTTTAATGCATTTAACTTTGAACAATTTTTTTAGGCTTGCTCTGTGTGTGTGTATTTACAGCTTTCGCTTTGCAACCTTGCTGGCCCAAGTGTTGTTCTTTCCTCCTGGTAAGGTGCCACAGCACTTCTGCAAGCCAGGGAGACCTGGGCTGGTTGGAGAGGTTCATCCACTGAAGCGGTGTTGTGTGTGTGTCTGTAGGGAGAAGCTGGGAGGCCACCTCCTGCCCTCGGCAGCCTTGCAGCACGTGCCAGCCGGAGGAGAGATGCGTAGGGTTTGCTGCAGGGTGAGAGCACCGGCTGGGCACGCAGGTCCAAAGTGGCCGCCTTTCTTAACATGGCAGGGTGCTTTCCTCGCCGGCTCCTAGCGAGGCTGCTTGTCAGCCATCTGCATCAGTAATTTGACCTGACGAGTCTTTTGCTGCTTGCTAGGGAGACTAGTTAAAATCAGAGAGAAAAGCAAACTCTAAAGAGCTTGGCAAAATGATGAATTATGAATGTTGGGTAAAAAATTATCAATGTTGCCTTTTGGACTCTTGAAGCTCTGCCAGGCGTGCTGATGCTTTCAGCTTGGCTGCAATTCTCTGAACTTTATTGTGGATAGAAAACATGTGAGAAGTCTGTGAACGATGAGCTGAAGTTAAATGTAAAAATGTGTGAACTCTGAATTTGTTTCTCTCTTTCTAGCTGTAGGCTAAATCTTTTGATGAGCTTAAATTAAATTCTTTAAGGATGCCCATTGAGTCAGTCCCTCTGTTGGCAAGATACTCTGTGGGTTACTTGGAATTATTGGCAGCCGTCTGAAGCTTTTTTTCTTTTCTCATTAAAATTAATGACAGATCTTCTGTGTGTTAAGACAGCTTTGAAGATTTAGTCAATGTTTCCGGAGGCAAGAGTAGTAGTTGTTTCTAAAGCTGGATGCATAAATGCAGTATATTCAGTACTGCACTCGGATTATGAAACATTTTGGCTTCTTTGGTTTTGCCTTCTTGGCTTCATGTTTCTTTACACTTTTGGCTTATTTTCTTTCATGAAACTTGTAATACGGTTTATAGAGAAGTACAGTGTTCACACCACCAGCTCATTGCAGTTACATTTGGAGAGGGATTTTTAAGCCAGGAGGCTAATCATAGTAACATATTCATGTAGCGGTGGACAAGTGTTCAGCTTTGGGGTCTCTGGAAGGCAGCTGCAGTTCCTTTGCCCTCCCTTCTGCTACCAGCCCAGGTGGGCGGTGGGCCCGATGCCCGTTCACACGTCCGTCTGTATGGCTCGGAGAACAGTGCGCTTGCATACCTCCTCTGGTTTAGGCTGGCTCCGAGTGAGGATGATGCTTTTCCAACGCAGGAGGAGATGGTGTTGAACATGGTAGGAAACTGGAAGGTGTGATAGAAGTCCCTTTTTATTGCCAGTAATCATGGTCAAGTGTCACTGAGGAGACTGGTACTAGATAATAACTAAATCAGTGCTGGAGTGCGTTCTGGTTGACTATAGTCTTTAGTTATCTCAAGTAGAGTATTGTGGCATAATACACGCAAACCACACAAAGAAATGCTGTATTGCACAGAAACTAGAAATCGTTATTTTTCTTTAAGGGATTAAAATTTGATCTTAAAAAATAGAGAGAACATGCGTAATTGCTGAGTGGGTCCATCCAGAGTTTGTGTCTAATCAGATTCTGTAGAACTACAAACTCTCTTGGATAATGTTGCTTGTGATTTAATCGGAAATCGCAACAGAGGATTATATTTGTTGTCATGGTAGCTAGCATTACCTCTTCCATGAACACTGCAGCAACCAAAGAACATGAAGCACACAAATCCACTTACAGTGTGCTGGGAAACACTTCACAAGTTCCCTGTGTTTTGGCAAGCTGTTTTCCTATATGCATCAGACTTATGCACAAAATAGAAGTTTCCATGATTTGGTATGCTGCAACTTTAACATCAGCATCTTGCATGAATCTGAACTCCTGGGGCTGGAGCAGTGGTGTTGGTAAGCACCAGCAGATGTGGCTCTAGGCAGTGTCGGAAAACAAAACTGAGGAGCACGGTGCAAAACCTCTGACAAATTGTAGCTGTGGAAGTGCAGTCTGAATTTTTAACTACAGGTTGATGGAGTTGTGAAAATCTCAGAGGCAGCGGTTTGAGAGCCTCCAGCAAAAGGCTCTGCGTATCACTGCTGGTCCAGCCAGGGGTTTTCAAAGCCAGCACCCTTGTGATGCATTTCCATGTACGACTTCTGCTTTTACGTGGCAGGAGACATGTCACGCTTGGGGGCTGTTCTATATGTGCTTCCTAGAACAGCACAAAGCATCCCCTGCCAAGCAGGCATCAGGAAATAGATTGTATCTGTAAGTATTGAAGGGCTGCAATGTCCAGGCGGCTCTTGGGTTGCTATACTCGCTGGTGCTCTAAAAGTCCGTACGGGAGCTTTGATAGCAAGTATGCGTGGAGATTAGGAAGTTTGACATGAGGGTGTTCCAGGTTTGGCTGCTTTCAGTTAATCTCTGTTAGGGAAACAATATTCTCCAGTGCTGGGACGCAGCACCGCTGTTGTTAGTGGCTTGTTGGATCAAGTGTGGGTCGCACCCTGGGGTGGGGACAGGGGCGAGGAGGCAGAGGTCCTGGGGGCGAGGTCACTGCTGGGCAGGAGGGGAAGAAAAGGTGGCAGCCAAGCTGAATGAAGAAGAGGTGGAACCCCCTGTGCTGTGCCAGGAGCTGGAGCGCGGTAATGGCAGGACTGATGCTGTCTGTAACAACCGTGGGCTTTCCGCCGTGTAAATGAGGCTCTGTCGCGCTGGTCTTAAATAGCCTCAACAAGTGATGGGTGTAAATGGATACCGTGTTTGTAGAATGACTCTTGTTTCGTTTTTGTCAGCAGCAGAGGCTGTAACTCATGGGATGAGAGAGAGGTGTTTGTGGTTAATAGCTTGCATGGGGTTTTAAATTTTTTTTGTCTGAAAAATAATGTGGAGACAAATACAAATTCGGGAATCTTTTTGCGAAATATCCACAATTAGAAATTGAGGGGAAAAAATTTCAGGGCCAATTTAAAGGAATTTCAATTCTTCCTTCAAGATGAAATAGGCACGCCGCCATCTTCGGCAGTATTGTTTGCTGCATTCATAGTTAGCGATGGTTTTTACGCTCCTGTCAAGTTCAGTCTGACATCCCTTTTTTTTTTTTCACTCGGTGCTTAAAATTCTGTGCCGATGTGTTTGTGGGTGAACAAAATCTTACCATTTAATTGTTTATTTTGTTTTTATTATCTACAAGGTGGAATATATGTTAGTAAAATTTGACCATGAGAATAAGAAAGTGCGCTTGGTGCTCTGCGGTGAAGAAGTTCTTCAGACACTGCAAGACAAGGGGGAGAAGGTAAACCCCAAGTGAGTAGCTGTTTCCTCTTTGGTTTGGTTTTTTTTTTTTTTTTCCTCCTGTTACGATACCATACAGAATTTTGTAGACGTGGCTTAACTTTCAAGTCTGCTGTAGGTAAAACTGTAAGCCACAGATACCAACATTTTCAGATAAAGCTGAGGTGCGGGAAGTGAAGGATTTCGAGCACGCTTGCAGGCAGTCCGTGCACCTTTTGTGTTATGACTTGAAAAAAAGGAGGATGTAACAGTGAGCCCGCGGAAGTTGCAGTTTGGGTATTTGTTTCGTCTTGCTTTGGTTTTGTGTCTGTGTGTACACAGTAATCACATACTATACCTCACCTGCCCCATAAAGCATCTGTGTGTGTGCACTCGCCCCTGTATCCCTGGCTGCAGGAGCGAGTGAGGGCTGTATAGGGGAGCCTGTTGTCTGCAGGAGCGCTCTCCCATTTTTGGCAGAATTAGGAAGATAGGTGTAAGGACAGCAGGGCAGTTCTTCCCCATCCTCTCCCATGGAGTTTTCAGGAATAACTGGATCATATCCCTACTTCAACTAGCCAGAGAAGTGTGAATTGCCTGTTAATTGATGGCAGCAGAGAAGGTATTGAGAAGGTATTACTTTTCAGGGGTGACGAGGTGCACTCAAACTTAATTTCCTTTCTTAACCTGATAAATTTATGAAACAGGACCAGGTATTCCCAGGCAGTAGAAAGAAGAAATTGAGCATAACTTTCGCCTTGCCTTGTACTGTGGAAGCAGTTGAATGTTCTGTATTTTCCAGTTTCAGTTAAAACCCCAATAAACAAAACTTGAGACAGATAGGCAAATCCTACTTACAGCACTATGCAGCAACGCTTCCTACTGCCAAACCATGCTTCAGTTTCTTTTCACTGCCTCCCAGCCCTGAGGTGCATTGGCAGGTATATTGTGTTACTCTACCAAATAATCAACTTAAGGAGATTTTTCTTGCAAGTTGCGTTCATTTCAGAAATTGTCACAAATAATCCACCTTTTTTTAAGTTGTAGAGATATTTAAACAAGGCTATTCTTTTATTATAGCCACCCAACACTCTGGCGACCAGAATATGGAAGCTATATGATTGAAGGGACGCCTGGGCAGCCGTATGGGGGAACCATGTCTGAATTCAACACTGTGCAAGATAACATGAGGAAAAGACGGCAAGAGGCTGCTTCTGTGCTCAAAGAAAATGAGGCTGTTTGCACTGTGACATCATTTCCAAGGTGAGATGGTTGCTGAACTGTAATGCTGTGTTCACTATTCTCCTTACATGCTTTTTCTCCTTATTGCACATAGCTAAACTGTGCAATGAAACCGAGCAAAATATGCTTCAGTTAAAGTACTTTGACTTAATGTTCTGGTTGCGTTTCCTAAAATTTTTATTGCAGTGAGACAAATAAGCATATTCTATATTTTTAGGTTACTTCTAATCTGTGATGATTTTGTATTAGGAGAGAATACCTGAATGCTCATAATATAAAGTATTGTAGGTAGAGTAGTCTGCCATCTTGAATTGATATGACAAAGCATATATAAAAGGTTTCTCTTTACCTATTTTGCAACCTTTGATCTTTATAAATAGCAGTTTTGTAAAACATGTCTAACCTGATCTATTCTTTTAACACTACTTTTTCACTAAAGCATGCACAGACTTCTTTTGGTGGCTTGTAGCACACAGTAGAACAGGAATGTGATTATCCTTAGAAAATGAAGACTTAAAACTTCTACAGTACTGTACTTACTGAATCTAGACAGGAGTGCACCTCTCCTGGGTTCATAACACCCTTACAAAGGGTAGATTTCCTCCTTTTTATTGTTGTAAAGAGACTCGAAGAAATTGAATTCAGGATGTACTTCATTACCTAGGAGAAACCGTGCTTTGTGACCTTCCTTTCAAACATAATTCTATGCAGGGATTTATTATGCTCATTCTAACTAGCCTGGTCAGTCAAATGAATGAAGATAGTTATGCTTAAAATAGTAAGAAAATTGCTTTGCAGTAGAAGAGAAGCAGCGGGCTTCGCTGGCTGGTTTCTTGTGTAGTACAGAATGCAATGGCCCTAAATTCTTGCTGAGAGCAGGAAGGGTACAAAATGTGACTTAGCAGTGAAGTTCAGGTACCAAAATGCCTGCGTTATGCCCCGTGAATGCTATTTTAAGAACACACTGTTGACAAAATATGCTTCCTTTTTATGGGAGCCATACTGGATATCTTGAAAGTAATAAGAGCTTATTTAAAGTCCAATGGTATAAGTAGTTCTCAGTGTGTTACAGAATTGGTTGTTGGGGTTTTTTTTGCCCTGCAACCTTACACATAGATTATGTCATTTAATAAATTTTGTATACAAACATTTCAGACCTAGTTGTGCAAGGAATAAAGGGAGAGGAGTTCTTCATCACTTTGTAGATACAGAGGAATACTTCTTACATCACTGTAGGAGCAATATATTGGACTTCAGTGAAAGCCAGTAACTATTAAAATGTAGTTTGTTTATTACTTATGGATCAACCCAAACATGATTTCATCCTTCAGAGGCTGCTTTCCCTAGGCTATTTAGTTTCTTATTTCTGCCTTTTGCTATCTTGCCATTTAAGTCCCTGTTGGTTTGATTGGAGTCTTGCTAATGTATATTTCTGAGGTTTTGTGGGTTTTGGGGTTTTTTTGCTACATTCTCTCTACAATAGCATGTACATATGCTTGTGTGTGTGCAGATGCATGTGTGTATAATAAAAAATACGTGCATCTGAAAAGACAAGAAAACTTCTTAGAGTGCTGACAGAAGAAAGATAAAGAAGTATGCTTATTCAAATTAAAATAGCTCAGTTAAAAATTAACAAACCTGAAAATGCTTAAATATTTAAAAATACTACCTTAGAAGCTAAATGAGTATCCCTAGTTCTTAAATTTATGAGCCCTTGCTACTGGACCAGAAAGCTGTTTTCCTTCTTGAGGCCTGGAGTGATGCAGTTTACAGTGTTGCACTTAGGTAAGTGACTGACTTATGCATTCTCCTGGAGAAGCTGGCTGCTCACGGCTTGGATAAGTGCACTCTGCGCTGGGTTAAAAACTGGCTGGACGGCTGAGCCCAGAGAGTGGTGGTGAATGGAGTCAAACCCAGTTGGAGGCCGGTCACGAGTGGTGTTCCCCAGGGCTCAGTGTTGGGGCTGGTCCTGTTCAATATCTTCATTGATGATCTGGAGGAGGGGATTGAGTGCACCCTCAGTAAGTTTGCAGATGACACCAAGTTGCGTGGAAGTGTCGATCTGCTGGAGGGTAGGAAGGCCCTACAGAGGGACCTGCACAGGCTGGATCGTTGGGCCAGGGTCAACTGTATGAGGTTCAACCAGGCTCAGTGCCGAGTCCTGCACTTGGGTCACAACAACCCCAGGCAACGCTACAGGCTGGGGGAGGAGTGGCTGGAGAGCTGCCTGGCTGAAAAGGACCTGGGGGTGTTGGCTGACAGCCGCCTGAACATGAGCCAGCAGTGTGCTCAGGTGGCCAAGAGGGCCAGTGGCATCCTGGCTCATATCAGGAATAGTGTGGCCAGCAGGACCAGGGAGGTGATAGTGCCCCTGGACTCAGCACTGGTGAGGCCGCACCTCGAGTCCTGTGTTCAGTTTTGGGCCCCTCACTACAAGAAGGACATTGAGGTGCTGGAGCGTGTCCAGAGGAGGGCAACAAAGCTGGTGAAGGGTCTAGAGCACAAGTCTTATGAGGAGCAGCTGAGGGAGCTGGGGTTGTTTAGCCTGGAGAAGAGGAGGCTGAGGGGAGACCTTGTTGCTCTCTACAGCTACCTGAAAGGAGGTTGTAGCGAGGTGGGTGTTGGTCTCTTCTCCCTGGTAACAAGCGATAGGAGGAGAGGAAATGGCCTCAAGTTGCGCCAGGGGAAGTTTAGGTTGGATATTAGGAAAAACTTCTTCACCAAAAGGGTAGTCAGGCACTGGACCAGGCTGCCCAGGGAAGTGGTTGAGTCTCCATCCCTGGAGGTGTTTAAAAGAAGGGTAGACGTGGTGCTTGAGGACATGGTTTAGTGGTGGACTTGGCAGTGCTAGGTTAACAGTTGGACTCGATGATCTTAAGGGTCTTTTCCAACCTTAATGATTCTATGATTCTATGAAGTTGGGTTTAGATGCTGTAGGACAACTGGTATACTTAAACCAGGAAGAAGAAACCAATAGTGAAATACGTGTTGAGCATAAATAATATTTCTAGAAATGTGAGTGTTTCCTGGTATTTTGAGTAGTTTGCTTGTAGTTGTATCAGCTAACCCTTTTTTATACATCCAAATACTAGAGCCTCTCAAGATAGCACAATCTTTGGCTTTTATACTGAGCAGCATGGAGAAATTAATCTTCTGCAACTTTACCTTCAGCTTCTCAAATGCTCCTTTGTCTCAGTTGCACTGAAAACCTACTTATTCTTGTTTCAGACAACTCTTAAGCTTACAATTGAGGTTCCAAAGGGGAGGGTTGTATTCTGATATACTTGCATATCTCTCAGCATTTTACACCTAATAGCTGTAATTTTTCTTTGCTTATTACATTTCTCTCATGGGTTTTTTCAGAGTTCTAAATTACAAACTGCTGTGAGACTTGGGATGTGTGTATCACTTGAAACTACCTCTAATTCTTACAGAGTTGGTTAGGTACATTTTTTTTAACGGGGGAGATTGTTGGGAGCAGAGCTGGATAAATTACTTCAGCAGTCAATGTTAACCTGTACCCCTAGAGAAACTCTTAAAGGCACAGAACGCAGCTGCATGTCAGTGTTAATGACAGGTGCTAAGGCACTAAAATGTGCCTGTACTCTGCATAATACTGTGAAGTTTCCTGCTTCAGCCACTGAAAAGGTCTATGTTTACTGTCTAATGGTAGAGTAGTGGGGGATTTGTTGTTTTTGTTTTTAAAAAAAAGGGGTCTGTTTTAACCACCACAGAAGCTGGTTGTTGGCAAGCGCTGACCTTTTAACAGCAACTGTTTTAAGGCGTCTTTCTGGCAATTCCACGTGCATAGGTAGCAGTCTTGAAAAGCGCTTCAGAAATACTCGTGGTAGATGCAAGTTTCAGAAAAATCTCTTTTTATTCCTTTGTCTACTAGAATCCTAATCTCCGATCATCTGACCATTTCAAAATGACAGTCTGTTTTCATTACAGCTTGGATCTCATTGTTGTGTTACATAGGTTAGGGTGTCCTGGGTTTACACTGCCGGAATATAAGCCAACGCCAGTAGAAGGAGGAGCTTCAAAATCCCTCTTTTTTCCAGATGAAGCCATCAATAAACATCCTAGATTTAGGTAAGAGCATTTGGGGAGTGTGAATGAGAAGCTGAATATTTTTCTGTGCCTAAATATCATAGGCATGCCTGCAACTTCTTTACATTACTGGAATAGAGAGAGCTACGTGGCTAGCTGCTGGAGATATCACAGAGATGGTTGTGATGACATGTATTTTCTGTCAATGTGACTTAAAGTAAACTGTTAAGTAACTATGTAGTAGTTCACGCCATTACGAGGGAAGAGGTGTTGATTATGCTACTGCAAAATTGTTTCCAGTTTGAAATCCCACGGCTAACCGCTTCCGTCACAGTGAATCCAGCTCTCGCTCAGGTGTGTCACAGCAACATCTCAGTGTACTCAGTAACTTGCCCTAGTTACTCTGAAATGGAGCATGGTGTCAAACTACTTGTATAGTCTGAGAATGGTTTTTATCGTAAGGTGAGACTTCAGAGAATGAAAATCATTCTATTTAAAAAATAAGCATACCTTTTCACTTGTCCTTGTATTCTTTAGGTCAGTAGCCTCTTACTTCTGCCTATTCCATCAGCATAGTACTGTTAAGTCCGACAAAATAAGACTGACTTTACTGAAGAAAAATTCAGTGTTGTATCTGTTACAGACTATCTTAAACTAGGAAAAGAAGTGTCCTGAGGGGAAATGCTCGGAAGAAATATAGAAGGTTGACATTCTGAAACCCTGAGAATTGCTGAGAGACTAACTGCATTTGCATAAAGAGAAACTTTCAGATATTTCAGCAAACTTTTTTTTTGTTGTAGTACGCTGACCAGAAACATTCGGCACCGAAGAGGAGAGAAGGTTGTGATAAATGTACCAAGTGAGTAAATTCAATCTTATCTTTTTGCTTTTTCAAAATAATTGTTCAATCTAATGCTCTGGGTTACTGAGTACCTCCATTTTCCACACAGTATTTAAAGATAAGAACACGCCATCACCATTTATCGAAACGTTTCCTAATGATGATGGAGAAGCAGCAAAGGCGGCTAAGCCAGACTATATATACATGGATGCTATGGGTTTTGGAATGGGAAACTGTTGCCTTCAGGTAAAATACATCTACTTTCAGGATGTTACTGAATGTTGTCTTCCCTAAACGCTTACCTTTTTAAGACTTGCCTTATGTCTAATTTCTCTCGCTTAATTCAACTGATGCATTTTCAGAGTGGCAATAGGGGGAAGAAAACAAGAAATTTAATCTTATACCTGGTAATCTACTCTTAAAATCCAGGTTTGTTTGCTTCCATCATGTTTATTTTCTTCTAATATTCAAACGTAATTGAATGCCTTGCTGAAAGGGTTTCTTGAACTGGTCAAACCCCATTCAATCAAGCACCTGCTCCTGGAAGTCCAGCACTTTTCAAGTGTGAAAGATCATCTTCCACTGTGGTCTTCTTTCAGGCATGGCCAAGGGACACTGTGGGAATGGAAACTGAGCTGTCTTGTAGGAATGTGTGGGGTTTTTTGGTTATTCATTTTGGGTTTTTTCCCCTCTTCCCCATTCTTAGAACAGCAAAAGCAGGGAGTGACAAAAAGTCATTGGAATATCTTTAAAAATAAGTAGCTTTCTCCTTCTGTGTAATTTTATTTTATTTACAAACAGCATGAACTCCTGTATAAAATTTCTCATTCTTAAATATTTTTAGCTATCTGCTAAGGTGTTGTCTTCTCACTGCTTGTACCGTGAACCTACCAGATCCACATGGGTAGCTGTCTTCTGTTACTGTGTGCTGGGAGACATTCTTGGTTCTGTTTCCTCCTATTAATGCATGCCCACTTTTTATTGTTTTCATTCATTTGCCCGAGTTACTACTGTTTTACAATATCCTCCGTTTAAATCCAGGTGCTGTGTCTTGGGAGTGCTTTAATCCTTTCAATATTTGTTTGTTTTAAATGTTTCTCTGTCATAGTAACCTGATGCTAGGGGCTGATGCCTTAGGTAGTAGTGATGTATTTGACTGTTGATAAAATCTGCCTGTTGCCACCACTGTCTTGGAAGTAGAGCTAGGACGAGGCTAGTGTTAAGTCTGTAGGGGATTAAAGAAAATTCTCCTAGCTCTTCTTGTTTCACAGCAGTGGCAGAAATAACTCTATTCAAAGCACATCCCTTTGAGATTGAGAAACTACAAAAGCTGAATAAATAAAATGTTCTTAGCAGCAGCCAAGTATGATTTCTTGTCACTAAGGGTAAGCTAGGGAGAATCGGATGTAGTAGTAAAGTGTACATAATGCTGCGTGGTTTTACAAGGTGTTGAGTTTCATATGGTCTATTTTGTACCATCTCTTTCTTATTTAAAACCAATAAAAGAAATACAGCCTTACCATTCAGTCATCGTATGAACTTGGTTAAAAATATATTAAATTCCCTTTTAAGGAATACCACTTTAGTATTCCCTATTCTTTTAATCAGTGGTCAAATTCAAATTTGGTAGCCTTGTTATCATCAAAGGGAGGATGAAAACAAGGCTGGCAGGTACTATAAGCACCTGCTTGTGTATCAGCTGATAATTCTTGATAACCAACTAGAAGAAAACATGTATTCATCACCTATTTTCTGTAAGGTAGTTTGCAGTATGCATACTTCCTTTTGTTTTTTTCTCATTATGCGCCAAGCTACAACTCAGTTTGATATATTTCCAAGGTTAAAAATAATGTCCTGACGAGCTCAGCTGGGACATCCCGCAGCGACGGTGGGGTGAGAAGCGCTGCCCCTGCAAATGGCAAGGCAAACTGTTGCGCTCCTGTCCCTTTTGAGGCTTCACATCCCCATGCCTGCTCAGCCTTGTGCTCGTGGCTGCTGCTTTCCACAGTCCTTGCTGTGCCTGCAGCCCTCCTCTGGAGAAGACTGCCGTGCCCTTTCCTCTGTAATGGCATGTTTGGCTAGAAACCGGGTCGAATCCCAGATCTAATGTGATTTGGAATAAACATAAAAGGGAAGGAGAGGCGGATATCACTGTGTCAGGGGAAAGAGTGTAGGTGTCCTGTCCCCTCCCTGCCCCAAGGCAGGCTCCCTAGTGCTGGAAGTCAAAAATTAATGATTAGAAATCATACTTAGCTGCTTCTTTGCAAGAGAATTAAATATTCTTGTCTTTTCAAAGTGTGTTGTGTTGTGTTTTGTTTTTTTTCTAATAGCCACTTGAAGGATAGACACAGAAGAAAAATTTTCTCTACTGAACACCCTTTTTCTAACTTGTGGTGCTTTAATGAATGTTGGCTGCAGATATAAAAAGACAAACAAAACAAACGCAAACAAATCCTGTATTCCTCCTACACCCCTCTCCCCCCAGAAAATCTACCACTGAGCCTACCAGTGAACTCGGGAGCTTGTTTTTTTTTTTTTTTTGCTTGGTTGGGTTTTCTAAGGCTTACTTATGGTTGGACTGGGCTTCAGTGGCAGACTGAGAAGAACCTGTGTGTTTTGTGGGACTCTCTAATTGTAATCTATGGAAGAGCAAAATCTGTGTTCAGCTGGCATTCTTCAGGGCAACAAGCAGCAATGGTAATTTAGAGCCTGTTGTACAATGTTATGATAGTGGTACAAGGGTACGCTCCCACCTAAGTTATCCTCTAATCTATGAATATGTAAACTGTGAAGAAGGAGAGAAAAGCCTTTAATCTGTTTAGCGTCTTTTAACAGTTTTGAGGTGATTGATTCCCCTCTGCGTTTTTAAAATGCATAAAGTGTCAATTCGGGAGGTCTAGAGGGTAAGGTCTGCTACTAGAAATGCGTCTCGTGTTTGATGCTGCTGTAAGCAAATTTCACCAAAAGTTGCAAAGAAGTTATATTTTCCAGTGGCCTATGTGTGGTAGGGCTTCCACGTCATTAATGGCTTCTGCAGATAACATTTCTTTTCCATCTTTTGCTGTGTCCTGACCTCTAACACAGGCAAAGCTGGACTTTTTTTTTTTTTTTTTAATAAAAGTTACAGTAGACAGGAAGGTATTTATTTTTCCAGGATCAAACAAAGGTGGCTTGAAATGTTCTTTAAAATAGGATTAGCTGTCACATAAAAGAAATGTTACATTAGCTGTCACATAAAACAAATGTTACATCTACAATAGTTTGACTGTTGTTTTAAGTAAGTAGGTTCCTGGCTTATTTCCTGAAGGTGTATTACTGGCCCATGTGCATTGTAGATGTTAACTCAGTTTTCTTTGGTTCTGGCAAGTGTTTGTATATTAAGCCTCACAGCTGAAGTGTTGTGGTCTGAAATCTTTTAATGAACATGGAAATGGTGTCGCGAGAAGCTTGTGATAGAAATGCTGCTGATAGATGGGGCAAAAGTTTGTCCAAGAATTGGGGGGGAACAAACCCACACACACAAAAAAAAAAAAACAAAACCAAAAAAAACAACAACAACAAAAACCAAACAAACAACCAAAAAAACCCCTTAAAATTCTTGGTATTACATCATTGATTCTAAATGTAGGAAGACTCTGCTTGCGCTAGGATTATAGAAATTGTGATAGCAATTGTACTTCTTCCAACAGGTAACATTCCAGGCTTGCAGCATTTCTGAAGCAAGGTATCTCTATGATCAGCTAGCCACGATCTGTCCCATTGTGGTAAGTAATGGACTTCTATCACATCAGCTCTGTGCAAAAGCCACTACATGTACAAAAATAAAATCTCAATTAAAAAATAACTTGAATGCTACTCACAAATTTGGTACTCTGGGAGAAGTGTCAGTCTCTTGCTAGGTTGTCACATGAGCGGTGTGATTTATTTAATGTTCAAAGTACACCACAAAACAGACGATGTCTGTTTCTTCTCCCGTGCCCTCCTTCCCACATGCACGAGACTCATGTTGAATAGTTCTAGAAATACATTTGGGGTAGTTTTTCACGAAAACAAGACAAGCTCACTCCTTAAAACAGTTTATAATTTTTCAACTTTGGTCTGGTGTTACAGAGGGTTTCAGCTTAAGTTGTCTAAATCTGTCCCTTTTGTAAGCATGTGGTCATAAACAGGTGTTTATAACAGCTGTTATAAAAATAAACTATTGGTCTGGTCTAGGTGGTGAGCAGATCCTGCTCCGAGTGAGGTATGTTCCAGCTGTGCTGCTGAGGTGCTTGGTCAAACAAATATAAACAAAATAAAACAATTGCCAGGTGAACTTTTGGAGTTTGGAAGTGCATGAGCAGAATACTTGCTGATTTGTCACGAAGTTGCTTCTGCCTGTATCATCTTTGTGTTCCTTAAATGCTGATCTGTAGAGGTAATAAATTTGGAGAGCGTCAGATCCCACTTCAATAACGCTAACCCTTTATCTAGGCATTTTCTGGAGATAGCAGTTGAGAGATTTGTGGGCTTTGGCTGTACGTTAAAGTGAAGTATATACTTCAGTTACTTCTGGACCAGCAAGTTTCCCTTTCCAGCGGGGTTGTATTTTGCTTTTGGTTCCTTGGCTTGTCTGTTGTTTTCATATCAGGCTGTTTTATTTTAGATGGCGTTGAGTGCTGCATCTCCATTTTACAGAGGCTACGTGTCTGATATTGACTGTCGCTGGGGAGTAATCTCTGCATCTGTAGATGATCGAACGCGAGAAGAGAGGGGGCTAGAGGTAAGTAACGTTAGATAGTAGATGTCTGGTTTTTTTCAGGCAAAAAAGTCAAATCTCCTTTAGTATCAAATTCTGCTTGTGCTCATCAGAATCCCTAACGAAGGAACATGGCAGTCTTTGTGGTAAATATAGGAGAGATGGTGTAAACATTCTCCTTGGTTGTACAGTTTACGTTAGCAAATACATATTTTTAGTTAGGTATGGAATCCCAGTAGAACTCCACTCATTCCTCCGCAGCTTGCTGAAAAGGTCCTCCTGTGATGAAACTTTCTGGTCTTCTGCTTGAGCCCAAAAAGCAAAAATTGCTTTGGATTAAATAGCAGGTGCTGCTGAGTAATCCAGTAGTATAAACTACAACTATTTGAAAAGAGCCAGTTGTCAGATCTTGAACTTAAGGAGTTTCTCTAAGCAGGAATTGGTATTCAAGGCACTTACAAAACTATAGAAAATAAATAATTTCAAAAAAATCTGCTTGCAATATTTCTTGAACTACCCATTTTAAGAGCACCTCTAACAATGTGCGCATAGAGAAACTGTATTGGTATGTGTGGCAATAGGTATAATAATGCTTTCCAGGTACTTGGGGTAATGGTATGTTACATCAGGAAAATGTTTCCACTTTTAGTGAATTCTAGTCAATGTGTGATGACTGTTTTTTCACTGATACATACATCTGCAACAAAATAGACATAATTCGAGGATCGCTTTCTATTAAGCCTATTTAAGACTCGTGCTTTGAATAGTTTTAATTGAGGCTGTAGGGCTTTTTAAACAGGATAATAATTCTCACATAAGTGTCATTAGTGAGCAAAACTTAGGTAACATTGTTAACAAGCTGTTAAAATATTGTATTCTTAAATTATATAGCCACTGAAGAACAACCATTATAGAATCAGTAAATCCAGATATGATTCCATAGACAGTTATCTATCTGAATGTGGTGAGAAATACAATGACATTGATTTGACAATAGACAAAGATATCTACGAGCACCTAATAAAGGAAGGTAAGTGTTTGCTTCATTATGAGCAGGTTAAGAATTATGCTTGCAGTGTGTGGGGATATTTTACGTTTTCATTCTTGTTTGTTTCAATCATTGTGCATCCCTCAGAGTGACTCCTACTCAGGAAGTATCTGTGTAGCGTGGTCTTGAGAGTTTTTTGAGAAGTATTTGTTTGTAACGGAAACTGTCCCTAATTCCAGCTTGAGAAGCTCAGCGTTTGACGCATTAATGTTTTATCTTTGTGGAGAGAGCAGAACTGCTTTAGGAAACATGGCACAGAGATGCATCAGAAAACAGGAAGAATGGCAGCCACACCAATATTCAGCTGCCATTTCCAAACAAGAACCTGTTCTTTTTTTTTTTTTTTTCCTTCCCCTTCTCTTTAATCATTTCCTTCCTTCCCAAAGTCATCATTTAAACTTTAACAGGATGTGGTGGGTTGAGGTGGCATTGCAGAGTTGGATGTTTTCAGTCTTGTAAAGCAAGTAATTTCCTAGAGCCTGCTTTGCTATGTGTGAATTGTTTGTTTGAATTTTCATTTTGTAGGTATTGACCACCTTTTGGCACAGCATATTGCACACTTGTTCATTCGAGACCCATTGACTTTGTTTGAGGAGAAAATACATCTAGATGATGCAAATGAATCCGACCATTTTGAGGTTGTGTCTGATTTAGAGGAATTTAATAAATATATACATAAAAATGCTTATTCTTTATAGTACTGCTTAATTGGAGGATGGCTACATTAGCTGAGAATTTTTTTCCCTGTATTTTTCAATTCAACTAGTTCTTTAGCATATGACTTTGCAGTTATAAGTACATTTATTTATTTGTTTTATCTTCTATTTGGGAGAAGGTGGTGGCTTATAGCTTAAACCCAATAAAATACAAAGAGCCCAAACTATAGCTATGTATATAAGTGTTATGGGGAACTGTCTATTTTTATGGCTTCCTAAAAACTGTTTTGCATGACATTTACATATAAATGTCTCTCTTACACAGCTTTATGAAATAATAGCTATGGTAATATTAGGTGGTTTTAGTTTCGGATGCATCAGCCCCTCATAAAAACAAACACGTCAGCTAAATCTCAGCCCCCTAGTATCTTATACGTAATCTTCAAACAAAATAGCATAAGAAAGTGTAATAATGTGTTTGCTCCTAGGATGGGTAGTTATACTGTGGTTTTTAGGAAGTCATGCCACTTAGTTTGGAAGCACTTCTGTAACTTGATGGGCTGTTCCAGGGAAAACATTAGGACTCTAGTTATCTGCTTATTTTTCTTTGATTGTATTATAGAATGACATATATCTTGATTGTGACAGATTATTTAATGTGCTTTGCAGAATATTCAGTCTACAAACTGGCAGACAATGAGGTTTAAGCCACCTCCTCCAAATTCAGATATTGGATGGAGAGTGGAATTCAGACCTATGGAGGTAAGGAAGGCGTCAGTATGCACAAAAGCACGTTTCTTTTTAAGTGGAAAAGTACCAGGCATTCTGCCATCCAGTATCAAACCCGTATTACTTACGCTGTGTTTTTTCCCCTCTGAATTGGTAGACGCAAGTGAAGTGGACAGCAGTGTTTAATCAGACATGGACTGTGGGAATGTAACTGACAGGAGAATCCACTGCAGCACAGCAAAGCATGCTAATGGATTTGGGGTGATGGGGAAAGGAATTAGGCTTGTATGAAAGCAACAGTAAACAAAGCCCCATTTAGCTTCTAGGGACGGTATTTCTCCAGTACTTTTCCTGGTGCTGAACAATTCCACTGTCATTGTTTTGTTTTTCACAAGTGCTTTTATTTTATAGCTGTCTATTTCTGAGCTCTCTGAATTTAATCCCTTTAAAGTGGAAATTTAAAAGCTATTATACATTTGTAATTACACAGAGAGCCTGAAGGCGCAGGTTATTAGATAGTCTTTTGAAACGCAAGTGTGTTTTGGCATTGGATTAAAGGGTTGAATTTGAAGTGTGTGCATGCATTGTGCATTTGAAGTCACTGCTGATGATTCCAGCTCGTGCATCACCGTTTCTGCTAGTAGAGCGTGTGCGAATACAAGTACCAACATGAACATTCGAGTCAAACTGTTTTAAACTCTCACAGATATTTATCTACTTCCATGAGTGTGTTCCCACTAAAGTAATTGAATCTCTAATCCTTTCATGTCTAGGTCCAGTTAACAGACTTTGAGAACTCTGCATATGTTGTGTTTGTCGTATTGCTAACCAGAGTGATTCTGTCATATAAACTGGATTTTCTCATTCCTTTGTCCAAGGTAGGTGTGAAAGATCCGATCTGTTAGAGCTAAATGCAACATATTTGCATCAAGCCCGATTTTTATCCTCTGCAAGCTAGGAACTAATATTTGTGCACTTATGGAACAGTCATTTATATCTTTCAGTCAGTTCTCATCTATACCAATACTTGAATCAATTTCAACTCTACAGTATTAAACAAATATTTTACTGCTGTCTCATGGAATTAAGTTTATAGACAAACACTGTGGGAATTTCTGTAGTGCCTAACAGTGTCTGACTACTGCAGAAATGTTGATCAATACCATTGTCACAAGACTGTTTTCAGACTGGGAAAGGGCATGTTTCCACCATTTTACATGTGGGGAAAATAACCTGTGGAGGTCAAAATAAAAACTTCAGATATTTATTTTAAATGGCTGGTGCCTGTGTCTCATTGCCTCTCTCTGCCTATTCTCTATTTTGTTTGTATCTGGTGGAGAGGGGAAGGAGGAGTTCAGCATGCTTAGTGCTACACAGTATTTGAATGAAAACAAATACTGCTGATTCTGGTCACAACTGTGACTTGTTTTTAGACAGACCAGCCATGGAAAATGTGCTTTTTCCTTAATCTTGTCCTCACAATTGTTGAACTGTTTTGGGTGAAACTGTCCTTGCAGTACTTCTTTCTGAGGCACCTGACCAGAAAATGTCTTTAAATGGATAGTCCTGCAATGTTATAGGTAACTTTAAAAAAGGTCTTGTAGTGCAGAAGGCTTTTGACAGACTGTATGCTAGAAAAGACTGCCAGCATGGGTTACAGCATAGCATTAGTATCCTGTGGCTTTTCTTAGTGTTTTTAATTAAAATGGAGAAAAATACTCAAGTTGTAAATTAATAGTAATCATACCATACAGTTGGTATGATTTCTAAAAGGAGAAATTCTCTTCCTGATGTCAAGGAGTTCAGACTTCATAAATAATGTGGCAATTTAGCACTTACAGTGCATAATTACATTGTTATTTGGAATGTCTCAAAAGTGCAAAATTTTTAGCTGATGAATACCAGTTAAGACTGAAAAAGAGATCAGGTGTTAAAAGAACCTGAACAAAGTTGGGGGCTGAGGGGGCATAAAATTCTTCGACGTTGCTAAGCAATTTGGCAGGTAATGAACACAGAATTGCACAACCATTGGTAAGCCTGCCTCTTTCAAGTAAAATAATATGGGTTTATGGGGCTAATCTCACACTAATCTTTGCTGTCTGATTGAGTGCGGTTGTACGCCCGTCAGCTACGACTGGAGTTCTTTCAAACTTTCAAAACAGCCTGTTGTGTAAATAGGTTTCATAATATAAAATGAATGAAAACAGACGTTTGAAAACAAAGCTTTGAAAGGTAAGAAGTAAGCGAAGATTTTGCATTGCCCTTAATTAAAGGTCAAACAAAGAATTCAGCAAAGCATATCCCTTCTTTGGAAGACAATACAGTAAAACTAATGTCCGAAAGCTGTGTGATTTTAATTCCCTGAGAACGTAGCGGCCAAAGAACTTGGACAAAAATCTTCCATCCAGAAAGACAGAGCAATGCTTATGTCATTTACAGAGCGTGTGAGCAGTGCTTTGTAGTTTGTAGACTTTTTGAGAAGCCTGCAATTTAGAACTTCTTTACTAGCAGTCTGAGTTTATCTAACTGTCTAACAGATGTTTGGGTATGGAATAGATATGATTCCCATACAAAGTTACAGGAATTCTGTTTCTGGAAGTTTGTTTAATACAGTAATAACTGTTCTAAAGACTTCAATGATTTTATTAATAAAAGCAGCAAACTATGGCTAGGGAAAGGGCAATTTTCTTCTTCTGTACTCATTTAAATTGCATCTAAATGTGCAAGAAGTCTGCCAGATGGAATGCAACCTGTTAATCACAGCTGTTGATGTGTTTTCTTCCAAACTTAAAAGATTAGCGTAGCATGTTCTAACATAATACCGTTACCTTTTCTGCTGGAGACCTAATTTCATAGAACGTCATCTCTTTGTGGTTATGCTTGGGATCCCTGAAGAACGAGATAAACCTTATTTCCACAGCTTGGCCTTGTGTGATGAAATAATAAGAAACATAGTAGATGTTTCAACTAATGAGACCAAAACGTGAGGGTTTGGGAGAATCCTAATTTTCTAAAATGTCACAAATCTCTGAAATACTTCTTTTGCCAGGTGGATGAAAACATGAAGGTGGCCCAGAAAAGAGACGCTGTCCGGCAGGGAATGTTTTACTTCAGAAAAGATATTTGCAAAGGTATCACAACAAGCAATCTGATTAACGCTGTTGTGGATGCTTAGTGCATTTCTTGCCTTCTAACCGTTTCTTCCTTCCCTTTGTCATCCATGAAGGTGGAAACGCCGTTGTGGATGGATGTGGCTCTGCACAGAACGGGACAGGCACCGACGCAGAAGAGTACACCTTAATGAGCATTGATACAATTATCAATGGGAAGGTCATAGCCTGTTCTACCTGGAACACACAACTTTCCCCTCCATTCTGCCCTCCCAGAAACCAGATCGAGCGTGTTTTATGCTGACTCTGTTCTCTTACACAGGAAGGAGTCTTTCCTGGGTTGATCCCAATTTTGAATTCCTATCTTGAAAACATGGAAGTGGATGTGGACACAAGGTGCACCATCCTAAACTACCTGAAGCTAATAAAAAAGAGAGCATCTGGTATGTTTGACACTTTTGGACGTTGATGTTCCTGGCATTTTTCTACTTGGGCTGTTCTCGAGTTTTCGGTTGGGTAAAACTAGTGGCAGCTGTGGCTGTCTGGTTAAGTGTTGAATCATAGGAGCAAAGGACTGGAGTGTGTTCTCTGGCTTAAATCTGGTCCTGTCTAATTCTGATTAGAAATGTTTCGTGATCCATTTTAGAATTTAAATTAGGAGTAACTGGTACAGTTACGATTACAGCTTAGAGGGCAGTGTATCTCCAATCCAAGATTTCTCTTTTCAGCACCACTTACTGTTGCTTTTGCCAGTGTATTGTCCACTTTGTAGTGGTTTGCATATATACTAATCCCCTTTGCCTGTCACTTGAGTGTTGAGAGTATGTGAGGCTGGGTCTGATAGCTTGGTGTTACTGGTGTGATTCCAAAGCATGCTGCTCCAAAGCATTCATAAGTCTAAATTCTGGTATGCTAGAGCATGGGACCTAGTCTTTAGCTCCCTGACAAAAAAGCCCTTCTGTAAGTAGCAGAACTCCTTCAAGGCAGAGCAAACCAGGCTCTTCCCCTGTCTTCCCAATGCTGCGGTGTTTTTGAAGACAGGCAGTATAATGACTCTCTATGCTCCTTTTCAAAATGCAGCAGTATAATGTGTAAAAGATGCAGGCTAAACTTTAATTCAGAACTGGGCGCGTAGCACTGTCTGCAGCAGCTTTATACCTTCCTATGTGCAAATCCCTTGTATGCGTGCCTTGCTGTAAATTTAGCTAGACAGTTAATTTTCATCTCATAAGTAAAGACATCTTTTTTTTTTTCCTCCCCAATTTTAGACTGAAGTGTTGCATTCCTTTTTAATTCTTTAAAATTGCTGTAGAAGGTTCTAGGTAAAGACCGTTTTAAAGCTGAGGTGGAAATCAGGACTTTCAGTTTAGCAGCAATTCATTTTAGCAGTACTTCAGAATGGTAACAGGTTTTAATTAATTACAGCTTTCACTGTAAATGTTCTTTCCTAAGGCTGCTTGTTTGTAGGAGGCTTCTGTCCCTCAGGTAACGTAGACAGGGATTTGATACTTGGCTTAACTGAGGGAGAGAAGAGAAACTGGCAGGAAAAAAAGGTCTAAGGCACATCAGCCCTCAAAATAGCAATGCTTTCAAAATATTCCATTGTTTGTTGTTGGGTTTTTTCCCTTCAGGAAAATGCTGTTGAAAAAACAAGGAGTGCCTAAGTCTTATAGAGGTTTTTTCCCAAGAGCTAATGACCTGGGCCCGACACCCTGCAGCAGGTGTTCCCCTTCCAAACAACAATTTTGCTACCTGGTGCGAAGTTGCAGGCATTGCAAAAGTGAACTCATGTATTTACACAGACCTAAAAGGTGTGAGAGTGAGGTAGATAGAGTCTCAGCTTTATATCTTAACTCTGATAAACTGAAAGTATTTTTAAATTATGCTTCTTAAGAACCAGAATTCACAGAATAAAAAGCATTAGGCATTGTATTACTGTGCCATGATGTTACTCAATTGTGAGGTTTGGATTATTCCAGCTTACTCTCAATCTTAAAGCAAATGTTCCTGAACGGCAGCCTGTCCAGCATGAGACATGTCTACAAAGAGTGGCCATTTCTCACATTTCTCTCCTCAAATGGTGAACACAGAGCACTCGTGAGAGTTAAACACTGGCACCTTAGCTGCTGTGGCTTTAACCTTGCCCTGACATAGTTCATCTGTGCTTCGGTCGTATCTTCTCTTGCAGCACAGCTGGGTCTTGCCCTCCTGGTCTCTGTCTAGCTGGTGCGTGACTGCCACCACTCAGTGAGACTACAGATTTGCTAGGCAAAATTTGGTGGTGGTATATATTCACCAAATATTAATGAAAGCAGTATTACGATAGCCGCATCAAGTGATCCTTGTCCTGGCGTGCTCTCCCGGTTCCTGGCTGTCCACAGTGTAGGCGGTTTCTCAGCCGAAGGTGGTGCAGTAATCATGGTGCTTGATAACTGTTCACAAACATGATTTCCATGATTGTTCCCTTACCCTTCTTGAAGCAGTTACACTTTTGGTCCCCATAAAGTCACACAATAAGAAATGCCACAGTTTTATTATATGGTCTTTGAAAAATGTAGTTGCTGTAGTTTTGCATGTTTAAATGCTCTTCCCAGTCACTTCATGCTATGCCTTCTAGTTCCTGCGTTGTAGGATAATGTTTCTCTACTCACTTCCTATCGACATTCATAATTTTGCAAACTTCTCAAGTGTATTGTTGCTTCCGAACTTGCGATTCCCTTTGTCTTGTCTCTCCCCGCTTGGAAGTTTTCTCACACCTTTTGTGGTGCCTTTTCCCGATACTGCTGTGTTCTCCGAGAGCTGCACGCAGTGTTCACGATGAAGGTGCTGCAGATTTACACCGGTACAAAGGATGGGGAGTGACTGGGCTGCCTGACCACTAGGTGTCTGTGCTGGTGTGAGCAGGACTGCTCTCCTGTCTCCTCCTGCACTGACGGCCTGCAGCAGCTTCTAGTCCAAAAGTGCATCCCTTTTTATGCTCCGCTCCGCTCATTTCCCAGCCCACCAATTTTCTTGCAGGCCCCCTGCTTCTCGTTGGTTTGAGAAGGTTTTCGTGTGAGTTTTTAGTGCCTTCAACAAATAATGCTTCTTGGGTACTTTTTTCCTGCCCTATTTTCATGCAGAAGCATAAACTCTGGCCTCATTTCTTTAAAACATGACTTCTCATTTTTGAGGGACATTTTTATTTCTAATAACCTTTTTTATTCTGCTTTTTCTTTCCTGTACTTCCGCAATTTTTCTGATTTGTGTTGATGTACCTCTGTTCAAAACCACTGATAGGATATCTTTAAACAGTCTTGGATGCTTTTTACTTTTTTTGTGTGTGTTCCTCCTTGTTTTCCCTAACTTGATTCTTCTTGCTTTTTATAATATTCTTAAACCAAGATTTCTGTAGTGGAAGCCCTTGACTCTTTCCACTCTTACAAGGAAGCTGAGGTTCCAGTAGCTAGCAATGGAAGTTTTGTGAGGCTCTTTGAGCATCCCATCAGCCTACCTTAATGTCTTCCTGTCAGAGTTGCCTTACACTTGTACTAGTTAAGGTTTGCTTGCATATGCTACGTTCAGGAGCAAGATTCAGTAGCCTAAACACTGGTGTCCAGCTGGTCTCCAGCTGCTGCTTTATAGGGATGCAGGTCTCCTGCAGGAGGTGTGTGCCATTTGATGACCCTGTATAGAAGTGTCGGGGACCCTTAGGCACCTGCTGGCTGCCCCGTGGCCTGCGTAGTAAAGCAGAGGCAGTGTGTGTAAACCAGGAGTTGGTATAATTGGGAACCTGCCTGGTTTTTGCTAGGGGAGCTGCCAGAGGGAGAAAGAATAGTAAGTCAAGGTAGACAGCAAGAGGTGGATGGATCAACTACAAAATTATTTTATATGTATGTAGTTGTTGTAGAGGTGTCTGTTGGTTCATCTCAGACAGATTGTCTGTTAAATGTCTCTTACTATACAGTCTGTTGGTAACAGCTGGTCCAGTAGCTGCTTCTCTCTGCACTGTCTCATTATAACATCTGAAAGTCTAAAGATCATAACAGATGAGTGGGTTTTAGACTATCAGCGATATGTCAGCTTAATTATGCCTACAGTTTAGCCATATTTAAAAAAAATACGTATAGAAATGTGTTTCTCATGAGAGCACGGACTATTTATTAATTGTGTATATAATGCATAGAACTTTAGGTGTCATACTGCTAAATTAGATGTATAAACTGTGAAATTTGACTTCCCCTTGCCCACAGGAGAATTAATGACAGTTGCTCGATGGATGAGGGAATTTATCGCACAGCATCCAGACTACAAGCAAGATAGCGTGATAACTGATGAAATGAATTATAGCCTTATTTGGAAATGCAATCAAATCGCACAAGGCCAGGCAGAGTGTCCTGAACTATTGGGGGTAGGATTTAATAAGAAACAAAGTGGAAACAAAACTGGTTCTTTGTAATGAATGAGTGTTTCTTAAATAATAGAGAGTTTAAGCCTTTTAGCAAAGCACTAGCAAAGATACTGTGAATCTGGTACAGTTTCATGGTGTGAAGACCAAAACAGGGATACTGCACTATAAAATGGGCCAATCTGCCTAAATATTCATTTAAGGCATCCTAAAATGGGCATATTCTTATTGTCAAGGTTTATACAATGTACATGTAAATAGTAAAATATTTTTATGATTAACATCAATGTATTTTAATAACATTGTATCTAAAGTTATTGTGAATTAGCTTGTAACTTTTTTATGCTTATTCTAGAAAGAAAAATCGTCCTGAACAGCTTTGTAAATGTAATGGTACTTGTATATTATATGCATTCCAGTTACTGAATGTTTACTGTAATTTTTTTTAACCTGGAATGTGCTAAGTAATCTACCTTATTATGTAAGAAAAGAAAAAAAAAAAAAAAAAAAAAGAAGAAAAGAAAAACCAAACCAACTTCTGGACCTACCTGAATCACAGATACTTCTTCCTTCCATCTGCGTTTCAAAAGTATGTAAAAACAGATAAATGCATGTGCATCCCGTTTGTTAATCTTTACAGCAGTTTCTCAGTTGCCACAAGACCTGCGTCCACTCATAAACTATAAAACTCCGAGGAACAGATCTGTCCTTATTCAGATAACGCAAGTCTGCTTGTCTGCAGATGCATCGTTATTTTTTCCCCTCTGAAGTAAATTTGTACACTATCGCAGTTCAGAAATTTGCCCGATGATTTAATAAGAAAGCAGTAACGGGGGAGACGTGGTGAAAGAGAGGAGGAAATGAGAGCTGAACATACAGCTCTCTTTACGAAGGAACCAAGAGAGACCTGCTCTGGACTTCAGCACTCCTTAACTGCTCTTTCTCCCACATTGCTGTTCCCACAGTCGACAATGACTGCAGCACAGAACTAAATGCCTGTCCATTCTTCCTAAAGGTTGAGTTTCTCATTTGTCATTCATTACTATAAATATTTTTGTCAGCATGTTTATTTCCTATAAGGTACTTTATGTAGATAGCTGAAGTACCTACGTAGTTGTAGGTATGGACAACTTAATCCCCTTCAGAAAATAGTGATAAATAAATCCTGGAATGCACTAATCCTTTGAATTGGGAGCCAGTACTGGGAGTGACTGTAAAGTATTTAAAATTTAGCCATTGCAACTGTAAATAAAGCAAACTTAAGGGGCCTTTTTGATTTAGCTTCTTAACTGACTTCTAGAAGTGAATTGCGTTATGGGTAGATTATACAAAGCTTAATGCAAGCATATATAAATACCTAAGGTGTAATGATTTTTTAAAAAGAACTAATGGAGAAACTGCAATGAAGAGGTGCACTAAGAAGAAGCTTTTATGTACTGACATTAGACTTTGTTCTGTGTTCACAGGTGTGCTTTAGAGAATAAAAAGAACGCTTTTTTTCTGCGGTGGTGAATTTGTTTTAATCAAGATGTAGGCATATGCTAATTTAGTTTCTGTAATAAAGAAATAAAGATAAAATTTGCAGTACGTGTTGGTCACTTGCATGACTTGAACCCATGTTTTCATATTCAAAAAAGGAGGAGTTGCATACCTGGCAAGCACAGCTGATCTTATCCAGACTCACTTTGTTCACGCTGAAACTTCTCAGGACTAACGCAGATGGTCTGCCACCCCTGCAACAGAGAAGTCCTTGCCATTGTCATGGTAGCATCTGTCTGATTGCACAGCAGCAGGTGCTGTGCTTGGAAGACCCCTAAAAAAGTTAGAATGCTTTCCTGCTGGTTCTGCATCAAGACATGTCCTTTTTCCCTTTCAATTGACATTTAATCACTCTTCTGGCCTAATAGGTGGCTACTGTCCTGTAAGCGAGGACAAATTTTGTCATGATGCCTAAAAGGTGTGGCTGGAAGTTTCCCTCATGAGTTCTTGTATGCATGTTTTCAGAAAGGATGAGAAAATCCAACCCAAAGCGGCTGCTTGTTTGTTGAGGTGTCCGTGGTTGCGGTATCTAAGCAGCTTACGTTCCCCAGATGAAGAGTTAAGGTCTGTGCTGCAGCCTGTGCTCCGTGGTGTGGCACGGTGAAGGCTCTCACGGGTAAACCAGAGTTGCTGCAGGGAGGGGCAAGCTTTGCCACTAGTTTTGAATATACCTTCGAGGTGGCTAGGTGGTGTCTGCACGCACCCCGAGGTGGAGAAGCAAGCCCTAGCCCAAGCCTCAAGCTCTGGCTGACCTTTTCCAGAGAGCATGAGAAACTCCCTTGGGCTGTGAATTCAGGATTTTTGGTCCTGCAGCCATGAAGTGCTTTCATGGAAACGGCGACCTTTCCAACAGCCACCTGAGCGAAGGGAGGGGAAGAAGCACCAGGCACCTGAGGTGGAACGTGATTGATGCCTTGCCCAGAGACCTTAGTAACGCGTCAGTCTTGGCACTTCCCGTGATCGCTATGTGTTGGCCCCAGTTCAACCCCAGTAATCTGCTTCATGCCTTCCGCTCAGTTTTCAGCAAGAAGATCCTGTTGTGACTCGATGCTATAAACAATACTCCGAGGCCCAGTTTTCTCTTGAGAGTCAAACTACCTTGAGTACAAGCATCTTTATTTCTGCATTATTTTAGCTATGCTTTTATCGTGGCCTAAATCTTCACAATGTGGCTCCTTTTGTGTGTGCACAGAGCTCTGCAAGCTGTTTGCCTTGCTGGGAGTGGTGTCTCAAGAGCCTCGTACAGTACTTTGGTCCTGCAAAAGCAACCTGACCTCTGTGAAACAAGCGCCATGCAGCTTAGAGAAGCTGCACTGAGGTTTCTTGAAAAATTACCTCATCTTTTGTTTGCAGTCATTTTGTTTAATATTTTTAAGTGGATTATATTCCGTGTGGTGATACGGTTTTGCAGCAAATTTGAGAGAGACCTCCTGCTACATGGGAAGCTGGTTGCAGGAGCGGTGACAGCTGAGGTTATTCCAGCAGCTATCTGGATGGTGTGAGCTGGGTTTCAGCAGGAAAGGATTCCTGCAATCCCTTCCCAAGAGCCAGGCCCCTCCTTCTAACTGCCTCTTAAGGATAAACAGCAACACATAGGCGTGCAGAAATACGCTGCTAAGGATGTTCTCTACTCCAGGGGAGCAGATGAGGGGGCAGAAATGCGATAGTTCCCCTTGCTGCGGTGGGTATCAGGAGACGGCTGTTGACTGTAATGCTGAGCAGTGCAAGAACCTGTGACTTACAGGAGAATAGAAGCAAGAATGTGCAATTTAAGCATCATAGCAGAAAACTTCGGTCTCTCAAGGTCTGAAAGACCTGACGCTTCATTGGAATTTTCTTGAAGCCACTTTGGGGAGAAACACAAACAACATTTGTAAGCAGTGACCTTTGCAACGAGCGTACTTGTACCGTGAGGAGGAGGGGGACGGCGCGGCTCCTGCGGTGGGCAGGTGGCAGAGCAGCAAGTTTTGTGATCGTCATCATATGAGCTAAAGCAAACCCGTCCCCACAGCATTGTCAGTCTTGCTGTGACCCCTTCGTTGTGCCCCTGAACCAAAGGGCACCAGGGTGCCTGCAATTGGGAGTCTTTTACAGGAATGAGATCTAGTTTGAATTAAAGGAGAGCTGATCCGCAGTCTCTCTTACCCGTAACTCTGGACCGCTAACACCAGGGGGTTAGCGGTCAAGGGATCAAGGGCCCTGTTTCAAATACTTGCCAAAAAAAGAAAGGTGTGAAGGGATTAATAAACTCGGTTTGATTCCTTTCTTTCTCTGTGTGGTGGGTTGACCCTGGCCAGCAGCTGAGCACCCACAGCACCCACTCGCTTGCTCCCTCCCAGCGGGACAGGGGAGAGTAGGAAGAGCAAAAGCAAGAAAATGTGTGGGCTGGGATTAGGACAGTTTGATAAGGGAGGAAAGAGGGAAAGAACAAGTGATGCAAAGGCAACCACTCACAAGCAGCCCAATGCCCAGCCCATCTCTGAGCAACAGCCGCCCTGGAAGACAAAACCCCCACCTTCTTCTGCTACCTCAGTTTTATCGCTGAGCACGCCGCCATATGGTATGGGCATCCCTTGGCTCAGCTGGGGTCAGCTGTCCCGGCTGCGTCCCCTCCCGAGCTCTTCCCCCCCCCAGCCTACTGGCTGGGGGACAGAGTGGGACACAGCGATGGCCTTGCCGCCGTGCAAGCACTGCTCAGCAACGGCCACAGCCCCGGCGGGTTGTCGACGCTGGTTTAGCTGCAAGTGCAAAGCACAGCACCGCGCAGGCTGCTGCGAGGAAAGGGAAGGCCGGCCCAGCCAGCGGCAGTCCTCTGCGGCCAGGTCACTTCACAGTTCCCCCATCTGTCCTCCTGCAGCCGGCACAGCCGTGCTGCGAGCAAGAAGATGGGATATGGGGTTTCCCCTCGCTGACTATGTGTGCTTAATATTTTCTCTATCAGGATTCAGTGAGCTGCAAATTAAGAATTGAGCTGTGGTGTCCTCAGCATGCAGATCGGGGGGAGCGGGTGCTGGCAGCCCTGGGTATATTCCCCCGGGACAGCCATCTCCTGCGTTCCCCGCTCCTCAGGTGAGGGGAAAGTGGCACTTAGCCTTTTCTTATGTAAAACATCATATCAGCAAAATATTGTACTGATGCCAAGTAAGTGAAACACCCCACAGCATCATGAGGTAGCAAAGCGCTTTACCGAATTCTACAGAAGAGATCAAGGAGGAAGGGGCAATGAAGCAAAGGGAAATAAAATGGCTCATTTAAGGTTATGCAGTACCAAAGAAGTGAAAATCCCTTTGCAAACCCTCCTGAAATCTTGTCTTTTCCGGAAACAGACTGGAACCAGGGGCTGACACTGGCAGAGGTGGTGCAAGGATTTGGTGCTGGAGGGGGCCAGCTTTGGAGGGCCGCAAGGCGAGCCACGGCTGCTGAAAGCCTGGGCAGACCTAGAGCTCCAGGGGCTGTGCATGGCAAATTCAGAGCAGTAATGTCCAATAAGAGCATCTGACTAAGGATTTCTCTGGTTTTGATCCAGCCTTTTCTCCCTCTTTGTGCAGTGCTCCACATATGTAGGTATAACTACTATGGGAATTTCCATTGCTTTTTTCCATCGCTTCATTTAGGAAAAATTCATTGTTAATTGTATTTTCTTTTGAAGGCCACAACAATTCCTGTGTGTACTGGATAAAACAACTCAGTGAATCTCAAATCCTTGCGATTGCCACAGCGTTACTTTTATTGACTGCTGCGGGCAGGTATGGAGATCTCCACGGGTTTCGGCGTGCAGGTGCTCGCCCTCGGTGCCTCTCGGTGGCGGCTGAGCAAAGCCCTGGAGATGGCAGCAGCAGAGCTCATACCTTTCCCTGCTGCCGGTCCTGAACCCCACAGAGCTCTGCTCTACTGTGCTCTTCCCTGGAGTCTGGAAGTTTAATGCGACTCCTGATGTCTGTCATCAAGCTGCGGTGTCCCAAGGCGGTGCTCAGCCGGACCCGCTCTGCATGAACAGACCTGGTCCCAGGGACCTCCTTCCGCAGGTGCCCATGCATCATTTTGGCTGCGATTCTCTCAGGGCCACGGTGTCTTCTCAGCAGCCACGGCTGAGACGCTGCTCCCTGTACTTTACAAACACTCCTCCTTTTCCAGAGACCACTATGATTTGGTGGCAGCACAGCCCAGCTTTTCCAAACATAGTTAGCAACGTTTCCCAGCCAGCTTCAGAAAGCTAGCTTCCCACGTGGTTCCCCTCATAAACATTCAAATTGTACAGGAAAAATATGTTTCATTTAGAAATCTGCAATTTGTTCATATTATTTATTAGAAAATCTCTTGAATCTAATGCACATTTCGCCCTTTTCTGCTACATATATTTGCATGCAATATAATGTTTGCATTGCTGTGCCTTAGTGAACTTATCTCCTCTCGTCTCGGGGCAATTTCTTGGTTTCTTTAAGGTGGCCACTATAGTGTTTATCCCTGGGGTCTTTCCGAGCTCGAGGAGAACAGCAGCAGGTATGCCAGTGGAGCTCTAATAAACTTCTGTGGACACTGGGAAGCCAGTGACCCCCCAGCCCACCGTTTTGTAGCTAACAGCACTCTGCAGAGCCTAGTAAAAAAGACATTTGAAGCCAGTATTTAAAGTGGGAACACTAGATATAATAACTGTTCCCTGGAATAAGATTCTCCTAGAAAGGAGAATATCCTTCTAAGATTCTCCTAGAAAGGTGAAGTCAAGAAGGCTTTGCAGGCTTCGGGGCGCTCTGTCCATTCCCTCTCAGGTAGGAGGAGTCACTCTGTAAAGCAATGGGAGAAGTAAATGCAAGTTTCGACAGCTTGCCTAGCTGTAGGTCTGAGACATGCTCTCCTCCCAGCGCTTCGCCTGCAGCCCAAATTAAAAAGACGTCTGCAGCGCAGCTACCGGCGCTGCTCGGGCAGGAGTGCCCCGACGGTGAGCGCATTTCCAGGCAGAAGCCCACCTGGTTTCTGGTAGGACTTTATCAAAATTGACAGATGCGATATTTATTCCGACCATATTGGCAAATTATGATGGAAATTGTTTCCTGAAAATGTCCCTGATTTATTTTATTTATAACCTCCCAAATGAGCACGAGGAGTGCAAAGGCTGTAAAGTGGGTAACCCTAAAGGTGAGCCATGCTGCAGGCAGCACTGCTGAGCTACACCCCACTTTTGGGTGTTTCTGGGTCCTCCTCACTGAGACACCACCGCCCTGGGCAGAAATAACACAGTATCCACTAGCACCGTACTTCGCCGGAGCCAACGGCAGGTTGCAAGCGTTGGCAGCAGCCCCACGGAGCGCCCCGCGGCTGAGGGGGGATTGCTGCTGCCTGCACCGCTCGCCCTGCCGTCCCCGCTGCAAGGGCGTAGAGGCGGGAGGACAGCATCTCCTGTCCCAAAACCTTTAAAACAACACAGTGTCTTTCCAGAAGAAAAGTGTAACTGTCCATAAATGCTGGCTACGAATTCAGCAACTGCATGAAATCCTACGGCTTACGTGAAGCAAGAAATGGCTATACAGCCTTTTCTAAGTCCAACTTAGAAAACAGTCTAACAGTCTAACTGTTAATTTAGCCCTTGAATTAGTTTACGTATCTCAAAGATATGCTGAAAACTGCCCCTGTTACATGACCTAAAGGGAAAGCTGTTATCACGCTGGCAGGGAGAAGGTAAAAATGACCCCAGTGAAGCAAAGTGAGGGTAACACCCAGAGACATCTTGTGCTCAAAAATGACAAATGAAAGTGTTGGTGCATGATGGCTCCTTGTCATTGACTTCCAAGAGTTTGTGTTCTGGCTGGAAAAATGCTACTTTATAAAATATTTAAGCAACAACAGTTGTTCTTACCCTGGAAAAAGTCCAAGCTCATATTAAATGTAATTAGATCAAAAGAAAGCAGGTTTTCATGAGGATGACGGTACAGCTTTTGATGAAGGCATCTTAGAGAGTACCTTGTTACCCGACTACAGCCAGTCCGTGTGGAAGCGAGGAGTCACTTCGTGTACGTTGCTCTGGCAGGTCATGTTCAGAAGAAGAGGTTGGGGGCAGCGGGGAAGAAAGCGTACAGGAGTGAAGCCTATTGGCATTGCGCCTCTGAAACGCCCCACTTTCTCCCCACTCTTTGATTTGCGCTGGAGAAGCAGCTGTGCCAAGATGACCTCGAGCTCTCCAACATTTTTCAGTTAGGTTTATTCTTTCCCTTAAACTATTTACTAGTTGGACTATATGCCTTCCCATCCGTTCCCATCCGTGAACGCACAGGCAGTGCTGGACATCTAATCCCTGCCAGCTTACTCACAACATGGGCATTCAGAGGCCAAGAACTTGCAGTATTTTTCTTGGCGGTGTAAGGGACTGGGACTCCTTGCCCGGAGAGCAGCATCACACAGCTGCCTGATGAAAAACAGGAAAGGCTTCCAGAAAACCTCTCCACCGAGGGGAAGGAAGGCTCGGCATCACCCACATTTCATACCCTTCACCCCACCCTGCAGCGTTCCTGTGCCTTAGTCATCCCTCTGGCATCAGCTACAGCGTGGCTGATTTTCAATAGCGGTAGGACAGCAGATTGCCAGGGATGTTAGCGGAGGGAGGTTAAGCTCCAGAGCCCCCCGATTTTGGCGAGCAGGAGATGTGGCTGTGTAGTCTCAGATACAAACTGGAGTGCTGAACACAAACCACTTCTGCCTGTAATTTCTCACCCCCGCAGGGTGAACTAGAGCAATGCAATATAAACTCTGCTGTGATCCCTGAGCTACGACAGCGTTAACATCGCCAGCAAAGCGAAACAGCCCCGGCACGGAGAGTGGAAAACCAGCCAGGGTCCTTGCTGGGGTGTGCTCATGGTGCAGGCAGGGACAAGGTCGGGAAAAGCTCATTGCTAAACCCAGGGCCAGCCCTAGGTGGCCTTCTAAGTTAAGAGGCGATGCAGTGAGCTGGAGAGAGAAAATAACCGTTCTCTGGGGAATAAAGAGAAAAAGGAGCCAGAGCCACAGCAGTATTTCAGGTCCAAATCCTCTGTGGATTTTGGCCCAAGTGTTTACTCATGGACTTAACCCCATCCCACGCGATCGGTGCAAACCTCTTCATGTCCTGGTGTCCCAGGCACCTCTCCAGGAGCTCGTCAGAGCAGCCACGGTGACTCTGCAGCCCTCGCCTGCTGCTTTCCCCCAGGGAAAGGGCGGAGGGGAGCTGAGGCTGGTGGTGGGGCTGCCCACGGGACACCCAGCCAGGACCCCTCCGGGCAGCCGTGCTGTGTAAATGTCCCGCCAGCAGGGCAGACCCTCTGTGTGTTTTGAAAGGGTATGCCATAGCAGAGCCTGAGAAATAGGCCAGCCTGTCCCTTTCAGACATGCAGTTCGGCTGGGTAATTGCACTGCTGAGAGCAAAATTGCCACTGTCTGAATTAAAAAGTGTAACATCCCAGTGGTTCCGGACATGATGCGTCCTGAACAGCCATGTGACCAGGAGAATCCCCCTTTCAAATGCAGTTAAGTCTTGCTCTTAAAATAGTCACTTCTAGACAACAAACTTCACTTGCTGTTTTAAAAAAATTGTCTGAGCCTCCTCAGCAAATGGCATAAAATAACGTATTTCAGATTTTTATCTTTTCCCCTTTGTTTATGGCACACCCTGACCGGCACAAGTCCCACTGCTTCTGCTGGTTGAGGGCTGGGGTCATTTCCAGAGGCACATGTGAAAAGCAGAGCTCCGGAAGGGAGTGACCACGTGTTCCTGGAAACTCATTCTGACTTTCCGCTTCCCACTCATCCCAGCACGCGTGGTGTCATCGGTATCTGCCCATTCCCACCCAGGCTGCGAGGGCTCGAAGACGTGGCGTGGCGAGGAGGGGAGAGGGCAGTCCCGCAGCCCGCTTCGGTCCCTCCGGCTGTGACTCCAGCTTCCAGCAATGCAGCACGTTTGGCCTTGCCATGAGCTGATAAAACGTGATGCTTGCCCAGAACCCAAACTCAGCACTGGGACAAGACGTTATTTCTCATCCTACCTTGGAAAAGCAAAATCCATGCAACAGGAAGGAAACTCGGAAGATTCAAACTGTGCAACAGGAGTATCCAGGGAAAAGCTCTGCAGACTGCTGTGTTTCTCACTGGCTGCCTTCTGTGCTCATGTGTGTTTACAAAGCTTTGTAATGGTTTTCAAGATATACCAGGGCAAGCTGTTCTCCAGGGGAGAGGAACGTTTCCTCCAGGACCATGCTGTCCAGAGGAGGGGTCAGTCTGCCAGGGGCATCGCTGGTCTGGGCTTCAGCACAGCTGTCTTCTGTTTCCAGCTCTGCTTCCATCCTGAAAGGGAGGTTTTAGCTCCCTTTTGTCCTAATGCAGCCAACAGAGTTTTGTAGTGCGAAAACTTCGGTGCCAAACACGTTTGCTGTTGCAGTAACATGCTACAGCACCGCACAGTTAGATCCACACATTTTAACAGGCGGTGGTCTCGATGCTGGTCTAGGAGAGCCCGTGGGATGATGTGGTGTAGTGAGGCTGATGCTCTAACTGCAATTAAAGTGAAAAGCATTATGATCGATTTTATCATCAAACCGCTCTGTCTTTAGCTTTCCCTGGCTGCGCCCAGCGACCGAGAGAGATGACATAGTGACAGCCTCGCACACCCATTTCCTATCTTTTATCACAAACAAATACAGAGCATGTACAAATTTGGTCTGTACTGGCTACCTCCTTGCAAACAATTTTTACTGGTGGAGCCCACTGGCAGTAAGGACTCATAATCAGTCAGATTTTGTTTCTCTGATAGGTACTGTGAGAAGACATCTGCAGGCTGTGCCCTGGGACACCACAGGCTGCATGTGCCCCCCAGGGGACATTACAGAGAGTGCTGAAATCACTAAACACAAGCGCTGTGTCTTCATGGCATACCTCCAGTTGGAGATCAGCTGCTATGACAGGCCCTACAACAGGAGCTGGTGATTTAGCAGCCACTTTCAAAAGCTCTTTCGATGGGGTAGGAAACACTGACATAACACAAAGTTCCCAGTTTTGTGACCTGATTGATGATTTCTGTCTGGATAGGCATGAGGAAAAGATCTGAATTCCCACGTACCCAGCAAATCCCAGCCGCTTTGTCCTAGTGCTCCCATGAGCTCTGACCTCTTCAAGAAGCAAAGCTGAACCTAGTCTAGAGGAACTGCAAAGATGGCTTTCAGGGAAAAAAGGCTAGTTTCATCGTTTCTTCCCTCTTTGTCAGCCTTACCTTCTCCTTCAGGACCACCCCCTCTATCTCCCTCTCTCCATGGTTGAGTCTCCAAATGCTTCTTTTGCTCCGGCAGAATTTTACCCTCCTGATTTTACCCTGCCTGCTTCAGAGCAAGGCAGCTGCCTGCCCCTCTGCAGCTGCAGCCACCCTAAGGATGCAAAGTGGGAGGCTGTGCCCGCTTCCCACTGCCCAAGCGGTGGAAGAGACAGAAAAACCTGTGCAGCCAGACGCAGGCATGAGCCACCCAACAGTCCTCTTAAAATGCCTCATTACTTGTCATTAGAAGGAAGACACTGTAAGGCTTAGGCAGCCTGGACATGGGGACTGAGTGCCCAGGCTACAAGCCTGTGTGTGGCTTTTTTGTCCCTGGTTAACCAAAAAAAAAAATGAAAGAAGGAAAAGAGGGAGGTGCTGAGGAGCTCCAGTTTGGCCAAGCTCAGCTTATCTGGCAGCTAATCTCAAAGAAACAAACTGAGATTTCAGTGTGGGCAGAAGGCAGCAGGTCTGACATAGAGAGTAAGTTGTAAATTGTCTGCAAGGAGACAGGCAAATGAAATTCTTCTTTTACCCAGAGATGGGAGAACAGACAGCAGAAATGGAGACCTGCAGGCTATGTAAGAGAGGTGAGAAGATGAGGAGAACCCACCAAAGGCAACCTGATAAAGAGAGGAGATAGTCAGGAAGGAACCCAAGAGAGGGCAGAATAGGAGAGAGACAGGGAAGATTAGATAGCAGGGAGAGTTCAGCAGTGTCTGTGAAGCCTGATGGTCCAAGGGAGATAAGGCTGGTGTATTATTTGGGATGGAAGACATTTTTGTTTGCAAAATTTTACCTTAAAAAGAAATTAAAAAAAAAAAATAAAAAAGAAAAGCTCCTCTAATTTTGAGCCACTCCTTGCAACTTAGACATCCTCAAATGATTGCCAAGGAATGCTTTCGTATTCTTACCTCGTTAGCTTTGGCATGTGGCGCGGCAGGCAGGCACTCCTCTGCATCTGACTACCGTGGAACCGGTTTTTGACATGCAACTGGCAACTCTTTTCCAGAAATCTTAGCAGTTCCTTCTTCCCAAGAAAAGCTGGGTTTCCATCCTCCCTCTGCTTCTTTCCGTGTGGCGGAGAGAAACTGAAAAGGAATGAAGCATTTCTGGGGTAAAATGGTAATTTTACAGGAAGACCGGGCTGCTGGCCATGCCTCAGTCGAAATGTCAGGGCTTGGCACTGAGGAGAGGGAGCTTCTCGCAGGTGAGGCTGGAGAGCAGCTGGGTCCCACACAGCCGATGCAGCACTGCGACGATGGCTGTGTGTCCTGCTGCCATGGGACAGCGGCTGAAGGTTTACGTCGCTCGTGGCAGCGATCCTAACACAAACTTCGGCTTTTGCAAGCTTACAGAAATTTTTTATCTTGATCAGGGTGATGAAAGTCCATTTATGTCAACAGTTTTTTCCAAGATCGGTTGAGGCATCAGACCCTTGCTCATTTGTTGTCTTCTACAAGGGTCTAAGCTCCAGACTCCTCTCACATTTGACCTCCAGTTTCTCTGGTGTCTTGGCACCCATCCCTCCAGACAGAGGGGAGCACCAAGAGACCTGTGTAGTCCAGTCACTGCTCACACCAGCAATGCCCAAGTCCCAGAGGGACTCAGTTTGGAAGGTAAGGAGCAGGCAATGGCAAGCCACAAATTGCAGTAGTGGCCACTTTCTTTTTTTCAAGAGGGGCTTAGCAGAAAAAGATGTTGTCTCAAAGTTCATATGAGACCCTTGTGGTTAGGGCACTTCTCAGAAAGTGGAAGGTCAGATGCTCTGCTGCCTCAGAGGGTTCAAATACACCTATTCTCCACACAGAGTACCTAAACCAATTCCTTAACCTATTTTCTAAGGGGTCGCTAGAAAGAATGGAAATTCTCCACCCTTCTTATTGGACTTTGCTACCACAGAGAACAAAACAGAAGGTATTTTTAAACCTCTTTATAAATCTGCAGTGTGTTGACATCATTCCTCTGCAGTGCTCTTCCTGCCTAATCTCAAAAAGCATAAAACAGCGAGAAATGGCCAAGGCCAAAGAGGATTTTCAGAAAAACAGGTCTTTCATAACAAGGGAGATAAAGTAAGTTAGAACTTGTTGTCTTGGAAAATAGGCATCTGGGAGAGGGGGTAACATGATAGGGGTACAGAAAATTAAATCATCCAAGTAAATTGTAGAACTGATCACTGCAAGATGTTATGGAGACCAAAATATGGGAGGGTTCAGCAGGTGATTAGCCAAATTAATGGAGAAGGTGTAGCTACAGTAGCTAGATAGTGGCATCATCATCACTGTCATTACTATCATTGTTATTATCTGGGTTAATATTCAGCGTTCTCATTGCCATGGTCTGGGTGCCATCTCTGTCTGAGGAAATCCCCAAGCCACAGACTGCTGGAACATGGAAAATATGTCAGGGAAGGATCATTTTGTACTGGCTGTTTCTCATGTTCTTTCTCTAAGCATCCACATCTGCCAGGGAGAAAACATTGGCTCTCTGGTCTGACTGAGTTACATTTTACACAATTCATGTTAACTGAGAAGAGTAAACAGGAGAAAGAAAGGACTGCAGCCTAGCAGGTAGGCATTGGGTTAGGAGTCCTGGGTTTTGGGAGCTGGATCCATATTCAAGCAGTCACTAGCAGAGTACAGAAAAAGAGAATATGGACCACTCAGACCTCTGCCCTAGCAGGTAAACTCCCAATCACCAGGCCTACACATGCCCTCCTCTGCTGGGAGCCTTGCCCACGCCTGGTGGCTCCTCCTGTGAGCTGACTGTTAGTGGTGAGCATGCAACTGAATTATAGTCTTCAGCTTTCTGGGTGAGCCCTCCAAACACAGGAGGATTGCACAGAAGACAACTAGACTGGCTGCAGCCATGTTGCCATGTTCCTTGACAGAAAGGTGTAAGGAAAACCTCAGTGTTTCCTATTGATTTTGCTATACAGCAGCATTTTCAACTGTTTTCCTCCCTGCTCCTGCTCTAGGTGAACTCAGTCATTCATACCCTTCTCCCTAACTACTCAAGTAATGTATTCATCTACCTCTAGTTGCTCTTTCTCATGTCCCAACTATCTTCCCAGTCATGTCTTATAACCTGATTAATGGGTACAGCCCACATCTTGGGAAACACTGCTCTAACAGCCTGTTAATATTAACAAGCCCCTTGGATGGAAGTACTGGTTGCTTTGAACCACGGAGATACCTAACCCTACCCATGAGGTAGAAAAAGAGTTTGGGACTCATATACAGTCCTAGGAAAGCAAACAGTCCTGGCTGGCCATAGATGCACAGAAAACATATGGTTAGCTTATTCCCTGCATGGTCCTAGCCTGAGCTGACCAGCACTCTGCAGGCTCAAGAGTTACACAGGCAGGCAGGATGCGACCACACTGCTCGGAGGGAGAGAGAGTTTAGCTGTATAGACACAAGCTGCACTGGCCTCAAGGTGAGTTGGCCCCCTTGGACCGTTTCATTTACTAGTACAGATGTAGCATATGTACCTCCCACCAACTTCCACTGGTGAGGCTATATCTATAAATTAGGCATAATGACATTTAACTTCCACGTACCCAAATCTTTTCTTGGTTTTGCCGCCAGACTCTCTACGGAACTAAAGGAATGTTACGCCTTTGTGGTTACATCCAGCAGTACTTGATGGCACATCACGTACTATACAGGACCCAAGGAGCCCTTCACAGATGAGGAGGCTGGTCAAGTACTGCAGCGTCAGGCAATGGCAAAGCCTCAGAAATTTATGATTCAACCTTATGAAAATCAAGCAGCATTTGAGTCTCGTATAACAAATGTTCTTTTTACACACTGTCTACAAGTCCAACTTTTTGTAAAATATCTGAAAAGCTACATCCAGACTTTGTGTCTAAAATAGCAAACAGATGTTCTCATGCATGGAGAGGGTCTAATATCACTGACTGTTCCCTGTAGTGTGAGCAGTAACTGATTCGCTTTCCTGGTAAGTGCAGTTCAAACGCATAGCAATTTAGAAATTACAGAACAGAAGTACGTAACAGTTGAGGTTGGAAGGTACCTCTGCAGATCATTTAGTCCAACCCCCCTTCTCAAGGCAGGATCAGCTAGAACAGGCCACCCGGCACTGCGTCCTGACGGCTTTTGAATATCTCCAGAGATGGAGACGCCACAATCTCTCCAGGCAACCTGTGCCAGTGTTTGACCACCCTCACAGTATAAAAGCGTGTTCTTATTTCAGACGGAACCTCCTGTGTTTCATCTTGTGCCCATTGCCTCTCATCCTGTCTGCAGGAACCACTGAGAAGAGGCTCTGCCTTCTTCATTCCCTCCCGTCAGGTATTTATTTATACGCACTGACAAGATCTCCCCTGAACCTTCTCTTCTCCAGCCTGAACAATCCCAGCTCTCTCAGCCTCTCCTCATATGACAGTTGTTCCAGTCCCTTAATCATCTCTCTGACACTTCATGGGACACTCTCCAGTAAGTTCATATCTTTCCTGTACGAGGGAGCCCAGCACTGGACACAGCACTCCAGATGTGGCCTCACCAGTGCTGAGCAGATGGGAAGGGTCACTTCCCTCAACCTGCTGGCAACACTTTGCTAATGCAGCCCAGGATGCCATCAGCCTTCTTTGCCATGAGGGAGAATCACTGGCTCATGGTCAACTTGTCCACCAGGACACCTGGGGCCTTTTTCTGCAAAGCTGCTTTCCAGCAGTTGGACCCCAGCCTCTCCTGGAGCATGGAGTTATTCCTCCCCAGGTGCAGGACTTCTTAGTATTTTTCTTTACTGAGTTTCATGAGATTCCTCTCTGCCCATTTCTCCAGCCTGTCCAGGTCGCTCTGAATGGCAGCATGACCATCTAGTGCATCAGGCACTCCTCCCAGCTTTTTATCATCTGCAAACTTGCTGAAGGAGCACTCTGTCCCATCATCCAAGTTATTAATGAAGATATTAAGTAATATTGGCCTTAGTATCAACCTCTGGGTACACCACTAGTGATTGGCCTCCAGATGGACTTTGTGCCACTGATTACAACCCTTTGAGCCTTGCAATTCAGGGAGTTTTCAGTCCACCTCACTGTCTACTTATCGAGCCCATACTTCTCTGCTTGTCTATGAGGATGTTATGGGAGATGGTGCTGAAAGCCTAGCTAATGTCAAGATAAAATACATCCACTCATCCACCAAGGTACTCATCTCAGGTTGGTTAAGCACAATTTCCCCTTCATAAATCCATGTTGACTACTCCAAATCAGTTTGATCACTTGAGGCTTCTTCCAGTTATCTAAAGACCTCATCTACTACTTCTTCCCAGTCCGATGATCTGTACTAGATACCCACAACAACATAACCCATGTTGGTCTGTCTACTAGTACAAAACAAATGATCATTCAGCTTCGTGCAGGCTTCCAATCTAGTCCAATGGTCAATAACCGAGTTAAGGCAGAGACACACACAAACAGAGAGAGGAAAAGAAGAGCAGAAAATGATGTCTCACGGTTGGTGCAGAGGACGATATTGCTTTTTGAGATTAGGCAGCCAGAACACTGCGGTGTGTGATGGAACATCATAGGTCTGCTCTGAATATCCAGACTAAAATGTTTCAAGGCAAAGCAGTAAGGGATCTTCTCCAAGAGAAAGTTTTGTTGGGGCCTAAATACTGCATAGGGAAGTTTGGACAGGACGTAAGGAGCAGGTCCTGATATTCAGAAGGTGGATACTGTAGGTGTGCGTCCTCCCTGTCTCCCCACTTCTCTGTTTCTGGGCATACTCAGGACCCATACAGAAACCCAGCACCTTTGGAAAGCTGCAGGGCTGTGAGCAGTTCACACCTTTTACCTCTGGTACCAACCTGCAGCCAGGGGTAAGGTTGCAGCTCGCAGCAGAAAAGAAGAACTTCCTTCCTCTGAAGGCCTGAGATGGAAAGAGTGGTGGAAAGAAGGGACAGAGAGAGAGGGAGGAGCACAGAGGGGAGGAAAAAGGACAGAAGACAAAGGAGTTTTAATAGGAGTTCTCATACTTCCTCAAATTTGTACCAACAAACCTGATTGTACCCATGAATGCTTTGCAGGGCCTCTACCTGTGTTAGATGACAGGTAGGTAGTCACATCAACAATTTGGTTTTAGTTGTTTCAGAACTGAGCGTATCTCCTTATATGCCCACCTTGTGATGAATGATGGCCTCGTATCCTCTCTCCCAAATACTCTCACTGATGCTTGCTTTCAACTTCCAACTTGGTGCCCTTTCCCTAGACCATTTTCGGTGCCTGGAGAAACTTTCCTGGTCTTTTAAGCACAAACACGTCCCCTCTTCCTTCAAGTTCTCATCATCCATATGGATTTCCAGTGCAAGGCATGTTTCCAACACTACTGACTTCATGGTTCACTCCTCAACTTCTACTGGTTGTATTGCATTTGTCTAAAAAAGATCGCACCTCGAAGCAGAGATGTGTTGACTGTGCAGAGCCAGGCAAACCATTGCCTGATGGTAACGGATGTCCAGAGCATTTTATATCAAAATGAGGTAGGCAGCCAAATTTTAGTTCTCTCACCTGTGTTGCTATAGATGTGGACTTACAGCACAGAGGTTACCTTATTACGCTGACAACAAGTGACAGCAGAAAGTCATCCAGCAGGAGGGTTTTGCAATTGGAATGGGTAAATAGATTATCTTTTGTTGTTCTTATCTGCTTATCCATTCACTGGTAATGTTGTATAACCTACACCTGCACTCAGGGTTTGTTTAAACATATAAAGGCAATATCCTTAAAGTCCTTTGCAAATATACTAGATTTATTTGGGGGAAAATTTTGTTTAACTTTTTTATAACAGGAAGGCAGACCAGGAGTACAGCATGTTTGCCTGCTGCTCAGTCCTTTCCACTACAGCAGATATTAGCATCAATGGGGAGAGAGAGAAAGCTGTTTCTGCAGACCATTTTCCCCTTTTGAATGTTGCATTCGAATTGCGCATTTTACAGGAACACGGAAAGTAACACAAAAGTCACAAAAAGCTTAACTTTGAATAAAAGCTTCATCCTTTACAAAAACCAGAAGGTACTGTAGGTTACTTTGCCGCATTTAGACCTTGTCCTTAATTGTCCCTTTTGCAGGAGATGTAAGAGAATGGCATATAATTTCAAATTACTGCAACAGAAGGCAGTGGTTATTGCACTACTGACACATGTACTTCCATACATCTTTCTGGCAAGGTAAAACAGCCTGCAGTGTATCCACATTTTAAAGCCTTTTCCCGCTGCCAGAGGACACAAAAGCGTAATTAGGTCGCAAAGTGCTTTAAGTGGTTTCTCTTAAATTATTTTCATCTTTTGGTAGTTGAGATTAGCAAACAATTTAAGATTTTAATGTGAAAACTTTTCATTATTTGTTCTGTTTTCATAGCAAAACCGAAATCATCTCTTGCTGCAAGCTAAATTTCTTGTGGATCCTGGAAGAACGAGGAAGAAACCAAGCAAAGGAGTGTGCAGACATCAGAGCTCATCCTTGTACTTCCAGTAAAGCCCTCTGTGGACCACAAAAATACATTTGTAGCTATCATCATATGTTTGGCTTCTGCAGTTGCTGCCTGGCAAGAAATATTGCACTAGCATATCCTTGGTAGTATTGTAAAAAACTCACAAGATCAGCTTAGGAATATTTCAATGTTAATAATACCTTGTGCTTATCTAAAACAGGCTTATTCAGCGACCTCGGCACAAACACCGAACTCAACAGCTGGGAGGGGAAAGAGGGAAACGCAGCTTTCGGGAGAAGAGCAAGCGCGCTCCGGCCACGCAGCGGAGGGGCCGGGCTGTTTGCCAAGGCTGGGGAAGGTTTCGCTGACAAAGACGGGAAGTGCTGATGCCGTTTTCCCCCAGCAAGGCATTAAACGTCTTTCTCCCTGCTATCGATGCCATCATTTTCGAACATGCATTGAAAGCAAAGGATATTTGTTCTTATGGGATTAAAAACATACAGTTTGCTTTATATGTAGCAGGAATAAAACTATTTATTTTTTCTTCTTTGTCAGACATGGTTCTGTTTGGGCTTATGGCCATTCATGTTCAAACCCTAATTGTTTTCCCTTGTGTTTCCAGAGGTGTTGGGTTTTTTTTTTAAAGCAGTTGTTCCTCTCTAACTGGACGGCAGCAGAAGTAAATCAGCTTCCACATGTTTAGAAACAAAGGAACAATGAAACATTCAGCCAGGCTTGCCTCAACAGATCTTTTTTTTTTTTATATATACTTTCAGGGCAATTTGCAACAGGAAAACTGCCGGAGAGCTCAGAGATCTGGGAGGAGGAGCTCCAAGCAGCAACTGTGACTCTCCTGGGAGATTAGGGGCCAGATCCGCCCCTCACTTAAGCTCCTGGAAGTCGTGCAAATTCCCAAACAGAGCTGGGAGAAGAATTTGATCCGTTTTCTTGCAGTGGTATGCTGAGGGTAAATTACTGTGATTAATGAGTTACTGTTTGTCAACTGAAGCACGGTAACTGGACGCGTGACGGCTGGCTCCAGGTTTCTCAGTGGCGTAAGCAAAATTCAAGTGCGTAGCCACTCTGCTTATGGTCCTGGGAAGAGGTGGAGGAGCAAAGTGGGACCAGAGCGGGCAGGTGCCAGGATTTTGGGAGTGAGTGCAGCCGAGGCAGGCAGCCCGTGGCTCCTCGGGCTTGCTCCTGTGGGCAGCCGCCCACCCTGCTTGTAGCATCGGCAAGTCCTGCCCTGTCTTCTCAGCCTGTGGCAGTTGTGAGAAAAGACCTGTTATTTAAATCCCTCTAGCTAACAGGTTTTACATGATCCTCCCACGGGCTAACAGCAAACAGTTAGGTAATGGAGGCCAACTGTCACCTGGGAAGCTGTCAAGGCCCTTTTGTCCAATTGCTTCCTTAAATACTAGGTGGCACTTATATGCAGGGGTCTCTTCTGAGTGGAAGCACGCAGCCCCTAATAAGGCTGGGGCCATATGTTGGACCTTGAGAACAATTTCCAGTTGTGTGACCTGAAACCATTGCAAAATTATTAACCGCCTTGCTCTAAGACACGAAAGAAACAACAGAGGCAGAGGGAGGAGGGCATCACCTACACCCCGTCAGTCGGGAGCTGCAGCCGCGACACGGCATGAACACGTCTCCCTGGCACTCCTAGCACCTAGGACATTCAGAGAGATACCAAATTTGGTTCAAACGGCTGAAGATAATTTCAGCAGGCAGTGTGCAATCATGTGGGCTGGAAAACAGCCAAGCAGCTGATTAGCACCCTACAAAAAAGTCACCGGGGATCAGTAATGATGAGGGTTATTTGATTAGCGGCCGCTGGGCTCCGAGTGCAGGGCGCTGCGTATCCCGCCACGCTCAGCAGCTCTCCCACCATTTGCCCTTTGCACCATGACCAGCCGGAGAGCTGAGCAGAAGCGGTGACAGTTCCCGGCATCTTTTCCTTCTGGTCTTTTGCCTTTCTTTGGGAGGAGGAGGATTTGGGTGCTTGGTGAAGCCGGGGAGATGGGTTGCCTTCAGCTGGCTGGACTGCTGGCGCTAGCAAATGTTTCCAAGAAAGCTAAGCTTCTATTGCTGTTTTAAAATAAGATATTTATCGCTCTGGGTTTTGCCACTGGTATTTCAAAAAGAGAATGTTAAAATAGATTTGATATGAATGGCTGTATTCTCTACAGTTTTACAGTTTAATTAGTCTGTTCAAAATGTCATCTTCTTTTCCAGGCAGCATTTCCTTGTTACTGCCTCTTCAAACCTTATCTGATTTCTTTCTGCTCCTCAGCTTTGTCCTTAAGATAACTTCCCTTTGTTTTCTTTCCAGTGTTCCGCACCATTTCCACCAGCTTTCAGTTTTACTTTCTGAGCTTCTTTTTTGATTCTTTTTCTCAGCTAATTAAAATGAACAGCCAACACCACAAATATTTGTGATTTTAGTGATATTATACAACGTAAAAAGGAGGGAGGCACAGGAAGGAAGTATATATTTTTAGAAGAAAAAGAGGATGTTTTGAAAGTACCTGCAGAGAGAGGCCAGCAATGCTGGTAGTGGCGTATGCAATGGGTGAATGCTTTTATGATCTGGATTTATCCAAGGGATGAATCCTGGCCTGATGGAGGAAATTTGGTCCTAACCACAGGGATCAGTCTGTTCTTAATTTAAGATGACAACATGACCACGCAAATTTAGTGTGAAGAAAGAGACTTCTTTGTTCCTCTGGTGAATGAGGCCCAAACACCCCCGTGCTGGGCTGTAAGGTTGCACTCAACAGCTGTGGTTAGAAGAGCACAGACTGACAACCTGGAAGAGACGTTAGTCAGTGGGACAGTCAGTGGGGGCAGAAAACCCCAAGCAGAGGTTCATGTTACCGACAACAAAACTCAAACGGGTGAGACCAACAAATTAGGTACTAGGCGAGGATGGAGGAAATTTGGGTCCCAAACTTCTGTTTAGCTCTTGTCCATTCAGCCCTAGCCCACTACCCTTCCCGACAGGCAAGAGCAAGTCTCCATAATGATGCAGGCCGCCATGTTGCACCAGGTGTGGCATCAGGACAGCCACATCTAGCACTGGCTGCTAGAATTAAAATAATTAAATTTAATTTTTAATAAAAATCAAAGACTTGCAGCTCTCTCACCAGTCAAAGCTTCTGCTAATGATACCTACTGTATAAATACTGTGCTCAGCAGAGGAGGGGGGCTCTCAATAATGCCAATTGATTTCTTTCCTTAAGGTCCATGGTTTGCAGCAGAAGCCTCATAAGATACCTCCTTTCCAGTCCTTATTTTCCTCTGTAAAACCATGTTCAGGACTTCACCCGTCCTGTTCATTCCGTGAACCCTGCACTGCCTTCCCGCCTCTGCCATGCACCCCAGAGAGATGCTTGCTGTGGCCTGGTACCGCTTGCCCTGAAGCAGGGCAGGGCAGGGCACATTTGCACCTCCCCTGAGGCTAAAGCAATGTAAAGAGGGCATGACGCAAATAATTAGTCCCTACAGATCTGCTGTAACCTCCACCTGGGACGTTATCAGCAGCTCAAGCTGCCCACCGGGCACCTCCCCAGGCACCTTCCCAGGCGCTCCCAGGAGAGGAGGGAGCTTGAACCAAGCCAAATCCAGCTTGTCCCTGGATATAACCAAAACCTCTTGGCCTTGCCAGCAAAAAACATGCCTTGAAGTACCTCAGGGAGTGTCCTGCAACGGCACATCCTGAGGCAGGAGGCCAAGAAAGCTGACTAAGGCCATGGAAAACAAAACACGAGCTTCCCAGCAAGGGCTGGGCTGAACGCCCGCACCTGAGATGCCGCAGCCGCCCTCCAAGCGGACACAGCGATGGGAGCACCGCTCCCTGCGTCGTGATTCAGCTGGTGAGCACCGACCTACAAAGCCAGGGTGACCCTGCTCTCCAGCCATCATTTCTGGCATCTGTAATTTCACTCCTCTACTTATGTTTTTTTCAGAATGCAGAAGTGTTGTCCAGTAGATAAAACTGAACTGAATACAGAATTTATTTTTTTCCCTTCTCAAGAGATCTTTTTCAGATAAAATGGCATTTAAAAGGGGAACATGATAAATGTAGGGTTTTTAATAGCTTTTACCCGAAGTGATGTAATTAGTCATGATCCAAGAACAGTTTGCCACACGAAATCCAACTTGTAGTTGTCCAAATCAATGCGAGGCTCATTCCTTCTGCTGTTAAAATCAATGGCAATTTGAGGTTAAGAAGAATCTGGGCCCTGGTTCTGTGAAAATGTAAACCAGATATTTTCCTCTTGGTCCTGCTCTTTTTTAAAAAAAGAAAGCCAGCAAACCTACACCACGTTAAGTTTCCCTCTCTTCTAAATATATGTTTCTGAAGAGGTTTCAAAAAATATTTCACTCTTTTGACTGAAATGTTTCCTTTCTATCATATTATCCATAGAGCTAGATCTGTGGCATTTCAGCAACTGTATGTGAATTTCCCAAAGTACACAGGACCAGACAGCTTTAGTGTAGGTGATGGTTTTTCATAGCTGTGTGACTTTGGGGGCTCTTACCCTGCGCATCCTAACGAGCTTCAGGGACATTCCTGAGACCCTGGGAAGCGGAGCATCGCTCCCACCACCTGTGGACGTGATGCAATTTGCAGGGGCCAGTCACGGCACTAAGTTGCTCTAAGGCTTCACTGACAAATAGAAAAAACAATTGAACTGAACGAGGTCCAGTCAATACATGCTATTGTAGAACTGCTTTCTTTCAGCTGTAGTTGTATGAGATTTGACAGCATGGTTTTCTTCCTCCTTGCAAATTCAGCCAAAGAAAGAGGAGCTAATGCAGGGAAATAAACCTTTGGGGGGAAAAAAAAGCACCACAAAAGAATAAGATCAGAAAAAGTATCAAGTGTCTGTTTTTGAGAGACTGCAAGCAATTAAAGCAGAAAAAGAAGTCTGCTTGAAACGAGAGGTGGAAATGAGAGGTCTAATTCTAGGTACCTTCTAGAAAAGGAGAGCATCAGCAGCAGCAAATTGCAGTAAGCACGTAGCACCCACATCTGTGTCTGCAGTAACGACTGACACCATAGTTCAATGATTCCTTAATCCAGCACGTGCCTTCACTCCAGCAGGAAGAGGTGGTTCTGTCTTTCTGCTGCTCCCAGCTCTCATTCCCATCCTCTCCCTTGCACCTACACCAAAGTTCATGCAGCCTGATGGAGCCTAGTACTCTCTGAACAATTTCTTTCTGATATCACATATGAGCAGGATTTAATGTTTTAATACTAAATTACTTATTTGACGATATTTGACATTACACAGGACTTTGATTTAGCAGACCGACACAGCAATATAATGAAATCACAAGACAAGCATAATATAGCCATTGCAATACACAGCTGAATCACGATACAAACACAATTCCCATTACCTGTCTCTATATGCTCACTGTCACAATGCTGGGCATCTCCAATCGCCAGGAAGGAATAGGTGGGTTGACGCCAGCTCAAGGTCATTGTTCTCTTCACAGTTAATTTTGCTGGTTGTTTGATTTTCATACTCCATGTTGGGCTGAGCCATATATACACTTCCCCCATGCTGGTCTGGCTGGCTCAGGAAGATAATAAGTTCTACTGACTGTTTTAGGGAAGGCCATTTACGCAACCAGTTGACCCACTTAACTGACACAGTGGTCTATCTACAATAAAGGCCACCCTCTGGGTCCCTTTGTGGTTAGATAAGTTCAGCTTCCTTTACCATAGCTGTAGTCACTTCCTACATTCTTTCCTGAACTTCATAAGCACACCTCATGAAGCCTTCTCCTTGCCTACCTCCTCTGAGCCTCCTTCCATGGTAGGGGTTTGTTGATTGGTCACACAGCCATATGGACTACGCCTATTCATTTCATAGAATCATCATAGAATCATTTAGGTTAGAAAAGACCCTTAAGTTCATCGAGTCCAACCATTAACCTAGCACTGCCAAGTCCACCACTAAACCATGTCCTCAAGCACCACGTCTACCTGTCTTTTAAATACCTCCAGGGATGGGGACTCAACCACTTCCCTGGGCAGCCTGGTCCAGTGCCTGACTACCCTTTTGGTGAAGAAGTTTTTCCTAATATCCAACCTAAACCTCCTCTGGCGCAGCTTGAGGCCGTTTCCTCTCATCCTATCGCTTGTTACCAGGGAGAAGAGACTCCTCCTTTCAGGTAGTTGTAGAGAGCAATAAGGTCTCCCCTCAGCCTCCTCTTCTCCAAACTAAACAACCCCAGTTCCCTCAGCTGCTCCTTGTAAGACTTGTGCTCTAGACCCTTCACCAGCTTCGTTGCCCTCCTCTGGACACGCTCCAGCACCTCAATGTCCTTCTTGTAGTGAGGGGCCCAAAACTGAACACAGGACTCGAGGTGCGGCCTCACCAGTGCCGAGTCCAGGGGCACTATCACCTCCCTGGTCCTGCTGGCCACACTATTTCTGATACAAGCCAGGATGCCACTGGCCCTCTTGGCCACCTGAGCACACTGCTGGCTCATGTTCAGGCAGCTGTCAGCCAACACCCCCAGGTCCTTTTCCGCCAGGCAGCTCTCCAGCCACTCCTCCCCCAGCCTGTAGCCTTGCATGGGGTTGTTGTGACCCAAGTGCAGGACCCAGCACTTTGCCTTGTTGAACCTCATACAGTTGACCCTGGCCCATCGATCCAGCCTGTGCAGGTCCCTCTGTAGGGCCTCCCTACCCTCCAGCAGATCAACACTTCTACGCAACTTGGTGTCATCTGCAAACTTAGTGAGGGTGCACTCAATCCCCTCCTCCAGATCATCAATGAAGACACTGAACAGGACCGGCCCCAACACTGAGCCCTGGGGAACACCACTCGTGACCGGCCGCCAACTGGATTTGACTCCATTCGCCACCACTCTCTGGGCTCGGCCGTCCAGCCAGTTTTTAACCCAGCGCAGAGTGCACTTATCCAAGCCATTTAATGAAGCCATGCTAGGAAATGTGTCCAGCTACTGGAGCTCAGGCATCCACACTTAAATAAGAATAGCAATGCCTTCTGGCCATCTCCCAGACGAGTTCCTGGTTATGACTTGGAGGTTAGCACAAGGAAGCACCACTCTCAACTGCATGTGGACACCCTGCTGCAGGTGGTCACCCTGCTGTGGGTGGTCACTTGACAGTGAGTCTGACAGCATGGGCACAGGCATCCTCAGTGCCAGAGAACAGTCTGGGATGAGTTTCATTCCCTCATGCTGGTGTAGGCTTTCTGCAGATCTTCCTTGCTTGTGCTGGTTTGGATTCCAGCAAGAGTTCAAACTCGAGATCAGGCAAGTGGCAACAAGGGACACCTGGAACAAGCGGCTGCAGAAAGTGATGGGTGAAGTAGCGGACGAGGCCTTTGATGGCAGCCAGACTAAGCTGACCGTGGCACTATAGCCTGAAACAAGATGTCACAGGCACTGTTGAGAGGAATGAGTGTCATCTGCAAGACTCTCCAAAGAAGACCCCATCTTCTTGGGGAAGAAAGGGCTCATTGGGAAGTGAAAGAGAAATGCGGAGACATCAGATAGGCCAAGGTATTGCAGGGAGCTACTCCACAGCTATAAGCCTACAGTCGCTTATTCCAACCCTTCCTTAGTCTTTCAGTTACCAGGATGTCTCTGCAAGTCATTAGTTTAAGAGAAGAGACCCATCTTACTGACCTGTGGTCTGCTTGATGCATTCTGGGGTTTACCAGGAATGAAAATTGTACACATACAGTCCACCAGGCAAAAACTGAGTTTAAATAGCCAAGCTTCATTTTCCTAGAAGCCTTTACCCCCTGTTTAAGCTAAAATAGGTCTGTCAACAAATGAACGCCTTTACTGCGCGCTACCCAGGCGGGTTGCTGGCACAGTTCTGCATGCATGCTGCTAAGTGCAGGGTGCTGTACTGCGATCATGAACTAGGGATACATATTTTGTAAAGCTAACATTTTGCTAACATAATTCATTTGGGGAGCATAAGCTTCCCCTGCTGATGCATGACAAAATACACACTACGAATCGTAGGGTGTAACAGCACAGTAAGAAACACTGATTAATGTACGTATTAAACACAGGAACTAGTCCGTGATGCTAATATACACAGAGCAGAGTTCAAAGCCTTTCAGTGCCTGTGTGGCCCATCCTGCCACCCCCGGGGACAGACATCCTTTAAAGCCCAGGCACTGGGAACGCTAAGTCTCCTCAGAGCGATTCTCCAGATGAAATTAGATGACTGCGACTTTTGAGTCAGTCTGGCAGAGGCTAACATTGAGGAAAGGGCAGGGGAAAGGCAAGCACCTTATCTTGAAATAAAACGCAGGCTCCAAGCGTAACAAAGCTATCTGCTGGAAGCAGGAGGGGCGGTTAATAACCCTGCCCCAGGTCACGGCCCACGGGAGCTCCTCACCGATGGGGCAGGACCTCACTGCAGCAGGCACGGTGCAAACGCGGCTGAGGAAGAGACGTGTCGCATCAGCCCGCTCAGCATTCAGGCACTCACAGGGCCAACACATTACTGCTTCAATATCAGAAACCAGCCAGCTATTATTAACTGAAACCCACTTTCCCGCTTTCCTTTAAAGAAGACAAGTCTCCACTATCAAAAGGGGGAGTTAGACTCAGTTAGTCTGCAATTCTGATCTTAATGGGCTTCATGCTGTTGCCATTATTAGACAAGCCTTTACCATGTGGGTGGAAGCAGAAAGCCTGCCAAGAGCTAGGAGACAAATAAGAAACTATGTGAAGAATGGGGATTTCTGATGAGAGCCTCTGATGATGAATCCCCTGCTATTACGCTCATGAGAACGAGGCCAGAAGTCTCAGCTCTGAGCTGCCTTTCCTCTGCCGTCAGCGCTCTCACTGCAGGGTTGGAGCAAAAATGTGATGGCTATAAAGAGCGACATGATCAATGACCCATACAAGGGATGTAACAAGGCAACTACCTTGTCAAAACGATATGAGGAGGAGCAGTTACAGCAAAAAGCAAATAGGCCTTGGTGATGTTTTTTTTTCCCCTCATAAAAGTAGGTTGAAGAAACGAAGATACATCGAAGATGACAGTTTATTGAATTTGGCGGCAGCAGTTCAAAGCTAGAACCTCTTGTCCATGCTGTGCAGAGCTCGCACCTGCTATCTGCAAGAGGTAAGGGACGAGGACCACAGACGCCTCACATGGAATAAAAGAGTGAACTGATTATTCTTCCCGAGTTTCAGAGGATGCTCTATGCAGCCCACACACAGAAAATAAACATATTCAGCAAGAAACTACTGTAATAAAATAAAAAAACCCTGACACTTAAGGCTGGCAGGTGGCATAAAGGAATTATTTCAAAAAATACACTCCATTGAGCCTCTAATGCTTCTCCTGGTACATAACGAAAAGACAAGAAGAGCTGTTTACAAAGACCATCCATGCATGTTAAGTCCACACAAAAATCTCCGTTGAAGTGAAAGGCGAGGAGGGTGTGAAGATACCGCCTATGCTGGAGCTAAAGCTTCAAAGAGGTTTTTCTCAGTGACAACTGCATCCGGAATTTAGCGCATTTCAGCAAGAAGTAGGAGCTCAGACAATTTTTAACTTGTCTAATTATAGCATGTTGGTAGCGATACTATAATTATGAGAACAGAGGCACTCTCATATATATGCCTAGAAGAGGTTCTGGTGCCAAGGAGAGCTGCTAGCAATGATAAGTGTCCCCGGTATACACCGAGCTAATTTAGCTCTTGTTAAAATATATGTAAGGGCTCAGACACCTAAGTGGTCCCTGCAGCTGAACAAGTCCCTGTGCAGGAGCAGTAGCTAAAAGCTCTCAGTCCCCAGCAAAAGCAAAGTGTGCTAGCTTCGATCTGCAAAGATTTAGGCTGATGTACTTCATTTCACATTTCCAGCAGGAAGTAAGAGCATAAACAACTTATTTCTGTGGTTGAAGTGATGTGGTAACTCATTAAACAGCAGTAACTTGGTATTTCTGAGTTCCAGCTGTTTCGTCCTGACACAGAGATACCATCCTGGAGATGAAAGGCTCTGGGGACATCCCACAGCAGCCATTCCCACCCGGAGGCTGGAGGCAGCAGTGAATGAGCCACAGCAACTGCTCAGAAGTTTTTGGTCCTTACCATGTTTTAATGAACTACGTGATGCCAAGGGGGCTTTAGGACAGGAACTTTACAAGGCTGACATAAGCTGAAGGTTCAGAAAGTCTGGGATCAGCCAGGTGAAGTGGACCTTAAGATACTTAATATCCTTCTTTTTTTAATAGACAACCTGAAACGAGAGAGAAAGAAACTCCTGTAAGTCTTCACCTTTGTCACATCGCAGGACATAATGACACTAAATACCTATTATTTGCCTTGCACTACTGCAAAATTCAAATAAATTGCCAATTTTGATATATTTGGGGTTCTTTGGTCAATTTTTCAGAGCACAAAAAACCCACTTCTGTTTTCTGTTTGAAAACATAAGAAAAATCTGAGGTTGGATATACGATGCTATTGCTTTCAATTTTAGAAAAATTCAGTGCATAAAATTACTTCAACAATAAAATAAAAATGGCTACTAGTCCAACCATGTTAAATCTCTTCCTTTTAAATGAGAAAAAGATGATTACAAGAATACAGAATTCCTCTAAATTTGATTAGATAAAAACTTGGTATTTAAAATTATCAAATAATAATGATACAGCTATCAGACATTGATCCAGCCAAAGCAGAAAATGAGATCAAGTTCAGAAACAGAATCTTTTATCACAGAAATCACTGAAAAGTTTAACCTTAAGTGCAAGAGACAAAACTATAACATGACTCAAAAAGAGGAACTTGCCTCATTAAAAATGGAGTTAGGCAAGAGAAATAAGGACAGACAAAAAAACAAGGACCGGGTCTCATAATTCTGATATTTTCATAGAATTGGCTACTCACAGAGGTGGATGTACCAGCCTTCTACTCAGGGCAGCAGTCAACACAACCCACATCACGTCATCAGCACACTGCAGCTAGGTAGGATGGATAATGATGTGAGACGCTAGCACATTGTTTCTGATAACAGTGCAATCATGCCATCCTCCTACAGCCTTTTAAATAAACTAATAAATACAAGAAACCCTAATAATTGTTACTGAGAGTGTTCAAGTACTAAAGTGAAAATTTGTGTCAAAGGACTGGAAACAAAGATTGCAGCAGGCAAATGAACAGGTTTTAGCAGCTTGGAAATGTTATAAATGCAAAAAACAATGCAAGCAGGAAGTTGGAATTCAGATTATAGACCAAATTCTGTAACAGAGGCACAGGAGAAATGTTAGGTGTCATCAAAATAGGTGTAAGGCTTAATGAAAAACCATAAAACTAAAAGACAGGACTGTAAACTCAAATGGATTTGTTCATAAAAGAAGAGTCTTTGCAGAAATGTCACCTCAGCAGCATGAAAAAAAATACTTTCAGAAGCAAAACAAAGTATATTAAAATATTGCTTTCATGCTGAAGTTGTAAGTAGCCACTTGTTATTTTTAATTGTTGTTGTTATTGGTATTTCTTTGGTTAAAAGAATTCTGAGGAAAGCAATAGGTTCAAGAAGAAATTAATGAGACTGACGAGGGCATTGTTTTTAATATCATTTATTTTTCAAAAGTGTACATCAGGCTTGTTCCTTTGAACAGCAGCAGCACCGTGCCCCCAGAGACAGCAGCCTCCGCTCGAAGCGAGAACTCTTGTTCTTTCCCAGGACCCCACCAGACCGCCTGTGGACTTTAACACAAGGCCTTGGTTGGCAGTCGCAATCTCAACCTATGCACTTGGGACGTGGTGATCTGTGTGGCTGGGGATGTTCGTTTTGGCTGCTAACCTTGCACAGCACGAATAGTTTAGTATCTTTGGCTATGCTCAGGAAAAATCTCACTGTGCCTAAGGGTGAGGGAAAGGATTTGATCACCTTTAAGACCTTTGCTTACTTAAGACCTTATGATCAGTCTGTGATGCCTCTCTGGAGGGCTACCAGGACTGTACCCAGTCTTCCCTTAGAGTTCCCTGGGTCATTATCAAAGTTACTCCAGCGGGGTGCAACATTTCTATACCCTTCTCCGATCTCCTAAATATTTAGGGCCCACTCTGCATGCACATAGTAGGAAAGAGTCCCTGCCCTGAGGAGTTTACAGTGTAAGTGGTCAAAAGAGGCCCAGAGTGAGGGAGGAAGAGCTGAATATCCACCATTATTTATCTCAGTGTCTACCTGTATCCAGTATTGTTCACAGCTGGGGAAAAAAATGCATTCCTAGGAGAATAAAAGCCAAACCACCCCTCCTTCCCAGGGAAAACCAAACTACTTTTCATCAAACAAGAAGCAAGCTTATGCCAAAATATCCCCTACACAAAAACTGACCTGGATTGGTGGCTATATCCCTCACCAGGGATGATTCCCAGTAGCTGGCAGGGTGCTGCTGGTACCTCACAGCCGGGGAACCCACCCAGGGTCCCCTCAGTTCTCCTGAGGTCAGCAGCAGGGCTGGAAACATCAACAGCAGCCACTGGTTTGGGTGACTCACTTTTCAGCTGCAGTGAGAAGGTGAAAAACCCTAAAACACCAATTATTTTGAATGCTTAATCTTTAACTTGGCATTTTTTTCCAGTTGCCTGTAAAACACATTCGCAACCTTCCTTCTTCCCAAGCCATGCGAGCGTAGGTCCCAAGAAGGCTGCAGAGACCACAGGGCAAAGGCAAGTCCTGCCTTCCCAGGTGAGAGCTGAAACAATCCTTAGAAGGGGGAAAGGGTATCTGAACACTTTATATCAGGCAAAAAGGTTACTCTTGCCTTAGGACATAGGCTGAGCAAGCAACAGAGACAGCACCTTGGATTTGCAGTGAACTGATCTCCTGGGAAGAAGACAGGCAGTGGAGGGCTCAGTGTTGTGTACTGAGGCTTCAGGATCTTGCAGCCAGGAAGGGAGGCTTCAGGCTGGGCTGCACAGACAGCGATCCCCCAGTAAAACAGACTGTTAAAATGGCATGCAATCGTTTTAACTCAGGACAAATGTCCAGGTATAATGGTTTTCTCAAAATGCAGAAAAGATCTTCGGTGAACTCTTAAGACTGAAAGAGGAAAGGAGCCATAGCAGGATCTGAGTGCTCTGTAGGGAAACAGCCTCCTCAAAAACGTGACTGAGGTAATGACTTAATAACCATACCGACTGTTCGGGTAAGAGTTGGTGCCACAAAGTTCAGCAACAAGGCAATCTGAATGGGTTTAATGTTTGAAAAATTCCAATGAGGAATGACAGCCATTCAGATTCATGTACATGTTTTCAGATAAATCAGAGCATTTACAAAAATATTCTCCCTCATATCTTCTTTTGCATTAAGACAGCACGATTTACTGTTTGCTCTAAGCAGTGAGACAATGTTTTCTCTCAACAACAGAATTATCTCAGTTTATGCTGGCTGTGATTAAAGAGAAAGGGATAGGGAGCATGGCACGTGAAGAGGGATTGCAAATGCTGCCCTTAACTGCTCCTCCAAACCAGAACATTTAATGGAAATACAGTGTTGTACTCCTACCAGCTCCATTACACTGAGTAACGTGACAGGTCCAAATCTCGGTCCCACTAGTTTTGAGATAAAGCAGAAAACCGGTGACAGGCTGCAGTGGACAATGATGGGTTTATGATGTTGTTTTAGGAGACTGAACATTGTTTTGAAGGATTAGATGTTGTAATCCGTACAGTAAGTCAACAAAAAGGCACCAACAGGCAAGGAGCGGGCATCCAATTAGTAATGCAAAATAATGCAGTTTATGCTTTATTCACCCTACAGTGATTACCATTAGCTCTTATAAAATCACTCTACGGCAACAGAAGCTGCTTGCTAGATGAAGTGACAATACACTTTCCCCCTTGAAGAGCTTCTAATCTTAACTGCAGATGTGCCCAAATCGTGAGGGGAATACCCAAAAGCAGACAGGGAAAGAGAGAGCGGGGCCAGGCTCCCGGGGCTGCCTGGGGTTGCAGCAGAGCCAGCGGGACAGAGGAATACCAGGGCGAGATCCAGCCATGGTCCTTGCCTCTGGGCTGAGACGATCCTTACATCCTGCACCCTCCCTTGCACCCTGCAACCATCACCAAAAGCCCCGCATGGGCTAAAGTGGATTGTGCCTTACCAGAGACTGGGTTTGCCCCAGAGAGAGAGGTATAGTTTGAGTACAGGGCTGTAAATGTGATGCTCCTGATTGCCACTTCTAATATAGACACTGACAAAGAGGAGACAGACTGAGAAGGACACATGGGCACGACCCGCGTGGGTTAGCTGAGTATCTGCGCCTCTGGGTTAAGCAACCACTTCCTTCATGTCCGTTTTGAAACTATCCGCTCCCTTACTACTTGCTCATCAGAAACACCTTTTAATTCTCCGTGTGTCTCCTATCAGCAGCCCCAGCAGCTGCCAGTGACAGCTTCTAGCAGTGCCATAGGGGAAAACCAGCTAGTATATAGTGGCAAGATTCCCAGGGCTTGTTATTTTCTCAGCTTGGGGCAATCAAAGCTTTAGCAGCCAACTGATGACACCAAATAAAAATGCACATATCCCAAGTAACTAAGGTAAGCAGCATTGACAAAGATGGACTTTAATCAAATTTTCTCTCTGAGTTGACAAGCAGCATGGTGAGAGAGAAAAACATACTAACACCGATGGCAGAGAAAGCTTACTAATTATTTGACCTGAATTCTATTTGGCAAGAAACAAAATATTTTGCTATCATGGGACACCATCTGTTCTGCCTCTGGGGTAAACCTGGCTCTTAAAACACACTGCAAGTCTGGTGAGTCGGTGGAGGTCTTCAGTCTTCGAAAGTAATCATTTGCCTACAACACTGCACACTGCAGGGAGATATAAGAAGAGGAAGAGGAAATGCAGAAAAGTAACTGCTGTTAATGTAAAATGCGTGAAATTGGATTAGAAATGTAGCTAGGGCGAAAAACCTGCCTCCACTCTAGCTTGTGAGAATTTTGCCCTCGACGGCAGAGAGCAAAACGCACCCTCAAAAGTTAACGACAGTTTGTAACGCGATCATACCTCAGAACAGAGAGTTAGTGTGTTCACACCAGTTTTGTGTTAGAATCTCAAAATAGCAGCTTCATCCAGCCACTTGCTTATGAGACCTGCCAAGTATGAAATTGTGAAGAAAACCTCGGTTGGAGGCTTTTTCTATGAAGATCAAGTACGTAAAAGTTAGACAAAGTTGTACAAACAGCAAGAAGCATTTGTGGTTTGCACAACAGAAGAAAATGCCGTATTCAGAAGAGAGAGACGCTGAAATTTCAAGCCTGATACTTTAGTCCAGTGTTTGATTTAAAGAGAACAGTAATCACATCCCACTTATCTCACTGATAAAGAATACGGAGCTGCTGCAGTCAGCCTGGAGGGAAGCCAAGGCAAACTCAGGCAGAACTGAAAATTCACGTTAAGATGACTGAGAGGCAAACGATTGTTATTATTCTAATAAATTTGTTAATTTATTTCCGGAAAAACTGGATTAATTTGTTTCTAATCAAAACAAGGACCTATTCATTACAGTGTGTATGATGAGCCACTACGAAACAGGCATAGCTAGGATTTCTAATAGATTTTTTAAAAAAAGACAGATTTGGCAGTTCACCCCCCCAAAAAGAAGACCATTCAGGCTCATTTCCCTGCAACGCACACTTCCGTGCTTTATCCATGCTCATTTCAAACACCACGCTGATGGACCAGCTACTCCAAACTCTTCCGTCTCCCCAGTGCTGCAGCCCCCGCTGACTCCTCACTCTCCTTTCAGTTGTTCCAGCTGTTCTCCTCCTACCCGTACTCTCAAACGCTAGCATTTATTTAACCTCTTCGCTTTGCTTACCATGGATTTAGTGAGGCTAACCCTATCTGCTGAGGCCTCTTGTCACCTCTGCTGCTGCTGCTACCTAGGCTGGGTCACTTAGGACTTGGCTTTCCACAGTGCTCAGAGTCTGCCTCTTCTCTCTCGAAAAGCAGGATTACAATAGTCATGAGACACAGGTAAAACTTAAATGCAAGGTATAACTTATTTTAAACCTGTCCTAGCAATCTTTCTGTCTAAATCCCTAATATTGTTTAATTGGCCCTTCTCTGAACTCCAGCCTTATTGATCTGACTCTGATAACGAGGTCTCTGAAGCCCATCCTGAATAAATATTCCAGCAGCAATTTCATCAGTGCTTGGTGGAGAGGTCAATGTCAATGTCTTCACTCCTGACAAACTTGCAGATGCAGCAAGAGGACAGGTACAGCGCTGGGACTCGGTACATCTGCAGCCCAGACCGACACCGGCGTGCCCCTACCCCTCGTTACATGCCAAACGTTTAGTGCCAAAACATTTTGCGTTGTTTGCTTAGTTCTCCCAAATGGTTAATTCTGAAATGACATTTCCCACGCTGTGACCTTGCTCTTGTTCTCTGACTGATAACAGCATGAGCACTTCGGAGAGGCCGGCAGAGGGAAGAACCTGCAGCCCAGCAGGCGGGCCAGGAGTCTCACGCTGGAGCCGGGCTGGCAAAGCCAAAGTCCTCCCCAGCTTCATCCTTTCCCCCATCAGCAGCTGCGTCCCCCCTCTCCAGTGCCAGCTACTCAACACCCTGGGCGTTCAGAGGCTCATTAAAACCCCACCGCCAAGCGAGAAGAGCAAACTCCGCAGCGGAGGGAGCCGAAGCGGGTGGGTGCCGGGCTCCGGCGGGCTCGGGGCGCGCTCCCCTGCCTGCTGGCACCGCGCAGGCAGCCGCAACACGGCGCGGGAACCAGGCAGCAGCACATCCCTCTCCCGCATGGGGTGCCGCTCGCTTCCCGGCTCCCACCCGCCTCTCTGCCTACACTCCCTATGCCCTGCTCCAGCCCTTTGTGCATCTAAAGTTGCAAATAGCTCTCATCTTTTATTTTTAAACCACCAGATTGAGTCTTAATTATTTAAGCATCTTCCAGATTTAGAAAGCTGTTTTGGCTGTGAAAGTAACACTCGGTGCAATCATCTCTCATCAATAAACCATGGAAACAAATGTGTACACCCGTTGGGAAGCAACTTTATTTAAAGCACATTTAAAAGTCAAGTTCAGATTTAGAGATGTGAAAAAGACCTAATGCTGGTCACGTTTCAATGAACTCATGACATTTAAGCTCAAGTGTGAAAAAAAGGGGACTTGTGGCTTATTCCATTAATTTTGTTCATAGCAAGATGGCTTGACTCCCCTCAAACGAGAAGGGATGCCTCGGAAACATCCAAAACACAAACTTGGGCAAAGGGCCTTCAGAAGGGCACACTCACTTGAGAGCGGTGCTGGCTTTTGTTGGGTTTTTTTCTGAAGTGTTAAAACACAAAGGCAAGGACAGTTGTGAGCGCTCACACCTTACTGAGAACTGCTACAAAGCCTCAAATCACACACACAAAAATCATACCGGGGTTTGCTCCTTCAAAGAGAAAGTGAAGTGCAGACTTGGGCTTTAAAACAAAACCAAAACCCAACGTGAACCAAAAAGCATTTCTATTAACATCTTACCATGATAAAGAAATAAGATTAAACAAAAAGCTGTGGCATCGCCTCAATGTCTACTTTGGAGGGAGATTTCTGTCTTGTCCCAGTAGGACAAGGAAAGGAAGATAATTTCTGATCCCACTAGGCAAACATGCCTCGTTATCACGTTGCCTGTTTACAGCCCAGCATCACCTCTGGCGACTGTTTGCACACTGAGCTTCAACCCGGTTAGGTGAGGTTGCAACACCCTGCTTCAGCTGAACGACCACGGACGTGGGACCAGCGTATGACTAAGGAGAAGCTACTGGCCGTTGGGTTGGCATGGTTAGCCTTGGTGGCTCCACCCGTACAGCTGCCTTCCACGGCCGCAGAGCAAGCTCCAGGGAACGCTTTTTTCCTCCAGCTTTCCAAAATCGCTAACCGCTTCCCACTGAGTGCAGATACTTGATCTTGAATAAAACCCATGCAAATTGGCGCTTGACTCCTCTCCTTCGCAAAGCAAAGCTGCTCTTTATTTATGTAACATTTTCATTTAATTAGCAGAGAGACAGAACAAACTCTTGGGGGCGGGCGGGGGAAATTAAAAGGCCATCTTCCAGCACGAATGAGTACATGAGCGAGGGAAAGAAACAAGCTGCTTTCTTCACGTTGGCCACCCTAACGCCAAGGCTCCCTCGCTGTTGCCCCGTGAGGCTCTCGCGGAGGTAACGAAGCACCTGGAGCTGGTACGGGTGACCTCCTCTGTTGACCATCCCGGCCATTGGAGAGGAGCCAGAGGTGCTCTGCGATTCCTTCCTCGGACATCCGACACTGCGGGGATGGGCTCAGCATATGCATCCAAATGACACAACAAAACCGGGTTTATCCTATGACCGGGTTAAAATCCTACGTATTTATCGCACCCAGAACTTCTATTCAAAAACGTTGTAACGCTGCAAAGCCCATCACTCAAAACACAGGAAACAGACCCAGCACATCTGCCCGTGACCGTCAGCTGAGGCCTGCAGCTCATCAATTACGGTAGTCTTTAATTACACGATCCCGTATGGTTTTTCACGGGGGGCCTCCCGCTTCCGCCGCCGGGGCTGGAAAGCCCCCGCGTACGGAAGCGCCGCTCGACAGTTCCTCTCACCGCCACGAGTGGACGTGGGGCCCTGCCTGCCGGACGCGGCTCAGCCCCCCGAGGCCGCCGGGCCGCGGCACCGGGACGAGCCCGCGCCCCCCGTGGAGCCAGCGCAACGCCCCCACCCCGCTCCCGAACCTTCCGCGGCCGCCGATTGGCGTCCGGCGGCCGTGACGTCATACCGCCCCCCCCGCCGCCGCCCGTTAGCCCCCCGTACGACTCTTACGTCACAGTCAGCCCACGGCCGGCTGGGGGGCGGGGCCTCCCGCCCCGCGCCCGCCCCCGGCCCCGCCCCCGCGGCTCCGCAGCGTGACAGAGCCGGCCGGTGCCCTCCCGCCGCCCGCCCGCCGCCGCGCCGCCAGGTAGGGCCGCGTCCCCGGGCGGCAGGGCAGCGCCGGGGCTCCCCGCCCGGCGGAGGGGTGCGGGGCGGCCGCCCGGGCCCGCAGGAGGAGGAGGGGGGAGGGTACGGGATGGGGGGGCGGCGGCGGGCGGGGGGCGCCGCTCCGCGGGGCGCGCAACAAGTGCGGCGGCGGCGGCGGCGGCGGCGGGGCGGAGGGCGGGCTGGGGCTGGGGCTGGGGCTCGGCGGCCGGCGGGGCCGCGGCCGGCAGCAGCGGGCGGGCTGGCCGGCCGGGGGAGGGAGGGAGGGAGGGAAGAAGGGAGGGGATGGGGATGGGGCGGCAGAAGGGCCGGGAGCGTCTGTCCCCGGTGCGAGATGCAAGTCAAGAGCATGATGCAATCTCGCATTGCCATGACTACTGCATCCCCGGGCGGCGGCGGCTCCTTCCGCCGTGGCGGGGCACCGAGTCGGGAGAGGGAACACGGGCAGGAAGGGGGGAGCCCCCCCGGCTGCGCCTAACGGCGAGGACACGGCGCCGGGCCGTGCGCCGCCTCCCCGGGGGGCTCGGGGGGGGCTGGGCGCTGCTGCGGCTCCGAACACGGCCCCCGGCCCGTTTCCCCCCGCGGCGGGGGCGCGCACCGCGGCGGGGGCGCGCACCGCGGGGCGGCCGGCCGGGAGCAGCCTCCCAGCGCGGCCGGGTGTCAGCGCAGGGTCCCGCCGGGCTCGGGAGGGGAGGCGGCGGCTGCTGCTGCCGCTGCCTCCCCGCTCAGCCCGTCATCTTGCTCGCCGCCCCGGGCCGCCGTACTGGTTTAGAAATGGAGCCGCTGGTGCGGCAATCCCCGGGTCCGTCTGTGGGACGGGGCAGGCGCCGCATTAAACTGGCGCCGTGGAGGGGTGCAGTGCTTCTAAAAGGTGCCTACCCGTTTTAAAATCTAAATGTTTAAAGAGTACAAGCATTAAGAAATAAGTAGAAAAGGAAGGGCATGCGGTAGAAATGTGTCAGTATGTCAGATGCGTATGCAGGGACTTTCTTAAAAACTTTATGACTTTGCTTTTATCTCGTCCATCTCCTGGAAGCCCTCGGGCATCAGCAGCATTAGAAGCTGGCAATGCTCGGGGTTATCGTCCCGAGCGATTTAAATGTTTTCTCCCTCCCTGCCCGCTCTGGCTGCTTTCCTGCCCTCCTCCCCCCACCTCCCAGCGAGGCCGCAGCTGAGGGTCCGACTGCGGAGAGCTTCCCGGCACCGATCCGCGCTCTGAATCCGCAGACAAAAGGCCAGTTTTGCAGACCTGGGCAGGAATGGTAATACCTTGGCTTGCTCAGCAAGAAGGGCTCCTGGCAGATGAGAAGAGGCATTTCTCCCTGCGGCAGCTGGGCGTATTGCCTGCTCGGTGTCCCAGCCATGGCCGAACGGCAGTGCCCCGTACGGCTAACGTGTATTCTCAGGGCTTTGGGTGATCCCTGGTGCTGTGGGATTCGGTACTGTGGCAGAGTACTTGGGACCGTGGCAAAACCCACAAGCAAAGAGCTCAGCCGGCTGCTAGCGATGGCGAGGGAAAACAAGGCAGGGGCATGGCTGCAATTAGGATGCTTCCGATCAGGAAGTCTCCGAAACCGCTCGTGTAAATGGAAACACACCCTGCAGCTGAAACCAGAGGAGAGCAAGCGTGCAGGCGTCTCCGGCGGCCGCACAGCCTCTCGCCGGAGTTTTGGGCCAGGTTGCTTCCAGGGTGAGGTTATCTCTGCAAGAGCAGCTCTCTGCCAGGACCTGGCAGCTGCCGGCCTGCCAGAAGCGGTCGGCTTAAATTATCGCCGGCGGCCCCAGCTGGATGGAGGGTTTTGCAGCTGTGAGGTTTTTGTAGATGCGGGCTAACGGTGTTGCTGCATCAATATTAAGCTGGTAGTGTAGAGGGAGGGGATTTATTTCTTTTTAATATGAACTTGTGAATAACGCTGAAGAGTTTTGCGATATGACTCTGATATTTCACTCTAAGCCCTCTTCCTTCCTTTGGTGCAGTCGCAGCCTGAGATTTTTCTCTGCTGTTAGAAAACTCCGTAGCTAGAGATAAATACTGGTGTATCCTGACTGCTGCTAACAGAAGTTGAAGCTGCATCAGGGAGAGTAAGCCTGTGGCACACATGATCGTCTGATGCTGTTTAGCAACGAAAGCTGGAGTTTCTTATAAGAGTATTCATGTATTTGGAGTGCACTAGACATAATCTATTTTCAGAGCGGCGAGTAGCCAAGGCATGTGCTCTGCCTGGGGGGAGCTGTACTTGCACACAGGGAGTGAGGACTTGCCTTACAAACTGGTGGTGCCTGGAGGTGGCTGGGGTCAGCTGGGTGGAGACCCCTTGCCAGCTTTACATGAACTGAGGGGCAGATGAAAGGGACCGCGGTGCTGAGTTTGCTGAAGTTAAGAGTGGGTTTGCCCTCGAAGACGCTGTTGCCAGCTGACATGGGTCAAGGACGCTAAAAGACATGCCAGAATTTTGCTGGATTTTACTGACTTTCTTACAAGGTACACGTTACATATATAATGCATGCTGGAAGCCCTTAGGGACTTCTTTGTGTGTGTTATCCCTAAGTAGCTAAGTGAATTTATCGTAAATAACCTAAAAGTCTCCTGTATTTTAGCATTCATATGCAAACAGAGAGAGCAGCAGTGAAATTAATATGCCATGGAGCTTTGTCTTACAAGCTGGGGAAGAGTCTGGCTGTTGGTCTCTTTGCCTCACTGTGTTTTTTAAAAATCAATTGCACTTTGTGTGGTTTAGTATCTTTTACATACAAGCAGCTGATCAAATGAAGTATCTTTGACTAAAACTCTTGCATATTTGGTACATAAATATAGCATCATTAAGGGTACTTAGTTTAGGTGCTGTCTGACCAGTCTCTGGGTATACTTATTGCAGTATTTTTAGTAAGTTGGTGTTGTCTTTGCATTTCTCAGCAAGAATTCCTCTTGTTGCATTCCTTGCCTTTAATACAGCCAGAGTTGAAATAAAATATTTTGAATTCTCTGGTCTAATCTCTTCTTTCCCTGCTGACCTTCATTTTGTATTGTTTACAAGAGGAATTAACTTAGAGAAGATACAATTAACGGAACAAAAAAAATGTAAATTGGAAATAATACCGTAAATCCGTCAGGCCTCTGGGCAGCACCTTTAATTGCTCCTTCTGTTGCGACTCGCTAGGAGCAGATTTTTGGAAATATGTTTGAAGATTCAGATTTTTGGAATGATGGTGGAACTGACTGTATTTTAGGATTTCCGATTGAGCTGGTGCTCAAGTCCGGCAGCTGCAGGTGGACAGCCCGGCGCTGAGAGCAAGCCAGGGCTGCCCCTGGGGGAGCATATTCCTTGTAAGTGACGGTCAGTGGGTAATTGGTTAAACGCTCTCAAGTACTGAGCTGACCTCATTCCTTTACCTTCCTCATTTTTGAGGCAGCAAACATTGCAACATCAAACGCTTCTGTTACTGCTGAACTCGGGAAAAAAAACCACTCGTACAAATCAAGGTGGTGGTGCTTACAAGGTTAAAATGCTCGTCTTCTGCCTGTCTTTTAGCGGTCTCAGCAGTCCTCGCTCCGTGGCGGATGAAGCAAGTCTCCCAGTTAATGCCGTCTGCGTCCCACCTGAGACAAGTCTTGGGGAGAGAAACAGCAGTTGCATAGGGTCTCATGTTGAAAGTGTCCTGTGGTCCCCTCTGTCCCTCTTGGAGCTAGCACCAGAAGGACGTCACCGATGAGCGTTCGTTCTCGCTCCTGCCCGTGGGGCTGGGTGGGAGCGGTGTGGCGGTGCGGGGCGGCAGTCGGGCAGGAGGGTGGGCTCGGCGGCGATTCGGGCATCACCCTGCTGTGCCAGCACAGGAGGTGGCTTCGGCAGCGCCCTGCTTGCTGCCTGGCCAGGGGTTCCTGCCGCGGCGGCGAGGAGCCAGAGCTCCCGTGCTGTGCGCAGAGTCGTCTCCTGGGATGGGGCGTGCTGGAGAGGCTCCTTCGAACTGGGAAAGCCTTTCAGAGCAAATGGGCTCTTGGTGATGTGTTTTGGTTTTTTTTTATTCCATATATTGTGGGTTGTTCTCTGACTTCTCACAAACAGAGGCAGGGATGCTCTTTCACTGCTGAGGAGCAGAGCCACAAATACTTCTACCTATTATTTCTTGGTGGTTTTTTTCCTCCCACAAGTGGCATGCTGTCTTGAGATGGGTCACAAGCAAACTCTGTTGCCTGTTCAAAGCTACTAAAGCTCCACTGAGATTTGGCAGCCCTTTGTATAGGTCATGAGGGCACGTATAGGCGATGGTGCTGTTTGCTATTACCTCCCTTGCGTAACTGAACAACTTGCTCATTTTGTTCTCTTAATCTCGGTCCTCTTTTGTTACCTTCTTTCATTGCTGTGTCTGAAATTAGTCTTATAGGGCTGAGATCTATAAACATAGGAATACTTTTAGGGATGTTGGCTTAAACTCTTCACTGGAATGCTCTTTTTACAATGGGCAAAATGATGTTCTTCTAGGATGCAACATATGCTTTTGAAAGCTGTTTGACTCTATAGTAGACTTAAGAAATTGGTGCTTACTGCATGCCAGTCAGAGCACACGTCGCTGTGTGCATCCAAAGACTTCACAAAACTGACAATAATCCTTGTAATCTGTCGGTGTTTTGTCATACGCAATATAGTTGCTATTTTGTTTTGTGATTCTTAAATGTGTTAAAAATGCAGAAGATTCCTGCAATCCGAATGGTTTATGCATGCTAGTATTGGAAACGCTTTTTCCGTTAGATGGAAGATCACACACAAGGACAAATCAAACGGATAATCAATGGATTACACAGAAGTTGGTCTCCTTGAAAACTTATTTCCAGTTCAAATTGCTTTGCTATGGCCTTTTCTAAGGCTGTTTAAATTTGGTATTGCAGCAATACGGTTAAGAGGGCATTGCTTAGGCTGACATCCCTGGAGTTCCTAAGTGCTGATCAGTAAAAGTGATTTGTATCTGGTGCTCCTGAGGGCACCGAAGCCTGTTCCCTGCATCCAGCAGAACAGCAGTTGTATCTCTCTTTGATAAAGGTATTGCAAACAGTGACCTGGATTGATTTTTTTGATTGACAAATCAAATAAATGCTGCCTCCAGTCTCGCTGTGGAGATAGCTCATAGAATTGCTGTGGACTGTGTATGCGGTGGCTCTCCCTACATCTGTTTAGTGAAATTAATATCTTAAAATTTATTGCCTTGGTTTCTCTATTTGTGTTTTGGCATTTAGGACGCATTATCTTACAGGGTAAATAAGAGCACAAGAGCAAACTTGTCCAAAGTATGTGTTCGGTAAATGCTTTCCTGCTGTGTTCGATGTGTTGGAGAATTATTTAATTTCCTCGATGAAATGGTTGACTCATATGAAACACAAAGCGTCAAGCATCTAGAAAGCACAATGGCAGTCTAATAAATTCCCTTACCAGGTGTAGAGATTTTACACATGCATGCTGCTAAGTGTAATTGTCACTTCTCCAAGAACAAATGAATCATGCTACTTCTGCTGAACTCAGTGCTGCGAATTAGGAGTTGGTCTCAGCATCCCATTGCATCTGGGTATTTTGCGTGCCCTTATTAAAGCATTATTAGCTGTAGAGGTTGTGCTTCATTAATGGTAGCTTTGTTGACAACCAACGGCGTACTGAACAGGTAGAAATATAAAAATCTTCCATGAACTTGTATTTATGCTAAAGTTGCCTGGATTTAATTGACCTCCGTGTCAAAGCTTCATACCAAACGTTTGCTTGCCAAGTGAGATGCTTTGGGTGATGACTAAATGCGCTGAGCTGCACTAACATTTACAGGAGACAAAACTTGCTTGTGCAAAACTACAACACATGTGGAATAAACCTTTTTTTTTTCCTGCATTTTCAAATTCTGCCCTGCTCTTTGATCCCTACATAACCCTACCCTTTGAGATGCTGGGTCAGCGATTTGAACAAAGCAACCCTCTTCTGTTATCGCTTGGAAGCACTCCTCTCCCTCTATGACCTTGAGAAAATTGTTTCTCTTCTTGCTGGCTGGCTTTGCTGTGACGGGAGGGTAATTGCTTTCTTCCTATGTGCAAGTTCAGGCTCTCTGCTGTAAAACGTAGTCTTGATTTCAAGTAACGCTCCAGCTTTTAAGGCATACGCATGCTGATGGACGTTTCTGTTGGTGTCACGGTTCTTAAGAATGTTACCAGTGTTAGATGAAAACTAACAAGTATGAATTTGCAGAATAATGTGGTTTAGCTTATTAAACCAAATACACCTCAGAGTATCTTATGGTTTTAGGCCATATGTTTAGGTAATTAATTCATAAGCATGCAAGTTTGCATTGCTGCCTGTTTTGCTCTTTTTTCTCCCCCCCCTTATGCTGTTACAAACTTGCTGGGAAGCATTTTGGATTAAGGCAGTGTTTCTGCCGTGCCCTTGTTGGCTAAGGAGCCCCTAGCCAGTACTAGTTATGGGAAAATGCCTTCTTCCCTTAAATGCTGTACAGTTGTGGGTTTGGAGCAGACTGCAGCTTGGTGGAGGAGCTCCTCTGCCTCTGCTGAGTTAAAACCATGGCATCTGTATTCAGATAGAGGTCTTGAAGATCAAATCAGGTCTTGAAGCTCTTGGAAATGAGCAAAAGAAATCTACTTGTATGTTTTCCACTACTTTATCCCTTGTCAACACAGGGGTCCAAATGTAGGGGTCTAGTTCTTGAGCTGGTCCTGTGTCCGCAGGTTTGGTTTCACTTGAGATGATGAAGACTTGGGAAACTATAGACTTTTATACCTTAATCTTTATAGGCTTCCCCTTAGATGTGATATTTCTATGCACATAATTTAATCAGAAGGCTTCTGTTAACCTTTTCCTGAAGGATTATCTCCTACTCCCGGGTGGCTTTTAAAAATGCTGATGTTTTGAATCATCATTTTGAGAATCACCTCCTAGCCAAACGATAGGGAGAACCTTTGACTTAAATAACAATAATTAAACTTTTAACCGGTTAGGAGGATGACATTCTCCAATGTTTAACATCGCCCTGCCCTTTAGAAAAAGAAACTCGAGAAAGCTTTTTGCATGCTGAAGTTCAAATGGCATGCTAGTGTGGGTGCACGGCACGTGTGCTTACCGAAAAGCATCTACGTGTTCAGTTCATTCACGCAGCTGCTCGCGTGCTTTTGAGCAAGACCTCACGTGGTAGCTGCAGGACAATGTTGGTAGAAACACAGGAATCTGGATTTGGCTTTGGAGGACACAATGATAGTTAGTTGTGCTTGCATTTTTATCTATATGCTTATGTGGATTGCAGGGTAGCAGATGCTTACAGTGAATGTCTGATTCTGGTTTGGTGGTTTATTTCTCTTCTGCGCTACTGGCACGGAGAGGTTGCTCTTAGCTGCTCACAGACCCTGTGAACTAGTGCAAGCTCTCAGCTGCTTGTCCTAAATTAGGGTCATGCATTTATCCCTTGCGTCATGTATTTGTCCCTCAGTTCACTCATGTACAGTGGCCTTTTGGCGTGTTACTAAGCTTTACATTAGTCTTGCGAGCTTGACTTATTGCATGCATGAAGCCTCGTTAATGGGGAAAATACCTGCGCTTGTAATGCAGTTCAGAATTTTCTTTTTTTATTAACATATGCGATAGAGTGACAGAAAACAAGCTGCCAGTGCAGCAGGCTTGGTTACTTATGGATTTTTCTCTGCCTTCTTAGCAGGCCTAAGCAGAAAAGCCTCTTGCGAAAGATTTGAGCGGGTTTTTTTCATACTTTGCCGAGTTCTGACCTGCGTGCCACCCAGAAGGCGCGGCTTCCACCAGTTGCCTCTGCAGCCTCTCGTTTGCTCCTGCTGCAGCGGAGGTGGCTGGGCTTGCCCGGCCCCAGACGCCAGGCTCAACCGTGGGCTGGGAAATTTTGGGTGGGTGTCCGCATCACTTTCTGCAAGAGGTTAAAACACAGTATAGGGGCTAGAGGAAAACACCAGTACAAGGGAACACCAGCAATATACAGGGTGGCAGACCCATTACATAGAGGTGGAGAGAGACAGCACTAAGCAAGTCAGTAAGGAGTGCTGCATTTGGCAAGCCTTGTCTGTTCAGTTAAAAAGGAGGAGAAAAAATAATACAGGTAGTCATAGAAAGGCCACCGTATTTCAGTGTAGATCATTGCCCTGCTAATTCATGAGCTGCTGCTGCCTCTACATGCTTATAGGTAAACATTGCGCATGGGTTTAAGCCATTTTTTAGAGCCAATGATGGTGTCGGACCACTTGTCATGAGAGTTTAAATGGTTGCAGCCCTGTCCTCTGGTTTTTCAGCCTTCCTCATGTTCCCAAGTAATTCTCCAGAGGCCATACTCGATCCTCCACTTCTACTTGACAGGTTCCCAGAACCTCTAACTTCCCTACCCTTTCTTCTGCCCTTTCAAAACCATCATCATCTCCCTTTGAAGCAAGAAAAAGCAAAAAAATATTGATTTCTTGTTCTATCACCACTGCTAAGTGGTTGCATTAAGGTACAGGAAGGGACTGCTAATGTTGTTTTCAAAGGTTTTTCTGTCATTTTTTGAAGTCCATCTAATTGGCTCGTTCCTTCTAAATTCAGTGCAGAGCTCGTTTAGATAAGGTATTCAAATCTAAACACGAATTGAGCAATTGCAGAGCTATCATGAATTTCCAGTTGTACAGACTGAATACTTCTTGGTTTCACAAAACACGTCAGGCTCAAATGATGCACCAACACGGGTATCGGTTGCATATAGCACAGTTCAGTTTTTTTGTGGGGATTGACATTGTATCTTAAAATATACATTTAGGAAGCTGTTAAAACACAGATTTGAGTCCTAAAGGACGCACTTGGTGAGAACACAAGGATGTCGCCAGTTTTTAACCACCGTTTACAGTGTATGAAAAATGGTTATCTCAGCGTGAGTGCTTTACATCCCTTAGTGCTGTGTGGCCTCCAAAGGAGAGATGTGTGGCCTTGGGAGGAGGTGACCACCTTTGAACTTACAGTGACGGGGACTGTAAGTGAATTGCCAGTTGCAGGCGTGAAGGAGCTTAGCAATGAAGTTAAGGGTTTTTCCACCCCTCTCCCCTCTTTGTTTTTCCTTGCTGCTCCTTTTCTCACTTTCATATTTCTCTCTGTATCTATTTTTCAGGCTTTGCCTTTTAAAAGCTTATTCACCCAGCACCCGGGGAGGTTATTTTGCAGAACAGAGGAGCAGGGCTGGGTTTTGGGCTGAACTGATGAAGGACCCCTAATCAGCCATTGGTGGCTCTGACACATCCCTCCTTACGGCAGCATCGCTCTGCTGAGACCCCTACCAAATTCCCATCTAAGCTGTCAGTCGTTAGCTTGAGAGCAGAATATTAACCAAATCTGGTTTATTTATTTTTTTTCCTTTCTCTGTTCCTCCACTATGTACCAGTTCATGTGTGAGGCCATGAACTTCAGCATTTAGCTTCCCCAGTCCAGAATAACAGGTCTATTTAAATGAAGAGTCCCTTTGCTGCTGTTTATTTTAGAGATGACATATCTGTGTGGAGGACTTGTATTCCAGGGAGATAAAAACACTGTGGGAAAATAGCCTCCAACCACTGGAATTGGCTTTTGATATTTGAAGAATTGGTTCATGAAAGAGTTTTTTGCACAAAAGCATGGTTTTTCTTTTAGCATGCAGTAAAAATAGAGCCATGGTGGTGGCGAGATTCCAGAGGGGGGAACTTTCAGGGAGCTGCAAACATGAATAAGCAATTTCATTGCCTGAAGCATCATTTTGTGTCCTATACAGTCTGTACAAAACATATATGAAATAGATGCACTCAGAATGTAAAAGTTTGGGTTTACCTACTGAACAACTTTTAATATATTGCCATCCATAGAATAGCTGTGCACAGTTTTACTAGAGAGGCTGAAGAGCTTATCTTTTGCCCAGAGTTTAGAGAGTTGCTTTACAAGTGTGGCTGATGAAACACAGCTCAATTCTTTCCTATCTTTCACTCCTGGCAAAATGTGAGTGCTTATATAACTGTAAGTTAGGTTTTCACTTTGCTGCAAGCAGCACAGTAAAGGAGAAAGTTCTATTTTCCATGTGTAAATCACTTTCTAACTATCTAGCCGTGTGTTCTTCTCATAGAATGAATTTAATTATAAGCTTTGGGCATCAAGAAAAAATGTTTGGTATTATCAGAAAATCAAACTTCCCATTGAAATTTAGTCTTAGGCTACTGCACTCAAGGTGTGTCTCAAATCACTAGTTGGGTTGATTGATTATCGTTTCTTACAGTATAACACGCTTTAAGGCTGAGAGTTAAAGGGGATACTTCCCCTCTGTCTTCAAGGTCCTCAGCTGCAGGCTGACCAGTGTGCAGTAAGAGGTTTCGGTCATATTCACCATCTGTTTAGCTCTTCATTTCAGTCTTTTTCTGTGTATTTCTTTTCCAATAGAAACAGAGCTAATGAATACTTTTGCTGTGTTTAGATTGAATAAAACATTCAAGTTGCCTTTTTTTTGGAAGAAATCTGTTGTTGGTCTGTCTGTTGGGTCTCTTGATGGTTAACGTTCTCCCCCTTCCCCTTGAATCCTGCCCTCTCACATCTGACCTGCCTTGAGATCATCCTTAGTCCTGCAGTTTTCAAGACCAAAACATAGCAATGCATCTGTCTCCTTTGTATTCTGAACAGTTTGGGGGGGGGGGGCCGGGGGTGGGGGTGATGTTTTTTACAGTGCAATACTCTGTCAGTTCATGGTGTTATGATTATATTTAAGAAATCTCTGTAAGTTAGCTCTGCATGACATTAATATATCCTGCATGACCTTTTGTTGTTTCATGTTTTCTTTTTCTGCAATTCTTGCACTTTGCGCTAGAACCATTCCTATATGTAAAATGATATGTATGCAATGCATTTCATTTTGGCCTTCCCTTAAGAGTGTTTTAGAATTATACTTTAAAAATTCTGCATCTCTCTTTTTGTCTATCATCTGTTTTATTTACCTTTCTTTTTGCTACGGTCTTGGTTTCTTGCTGGGTGCAATGCGATGGCTTTGCTCAGCTTCAGTCTGGTAAGACCTCTTTGTGACCCACACGCCTGCCTCGTGCTGGTGCTTCTCCTGCAGTAAATCAGGTGGTGGGATGGACCCGGCTGAAAGCTGATTTTCTTGTTTCGTTGCTTTTTTTGCGGCTACCTCAATTTCCCCCTGCTTCCCTCCACCCGGGCAGGGCGGAGGGTAGGGAAGGAACGAAAGCACCCATTGCAGCAGCGTCAAATCTGTTCTTGGTTGTTCCTGTTCGCCCCACACGCCCTGGATACGGTTTTAAAGCTATGGACCTGGCTGAATGGAGAAGTTGAAGTGAGGCTAAGGCAACGTGGTGGCTGTCAGCCTGAGCATTAACCGTGGGCACGAGCTGGCACCATAACGGGCGTGAGCAGAAAAAATGCCTGTATGGAGGGGGGCTTCTCATCTTTAGGAATGAGTAAGTTGCCAAAGACATTGTTTGAGAGAGACTTTGCACGAGCGGCGAGGCAGAGGAGGTGTATCTGGTACCCCCTTCTCCAGGGGACTGCTGCCCTGCGGAGGATGGGATAGCTGCAGAGCAGGGGAGGAAACTTCTTGCCTGCTGCTTGTGTGGGTATTGGTTTGTCCCTGTATTTAAAGCAGATATAGCGAATTACAGTACTGACCCTGCCTTTGCTCTGGTGCTTTTGAGAGTATGAAGCAAATGTAGTAAAACCTTCTTCACCTTGGCACTGAAGCTGGGGCTTCAGTCTAGCTGGGTTCTTCGCTGGAACAGGTTTTAATGGCAGTGGGATTTCCACTGCACCAGGAATTTGTTGCCTCTTATCGAAAGAAAAGAGTGGCTCAATTTTGGAGGAAACAGGCTTATTTTGCTGGAATTCCCTACATGACTTCTGCAGATGCCTGAATTTTTTTATATTATGAGCTTGTAAAAAAACAGCTTGGCAGTTGCCAGGTGTGTGGACAGTGTGGGGTTTTTTTCCTCCAGTAATCTGTTTAAAGTTCATAGAAAGAGTCAGTGATAAGATCACACCAAGCTTTACCACTACAATATTTCCTTTTTATTGGTTGGTTGGTCTTTCTCCCCTTAAAACAAAGAATAAAATACAAGAAATTATAGTAATTGCCTCCTGGAGCAGGGTCTTCTGATGAAGTAACATTTAGGAAAGTGTTGCCAACATCATACCAAGGAAATGTACAGGTAGAAATGCTTTCTTTTCTAACCACACTAGAATTCAGTCATCGTTTTCAGGGGCCCTTGTTACAGTGATGATTTGGTACCCTGAAACCTGCTGATTCTCGGCAGCGGTTGGTTTGGCACAGGTCTGGTGCAGGCAGGGATGTTCAGCTCCTCGGGACCCACCAGGCTTTTCAGCCCTGAGCTTCTGTAGCAGAAATGCCATCAGCTGGCCGTGTGGTTTTGGCAGCGCTTCGTTTGCTGATGTGCTAATTGTTGTACAAGAAGGGAGAGGCAGGGGGATGATCTGGCTGATGGATCTGTAAGAAATCTCCTGTCTCATCATTTTCGGCCCCTGTACCAGGGCATGTAGTCTTCACTCAATACTCCTAGGCAGGAAGAAAAGGTCAAAATCTTGCCTTACATAGTGTTAACTCCTTTATCCTTTGGAAAGGAGATTAGGTCTTCAAAGGTGGTTGCTTTTCTGAATGATGAGCCTATTATTTTTGTACTATTTTGAAGGCAGGGGGTTTAACAGGCTGCTTAGCAGCAGGGTTTTGTCCCGAGCAGCACGATGCCGTGGCGTAACAGTGGTACCTGGAGTCTTTTTTTTTTTTTTTTTTTTTTTTTCTTCTTTCCTCTTAATTCTCAGAATGGTGGGAAAAACAACATTTTTGATACTTTCTTCTATTTAAAGCTAGCTGTCATTTGTACTTGCCTGACTTTGTTGTTGTTGTTAGTACTGTTCACTACGTATGGCTGTACTCTGTGGCATGATGTTTAGCATCTTAAAATGAAGGCACCAAGTATCGGTGCAGCTGCAGCCGTACAGGATTAACTCATGTCTCACGGGGGTACAGCAGGAAAATAGAAAAGTTTTAAGATTGACTTCTCGTAGCACGGCTGGCCGTATGAAGAAATGGCAGCAAGGCAAGCAGTGATGTGCATTTACAGTGTCAGTGTGCATCTTCTCTTCCTTTAGGTAAAAGCATAGAAATTCACTTTTATTGAGGAATGTAACTAAATCTGTGTGTTACATGTGGTTTTTGTGCGTTAGGGCCCACCAGGGAATTTCACTTCTCCCATAGCACTCCAGGTACTACCCCACGCTCATTGGAAATAAAAGCAAGCACACAAATAAATACTTAACATACTGTAACTTGCCTAAGGATGACTTGTTTGTGTGCTTTTTCAGTGTGATCTCGTTTGCCAAACACAAGTGGTCCTCCAAAAGGTATAATTTACCCATATGAACACAGGGTTGTAGCTGCAGATCTTAGCAGGGCATCTTAATTCAGGTTTTGTGTGCGCTGTTATCCCTGCACTAGCTGGTGTTGCATGGTGTAGCATTACCTTCGTGACTGTCACACTCAGCTTTCATGATCTTCCTCTAATTTCTCAGCTTTTTATTGGAGTGCTGTATCTAGTCAGCACGTGAAGCCTAGATAACCTTTTTATAGATAAACCTTTTTTACTGGATAGCTGTACACAGCCATTTCTTGCTTTGTATGGTGTTTCACATGTGCAGGAGAATTGTAGGTGCTTTTATGGGTCAGATAGCAAGCTTTCTATTATGTCAAGCTAATAAATGCAAAGAAGATAACCAAGAATTATAGATCGGTCCTATACTTTCAGTTTTATTCTTGAGATATGCCCTGGGTTCAGACCTCGGCGCAGCAGCATTTTGGCAGAGGGAAGGGGCAGGCTGGTGGCAGATGCTCTCGGTGCTCAGACTTGCTGCTGCGGGGTGTTGGAGGAAATGAGGGTTCATGTGGTAGGACAGCCTTGCTTGTAACTCTTTTTTTTTTTTTTTTTTTTTTCCTCCTCCCCTTACTTCTTGCTTTTTAAATTTTAATATGCAATTATGAGATGTGCACATTTAAAAAAAAAAAAAAAATTGAAGCTTACTGTCGTGAAGGTACACGGTACTCTTGAACTCTGCTGCTAGTAATGGTCATGCCAGACTGGGCTTCTCTGTCCTTTGGACCCGTTGGCTGCGGTCTCATCAGCTCTGTTGTTAGAAAAGGCAGCCTTTTGACCAAAAAGGCTCATTAAAATAGGCTTTGGGGACCATGCCTTTATTTTTCTCTTGTGGAAGTAAAAAGTTGGTTTGAGTGAAGTGCACAAACGGAGATTAGAGGAGTCCCTTTATTAACGGGGAGAAGAGGAGTCTTTCAGATCTTGCAGGTGGCACTTGAGTAAGAGAAAGGAGACCCGAAATGAAAGCTGAAGTCCTTATGGCCCTCTGGACTTAGCTTTTGACTCCTTCATCTTCTCAGCTCTCTCTCTTTAGTTTCCCAGGCTTCCTCTGGCTAATTTGCCATTTTGAGCTACAGCTAGCAATGTTTTCCCGGTTGCAATACCAGCACAGCTTTTGAAAAAAGAGGGAGCTTCAGGTTAAAACAGTAGCCGTTAATAAACACTCACATACTGCCTGGGGAGGAGGGCTTTGGAGCAAAGCTATATAGCAAATGCCGTGCTTTGGCTTTCCTTCCAAAAAAATCAAGTTGTAGCTCTTGTGCCATGTACATGTTCTCCCTGTTTCCATCTAACCTAGTTTGCTATGGATACTCTCTTCTGTTTCTTTGCCTTTAAAAAAAAACAAAAAAAACCAAAAAAACCAAAACCAAAAAAAACCAAACCAAAACAAAAAAACACACCAAAAAAAAAAAAAAAAACCAAAAAAAACCCCAAAACAACCAGTTCTTTAACCCCCAGCTGGGAGTTGTCTGTGCAGTGTCCTTTCACATTTTATAGTTGCCTGCTATTACAAACACAGCAGTTGAATAAACCTGCATGCTTTGCCTTTTCTTCCTCCCTGTTTTATTTCTGTAAATACTTTTGCAGTCTGCACTTTATTACTGTAACAGCACTGTGCTGTAAGCTGGCAGCAGCGAGGAAGTTTCCAGTATCGCAGTGCTGGGGTATGGGCACAGGGTACCCCCTCGAACGTTTTTTTTCAGGAAAACGCATGCTGTTGCAAAAAAGCATTTTACCGCAGCGCTGAGGCATGCCAGATCTGCTGCTGCTAAGGGGGGCTTTGCAGCACGAGAGATCCTTATTCGTAGCTGGATGCTGGATGCATCCTTCTGGGATGGAGAGGCAGTAGTGTACCATTTTCCTCCAATTCTTAGTACTTCCATGGGTGTATTGGTGTGGTTGCTTCCAACGCGCTCTTCCTGCTTGGCCATCGCCCTCGGTGTTTTCCCTCTGGCTGAAGTTAGCCTGTGGCACAGCAAGAGCTGTTGGCTGCGAGGGGATGAAATGCATGTGAATGCCCTAATCCTACGACACTGAGATCCTAATTTGAGCTAGTTTAGATCTGCTGAAAATGTGAATAAAACTGCAAGGACCTATGGTTTGTCTTAACTCGCCCATCTGAAGATTATTAGATTCTGGTTTAATGAGGTATTGGGTATTGAGCACAATTAGTTATTCCATTTTGCCTATTCTTTCTTGTATTTGTTTCTGTTCTGTAAAATACTGTAATTACCACAAGTGTGTATGTATGGAGGTAATCATTACTGAAGGATTTGGCGGGGTGGAATGACAGGAAAAGTAATGGCATGAAATCATCCCCCTAGTTAACTGGCCAAAGTCTTCCTTTAGCCCCTGCATTTTCAAATGTTTTGAAATACTGTTGAGGTTAAACTGTTTTGAGACTAGCTTCTCTCCTTCGTTCTGCATTTTTTACACTTCCCTGAGTTTTATACAAGTCATTTATTTCTAAACTTCCTTATGGTGGTGCTGCCGGTGAGCGTGAAAGCTCAGCACTGTGGGTCCCGATGCGTCAGCGGCGGGCTGGAGGATTTGCCGCTGATGCAAGGTGGGCCAAAAATCTGTATCTCTTTGCTAGAGATACAGTTGTAAAATAAAGTTTAAAAATAGTTTCTTGCATTTTAACAAAACTGAAGTGCAAAATCCGCAGCACTCATGCTTCACGTGGTTTCCCATAAAATAAATGTACTTGCACTTTCAGATCAATATGGACTATGATTTATTATAAACTACTTTTTATTGCTAATGTTAAGCACGCTTAGGACCTAAGAGGATATTCAAAAGGCAAAAAAAGGAAATCCGAGGTTGGCAGCAAGTTGAAAGGGAATACATGCAAGGGGCAGTTAAGGCTTTGAAAGGAGAAACTGGGCAGCTTTGGAAAATGGACAGAAAATGGTTGTCCATCAAATGCTTTGATAATCGGTGCCGTCTTCCAGTTCTCAAGCAGCTGAGCATTTTCAATTCTAGTACATATACAGAAGCAAACAGCAGCATGATTGTTGTGTTTCTGGACGAGGGATAGTTCGTACTTTTGGAGGAGGGAAAAGAGGAGTCACCTCTGCAGTGGCAGGGACTGGGAAACATCACTTTAACAAGAAAACACAATTCAAGATTTCCAAAATCAAGTGCCTAAAATTAGGCTTCGAAGTCCTAATTTAAGAATGGAGAAAGTGGCTGTTTTCCAAGAAGGCTGATCAGCCAGGCCTGACGACGCGTTGCTCTCAGAAGCCAGCACGATTATTTAGATGCCTATTTTGGGGATTTTTTTGGAACTCAAGTTCAGGCACTTAACAGATCCCAGTTTTCACATTTGTTTCGTGGAGGTCTCCAGCAGCAGGGTGAGAGCTGGAGAATCCTGCTGAAAGGGAGCAGGCTTTGAGCTTTCAGCCTAAAATGTTTTGTTGCTGCTGTTTGGTTTCCTTAAAAAGGGTGGCATGGGACAGGGGGCAAACCGTTCTATTTTCGTACCTTATCTTTGCACCTGGAAACTGAAGTTACTCCAAGCAGAAACTCAAGAAACTGTTTAATATCTTCTTGAATATCTTCATCAATGATGTAGTGGGATCGAGTGCACCCTCAGCAAGTTTGCAGATGACACCAAGCTGAGTGGTGCAGTTGACACACCTGAGGGACGGGAGGCCATCCAGAGGGACTTAGACAAGCTCGAGAAGTGGGCCCATGTGAACCTCGTGTGGTTCAACAAGGACAAGTGCAAGGTCCTGCACCTGGGTCAGGGCAATCCCCAGTATCAGTACAGGCTGGGGGATGAAGGGATTGAGAGCAGCCCTGCCGAGAAGGACTTGGGGGTACTGGTGGATGAAAAGCTGGACATGAGCTGGCAATGTGTGCTTGCAGCCCAGAAAGCCAACCGTATGCTGGGCTGCATCAAAAGAAGTGTGGCCAGCAGGTCAGGGGAGGTGATTCTGCCCCTCTGTCCTGGTGAGACCCCACCTGCAGTACTGCATCCAGCTCCGGTGCCCTCAGCACAGGAAGGACATGGACCTGCTGGAGTGGGTCTGGAGAGGGCCACAAAAATGATCAGAGGGATGGAACACCTCTGCTGTGAGGAAAGGCTGAGACAGTTAGGGTTGTTCAGCCTGGAGAAGGCGGCTCCAGGGAGACCTTATTGCAGCCTTTCAGTACTTAAAGGGGGCTTATAAGAAAGATGGGGACAGACATTTTAGCAGGGCCTGTTGTGATAGGACAAGGGGTAATGGTTTTAAACTAAAAGAGGGTAGATTCAGACTAGATATAAGGAAGAAATTTTTTACGATGAGGGTGGTGAAACACTGGAACAGGTTGCCCAAAGATGTGGTAGATGCCCCATCCCTGGAAACATTCAAGGTCAGACTGGACAGGGCTCTGAGCAACCTGATGTAGTTGTAGATGTCCCTGCTCATTGCAGGGGGGTTGGACTAGATGACCTTTAAAGGTCCCTTCCAACCCAAACTATTCTATGATTCCATGAATAGTGTGCCTTGCTGTGGGATGACTTTTAGGTAAAGGAGCGTTGCTAGTGATCTGCTTGTGTATGTGGTCAGCTGCAGAATTTGCTTACTTTCAGTATTAGGAAACATGCCGATTATAGTGTTTCAAATGGCCACTGGTTTAATTTTTCTGGGAGTCGATGTTCCTCTGAATTGGGAAACTATTCTAATTTAAAAAGAACCCTTGTAGTTGCTGCCATTGAAGCAGTGTTTAATGTTGTGTGGCTGTTGGCAGGAGACTTGATGCATTTTCACATGACCCCCTCTGGAACAAAAGCAGATTGTTCCCCTCTGTTTTTCTGTTACACAAATGAGTTCCTTTTGAAACAATTTCTTTTTCTGCAAATTCTGGAAATCGACACCAGGAGTAGTTCTTCCTTCGCTGTGCCTTTTACAATCTGCTGTCTGATAAAGCTGGCACAAAAAGCTGCCTTGGGGTAGCAGCCCAAAAAAGCTGAGACTTCTGCAGAAAGCCTCCTCCTCTTGAGGAATGAGCTTTTCTTCCAATTTTATGGAAGGGTTGAACATGGAGTTTCATTTCTTGCTGTCTTTGCTATAGCTAGGCAGAGTTTGTTTCTGCTTTCTTAGTTGTTTCATTTACGTATCTGCATTTTCAGTGTCCAGCAAACAACAGTATATAGCAGGTCATTCTGAATTGAACTTTTTTTGTATAGTTTTTGTATAACAAACCTTTGTTTTTGAAACTCTCCCATCTGAAGTCTTCCTCTGCAGAAAGGGGAGTTGAAGTCAGGTGCAGATGCTGGGTTATTGGATGATGCAGTGCTGCATAACTAAATCAATCGGTACTGGATCAAAGGAGCGACAGACAAATTGAGTAAGTGGGGATTTCAAGCAACAAATGAATTATCCACTGGGGAGTGCTTTTCCTGGTGATATTTAATAGGTGACAGATTAAAAAAAAAAAAAGGTGGGAAAAGAAAAAAGAAGAGCTTGGTCTGGATAACTTTCTTTCTTCTCCTTGGAAATTATACGCTCATTTCTCGCAGTCTTCCTGATGTTCGTGCTTCTGGTAGCACAGAAGCACAGGCTTCTCGGTTAAATTTCCTTATTCCTAGGACACCAACGTGCCAGTGCTGTGGCCATTCACGCAAGCACTAACAGTATGTGTGTCAGAGCTGCTGAGGTGACATAATAAGGTGCAAAAATGCACCTTCTTTGAAGTGTGTACTTACTTGGGCTGGCCTTCTTCAGTCGGAAAATAAAACTGATATGAATCAGGACGGCAAAAGACTTTTAACAGTCCTGGTTATTTTAATCAAGCTCTTTTGTTTGTGCCTGGTGACCAGGTTCCAGGGAAGTTTCTGTGCCTTTGTGTAGTCCAAAGCGGTACAAAGACTTGATGGACGCGGAGGGGAAAGTCCTCTTCTGCGCGTGTCCCCGAGAGCCCCCTGGGAAATGATGGGTTGGGCTTGCAGCCAGAAATCCTCGGTGAGCGTGTCAGCCTCCTGCCTGGAGCCCTGTGGTGGAAGGGATGTGGACTTATGCAGAAGACCACACGATGCAAATGCACGTATCCAAGCCTGTTGTGTTTTCTTGGTCCCACGGGCAGTCGAAGCCCGTGCGGGGGCCGGGCGGCTCCCAGTCCCGCTTTGGACTGGAGAGGGGACGTCGTTTGCATCCTGCTTGGCTTTTCTTGCTGGACTTGAAAGAAATGGAGGTGTCAGTCCCAGATGAACAAAACCAGAGGACCTACTATTCGTTTTACTTGCGTACATCAGGTATCCCCTAGAGGCAGGGTTTTCACAGGTGGGAGAGAGATGTTTCTTTAGCTAGAACTGAAGAAAGTAGAGATGAACTTTGTTGTTAGCAACAACGTATAAACTTGTGTAATCATTTTGGTTTGCGCTGCGGATATGTTGACAGCTTATGTGTTGCTTACATTATTTCCCCATAAGTAAAAATTGCTGTTAGTAGTAGTACTTCAGGGTGGGGGAGAAATACCAAGAAGTGAAAACTATCCTATTAAAAATGGATAAAATTATTTTACTGTAAGTTCAGTACAGTTCTGGATAGAAAAGAGGAAATTGGAAGAGTTTTTTGTTGTTGTTTGGGTTGGTTTTTTCTTAATCAAGAAGAAAATGACTTCCTCTTCTCTTGAGAACAGCTTCGTGTACAATTGTCCCTGCTCACGGAAAGTGTTGCTGTTTCTTTCCTGCTTTAACCTTAGGGCAGTACAGTGACTTACATACCGCAGTAGATCTACCAGGTGCTACCAATAAATACTGGCCATGTGAGGAGCCGACAGATGGCATTTGAATCACTCTACTGTACTGATGTTGGATGAGTTTTATCTGGTAATGCCTTACCAGTAAGCAGCTTCTGGAACTGGAGATGCTCATACCATGAACTGCAATGTTTTCTCCCTTGCCTCTGCAGCCTTTTCGATCATTTGGTGACTGTTGATCTCTTAGTTTTATGGGCTGTTAATCAGAGCTGTAATCAGTCACCTGTATGCAAAAGGGATAGCAGAGCCAGTTTTCACTTTTTTCCTTCCCTCCTCCTCCCCAGCTACCATTGCCAGCTATTCAAGGCTCTTTGTTAAAAAAAGCTTCATAGTATTTATTGGAGAATTTCAATGTTGCTGGCTTTCTCAAGGTCCAATCTTCCTCCTCTTCCTCCTCCTTCTCCTCCTGCTGGCAGAGGGATCTTGCAAGATGTCATCCTTTATTTGCACTTACAAAATACAGAATTAAAAGGAACTTCAGGTTAATCTGAACTCATGAATTTAAGCTTCTGTGTATCTAGATACATGATTAAATACTTCAGTGGGAAATACTGCTCTTATACCAGTGGCTCTCCAAGACTAGAACAAGCTTTATATACTTTATGTGCTAGTAATGTCCAATATGTTGGCTGCAATTTTTGCATATTAGTATTTTCCTTGTTAAACCTCACAGATGATATTCAGATGATTAAATTATTTTCGTGAGCTGAAGAACTAACTTTCTCCTCTTCTTTCTATTTCAGTAGGTTGTAGAATGGAACTTCTGGATAAAACAATCAATAGCTACCTTGATGTTTGGCTTGGACCCAGAGGTAAGATTTGTCAAAAATTAAATACATAAATAAAACTGATATTAAAGTGCAGATACTAGAGCATAAGAAACAGCTTCCCTCTAACATCCTGATGTTGAGAAGTGACTACTTTCTTTAGTATCTGCAAAGCATCAAAACGTATGACTCTGTAATAAATAAAAAAGTCTTTTCAATGCTTCTGATCTTTTGACCTGAGGAGCTGCTAATTTTTCAGCTATGACAATCATAGGTGCTGTTCTTACTATCAGTTAAGCTCGTGTTGTTAGTCTTAGTGAATGACTTCTCTCACTCAGGTCTTTGCCACCCATTTTTTTTGAGAATTTAATAATAGCTTTTATTTTTAAAAAATCTTTCTTTAATTTGCATTTGATGAAATAAAAATACTCTTGTCCTCATAACTAGAGCTGCTAAGGAATTTTTCACTGAAAATATCTGTAGTTTTTGGAAAGCATTGCTTCTTTGAAACCATTCTTTTTAAAGAAACAATGGTTTTGGTAGGTTTTTCACTGGGAGAAAGTCTACAGGTGGAGAACAGCAATCCTGGTCAGCAGAAGGAAGGGAGAGGTAGTGGGACCAGGACAGGCCTCATGGTGAGGGCTTCCAGCCAGGGTAGGGATGGCCCTGTTCCGCCTGGTCCTGACCAGGGGGGATTCAGTGTCAGCATCCCGTACGGAGCGTGCACAGCAGTGCTGCTTAGTAGCATGTGCTTGCTTCCTGTGATTGCTTCAGTCGCATCTTTTTTACCTCTTTCCTTGCCCCAGTGAAACTCCGGTGGTGGTGCTGCTTCCTCGCAGGACAAAGTCCACAGGAGGTGGAAGAAGCCTCTGGGCCTTCCAAGTGTGTTTTCTGTTTGCTGCTAGTAGCTCGGTGCCCTTGTTGCCCCCGTCTTCATACTAAGCCCATTTAAATTAGTCTGGATGTTCTGATACAACTTATTGCATGTGTTGGCATATTTGCCGTGTCTTAAAAATAATGAACCATAAAGGTGGCAAATCCAAACAATTCCCTGGCTTTCTTAACTACTTCCCAACCTACATTTTAAGGCCTCATTTCTTACATTCAGGATCCACGTATGACTCCTTTAAAATGAAGTCAGGGCTGTGAATGCCAGCAATACTTGAATTGTTCATTTATGGTTTGGTAAACTTGGTTTCAGTCCTTTGGGCCAACTTTAGTGAGAGGAGTGAAATACCGTGATGTTGCTGGGTATGGACAACGCAGTTGGGGTTCAAAAGGATCATGCGCTTGTCCCACTGTTCCCCTGAAATCCTCTCCTTCGGGATGGTTTATGTGCTTTTCCTGAGCAGTCAACTTGTTGCCAACCAGACTGGTTAGTCAGACTGGACTGACTGCTCTGTGTTTCATTGCTCATACAAAGACTCCAAAATTTAAACCTTTTGAGTAGCCCATGCGTAGGTCTAATTGGGCTAGTATTGATTAGAAAACAATGATCAGGCTCATGCACTGATAACCACAAAGGTATCTGCTTCACTCTTAGCTTTGCTGGCTCTGTGAGGAAATAAGGTGTGTACAATCGGGAAAGGTTGGTTTGAGAGAATAAGGGGGAGAGGGTCATTGAGGCTTTTCTTTATAATTGAAGCTCATCTGTGGTATTCAAGATGGACAACGATTCTGAATGATCATGAGTGTTTAAAAATAATAGCAGTAATAGTTTAAGAATATTTTTGCCATAGGAAGAGAATTATTTCTGCTTTCTTTAACAACTGTATAACTAAAATCTTGTTGTTTGTGAAGGTTGTTTGTAATTGGCAATGTGGCCCTTAATAAAAGGGTTTGCTGCTCTTCCTTTGTCTTTCTCCGGTATTCCAGCGCTAAAAGCATTTTGGGTACAGCTTTTTCTGGATGCATTGAACTCTTCTCCTTACAAAATCTAAGTGTTTGTATGTTTTTGCTTGTTTGTTTCAGACCCCAGAGTAAAAGGATGGCTTCTTCTGGAGAACTATACACCTACCTTTATCTTCTCAGTCTTGTACTTACTAATCGTATGGCTAGGACCAAAGTACATGCGGAATAAGCAACCATTCTCATGCAGGGGTATTCTAGTGGTCTACAACCTTGGACTTACACTACTTTCTCTGTATATGTTTTATGAGGTAGGAGAAAAGGGATTGGGTCGGGGTTATTTTGCAGTATCTGTTTTAATTATATTGGCTTATGTTGAAAATGATCTCTGAGGACAGTCCTCCTAAACCTGGGGAACCGTCTGCAGAAATGTCGCAACTGTTCTTCAATGTCACTTCTCAGGGGAGAAAACCGTAGTTGTAACGTGACCTCTAAGGATGGTACGAAACAAACCTTGCCTTAACCTTGCCTATGCTGACCTTGGTTAGCAATGTTTCAAATGCGCTTCTCTCGCTCGGTGCAAGTGAAGGCCTGATCTTTCAGCATGAACCTGGCTACTCCTTCAGTAACTCCTCCTTGCCTAGAAGTCATGCTCAACGTGATTGTGCTGGTGGATTGTACAAAGTACTTCATAGGAAAACTACGGCTTGATTTGGAGTGCAAAACGTGGTTTATTTAAATGGGTTTAATCATACACACACTCTTTGCATCTATTTTTGTAAGCTTGTAATAGCTTCTTTTGTGTCCTCTTAGTTTTGCTGAAACAATGGCATCGACGCCGTTGTGATTCATCTGTTCCTTGGAAGATAAAATCTGAATGTACAGATATATTTCAAACTGGATTGGACTTTCTGTGGACTTATTTTCTTTCCTAACAAAACAAAGAAGGCAGTACAAAGTTTTCCACTTCCCAGAGAGCGCTTTAGCTGCGTTTACTCAGAATTGTATGGTTTTTATTAAAGTGAAAATGAAGAACTATGGCAGTGTAAGTAAGAATGTGGTCAGAAAATGATTGAGTGTGTGGCTTTAATGTACAGAATACTCTGACTCGCTTCTAACCAAAAGCATTTCTCCTTTCTGTAAGGAGAGATTTAATTTTCAACATGCGATTACAAGCTAGAGCTAAAACTACTGGTCTTTTTTTTTTTTTCTTTCTTTTTTTCTTTGGCATTTGCTTAGAAGTATATGCAAGCTGTAATTCTGTAAGTTTGTAGTTAATTCTATAGTGTTTTACAAGGTGAGTGTTTAGATAGGAAGTGATTTAAAGTTATTTCTCTTGTGTAGTGAATTGTCTAGTCAAAAATTACTGAGTTAGGTTATTAAGAATTTTGATACTTAATTCTTCAGGGGGAGCGGTTTTGGATTCAGCAGGCACTTGGATCAACTTGTATTCTTGGTGTGCTTACATTTCTACCCTCCCTGTCAGGATATTATAATCCAGAAAAATTTGTGTGTTGACCTGTTTAATTTGTCTAAAAGTAGTGTCGCTGTGGACTTCATGTGCAACATCTGCATTATTTTATGCAGATATTATTTATAATTATATAATAATCTATTGTTTTAACCTCCAGTTATGTTATTGAGGGTTTACAAGTACAGACTTTTCTTCAGTTGTACTAAGTTTGGATAAAACTCTCGGGATAGCCAATCTTTTTTTCCTTGAATACTTGGAATAATGCTCATAGTTTCCAAATGAAAATTACTGTAACATTTTGCCATGTTGCAAAACCTGCTGATAAATTTAAACAATAGAAAAGATCTGAACTGTTGATCTTATAAATGCCTTTTTCTTGCTAGCAATGTACTGGTTACCAAGAAAGGACTATTTATTGTATGCTGAAGAAGTCCTGATACTTGTTAAGTATGAATAAGCTGAATAGCTTTTATATTGTGAAGGAATGAGACAACTAAAATACAGTGAATATTAAGGCTCCTCCTTCCGATATAGTGAAACACTTTACATCAAAGTGAATATTGCTCTTAATGTAATGTTACCTATGTGAAGTGTTCATTGGTATTGTTGTAAATATATGTTCTCTTTATAAATGGGAATAACACGAAGCTACAGTGTTATGAAGACTATTAAACTTATGATAGTTGCAACAAAATGTGTTTGGCAGCACTTACAAGCTAGATGTGAGGGCAAGCGATGCTCTGCAACAAGGGACTGATCCCGTAAAAATGCTGCGAAGTAGAGAGCCATGCTGACATAATGCCGCACTGCTTGATGTTTGCAGGGAGAGAGCCGAAGGGCCGGGTGATAGGGAAAAAAATCAGCTTCCTGCACCTCCAGGTATGTTCTGTAGCTGTAGTGCCTCCGCAGTTACCTGTGTCAGTGCAAAGCAGGCGATACCCTCGCTCGGATCACATCAGTCGTGGAAATTTGACTTTGAAGGATTAGCCATACATCAGTAGCCCTTTATCGTACATGTACTCACTTTTAAGATAAAATGGTGAAGAGCAGCACTCAAAAAAGAGATGTAACTCCCTGTTCTCTTCCTGTTTGTCACTTTGAGTTTCAGCTGGATTGAACTTTTTTCAGTCCTAGTTTGAGGAAAGTCATAAAACATCATCACTTGTGAACTTGTTTAGTAGCCTGTCTGAAAATAAGCTGCTTTAATAGCTTGTGTACGATACACCTGAAACCCTGCTTTGGAATTTTTCCTGAGTTATAGCTGTGGTGGTTCAGGTCATGATTCATAGCATCACAGCTCAGTTTAAATATTATATGACCAAAACAAGATGTTAAAGTGAGGCATCCTCCCAACTAGGATGAGAGAGATGACCTACTTGCTTTTCTGACCTTTACATCTGAATGTTTGTATGCAGTAATGTGGGGAAAAAATTTTTGCATTGTAGGATTTGTGTAATTCTAATTATTGTGTACTTGTCCCATTTGGTCTACTGATGTAATATAATATAACCTTATTTTAAAATCACTAGAAATGCTATACCTCTTATTTGGAATTCCTAAGATAGTAGTTTCTGTGTGTACTTGCTATAAATTATTTATTTGGGCATTTAATGACCAGGCTGGGTTCTGGGACTAGCAGAACAGAGTAGTAGACTGTGCTTGTCCCCGACAAAATAAAAGGCAAGGCAGACCTAGGGCAGCGGGAGAGGTTTCTCCAGGCTGACCTCTCATTCTCATACACCAGGAAGAGGGGGATGCTCATTAGGGGCAAACAACAATGTTTTATTCTGTATAAATCTACAGTGCTTGGACTTTGAGGGGGAAATAACACTCCCGTCTTGGGCAGAGGCAGCAAGGGGTGGCCTCCTGCATGGGGGAGAAGGTGCGTAGCGGGGCGGCTGGCAGAGGGGTTATAGGATATGGGTTGATCGCCTGCTGGCTGGCACAGCTGCGTCTGAAAGAGCCGTGGGATCAGTTAGAGCAGGAGAGGCGGCGCTGCTTCCACTTGTGTCTGCTCTGCACCAGGATCGCGAGTCGTCTTGCGATGCTGTGAGTAGGGCCCATGCCTCTCTACTTGAGTCTCGGCTGGGTAATTTGGCAAAGTAGGGAGGGTGCCAGGTACCCACGTACTGTATGGCATGCAGACCTATTTTATTTTGGGGATGTTTGTTAGCAAAACTAGGCAAGTGATCTGGACCACCTGGACTAACATTTGAGAAAACTGGTCAGTGATGGTGGCTCACTCTCTTAAAAGCAATCACTTTCCTGCCTTCTTTCTTCATCTGAAAAATTAATTCCTTACTGAATTAGCCTGAGCAAAGTCTCAGATTTTACTGGTGAGGGAGGTGTTGCATATGCTGTAGGAAAAGCATCCTAGGAGCAGCACCCTGCTGTAGGAAGGAGGGGACTCGGTGAAGAGATGCTATGGCACGTGAGCCGCGGGAGGCAGCTCACCGCCAGGCTGCTCTTGCCTCTCCCCTTTCTTTCTGTACAGGTCCCAAAGCCCTTATCTCTGTCCCAAGGTGATTGCATTCATGTAAAGATAAAATTTTGTATCTCTGCAGGCGTTGGCTTTCTTTGATCAGACATGTGAACTTCTGCTTTTTTTCACTTTAATCTAGCTCTTTTTGGAAGCTTGTAAACCCATCACGCCTTGACAGCATGATGCAGTGCTGGGTCCCTAATCTGCCCCTCTCCAGCCAGTCTCAGACTTTGGTTTTATCATGAGAAAACAAAATCCTCCCCAGTAACGCCTCTCCTACAGCCCGGTCAGACTGGTGTTAGTGCGCTGGTTTATTTTGGTAGCAGAGTTTATAAAAGCAGCACATGCTACAGCATTTTAAAGAATTCAGCAACAGAATTACAAAATGAAAGCAACATAAAAAAAGAAAATTTCAAAGCCGGGGAAGGAAGTAAGAGTTGCTTGAGCACAAAAGCAACTTTGAGCTGCAGGGTTTTCCCCGGAGCCAAGGGACTTAACATTGACTTTGAGTACCATTTCAATTGGCTTATGAAGGAGCTGTCTCTTTTTGTGTCGTATAAAAATTGCGTACTTTGGTGGAAATGATTGTAGTCAGCCTTTTCGAGACAGGTTAATTTCTTGAGAAAAGATCTGTCTGTGGTTGCGCATCAGCAATGCCGTTAGCAAGCCTGGGCTCCTGCCAACCTGAAGATGAAGGACTTCCTAGGAAGGGTGGGCAGGGAAAGGTTGTCTCGAGCTTGGGGTGGCCGAGGAGCCACCAGCCCGTCACTGGGAGGATAAGGAGTGCCGGGCGAGTTGAGACCTGCTGTAGGGTAGCTGTAAGGAGGGGTTAGAAACTCTGGCTCTCCTGGAAGCAGACCACAACAAGCACGAGCAATGACTTAAATGCACTAGCTGGCAGTTTATGACGCCTCTGTTTATTGCTTTCTAGGTGGCCCGTAAGCAGCTCCCCGGTGCTGTATGTCCAGCCCCATGCATAACAGAGCCAGCTGGGAACCATTCGTGGTCAGGTGTCAGAGTGGCCCATTGGTTTTGTTTTCTGAAGCCTTCCAGCATGTGCTGAAAGTATTGTGGGTGCAAGAAGTAGTGGTGTCAGGCAAAGGAGCAGCTGGCTGACTCGGAAAAAGGATTATCTCTGTGTGCTATATGTTGTACCAAGCAAGGTTTGTGGGCACCAGCAGCAGTTCATGGGCAACAGTAGCAGCTTTAAACTATTTAGCTCCTTCTGAAAAGGGAGGAATTAAATTATTTTTGTAACTATACTATTTATATGATAAAAGGTGTTACCATTTCCTACAAATATTGCTTTGCTTCTGTCATTTAAAGCCCTGTGGCTGTGAGAGTATTAGAACTCCTAGCATATTATTATATGCTCTTCTGGAAACAGGGGAGTACTTGGGTTTAGCTGAAGCTACCTATAGCCTCGCTGATGCCTTTGCCCTTCAGAGAGGTGGGATCCATCCAGACACCTTCGGTTGCGTTGCGCTTTAGCTAGTGAACCTGTATCACTTGCAGGGAAAGCTCTTTGGGTGTCACTATGCTAGCCTTTCTCTGGGAGAAGTTTAGGGACCCCAGGATTAGTGATGGATGCTATTTGGATTAATTACAATACAAACATTGTGATTATCCCTCTATTCCTAACACTTCCTTGAACTATGAGAACTGCATGAAAACATCTGTAAGCTCTTAACCACACGATTACAGCACAATGTGGTCTTCTGTCTGAGGGACGGGCGGGCACTCTCGAAGCCACACAGCTCTAAGAGTGGTTTGGTGCAGGGCTTGCTCTGGGACGTAGCTGGTACTTCAGCAGGGTACTGCTTTTAAACTGGTGGGCTTTGCGCATCACTGTCTTCCTTATGGCTGGGAGAGGAGTCCTCCCGTGGCTGTGTTCCCTTTGCTGCTTGGATAGAGAAATTGCTTGGGTCTGCTGTCAATGTGCACGGCTGCCCTGCTCTCACTGTGGCAGGGTCGTATTGATTTATCTCTAATAGACAAGATAATTCCAGGTCTACATGTTACGATATAAGTAGATGTCTCTTCCCCCCACCCCCACCCCCCCCCTTTCTTTTTCTAAATAGTGGCAATAATTCTATCTCAGAAGGTCAAAAATAATGACCTAGGCTGACTGGGTATTTTTAAAAGCTAATTTAGGGGGGAAGTGAGCCATGAAAGAAATAACATTACAAAAAAGTAGATCATTTAAGTGATAATCTTTATTGTACCTTTTAGAATTAGCTTCCCGTTCACAGTTCTGAGCAGCACTTAATCGTACCAGTTATTGTAGTCTTTTAATCAAGTGATCATTTTAAATGACTTATGGTACAAAGAGTTTTTCACCGTGGCTTTGCAAAGCTTTTTTTTATCCTGCATGAGCATAGATAAGGCCAAAACCAGACAACTTGCTTGTGCAGGATATCTGCCTTTAAAATGTTTTTCGGGATACCTGACAATTCTTTTCTCGCTTGGGAATCATCTAAATTTGTTACTCCTCTCTTCATGCTGTTCCCAAGAGGAAAAACATCTTTATGAACAGCATCCAGCGATCCCTGCTGTTGCGATATTAAAGGGGAGCTCACTCCTGTCCTTGCACCCACTGCCTCCTCCCATCCCACCCTCAACCTGCCCCTCCGCCTCCCACCCATGAAAGGCTGGGACATGGACATCCAGCTTGCCTCTTGCTTCTCCGGAGGTTTCAGCCAGCCCTTTGGCAACGGGCTCCCCATCATCCTGTCATGACTAATAGCTGGTCATTACTTTTAAAAGTAATTCTGTCATGTTTGAGGTGTTATTTGTCATGCCAGGAGGTCAGGCAGGCAGCGGCGTATCCTGCAGAGGAAGTCACTTGTGCTGGGAAGGATGTAATGTGCTCGGGATGAGTGAGTTATTTAAAAAGATCTTGAAGAATCAAAATATGGTAAAACATTGGTTGTTAGATATTAAGGATAACAAAGCTGAAGATTTCTTCTGTTACACAGTTGGAAAAAAACTGTAGTCAGATCTCTGTGTATAAAATTTCCTAAAAATATAACTTTCTCTTTCAAAAAATAATCAGAAAAAAAATATATTTACTTTTCTTTGGTCATTCACTTTCTTCAACAATTCGATCATCAGCTAAGAAGGAAAGATATTTCTTAAGGGTCTGTCTAGGATGTCTGTGCAAAACACACGCTATGTGGGATAAGTGGGGATAAGATGCTATCTCCTATATTTATTCTGGTATACTCCAATTGGAAGAATTTCTGATTCGGTCACTGCTTGGAGCTTGAATTCAACCTAATGCCGCGCTCAGGTGCCCGTGAATCCCTTGACGCCAGATGGCTCGGCAGAGCTGCTGTCAAGGTTTGCACGTGCCGCGAGGTGCAGCCTTCTCTCCAAATGACGCTTTTTATTCTTTGATTTTCTCAGCTGGTGACGGGAGTATGGGAAGGAGGATACAATTTCTTCTGTCAGGATACGCACAGTGGAGGAGAAGCTGATATGAAGGTAACATAATCAAGACTTATAGCTAATAACGTTTCAGATTGCCCACTTGTGTGTAAGTGGAGAGCAGAACAGTATTGATTATGTGGATTTCGTTCAAACTATGCTTTTTTTCCTCTTTTTACAATACAATGGACAATACATTGTCAAACTAGTTAATCTACAATATATTCATGGTTGGTATTTTGGTGAATAATTATTTGTAAATTTTCAAGCGTTCCCAGGTCAAAAAACAAGGACTTGATATTCAGACTATATCCAACCAGTGTGAGTTGTGACTCCCCTTCTCTTTGAGATGTGGTGATGATTTCTTCTGGTCACTGTTCAGACCTCTCCTTTACAGAGAGCACTGCGGGACCAACTCTGGTTAAATATTTTCTTGTTTCTCCGAGGACACCCCAGGTTCACAGCAACAGCCTCATAAAACACTTTTTGTCATCCTCTTTTCAGCCGTTGCTATGGGTTTGTACCTAGATGTGGTAGAATCATAGAATTGTTAAGGTTAGAAAAGACCCTTAAGATCATCGAGTCCAACTGTTAACCTAGCACTGCCAAGTCCACCACTAAACCATGTCCTCAAGCACCACGTCTACCCATCTTTTAAATACCTCCAGGGATGGGGACTCAACCACTTCCCTGGGCAGCCTGGTCCAGTGCCTGACTACGCTTTCGGTGAAGAAGTTTTTCCTAATATCCAACCTGAACTTCCCCTGGCGCAGCTTGAGGCCGTTTCCTCTTGTCCTGTCACTTGTTACTAGGGAGAAGAGACCAACCCCCACCTCGCTACAACCTCCTTTCAGGTAGTTGTAGAGAGCAATAAAATCTCCCCTGAGCCTCCTCTTCTCCAGGCTAAACAACCCCAGTTCCCTCAGCTGCTCCTCATAAGACTTGTGCTCTGGACCCTTCAGCAGCTTCATTGCCCTCCTCTGGACACGCTCCAGCACCTCGATGTTCTTGTAGTGAGAGGCCCAAAACTGAACACAGGACTCGAGGTGCAGCCTCACCAGTGCCGAGTCCAGGGGCACTATCACCTCCCTGGTCCTGCTGGCCACACTATTCCTGATACAAGCCAGGATGCCATTGGCCCTCTTGGCCACCTGAGCACACTGCTGGCTCATGTTCAGGCGGCTGTCGACCAGCACCCCCAGGTCCTTTTCAGCCAGGCAGCTCTCCAGCCACTCCTCCCCCAGCCTGTAGCCTTGCCTGGGGTTGTTGTGACCCAAGCGCAGGACCCGGCACTGAGCCTGGTTGAATCTCCTACAGTTGGCCTCAGCCCATTGATCCAGCCTGTGCAGGTCCCTCTGTAGGCCCTTCCTACCCTCCAGCAGATCGACACTCCCGCCCAACTTGGTGTTGTCTGCAAACTTACTGAGGGTGCACTCGATCCCCTCATCCAGATCATCAATGACGATATTGAACAGGACCGGCCCCAACACTGAGCCCTGGGGAACACCACTCGTGACCGGCCGCCAACTGGATTTGACTCCATTCGCCACCACTCTGTGGGCTCGGCCGTCCAGCCAGTTTTTAACCCAGCGCAGAGTGCACTTATCCAAGCCATGAGTGGCCAGTTTCTCCTGGAGAATGTTGTGGGAAATGGTGTCAAAGGCCTTACTAAAGTCCAGGTAGACAACATCCACAGCCTTCCCCTCATCCACTAAGCGGGTCACCTTGTCATAGAAGGAGACCAGGTGAGTCAAGCAGTCCCTCCCTTTCATAAACCCATGCTGACTGGGCCTGGTCTCCCAGTTGTCCCACAGATGTCCTACAGAGATACCTGAGGCTGAAGCATTACGGAAGATCTCAGCAGTATCTTCAATCCGAGTAGTGCCGGACAGAATCTGGATTTTACTTACTTGTATAGCAAAAGGGTTAAAAGCCCCCACAATGTGCGATGGTTCTAAAATTTGTTTCTTCCTTTCTAGATCATACGTGTCCTCTGGTGGTACTATTTCTCCAAACTCATTGAGTTCATGGATACCTTCTTTTTCATTTTGCGGAAAAATAATCATCAGATCACTGTTCTGCATGTCTACCACCATGCAACGATGCTGAACATTTGGTGGTTTGTTATGAACTGGGTGCCTTGTGGTCACTGTAAGTACTGGGTTATGGTCGGGAATGCTTGCAACAAGGGCCTCGTTTTGGTTTTCATTTGGTCAAACCAAACATCACTGGTACCTTCAGCTGCAGGATTTGTTCTGTCCCATATTAAGCTGCTTTGCTGAATTGCAACTATTGCAGATAATTGCAGGTATTAAGCTGCCCGCAGAGCCTCTAGAAAAGGCATACCGATGTAGTTTGCAGAATTTGTGTGGCAGTGTGACATATATCAGCTGCAGCAGTCCAGGTCTGATACCTGTCAACCTTGTTTTCTCTTCTTTGTGGTGGTTGCAGAGCCTCTAATGAAACGATACTCTTTTTCAAGTCAGGACCAGAAGCTGCAAGATGGCTAATAGTGACTCTTGTCCTTGTATCTGTCAAGTTCACTTGAGATGTTACTTTCTTAATTTAATCTCATTATACCAGTAGCCATAACAAATGATTTCAATTAAAATCTTGTCCCCTGAGTGCTAATGAACTTGACCGAATACATCTTAAGTGGAAGATTTCCATGTCTCTCTTGTCTAAATCCTGCTAACCTCTGGCTATCTTGCTTTGATTCTTTAATTTAATTGCTTTTAGCTGGCATCTAGTTTCCTAACTGCATTAGCATGGCTTAGTTGTGGTTCAGATGTACGGCTTATAGATACTGGTTTTGTTGAACACTTATCCGAGAGAAACCTTGTCATAAGCAGTGGATGTGAACTGCCGGCCGTGCAGACTTGGGAGGCTGGGTTGCTCAGGAAGGCTGGTCTGCTCTCTGAGCCAAACAACATAGAAACTCGTATTTGTTTCATGTTGTCAGCACAACAGTGAGTAATGCTGAACTTATAAAAAGTGTGCATCTGGAACCACATTCTCCTCCAGGGTAGTCAATCCCTGTTTAAACAACAGTCAAAAGTGCAAATACTTGGAGTCTGTCTTGTGTTTGTGTGGCCTTGAAAATACTTTTGTGCTATTTCTAGTGATGTATCTTTCTTCTTCCTTTCCAAGCTTCATGTCCTGCTTGGTCATCACATTTCTATGCAGTTTGGTGTTAAACTAGAAGTTTCTTTAATGACTAAAGATGCTGTAAACAAGGACACATAAAATGGCTAACTTGCAGTTTCTGAAGATATCTGTTGCTTTTGGTTATAAATGACAAAATAGGCTCCTGCCCAGAAGGAAGTGAAATAAACCTAAAATTAGATGGGTGAAGCTATCGATTGTTGGGCATGTTTACGTGCCTCCTTTTTATCAGCTTCCTCAGTTCCCTTGAGAAGCCAGAATGTAGATGTGAAAAAGAATAAATCAAGAAAACAAAACCAGAAGGCTGGTATAAGGTGCAGAGCTGCAAAGCAGCTCAGCCACTCTGTTGGGTGAACAGAAAAAAAATCAGGGGAGTGGACTCTTGCCTTTCTTCTAAGAAAAATCATATTTTAAATAGTAACATTTTGAACTTGTTACTTTTGTAAAATCCATGAAACAGCATGTTCCTGGTAATGCAGTGTACTTTCTTTTCCTTTGCCCCTTTTTTTTTTTTTAGCTTACTTTGGTGCCACACTGAACAGCTTTATCCACGTCCTCATGTACTCCTACTATGGACTGTCTGCTGTTCCAGCAATGCGTCCTTATCTGTGGTGGAAGAAGTACATCACTCAGGGGCAGCTGGTGAGTGGTTAGCTCTTCAGTGCTTTAGCAGGCTCTTGTGTTCGTGATGGGCCCCTCTTGCCTTTACTATTAGAACATTTTGGCAGGGTGTAGAAGAGTGAATGAAGGCTAGTAACTTTTACATCTTTAAGTGCCTAAATCACCTTAGAAATCCAGCTTCTGCACCTCTGTTTGCTCTGTTTTCAGGACGATGGGGAGCTGGGGACTGATGGTGTACAAGAATCAGTGCTGAGATCAGTGGGATCTTTCTTCACCTCCCCATGTCGTGTGGCTAGATGTATTTGGGAGTCGCAGCGCTGGGTTTTCTGGGACTTACTAGCCAGGGAGGATCGAGAAACTTTTCTTCCAAGCCTGCTTGAGCTAACGCATTCATCTCTGTGCTTGGTTGCTCAGGCTGATGTTGAGATGACAGACCAGAAACCAAGTGCACCGCAGTCATAGAATCCTAGAATCGTTAAGGCTGGAAAAGACTCTTAAGATCGAGTCCAACCATTAACCTGTCACTGCCAAGTCCACCACTAAACCATGTCCTCGAGCACCACATCTACCTGTCTTTTAAATACCTCCAGGGATGGAGACTCAATTACTTCCCTGGGCAGCCTGTTCCAATAGAATCATAGGATTGTTAAGGTTAGAAAAGACAAGTCCACAGCTAACAAGGCCCTTCATTCTAGTCCTGTGGGACAATGGCTTTTCTGCCTCACTTTTGCATGCAGTTGCAAATGGTTTATTAAAAACTGTTCAATATTTCTGGTCTCCTTCTGCACTTTAAATGGGCAGATTTTTTTCTCTTGAAACTGTGTTGGACTCCTTGCATCCATTTGTATTGTTTCCTGTGTATACAGTGATGAAGCCCGAGTGCTGTGTACTGGAGGTGAAAAGAGCAACAAAACTAAGCAATATGGCACATGCTGTAGTGATACTGCACAAGAACCAGGTTTCAATGTGTATAACGTGTCAGAACACCACAAGGAAACGTGCATGGGTGTGTTGTCTTCCCCATTTTGTAGGTGGGGAAGCTGAAGCCTAGAGATATACTTTTTCGTTATCTTCTTTTTTTTTTCTCCCCCCCCCCCTCCTCTCCCTACTTAGCAACCCCTCAGAGCTGTGAATAGGTTTAATAACACTTGCTGGTGATGACCAGCAATTCAGAGTGTTGATTCTCAAAATCTGTTTTTCTTAGCACTCTTCCTTCCTGAAGAATGGCTGAATATTGTAGCAGTGAGGTTCATCGGGTTTTGGTGGGGTTGTTTTGCTTTGTGTGTTTTTTCCTTCCAGATTTAGTCCATATTCTTCATCCTGGTTGTTTGAGTGCTACAGGGTGCGAGTGCCTCAGTGCTTCGGTTGCTCCCCTGGCTATTGTCATAGCTGCTTTCACTTCCCTGCCTGCTCCGCCTGCATAGCTGTTAGGGCAGCAAAATAGCAGAACAGTCTTTCCCTTTTCAAATAAACATTCCCTAATCTGGTAGCCTTCATGTAAAGATGCCTAAGGCCCTCTGCAGCACTTCAGCCCTAACTGTGTTTTTCCAAAAGAGATAATTGAAGATAATTAAACCCCAGTCCTCCTCCCTGCCTCCCCTGCTTCCCTGCAGCCTTTACCCCAAAAATTCTTATGCTGGAGCCATATGTTGGGCAGTCCTTGCCCGGGAGAGAGGATCGCAGGACCTGTCTGTAAACCCAGTTACCCCAAATCTTTTGCAACTGAAGCAGTGAGATGCAGATCTACTCTTGTTAGGCTGGTAGAGTCAAACCCTGGTGAGCTCTCCCTAGGGAGAAGGTGATCTTTGTTCCTTAGTACATTTATAAATCAATTCTAGATAAGTTACTCTAATGCTCTAAAATGGAACAATATTAATCAAATAAAAACAAAAACCAGAATACCACAACCTGAATGTCTGCTAACTCAGGTTTACACTGTTAGTAAGACAGAGAAGATAAACTTGTCAAATACGCAGTATTGCATATTTTTTTACTTGTTTTGGAAATAACTAATGAGATTTTGGTCACTAATGGCTTTTTTCCTCCTTGCATTAATGTGCTCCATTTCTCTTTTTTTTTTTTTTCTCTCTCCCCAGACTCAGTTTGTCCTGACAATCTTCCAGACCAGCTGTGGTGTTGTTTGGCCATGTGCATTTCCTCAGGGTTGGCTGTATTTCCAGATTTCTTATATGATTTCTTTGATTATCCTTTTCACAAATTTCTACATTCAGGTAAAAGTAATATTCATTGACTCCTTGTAGCATTCTGCTGGCTGTATCTCATTGGAAAGCTGCTTTACAGGAAGACATGCTTGAAATAGCCTTTTGTTATCTTCCAGTAACGTGCATAGGCCCTTAAAGTACTATACTTGTTGGTCTGCCCTCAAATTTGGAAGCTTCTGATGGTTTGTATCCGTAATTCAGAACGATTAGTAATTTCAGTAAGCAGAGTGGCGCAAAAAGGCATTTTACTAATGCAATTTTAACTGCAGATAAGGGAGAGGAAGAGCTCTTACGTAAGAAACAGCTTTCCAGTCTGAAACAAAACAGCAGCCTGTGAAGCACCCGAAGGAATCGTTCACTATGGCCTTTACAAGGGGAAAAGCTTTTTTTTTTTTTTTATATCCAGGGAAACTTCCCAAACTCTCCACCTACAAAATTCTGGTTTTGGCTCACCTTTACAGGCATTTGTTTGTAGTTCGATATGGAAACTTAACATTTTTAATTGTGTTTCTACAAAATTGATTACATGTCTGAACAGATCCAGACTTGGTATGTGTTGTTCGGAGTAGTTCCTAATCAGGCTCTGTACAAAGATGTACCCATCTTCAGAAAACGAAACCAACACAGCCTACTGCCCCCAAACAAGCAAACTCTGTTACGTATTTTAAACATCTCTTGAAAGGTTTGACCATTTCGGGTCTGGTAAGAGTGATTCATGGGGGGAAACGTAGCAGGCTTCCCTATCTGAGCTTCTGGTACTTAAAATCAGTCCCATGGTTTATATCACTTGCGGCATATGAACATGCTAATGAAACATGATAGTATAATACAGATATTACTTGACTTTCTTCATCAATGTAACCATTTATCTTTCTTTCACACACACATAGTTTGGGAAACACGCTCTTGTGAGGCAACTGAGCCCCTTTGACAAAGACTAATTCATGTATATTTTTTCACTGTCTAATTTTTTTTGGTGTCCCGAGCCTCCCTGATCCTGTGAGTTTTTGCTTCCCATGTTGGCCAGTGCAAATTCCTTTCACATTTCTGTCTGTGAACGTCCCTCACTGTTCTTGTTTACCCCACTTCTTCTGGATTTGTTTGAGATAGTCACCTGCAGTGCATCAAACCTCCTTCCTCACTTGTCATCTTGAGTAAATTCTTCTGCCATAGTCTGCTCATAAAATCGCTTCCCTTTTTTCTAATTTACTGTTAACATAGCGCTGCCAATGCTACCATCATAATACCAAGCCTTTTTCTTTTCCACTGAACTAGTTCTCTTGCTGTGATGAATGAAAGGCATAGCGTAGCCTCATACGTGAAAAATGGTAGAGCTTGTTAGGCTCTGCCACTGGCACAAGGTCTTTAAAAATGATGGATGCAAGTTTACTGTTGAGTTTCTTGAGTTACTGTGAGGAAGCAGTTATTTATATCTATTTAAGCAAAACCATGTGTCTTTCCTTATATTCTAGACTTACAACAAGAAGGCATCCTCGAGGAGGAAAGAGTATCAGAACGGCTCTACGGCCACTGCGAACGGGTACACAAACAGCTTTTCTTCCCTTGAGAACAATGTGAAACAAAGGAAACAAAGGAAGGATTGAAGACCAAACTGAAAAACCATTTTGATAACCCCAACAACAAAATCATCTGATTGTAAGCACAATAAGAGTTGTGCACTAATACTCTAATGGCTACTGTAACTATTCCTGCCTAGAATAGTGTGATTTATGTAGGACTTAACCAGTGCAAACACCCTAGAAACTGTATACAGAACATAAAAGTAGGTTAAAGTTTAAAAATAATTCTGGGCTGTCACTGTCCCTGCTATAGACTGTGGAAGGGAGTATTATCGTAGTATCCGACACTGCTGTTGCCTTACTAGTCAATATGATAGGTGCTGAATTATGATTCACAATTTGAAAACACTGTAATCTAAACCTCCATTTTTTTTACTGTAGATCATGCATGTGATTGTAGAGGTAATTTGTACGATGCTGGTTTCAGTAGATAAACACACATGCCTTAAATTAAAAAGCAGGGCCCAAAGCTTATTACTGGTTTAAAAATTAGGGTATGTTTCAACTTTTCAGTTGATTGACTTTTTATTAAAAAGTCATTTAGAAGAATCCATTGATCATTTTACTGTTCTGTATGTGATACACGGTGTTACGTATCTCTTACGCGATACAGTGAAATTGGAAATGGCGCATTTAGTTTTGTATATTTGGCTTTAACTGACTAAACAGTCACGAACCAGATGGAAAAGTTATTTTACCTTTTTAATAGATATTATTTTTTTATTTGAAGTATGTCACAAATGTAAAATTAATTGGCGCTTACACAGTCCAGTAAGACTTAAATATTGTCTCTAAGGTTTAGAGTATATACAGGGTGGACCCATCTTTTCTCTTCTTGTTTTTTTCCTTTTTTTTTCTTATTTCTGGGAATTCTTAAATGCTAAATGAAGAGCGGTTTTTAATATGGAAACTGGCAGAATTTCAAGTGTTGTTACCATAGCCATATCCACATCTTAGGAGCTACTGTTTAAGTCTGTGACATATCCAAAAGCGTATTTAAAAACGAAGACAGAAAGATGCTTTTCTGGTGGAATTATCTGTATTTAAGTTGGTATCTGTACTCTTCTTCATGTAGCATATGTTCATTTTTAAAATGTGCCTAACAAACACACGTGTTTTTCCCAAACAAGCAAAATTAAACAGTTTAAGTCATACCTAATGTTTTTTAAATGTTACTGAAATGTGCTGGAGATGTCTGTTTCTGTAATGTGAGTTGTGTATATCACCGGTAATGTTTGGCTTGTTATCTGAGGATTTGGTTCGAGTGCTTGTTAAAGTTACTCCTCCTTGTAAAATCTCCCCTTGCACATGTGAGGAGTCAGTTGCAAAGCCAGTATCTATTGCTGGTATTCTGCTATCTGCTGTGGTGGAGTTTGGCTTATGAATATTTTATTCATTAAGCTCTGAAAAATTGAATTGTGCAAGACATTCTGCTGGTCATTGCTCAAGTTTAACTATTTGGGTTTTGATATTTATATAAATGCCAATTTTAACATGTTTATTTTTTTTTTTTTTAATTAAATCTTTTTAAAAATTTTTGCACATCTCTTAGGGAATTAATAAGTTCTCCTACTAGCCTTGTAGGTTTTCATTCCTTGTTTTGAAGGAGACAGTGTCTTGTTATGTTTACATTATCAAAAGCTTGTGCGTGTGTCTTCTTTTCTAGGTACTGGTTTGCAGAGTCTTTACATAGCTCAGTACAGCAGCTATAATGTTCAAAATAGGCTGTCTAAATGTACTAGAAATAAACACTTGGCTCATCTGAATATGCCTACATTGTTAATGTTTGACATGGTTTAATCATTAAAACACTTTTGATGATCTCTGCCTGAATTCTGGTGCATTTGTACAGATTTAATGCTTTGTTCCATCCTGTGTCAGGCCAAGGAGGAGCCATCGTGATGGAAGGACAGCTGCAGATATTCAGAGAAATTCAGCCTACCAGACATTTGGTAACACATTCCTTGCAGAAACCTTTGGCTGTTACTAAACGCTGTTCCCTTGCCTGGCTGTAGAAATAATTGTCCGTGTGATGGATTAAACCTTCTGCTGGGATTACTGACTCACTGAATGCAGAGCAGCCCGAATGGCTCCGAGACTGAGTGCCGGGAGCAAAGCTTAATGTCTCCAAGAGGGACCTTCTGCCTCAGATATCCTGTCTATAAAATGGGAATAACACCTCTCTCCAGAATGGGAGCATTTTTACGATTTCCCTATAGCTCCCTTTGCCCTTAAGTGGTCACCTCTGAGCCCTCTCCAATTTGAGTGTTTAACCAGTGCGTTGCAACAAGCCCAGATAGCTTCGTGATGGACTTGGGAAAAACAGAACTACTTACATAGCTGTCTGTCTTCTCACTTGCAGGCTCTTAAAACAAGAAACCTGGACCAAGGAAATGGGTTCTGCACTTTGTGTGAAAGGCTTAGAGGTTTCATGTTATGCTGGTCTCTTCTGGGAGGGAGCTCCAAGCGCCTGAGGTGGTTGCTAAGACAGTTTCTCCTGCATGTGCAAATTGAACTTGGAAATGGAGTGTTTTTCTAAGCAGGGCTCCGTAAGGTGCAGTTCTTTGGATGATAAGCCAAATCTACAGGGAGTACCTACAAGGCAGAAGCTGCAGCACCAACCTGGCCTTCCCCGTGGAGCCATGGAGACTGGGCTGCTGCGCTCCAAACCTAGCCTGCAAGGTCAGTGGCACGCGGTGACAAAATGTGACGGCTTTATGATCATTTGCCACCAGTAGACCCAGTGACTTTGTTCAAAGCTGATAGGAGATGTGGTCTTGGGAAGATGTATAGCATCAGGAGCGTTGACAACTGTAGACGTCTGTGGCTCCTGGTGAATACTCTTCTACAGTCTCAGCAGCAGCTGAAAAGTGTCCGAGAGCTGTAGGGTTAGGTCAGACATCGCTTTACCGTAACTGATGACCAGACTGACGGACGGAGGCAGGAGCCTGCGTCTGTGTACCTGGCTCCGTTTCCAATGCATTACCTGACCTGGGGCAAGTAACAGCCTTTGGATTGCCTCAATTCCCCATCACCTGCAGTTTTCCTGATAGATATATCTGTGATTGGTGCTTGGGATTATTAAAAGAGTCCTCTGAAAGGACTTTTTGAGTTGTCAAGGCTGGAGAGATGAAAAAAGACCAACTGCTGCCAACAGGACAGAGAAGTTTCACATAAAGGAGGCTGAGGAGAATTAAACACTTCAGTACCTGTTTGCAAAGAGTGAATGACCAAGCTTCAGCCTGTTACGTTAAGATCTCGCACAGCTCATGACCTTCTCCTACTGGGGCCCTACAGCTTTTCATGATGGAGAGGGAGGTGAATGCTTTTGTTAAGCTGTGAATAGGATAGGTAAACTTAAATGCCCAGAACATAGCTTTTTTTACAGCGGTCCTGGTGTGAAGACCCTGAATGATGTGGAGGTGTGAGCCGCCCCTGGGGCTGGAGTCACCCAGGAGCTGGGATTCCTGGAGTTTGCAGACGATAGTGGAAAAGCAGATAACAATTCTGGAAATCCCAGGAAATCTTTCTGGTTGATTATGTCTTTTACTTACTTAATGCAAGGCAGATATCAAGTAAGCGCTGGAGCTTCTGATAGGACTTCTGCCACCAAAACTGGGGCAAAGAAACCCCTGAAGCCCCAAACCTGATGGAGAGCTGCTCTAGGGGTTGACTCTACCGTTGATATTTGGTAGCTGTCTTGAGGCCTATTGATAGAAATATGTGTGTGTTGTATGTGACTGGAATATATGTTGTTATAAGGTATGCATTATTCAGAAAAGAGATGTAAAAAATAATGCTGAAGAAAAGTGTAAATAGTATCAGAGGCCAAATTACTTTGACAGTGTGGGTTCTGCTGGGGATCTGCCAGAAGCAGCGCAGGGGGTGATTAAAATATGGATAGAGATCTCGTGTTACAGAAATGCTGCTGAGGGTTAGAATGATAGAATCGTTAAGGTTGGAAAAGACCCTTAAGCTCAGCGAGTCCAACCATTGCATTGGCACAGAAGATTAACTGATGTTGTTACTGTCATCCTCTTGCCAAGAATTACTGAACCAACAAAGGTGATTAGTTGTAATCATCAGGATGTTGCAAGAACTGGTTTAAAAAGCAAGCTTGAATTCAATTTTGAACTTTCAATCCATTTAATTTAAATAGATGGATATACAAACAAGATCTGTATGTTTCTCAATTTCAGTAGAGCAAATTTGGATGAGCAGGAGAAGCTAGAGTCCCCACGGGCTCCTAAGGCATGACAGTGGCAGAGGCATTATATTTTAAGTCAAAGGGGCTAAAATAATCTCAAACAGAAAGAGGAAAAATGAGTAACAAAGGTCCAGTTAAAAAAAAAAAAAGTGTTTTGTTTAAGTCAAGCTGGAATATGGAAAAGGAGGAAAAAGAATTACATAATATATAATGTAGATACTATATTTTCTATAGGAAGAATGTAAAAAGTGGTACCTGGTAACTGGTAGGCTTGATAGTCTGATTTCAGTATGATGAAAGGCTTCAGAATAAATGGGAAGAATGGCTGAGTACAAGGAAGTAAACAGAAAATGGGAGAAAATGTAACCCATTTTCTGGAAGTGGTCACACTTGACTTACCAATATTGTTATTTAATAAAAAAAAATACTGTGTAGACAAAGGAAATATATCTTCCATCCATCTGGAATAGGTACTATTTTTAATCTTGGAAATGATTGTCTAAACTAGAGAGTGTGGGGACCAGCAACAGGATCTATGGACAAGCAAGGGTCAAACTGACGAGAAGGTGGTTTGTCTCAATGCTTTCAGCCTGAAGGGAGCCCATTAATAATGTTTTTAGTAGTGACCTTGGGTATAAAAAGTAGGAATATTTGCAGTGATGTTTGCAGATGACAGCACGAGGAAGCACTGTCAGTGCCAATGAACATTACATATCCTACAGCAGCAACCAGATGACTTCAATGGCTGGAGTAAGAGAGATGGGATTAGTGTAAATCCCCTTTATGGACCAGTAACAGAATTTTAGCTGTTTCCATGGGAGTTTTAGTTGAAAATGACTAAAGAGGAGAGAAGGAAAGATATTTGAGAATCATCTGTTCAACAGCTTAGAGCTGCTACTATGAAAAGAGAGGGGAAAAGATCTTATTTGCTAATTAGTCTGTTTTTAGTGGAAAGAGGAATATGCTAGATTGGGAGGGTGAGGCTCTGGTGGGACTTGCTTTTGATAAATACACGTTTTTCCCCTGCTGTCGTCACCCATTCTCAAGAAAACTGATTCTAAAAGATCAGTCATACAGAAGAGTTACTAGGATGGTCGGAGAACTGGAAAAGCCTTGCAAAATGGGAGTGTAACAAAAGCAAGGTTGAGAAGCAATGCAATGGCAGCCTACACAGACGACATGACAGTGGACAGCATGAAGGAAAATGAGCTATTTTAATTGTGTTGACACAAAAATTTAATGGTATAAACTAGCCCAGAGTAAACTTAGGCTAGAAATTGGAAGAAATTGGCCTTTGTTAGTGGAATACAGCTCTAGAGCAGTTTTCCTTTAAGAGTAGCGTGGAGGTCTGGGGGATTGCTTGAAGGCAGGTCACTGGCCACTTTTAAAGTTTGTAGGACCAGGGGATGGGACTCCCAGGTGTCCCACTCTGCGTTCTGGCCAAAAGCAGCTGGTGGCAACTCTGTGAAAGCATATTTAAGAAAGGGCAAACCACTGCCCAGCAGAGAGAGGAGTGAGGACAAAAGTGTGAGAAACAGCCCTGCAGACACCAAGGTGAGAGAAGAAGGAGGGGAGGAGGTGCTCCAGGCGCTGGATCAGATTCCCCTGCAGCCTGTGGAGAGGACCACACCAGAGCAGATATTCGCACTGCAGCCCATGGAAGACCACACAGTGGAGCAAGTGGACATGCCCTGAAGGAACTGCAGCTTATGGAGAGCCCACATGGAGGCAGGTTTATCCTGAGGGACCGCAGCCCATGGGAAGGACCCGCGTGGGAGCGTGAGGAGGAAGGAGCAGCAGAGAGAAGCTGTTTTGGACTAACCACAACCCTCCCACCACCACTTGGAGCAGGAAGGAGGTAGAGGGGTCAGGAATGAAGGAGTGAAGCTGAGCCTTGGAAGAATGGGGTAGGGGGAAGTTGCTTTAGTTTTTGTCTTTGTTTCTTACCATTCAACTCTATTTTAATTGGTAATAAATTAGACTCTTTTTCCCCACATCTGTTTTGCCTGTGACAGTTATTAGTGAGTGATCTCCCTGTCTTTATCTCAACCCATAAGCTTTTCATCTTATTTTTCTCCCTTGTCCTGTTGAGGAGGGGGAGAGAATGGCTCGGTGGGCATGCGGCAGCTGGCCAAGGTCACCCCACCTGGGCACTTTTTCTTCTTACAAATCCAACAGTTTGGGCAGAAAGCAGCTTTCTTGATTGTAAGGAAGATCTGACAAAGGCCATGAGGTACCACGGTACCAGAAACCACAGCCTGAAGGGAATCAGCCATCGCGGTACAGCCAGAGCTCTTGTAGTCTGGGAAAACTTGCTCCCTGGAGTGAAGCAATTGCACATCATTCTTTTTTACCTTGTTTCTTCCAAGTCTAATTCATGTTAAGGCAACATCTTTTTCAGGAATCTGGCCCATAGTTCTTGGAAAGTTTTTAAAGGCCGTGGAGGAACGTCCTGTTTGCTGAAGGAAGGTACCGCAGTGGCACCATGTGTGGTGGAAGCCCATGGTCAGCAGAAAGGTCCTAAATTTCCTCGTGAGAGTAATTGCCTCGCACCCTTCAGAGGCAGCTGGAGCTCTGGTTTTTCAAAGAGGGATGGGCCAGCCATGCAACAGTGAGAAATAAAGAATTGTTCAGTTGCATTTCATTTGGAAACAGGTAAAACTTCAAGGGAAATTAATCTGTTGACATCAAAATGCAGTCCTGTATGAGTTGTCTCCGCCTGTGCATTTACTGTTCCTAAGCTGGTGTAATGGGGCATGCACAACCCTTATGGCACAATTTCACTATTTCTGCCTTAGATTTGTCTAAGTGGTTCTTCACAGCGTTCCCTCTAGGATTAGCCAGCACCGGAGGTAATGCTATGTGGTGATAAATTGCCTGGTAAAGGTATTTAAAGTGAAACCAAGTGAAATTTCTTCCACAGATACTGAAGCAAGGTATCGTGGTATTTGTGTAGTTGATAAGACATATAGCGTCTCATCCCATTTAGCAAGCGGGAAGCTTGTCTTCATGAACTGTTCTGTCTGCCACTAGAAGCCAGATGTTTACTAAATACTACTAATTAAATTTTACCCGCTGTTATAGGAAATCAGAATCTCAGCTCACATAGCAGAAATAGGAGCTTTTCGGAAAAATAACCTCTATAGCCTATGCAGTTATCCAAGTACCTTACTTCCTTTAAAATCAATAGAATCTCAGTGCTTCAGGGCCTTTCTAGGTCTAAGTTCCTAATGCATTTCTGTACCTTTAGAAAGGGTTGCCTCTCTGAAATATCTTCTGTTAATTTATCAATTTGCTTTACTTTCCACAGCAGTCGGGGTTGGGAGAGAGAGCGAGAGCAGCTCTCGGTGTGCTGAGCTGTTAGGGACTTGAGACATCTTTGATGCAAATGCACTTTTGCTCAGTAGAATAGTGATGAGTTTGCAGAAAAGACCAGGAAATACCTTCCATGCATACAGATGGCATAACTATTATCAGCTAAATATTATCAGCTTTGTCTCCTTTTTCAATTGTTTGTACAGATTTTTGCAAATCATCATGAAAAAGACCCCCTCTGTCCTCAGAAGTTTAAATAAAGAGCTAAGAAGTCGTCGTTACATCTGACTCTGGTTTCCACGATAAGTAAATGGGAAGAATCGCTGCCCATTCCTGCTGTTACAAAGCTGTACAGGAAGATTTTGAAATGAGTGGGAACTCCTGAAACTGGACCAGGCAATTTGGTGATGGATGATTTGTTTGTCAACATTTTTCCAATACACAATATTTACCTAAAGTTCCTTTGCAACATGGGAAAATCTGAATAATTAACAACCAACTCTCATTTGGTCAGAAAGGAACGAGATACAAGGTTTTCAGAAATCTCCGTAAGTGTGGAGCCAACTACCTAGCTCCAGCTGGCCAAAGCACCTAGGAAAAAGTGATAGTCAACGTGAGATTTTACTTTATGAAGTAGGAGTAAACAACCACCCCAAACAACCCCTCCTAAACCTCTCGCAGCCCAAACCCACCCATCCCACCCTGCCAAAGCAAACAAACAAAATCCCCCCAACACGACTATGTGAAATGTTGCCTTCTGGCCGCAAAAGCGGAGGGAGCAGATCTAGGCAGCATCTGTAGAGGTGGTTTTGTCTCTTACGCAGGCAATTTTAAGGAGGTGTAAGGATGATGTAAGCAAGCACTGGGATTTTAAACCAAATCCTCCAAAAGTCAGGTCTGGTTAAACCCAGGACTGATGTCAGCCTTGCTGGCTGAGAAGGAGAAGCAGAGGGAGGTGGTTGTGAGACCCGGCAAAGAGGGCGAGGATCACACAGCCCCGGGGTCCGAAAGGCGGGGGTGGAGGGGGCATACTGGGGGATACTGGGGGATACTGGAGGACCCCGGGGGATGCCCTGGGAAGGGATGCCCTCTCCTGGCGGCACCTGGGAGCTGACAGCTGGGGTCAGGCTGGCGCCTGCCTGCACCGTGCCTCCAGCAGGATTGCATAGAGCAGGAGCTGACACCAGGGCCAAATACACCGGCATTTAGCACAAGCGAGGATGGCGCGTAAATGTTTACATTGCCATACAGATTTCACAGCCAGAGACTTTCCTTGCAATTGCGCTGTCGTGTGTTCTTCAAAGATCCCATTTAGCCCTTTTTTAAAAGAGGAGGACTGGACAGAAAGGTAAGCATTAGGTAAACAGAGCTCCTGTCCTGTGTTGGAAACATCTGCACAGCGGTTCCTAGTAGTATGGATGATCAGAATATAATTACTTTTGCCTAATGGAGACAAGAATAAAATAGCATGTTGCCCTTTATTTCACCGCTGCAAAGACTTTGTAATCAAGAGCTTTTCCTAGCGAGGGAACAGGGGTCGTAAAGGAAGAGGAGATTAAAAGCAAGCATATTCTATGTAATAGCTTTTACGATGCATTTGACCTTAATTACACAAATAACCTTGGGACCACTGGCTTTTGGGGAAAAACAGGAGCTGTTTTGATTAAAGTGATCGGAATGCAGATCTGTGTATCCTGATACCCAGGACTATTTCAGAGCATTTTATAGGTAGAGGTGAATGAATGCATTTAAGCAGGGAAGAAAAAAAAGAATGAACTCATTAAACAGAGCCCAAATCTCCAATCAAATGTATTTTTACATTAAACCTTAACCTGCAATCGTTATTAACATAATGCCATCACCAGCTGTCCAGCACATACAAATGGCTGGTAATTATTTAATAGCATTCAGTATTTATTGTGCTTTATACCAGATAAAGTTGGGTGAGCAAAACCCCAAACATCTGGCCTTGGAAGAGGCCCGGGAAGGGCGGTGCTAGGACAGCAGCTCCTCTGTAGTGCAGAACACAGCATCCTCCCTGCTCTGACAGCGCAGGGTTGTACGGATCAGACCAAGGCACTCGTGAGCAAACGTGAAAATGTACAGAATTAGAGTGAGCTTCTATAACAGCGTGGTGAGTGAGGGATGGAAGGATTTGGTTATGTTAATTAGAATTAATGATAATCAAGGTCCTGCAGTTGTCCAGAGATCACAGCTGGAGCACTGGGGAAAGAGCACCGTTGGCTCCTTCTGTTGAGCAAAGCAGAAGGCTCTTTAGGAAAAAAATGAGGGAACATGGTTCAGTGAAAAACACTCAAAGGAAGCAGAACACACATAAACTGCCAGAAGAAAAAGCTTATGAGGAGAGAGACTCTAGTGGGCAAGAAAGAAGGATGCCCTGCTGGCAGTTTTGAGAAGAGGAACAGGAAGAGAAACTGGAGAATATGAAGGGAATTGCTCTCATTTTCAGCAAGGCAAAGGAGATTCTGCATAGATGCGAACACGACATCAGATCAGTATTCTGATCGGCTGCATTTACTGTCTGTCTCAGCAGTAGGTGCTTAATGACCACCCAAAACCACTCCTGCTCTCTGCAGAGCAGCTGCAGCTCAGGCTTGATGCAAGGGGAGGTTTCCTTCAAGCAGTGCTAAGACACGTGCTTTACTCCTTTTTTCCTTTGCCCTTATGTCAAACAATGGCCACGTTCACGTCTAGGCATGGTTTTGTTTCTCGGGGTGTTAGTCTGGGTCAAATGATTAGCAGGTCAGCTGGCAATCATGTTGCTCTCTTCCTCTTGGCTGTACAGAAACCTGGTGGTGGACTTCAACTGCATCTACTGATGTTGCTGTTTGCTAGTAGCACCTTCTGGAGTAGGCTACCTGCTAATGTTTTGCTTACTGAAAGCTCTTCTGCGTCTTATAACTCTTGTCTCCAGTCCTGATGGCTCTTGCTGAGTAGGATCATTTAAAATACCTACAGAGGGAGAAACAGGTTGACATTCAGAGTAGCATGAATAGCATCCCAATGCTGACGTTGAAACAACTGCCGCATATCTTGGTGATCATGTTAACCCTTGGCACCTTTCAGACAGAACAGTTTGGCTAGCTGTGGGTTGTGGGGGAACACCTCTCTCCTGGCACCCGGCCTCTGTCCTGGGCAACGGGAGCTCAGCATGAGCTGAGACCCATCCTCGGGGAAAATTGAAATACAGTGGAGTATGTGGGCAATGGGAGAGGAAGAAAAATGGTTGCTGGTCTTCCTCCTCTCCTCGATCCCACTGACCTCCCTGGACCCGTCCTCCACACTGCGCTCTGCCGGAGCACCCCTGGGGGAGTGAGGATGGCCAGCGGCTGGGAGCGAGTTTTCATTCTCTCCCCTCTCTGATGCTCCTACATCAAAATACTGTCCTTTCAGACGCACTCACTGCAGTGGTCTGGGAAGTGCCTGGGAACCCTCCCCTGGGGAATACCATGTCCGATACCTGAACACTAGGTGCCACTGAGGTCCTAAGACAACGTTTCCTTGCTATTTATTTTGGCTGATATTTTTCAGTTATTTTCTTGAAAAATATCATGGGTTTTCTCCCTATGGAAAAAAACGCTTGTCTCCATTTCTGTCAAAAAGTGATCTATGGAGAAGCATAACACAAAAATACTCTCCTACAAGCAGTACTAAAACATAAATTGAAAGAGGACACAGTGTTAGGTGTCCAGGAGCCTGCTTGATGTTTGCCATAAAAGCAGCTACTTGTAAAGCAAGCCTTGTCCCGTCAGCTGCTGAAAGATCCGCTTCAGTGCAGCAACTTTCACTCAAAATAATGATAAATGTATTTGATGATTGGCTCAGAAGCACACTTGAGTTGCAGAACTGTAATTGCTGGCTGTTGAGACGCAGGTTCCTCCTGAGGGAAAGGTTATACGTTAATCATTCACGGTATAATGTGAAGAAACCAGGTCATAAGGAGACTGTACACATTCTAAAAATAATGTGATCTGGTGGGGAAATGATGAGGTCTGCAAGATGCAAACTTAGAGGACATTCTGGCTTGACTCTTTTGTCCTTTGAAACTGAAGATCCCAGATCAAATCCTGCCTGGGCCTTTAGCAGCATAAGAACCGAACGAGTAAAGGCAGCATCCCATGTTGAACTTCTAATTGAGTGAGGTTGGATGCCCAGCCCACTAATGTTTGGTGGGGGTGACTGTTTTCCCTGACTCCACTGGGCTTTTAGGCAACTTGAGATATTTTGAAGTGGTTTGTCTGTACTTAAGACGGCTGAAGTCTTTCAGTTTTCCTCACTTTTCAAGGATGCCTATTGGCAAAGCATCTGTGTTTCCAGGTCCTCTGTCTACCAGAGAGCATTGAGATTCAGGGAGCTGCAGGGTAAATGGAGGGACACCTCATCGCTGTCCTCAGCTGCCTGGAGGGCGATACAGAGGAGGAAGAGCAGGATCTTCTTGGAGGGGCACAGCAGAAGATCAACAGGCCTGTCAGCCTGACCTCGCTGCCGGGGAAGGTTACAGGCAGATCATCCTACATGCCATCACACGGAATGTACAGGACAACCAGGGGATCGGGCCCAGCCAGCATGGGTTTATGAAAGGCAGGTCCTGCTTCACTAACCTGATCTCCTTCTGTGACAAGGTGACCCACTTAGTGGATGAGGAAAAGGCTGTGGATGTTGTCTACCTGGACTTTAGTAAAGCCTTTGACACCATTTCCCACAACATTCTCCTGGAGAAACTGGCCACTCATGGCTTGGACGAGCATACTCTTTGCTGGGTAAAACACTGGCTGGATGGCTGGGCCCAAAGAGTTGTGGTGAATGGAGTTAAATCCAGTTGGGAGCCGGTCACAAGTGGTGTTCCCCAGGGCTCAGTGTTGGGGCCAGTTCTGTTTAATATCTTTATCAATGATCTGGACGAGGGGATTGAGTGCACGCTCAGTAAGTTTGCAGACGACACCAAGTTGGGCGGGAGTGTTGATCCACTGGAGGGTGGGAAGGCCCTACAGAGGGACCTGGACAGGCTGGATCGATGGGCCGGGGCCAACTGTATGAGGTTCAACAAGGCAAAGTGCTGGGTCCTGCACTTGGGTCACAACAACCCCATGCAACGCTACAGGCTTGGGGAGGAGTGGCTGGAGAGCTGCCTGGCTGAAAAGGACCTGGGGGTGTTGGCTGACAGCTGCCTGAACATGAGCCAGCAGTGTGCTCAGGTGGCCAAGAGGGCCAATGGCATCCTGGCTTGTATCAGGAATAGTGTGGCCAGCAGGACCAGGGAGGTGATAGTGCCCCTGCACTCGGCACTGGTGAGGCTGCACCTCGAGTCCTGTGTTCAGTTTTGGGCCCCTCACTACAAGAAGGACACCGAGGTGCTGGAGCGTGTCCAAAGAAGGGCAATGAAGTTGGTGAAGGGTCTAGAGCACAAGTCTTATGAGGAGCGGCTGAGGGAGCTGGGGTTGTTTAGCCTGGAGAAGAGGAGGCTGAGGGGAGACCTTATCGCTCTCTACAACTACCTGAAAGGAGGTTGTAGTGAGGTGGGGGTCGGTCTCTTCTCCCAAGTAATAAGCAACAGGACAAGATGACATGGCCTCAAGTTGCACCAGGGAAGGTTTAGATTGGATATAAGGAAAAATTTCTTCACCAAAAAGGTTGCCAAGCACTGGAAGAGGCTGCCCAGGGAAGTGGTTGAGTCCCCATCCCTGGAGGTATTTAAAAGGCGTGTAGATGTGGTGCTTAGGACCATGGTTTAGTGGTGGACTTGGCAGTGCTACGTTTATGGTTGGAGTCAATGATCTTAAAGGTCCTTTCCAACCTAAACAATTCTATGATTCTATGATTCTAAGAGGTACAAGGAAAAGACAAAGGCATAAGTTGCAGCAAGGGAAATTCAGATTAAATATAAGGAAAAAATCCTTCACAGTGAGAGCAGTCAAAGACTGGCACAGGCCTCCCAGAGAGGCTGTGGGATCTCCATCCTTGGAAATGTTCAAATTTCAACTGGTTGGGCCCTGAGCAGCCTGCTGTAATTTTGAAGTTAGCATTGCTTTGAGCTGGGTGATCTCCAGAGAGCCCCTCTAAACCAAATTATTCTGTAATTGTGGCAGTGCAGACATCTGAGATCTTGTTTACAGGGGGAAGCAACTGCAATAGCTTCGCTCCTCCAAAAAAGTGAAGTACCTTGGACTCAGCCCAAGCCAAGCGTGCCTGCACAGGAGTTGCTGCAGTGGAAAGCTGGTGACAGGGTTGTAGCATATCAACTTCTTTACGTAGATGAACTCTAAGAGTGACTAAGAGAAGGAAGTAAATGTCACCCTAAAGCAAACAGTTTGAAACCTGAACTTTTAAAAAAGAGCTTTGCAATAATAGGACAAATAGCACAACCTTGTCCTCATCCTCCCCTCACTACCCCAACTGAGCAGCGCTGAAACACAAAGGCTGGCACCAAAGGGTTCCTGCTTCTCTTTCCTCTGGAGTTAATGCTTGATGGGCTGTCCTGCTCCAGGACCACCAGCTCTCCTCCAGAGCTAAGCCTTCTCTTCCTGAATGTTTCAGCTGAGCACAGTCCAGCAGGGCTAAATCACAATTTTCAAAATACCTGAAACTTAGCTTGACTTTTACTAGCCTAAGTGAGTATTCTGTAGTTTTGGGGGTTTCTACGCTGGATCTTCCCCATTGGGCACAGCATAGCTTTTACCTTTTCTGTGGAGCTCAGGAAAGATGCTATAAAGAAAATGTGATGGTCCTAGCTCATGTTTTTTGCCCATCTGTTTCAAGTGTTTTCTTTAAGTCTTTTGTTTATGTCAGGCTCCACCACTCAGACATCTACATTTCTTGCACAGTCATTGCTAAATTAACTTGGGTTTCTTCTGTCTTGTTAAACAGTAAGGAAACAAATAAATAAAACTCAGCTTCTTGGACAAGCAGCCCCATATTCGTTTTACATTTATAACAAAATAACATTGCGTTATACATGCCATATTTGTTAATACGTGTTGTTAGAAAAATTCACCCTCACTTCCAAACTCCTTTACTCTTCTCCCTGTCTCTGTTCAGCTACCTGAACATTTTACCAAAGATTCAGGCTGTACTTAGTCCACTTGCTCCTTTGATTCTTTATTCTGCACTCCGCTTCCTACAAGTAAGGAAACACTTCCCCATTCAAAGCCACTTTGCCTCCCAAGGACCAGATCAAATCTCACCTGTGCTATAATGCATAGAAGAAAAAAGTGACAGTAGCCTGGTTTATAACCAGTGCTACTGAACTGCCCTATTAGTAAGAGTGCTGCTTACTTGTACCTATCTATCTTCTACAAGAATTCAGTCAAATAGGGGACTGAGCTTTAAAGAAAGGCAAGTTATAAAGACAAAATGGAAAATGAAGCTGAAAGAGAACTGCCTTGGGGGTAAGGAACAAAGATGTTACTGAGGGCTTGCAGGAGATATTTTTGGAATTCGTTTCACCAAGGGAACAACCTGCTATTGCCTATCGAGGGAAATAAGGACATTTATCAAAGATACATTGGTCTTCTTTGTCCATGCTCTGCTGGATCGCACCTTGGAGATGCCACCGCCCTCCATGACAGTCGTGGCTGGTGGGACCTACTATTCCTTCTGTTACCGATTACATGGTGTGCCAAACCATGCGTGTCATCTACTCTTAAAATGGCACGCCTTTCAACGTCCTGACTGTCACTACTTGCTGTCTCCAAGCTTCAAGTGGTGCGGAAGGCAGCTTTGTTCCTGCCCCAGGACACTTTGTCCTCCTGCTCTGTCAGGGCCCTGAGGGAACATTGCTGACTCCTTCCTGTAATTGCCTACAAGTGGCAAAGCCAAAAACTCCCAAGAGCAGGGAGGCTGAATCATGCTTGGTGGGGTTTAGCTGGTGTTTGTTTTTTTTTTGGTCTCTATTCTCATTCTGTCCACAGACTGTAAAATACACAGATCTCTATCGGTTTAATGCTGCTGTTTGTTAGGAAAGTAAAAGAACATGAAGGAGGACAAAGAAAACAAAATGGACGGGGCAGCGGGCAGGTTTGGTGCCGTGCATTCTCACCCATGAGCGCAAGGATTACAGTGACTCACGGATACATCAACACTTAGGCACAGGGAGCCTCTCCAACATTTCCAGCTAGCGAGATCATTTATTGTAGTGAAATGATTCAGTGACCTTAAGAAGAAGCCAGAGGCTCTCTCTGGAGGCTGCTGGAGAGGCAGAGTAATCTAATAGATGAGAAACTGCACTGAATACATCTTTTCTTGGTCTTCTTAATGATCTCAGCACACACAGCTCATTTCAGCTCTCTGAAAATAGTTGGCAAGTTATTCTTGAGATTTTCAAATCATTTTAGGGCTGGTACTCAGTTGCCACTGAAAAGTATAAAGCATATTTTAGCTGTGTAGTGTTTACTTTCCAATGTAATTTTTGAGATCTTTTGTAACATAGGAGTCCATTTCTCATTTATTAATGTCACCACAGAGCACTTTCCCCTAAAAAAAAACCCCTCACCCTAAGGCAAAACTGGAAACACATTGGGCATTTGGGCACATACTGCATAGAGCTTGGGGCAGAAAGAAGCAATTCAGCCAAGCAGCAGGTTTAGATGACTTTCAAAGTTTGTTACTCCCAACTTTTACAATTCTGGAACACTTTTTAAATTTCATATAGCTGTGCTAAATATGGAGGCACATCACATGAAATGGGAGCTAGTAATACCCAGAACAAGCAGACAATGTCTGCCCCCAGAACAACTTGAATACCTTATAAACATCCTTTTCAGATCCGTGCTTAGGAATTGCTGCTTCCAGTTCCCACCTGATTCAAATGGGAGTTTGCCCTTTGCACAGCTCAGGTGACATGGCAATTCCTGAAGTTATGCTGGAGCATCTGCAGCACTGTCGGGCTTTCCGTGCCACCTCTGAGGAAACTGCTGATTTCTCAGGATCCTGAAAGTCAGGCCAAGTCTTCTGCTGTCTGCAGACTACGGCAAAGCTCTGGTTTGTATACTAACAAAGAGCCAATATCAAGGAAAAAAGAAAACTGAAACCGGCAGCTGACTGCCCCACAGCATTTTAACCAGAGGTACTTACTGGGCCTGTTTAGCCAAGGAAGGGTTCAAAGGTGGTTGGAAGCCATTTTACCTCGTGAACTCTCTCCATAGGTTGTCAAAGACAGCGACAGAAGATGGACCAGAGCAATGTGTAAGGGCATATTGTGCATCCTGCACCTGCATGAAGTCCTTTCTCTTCTTGCCCTCTGTTTTACCTCCGTGTTGCATAACGTGGTAGGTATGATCTCAAGAGTAGATATTTATCCCAAATCCAGCCATTTATTTGATTATTTTCCCTAAGAAGGTGTTCTGAATGAGATGGCTGATTCAATATTTTTTTTCCTTTTGAAGAGTTTGCTGAACAGGAGTGAAAGAGGCAGCTTTCCCTGAATGAGTAACCACTTAAACTTTGCATTCCAAGTAGTTTAATGTTTCTGCTTTTTTTTCACTGTTACGTGACTAATAAGCGTTGTAGTGGTTGCTATAGTTATGGCTGAAAAGTCCCTTTGCACATGTCCTTTATATACAAATAAGTGAGGTTTATGGCTTAAAAAATAGCCTCAGTGAGCTCAGCTGTTGCCTGACAGCAGCAGTCTCCACCTCTGGGATGGTTACTCGCTAAAGGCCTAATACCCAGTCTTGATCAGCACTTTCCACGTGTCCCTCAGAAAAGCTGCAGCACCAGGTGTTAATGCCAATAGATGGTATTGCCCCTTTTCTTGATGTTGCTTTTCTTCATTTTTTCTGTACAAAAACTTCTTGAGATTCTTTTTGGTGATTTGACTGCCTCAAGGGAAAATATGTATTAGAAATCTTGCATGCTCCAAATATGCACAGTAGCAGCAAGGTTAGAAGACAGCATCCTTATGTACAAGGGAATTTATAAAAGCATCTCTTGCTTGTACCTATTTAAAACTTAGATATTTAAAGTATTTTACATTTTAAATGAGGAGGAGGATCAGCAAAATGAAGTGGGCAAACAGCAGCTAAGAATGGAAATCATCACTTGCAAAGCCAGAGGACTAAACCATAGCCAATCCATGTGGAAAGGAGAGAGGGCTCAGCCGGTGAGGAAGGGGTAGTGGGAATTTGTGTCTGACCAGGGTGCAGGCAGCGTGCTTTTGAAGAAGGTATGAAAACTGTTGCCAGGTAGAGGCACCAGGACACCACGATTTTAGCAGCACTCCTGAAGCTGTAATTCCTCACATGGCACTTGCCAAATCAATTTGCCTCCTTTGTCAAGGTGAATTGGAGTCATGCACATACTGTGGAAAGAATAGACAAGAACATCTTGACTTTCTCATTTTGCAAGAACTTCTGCTTAGCAGCCTTGAAGTTATTCAGGAACAGGGGGTAGGGGGGTGAGGGGATTAAAAGCAATTTTCAGTTGTGTATCAACAACAATAAAAAAGGCATTTTTGCCACAAAGTTAGACTATCCGCAAAGAAGCAACTAGCTAAAATGTAGCTAGAATAAAGGTAATTCAGAAAGCAGCAGTAAAATTATTTTGGTCTCAGTGCTTTGGGGTGAGCTGTATAGCAAAGCACCACAGGTACGCTGTTTCTATAAGGTTATGATGTATAAATAGCACCACATAGTCAGCAGGAGCTCTGCTGAACACAGGCTGTGGGCCGTGGGTGTCCCTGCAGGTGTCTGCCCAAACACACAGGTTCCCTGTCTGCTGCTGCCCCTCATCCGTTGTCTTCCTGCTCCTGGTGGCACCACAGAGGGAAACCGGTGTCAAGGGCTGGCGTTTCAGAACAGCCAGCGACAACTCACATTTGTTCAGCACTTGCTGTGCCGTACCTTCTGCCTTCAGTCTCTGCTTTTCCATGTCAACGCCAACAGCAAGGTCCCTAGGTCTGTGGAGCCAGGACCACGCGACACGGTGCCCTCCCTCGCTGCTGTCACAGCAACACGTCCGGAGGCTTTAGTTCGGTAACAGCCTGTGCAGAAAACGCTGTTGGGACTCATCTTCGTGAAGGACAAATGGACAAGTGAAATAATAGAGAGAAGAAGAAGACATGCTTGTCCTTCTGCACTGAAAGGAGCACGAGGTGTAAGGAAACCCAGTGATACTTATTAAACTCCCGCTGCGGTTTGTGCTGCAGCACGATAGTGGATAGGTAGGCAATCACCAGAGTGTGTCGGATTACCAGAAAATTGCGGCACCATGTTATTAGATATGCTGAAGAACGTACAGTATTTAGTTTCAAAGCCAGGGTCCATCTTCTGAGAGGGCAGTGGTTTGTTCAGAGCAGACTCAGAACAACCTGCAATACCATGCTACTCGTGTGGACAGACTTTTATAGCAAGGCTGGTCTGACATCCATCAAACTGAGCAGAAAGGCAGAAAGAAATTCACGTCATGATGTAGTGCAAGACGGAAAAACTACAGCCACCAGAGCTAAGTAACCTTGGCAGAGCAACCTGGTAAGGCAGCTGTACAGCTTCCAGTACCTAATCAACTACATTGCTTTATAGAGACATGCCCAGCTTTCAGTGAGCTTGGGGTTCAGGTTGCACGAGTGCTTGACAAGGTAGTCAATCATTCTGCAAACATGACTCAATCAAGGCAAAAGAGGGGAGGTCAGCCTCAGAGCTAAAGAACAAACCCGGCATCCTGGGCTACTAGTTTTGCTGCCTGTTATTCTATAAGGAAAAAACAATTTGGAAAAGCGGTAGGTATTGTAGATACTGTATTGTGCACTCTCCAGTTAGCTGGGGGATAGGTGAGAGAAAGTGGGGCAAGGGACGTGACAGGGGGAACAATGCTGCTGTCATCACTTTTAGGAAATTCATCTGCTGGCACGTGAGGACTTCAGCTGCAGTAGAGTCCACTGGATTTTTTGAAAACAAGGCGTTTTCTTGCACCATTGGATTATTTTGTCAGAATTACAGGTGTCTTAATATGAATCCATGCGGCCAGTGAAACAAGGTATGCAAAGCGGCTACCACAGCTAGGACATGGAAGGGCCAGGAGAAAATACAGGGTGGGTGCGCAGGCCTTTTTGTAGAGGAAAGCAAACCTGTGGGTGTTCTCCTGCTTGTGGGGACATTGTGGGCGACCGGCACCAGCTCAAAAGCCTGAGAAACCCAGTTGTGGACCCCGCTCCTGTGTGAGATACAATAGCAAGGAGAGGCAAAACTCACTCATAAGAAGGTAGATTTTTTTTCAAGCCAGTCTTGAGAAAGACATAAGCTTAGAAATGCACTAATGTGGTAGATGGACATAGAATGAGAAAAGAGCGCGTTGGCCATAATTTTGAGAAGGAAAGAGGCAACAATTACCACCTCATCAGTACAGGCAGGGACTGCCCATGCAGGTGGATGTATCTGCCTGGGTTTGGCTTGTTTCCAGTTCCCATGAGGCAGAAGTGCAGCTGGCCTTCACCAAGTTTTGCTGGAGACCTACAGAAATGGATGTCGGGGAATGCCATGAAGGCCAAGGAGAAATGTTTGAATAGACGATATTGAAGCAGCTTCTGTTGGGTTGCATCATATGAGGCCAATGGGATGGAGGGAGCTGAGGGGTTCCAAGGGGTGACAGAAACCATCTCAAGAGGCTACAACAGACTGCCAAGCTTAGGCTTATAGCTGGGATTCCTGTCTCCGAAGAGCAACAGAGATAGAATCTGGAATCAAATAGATAATCAAGTGTAATCTGGTACTCCCAAAACTGAAAAAGATCTGATCTTGTGTTACTGTTATAATTTCCACTGATCCCTTGGACACTAAGCCCAGCCCAATTGGAAGAGTAGCTACGCTTTTCCAGTGGCAAAGCAAGCTATGCCCTGTTGCAAAGCAAGCAACCAGAATGAAACTCTTTCTCCCAGAAGGTGCTCCTTTCAGTTGCCCAGGCTGTGGAAAAGTTCCTCTTATTCTTGAATGTACAGCAGACCAAATTAGTTAAAGCTTTATAATTTCTGCCTGAACACTTAAGTCTATGAGGCGATGTAGTCTGTAGAAACAGGAACACGGTATGCATATAGAATCACCACAGCAGGTGATTGATTGCACCAGAAACAGTGGCTGTTCTGAAGTTAGGGCATGATAGGAATTTATTTTGGAATTATCTGTAGCTGAGGCTGGATTTGGCAGATATGATACTCCACCTGACCCTGGAGAAAAGCAGAGAGTGCTGTCAGAGATATCAGAAATGAGTCAGTTCCTGCAAGAAAATTAGAATGCATATTGCAACAACAGAGAGAGAACAAGGAAAACAATAATCATAGCGACATACCAAATTCCTGTTCTCAAGCAGACAGACATGAAAGACAACTCATTTAGCAATTAGACATTCTTTAAGTCACAAAAGGGAACATTACAGAATTGCAAGAGAAAAGCACCACGTTCCATAAGTGTCAATCCATGAGATGAGATTTTGCATGCATGTGATGTTCATGCCAGGCAGAACAACAAAATTAAATGTACTTGCACCAGATGCAAAGACAAGATGAGAAATTGAATGTCAGATCAAGAGACAACATAAGTGAATGCACTAAGCTATGAAGACTAGCAAAATAAGAAAGAATGGCCATAAACTAAAGCCATTTTTAGATAACATCATAATACTGACACTAAGATATGGTAATTTTTAAGCATAAGACCCATAAAAAGCATTCCAACTAAAAATTTACGTAATTCATAGAAGCTAGTGATTTCAACTAAAGCATGTGAATTCATGATCTTAGTGAAAAGAACAGGAAAGATAGTTTATACAGTCAGCAAGATGCACAAGTCATACCAAAATTTTATCCAGACCTGAGTCCACTACAGCATCCCAATATTAATGCTGTTATGATATTACCATGATGGTTTTGGATTTGTGGACTAGCTGCCATGAATTTTACCCCAGGAAGTAAATAGGATGTCTAGAACATCACATGCTTTGCAGGGGGTCTGATATGTTAAGAGAAAAAATTAGAAAGATCAATAAAGTGAATAGAAAGCTAGACTTCACTGCCAAAGCATTAGAGCTCACAGCTTTAATAAAGAGCTACTGAGAAATGAAGTGAAACATATATTTGCATATACTCAAGCACCCCAAACAGGTGATTAAAAATTGCTCAGGCCCCAAACTTTTCAATTGGAGCTATGTTCTCCATGTGGCAGAGAAGGATACATTCCTAGCATTCAGTGCTAAAACGCTCCCATGGGGACAAAAAAAAGTCTTAGTAAGTTATTCATACTATCTTGTTCAATAGTAAGTCATAGAACTACCAGGCTATCAGCTGAGAAAGCTGCTTGGGAGCTAACCCACAAGTGGGCAAATATCAGTTTCCTCAAGAAGAGGGATTGAGAGGACTGACAGAGGTATTTACTATATGTGATAGAAGTGTGTGGGCATGAAGTTCATGTGGCAGGCCCTTTGGCAAATCATGCTTACAACTACATCCGTCTGCTGGAAAGAGCCAGCGAAGTAAATAGAAAATAAAAAACAAGAATATTGCAACCGACTGAAGTATCATTCAATTGACACAGCAGAAAAAACGAGATGATTGCAAGCTCTTGAGTTAGAGCAGTTCAAGAAATTACCATCCCATCAGCAGAATTTTAATGTCCACTTACTAAGGTGGTCTGTGTGTGCATCTCTGTTCTGTGCACTACAGACAGACAATACCCAGTACCTCCTAAGTGGTCTGACAAAGCCAGCCCGAGAGTCTGTACCTAGTAGTGACCTAACCCCATGAGGGCAAGAGTGACGCAAACAACATATTTGTAGTCTGACAAAAAGCAGCCCAAGACATTCATCAGTGTTTGAGCTCTGAGGTGAATTCTGGGCTAATCTGTCTGGTTTATAATCTATGCTGTAGATGTGTCTGTTTTATATGATGTGACCATCAGAGAACCCTGCAGAATATGTCATTTCAGACAGCACTTCTACAAAGAGGATGTCTGGACAGGGATGGGAAATTAAGCTTTTAAATTTAAAAAAAAAAAAAAAAAAGTGTTAAATGAATGTGACTGAAGCAGCAAAGCTAGAACTGCTAGAACTACTACCTTACCTACAACTGACTTCTTATTCAGAGCAGTCTGGAATTCAGAAATATGGCAATTGAATAAAACTATGAGATCATCAGCCTGTTCTGATATCAAGGGCATTAACAAGACCAGTTTCAAGTAAAGAATTAAGGAGAAACAAAGGACAAACAAAACCAACCAAGGATTTCAAAATGCTTCCATTTCAAAATGCATCCATCTTTCTTTCAAAGAGCCAGACCACAGGGGAGAAGCTTTCACTTTTGGATACTGAACGGTGAAAACAGCACAAGCATTTCAAATGATGTTGACTGTAGAGGCAGCCAACTTGAGAATACATCAGGGCCATCTGGGAACGAAAGCTTGTCTCCGGAAAATGAGCAGCGTCCCCAGTGCACTTTTGCACAGGCCGAAACTGTCTTCTCATTCCAAATTACATGTCTATTTGTAGTGAGTTTATGCTCCACGTCTGGGAGTTTAATCATATTACTTCACCTTGCTGCCACAGTTGATTAAATAGCAAGGCTGAACTGGAAGATAAAATTGTTATTTTTAAGTCTATAGAATGTATTCGAAAAAAGAAAAAAATTGTCAGGCCAATCCGATGAAAAATTCCACAAGGATTATCAGTAGCACCTTGGTATAGAATCATAGCATCATAGAATCATAGAATAGTTTGGGTTGGAAGGGACCTTTAAAGGTCATCTTGTCCAACCCCCCTGCAATGAGCAGGGACATCTACAACCAGATCAGGTTGCTCAGAGCCCCATCCAGCCTGGCCTTGAATGTTTACAGAGATGAGGCATCTGCCACCTCTCTGGGCAACCTCTTCCAGTGTGTCACCATCCTCATCGTAAAAAATTTTATGTTGCCATCCAAATATGCATGTTCTTTAGTACCTGTGGTGCAGCACCATGAAACTCCGCAGTTATAAAAGGGGGACTGGAGAAGGACGAGAGGCGTGCCAAGGCCAACGCCCGCAGTGGCAGAGAGGCAGGAGACCTCCCACCAGAGCAGTGGGAAGAACCTTCCAGTGTCAGGCTGTACCTGCAGGGAAAATCATGCACTTGAAGGCAAGGCACAAAGGCAGCCATGGAAGGTAGTGAAACACACACTGTTGGCAGGACAGGTAACTCAGCCCATGTAAAGTGCCACCGACTGCACCTGAGGTCAGTTAAAGGCTGTCATCGCTGAAAGATGACACCAAAGAGAGAAAAGGGAAGACTGATGGGAGCACTGACAAAAGCACCTTCTTCGTGTGGCAGTAAAACAGTACAAGAAAGGAGCCTGATCTTGTGACCTCTGTAATAGCCTGTCTCTGTAATAGCCTACATCCACGCGTTCCTGCCGCCAGCGACCGTCCTTCGGCAGAGCCTGGCACCTGAACCAAAGGCAGCGGCGGGCAACCTCTGCAGCAAGGCAGCTGCTTTCCCCAGGCACTGCTCTGCAGGGTTGCACAGCCTTCTCCAGACCATGAGCCTGAACACAAGGTTTTTAGGGCTCCAGGGCTTTTTCCAGCCCTTTATCTCTTGTCGTAGATGACAGCTGAAGAACTCCTGACATCCATCTGCCGTTATGGTCTGAAAGACTGCCCTTCCAAATAAGATCTTGCAGATTATATTGAATTAATTTAACCTGTAGGTTTATGTAAATTGGCAACACATAATCTCTTTTAAAAATCCATAATCCTTTTCCTAACAGTGGTCAACATCAAGTACTTCTAAGGAAAATAGAAACTTTCCTAATCCTTGCTAGTTAAAAATTGCCATAAATCATAAAATATGAGGCTTAATATATCTTTCTAAACATATTCTAACATATTTCAGATGTCACACAGACAAAAGTATTAAATAGGATTTCTTCAAATATTATTTTTTTCCTGTGTTTTTGATCTCTTTTCAGTCTTGCCTAGTGCTCAACCTTCATGACATGCTACAGCAATACTAGTAGTAATGTTATAGCACAAGGGTCTAAAGAAATAAGTGGGGCAAGGCTTGCAGGGAGACGAAATAGCTTTCATTAGACCAACTGATACTAATTACATAGTGAATGAAAAATGCATTTCTTTGCCTCACTTTTGAATTTGCCAGTTGTTTTCATTCTGTGCCCCTGAACTCTTGGGCAGTCAAATAACAAGAAGCACCCCCTGCTTCCTCTACAGCCTTCTGTGTTTTAGGTCATTTTTATAGTGCCCTTGCTTATATGGCTCTTTTCTACAGTGAGCAATCCCAGCTTTTATGGATTTCCTATGCCCTGAGCCCTTTCTCTTTTGGAAAGGTCTGGTCTTTTTGCACAGTATCCTAAGTGAAAAATCAATGATGATCTGTGAATTGGTAGTACCATAGTTTATTGTATGGCTCTTCACTGCAGTCTTTCTGTATTCCAACAGCCTGGTGGCTTTTCGTCTGACACTTGGTGTTCGTGGAACTGCCTGTGTGGATCCCTCGGTCACTTCCATGAGTTAATTGAGAGCAGTTCTGTAAGAGAAATAAATACTTGCAATATTACCCTTCTAAACATGAATTATTTTGTCAGGGTGAAATATAAGTAAGTTCTTCTAAAGGATTAATTCAGATATATTTTTGTAATCTGTGCATTTTTCTTTCCCTTTCTGTTTTCTTCACTTCCAGATCATCAACAGACACATTAAACACTGGACCAAAATCAGAACCTTGCTACACCCTGCTGTTTACCTTCTGTATCAAAGAGCATTTACAAGGAATAAGAAAAGAAAAATAAACCGCAGGGCAGGAGAAGAACTAGGTTACTTTCACTGTTTTTCAAGCACAACGAATTGCACCACATTCCAATGCCAAACAGAGGTGCTACTTACATCATTCCTTCTTAATATAATAATTCCTATTTTTATCACATGTATCTTTCCAAATCAAAATAATTTAGTGTTGACATCTAAATTTTCACTTTTTATTGAAAAGGAGCAAAACAGTTTGTTCTGGGGAAGGGAAGGGAAGGGAAGGGAAGGGAAGGGAAGGGAAGGGAAGGGAAGGGAAGGGAAGGGAAGGGAAGGGAAGGGAAGGGAAGGGAAGGGAAGGGAAGGGAAGGGAAGGGAAGGGAAGGGAGGAGAGGAGAGGAGAGGAGAGGAGAGGAGAGGAGAGGAGAGGAGAGGAGAGGAGAGGAGAGGAGAGGAGAGGAGAGGAAAAAGAAAGAAAAAAAATATTTCAGACCTTACAAGCTGCTGTACTTTTTATTAATAGTTAAAGCTATACAAATGACAATCAGAAATTTAATATGCCACAGCATTCTGTAATTATCGCTCAAAGTTTTTGCTACAATTTCAGCCTTTGCCTGCAAGTAGCTAAATATATATGATTCTCTGTAACTTCATTTTTTGTGAGTATTATTATGAAATTACCTGTGTCTTTCATTAATCTTTAAAGTAGTATTTAATTATTGTTTTATCTCTATTAATATAACAAAAAAAGAACTATTCCATTTTCTCTAATAAGAACAAAATTAAAAATCAATTTCTAAGCCATCTGATCTTGAAAAGTAATTTTAAAAGCAATGAAATTATCATTTTGAATTATATAAAAAAAATCATTTCATGTTTTAGAGCACACAATAGTCAGGGGTTGTTTGTTCAGTAAATTCAACTCAGTTTTCCAATGCAGCTCATATTTTGTTTGTCCTGACTTTACTATCTCCATCTTTATTGTAGCGCGATATGAAAATATAGGAAGACCTGATGTTTCTTACAGCTGTTCGTATTTCTGAGCAGTGATGTTCCCTTCTCCTCTGGTCTAACATCTCATTTGAACCCGAGATGGGTTAGTTGCCCTCCAAGAACCAGCCTCAGTTCGAACTCCTGAGCGCCCTGGTGCTGACTAGCAGGCACCCCTCTGTGGGGTCTTGTTCCATGGGGGATGCTCTGCCATAGCCTCCTTTCTCCCCCACCGCCACAGCCCAAGCCACAAAGTGGGGCAGTGGGGCTCTGACTATGCTGCCAGAGCACTGTACAGCCAAATGTCTCAAGTGCTCTGCAAATATCTGTAAACTCTTGCTTTAGAGGTGATAATATAACATGAGAAATTAAGATCATGAGTAGTTCATAAATGGGTAAACTAAGGACATGAGGGCTAAGTCACTTTCCAAGGGCCATGCATATGCAGAGCCAGAAATAACAATAAAATAAATTATGTTTAATAAAGTCTATGAAATAGAATTGCATCAAGTAGATGTTACTTCTCCCACTACTCAGTAGTCTTTAACAAGTCCTTAATTGGCATAAATTATAGTGACCTTCCTGAGACCATTGAAGCTTTCCCAGTTTCAAGAAAGAGAAAACCTGCCTGTTCATTTTCTGATTCCCCTTTTCTCTCCTTGCCAAAGGAAACAAACCACAAAACTTTTTCATGCATGGGATCCCTGAGGATACGGTATTAAGCTCGGCTGGTACTGAAATTCGGAGCAGGGCAACCGCCTGCTTTACAAGATTTCAGGCAAAAACTGTTGATTTTAACAAACATACCTGGGTGGGCTTTTTTACTTCAGTCTGCTGTTGAGAAAGATAGGAAAATGCAGGTAGCCCAGCCTCCCTTTCTACATTTGCCTCATGCAATTGGTAAGGTCTCAGAGATGCCAACAACACATGAAATGGTGTAGCCGTCCCCTCTTTTTGCTCACCTTTGTCATGTGCAGCGTGTGAAGTATCTAATGGGTACGCAGCGACTCAAAGAGCCCTTAGTAGCCGCTGAGCTGTTCAATCAGTTTGGCTCTGGCGATATTGAGCCAGAGGCGGATCAGATGTACAAAGAGCCTGCGAGCAGAGTTACATGACAATAAACTTGGTATGAGAGGAGACTGAGCGAAACAAAACAGATGATAAAGGCATGATTTGCATGTGGTTAGCGATGCCTCTGTAACATCACAGGCTATCTCTAAGCTATATTTTCCACTGCATTGCTGGCTTGCAAAACTTTTAATGGAACAAGTTTTTCTGGCAGAGGAACACTGATTTTTATCTTTAATGAGCAGCCTCTCTATCATTTAGCTTCAGGAAACAGCTTCCTGGTTGTAAACTGCTCGAGAGTGCTGACAGCCAGTCGACTTCAAAAGCAGCCAGGAGAAACTTTCTTGCTAACTTTGGGAAGGAATTCAAAAATGCTGAAAGGTGCAGATGATGTTGTTATGGAGCAGGAGGACTCCGCTTCCCGCCACGGAGAAATAACAAGTTGGGATATCAATGACATCAAACTTCCCCAGGTATGTGTCTGTGTCTTAGGAATTTATCCAGTTCTGACCAGTCTTCTCCACTTCACCGCTGATCTTAAATGCTCTCTCAGTCATCTATGCCTCATTGCCTTTATTCTCTTTGCCACTTTGACTTATGGGACAGTGTTCTGCTGAAAAGCTAGAAAATTTTGAGCAAAATATTGAAGTTCCCATGCATTTTTCCTCAAACATATTACTGAAAGAGCTGCTGATATATGAAAAATAGTGATACTGCAGATGCGCTGCCTTTCTAGTTCACTGGTGGATAAGGTGCAGAGAAAGCAGGGGACAAAATTATCTCCTGCTGTGGCTGCTCAATTAGAGATGTCCAGGACTTGCTTTTTGCCCTGGGTTGTGCGTTATGAGAAGTGAGCACAACACCCACCACTGCCTTGCAACTCCGGGTGCTCAGCCTCGCTGCAGACTGGGCTCCAGGCAAGCGGGCTGGCTTTCCGCACAGAGGCAACACTCCTTTTGTGAGCACCTAGGAAGAGCTTGTTTCATGTGGGCAGAGATTTGCTGAGAGGCAGAATAGTGATCTTTCCCTCCCTCAGTCCTTTTCTAGTCCTCTTATCTAAAAATCCCATTCATGCCCTCCACTGGAAGCCCACAGCACCCCGCACCCCAATGTCATCTCCCTGTCCCTCACCTTAGCCTATTTGTGCCAGATTCCTCCTGCTGGGGTCCTTCACCATCCAGCTCTGCCTTCCACCTCCCAACCCTGTCGTCTTATCTGATCCCAGTCTCTTCCCTGCTATGTCACTGCTGTTCACCCAAAGCCTCCATGTCCCAGGCTGCCTCCTTCCCTGCCCTCCACCCCAAGGTCACCTTCACCTGCATTTCAGCCTGGAGGCTCCCTCCACACCCTTCCCTCTCCTGTCTGATGGCTCCTGGGGGAGCACAAGAGTTTTTCTCTTCTCAGTTGATGTTCCTGCTGCTGTAATGGCTCTCGGTGGTTGGGATCAGCAATTTCAAGGAAATTCCTACTAAGTTTTTGTACCCCTACAATGACCTTTTCCCTCAAAACCACCAGCGGCTGTGTTAGGTGCTTTACAGCTTAATGCATTTTACTGTGTTAACTGTACCCACTGAAGTGATGTGTGGTTGGTCCTTTGTCTTTTCTTTCATTGAGTTTTATTTTTCTTTCTCCTTACGGTGTTGCCTTTGGGGCTTTTTTTGCTTAGTCCACAGCAGCGAGAAAAAAAAAACAACAAAACTGACCAAGATGTTATTTGTTTTGGACTTCAGAAAAATCACCATGGAAGTCTTTCATGGCACTTAGGCCAAAATGAACCAAAGTCCAGATCTAAAGACCTACAAATGGGCCCATAGTCTCAGTCTGATTTGGTATTTGCCCTTTTTCCAGCGAATTGAGCCAAAATAAGCCAAATGATTCAGTGTAACGCTGCCGTGAACAGCCTGAAAGGCAAAGCAGGATCTCTGCCATGAAAGCTAACAGAAGTTAGTCAGGCGGTGACTGCTGCCTGCGAGGAAAGTATCTGCTATTTTATGTCAGGCGTCCCACCTTCCTCTCCCAGGGAGGTCCTGCAGTGAGCTGGACCCATGGGTGAGTGAGAGCAACCTCCTGGCCAGGCTTTCCTCATGCTTTGGGGCTCGCTGGGAACCACGGGGAGCTGTGGTTTTTCTGCCTTCTCTCCACTGCTCCCTCCTGCCAACCAGCATCACCTGCCGTGGTGCTGGAGTCACCCAGTCTAGAGGACATCCAGCAGATGACCAGGTCTGCTGGGCTCATGCATAAGCTCAACTCTTCCCCAGCCTAAAGCGTGGCTTGTTTTTGTCTCTCCCCAGGACGTAAGACAGATAGACTGGTTTCAAGAATGGCCAGACTCCTACGTAAAACATATCTATAGCTCAGAGGATAAAAATGCTCAGAGGCACCACAGCAGCTGGGCAATGAGAAACACCAACAACCACAACTCTCGCATCTTAAAAAAGTCCTGCCTCGGGGTGGTGGTCTGCGGCAACGACTGCTCAACCTTGGATGGGAGGAAGATCTACCTAAGACCAGCCATATGTGATAAAGCTAGGCAAAAACAACAGCGTAAGTATGAACATGGCTGTCCATTTTATGGCCGTTCATAAGTGAACACAACATAAGAGAAATCAAAGTAGAGGATAAGCTTTGGATTATCCAACCTTCCCGCTGCCATTCCTTATATTCAAATGGAAGTCTTGATTTTGGAACAATGCATTTTACATTTCTTACTGTTGGGGGAGGAGTTGTTTGTTTGTTTTCTTTTTTTTTTTTTCCTATTTAATCTCTATTTCTGATGGTTAGAGATTGATTCCCAGCCTTCTCAGGCCCACAAGTGAGGCTACTGCGAAAGCTGTGCAGTGCAGGCAGCTTCTTGCTGTGCTGCTCCTTCTGACCTGACTGTTGGCTTCGTTATTGCACGGGCCCAAGAGTAACTCAGAAGGCAAGTCTTGCAGGGAAGAAGTTGCTCATAAACTATGATGACTGGAAAATAGGCCTCATAGTCATGTCGCCAGAGCAAGACAATGCAAATAGAGAACATGAGCTGCACACACATTTTTAACGAAACCATTCCAAACAATTGTTGCTTGCTCAGTAGAGCTAGCACATACTGATTTCTGGATCTGATGAACATTTTGGCTGAAGAAAGGTATTAGTCAAGCAGTCACTGAGGTCAGAATGGTGTCCTCTAGAAAAATGAGACAAGAACACATATGACATTCCACACACTGCTAAGCTGAAAACAACTGAAACTGACCATAATAATAAATGATAAAATGATAATAAATCTATAGTAGAAATATTTTTGCCTGTAATATTTAATAATGGAACAGAATAAAGGCAATGATTAGTTTGCTTGTATTGATTTTTGCTTACATGTGAAAGTTTTTTGCATAGTTTTTGTCAGTGTGGTTTCGGAGCCGCAAACCAGAAGTGGCACTCCACCACCAATGAACCATTGTATCTCACGGGATTCATCTGATCGGTGTTGTATAGAAAATATTTCCCACCGTCTTTGCTCCAGGGAAATGCTGTCCAAACTGCAATGGACCCCTGCGGCTCCTTTCCTGCCGAGGCCATGGTGGTTACCCAGTTACCAACTTCTGGAGGCATGAAGGCCAATTCATATTTTTTCAGGTTGGTATAAAATTACCTTACATCATGCAAGTTAATTTTACAGACTGTTTTTCAAGATTGATTAAGGACATTTTTTGTTCCAACAAATAAGGGTCATTGAATATGAGAAGGTCAAATGACTGTAAGGAGAAAAATTTTCACAATGAGTGGACAAGGTCCTAAGCAACCTGATCTAACTCTGAAGTTAGTCCTGCCTGAGCTAGACCTCCAGACGTCCCTTCCAGCCTACATTAGCCTACGCTACTCTGATTTTACAGCATATTATATTTTTCCTTTAGGCCTCCATGAAAACCTGTTGATTTTGAAGCACTTTGCCTCAGCTACATAGGAACCAATGAATCCCCAAAAAGTCAGAAATGCCATGTTATCTCAACCTCTTCTCCAAGGCACCATGCATAAGCATGAGGCTATCTCAGAGCAGGAAATGGCTGTACCAAGGGACCGTCTATGAAAAATGCCATCTGTGCTTTATATGTAACTTATAGCCAGAAAACAGTGTATGCAAATGTTTAAATAACGGGCACTATTTCTGGAAGCTGTAGTCCTAGTTTAGTACCATAACCACTGAACTGGATCCTGTTTTCCAGTCTTTCACTTATGTGCAGGTTAAATAAAATTAATTCTCTGTGGAACCTAATGGAAATTAATGTTCTGATAAACATATCTAAAGTGTGAGAAGAATGCAAATGACTGCAGGGACACTAGCCAGGCTGCAGAAGACCTCGTGGCTTCAACTGGGGCTCTGGTGTGGGGAGTCTCTTCTGCACATAAATGTGGTGCACTGGTTTTATGATTTCGGAGAATTTCTAGCCCATCACACGTCATCTGAGATATGTTTTTTACTTGAGCTTATTAAATACAAAGCATCAAATCAGGCCATATGTGTGTTTTTGTCCTGTGCTACAAATTCTGCTCCCTTAAGATTAATAACGGTTGTTTAAACTTTAACATAATTCCTTTCTAAAGTCCAAAGGAGCTCATGACCATCCACGTCCAGAAACAAAACTAGAAGCAGAAGCAAGAAGATCAATCCAAAAAGCACAGACAGCTTTTTCTCCATCTTCTCCAAGATCAAAAAGAATACGGGAGATTGAGGTAACTCTTACTATCGATCAAGAAAATTGTGGGGTCAGCGATCCACGGTTCAAGGCACGGTGGAGGCTATCTGGGCTTTGGGTCTGGGTGGGAGCAGGCTTTACATCTCTGCATTCTGCCTCCCTGTGATCAGGCCAAGAAGGAGCAGGGCTGTCCTGAGCATCCTGCTCTGCTCAGCACTGTCATCCCCTGCCAGCACCCCCTGTGTGGAGCCTCTTTGGCCTGGTGGCAGCAGGGGATTACATCTATACTGGTAAGCGAAGCAGGGCTGGAGGGCAGGCTCAGTTGCATCACTATTCGCATGGTCCCTGCTGTGGATTTGGCCAGTGCTAACTCGTGCTCACAGACAAAATGCCCTGGCACGAGTCAGGAGGACAGCATGTGCCAGGGGCCATTCCCTGGAAGGATTTTGAACAAGGTTGCATCAGGTTTGGGTCCCTTCACTGTTCACAGCTGGCTTTGAACCTACCTGTGCCCCGACATGCCATCATGCTACAAGCCACAGGCAGTAATAATCTCAAACTGATGCTGTGAAAAATAGCCCTTGATGGGCTGCAACACAGCCCTTGCATCATTTCACTTCAGGTCCAGAGGTCGCCCAAGGCCAGGATGTAATGTGGACACTGCCAGGCCATGCCTTTTGGTCCCTGTTACCAACAACAGTCCTTGGCCTCATTTTATTTAGCAGCATGGACATAGCTTCAGAGCCCCAGCTCTTTTCCTTTTTAAATGCAAGAGTTGCCTTCAGAAAAATTTCCTACAGGTTCTTTGTTAGTGCTGCTCCAGAAGTTAAATCATTTACAAAGAAATCTGGGAATAAAGTAATTAGATATTTAGTCTAATCAGTATTGACACTGAAGGAGAATATTATAAAGTTTTAATTGGATTTAACTTACAGTATTGATTGCACCACCCCATGAGAAAATTGTAACAAATGAACACTTGAAAACTGGGAAATACTTTTGGCAATAACTGAACTCAGGAGGAAGATTCGTGTATGTGTGTACACATACACGCACTGTATACTATTTTACTATAGAATACAGTATATAACATTACCTATATGATATGTGTATTATATACTGTGTATGATATCTTGACAAAACAAACTTGTCATTAACAAGGCAAATCCAGAAATCCTTACTCCTTCCTCCAGTCCCCCAACCTTTACTTAAGAAAACCCACTTACTTCAGTAGCAGGCCTGGATTATTTTATTCACAGACTCAATGCCCATCAGGGAGAGAGATGATCTCCTGCAGGGCAGCTGCCCCTGAGCAGGATTCGGCCACCTGCAGACCCTCAAGGGCTGTGAGGGCACCCTCAGGTGCAGGATGCACTGCCCCACCCTTGGAGAGACAGCCAAGACAGAGTCGTGTTTTCTCCACATCGACGTGTGTCCTGAGGTCCTCCGCTGACATGGAGGAGGTGCTGCAGAAAAGTGAAGGCACCCTCCACCTCTGCTCGCCCCCCGCCAGGGTTTGCCAGGGTTGATAAGGGGAAGGTGCCTCACCTCTGTCTGGTGTGCCCCCCTTGCTCCCTGGGTTTCCAGGAGGGCTTTGAAGGCAGAAGAGTGCTGTGAAAGACTTACAGAAGCACTGATGTTAAAACATCAGCTCTGCTGGGCGTGGAAACACTTGTGAAAGCATTTACAGAGACCCCATGAATTGCCACCTGCCTGATGGAGGGAACCAGGTAGAGGAGTGAGGCTGTCAGCAGTGACCTTCCTTGCAAAGGCTGTGTTAAATGCAACAGTACGCCACTGGTCTTCACACACAGTTTGTCTTTTGATGTGCTAGAGGTGGTGCATCCTCCCCAGCCTGGTGTTCAGGATAGAAATCAGTGCCCCTTCAGCTACAGACAAAAGCGATAATTGGGCTGGGTGGAGACGGGCTTCTTAAAAGGATGGCATGGGGAAGCAGGGGGATTCAAGACCCCAAGAAGTATATTAAAAGAGTGAACAGAGGAAGTTAAATCCATTTGAATGGAATATGAATGTAGGAGCTGCAGCTATTTCTACTGGAAATACTCAGGAAGACCCTATAAGCCAGAGCTCAGGAGTGACTCTCATGGATACCCGCTGACTTGGGATGGGAGGGTCAGAGAGTACAGGACGGACTGGTGGTGGCCTCTTGACACAAGCGCCTGGGAACACGAGCATAAGAAAAAGCAGCTGAGCCACTGTGTAAATCTGTAACAAATACAGCAACAATGATTTTCGTATCACTGGTTTAATTCTGTCCCCATGAACACTAAAATAGTCCTCACTTAGGAAATGTTACTGAGCCATGTGGCTTTTTTTCTTTTATACCTGAGCCTACTGGTCTTACTGAGGTCAAGTTCCCTCTAGACATGTCTTCGTCCTTCCCTGCCTACAGCATCTTCCTGGTGTTTTCATGTTGAATTGTGTGGGGCTAGGAACAGACCAAAGATATCATAAATACCTAATCGTAGAGCCTGCTCTCCAGCTGGTCTGACTTTGTGCCGTCAGAGTGATACCATTTACCTTCAGCTGGCTTTCCAGTTCATGGCTCTCTGGCAGGTTTTTCTTGGGAATAACCCATCATATTCGTGTTCTGCCAAGACCGGCTGTGATAAAACTGAGTCTGATTTGACACGCAGAACCTGTGTCACTGAGTCTGCAAAAAGTCTTCTGAAAAGATTTGATTTTAATGTGCCCACAAGAGACCAGGGAGGAGGTCATACATTTAGAAAAATGTATGAGCCCAAAACAGAGCAAGTGATACACAGAACGTTTTCTCTATGGCATCAGCGGGCCTTTGGCTGAAGGTGGGCTGGGTCCTACATCAGGTTGTTGGAATTTCTTCTCATGGTGAGTGGAGAACAGCTGAAAGGAGCTTTGCTACTCTGGCAGTCAGTAAAATCACTATAATTAAATGGATGCAAAAGCAGAATTACAAAGAGAGACCTGTAAGTACTCATCAGAAATGATAGCACAGAATGAGTGTTCTGAAAGGAATTATAATCCAATAATTAGGGCAATTAAAGAAGTTGTGAAATATCCAGAACAAAAGACCCAGAAGAATAATTCTTGTGTGCTGCTCCCTCCCTGAATGAAATTTCTATTTGTGGGGTAAAAAAATTTAAAGATAGGAAAATTTATCAGTTAGAAATAGAAGTAGAGTCTTGAAAAGCTGAAGCATAATATTATTGTAGTGAAAAGACCACTTCAAAACAATCAGTTTTAAAAAAATCATACTTAGCTTTTCCAAACTCCATGGAAAAAAAATAAATTCTGTGGTGTCAAATATATTAGCATAATTTCATTTTGAGGTGCTTCTTCAGTATATGTTGGCAGCAGACCCCAGGGCTGTGAATGCGAGGTCTAACAATTCTTTTAATGTAAAACAGGCTTTGGGCAAACACTGGTGAAACAAACCCAGACCTGTGATCTGGGAGCCCCGTTTGGTTTGCCCCTAAAGCCCACTGGCACTACCCTACAAGGAGGCTCTTCTACGGCGTCTGCTTTGTTACCTGTATTAATTGAATGCATTTGTGAGGATCTCATCCAGGATGTTTTTTATTTCTTGCTGCTAGACTACACCTTGTTTTACTAAACCATGCCTTGCTTTCCCAAGTCTCTGACAGGTGCAATGCCGACGCAGGAGGCTTTGCCTTTGCTTCTTTCCAAGCCGGACGCTTACATGCTACCCGCTAATTTCGGGGGACATTTAAGCAAAAGTTCCCGGGAGCCAACGCTGGGCAGCTGCCCTGGGCAGCCGCCATACCCAAGGGCAGCTGGGGAGGACGGGGGCTCTGGAGAGGCGCCGACCTGGAGCAGGAGCCGGGCCCTCGGGAGGACCCCCAGCGCCGGGAGGCCTTGCAGCGGCCCTGCTGTCCCCGCGGCCGACCTGCCCTGCGCAGCCCCTTCCCCCCAGCACCGCGGCACCCAGCACGTCCTGCCCGTGACAAAGGGCGGCCATGACCCCTTCAGGCCTAAAGCTGGCCCTTTGGGGGATGAGTCCCGCGAGGAGAAATCCCCGCTGGCCTACGGCGGCAGCTGCCTCCCTCCGCCGCCCTACCCTGCGCCTCAGGGAGGCCCCTGCCCCACGGCGAGCGGGGCACACCACCACCGCCAGCTCTTGGCGCCTCTGAGGGGGAGCAAAGGAGACAGGGACGAGGGAGGGCGACGTATGGGTCTCAACCACTGCAACGACGACATGTTTTTTAATTTGTACCCCTTACGATGACCGGGTTTAAATGTCCTCTCTCCCCCCTCCTCTGGCAATGGGCTTAATTCTCCATCCCTGTTGCAACGCGGATGTCAAAGTGCTACCATGTCAATTCCCTCTTTAGCTCCTCTTGCAGGCCTCAGGAGGGGCTTTCATACCTGAAGACTTGTCTTTGGTTTTTTTTTAACTGTTATATTTTCTCCCACTATTTCATTGATCTAATAAAAGGTATCAGCTCTTCTTACAGACTACCTCGCTGCCATTCTGGTTTGGTAGCATTTCAATCCCCCTTGATACTCAGTTTGTTCAAGCCTGTGGGACTGTGGAAGGTGCAGATGGATGACCTCAAGGACCACAACTGTCATGTGCGACACTCTGCACTCTTCCAGCTTCTTCAGGCGGTGATCTAAGTCCCTCCACTGCACCAGCCCTGCAAACGTATTGTATAGAATCATCACAGAATGGTTTGGATTGGAAGGGATCTTCAAAGCCCATCTAGTCCAACCCCCCTGCCATGAGCAGGGACACCCTTCACTAGATCAGGTCACTCAGAGCCCAATCCAACCTGGCCTTGAACACTTCCAGGGATGGGGCATCCACAGGTTCTTGGGGCAACCTAAAAATTCCTCCTTAAGTAATTTAAACCTACCCTCTTTCAGTTTAAAACTGGTGCCCCTTGTCCCATCACTATAGGCCTTCATAAAAAATGTTTCTCTGCCTTTCTTATATGCCCCTTTCATATACTGAAAGACTGCAATAAGATCTTCCCAAAACCTGCTCTTCTCCAGGCTGAACAACCCCAACTCTCTCAGCCTTTCTTCAGAGGAGACCTGTTCCATCCCTCTGGTCATTTTTGTGGCCCTCCTCTGGACTCGCTCCAATAGGTCCACGTCTTTCCTGTGCTGAGGACCCCAGAGCTGGATGCAGTACTGCAGGTGGGGTCTCACCAGAGCAGAGTAGAGGGGCAAAATCACCTCCCTCGACCTGCTGGCCACGCTTCTTTTGATGCAGCGCAGGATTCAATGGACTTTCTGGGCTGCAAGTGCACATTGCCAGCTCATGTTCAATTTTTCATTCACCAGTATCCCTAAGTCCTTCTCTGCAGGGCTGAACCCAGTTTCATACACGGATATATTCAAGGTGCATTGCTGTTTTTTCCAGCCACTTTTCATTTCTTTCATTGCAGACTGTAACAAATCCTTCAGCATCCTTTCCATACATCACCCCCTTTTCTGACCACTACCGTAAGCTATATTTCAACAGGAGCTATCAGTTCCCTACATTTGTTTAAAAAAGTAGAGTGCCAAATATGAATTTTCTTGCCTGAATTTAGTGGCCAGCTCAGAGACCTTTGGCAAAGATTCCTTTATCTTTTCCCATGATTCACATGTGCCTGACTTTCCGGCATGACTAGCCTCTGCTGCTCTCTGGACTGGGTTTCAGGGGCCGCCACCCCTCACCCCGCAGAAGGAGGCACTGACACACGTCCCCGCTGCCACCTCTGCAAGGAAGATCTGAGGGATGTCATGTCTGGAGCCACATTTCATGGCTGGTTCCTTTAACCATGAAGGCAGAGAACCTCAGCTCCACAGGCTGCCCAGCCGATGGTCCCAACCATGCCCTGCCATGCCTGTGGTGCAAGCCATGCCCCTGCAGTCCGAGGCGAAATAAACCTTTTATTGGGATGAGTCTGGGAGGACAGTATTACAAAACAAGTGGCAATAAAAGCTTCACAGTACCTCAGACTGTGGTGTATCTTGTGTCCATCAAAAGGTTCAGTCTTATCATTCATCTTTTTTTTTTTTTCTTGTTTTCATCTTTTTAGATTCCCTCTTTTTTAAAAAGACTTTGGAATATATTAGCTACTAGGAAAACCACTCTCATTGCGAAGGGTGGAGTTCAGAGACATTTACGAGACAAGAACAAATTATATTCATAGAGTGTTTCAAAATTTTTATGGCAATTTGTGAAACAGGGGATGTGTGGTGATTTGTTTTATGTGGAAAAAATCTAAATGTAGATCACAAAATGGCAGTCTGTTGTTGTATGCGAAGGTCAGTTCACCAAACTTTTTAGTCTGTGAGTTAATCCCACGCTAATACCAAACTGTGTGTGGTTTATGATGATTCTTCAGATCAGTAACTCGGAGTAGGAAACTTTGATCAAGGGTAATAACAACCTAACAACCTCCACCTTTAAGACAGAAAAGGGGAAATCAATAGGAACCGTAAGCACTTGTGCTTCGGGAGGCGGCTGCAGGAGGAGGGACAGGGAGGTCCCCCCGCGCTGCGTGTCCCATAGCTGAGATTCCTCTGTGACTGCCAAACCGGTTGCACCAGGGAGGGACTGCGCAGGGCATGGACCCTGCCGGCTGCCATCCTGCTCTGTCTCGTCTCGCCTCTCCTCCGAACTCCTTACCCCTCTGCTGCACCGCTGCCAGCATCGCCTTTCAGCAACGGTGCCATACAGATGTGTGGCTGGGAGGCTCCTCAGACATTGTTCCCGCACTGAAGTACCATCAGTTCCCTTTACAACCACCAACCCCTTCCTCTGTTTTTAAAAACTTCCAGCAAAGGGAATTTGATAACCAATCCCACGGTTCCAACCAATCCATGGCTTCACCTCCCAATACCAACTGTTAGCATTTTTTTCTCATGTCTGATTTTCTTTCCTGCAGATCAACTATTTCTTAAGTCTTTGAAGATGGGTAGCGCCCAGTTACTGAGTTTCACAGGTTTCCTAAAGGACAATTACTACCAAACCTGCCTTCCTGCCTGAGAAGCAGGAAGCTTTTTGTTGGTTTGCCTTTAAGCCTGAACGAAAAGGTTTCCGAAACGAAACCTACTCCTGTGAGCACAGCTCCACTCAGCAGCTACCTGCCGTAGCAGGGCCGTGCCTTCTTGCAGCTCCTGTGCTTGTAATCCTGTGCACCCAGCACTGTCCCGCGGTTTGGGGAGGATCCCCAGCCCCCGTTCACGCAGTGTTCATCACACCCAGTATGTTTCCAAGAGGAACACATTTCTGGCTCAAGGAAGACAGGTTATTCCTTATTATAAAGGAGGAAAGACAGACTTCATGATTTTTCTAAGGTTAAATGCAGAAAGGCTTTCCAGATTTACAAGCTGCCAGGGTCAGTTTGACCTTTCGATGTTCTTGCAGTGACTTCTGTGCTGGCAGCAGCTCCCTCCACTTCAGTCAGCACGGTGGGTCAATATAGTGCCAAATTTATACCTGTTTGGCTCCAAATATGAAGATACCAATCCCAGCTCTGACCTTCGCGAAAATGACTTTTTGCAACGTATTTGGGATATGTGAAAAGAAAGGTATCTATGTCATTGCTTTAAGCCTCTTTTAACCATCTGTAAGGTATTGTGCCCAATTGGGCAGTGATAAGAATCAGAGGTGAAAGATGGCACTAGATGCGTTACCCTCTGCAGTTTTAAGAAAATATACTGAACACAGAGGTTATTCAGGGTAGCTTCATGAAGAAACACCAATTGATACGTAAGGATCCACCCATAGGTAACTCTGTAACCTTACTCCCTGCTGCAGAAAATGTTTTTCTGCAAGGCACAGCTGCGGTAAGATATTAAGAAGGCAGCAGAGATGCAAGGAAGTCAGGATGTGGATGATTACACAGGCAAAATGTTTTGTTCTGGCTTATCAGTGTTTCAGATGGCTGTAGCTACTGCCAAAAGCTTACACAAATATCCCTACATGGCATGGATGGTCTACACTTGCTGCTTTCCCAAGGTCTTAGCTCTGAAAGCACTGACCTCAATATTTAAGGGCTAATTCTTTGGGAGTAATCCCTGTGCTTGCTCCGAAGGAAATATTTTTATATATAAGGGCTCTTCTGAGGTCATCAGAGAACCACAGCAATGTTGCTCAGAATGATACATTAGCCAGGCTGTATCTTACAGAAACACAGCTTTTATGTTTTTTTTTTTTTGACTCATGCAGCATTTAAAGATGAAATCTAGACATACAATCAGAAGGAGCTATCTTAATAATAGAAAGCAGCAGCTGGACACCTCCATTTTTTAGTGTATTTATCCTCAGAATATCATTGTGAGAAAGGGGAATGCTTCTGTATCAGTCATACCAACGGGGAGAGGAGAAGGCAGAACAGGGATTTGACCCACGTCTCTCCAGCCCTGGTCACATACCCTGTGTTTCTTCTGGCCTTCCTCTCCCCGCGGCCTCTACCTTTGCATGTGAAAAGAATTGCAGGTCTGAGCACAGCCAGATGTTTTCACTTTCACTTTCAACCCCTTGTACAAAGCCCCTGCCCTTTGGCAGACTGAGGCTATAAACTGTTTTATATAAACTGCAAGGTTATGGACTATTTTCTAAAATATGGTCCTAAATGCATTCTCTGTATTTTTAAATGAAACAAATGTGTCAAACTGCTGGTGGTGGAAAGGACTCCAGCTGAGGAAGCTTTAGGGGATACACTTCAAGTAATTGTATAAAGCTTTTCTTTCCTCGTGGCCTTTGGGAGGTTTACTAATCTGTGTGTCTCGTTCTCCTGGAAATTTTGCTCGCTTCCCCTCAATGTAGTAATTTGGAGCTTTTTAAGTAATTATGGTCAAGGAGTTAGAATGGGACCATCTAATGTGTATTAATTTATTGCAAGCAAAATGTAGAAGTGGCCCCTGTGGTGGATCTCAGCAGGGATACGGCCTGTCTGTGCCAGGAACAGGCTTTACGTGGCAGCGTAGCGACTGGCGTGGGGACCCAGGGGAGGCAGAGGAGGATGGGAAGGTGGCAGAGTTCATTTAAGAAAAGATGAAGGAAGTCTGCTGGTGCCAGAGTAAAAACAGATGCAATCAGTAATCAGAGCGTGGATAGGATACTAACATTGCACATCTGAACACCCTAAGCAGTTTGGACCTGGCTCTTGTGCAAACTGTGCAGACTGGCACAATATTGAATTGGCCAATTCAATATCAATATTCAACATTCAATTCACTATTCAATACAGTGCCCCTTTCTCCCTGAGCTGCTGCAGTCCCCAGGCACTATGGAGTTTTTGTCTTTCACAAGGCAAACTTCACCAACATTGCTCACCTCCTGGAGCAAGGAGGACTCACCATCGACGCAGGAGAACCAGGTTAGGGAGCACTTAAACAAACCCAACATACCTAAGTCCATGGGCCCTGATGGGATGCACCCATGAGTGCTGAGGGAGCTGGCAGGTCTCGTTGTGAGGCCACTCTCGGTAACCTTTGAAAGGTCATGGTGATTGGGAGAGTTTCCTGAAGACTGGAAGAAAGCAACGTCACTCCTGTCTTCAAGGAGAACAAGAAGGAAGATCTGGGGAACTACAGGCTGGCCAGTCCCTCCTCGAAATCTGCAAAGGTGATGGAGAAAGTCCTCCTGGTCATTGTTTGCAAACACATGAAGGACTAAAAAGTGACTGAGAGCAGTCGGCATGGATTTATGAAGGTGAAATGGTGCTTAGCCAGCCTGATAGCCTTCTACAAAGAGATGAGTGGCTTGGTGGCTGAGGGGAGACCAGTGGATGTTTTTTATCTTGACTTTATCCAGGCTTTCAGCAGTATCTTCCATAACATCCTCACAGACAAGCTGATGAAGTATGGGCTTGCCAAGTGGACAGTGAGGTGGACTGAAACCTCAGCTATTCTGTGATTTTGGGAACATTTAGGATCAGCCATAGCTGTTCTCATACCAGAGAGCTGCAGTCTCCAGAGGCTTCTGCTTGAATTAGCTGTGTACCGTGTGGCACATCCAGAAAGTCACCCAAAGGCCTGACATACCAGGAACACCCTGCGGCAGCAGGACACGGCCTTTGTGGCCCTGCAGACAGCAACGTCAGCAATCTGAATGCCACAAGCATCCTTTGCTCTCCTTGTTGGACTCTTTGATTTCTGTAAGCAATGTGAGATGATCTCCTGGGTGGCAAGTAGTTCCTGAGGCACAGATAGTCTCTTCAGAGGACAGGGCAAGCCAGGAAGGTCTTCGGCCATCTTTTCACTCTGAGCTCATTCCTTCTGTTTCCAGTTAGTAACTGAGGAAGCAAAACTGCCTTGGAGCGCTTGTCTCAGATGAGTGTTTTTCATTTCTCAAAACCAGTTATGTCAAGATTCAAACTTCACATCATTTGGCAATCATATCATCAGTGACATGGTTTAAGTCTTCTGTTACCGAGGGTTGCCCAATCTATTTGCTCTTCTAAAGAAATATAGTCATAAATAACACAAACACAGCGCGAGAGTGTCCTCTTTGCTCGTTGCTTTCTGTGCCTGGTAGGAACTGTTAAGCAAAGGCCAAAGCCATACAGCAACTGAGCATCCAGCTCCTTTTTGCTTCTAGAGGAGACAGCAAACGCCTGTGGCAGGATCAGGTCCCTCAGCCCTTTGCCCCCAGCAGAACGTCCCCACCAGGACACAGAGGGGACCAGCTGGTGGGGCCTTCTCCTGCCCCAAACGCCAGGTGAGGAGTGGAGGGGCAACGGCGTGCTGCTCTCCCCATGTCTGCGGCCTCTCCCCCGACACCTGCGGGACCGGGGGTGGCAAGGCGAGCTGGTGGCATTCCAACATTACGCTGGGCAGTGCTCAGACGCAGCAAGGAGTTTTGCTGCCACGAGAACAGCTGTGACCAAACTAATGTCTGTGGATAGTGTAAACACTGGGTGTTGTGAAAAGCTGTTTGCCAAACACCCAGATTTTCTCTGCTCCAGTCACAGCAAGGACAGAAGGAAACCGTGATCTCAGAGAGGGCTCCAGCCCAGCCAGCAGTGGCCCTGGGCAGAGCAGGGTCCCTGGAGGCAGGGCCTTCCAAGCTGACAGCAAAAGCAGCAATAAATTCCAGGGGGAGAAGGGGTCGTTCACGTTCATTGCCTCTGGACTGCCCTGAGTCCCTGCAGAGAGGAATGGGATTCCCTGTCTGAGGCCAGGGATGGCAGGACGGGATGGTACACGTGTAAATGATGTGATCGGAGACCCACTGACACCCGCGCTTGGAGGAAAGTCTGGGGGCAGGAGGGCGGCAGGAGAAAAAAGAATGAGTGTCCAGTCCTGGGGTGGGTGAAACATAGGATGAACGAACAGACCCTGGCCAAAGTGAGTTAAAATAAAAAGTAAATTGATGTTGTCTTGCCGGTTTACTCCACTGGAGTCATTGATCCTTCTTGGTCTTTGTATGCGCTAAGGAGAAAACTTCAGGCCAGACTGTAATCCTGCCCTGCCCTTACCGCACTTTTATGCAATAAATCACCCCACCAAGAGGGACTGAACTTCACAGAGGCCCCGCTTACCTGCCAAGAGCCACCCCTGGAGAAATGAAAACCCGAACCTGTTCCTCTTCGTAGGGGTGGGTTAGGGAAAGCACCGGCTCCACCTGGGCAGGGGCATGCCATCTGCATCGGGGGGCTGCTTCGCGCTTTCCCTCTCCCGCTCGTGCAGCCCGGGGGCAGGCAGGGAGTCCCTTTGCAACGGGGCGCTTGGCGCTCGGAGGCAGTGACCCAGGGGAAAGCCTCCGCCAGCGCAGCAGGTACGGCTGCGCCCTGCTGATGGGGGATTCGTGGCAGAGTGCAGGATCACCTGCGCACACCGCCATCGAGCCGCCGAAATGACGGGGAGCGGTAGATCAGGGCAGGGAAACAGACAAAGCTCACCTGAAGAGCGTCACCCAGCAGGCTGTCAGGCTGCCGGTAACCTGCTCTCCTCTCCTCCTCTTGGCCAACAGGACAACCCACCATTAGGAATGGGCAGAGGGAGGTTTTTCCCTCCAGCTCAAGTAAGGTATGTTTGGGGTTTTTTTTTCATTTTATAGCTCATTAGTTAGTAACAGTTGTACAGCTAATTTAACAGGGGGTTCTGGTGTGACTTGACAAGCTCTAACACTCAGACAAAGCACTCACAAAGTACTTCATTGCAGTGATACTAAAACTCTTGCCATGTACACGCCTCCTCTCTCGAGCTTTCAGAAAATGAATAAATGCTCCTTTAAAGATACTATCTCATGTACCGCTTAACCCTGCTCCCTCCCAGTGCCTTGTGGAGCCCTTCCTTTGGGAGGAGAGGAGGTTTGCCTGACTTTGCTAAATTACCATGTACACTGTTAACTCCTTCACACAGAGCAGTATTGCCGAATGCAAGGAAGAAAGGTTTATCTTTAGCCAGATGAAACTATTCTCCATAACCATGACTTGCATGAGAAGCTCACTCAAAAACATGTCTGTGGCCTTCCTACAGCATGGCGGTGAGCTCCAGCACCCGCAGTGCCAGCTCCCAGCCCCGGCTGCGGGAGGGAGGGAGCACTGCCCCGCGGCACGCAGCAGCCGGGCTGCGGTGGCTTCGGCTGCTTGGTGAGGCCGCAGACTCTCCCTACAGCGGAGATGAGGCATCTTGCTGCCAACAGATAGCACTCAGCCTCCCCGCTGGGTTGTGCTTCTGCGTTCCCTGCTCTCGCCTGACCCCGTGATAAAGCGTGTGATTTGCTCTTTCCTGTAAAACTAATGCTTTCTTGAAAGGTCCCTCCCAGATGCCAAGGGAACGCTTCGGTATTTTTAAATGGTTGGTCTCTTGGAAGCCCTGTTCCAGTAAGAGAAGAAAACCTCATTATGCAGCAAGAAGCTTCAAGTTTTTCTAAGTAGATCCTTTTAACACTGTCAGTGGGTTTTTCTTGGCCACCCATACCCCCTCAGGCAGCGTACGGCTACTCTCCTCCAAGCCTGATCACTCCTTCATCCAGGGAATATGGTGTCCCAAATTCCAAACAGCCTCCTCCCTCCCTCCTGTCACGGCACAGAGTGGATTTATGTTTTTCCACACTTATTCTTGGAGGTTAATTTCACTTTAAAAAACTCACTCAGAACTTCTACCTACTTGATGAAAACCATGGTCTTACATGGCAGAAATTGTGAAGCTGGGACTTGGCTTCCTCTGCCACTCTCCCTCGTGAATTCTTTGGGGTCTAATAACGGAACAGTATAAAAACTATTGAAGTACTATAAAGATCATTTGTGATGATATAAAACCTGAAAATAGACATCATATGGCAGGCTTTCTCTCCATGGGGATACCAGCAGTGTCTCTTTCCACCCAACACCTACTTTCATCAAACCCGTCGGAACTTGGTATAATTGAATCTCTGGTCCCTCTGTCCAATTTATTTGGAAACTGGTCATCGGGTTCAAAAGTTATGAGTGGAAACTGTCAGGCTGACAAGATGACTGCGTAATACTTCATTTTGTTAGGAACTGGCTAAAAATCGACCTGCAGTCACAGGGCTTAGAATCCAGGCAGGCTTTGATGCCGGTTCACTGGAGGGCAGCACAGGTGTATTAGTCGCTGCAGGTAGTTGTGATTATCCAGGTAAACTATATAATGTGGTCTTTTTTGCATCAAAATAGTCTCTTCATCTCCATGATGACTATAACTTTACCAGCTGTTATCCCATCCTAGTCCTGTTGATAAATGCAGATTTACAGTAAGGGAGCAGAAGTCCTGTTTTACCTTATCCTAACCGTGCAGGCTGGCTGCGCATATTTAGTAGGCACAGACTTGTGGGAACTTGGAACTACTTCCACCGAGCTCACTGTTCCTACGCATGACCGGCTCTAGCTGTGCAACCACAACATAACTCTTCCTCCGATTTGGAAACAAAAGTCTTTCTCTCTCTCTGGCTCTTGCCCATTCAAGGAATCAAGCCTGCTCCCAGGCCTGGGCTTTGGGAAAGCTTCAGAGCAAAATGAGAGAAAGCTTAAGCTCACACACGTCTTCATGCAGGCCAAATCACTTCTATGTGAAACATGGGTGGTTTGGGCACAGCTACAGTTAGGATTGCCTGGCCAGGTTCTCCGTCATTAACCCCAAATGCCTCATGACGAAGGCATGCAGCCAGCGTCCTCCCGAGAACGTCCCGGACTCTTGCACAGCAAGAGAGTGAGCCCCACTGTTTGGGCCGTCCCCACAACCGCGTGCCTGCTCCATCCCCAGGGCAAGCAGACGTAGTTTGCATCATCGTGCTTCAGCCCACCCTGCACTTACCCATACAGACACTGCCCAAACCAGCAGGCATACTCTGCACATTTCTGAAACACAAGGGCTCCTGAAAAACTTGCAGACTCCTACTTTTATCCACATTTTCAACCTTTTATCACTCTAATACCTCTGTATTTTTAGTAGTTCTTAAGTACTACAGCAGGGCAAAGAGCACTACTGAAGGAGAACACAGCGACGAGTTCTCTTAGATCTCTCAGAAAACCTTAACTCAAGCTTGACTGTAAAACTAGGGTAACAGTAACCTTTTCCCTGTTCATATGATGTAAGTTTAAACTTTGTTTAGATTACAATTGTTCTATAGCAAACCATCTTCCAGGCCTGACGAAAAGCAGAACAGATGCAATTTTAGGGTAAGCTGATCGGGAACGCTGCTGTGCTGAAGCTCCGATCACCAGCTGATCAACAGTGCGCCCCGTCGTTATTTTTTTTATTCCTGTGACCAACAGTAACCACATGCTGACGATACACTGTATGATTTTGGTCTCATAAAAGACTCTAATTTAGAGTCCTTCAAGAGGAAAGAAGAAAAACTTGATTCACTGCGTTGCACATACCCAGACAAATATTCATCTTATCATCAGATTACTTTTTGTGGTAGTTTTTCAGGTTCTACAGACTTTGGTGGGTTTTTATGTGAAATGTTTAAAAAGATACACTTCTTAAAGAGGGAGCAGGCTCCAAACAAAAGTGCTGGCAGCTGTTTTGTCGGCTGCTATGAAAGTTAACCGCCCCAAATCTTCCCACTTTATTACCACTGGGAAATGCAGCTGACTTCAATATCTGTAAGTTTATTTTTCCCAGACTTTACTTTCCAGATCACCATCTGTCTAGACACTGTCAATTACTAATATGTGTACTCAAGGTGAGTTTAAGGGTACTCAGTACTTTCTTCTCCATGTGATTAAACTTCCAGGCAGCACTGAACCAACCCACTACATTCGCATTTGTCATTTAAGGCAGATGTCACATTATCCAAAACAAATGAAAGACCTTTTCATTGATTTTTACTGAAAGCAAAGTACAGAAGTTGTGGAAAGTACCCTGAATTTCAAAGGTCTTCTTGAAGGTTGTATAATAGGAACAATCAGTGAGGCGTGGGAAGAAGGATTCAGCTGAAACGAGTTGTGAGTTAACATTGCTACCTATAAAGAGAAAATGGAAAAGCTTTTGAGGAGCAATCAGATTGATGATACCCACCCCTATATTAATCTGTACAGGGAACGATTTGGCTCTGCTGGAAAAAGAACAATTGCATTTAGCTTAAATACAGTTTCTGCTAAGTAGCTTCTAGCGCAGCTGGCCCTTTCTGGACACGCGGGCCACCGAGCACAGGTCAGCCATCCCCAGCCTCGGGTAGCCCAGGGCTGAGCATTTTCATTCGGCACATCGTGTCACACATGGTGGCAAAAAGATTAAGCTCTGCCTACGTTTTGATTTCCAGCATTGCTGCTCTTGGAGAAGACGCCCCAGTCATTGGGATAGATCAGCTAGGGAAAAAAAACCCTAAAACCCCTGATACATATAGTCTTAATGAAAAATGACTGTAACTGATTATTGCTTTCATACATGCTTATCAAATTTCCTTTATAATACGAAGAGATTTGTGCCCTTTCCTCTACACTAAGCCACTGAATCCCATTCCCCACCAGCCCTGAGGGGTCTGCTCCCCCAGTTGTCTTAAAGCAAAGTCAGCTGTTTGTGTGACCACAGCTCCTCCCAAGTCAGGAGGGAAGGACACTGGGCTTTAGGGAAAAGAGGAGAAAAAGGACTAATATTTTGTACTTTTTTCTTCTTCAAATGGGCAACTGAGAGCTGATAAAAATTAATGTCCCTATAAACATACCATAATTGGCCAACCCAGGTTAATAAACACTGAAGTGTGAAGTACTAGACCAAAACCCAATTTTTTAGCAGTGTAGGAAGGAGCTTCCTGAACTCCCCTTGCAGCGAGACACCCCTGCAGCATCTTCTTAAAAATATGAGAAAGGATTGCTCCTTTTTGCTTCCCAAAGATAGCAGCAGATGCAACATCAAAGTTTGGGGGAGATCTGCACAGAAGGTAAACACATTTTCAGCTTGTGGGTTCAGCTCTTTCCTCTGGCTGGGGTACTCCATTCACATCCACGTTTACCAGTTTTATAGGGTTTCTGGGGCGACAGTCAGTCTTCCTTATTAAAGCTGTTCTACAACAAATAGATTCATTATAGATACTGCAGGATAGGATGACCAAAACCCCCCGAAAGCATGTCTGCCTGGCCCCGGCTAGGGCCAACAACCTTGCCCCAGCAAACCTGGGCACTGAACAGAAACGTTCAGAGCAGGGCAGGGACCGAAACGATGACCTCTGCTTTGGGAACACAGGCTCTCCAAGTGGCAGCGGTTAAGGCGCACTTCTTTTCAGTGCATCACCCTTCGTCATATAAGGATGTTCCTGCTTCGCTTACTGGCTGCTTCAGATCCCCTTTGGAGTCTGTCCTCCTGGAGTCTGGGAAGCAAACTCAGGACTGAAGGCTCCACTCTGAGATTCAGATACTTAAAATCCTTTTGAAGAACTGGCCTTTCTGTTTATTCCCATTCAGTTGCGTTATTGTGGACGTCTTACTAGTGCAGAAACCTAAGGAGCTGAACGCTTGGCAGGCTAAATGTAATGCTAAACTATTGCTTGTTGCATTTTCTCTATTTTTTCCTGGAATGCTCTCAAATTTTAAATAAGCTGTAGGGGAAAATAAATATATTTAGTTTGTTAAGTACAAAAGAAAACTTCAAACTGTGGCATGCCACCTAACGGCAGAACAGCAACATTGTACATTGGTACCAGTAAATGCACACCAGGAAGCCGCATCCCAAAGCTCTTGTTCATTACTAAGCTGCAACAACCTGCAGGGGTAGCATTACTTTGGGGAAAAAAAATAAAATAAATAAATTAAAAAATCCATCAAGCAAATTCCCTCGCAAAAAAAAAAAATTTGCAAACTAAACCAGGTAGAACTTCTGTTTTAGAAACTTTAGCAATCTCTTACCATTATGGAAGTAGAATTAATGAAAAGAAATTTACTTCGGGTGTAAATTTAGCATAGAAACATGTATGGGTCACAGTGCTTGTACATATCTTCTCAAGGGAAAATTCATTTATTCAGAAACAAAATGTGTGGAAAAAATGTGTACTCGTCTTGGCTTTCCACATTAAAGAATAATTTCATTTGGCAGGATTTACTAGTCTTACTTTTCTTAGCTCTGCATCATACCCAGCTATTTCTCACAGAGCATTCTGAGGCTAAATTAATAAATGTGCTACAGATATCTTCAAAAGATGTCAGAATACCTGCAGCTGCCAAGGTAGGAAGGCTGTCAATCCTAAAAGATGCAGCAATATTGTCTCCAGAAGCAGCCATGTTTCATGACTTTTTTCCTATTCATACTCTGCATGTGTGTTCCATAAAATCACACCATACTGTAATTTTAACACCTGCCTCTTACTGCCTTGAATGACAGGTTGACATCAGTGTGGAGCATCTGGACCCTTTCAAATGGGCGATGCTACCAGAGCTGAAAGCAGTTTTAGCTAAGCGAGAACGCCACTTTTGTACATCCCCAAAAACTCCATTCAATAACAGACTCTAGTCTCTCTCCCAAATCCTTTGCTTCAGCCAACATTATCTAGGACTTGTGGCTTTAAGAATTATTTTAAGGACTCAGGAACTATACTCTGGACAAGACAGAGGTACGGCAAAGCACTAACTGTTCCCTTTAAGCAAACAATTACGCAAGTCATTTTATTAAGCAAGCTGCTAGTCTTAGCATAAAGGCCGCAGAGCCTGAATCCAGACTGAGTGACTATCAAATGGAAGTCTTTGATTTTTTTTTTTGCGGGTGCTATTAATACTAAATAACATATGTAACATTAATTTCTGAAATCCAAACTGTTTTGCAAATGTATATAAGCTTTTATATTTTTCTCATTCTTGGACAGTAGAAAAGACAAAACGGAAAAGCATGTCAACAGTTCAGCCATTTTAACATCGGCAAAAATTTCCAAATACACTGGCACACATTCCAGGGGAACCTTCTTGGATTAAAAAAATCAAAACGGACTCTATTGTTTTCTTTCTTTAAACAAAAAACCTTGTGTAAACACCATGTGTTTTTGAAATTCTGACCAGCTTGGCTCGCGGTTACCGAGCGGATCAGGAGCTGAACTTAGCAGCTGGAAAGTGTCTACTGCTTGTCCTTTGCTCAGAGTCACACCGTCCCTACTTCCTCCCCATCTACAGCCCAGCACGACACACAAAGGTTTACCTGGTGCTCATCTCCCATTAGACTGAGTCAAATCAGCATAACATTTGATCATCTGAGCAGCTTCTCTCCACAAAACTGTCCACTCTGCTGTCTTTAATTCAATGCATAAAAGAGATCTACAGCTCCAAGGACCATGTTTCTGTCACCTCTTGTAGCCCTCCTTCCATGTTTATGAGTGAACTTGTCTCAACTCATACAATAAACTCTTGGGAAAAAGGACTACATCAGTGTATACCTTATTCTTTTATTCAAGTTACTAATATAATTAGTAAAGGACAATTTCCCAGCAGTAAACTAGTTATACCAACTAATGTCTTTATATGGTAATTAAAAGGACAATAAAACTAAATTATAAGAACACAGAGCCTCTAGCCTTGGACTACTGAAAATCACTAGACAGAATGAAGGAAGAGCAACTAGTCACCCATTTCTTTGCTGAAACGAGTACTATTTTAATAGCTGCATGTGAACAGACAGTATCTGCTGATAAATCATTTCAAAAGACAAAACTAGTTTGACTTCCTTGTATCGCTAAATGCAGAGGAACAAGCATATTAATCACAGCTCAGTCTCACAGATAGAATGCTCACATAATTTTCTTGGTGAAGGAGTATTTCATATAATCTTAAAATAATCATTGCCTGAGACTTCTGTTGAATCAACATGTCAATTTGTAACAGGTCATTAGCTAGCTTTTCCTTTACGCCCAGAGTATATTTCAAACACATGGCCAAGGCAAGAAAAAACAAAAGCTCAGAAGAAGCAGGTAAGTCTTGGTATGAAAAGAGCTTTGAATTGAAAGGCTCTTCTATTACATCCAACTTGGTTACCGGACAAAACTGTACCTAAACAAATAATTGGTATCATCTTCTGATTCTTGTGACAAACACTTCTGACATTCCTCAGCAGGCAGAATCAGATCTTTCTCTTTTACGCTCAACAGAAGTGTAGGTAACTAACATCTTTCCCTGTTTACAAACTTGGCAATATTTCAAAACATGAAGCTGATGCTCTAAGCAATCGTTTTTCCCTTCTGCAATGAGAACACAATACACTCCTTATTAAACATTCTGTTGTATGAAGTAATAGTGCAACTGCAGTCTAAGGACATAGGCCAAAGAAGGGCTGTAAGTGGAGCCTTATTAGACCAGCCAGAAAAAGCACGAAGTTTCAGACATACACATCCTTGTTCAGAACTCATGTACCTGAAAGCTTCTCTAGTTTTCTCAGATAACCTGTAAGCAGCATAATAAAAAGTCGTTAAGAGGTTAATTCTACCTGTCAATCTTGCCTAGCATGGAGTTTATGCATGGTAACTCCTAAGCAGTCATCTTTAACTGTATGAAAATAATGATTTCTTGGCAAAATAAGAAATTGCAAGGGATTGCATGTTCAAAATCATGATTTATTGATGTATTTTTAATCATGTAGCTCCTTGCAAAGATACACTTTATAAATTATGGAACAAGTATAGTTCTTTCCACAGCTTTCACATTTTAGTCCTCAAGTCCAGGTCAGTATTTTGAAATGAGATGTTCAAAGGTAAATTATGCAAAATGGCTTTAAAAAACTACACTAAAAAGCTTCAATTCTTTCAGAATCCAAGATAACATATATAATAAGCAGCATTACAGTGCCTGCACTACACCCCCAAGCGATATATGCAGGAGAAGCAGCATACAGTACCTGCACCAAACCTCAATGTACACTTCATGATTAGCAGTACACAGCACCTGAACATCTACAGCAGCCTCAAAATTTATCTTAGTACAACAAATGCTCAAAAGGGTTTACAGCATCTGTAGCAAGGTTAGATGAGGGGTTATAACACATTACAATCACGTCCAAGCGAGCCCTGCTTCCCTGTGCATTCGGACCTGGCCAATGCACAAGCAGTACATGCCAGCATTTCACCATTGCACAGTGACACTTCCCAAGCAGAGCCACGTACCCTGCAAACTTGTCCTACAAGAGAACAACTCACTGCCCGTATCCCTCTCCCCTTCGTGCCCATCCTGTCGAGAAGGCAGGCTCCACTGAACTTCTATCAAGATCAAATTACATTTATGACCAACTGACATCACTGCATTGCTGGGGATGTACCTCTGCGGTTATATTTTATACTTCATGCTTGCTTGCCCTTGATTGTTTTTTTTCTTAAGTTTGATGTTGACAAAATGCCAGATCTTAAAGGCAAACAAAATAAGTTTAATTTAAAGAAAACATTTATTTGAAGTTCTTTTAAGTGACACAGTTTAACAGATGTAAGACAACTTTCTCCCCTTCACATTTCAAGCCTTCACCAGAGACCACACACACTGTCCCATGGACAGTGAGGTTTTCCTATAACAACTCCTTTCGGACAAACCAGTGTCCAAGGCAGATGAAGACTCACATTTTAAGCAGACTGATTTATAAAATCTGTTTAAAAAAGCAAAACAAAACAACAAAACTTTGTTATCAAATTCTTGTCACAAAGTAAAGGTGTTCAATACTTATAAGCTTATAATCTCAAAACAAAACCCCAGCCGTTCATAATCAAATAGAACATACTGCCTTCAAAAATTTCCCCGAATTTTAAAATGTTCCAAATATATACACATTTATAACTTAAGTGCTCATTAGCTACAACCTTTTATTCATGCAAGAGTTGTGAGAGGAAAAGGGTTTCTTAGAGCGGCTTTTCTGAAAATGCAGTAAAACTCTTCACTCGTGCAAAGAACAAAGGGGTGTACATTTTGTCAATGTCGAAAGTAGTAACAGCTGTCTCACCAGTCGATCTGCAAAGAGTATTGTAAAAGTTAAATTAGACACAAGTTGCTGTTTAAGTGCCTCAGTAGCGCAATCATGTTCCACAGCAGACAGTGTGTGCACCAAACTACAGCTGGAATGTAAGCCTCTTTTGTACTGCCTTGTCCTGAAAGCATTTGAATGTCGGACGAATCACACTATACAGAATACACTTCTATTTTAATATCAAAGAAACCACTTTCCCCTTCCATCCTTATTATTAGCTCCAAGACTTGAAACAGTGCAGGATGTCACTCAAGTCACCGTATTAATATTCAAGTAAAAAACCCCCTTTCATTTGTTTCACTTAGAACCCTGAATTCAGAATACAGAGTGACAGCAAAAACTTGTATGTTTACAGAACTTTAAAAAGAAGAAATCCAAGTATTTCTGAACATCAGTGACAAAAAGCATACGTCCTAGCTGTGTTTTATACTCATCTTTATTCTAGTTTCAAAAGGACATCACAGCAGAATCTGAGCAGTACAGAAATTTCATGCTGAAAAGAATGTCTGTGATATTGCCACTTCTTCATAAATCAGTTTTTATAAAAGCAATTTTTCTGTTTATGGAGTTACCTATACTCCCAACCACCAGTAGTTTACTTCCTAGATTTTATATACTTACAGCTCAACAGCTGAGCTATGTCCCTATAAAAACACTAAATATAGAGATTAAGAGGACTGGAAGAAAAGGCCTAAATCCACCCTAAATGCCGACATCAAACATCTGGATAGCCAACTGGCCAGTAATTTAGAGTGTCAGGTGCAAGAACAGTGGCCATGGCTCTTGCTTGGTTAGTGATCAGAACAGCTGGTCACATGCCCACATTTTGCACTGATGGATTATATAGTTTGTAAGCATTACAGTTCTCACATGATGAGTGCAGACATTCCTAGCTTGCACATCCACAGAAGAAAAGAAATATACCTTAATAAATATATGTTTTCCACACCCCTTTACTAGCACCACACTGTCATTCAACTCCGATGAAGTTCTGAAATCATTCAACGCTGTGCATAAATCCTTTAAATGGCTAAAATACTGCAGTTCTACTACTTAGGAGACTTCCCATACCATTATAAAAAGTTACTAAACCTTGGGATTTCTTAAAGTAAAAGTTCATTACGATATATCAAATCAGGACCAGTTACTGTTTTCAGGACATTTTGTTAAAGCCTCACAAGTCTCAGAGTCTTTCCATCTTCTGCACTTAGTACTGGACAAATTAATGTCACCTGTGTTTCTATAGTTAAGTATCCTTCTTTGACCTTATTCCCCATTTACTTACTTGTAAGTTATGTGACAAGAATGATGTATCCAGACAAGTTTGTTGAACCTCTGGCGCCCACTGGAGCACAACTGTAGTCCTACATGAAAACTGTGATCTGTTTCTTGTGCAGGAACACGGCGGAAATACCTGTATTTGTGGTAGTCAATTGGTTTCTGCACAAAGAGAAAAGAAGTTTCATGATCTACAAAGAACACATCGTGCAACTATTTATCCTGAGGCATAAGTAACTGTGAGGACAGATTGTTAAACTCTCATACTTAAAAGCAAGTACTGGTCGTCCTTGAAAATACATCAATTTAGATGTTAATTATGGAAGAAGGTTTCACAGAAAGTAAGATAAGTGTGGAGGACACCACCCAAACCATGCAAACTCATTGTAAAATAATGTAACACTTCTAACTCTTCACAAGTTTCTCTTGACAGACACTGCTAATCAGAAAATTCTGTGATGTGAATAAGTTGACCGAATCATTCAGAGTTCAATTAATGAATACTGCTTATTTAGTTTTATTTAATGCTGTGGGACATAACTGCACACAGTCAAAACTGATCTCAGAAAATGACCTCTTCATCCTTCCCTTCTGTTTGTTAACAATGTTAACAATGTTAACAAACTACCTAACAGCACCACATGTGGCAATTAGGCCTAAGGTGGAGAACCATTGCCCAAACGTGAACCAGATATTTATCTGTCTTAAGATTATTACAGATTTGGGAAAAAAAGGTGAGATAAATCACCATGCTTATTTATATTTTATTTTTAAACCATTTAAAAAAATGAAATTCAGTTTTTAAGCCTCTGGCATAATGCAAATCTTCAGGTGCCTTAAAATATTCAGTCTAAGAAAAAATGTATTAAAAAGCTCCCTCCTTAAACTATTTTTCCTCTCTTCTATTTTGCTACCTACCTCTTCCTTTTTCTTCATTATTACAGCAAATACTTTGGTTTGATTGTCTGTTTCCTGGGAAAGGCGGTAATGGCCAAGCAAGATTGCATCCGTTCTGGAAAGTTAAGGGGAGGATAGTGTCAAGGACATAAAATTATTCTCTCTCTCAAAAGAGTGATGTACTTATAACACAAACATCAACATTGAAAAGAAGACTGACTGCATATCATAATAAAGGAAACTATTTTTTATTTCCATTTAGTAAAGTACCAGGCTCATTGATGGTACAAAATGATGAAAACATTTTGGAAGGTTGCTTTTAATTTTCCCACATATGACAGTAAAGTTAGTCAGTTCTACCTAGCCTATTGCTAAGTATTTTCAGACTTCTGGTGAACAGCTCAAACCTGTTCTGAAGTCGCAAACATTTTTCTATGTTTTTAACAAGTTTGTGCAAACATCAAAAAGAAATTAAGCAATAATTTAGTCACATCCCACCAAAATCTTCACTTTCTTTCAAACAGTCAAGGAAGTGTGAGAAGGCAGTCAATAACAAAATAGTATCTTTAAAAGGATTCTAAACTCACCAAGCTAACAGCATGTATTCTTCCATCTACTTCCTTTAAAAGTTTAAAATCACATAACCCGCAAAGGAAATTAATTACAATATCAGGACCTTAAAATGAAAGATAGCTTTGCATAAAGACCAAAATTTTTTGTAGTTCTCAGAAGAGAACTATAAACATCTATAACACAATATAAATAACATTGTATTTTTACTCTTGTTTTGCTAAGTCAGGATATAGAATCCAAGACAAAAGTAAATAGAAATTGCCAGGTAAAAGCAAGATGAAAACTGTAGAGCCAAATAGTTAATTTCAATAACCTTGTATTTTTAGTCCGTAAGCGAGGAACTATAGATTGAGGATCTTCAGGAGTTGTTAACATCATAACTTGACCATCTGGAAAGAATCTCAAGTACCTGCAAAAATATAATTACACAATACAAACCTAGAAAACATACCCTTTTTCTGTTGTGTTTTTTTTGTTTGGTTTTTTTTTGTTGTTGTTGTTTTTTTTTTTTTTTTTTTTAAATCACAGGATGTTTCCCAGAAGGATATAGAACTTAATAGGTTTGAAAACACGTTTCTTAACACATGATATAACAGAAAAAAGAGATCAGAAATCTAAAGAGAGTTTTGAAGATTAAAAGACCAAGTTGTGAAGAGTTATGAAAGAGGGCAGATGTTCAGGAGTTTTGTCACCTCTAATCAAAGCAAGAAGGCTACGCTGGAATCAAAACTGACGTGCACTGATTGAGACAAATGCAACAAAAATCTTAATTACAGTATCAGTACAGAATGGGCAATGTCATATGGACTTTTTCAAGTTCTGGGATCTGATCAATTTTTACAGCACTCAGATACTGTGCTGACATTTGTGAGATAACAGAAATAGCTGTGAGATTCAATGATTTCTATTGACAGTTTCCAGCCTCAGAAGGGAGAGCAGAATGGAACAATAAATGCTGGGAACAGCAAGAGGAAGAAAAGCAGAAAAACAGACTGAGGCAAGGTATTTACAGCAAGTTGAGAAAGCCCAGCCTCTTGATTATTTACAATTGGTTACAAATAAGTTAAAAGACAATTCTTGTATAATCACTTGTTTTCCCTTTGCTGAAAACTATTATTATTATCAGAAATGTAAAGCAGAAGTGATTTGGGGAAAGAAGTCTGTGGATGAGTATTACTGTTGTTACCTTTTAAGTTTTATCCACGTGAAATGGTGTAACTGAGTATGAAATGTGTTTCTAAGCCCATCTCTAATTATCATAATAAATCCTATTTCTTAAGACCTGTTCTCAAAAAATACACATAGCTTTACACATTGTCGTAGTTCATTGAGTTTTACAGAATGATTAATGTTTGTGACATCAAGGGCTGGATTTAAAGAACTTAAGAGAGAGAAACATTTCACTCACTCATTGTACTACAGTTCTACCTGTAATATTCCACTTGGTGCCATGCTCTATAGAAACCATCAAGAGATTGTTCTCCTTGACGTATGTATTTTGTCTTGCTGATATATACACCTACAGGAAAGGAAGATATAAGCATACGATCAAAAATTAAGTACATAAAATATTTAAGATGAAAAAAAACCAATAATCTAAAACTTTTGAGTTTACTTTTGTTACTTAAATACATGAAAGTTTTTATTTTTGTCCCTTGCACCCTTCCCTACTCTTTACAGATATTTTACGATTCAAAAGCCCAAAGAAATTCAGATTAGGTCTAACAACAATATCATAAACATGAAACCCACCTGATTGCTTCTGTCACAGTTACACGCAGTAAAAAAACCAAAACTATTTCCAAAAGCACACCTTACCATCAAATCGAACGCGAGGCCTTTCCAAAAACATTTCCCTCCAAGACGCATACGGAACAAGTTTATTGCAGCTCCTGCCCCATATTTTCAAACAGACTTGATGCCAGATTTCAGGATCTCTAGTGAAAATGAGAAAAAAGCAAACCCGTAACTTTCCTGCAAACCTTGTTTAGCTTTTATGTATCAAAGTAACACACTCCATTATTTAGTTTAGATGCAACTGAAAGAAAGTTTCTTGAACAACAATCCCCTCATAATTTAAAATCATTGACCAATTTACTTAATCCTGGAGCGTTTGAAAGCCACTTCCTCCCCCCAGCGCAATGCAAGACCACAATGCCATTTTCAGCCAAACAGAGAACAACAACATTGCAGCAGCCTGGCACTTCTCTGTGTGGCCATATGAGGATCACAACACAACAGACATTATTTTGGAGACCTTGCAACTCTGACTTTCAAACAAGGTAGAGCAAGTAAGACTTTCAGCAACATTTTTTTATTACAGTGACGTCATCTATCTAACATACCATTTAGCGGTGTATTCAAAAGCTGATCAGCACTGTGAGGAGCATAACATGAAAACTGCCATGGGAAGAAAAAGCAGGACATAGTCCTACATGTACAACTTAGCAGCCTAAAAGCAAAAAAAAAAAACCCAAACAAACCCACAACCCACCTTTCCAACACAGGCAATTTTGCTCTATGGATTTATTATCCACCTCTACATACTGTTTACATATGCCTGAGTGTAAAAAACCTCTTTTTTCTTCCTCAGAGCAAAGAGAAGCTTCACTCTAGATAACTTATCTACAATACCTGGCACAAATGTAAAATCCTCGACAAACAAGAGATAATTGCTCTAATGATCTTAGGTCCAAGTCACTTGAAACCACCCATCGGAAAATGTACATTAGTACTTCCATAGGCAACACTGTGAAGAGAAAAGAAATCCTTGTTAGATGGTAACCTGTAAATCAACAGGTTATCTGTAATTCCAGGTTTGATCATTACTGAAGTTCTGACTTTCCATAAAAAATCCTACTTTTTCACACTGTAGCCAGATGCCAGGGAACAAAAAAATTATCTTTCATTAAAAAAGTCACTATGCATTAGAAAAAAGTCATATAACAAAAGAACAAGAATCAAGAGCTGAAAGTGCACTGTGGTAAGATGACACAATAAAACATAGTTTTAGACCACAAATATCCACAAGCGTAAGGTTTTATACCAAAAATTCCACATATACATTGCACATCCACAGTGCCTGCGAAGCACTATTTTCTTCAAACAGACCTAGTGTGTAACATTACCTCAAAGCATACTGCTTTTGCATGACAAGGTAAATGAGCTCAGGTCACATTCAGTTATTGGATAGGAGGTCCTAAGAACAACCTATCAACTATGAAATTGATACCTCACTCTATATTTTGTGGTACAGGTCCAGTGATAGAAAATGTTATCACACAGCATTGTTGTGTTGAAAGACTTTTTCCAATGTAATACAAGACAATGACAGAATCCTCATCAAAGCACCACAACATCATATGATCATTTTCCTAGCATTAAAAGTTCAGTGAGAAAGCCCTGGGAAATTAAGCCAAAATTCTTTCTAATAACTTTCTGCTTCCCTAAGTTTTCTCTGTTGTTTCGGTTGGGTATAATCTTGTTTACTAATCTTATACCATCAGGAATTACACTTCATTTATTTTCAACTACTGCTGCTTTCCAGAACCTATGGCTTGAACTGTATCACCACATGCACTTAAGACTTGAGGATTTTATTGAGTATAACTGCTTTGAGATCAAACAGAGAAAACAGCTGAGTGGCACAAAGGTACAGTAAACAGTAAAGAGCTGTAAATACTGTGGTAGGGACCGCAATTTAACAGAATTCTGATTTCTAGTGAAAAAACATACTACTTAAAAAAACTGCATTGCTGTGCTCCCACAAATCCAACAATATTGTTTTTGCTATAAAACTAGATGAAATTTAAGTTTCACATTTCAGAATACTAACATAATAAAAAGCACATACACCTCATTGGGCACCAGCTTCTGTATTCATTTAACACACATCTCATTTCATGAATCTGACTTAATTCTATCATTTACTATTGAGAAGTCATAAATTTGCTATATTGCCTGTATTTGCCACCATTAAATTAATGTTCCAGTATAAACAAAAGTTGCGCAGATTATTGCTACAAGGGACAAAACAGTCTCTGGCAACTTATGAACTCTTCGGTATGTGAACTCTTAACGCCTTGGAGAATTGGAGATACAAGGGCTTAAAAATCTCTTACTAGTGCTAACAGGTATACATCGTCCATGCTGAGAGCCACCAGTCAGCTAAAGCCTTTGATCATCTATCTTATCATCCATGTTTCTAAGTTTCTAGTAAACTAAGGATTGTTAAGACACTTTGCTTCAGATACTGGGCACATCCTGTAGGAAAAATAATATTTCTGGTGAAGAATGCTATCTGGGTCCTAAACTTCATTTGTGTAAAAGAAAAAAAAAAAAAAATCCTACCATGAAAAATTGCTCATGTACTAGGGATGGGAAGTAAATATATTCAGTATGTCAGTTACGTAGCAGAGGTCTGATCCTGTCCTGTACTAAAGGTTAATCAGTATTCTAAGATTATGACTAAAATTATCACTAAAATGTAAAATGGACACAGGAAATCAATTCAGCCAAATCCATTGCTTCACATTGTTTCAGTTTTCCTTGGGCTGCTGCGGTCTGTGACTCTTGTACTACTGTGATGACCAAGAGGGATCCTTTCCAGCCTACTAACTTCTGAAGCAGACATCGTGATTTTAACAGTTTTCATTCTGCTGTAAGACAGTCAGTAAACAAGATACTGTAACACAGGACTGGGAGAACATAAAACTAGAAAGAGACTAAGATTGCTGCTCAAAAGAGACATCTCCTGAGATCATTTTATAGTAATGTCTACAACATCTTGACTTTACTGGCAAAAAAAGAAAAGATGATTTCCCAAGTGTACGATGCCACAGTTGTTAAAATAAAAAAAAAAAGTCCTGTTTTCTTTATGTTTTGACTTGAACAGCTTGCTACATTTACTTTATTTTCCTTCCTTGAGCAGAACAGAGGAGATCAGGCCAAGATTTCCAAGAGCAACTGATAATTTGGGATGCAAAACACACACGCTTTAGAGGCATCTGATTTTAAGAGAGTTCATAGCTTATACACACTCTCTACAATTTAGATCTCATAAGTAAGTCTCAGGATGACTGTCCTAGAACTGAAGCACTGAAATCATTGGCCTTCAAAAGCCTTTCTAGCTATGTTATATAGTCTTGCTGAACCTGAAAACATATGTGTTGTAAAAATCTGATATAGAATCAGATAAAAACAGGAAATGCAAAGTGCATATTCTGCACAGAACAATTGTCTCTTATTCACACTTAAGAATTGCAACAAATATTTGCAAACCAAAACAAAAAATCCCACATTTCACTTTTGCAAACATTAACTGGAAGGAAAACTGGACTACACTTACTTCAGCAAGTCTGTTCCTAGAAGTTGCTGCTTTCAAGTATGACTGATGCTGAAAAATTCTACTTAGTAGTAGTAGTACTACATGGAAAAGCTTGTACAATAAAGGCAAAATCATGTATAAGAAAAAGATCTGTTTAGCTAGTAGATGATCTTTTTTCCTTCGCATTTAACTATAAAAGTAAAAAAAGATACCGTGTACATTTTTTTAAAGGTGGCTTTAGAACAAAGGAGACATATGTTTTAATAGAGTGAAACATCTCTATAAATTCTGCCTCTGAACTCTTATGGTGTATCTTAACTCATACCTGAGATATGGGTCTGGCTGACGTCAACCTCAGGCTGACAAAGTTTGACTGAAGATTCCTGAAGAGTTAACTGCTGCTGGAAATCTGACAGGAGATCAGCCATTTTGTCATCCTCTTTGTTATCCTCAACACTAGAAAAGGGGGAATGCCAACACTGTGATATTGGACAAAACATACCAACAGATGTCCTTATCTTGGCACCAATTCGCCTTCTTACACTCATTCAATATAGTTGTTTCCTGTATGTCTGTAAAGCAATCTCATTTCATCATATGATAAAACAACTACTGCAATCTTACCAAGTTCATTTAGATTTTGCTGCAATCCATCTGACAGTAACAACTTTTTTTTTTTCCATTTAATTCCAATTCCAGTTTCTTTTGGGATTTGAGAGTTCACTGTTTTTAATGATGTCACTAGAGGAATTGCTTGACCCCATGAAAAGACAAATCTCATCTTTTACTTTGCCTAAAATAAGCTGTATGCAGGAAATGCATTAGCATTGATGGGAAGTTATATTTTGTAATCCTTGTCACAATGTAAGATACTGAAAACAATTAAGGATTTTTTTTTTTACCCTTGCGTTTTTCACTGAAGAATGATCCTCAGTGGGTTTATTCACCAATAATGAAAGAAAACTTTCCTTTAGGAAAACTACTTTTTACCAATTCTGAAAATAGGCAGACAAAAAATTTCAGGAGCAAGAACAAGATAGCATAACAGAAAAAACACGCTTGCTACTCATCAGTAAAATTGAAGGATTACTAAGTGATAGAAGAACATTACCACATTCAAAAAAAATCTGAATTTTAAGTTGTATGTCATAATATGATCCTTTAACAGGTGCATGCTTGCTCGCACCAAGTAACCACAAACTACACAACTCCCCTTGATCTCATGACAAAACACCTTCTTTGCCCTCACTTGGCATACAAGCTAGCTAAGAGATCTTCCAGTCACTTTTTAATATAAGAGCTGAGAATATAAGCAAGCAACTAGCAAACCTATACCAATGGGTTTTGAAGTGTTTTATAGTATTATAGAGAAGACAATTATGTTTGGGCCTGTCATAACTAAGACTATAGTAAGATGCTGCATGGAACATACCTTCCTTTATTTTGATGAATATGATGGCCAGTCCCAGTAGCTACAGGCCACACTGTAAATTGTTTTTTTCAAATGTAATTGTGCAATTTCTTTCTTTTTTCTCACCAAGATTGTATGAAACACCTACAACAGTAATTCAGAAAGCAAAAACACCACAACTAGAATCTCTTGAAAAAACACACCTCGACAAATACTGCTTTTAAACAACAATTAAGAGTACTGGTTGTTTTTCCCTCACTGTCACGTAGTGCTGGGGACAGTGCAGCAACATTTACAAAACTGAATGAAAACTCATAGCATCATAGAATCATTTAGGTTGGAAAAGACCTTTAAGATCATCGAGTCCAACCATAAACGTAGCACTGCCAAGTCCACCACTAAACCATGCCCCCAAGCACCACACCTACACACCTTTTAAATACCTTCAGGGATGGGGACTCAACCACTTCCCTGGGCAGCCTCTTCCAATACTTTGTAATTCTTTCAGTGAAGATGTTTTTCCTAATATCCAACCTAAACCTCCTCTGGCACAAGCTGAGGCCATTTCCCCTAGTTCTATCGCTTGTTACTTGGGAGAAGAGACCAACCCCCACCTCACTACAACCTCCTTTCAGGTGGTTGTAGAGAGCGATAAGGTCTCCCCTCAGCCTCCTCTTCTCCAGGCTAAACAACCCCAGCTCCGTCAGCTGCTCCTTGTAAGACTTGTGCTCCAGACCCTTCACCAGCTTCATTGCCCTTCTTTGGACACGCTCCAGCACCTCGATGTCCTTCTTGTAGTGAGGGGCCCAAAACTGAACACAGGACTCGAGGTGCGGCCTCACCAGTGCCGAGTCCAGGGGCACTATCACCTCCCTGGTCCTGCTGGCCACACTATTCCTGATACAAGGCAGGATGCCATTGGCCTTCTTGGCCACCTGAGCACACTGCTGGCTCATGTTCAGGCAGCTGTCAGCCAACACCCCCAGGTCCTTTTCCGCCAGGCAGCTCTCCAGCCACTCCTCCCCCAGCCTGTAGCGTTGCTTGGGGTTGTTGTGACCCAAGTGCAGGACCCAGCACTGAGCCTTGTTGAACCTCATACAGCTGGCCTCGGCCCAACGATCCAGCCTGTCCAGGTCCCTCTGTAGGGCCTTCCTACCCTCCAGCAGATCAACATTCCCGCCCAACTTGGTGTCAGAGAGGCTTAATGAAGGGAGTAGAGAAAATGATGCTAAAATAAGAAAATAATCCTAAGAAAACCAAGATTTTTATGTGAGTGTAGTTTATCATTCAGCATTTTTCCTAGTGCACAAATGCACAGCAAAGATTTCATGCTAGCAATGCATGCAGAAACCAAAGTAACAGATGTAAATAAAGCACTTGGCTCATCTTACTCTCTTTTATATTGAGTCAGCTACTGCACTGAAGCTGTACGGCCCTGGGGCAACAAGGCTGAACTAGTAATACCACATAGACATGATTGTACTTTGCTCTTTTATTCTCAGTCTTAAAAATCTTGATTTCTTGTACCTATCAGCAGCATCTATGGCTGCTACCAGTAAGCAGTGAATTGAGAAGCTCTGTTTCATAAGCTTGTCTTCACTCTGCTCTCTGAGCTATAACAGAAGTTTTGGGCCTAACCTGAATCCTGTCCTGAAACAAAGTCTTGGGCTCAAGTGAGGCCAGCCTTAAGCTGCTACACATCTGGTGTGTTGAGGCTAGGGGTATTCTGATGCTTGTAATGATAAAAGACTAGACTACTCAGATGACAATCTATAGGCTTCTAAATGTGTTGCTCTGCTGATTGGAAATGCTCCCATTTGGCCATGTTAGTCAGCACAAGAACAGTAGTATATTCCCGTGCTTAATTATGATGCTTATTCCATGGTACAAAGCTTTTACTAATTAATCTTTTTGCCATCTACAATTTTGTAGATGATCCTAAATGTGTAACTCATAAATCTGAAAATCAGAAATCAAAAGTAATAAAGTGACTGATGCTTTTTTTCTTTTTTTAAGTAACAACATAACTACTTGTAATCCTTCCATTTGAATTTAACTAGCTCCAAACAAGCCTGTTACCTTCTTTGAACTACAGTATAGAAAAGTCCTCCTTCAACTAATGTATCTGAAAACTTTCTATGAAGCAGTCTATTCCAATGAAAGCAGACAAGTTTTCCAAATGTTAAGAGACTTACTTGTGTATCACAGTAGAGCATTCACATGCTTTAGAAACAAAATTTCAGGTTTCAGTACTCCTATGCACTTAATTAGTAAGTTTTCATACTTACCACCTCTTTCCAACTCCATCAACATCTGGGGACCGTGTGTAGGTGATCTTAAACTCTATGTCAGGTACAAGCTGCATGGCTAGACGATAAAACTTGATAGCTGAAAATAAAGGTTTAATGTTTAAACATGTCTGATGTCTATACTCGCTTATCAAAGCAAAGATTTTTTTTCAGAGAGATGGCTTCAGCTAAAAGCACTAAAAAGGTAGAGAATGCCTTTGCCTAGTAAACCTTATTTAGTCTAAACTGATTAGGTTTAAATTCAATACAGAAGAAAGGCACATTAAGCACCCATTTTCAAAACTAAAAACTTCATGTACTCTTTCAGAATAAAGAGCTCTCTCCGATGTGTTTCAGCTTTTACAGATATACCTTAACTACTACAAATTCAATTATGGCGTACAAAATCTTACATTAAAACATCACAGAGTCCTGATTTATTTTGTTTCCCAGCACTTACAAAGCTTTCTCAACAAGCCATAAAGATTTTAGGCATTATATTCATAAGTAACGATGAGGAACATGAAAGAGAATTTGAAAGATGATCCCCAGTATAGTACAGTCAGTCATTCAGACATACACAACATTATGAAGGTGAGCAAGTTCAACAAAATACTGTTGCCATTTTAAAACTTCGACAACAAAACAAGTAAATTTTACTGTGGGAAAACCCTAGATACTACAGAAAGCACAGAAGCAAGCCACTCAAAACACTGAGGGTGAGGAACGTGACTGGAGAAAAGCAGCCTTTTCAAAAAGCTATGTAGCAAGCACAAGACTATGGGGCATGAAGGAAAACCTGACAGATAGGGTTTCTTCTAGCACATAGAGAACGTACTTCTGCCTTTAACACTCCAAAGATTCTACAAACACGGAGTAGAGAAATAGGGCCAGGAAAATCACCCTGTGGGAATGAACTGTTATTTAAGCTCAGAATATCTTTCTTCTGAGTTAACTCTGTGGATCCTTCTTAATTTAAGTGGATTCATTGTATGTACATTCAGTCTGTTTTAATACCTGTATTAAGATCATATATGTATTTATATGTCTCTGTATTCCCACATGTTGATACCAAGATCAGAGGGCAACTCTCCCTCAGTTTGGACCCTTAAAAACAAAACCCAAAATAAAACATCAGTGAGCGTGGAGCTCAGAATTTGACACACTAATGAGTCTGAGAAGCCTGAGTTTGGGGCAAGTAAGTGTTCCTATTTCCTTGAGTTCATGTCAGGGCCAGTGACTGACAAGTAGTATTCACTGGCTGGTGAGGATGAGGAATATCAGCAGCCAGCTAAACAGAGATCAGTCTCAACTTTAGCATTTAATCTTGCAGCAAGGCCTGTACTGCACTTAAACATGAACAAGCTGTTGCACATAACTGTGTCAGCAGATTTCAGAAGCAGGCTGAAATGCCACTTGATTCCGGTGACTTGGGCCAGGTCAGCAGATAAAAGTGTGGTCTGAAAACAGATGTCCCAACATGTGCTCAGTAATATATCTGTGTCTGGCATAGGACCCTGTCTCTACAGTCTCATATAGATGTATGTGTAGAAACAGTTCAGGTTTGTTTAAGTCTCAAATAAAATTCAACTGTGAAAGAATGGATTCATATTCATGCAATCCAGATGCCTAAAACACCTTTGTGAATGCAACTCTGTTAGATGTCACTACTTCTCTGCTGCTATGTTTAACATACAAGGAGAGCACTCAAGCAGATGAAGCTATAGCTTTTATTTTATATACACAATGCTTAAATAGGCTGCTTTCCCTACATATTTTTTTAATTTACTTGGAAACTGTTGGTATGAAAGAACCTTCACAATCTACTGCAGGATTTCCTAAATAGTGGATTACATATCAGATTTAGTTCTGACGTCTTTTTTTGCTGCGCATTTAATTCTGCACCCAACACACAAAATACCTTAGCCTAAAGTAATTTTGCCCTGTAAAAAAAAAAACATAATAAATTAGAAACTGAACCAACTGATTTTATTACCTACTGGGGACTCATATTTCTCTCAGTTCATTTGAGATCTGGAACAACCAGATCTCAACAACCAGAAATCCCTTGCAAGTGAAGGAAAACTCCCATGGTGGAGAGGAACTTTTGTATTCAACAGGTGGCTGAGTGAGGTTCCAGAGTACTCTCAGTTTTGCGTATCTTGACATATTTTGCACCTGCATTTTAACCAAGGTGGCCAAAACCTCTGGTGGATGAGCAGGATGGCATGTATGTTCTGTGTTCCTTTTTTTTCTTCCATGAAAGAAATAGAAAACTGGTATCTCCATTACTGACCTAGAGGACTTGAAGTTAAGACGGGCTTCTTACTCTATATAATATTCTGAAAACTAAATATGTAAAAGAAAACTTTGAATTTCCATTTTTACTAGTGCTGATAGCAAGAGGGAAAGCAAGCTAAGCATTTTAAATATTTACAGCAAACCTCGTAAAATAAGACTACCAGATTTAAATATTCACTTCAGGAATCCTTAAAGAAGCTATCTTAGCATGCTGTGTAAATTAAAAAAAACAAAAGCAAAACTAAACAACCAAACAACAAAACATTCCATGCGTTAAGTAGTTCTGTTCAAAGTGGAATGAAGAAAACTGTGAGCACAGGAAATATAGTATATTGCCTTGATTAATTACTATGCTTATTTCATGTTACAAAAGCCATATGAAGAAGCATGCTATATGAAGAAGCAATCCAGTGCTTCATTAAATTGCTAGATTTCAAAATACTGTTGTTTTGTCTGAAAGCTAGAAATTCTTTCCTTGATCTTACTTTAGCTTCACCTCAGCCTTAGAACTGTGATATGATGGTTCCTTTTATAGCAAGTTTGTTTGCTTATCCGAATAATTGAGCTCTCAAATGACTGTTAGCCTGCAGTTTAAGTTCACTGGCATCATGAAGTCTTGCACATAAATCAGAGAGTGTTAGATTCCTCTGCAATAAGGGTGTTCATTGTAGACTTCCATATTACCTTCGTAAAGGGCCCCATTTTGTTCTTCTTCCACTGCCTTCAGGAAAAGCTCTTTTGCCTGCACAATAAATTACACAGAACATTTCTTAAATTCCTTACAAAGACAAGCGCGTTGTCACTTGACTTAAAATTATTTTTCATCTTACCTACTGTGCCCTATGAAGGAGATGAATAAAATCATTCCTTAAATAGAGTGAGAAGACGTATTCTTGTGCTACAAGCCATAACTGAAATTCCCAATCAAGAAACTATCCATGTTCCTGCTCCCCCCTTACCTACAGTCTTTCAGAAAGCAGACTGGGAAGGTGATGGAAAGCCAAGCATAAAAGCTAGAAAAATCAGTGTAGGATTATGAAAGACATCGGTATGGAGGCAATAGGTTAATCACCTCTGTTGTTTCTCTAGATTTAATTCAGCATTAGCTTTTAGGATAGTTATACTGTAATACTAACACACACAAAATAATCCCAAAATTATACATCTATTTTTTGTACCTTTTCCTCTTTTGCTATCTCCTGTTTCCCTCTGGCATCTACAGACTTTACTCCAGGTCCTCTTGAAGATGCTCTGCATGGCGGAGGTTCCAACCCACTAGAACTCATACCTGGGGCAAGCTCAAACATCCACTGAGCTCTGAACATCTGGAGCTCTGCCTAAAAAATCCGATTAATTCTGATTTAGTATCACATATTCAGACAGTACATCTTCTGAGAAGAAATTATAAAGTACAAACACAAAAAAGAGTTTCAAAATTATGCTTTACACTTCCCAGTCTTAAATAGTTTCAGTGAGCTTAGACACAGAGAGTTAGCAATTGTTTTAGAGTAAATTTAAAAAAGAAGTGCACAAGTACTTGTTCAATCTCATTCAATAAGTAAATGCTTTTATCCGGACCGTTCACCTCAGAAGAAAAACTGATATTTCAATAAGTGATTGTTAGTACTATGGTTATAACATAAGACTCTATAGAAAAGTATTCTTTCTAGACATGATGTTTGTTCTTGTTTATGCAGAGTTAGCTTAAGCAAAAGTCAATTAGCTCTCGAAATTAAAATTTAGAAAACCTAATTTTTTGTACACAAGCGTACTAAGCTTTATGACAATCAAGGCTGTCGTTTATATAATATACAAATATGGCCTTACACTCCTTTCTCTTTTAAAAAGAAAGGACTATGCTCTGTGAAACAAGACAAGTTATAATTCTTGCGATGCATTTTTTTCAGCATCTTTGAAGTTACACTTTACACATCTCTTGCAATCATCATGACTTCTGGAGAGCAACTACACAGAAATCTCGTATTGTAAGAGAACACACTTTTCTATTAGACTGCTTTTATCAACCTTCTGCTCCAGAAGAGAGTGACAACTTAAACTGGAATTTGATCCATACAGAAACTGCTGTCTGATTTCTACAGTACTTCAAAGAAATTCCAAATCTGCCACAACTTTCTTTTCATCTACACAGATAACTGAAGACTGTATTTGACACTTGGAACACAATGCAAAATTTATCTATTTGACTTCTAGGGGGGCAGACGGATTAAGCATTTGTCAGATCAACAAATGTGTGGTAACTAAATGAGCATAAGTAATGCAGCTTAAAACACAGCAGTACTATGTTTGCAAAAAAACATTTGCATGAGAGACATACCTGAAGATTTGCTTCACCGGATCTTTCATTGTCATCGGTTCTTACCAAATCAGAGTGACAATCTTCTTCAGCTTCTGCCTAGTAGAGAGCAGTCAGATGTGATTACAGAGTCTGCATAAGTCCCTACAGCACATTGACAAAGCACAACTGTCATGGACACACATTAAAAAAAAAATTTAAGCATACTCCCCTTTTCCCCATCCTACCCACCTACTCCACAGATCAATCTTAACTGATGATAAAAATTAATCTTAAAATGAATGCTATTGTTAGCACTTCCCTATTAACCCAGTGAAGTTGGGGTTTGCATTTCAGTCACACCAAGATCAGTTATGTATCACTTGAAGGCATCAGTACACTGCCATAATACCTGAATAGATACGCTCAGTGTCTAAGTCAAAGCACAGAACCAAAGCTTCAGTATTAAACAGTAGTGTGCTTCATACAAGAAATTAAAATTGAATCACTATCTTCTCATTGTAAAGATAACCAGTAGTTTTGATTTGTTTAATATTTACAAAAGCACAAAATGACTAGTGCTTTGTGTAACAATAGATATTTTATGAAAATTATGGGACAACACGGGCAATCACAAAAACCACATGTGAAACTAAACAAGAAATGTATAGTAAAAGAAAATAAAAAGCTAGCATGAGAGCTTGACAGCTGGTTTTATTTACAGTGCTGCTGTGAGACAGGTTAAACAAATAAAACATTAAATAAGACCTGTAACTAAACTTAACAGGGCTCTACATAGGAGTTAAGACAGCTAGGTTAAGAGCAAAATTTAAAAAGCAGCGAATAAATTCTCATTGTGAAATATACTGAGATTCATGGAATCTATACTAAAACAAAGGAAAACTAATTCTGAGCATCAGTGACAAGCCACTACAATGACAACAGCAGCAAGATGCTAATAAGGAAAAAAAACACCTCAACAAAGACTAAGACATTTGGTTCTTCCTGCAGCTGAAGCATCTCAGTTTTTCTACCATTCTGTGCTGAAATTCACATCTATAGTTCTGCAAGTACATAATGCAAAGGGAGATTATAAGAAGACAAACATGGCATTAAGATTACCACAACTACTTACAGAAGTTTTGTTTCCTACTCCTTCCTATTGTAGATAGTGCTCAAAGACTTCAAGTGACATTCTGTCAGTGAGATTCTTCCAAGTTCTCATAAAGAAATCTCTACCTCCTGCACAATCAAAGTGCAGAAATCAAAGCATTCTTGTACTCAGAAAGTTTATAAAATTTTCATAGCATCTGGAAGTTCACAATCAACCTACAGAACACTGGCAAACCTGATGGGAAGGCAACATTTAATCTCTCTGTCTTGGTGACAAGCACCTCCCTGGGGTTCAGCTGTAGCACTTGTATCCAGTTCCCCAAACGACCACAGACTCACTGCCTTGTCATCTGTAAAGGTGTTTTCACTGATGTCTCAGTCAATTTATCTTTTACAACTGATAATGCAGACAGTGTTGGTTGGTTAACGTAAACAGATGTTGCACCTGTTTCTACACTGATTTTAAGGCTGTACATTTTTAATTTCTCAGTGGAGAAAACAGGTAAGCCAGAACACTCCAAAGCACTAGCAGCATCAAATCCAAGCAAGGAGTAAATAACTTAGAAACTTCATGGTTTTTGATTCCAGAATTTGATTGCAGGCAGTTAATATCTTATGAGTTACAGCAGTCCTATCACGTTATTTTAGCAGCCAGGGATTACGTCTGTGCTGGCCAAACAGAGAGAGCCTAGGAACAAGCTAGCGCTGAAATGGATGTCTGTAAGTGCATTACGGCGGCACTGGGCTGACACAAATAAGGCCTACCTCTGCCTGCGCAGAGTGCAAGGCTTCTGGTTTGCAGCTGAATTATGTCCAGTCAGCTCTCAGTCTGGGCAGAGTAAGCCTGGTTTTATCTGCAAAATGCAGAAACTAGTAATTTCTAGGCTAAATCAACACACTATCTTCTTGTGCATAAAGGCACGCCCATTAAAACCTTTAACTCATGAAGCATGTAAATAAACTAATTTAAGAGTTCAAATTATTTAGAAGGTTATGAAGCTGGCTGAAGTTTACCTCATGTTCAAAAACTTTGTTTGAGTAACCTGTTCAAGAGTCTTGATTTTCCTCCCCTCGTCCCTGTTCAACTGCCCTACTTCTCCTTCATTTCTGAGTCACAGTCAGTCATGGTTCTGGACTAACTGCTTCCAAACTGTCATTCAATGCTCTATAAAACTTAAATATGCTCTCAATCCAAACAAAAAATACACCGTACTATGAAGACCTAGTCCACAGCCTAAAAGCTGTCAAAAAACATCATGAAGTTGATTACAACACAAGTTTTGACTTTTGTCATTAACTCCTCTATCCTGAGTGCATGTGTGATCTGAAGTCTCTCATATCAAAGGTTTGTCTTCTGGCAGCATAAGTGACCATCCCTCTAAATTTACCAGTAAAGCAATTCATTCGCATTGCTACCGCACGGCTAACTGGATTGGAAAACTGATCTCTATTAACAACTTTTCCCCTATTTATTCAGTCTGCTGAAACCCTATGGTTTTGCTAAAACAAATGAGTAAACACAGATATCACTGAAGCAAGGATCTTCACTAGCAGACAGCTCATGAGACCACACCTAAAGTCAGGCTGTAACTTGTAAAAATTGGCTCCTTGCCCCTACTCCGACAATACTTAAATTCTAGTTATAGTTTCTGAAGTTCACAGAAGATTGTACTGTAACCGCTACTTAGTAGATAAATCTAGCCTGTCCTTCTTTACGCTGTTGGCTTTCCTCCTGCTACAAGCCAGCTGTCATATGGGACAGTGACTTTACCCTGCTTGAAAGTGAGACATCCTTAGTGTGCACTGATCAGCTCAAATAATTTTCCATGAGAAAACTGGTAGCCAGTCAAGCCACCAAAAGGTCAACATGTCAAAAGTAAACATCTGAATTAGACTGCGACCTGTAAAAAGAAGTAAGCTGAGTAGATTTGATTCTGATTTGTTTGCAAAGCTTTAGAAATCATTTGTCAAATGCAAAACTAGTTTATTTGCACAGCTTAGTTTTAACTGTTTTGCAATCAATAATTGCATGCTGATTTCCTCAGGGCACAACAATCACTTACTAAACTGTCTGTAACGCCGAGTCCTTTAATAGTGCAGATCTTTGTTTCGGCAGAACAAAGCCAAGATGAGAAAGTTCAAAGTTGGCTGTGACCAGCCGAACAGGGCTACATGTGAACTGTACAGGACTCAGGGAGAAGCACGCACGACATAGCGAAACGGTGACCGGCGGCTAACGTTCCTTTTGGGTTTATAAGAAAATGAGGAAGTTGCTCCGTTTTTCTGTCAAGGTGGTAGAAGCAACACTGCGCTCAAAAATAAGAGTTTTAATGACGGCGGTAAGGCGTTTTAAGAGCTCCTGAACGATATAAATGGTTTAACTTTGAATGATCAAGTTCTCGTCATGGATACCTGAATCCACGTTGAGGTGCAGTCAGAAAAGCAATACTGAACCAAACAATATTTCTGATAGCATATGTTAAATCACGAACTCAAATCAGTAGAGCGCCTGGCCCACGGAGCTGTTTGAATTACCAAGTGACTTTATGCCCTCTGGTTTTGGAGGGAGGAAGGAGAGAGGCAGGGCACGCTCATCCGCAATGGCACGCTGATTTGCTCAGCTGTTTCTACGGTCGGCTGGACCGGTCCCGAAGCGAGCAGCCCCGCCCGTCAGCCCGAAATCCTCCGCGGAGCGCGGCCGTGCCCGCTCGCGGCGCCGTTACCGGGGCCGGGCTGCCGGCCCGCACCGCGGCACGCTGCCCGCCGCCGCCACCCGCGGCCCGGCGGGCAGGGCAGGGCAGGGCCGGGCCGGGCCGCTCCTCCCGCCGCCGGGCACGCACCCCTCGCCGCCCCCCCAGCCCCCCCAGCCCCACCGGCGGCGGGGCGGGGCCGGGCCGGGCCGGGCCGGGCCGCCCTCCGCCCGCACCTGCCCCGGCGGCCGAGCCCCCGCCGCCTCCCCCCGGCCCGCCCCAGGCCGCACCGCAGCGGCGAGCAGGGCACGGCCGGCCCGGACCCGCTCACCATGCTGCCAACGCTCGGGCGGCGCTGTCCCGTCCCGGGGGTCTCTGCCCCCCCCGCTCGGTCCGTGCGTCCTCCCCGCCGGGGGAAATTAGCAGAGTTCTCGGTCGGAGAAGCGCACCACGCAGCGGGAGTAACTGCGGGCCCTGCGTACGGCAGCCATCTTCCCGGCGAGTGAGGGGCCGGCGGGCCGGGAGCAGCGGAGACAGGCGAGCAGACAAACCCGCAAGGTCAGAGCGCCGCCTGACGCACGGGCCGCTCGGAGGCGCGGCCGCCGGCCCCGCGGACTACCCGTCCCGGCGCGCACCGCGGCCGCCGCCCGCCCGCTGCCCTGCGGCGCGCTGCCTGCCGGGAAACGTAGTCCCCCGGCCACAACGCCTAGGGCTGCGGCCGCGCCGGCTGGGAAGCGGCGCTTTCCCAGGCCGGTCCCGCCCGGCGGCGGAGCGGAGGATGCCGGGAAGTGTAGTCCCACCGGGCGGCGATCCCGGCGGACCGCGCCAGCGCCCCGGGGCACCTGGCGGGGTCGCTGCCCCCCGCCCGGCCTCCCCGCCACCGCGCTTGAGGCCCGGCCCCGCACCCCGCCGCCGCTCCGCTGCGGGAGCCGAGGGAAGGCGGCGATGTGCGGGGCGGCCTCCCGCCCCCTCGGCGCGGCCCCTCAGGCCGGTGTCAGCAGGGCTCGGCCCGGGAGCCGCCATTTCCGCTGTGACTGCGGTCAGAGCGGGGCCCTTGTTACCGGTAAGTTCAGCACCGGGTAGGGAAGGGGCGGCCAGCGCTGCTGAGGTCGCGTCACTCTCGCGGCCCCCGTCCTTCGCCCGTCCCGCTCGGTGAGCGGAGTTGCTGCGTGCTGCCGGTACACCTCATCCGGTTCCCTAAAACAGGACTAGAGCCATTTTTTAATCTGTATTGAAACCTTTTTCTGTTCCGGAAGCAAGCCACATGTCTGGGTCTTCACCTATGGCCTGTGCACCCTTCCCGTGCCTCCAGCCCTGAACGCTTTCGGGGCAGAAGAGGAGAGGGGCCGGCGAGGGCCCGCCCCTGGGCCCAGGAGCCGGCCGCGGGCACGGAGGGGCGCCGGGGCTGTGGGACCGCCGCGGGCGTCCCCCGGGTGACTGCCGAGCCCCTGCGGGGCGGGGAGCCCGAGGGGGCTGCCGGCCGGGGCGGTCGGGCCCGGGGAGGCTCCGGCTGCCGGCACCCTGGCCGACCCCGCGGGGAGGGCTGCGGGGAGCAGCGCAGCGGAGGTTTACAGGTGGGCCGAGCACGAATGCAGCTGGTTATCTTTAATGCTGCTGCTCCTTCGGGGTTGGAGACAACGCTGCCGGGCCTTTCTCCTCCCTGGGTGTGCCTCTTCTCTTGGGAACGGAGCAGCCCTGCCTCCAGCAACAGAGAAACGGGCTGTCCCTGGGCTGCGTACTAATAACGTGTTTACGCATGTGAGATGCAATGGGGATGGCTTAAAGCAGAAATCTCTTTTGAGTAAGAGCGCGCTGCACCTGCTGGTTTCACGGAGAGTCATGCACGGCCCTAGGGTTGTCCAAAAAGCGGATTCTTTGCCCGGTGTGCAACAGGCCAATAATCACACACTCGGGAGAGACATTGCGTATTTATTTCGGGTTTGCACAAATCTGGGCGCTCGATGATTTCCCACAAATCAAGCACACCTTCGTACAAAACTGCAGCGTATTTATCCTGCTGCACGATTAGTATAAACCCACCCAAATTTACACTTACTGGTTAGTGATTAACATTTCATACACTATTGGTGTACTGTATTTAAATTAGCCTCGCTTGCTATGTAAATTAGCACGCATGCTCCTCTCAGGCATGGGGGGGGCAAGTCTTTTCGGTCCTGAATTGACTTGGTGGTCGCGATCGCCCCTCGCCGCATTTACCTTTCATCCAGTTACTGCAGTTTTACCAGATTTCATGTTTTTCTGGCCACCATCCAGTCTTTGGCACCAAGGTGTTCCCTTTTATCGGTTTGTTAGCTCTTCTTCAAGGGTATAGCCATTAGTTTTCCACAGTTTGTTACGTAAACAAATAATTTCATATCTTTTAGCTCCTTCCCAGGTTCCTTTCCCAAAGCACAGGTGGTTCACAGTTCCGCTCAGTGGAAAATTCCACTTTCTGCAGGATATCACTAGGAGGGAATTTAACTCTTTTTATTATTATTCTTTTTTTCAGTCTAAAAAATGTAGATGTAAAGACTAGCCTCTATGTAGATGAGGGGGTGGGCATCCAGAGCTTTTTTGGAATTCCTTCACACCTTTTTTAACGCATTAATATCTTGTCAAGTAAGTGCATTTCTACGTAGGGTTCACGGATGTGAAATCCTCGCCGAGGGGAGGAGCTGTGTGCGCTGTGCCCCAACGCCAGCTCACCCCGTCTTGCAAACCCCGGGGAGTAACGCTATGTTTTACTTTTAAAACCTAAAGAACTGTCAAAAGAAGCTGAGGCTTACCGAGTCGTTATTACAGTCCGATCTGATGATCAATTGTTTGAGGCCAATGTTTTTGTTCCTCGTTTCCCTTTTCCTGTGTCGTCGTCGTCCCGTCCCCCCCCCCCCCCCCCCCCGACCCTGCTGGAGCTCAGGTGGGGAAGGCTCGGCCCCCCAGCAGCGGTTAAAGTGTCGATATTCTTGCCGTTTGCTCACAATTTGGTATTTCTGCGTTCCCGTTTCGTTATTTAAACTCCTCTCGGGGATGTGAGAGAGGCCAGTCGCCAGGGGATTTTTATTACTTTTTTTTAATGACGCTCCAACCCAGCTGGGCGGCAGTCCCCTCTGGCAGCCGTGGGGCCGCGCCGCCGGGGGGTCACGCCGAGCTGCTCCGCCGCCGCCCGCTTTTGGGGGGGCCTAAACCCCTGCCCGCGGGCCCTCGCCGCCCTCCCTCCTGCGAGGGGCCCGGCCGGGCGGCGCGGAGGGGAGCGGCGCCGGCCCAGCGGCCCGCCCGGCCGCCGCCGTGGGGCGTTATCCCCCCGCGGGGAGCCCCGCGGGCGGGGAGCGGCCGGGGGCGCGGCGGGCCGCGCCATGGGCTCGGCGGCCGGCGGCGCCCTGAGCGAGGCCCGCGGCCGCCGTGGTCCGCAGCTGGGCCGGGGCGGCGCAGGCTGCGCCGCAGGGCCGCGGTGGCAGCCGCCGGGGGCGGCGGAGCCGGAGCGCCGCCATTAGGGGCCTCCCGCCCGGCTTCCGCGGGCCGGGGCTTGGCGGAAGGAGGGGGAAGCCGCCCGCCGTGAGTACCGCTGGGCGCCGCGGTCGCACGGGGCGGGGAGCGGGAGAGGAGCTTTTCAGTAAAATAAATGACTGGGGAGGGGTCGCCGGCGCCCGGCGGGGCGGAGGCGGGGAGCCGGTCCCCGCCTCAGCATGAAGGCCGGGCGGCGGCCGGGCGCAGGGGCCCGCGGCTCGCCCCCCCGCCGCCTGGCATCGCCCCGGGCCTGCTGCCGCCGGGGGCGGCTCCCCCGCCGCTCCCGCCTGGGCGGCCAGCCCCCGGGGCGCCCCGAAGCCCTCGCTGGCAAACGTAAACAGCGGCTGCTGGGACAACATCGATTTGAGCCCGCGGCTTTAATCCACGCCTTTCTCCGTGCGTCCTACCGGTAACAGCTTCAGGTTATTGCCAGAGCACAGAACAAATTTTGGAAGGCACTTGCTGATTGTTTACTGTTTGCGTTTTTCAGCTTTGGCAGAGAGTGAGCCAGTTTCAGTTCTCAGGGCTGCAGCCCTTCAAACGGGAGAGGATACTAATTTAAAACATACATAAGCAAAATAGTAAGTTTGAGTTAGAGTCAGCAAGTAGTCTTGATACATTGAATTAGGCTTGCTTTTCACGGAGTTTTGCTGATTGATTTCTGTGGGGAAAAAAAATGTTTATAGGTGAGATAAAGTCTGAACATGATGTTGCAATATGGTGAAAATAAGGCTTTTGCTTTTTTCTGTTTAGTAACAACACACTCTTTTACTCCAAAACAGCTTTGCAGTTTGTATTTACATCCTCTAACGACGTGAATTTGCCTAGATTGCAGTTCTAGACTAGAATCTAGACGAGATTATACATGTTGTAGCTCTGCAAACGGCTTGTCAGAGACTCGTGTTCTTTTCAGTGATTTCAGTCGGACTCTCCTTCAGTGAAGCAGTCTGCAGGTTTAGTTTATTCCCGTAGTTGAAGGTGAGAGATAGCAGAAGGTGTTAAGGACAGAACATAAATCTTGCAAAGTAAAATAGATTTTTAAAAACAGCTTCACTGTTAAGCTCAACAAGAAATGGTACTGATTTAATTAACCAAACAAGACTTTATTTAGGTTTTGTTAAGTGAGTTTTCATACAGGTGGATTTGTGCTTCCATAGGAGCCATGTTAACTTCTGTGCATCCTGGCATGTTTTTTAACATGCATTCCTCACTGAAATCTGTATTTTATGACACTTTTTTTTCCTCTGTAGGTTCTTTGCCTCCCCTTTATGCCTCAAAAGTATTTCAATTAATTTGTCTGGTTTGGTCACATTCAACAGAAGAGCTGGAATCACAAAGCTAATTACTTACAAGTTTTGTGAAAATCAGTGGCTGTGAAAAGGAGAGGGACTTAAATTAGTATCCCGAGGAATACTCAGGACTGCACTACCCAGTGTGTAAGATAGTGTTAGAGGCATGCCGTTTCTTTTTCATATGCAATATGTAAAATTGTCAAAAGGTATATTAACATCATATTTCCTAGTTTTTGTTTGTTTGTTCCTGTATCAGTATTAATGGGACTAATAGGCTTAGAAGACTGAAAACAAAGGATCTTCACAACATCTTGCATCTACAGGATTGTGGCTCTGCAGTGATGTCAGTTCACAGCTCAAGCAACATAATCCCATTACTTCTAAAATCATAATTTGGCTTTGTGAAATAAGGCAAGATGGAGGAGAGATTTAAGGCTCCTACAAAAAAAACGCAGAAGTGTAGTTCAGATGCAGGTGACAGAAGGCAAAGGTCACCAGCCATGGATATTGCTGTCCTCTTAGAGCTGGAGAAAAAGAGATTGCAGGGACCAAGCCCTCATTGCAGGAGAATTCTGTTTTATTCCAAATGTACGGTTAATTTACATAGAATAGATTACATTTGTTCTAAACTAACGTGTAGGAAATACTAGCAACAATTAAATTAAATGAGGGAATAAGAACTTTTTTTGCTTTATTATCTAGCATTCTGTTGTTCATGCAGTGTCAGGACAAAAGGTCGGATAGATAATCTGATGTAGCCGCTAATTCTAGAGACTGATTCATGCTTAGGGCTACGGTAGTGAAATACATTTGGTCTTATCTGACATGAATATAATATTCTTCCTCTGAAGGCTTTGTTTAAGGGAATACATATGGCTATATCTCTATGGAAAGTCAGAAAATTGGTTTGTTTTAACTGATGGCAGTACGACTTGTGAGATGGTGACTTACACGTCTGACAGTTTGGCTAGAACAAATTCCCGCCTATCTTACTGTAATGCTTTATTTTTCTGATAGCAAACTATTTTCTCCAAGCTATGAGACTTTATCCTCTGCTTTTAGTAATAGTTTCTCCCATTAGGGCTGCCTGCAAGCTTGCTGTAAAGTATCTCTAGATTTAGCATAAGAGTGGATTTAGGAACATACCCAGTTATGCCCAGATACAGGCTGGCCCTTTCTGGTGAGAGACCGAGACACGTGTTTGTGTATAGCTTACAAGGAATATCTCTCGGAGGAGAGTGGAGTCTGCAAACAAGCAATCTCAGAAGGGTACAGAAATCAAATGGATTATGTTCTGTGCTTTCAGACCAAAGGCTAAGTCTTGAAAACATGATTCCTGCAACTGTTCACACTGTCCTGAGTGCTCTATATTTATGCTGCCACAGAAAGAACTGGTTACACTCGGAGGAGAAACACAAGAAACACTAAGGACTGAAATGCGCTTGCAGCTAAAGTATCCTCATCATGAATAGGTACACAACTCTCAGACAGCTTGGTGATGGGACCTACGGCTCTGTCCTCCTAGGGAGAAGCATTGAATCTGGAGAGCTAATAGCCATTAAAAAGTAAGTATTTTCATTTGTTACTTAACGGTGGATGGTCCAGGTTTTTCTGTTCTATGGTCTGCATCATTTGGTGATACTGGTTTGAGTACTTCACATTCCACGCAACATCTGTAATTTAGAGTTGTATTGGGGCAGCACACAAAGCTCAAGTTCCTTGTATCCTCCATAGTCCCAGCAGAAGATAAAGAGGGTGAGGTATATAGGCTTATTGTAACAGTGCTCTGCTACTACGTGCAGTCAAACATGTATTATATATATTATTTTGAGTATTCTGCAATGGTGCTTTGGAATCTACAGCCCCTTCCCTGCTGCTTACATGGAACATACGTTTCATGGTCTCGTTTCCAGTGTAATGTTAATACTGCAGTGATAATTAACACAATGGATCTCATTGTCCATTGTTTGTATCTTTATATGCTATTATGTTTTGGTCTTCTCAGTGTAAGATTTTCTTAAAATTCCTTGAGAAATCCACTTGATTTTTCTCTGCTGCTTCAGCAGTGACCTCAGTTTGTAAATGGCTTATTTGTCCTAGTTGTGGTAAGAGACAGCTGTAAAGCACTGCAGGCACCTTCCTGAAATACTGACCATGACCCAGGGACATACTTGTCAAAAAGCTTTCAGTACAATGCTGTTTTGTATGAATAGTCAATAGCTGGCTTTAGCAACTTTCTAAAACCTCTGTGCTGAGGGTATTTTTCCTGTATCAAACCTTGTCAGAAGCACCTTTGATTTTCATTTTGCAGCATGGTAGAAACTAAAAACTTTCAGAACAAACCAGAAGATGGTACGCTCTCAGCTTACATGTTAATTCCAGTCCATTATTAAGAACAGAAATGGCCTGGTGGCTGAAGGCACAAGACAGTAACTGCAAAAACACTGCTTAAACAAAAAAAAATAATCCAGACCACTTCACGAAATGAAGGGCTTATAGTTCTTAAACTATTCTGATTATAAGAGCTGATTTTGAACTGGAAGCTTACTACAATAATAAGTAACACTGAATTATTATTAAAGTCTGACAAAGGGTGCCTAACTCCCTCTGAATCCAGACTCTAAGCAGTTGGGTAATTTTGTAAGTTTAATCTGTGCTCTTCTGTGTGTGTGTGTGTGTGTGTGTGTGTGTGTGTGTACATGAGCCTTCGTCCTGTTGGTTCTAAAGTGTAGAATTAGGTGTGAGAGAACTGAGTCATAATCAAAATGCATATGAACAAATAGGACCATACGTTACACACAAATATTATGCTCAGAGTTATATTCTGGCTTAGGAGAAAACAGATCTGCCCTGCAGTTTGTTTCTGTTAAAGCAGAGTTGCTTATAAGCTTGAAAGGAAAGGCAGAATTAGGAAAGCAGTTGGCATGATAGATGCAACTCGCAAAGGAGAGAGAAACGTGGGGAGCAGTGGACACTGAAAAATGAAGAAATACAGCTTAGAGGGGAAAGGTGTTGAAATTACAGACAAATCAAAATACAGAGGAGAGGAGCAAGAAGAATATGATAAAATTGGAGACCCAGTGATTTAATTTGGTCTTCATTATATTTGTTTCAAAACTCAGACTGAGTTGTTCATATCTGTTGTAACCCCTGTCCTTTTTACAGTTAGACTCTATTACACTACATTGTATACTGGAAGGAAAAATAGTATGCCCTGACTTGCTGAAGGCTCTGAAATTTTTGCAGTAAGATAGATATACAAAAAAAGGCAATCCTGTGTAATAGTAATGCTTTAAGATTCTGTTAGAGTGTACCTTGTCTAGAGATGTAAAGTTTTTTGACAAAGAAGATAACACATTATATTTTGATGGAAGAACTGAATTGTTAAGATGTAATGAAACTTATGGGTCTAAGACCGGCTGATGTTGACCATGTATTAATCTTTTTTTTTCCCCTCTACTACTGTAGAATGAAGAGGAAGTTTTATTCCTGGGAGGAATGCATGAACCTTCGAGAGGTTAAGGTACTTGTTTCCTTCAACAGTTGACTTTAAATTAGACAATCTCTTTCACATTTTGGGGTAACATCAAATTCTTTCCACCCCTTTTATCAAAAACTCTCCCCAACATGAGCTGTGGCATATGGCATTACAGTTCTGATTCCCGGCCCTGCATTTGAACGGGGTGTCTATAGTCTTACAAAGATTCTTATTAAAATTCTGTAACCTTACAAAAAATCATTTGGTTGTAGAGATCTGCTTCCTCCTTGCAGTGAGCGGTGAGTGAGTGAGCAAGCTTTCCTATCACAAAACCTGGAGTTGATTGGTGTTTGTTTTTCAGAGCTTGAGAACACATGCCCTTTGCTCAGCAGTAACCTTTGTACGTGCAGTTGTTTCTGTGTTGGTTTGGGGACAGGCATTTGGCATGAAATTCTGACACCAGCAAAGCTTTAGGGGTATGTTCTAAGGACCTCCCTTAATTTCTAGTCCTTGCTATCACTGTTGCAAACATGCAGAAAACCTAGGTCATTTTTCTTACAGTACCATGTATTGGTACTGTGTTGCTACAGCAAGAATGAATGTAGAATACACTGAAAATCTAAAAAGAAGGGAGAATGAAGACCCAAGTATGCTGGTTTGGGCTGGGATAGAGTTAATTTTCTTCACAGCAGCTTGTATGGGGTTATGTTTTGGATTTGTGCTGAAAACAGTGTTGATAACACAGGGATGTTTTAATTACTGCTGAGCAAGGCTTGCACAACCTCAGGCCGCCTCTGTTTCTTAGGCTTCCCCACCAGGAAGTAGGCTGGGGCTGGGCAAGAGGCTGGGAGGGGACAGCGCCAGGACAGCTGCCCCCAGCTGACCAAGGGGCTGTTCCGTATGACATTGTGCTCAGCAGGAAAAGCTGGGGGAAGGAGGAGGAAGGGGGGATGTTCAGAGTGATGGCGTTTGTCTTCCCAAGTAACCATTACGCTTGATGGAGCCCTGCTTTCCTGGAGATGGCTGAACACTTGCCTGCCGATGGGAAGCAGTGGATGAATTCCTTATTTTGCTTTGCTTGCGTGTGCAGCTTTTGCTTTACCTGTTAAACTGTCTTTGTCTCAACCCACGAGTTTTCTCACTTTCTGCCCTTCCAATTCTCTGCCCCATCCCGCTGGGGGGATGAGCGAGCTCAGCTGCTGACCAGGGTCAATCCACAATACCAAGGAAGAATTTCCAGGGTTATATTTAGTCCAAAGTCTAACCTGGCTATTGCCAGTGTAAGTACAAGAAGAGTGTGAATTCTGCCAGTAGGAAGTTACTTATAGAGAAAATGTGATTGTTTTGGTCCCTACTGTGATGCCAGGTAGCTGGTTTTTGAATGACCAGTGCGTTAAATCGATACATATACTGTATATGTATCTGGCAATACTCGTCTTTGTTCTCAAAGCTGTCTGATTATTTAAAATATTGAAGAATTTTTGAAGCCAAGTCTTCTGCATCAATGAAATATTTTTTTCTTTTTCATTAGAGTAAGACCCTTGTAAAATCCTGTTTGCATTTTCTGTTTCTAGTCTTTGAAGAAACTAAACCATGCCAATGTAGTAAAGCTGAAAGAAGTTATCAGGGAAAATGATCATCTGTATTTTGTGTTTGAATACATGAAGGAAAATCTTTATCAGTTAATGAAAGAAAGGTATGTAACAGCATCACCCATTCCTGATATAAAGTAATTACTTGCGCAATGTGCTTTTAACACCCCTGTTACTTTTCAAAGGACTTTGGATCATTTGTTTAGGCGTGGATCACTGTGGCTTAAAGCTGTGTGCTGCAGTAGGAGCTGTGGCTGTCACCTTTGAGCATATCCCAGACAGTTTAGTGAGAGTTTCCAGTGTCTCTTCCCAGATTAGCCTGGCAGATAAGTAGGGCACTCTTTTGAGAGTTAGGAACTGTGGACTTTTAACAGCCCTCATGCTGAGGAGGCATTGAACCTAGAACTTTTGATTTCCAGGTAAGTACTCCAACCAGCAATGCTTTTTCTATTAGAGGGTGGTATCACCACCTCTTCTGTTATGGCTTCCTCAAATAAATGAAAGAATAAAAAGTGGTTGAAACAGGAATCATGAGGGGTCAAATTCTGGATTGCTTCTAGGAATTTTTTTTTTCCTTGCAATTTGAACTGACATGTCCAAAGACTGCCTGTTTTATTTGTCAGCATTCTCAATAAAATCTAGCTTCTTGATATTTGCTGGAGCATTAATAAAGTCTTAATTTTGGCCTTTAGGCCATGATAGCATCCTCCAGAGGATAATTTGGGACAAAATAGCTCCCTGCTTTGAATTGTTCTCTGAGGAGGCCGTTTTCTCTGTATGGACTGTAGAATCAGCCTGGGAGATGACAGTAATCTTACTTGATTTAACAAAGTAAGGTTATTGTTGTAACATATCTCTGTGAATTCTACATAAAATACTTTTTTTTTAAGCATAAAAGTACTTATTATGCATGCACAGGTATAGAACAACTTTAAATTGGGCACACATAATATGGATGCTGATTTTTAATTATATAAAACGATGAATCTTGAGAAAATGGTTCAAGTGCGTAACATACAAACCAATTATCTTTAGGAATTTCTTAGAAATGCTTGATACAGCCTAACTCCTTATGAAAACAAAAAGGGCAGATGTCTGTAAAAGTGTGCTACACATCATATTCTCTACAGTTTAGCTAGGCCTTGGACTGGTTAGACATAGTATAAATCAAACCTTTAAGAATGTGGTTTATTTGCTTAAGTCTTGGTTAAAATTGCCAGTCTTGCTGGAAGGGACTGTAGAGGAAATATGGCTCTCTTTTGCTGTAATTAAAAAAATAAGCAAGCAAATATGAAACGCTGACTGTAGTAGCTGATCTCACTTCTCAAATATGTAATGGTCAGGTTTTTCGAGTGGAATCAAGCCCAGGAAACTGAATAAGGCCCAAGCCATCTTCATTCACTGATAGGCTCTTTCTGGATAAAATTGTCACCGATTTCCACCCCAGCCCATCTCTGCTGTGTTTTGGCATGCACAGTGGTGGCTGGTACAGAGCTGTTTGATCAGAATCTCTCTTGGTAAGAGGGGCTATCATTAAACTGTCTGCCATGTCTGATCTTCTCGCCTGAATATTTTAAGAGCCTCTTGTTTTCAGTGGTAGCAGATGAGACTGTTTTTTCAGATAACAGAAGAGAAAGAAGTAGCACATCAGCTGTTAGATAATAACAAGGGAGAGTCAAAAGTATGGCTTGTATATGCTCTAGAAGAGAGGCCAGAAGAAACTGTGCATGAAAAGCACTAAATTAACATGAACCCTTGCTGTTGAGGAGCGTGCCTCATGACCTGTACATGTTAAGGTTTGTTCAGTTTGGCCAATTTTCCTTTTTTTTTTTTTTTTCTTTCTTTTTTCCCCCCTTTTTTTAATTCATTGTCCCACATAGTCTTAACGTGATATCACATAGTCTTAATATAACGTAATATAGCAGTTCTGCAAATACTGTGTAAATTTTATTGGAGAAATAAACTACATGATAGTGCGTAAAATATATCTAGCAGTTTTATTGTCATTGTTACCTTTTGTCTTTGGTTCAGTAGATAGCATAAGCTAATGAGTGAACTTAATCATTAATATTTATTTCTTCTCTTTTATCCCACAGAAACAAACTGTTTCCTGAGTCTACAGTTAGGAATATTATGTATCAGATCCTGCAAGGGCTTGCATTTATCCATAAGCATGGTAGGTTATGTTTTAGCTGTAAACATTTTGAATTAGAGCAAGATAGTGTCTGTGTAAGTTTTTTAATGAGTACACTAACAATTACATTACTAACTTTAGTAAACGGAGTGATCAAAAGCATGGCATTATATGAGAGATTCAGATTACTGAAAATACCCATCTTTTATAGTTGCCTGATACTTTAGTCTGGAGGTTTGCTCAGTTCCTTTTCTGTAGATTTCTACTTTCTCAAACTGGCAGCTGGACACTTTCTAAAACTCATCTGATGTTAATGGGCATATTTCTTGATAGATTTAGAGGTCTCCTGAGATTGAGAATAAAGGAAAAACTACTCTTTTCTCAAGGTACACACAGATACCTGAGTAAAACGCACATTCTTTGTAAGATACACTTAAAGTAATAAAGTCTGAGTGACAAACGGCTTTCATTGCGTGGCCTTCCAACTAATTTTTACAATAACGATAAAAGCTAAAGCTGGCGTACCAGCCAGTAGTAACAAGACCCACTTAACTAATAAAAAAAAAAAATTTAATGATAACTTCCACACGACGTTTTGCTGCCCTCTGAAATTCTGCCTGCTAAATACACTGTAGTGTATGTTGCTGGTCAGCTCTTGGGGTTATCAGAACTAACAAATCAGTGTCCGAAGTCCTGGAAGTGAAAGGCTTGTAGGACCACCATTTCAGTTCACTCGAAGAACACATTTAACTTTGTTTTGCAAAACATTTTCAAGCTAATGCTTTTATTCTCTATTCTAATGGGGCTTGGATACTGTCCTGAAATCAAACTAGAAATTCCTGTCTGTTCCAGTGAGATACGAAATATTTAAAAACGGAAAAATAGTATCATTTATTTGCAACAATTTAGCCACCTTTTTTTAATAAATTGTCAAGTGGATCACAACCTTTCAGAATACCTTTTACTGCTTTTTAACTTACTGTAGCTATAAAGAATGAACAATTTTGTGTTGAAACTGTCTTCTTCACTGACCTGCCACACACTAGACTGATATTTCTGCCAAGATGTTGCAAATCTGTAGTTACAAAGATCTGGAAATTCATGGCAAGCCTGACAGGATGGTCTTGATGGTTTTGTGGCTCACAGTGTAAGACTGGGTGTCCCAAAATTCTCTCTGCAACGGTTTTGGAAAAATCACATGAACTTTTTTTCCCTGTCTTTGTTTCTCTCTTCTGCTCCTGTATGGCATAGAAATGCTTGTCAAGTAAACTTTTTATGTTCTTTGTCCATCCAGACTCTCAGCATCTTTTCCTATTTGAATACACAATCAATTGCTCTTTTTACGAGTTTGCCATGAAACAAATTGCCTCAGAAGCATTCTGTTGGCGCATTGCATGTCTGTGCAGCAAAATGCAGAAGTGATTGTACTAAATGCTAAAAATAACCTTGATTGCTCTGTCTGGTGCCTTCCGTAAAGAGGCAGTAGTTCAAGCTGGCACCAGAACATCTACTTACTATCCCTACGAAGGACATAACCTGCTGGTTGGTAGAAATCTACAGCACTATGTCTTCAATGCTGTCATGCATTAATCTAACAAATGAAAGTTAATATAGTTATACTGGACAATGTAGACACATCCTATGTGAACATTTATTCTGTTCTCTGTGGGAGCATATTCAAGGCCATGGAAAAAACTAAGCATGTTGGAAGGTCTCTGAAAAAGAGGTCATAGCGCCCTAGTAAGGTACTACAGAGGGGGATGTATATCGGAAACAGTGGTTTCAGATGCTTGCAAGAAAGAAGCATAAGGACAAGTTTTCCAGACTAAAGGTGGAAGCAAATTTCAGAGACTGTAGTCAGTAATATTCTATCCCTCTTTCATTTGTATCGAAAGAGCTCTTGCCAACTGCTCATTTGTCATCAAGTTTTGCTGAATGCAGAGAGCACTAAAAAAATACGCCAAGATCCGCTGTCTGACAGGGGGATGAGTAACTGAGTGCTCGCAGATTATTATGTTCTCAGATGTAAAAAGAAGTTTCAAAGTGCAAAAAAATTGCCTTATGTTTTAATTTGTATTCCGTTTAAAAGAACTTCTGAAGTAATTTTTTTATGCCTTAATTGCACAGTTTCCAACACAATTAGAATGAAACTAACATTAAAATGTTGTAAATTTTTTTTATGTTCAAGAAGTGTCACTTGAAAGGGAGCTATCTTACTGAATGCTCTGAATAGTTGTAAGATAGTCAACTTGTGTGTACTGTTCTTCACAGTCTGACTGAACAACCATTATACTGACTACCTCTGTTGATCACATAAGACTTTGAATTCTGTGTTGTGCTATTCAAGGTTCAGCAATAAGAACTAAAGCAAAACAATCCCGGTGGAAAATAAAGGCTACAGCTGGGGGTGGCATTGCAATGCACATCAATATTTCATTTGAATTTTAGGGTTCTTTCACAGAGACTTGAAACCTGAAAACCTCCTTTGCATGGGACCAGAACTTGTGAAAATAGCAGACTTTGGCTTAGCCCGAGAAATCCGATCTAGACCTCCTTACACGGATTATGTATCCACAAGATGGTAAGTGCTAGTATTCACCTACATTGTGTGAAACTTATAATCAAACCTTTAAAGAAGTATTAAATTTGTGCTAAATGTAATACCACTTTTGATGCCTCCTCTTTATGAGACTTTTATTTAAGCTTGGCATAATTTGAAAAGCTTTGGTTAGCACAAGGCAGTTTACAGATGGCAGCAGCACAGGAACAAAGAGGGAGCCCAGTAAGGCAGGTGGGACATGCTGGGATTGCTGCATGTCAAGAAGGCATAAGAGAGCTTACAAGAGCTTATGTAGGTTTTAATTCTTTTTTCTACCAGAAAAAAAAAAAAAAAAGTCATCTTACATACAGGATGGGAAAGGATAGGAGCTTTTTAAGGGATGTTTGCTCTTAACAGCAAAGAATGAAGAGCTGAATGGTTTCATGTATGTCTGTTTGGATTGTGTTGATTGTTGGGATTTGTGTTTTTTTTTTTTTTTTTCTCTCTTACAGGTACAGGGCTCCTGAAGTCCTTCTGAGATCCACCAGCTATAGTTCTCCAATAGATATTTGGGCTGTTGGTTGTATAATGGCAGAAGTTTACACACTGAGGCCTCTCTTCCCAGGCGCCAGTGAAATTGATACTATATTCAAAATTTGCCAAGTCTTGGGGACGCCAAAGAAGGTAGCTAAAGTGACATTGCACACCGCAATAATACTAGAGCTGTTCTACAATACGGAATGGCACAATAGTAGTAAGCATAAAAATAACAAATTTTCACACTTACTGCTCTTGTATGGTATTGATCTCAGATATAGTAAACTAAATTAAAACTTATTTTCTGTGAAATAAGCATTATGTAATTATGCTATAAACCCTGAAATTTAGAGGAGGAGAAATAGATCCCTGAACAGCAAACAAAGTCATTAGACTATGATTTCATTAGGTGGGAATTTCATTTTCTCTTGCATACAGCGTATAAACATATGGTTTAAGAGGCTAGAAATTGGAATCATGGCAAGACTTGTATCTCTTGATTCCATTTGTGCCTTTGACTTGGTCAAATGTAAAGCAAGACTTCCCTCACACCAGAGGTTTGAGGTGAAAATTTCTAGTGAAATCTTTAATATAGTCTAGAGTAAGCTGGACACAATCTATTACTGATAGGAGAACATATGCTAGTGTACTTAGGCACTATGATATTTTACAGCTGAACTTTCTTTTTGATTGGAAATCTCATTCTTACAGAACGACTGGCCTGAAGGCTACCAACTTTCAGCCTCCATGAATTTTCGCTGGCCTCAGTGTGTACCTAACAACCTAAAAACCCTCATACCTAATGCTAGCAGTGAAGCGGTGCAGCTTATGAGAGACATGCTGCAGTGGGACCCCAAAAAGCGGCCAACAGCTAGTCAGGTTTGTTTTCATTTTCTTTTTCTCACATCTGCATGTGACGCTTCCTTTCACTGCAAGACACCTTTTATGGACAGTAATTTAGCAGTTGCTCAGGGGTGCAGTTCTTAGAAGGGAGAAGAGCAGAAGCCAAGAACAATTTGCAAGACAAAGGGGAGTAATTAAAAGAGAGTAATCAATCTTTTGCATGCAGTATCAGCTGCGCAGGGTGTGTGCTCAGTGATCAAACGTGTGACTGCAGTGTGTATAAGTACATCTGAATTAAGTATAATGCAGTCACTGTGAATAGCAGCAGAGTGAAGGTGGGATGTATGGCTGAAGGCTGTGATGCCGTTGTTTCATTGCTATTGATACGCACCACAGAGTCATGGAATGGTTGAGGTTGGAAGGGGCTTCTGGAGGTCATCTGGTCCAATCCCCCTGCCCTGGGCAACATGTGCCAGTGCTCCATCACCCTCACAGTAAGAAGGAGTTTCCTGATGTTCAGAGGGAACCTCCTGTGTTTCAGTTTGTGCGCATTGATTCTGGTCCTGTCACTGGGCACCACTGAAAAGAGCCTGGCTCCGTCCTCTTTGCACCTTCCCTTCAAGTATTTGCATACTTTGATAAGATCCCCCTGAACCTTCTCTTCTCCAGGCTGATCACTCCCAGCTCTCTTAGTCTTTCCTCATATGTGAGATGCTCTATTCCTTTAATCATCTTCGTGGCCCTTCGCTGGACTCTCTCCATTATGTCCATCTCTCTCTTCTGCTGGGGAGCCCAAAACTGGACACAGCACTCCAGGTGTGGCCTCACCAGTGCTGAGCAGAGGGGAAGGATCACCGCCCTTGACCTGCTGGCAACACTCCCGCTCATGCAGCCAAGGATGCTGTTAGCCCTATTTGCAGCAGGGGCATATTGGTAGCTCATGTTTGACTTGGTGTCTATCAGGTCCTTTTCTGCAAAGCTGCTTTCCAGGTGGTTGACCCCAGCATGTACTCGTGCATGGGGTTGTTCCTCTGCAGGTGCAGGACTTGGTATTTCCCCTTGTTTAACTTGATGTGGTTCCTGCCAGCCTATTTCTCCAGCCTATCCAGGTCCCTCTGGATGGCATCATGACCCTCTGGTGTATCAGCCACCCCTCCCAATTTTGTGTCATCAGCAAACTTGCTGAGGGTGCACTCTGCACCACCATCGACATCATTGATGGAGATGTTGAACAGTATTTGCCCCAATATTGACCTTTGGGGTACACTAGTGCCTACTGGCCTCCAACCAGACTTTGTTTGACTGATCGCCACCCTCTGGGCCTGGCCATTCAGCCAGCTTTCAATCCACCTCACTGTCTGCTCATCCAGCCCAGTGTTGCCTGGATAAAGTTGGTTTATGCAAGGCAGTTTGCAGGGCAGTCTCAGCTCAGTTGCACTGTAGATATGTCCAAACATCCTGTACACAAACGTAGCCGAAGTCATCAGTACTGCACATATAATGATCCAGTTGATGTTGTTGACGGTAGCCGCTGATTTCTCATATCAGTACTGCAGTGGTAGTACCCAACTAATGAAATGAGCAGGGCACCTTTTGAAAAACAGATGTGATTCTGGGTTCAAATCTGACTCAACTTCAATAGGACCATAGCTGAGCCTTTGTGATTGTATCAGACCTCCAATACAAATTGTAATAAATCTTTAAAGCTAATCAAAGCAGTTAAAAAGTAAAATAGATTAAGAACTCTCAAAGGTAATGAGAAGTAAAAAATACTGACTATAACTTGGTATTAAGAGCCATTAACAGATGTTTTACAGTAAGGTACAAATATGATGAGGAATCTGAGCTTTTAGAAGCTTTTCGCAGTGAGAGGTCCTTGGGAAGGGAAGGTGAGTATACCTGAAACAGCAAGATGGGCAGAGATGAATTGCCTTTACTGACAACTCTTTAATTACTTGTAAGGCAGGATAAAGATATTTTTACCAACATGTCTTCCAAAAAAGAGAGAGGCTAATATTCGTAAGGGTTCTATTTCTTTCACTTGATTCAGTCTTGGAATTGGAGAATGGGAGAGATGGGATGTCTCTGGGGTCATTCAAGTCTTGATGGCTGAATCTGTGATGACTGGTGTGCGTGTGTTTGCATATGCTCATGCACACACACATGAAGAGACAGCACATAATGAAACATGCCTTTAGATGCCATATACCTGGTTAAGTATCTTACTTCTGCAGAACCTTTTCCTTTTGTGCAAGTCCACAGAGGGTTTGATAACTTTGTATCTGTTGAAACTTTTCTACTATTGCAGTATTATTCTGAAGTGGATTGTGCTCACTAGAATCTAGTGTTGATAGATGGGTCTTCTGCTGTTTCCCATCCCAGAAAAAAGGAAATTAAATTTGTGCCGTGACATAGGGCTAGGGTAAGTTAAAAATGTTGGTTTCCTGAGTTGGATCCTAACATCTTAATTATGTTTTAGGCACTTCGATATCCGTACTTCCAGGTTGGGCATGCTCTGGGCGTTCAGGAATTGGGGAAACAAAAGGAACTGCATAATAAATCGTCTCTCCATATTAAGCCTGTCCCGCCAGCACAACCCCCTCCGAAAGCTCATGCTCGCATTTCATCAAGACCTTTTCAACAAAGCCAGTCTTCTCAGCACTTGGTGTACCCATATAAGACAGACAACTCTGGGGCTGAGCACAGTAACTACTTACAGGAGGACAAGTCTAACCAGGTTCTTCTGCCTGCAATTCACAATAAGGTTCCTCAGCAGGTAAAGCTCCATCTAGCATAAGATACACTGCCTGATATTTCCTTAATTGTGTTCTTTTTCTTGTTCTCTTTCAAGGTTCTTAAACTTTACTAAAAGGACAGGAAATGGGAATAAAGAATAGTTATAACTTTCTGCTAGAAACTGGAAGTTACTCTGTTGAAATCTAAATCCAGTTGCTCTAAAACCAGCAAGTTGATTTCTCATTTCAAAGCCATTTTATGCTTCTATTTGTTGTAAAGCACCGCTTAAAGGATGACGCTGTGATTTCATATGAGTAGAGTAAAAGGGATGTACAGTGGTCAGAATATTAATGGGATTGATGCCAGAGAGAAAAGTATTAAGCTAAATAGTGTTGAAATGAGGGGGAGGGGGCTATTGCCTTCATCCATTTAAGGCATCCAATTTATGTGACTGAAAATAATAGTCCCTTTGGGCTTCTGTACTGGCCGTGGAAAACAACAGATTCTTCTTTCAGCATAAGAACCTACCATTTCTGTTGATCATACAAGGAGACTGGATTCATAAGGTAGATGACGAGAGCAGACAGTGTGAATGCTGCTGCTAAGAGATCAGTCTTAAGTAGGGTCTGTACTGGCCGTGCACAGAGTTGCACAAGGTTGAAATGTACTGATGAACTTAAATGGCTGAAGGGACACACATTTGTACCTATGCTGTGTTGCGAGAAAAATACTTTTTATAAATGTCTAGGCACAGGCTTGTGGAAACATGAACATGCATGCAGTTTTGTACTCCCAAGATGGGTCAAGAAATAAAAATTGAGTGTGAGCTAAATGTTTGGGAGGTGTATAGTGAAATAGAAACAGAATTGGAATTGAGACCTAAGAAATTTTATTCTGTCTGCGCAAGATGCCTTGTTACAGGATGAAATGCAGAAGATAGGTAGTAATGTCTGCAGGCTACAGATTGTGTTCTTAGCATGCTTAATGAAAGATGAGGATTCTGTTGTTACAGCTCTACTACCAGTATTACTCTTCAAGATAGGAAAAAAAAGTCCTCTTTGTTTCTGTCACCTGGTTTATGGTATAAGTGCGTGGGTTTGTTTCTTTTCAATCTTTGTAACAGAAAACATCTGCTGCGACTGAGAATATGAATGGTGAACTTAAGCCAAAAACTAGGCGAAGGTGGGGACCTCTTGCTAGAACAGTGAAGAGTTCTGAAGACTGGGATGACTTGGAAGACCTTGATTTCAGCTCTTCTGTCACGAGGATGGACTTGAAAAACAAGAAGAGGCAGAGTGATGATACTCTTTGTAGGTAAGTTGGTTTCTTTTATGTCTGTGTGTTATTTGGTCTTATTTCCTTAGGCTTCCCCTCTGTTTTCGTAACGTTGCTCTTCATGCTTTCTGTGGATCTAGAAACATATATCCAGGCTGGTAAAGGACATGCAGCTTGTCCTGCTTTGCCTTGGCTGCTTGTTGAGTGCTGACCTTTGAATTGCAACACATTTTTGATGGACAGCACACCCTTCTATATAATTCCTTGTTCTTTTTTCCCCACTGAAAATGATACTTAGCTTAAGTCTTCCCAAGTTAATCTTTGAATATATACTTTCTATTTCACATACGAACCATTTTGACATATTCCACGCATATAAATTGTTTTGGGTGACTCTAAGCTGCAGTTTCCAATGGATCATACACAATAGCAAAAAACTTATTGAGTTATTTATAAAAACTTATAAAAGCAATATATAAGGGAACTAGAAGCACAAATCTGATTTTCAGGGGCACTTGTATGGCTTCAGGCTGAAAATATTCCCTTTTGTCTGTGTGTTTATGCTGTAGCAAACACAGTATGAGGAAATGATTCCTGGAGATGGGATGGAGATGAGAAGGCCAACTGTGGATAGACTTATGCTATAATAATTGGATTAAGTGTAGCAATTTCTGGGTTATAGATTTGAAAGCATTTTGGACCTGAAGCCTTCGGATGCTGTGGGCTCCGGCAGCAGTGCACCTTCCCACACGACCTTTCCACGGCAGGACACTCCCACATTGCGAGTTTCTGCAGCAAAGCAACACTACTTGAGACATTCTAGGTATCTACCTGGTTAGTAAAAAATACTTATTTCTTTTTCTTCCTGTGATTCCAACAGCAGTATGAAATAGTCATTGGTCCATTAGGCTTTATCCTTTGAGTTCGTGGAAGGGGGCTACTGCTTAAAGAAAATGAGGAGAGCAAGAGCTTTGCTAATGTAGGTGGCCATGATACAAACTACATTCTCGCAGTCTAGCAACTGAGATAAATCCTGCTTACAAGAAGGGGACAGGATTATTGGTACTTCTTCCTCCTGCTGGATACTCTTTTATACTTTGAAGTGTGTTAGAAGATGTCTGTTAATGTTCCAAGCTATTCCCTGTTTCCCTAAGAAGGGTAAGAGTGATCTTCTAGACTGGAAAAGAAAGTGCCTTACGTTTACCTCATGAGTATATAATGCCATGAACAACAGAAGCTAACTAATAGTGGGAATATGCTTTGCTGTAGCTTGGAGTTAAATAGAATGCAAATCCTTATCTCTATAAAGGAATTGCATGCCTGTCCTCATGTTAACCTCTGCTATACTGAGACCAGCACTGGGGCTGGATGAAGTGCAGGAGGTGGAAAGCGTGTCTGCCTGTATTTAAAATGAGCTGAATATAAGCATATCCTCTTTCATAATTTTTGTTTATAAAGGCAGTGTTAGATGTTCATTCACTTGTAGTACTAATACTTCAAAATTAATTAAGCAAACTAGAAGGTGCCGTGATGGTAAACTCGGTCTTTTTTTCCGAAACAATTAATTTCAATGACTTTCAAATTGGATCACTTAAGTAGAGTTTTGTTTGCTAAAAGTTGTGTTACTAGAGGAGGTTGTAAAACACATTGATCCCAAGCCTGCTTTTGCTTTACTATAAATTGTGAGTGCATCTTTGAATGTTAGGTGCCCTGCTTAAATATGGGATGTATGTTAAATGCAAATAATACGTGACATATGACCTGTACTGCAAACTGTTTGCACAATCTGTGGTTTCCGTAGATACACGAAAGAAGAGTACAGTACTATGAAAAATGTAATCTACCATTGTTTACTCTCAGGTTATCTTGTCACTGTTCGGCTCAAAGCTGTAAAATGCTGTGTTTGATACAAAGCATAGGTTTCATTTACATAGCAAGATTCGCCTTCTGTGACTTGAGAATAGTTGTGGCCTTGATGTAAGGATCCTGTTCCTTGACATAAGCAGCCATTGATGCTAGTGAAACTACTTACACTATTACCTTTGCAGGATTAGGGCCTATGGCTAGTCATAGCGTTCTCGTGTGAGACGATGGGAAGTAACCCAGAGGCATGTTAAGAGTGAAAAGGTTTTGGTTAAGTTCACTGAACTGGACAGCTGCTCTAAGATGGAATGAATGAAATGAATGAATTCCATCAGATGGAATGAATGAAAGCCTGTGTACCAACAGAGATTTCAGCGTGGTAACTTCTGTATTTTTGCAATAGGAATAAGCACAAGGAATAGCATAGTCTCCACTTCAGACAAAGAGTCTGTTCCGTCTAATCCCTGGCCCAGTTCTGGTTTGCCTGGAAAAGCTTCCGGTTTGGGAGGAAGTATTAACAGGATGAATTCAGGTAAGAAGTTGTGCCTAACACTAAGAAAAGATAATAGGTGATGTCTCTGCAATTCCAGACAGCTGTACTTTGGGGTCACCCCTTTCTAATACATTGTCAGCTCCGAAGACATTTGCTACCGTGCCTGTTCTTTTTGTTGAAATCAGTTATGAGCACAGTTCCTTGGATTTGGAGACTACCTTAAACTGAAACATAGTAATTTCTTCTAATGAATCCCCAAAAGTCTGGTTTGAAGTACCACATGCATAGAAGGTTGGACAGCTTAGGTCTGTTCAACCTGAAATACTTCATCTTGCCTTCAGTTTCCCTCATCAGTTTTTGTAAGTCATATTTGCAGGTTTCCAAATTACTTTAGCCCAGCTGGTGCATAAATGACTGTCATAGAGGAGGAGGCTGGCCTAAATTGAACTAGCCATACACACCACTCTTGTTATGTGAATAAAGCAAATAAAATACATCATCTATCATCATGTCTTTTAATTGATGCTGTTTAAAATAGTGAAATAATTGTAGCTTTAAAAAATTCAGACAAAAAGCAAAACTCTTCAATTTTTCTTCTTCAGGTTTTTGGGGCATTTGGTATTTCAGGTATTTAATCCCTATTATTTTATTTGAAGTAATTAATTTGTAGATTTTTACATTAGATTTTACCAGATATACTTAGACATGTTGATGTTTCTAGATTGTATCTATGTATTTCCTCTCTAAATCTTTCTTGGCTTCAGGTTTTCATGTGATGTTACAGTTCTGCAGTGCGGTACTTGTTTTGCATATGTCATTATGAAAATGTTTGATTGAGAAAATTTCTGTTGCTTAAATGCTTAAAGAAACATTTTGGGCCTTCAGAAACTCTGTTTTAAAAAATAAAAAACTTAAAAGTTAGGATGTAATTTAATCAGAAGATTGTCCTTTAAAGATTTGAGATGGGATGATGTTGTAAATGGCTAAACTACATGAGAACCTTTATATACGTAGCACATGTCTCCTTTGTGGCTCTTCTACAAGTTTTTGCTTCTTTTGTAGCTGCATGGGATATCACTAGATTTTTGCCTTTTTTACTTATTACCATGATTTCCCACAATACACTTTGCTCTGCTGCTCTAGTACATCATAGGCATATGTGCGATGGATCTGATCTGTGCATGCTAACTTGTTTAGTGTCCATCTGTGCTATGACCCTAGACTGTTTTATTTATAACTATTCTTGTTCCAATTTCTACAGCTTACCCTGCAGTTAGATCTGTTTGTGCTCATCTCAGGGACAAGTTTTGTAGCTGACTTTGCAAATCTGGAACGTGCGTCTGTCCTGATTTATTAAGTTGCACTCTTACTGGCTTCAGTAAGAGCTTTGTGTAGCACCAGAGCCCCAGACTCCCTGCATAGAAATCAAGAGCGAGTATATTCATAGGACCCAGTTGCTGAAAGTCAAACAAAATAGTTCCAACTGAAATGCTAAGTTTTGAAAGCTTTGAGAAACCTTGAAAAAGCTGAGATGTTGGGGAGAAGCAGAAATTGCCCTTCTAAGAGTAAAATTTGTACCTGTTTTCCATTCATCTTTAATGCAGTCTGATGCTGACAGTCTCCTGAATGCAGGTATATATAGGATCTGTGGATTCCTAGTGTCTTCAATGAAGTTCTTATTTTCATCAGCCCATGATGAGGCTTGATCTTGAATATGACCCATCAGTGCACACCCTTGTCATCTGTTGATAGTATGGGAGATCCACTGTGTTGAGCTCAAGCGTTCCTTGCCATCTCTTTCAGGGCCCGTAGGATCAAGCGGTCTGACTGGTGGTTATATCCCTTCATTTCTGAAGAAGGAAGTAGGCTCTGCTGGGCAGAGGGTTCAGTTAGCACCAGTTGTGGATCTGTCTTCTAGTAAGTATAGTACCAAAGTTGGCTTGGTCCCTTGCTCATTACTCTGGTAATGCTGTATAAATGCACCACTGAACTACATATCTTTGCTTTACTTTGTTCGTAAATATTTGACTGACTGGAACCACAGTTTGTAGTCTTTCAGAACTTCATATGGAGAAGGATTTGGGTTATTTTTACTTTGTTTATGAAATACGTGGTTTTATCCTCAGCGTATTTCAGTGGGACCTAGAGGTTGGTGTGAGAGCTGGCACAGAACTCACGCTTGTCAAATTAATGATATAAATACACTTTGTCTGATAAGGTTTTAGGGATTGGATCCACTATCATTTCACATCAGCAAATTCTATTAAAAAAGGAGGCTTATTTCCTGAAGAAATAAGGATCTGGACCTGCGTCCAGTTGCTGTTCAATGTGGACAGCTACTCAGTGAACCTTTATCTCATGGCATTTTCTTTTGTTCCTTAGATTATGCTTCTCTGAAGTCAGTAAGACCCCATCTTGGACGGGCAACGTTCAATTCACCTACAAAAAGCACACCAAGGCTAATGCCTCTCCCACCCCCAGCTCAGCCGATCCACGGGCGTGTTGACTGGTCTGCAAAGTACGGTGCTCACCGGTGACTTGTGGAAATACTCTCTGAACCAGTGTGTGTTTCCCGTGAAATGGTGGCTAACACGAGACAATTTGATACTGTTTTATATACCTGTAAATTTAAAAGAAACAGATCTTCTATGAACGAGACATTTTGAAGGTTTTTTTTTACTTTTATTTGTATTAATTTGAATGCAATCTTGTACCTTTTTTGTATAAAATAGTTTTGTTATATAATTGGGTCCAGTTATTTTCATAAATTGATACATTTTGTATATATGGCTTAGGGGGTTTGGCATTTTTATACGATAAATTTTTATAATGAACTTTTTAAAAATTTTACTTTTCCTTTATTAGATTCAACTTTTTTATAAAAGTGAATAAAAAAAAGCAAAGTGGTGCAATATTGCAGTGGAAGAGAAGTACTGAGGAAGGGGCATTCATTAGACGTTTTCTAAAGTTTACGCGCTAAATGAGGCTGTATAATTTCAGTGATGCCATGTCTTCGTGCCACACTTCTGTTGTCCTGTACTCATTTGCTTTGTACTGACATCAAAGGAATGAGTGACTAACAGTCTAAACTCTCCTTTGCAGTCACTGAGAGACTGCTGAAAGTCAGTGGGAGGCTTTTTTTTATTTATTTTTGCTTTTAAAAGGTTTTGGTTGGACTGCTGTCCAGCTTTCCAGCTCCATTCTTCTGCTTTTACCAAATTTGAGGAATCTTCTTGTTTGGTGAAGGGTAAATACCCTTCTGTAGATCTGTTTTCTGACACAGCGCTCTTTTGTCCTGCTTCAGAGTTGCTTCTTGGCATTGTTCACTATGAAATAGAATGTGGACCTACCTCTGTTAAATTCATTTAAATGTTTTAATGATTTCTAAAGACAAAAATCAGATTCTGTTTCTTCTTTTTTTGTTGTTGTTGGGAGTATAAGATCTGAAGACATATTTAAGACAGTATGAACAATTATAAAGCTGGTTTCAGAGTAACAAAGTGATACGCCAGCAGCAGAGTTTAAGGAAACAATATCTATGCAGCTGACAATTTTCACAACTGTTTTAAATCACTTTTGGGAAAAGAAAAAGTCCAGAGGAAGTGAGTCAGTTTAAGCTTACGTCAGTTCTTCACTTCAGCACATCTTCATTTACAACGTGAAGAATATGTCAGCTTCCGTAAATTAGGCCCCCAGGCTCTGCTGGGAAAAATGGGACCTTACCTGGTCCTGCTAAAAAACGTTCTAAAATTGTGGTTGATTTCACAGAACCTCTTTGAAGAGCAGTTTTATGTTTAACTCAGTTTATAAGAGAAAATGAATTAACAGGTTATAGAGAAAAGAAAATAGCCCCATAGTCTGGTTTAACTCTGCACTGGGAAGGAGTGCCAGGGTCCAGCCATCAGCAAAGGATTCCTTTAGATGACAGTCAGCATTTGGCTGTTCCTGCACCTCCTTCCACAGAAGGAAGATAAAACAGTACAGTGCTGGGGGAGAACGCTTTTATAGCTGTGTTTTGGAACAGCACCACCAAAGCTGAAGTGTGCTGTGAAAATGCATCTTCCTGCAGAAGCGTACAGAAATGCTCACCTTTCTGAGCTCATTTTGTGAACAGATCAGGCGAATTGTATATTTATGAGACTTTAGTGTAGTCTAGGGGGATCAGAGCAGGTACGGTTCTCGGCATCCAGCTGTTTCGAAGGAGCTGCATGGGTAGTGCGTCAGTGAGATCTTCTCCATGGCTCTGCCAGCACCCGCGGGGGGTGGCCGCTGTGGACTGGAGACTGATAACGCACGCTGGCCTTTCCGTACTTCCCATGGAGAACGTGTGGGACTCGGAGGCAGCTGTACCCTAGAGTGGGCTGCTGGCTCGGTGCTACGGGGGAACCGTCAGGAGCACTGGGCGCTGTTTGCTTTTACGGACTCAGTCCACAGTGAGACAGTACAAGACAAAAAGGGAGCAAAAAGGTCTATGCATTAAAAAAAATATGCATGTAAGACATACACATGCCAAAGACACGTTATGTGTCTAGCTACTCTGTTATGTGTTCATAACAAGTACTAACTCCAGACCATACCTAACTGCTCCCAGAGCAGTGATGCCAGTGCATAGCAGTAAAATAAAGCAGCCATTTAATTTCTAAAGCACACACTGATGCTGTCTTTGGGTAAGTGGAAAGGGAAATATGTATATTTGTGTTAGAACTGGAAAGATAGTTGTTTCTTTTGGTGGAAATAAATATCTGTATTTATGTCTAGATATCATTTAATTTATTTTATCATTGAGTAATTGGTCTCAAGAGGGAACACCCTGAACCTGTCCTAAGTATCCCTAGACCTAAGTAGGCAATTTAACTAGTCTGTTCCCTACACTTAATTCCTACTAGTGGAAGCAGGAGACAAACAAGTGACAGGAACGGGCTGCTGAGGCTTGGGTTCATCCTGCCTAACCACAGGCACCGAAGGGTGAGCTCCTTTGTTGTGAGCTGACTCTTGAAACCAGTGGTGAGTGAGAATCATCTCAAGAGAAATTCAGCTCACCTGAGAACTTCGTAGCCCTCTGGAGACGCCTGGGTCTCTCCACTAAGCATGGGGACTCCTCCACGTGTTTAAAGTAATACAGGATGAATCTGAACCTGGCCTGTAATCTCTGAGCCTTTATCAGCCCTGCTGTGGTTTTCTTGACTATAGCATTCGGGTTTGGGTCAGTCCAGCAAAATGATTAGAAAAAGAAGTAGTACTTTTTTGGGCATATCTCCTCCTTTCCCAAATTAAAGCCTTTGTTTTGGAAAAAACTAATGATATTGAGAATCACTTCTGCTAGTTTTAACTGAGTGGGACAGAAAATTAGCTAAAAGTGTAATGGCAGCACTTGTAGCCTTTACTTGAGCAAATTCCTACTGAAGTTGGGAAAAAGTTCTTTCTGAGTAAGGGCTGAGTTGACTGAGCTATGTATTTTACTGTGCTGTCTCAGTGTGCGATACAGGTATGGAAAACACGTAGGTCTTTTGTACTGAAATCTGGACAAAGCAGCATATCTGAGGATTTATCACATGTAACCTGCTACTTTGTGTTTTAATATTTAGCAGCATCTTTATGCAAAATGTTTTTAGAATTCTACTGTTTACATTTTCTCAGGCTTATGCATAACATGTAATAACGACTGTTGGAAGTAAAGGAGCCTGACAGTGGACTCATTCACCTCTGTAATCCAGGTTTTTGTAAAAGTATTGTGTAAGTAAGTGCCATGACGTTAGCAAAAAGAACCCCAAACAACCCCAAACCAGAAAACCCATTTCCATGGCATTTCTGTATCTAATAAGGCTGTTGATGTGAGCAGGATGTTCCATAATGTGAGGAGGAAACTGTACTGAAAGAGCATTTTTGAACTTGCATGGAAGGAGAGGGTGGAATTGTCAGAGTCAGTAAAGAAATAACGGTTCTTGTTTATTCAGTGTTTTTGTTCAAAACCGTTATAAATGTTTGTTTCATTCCTTCTGTGTCAAGTCTCCTGCCCAGAATAAAGTTACTTTTGAAGAAATATCGACTGACTAGAGTCTTGATCCTTTATTCAGGTTTTAATAAAAGCACTTCAGTTTGGCTTTTGTTTGTTTGTTTAGTTGTGGGGTTTTTTTAAAATCAGCCTTACGTTTGGTGCCTTCTGGGAGGGGTGCTGCCTCCGGGCAGCTCTGCTCCTTTGGCCACCTGATCTGAGTCTCGGCATGTCATTTCTGCAGTATGCCATGGACTTCGTGGAAAGCGAATAGTTTAGTCCTTGGATGTCAACTCCTCTGAAACCAACTGCAACGCTGAATTAAAACAGAAGATGCATAACCCCTTGGAAGAAGGACGGGCAGTTGGACTTGATGATCATTGCAGGTCCCTTCCAACCAAAATCTCTTCTCTTCTCTTCTCTTCTCTTCTCTTCTCTTCTCTTCTCTTCTCTTCTCTTCTCTTCTCTTCTCTTCTCTTCTCTTCTCTTCTCTTCTCTTCTCTTCTCTCCTCCCTTCCCCCTTCCCTTCCCTTCCCTTCCCTTCTCTTTCTCTTTCTCTTTCTCTTTCTCTTTCTCTTTCTCTTTCTCTTTCTCTTTCTCTTTCTCTTCTCTATTGTTCTCAGTCTCTTCTGTCACCTCAGCCTTCTCCCCCTGCTCTCAAGGCAGTAGAAGCTGAAGATGGCTGATAATTTACAAAGCCAGCCCTTTTGCTAGCCGTTCAAGTGGGCTTAAAATGAACTGTACAGGTGATGAACCAGGTGAAAAATACATCTGCAAGTGCAAAGCTGCTAGAGTGTAACTGGCGTGTGTGTAAGGTGAGGAGCTTGAGGATTCGTAGGCGACTGGGGGACAGAAGTGGGAGAAGTGATAAACTGAGCCCGGCCTGCAGGGATGGAAATAAAACTCAGAATCCCCCCTTGCACCCAGCCACCCCCGGCACGGGTAGGGAACGTGCAAAGGCCCAAAACAATGGCAGACTGCCCCATGCAGTGCCTCACTTGGATGTGTCTGCAGTCTTGGAAGCTTGACTACCCTACGTTCTCCTACAAATGGACCTTGAGCTTGTTTGGAGGTTCTAGCAGGGGAGCGCAGCTACCGTATACCCTTGACCGATGAACGGTACGCCTCTATCGGGGAAGGTCGTCCTCTTCGACCGAGCGCGCAGCTTCGGGAGGGACGCACATGGAGCGGTGAGGGAGGAAGGGGACACCCGCCTAGCCAGCCAGATCAGCCGAATCAACCCTGGCGATCAATGGGGTGACAGATGTCGCAGCCAGATCGCCCTCACATCCAGAGCCCAACGCTGCCCGCGCCGCTATATAACGGTCACCGCGCTCGGCCGCCTTCACCTCACGACGACCCGGGGGGCGGCCCACTCCCTGACGGACACCGCGGGACCGGCTCTCTGCAACGGCAAAATGTGTCGGGCTGACATAGTTCAAAATCTTTAACGTGGGGTTTTTTTTGTTACGCTTTCGTCCCAGGAGCCTTTGCAAAATATGCAGAGTTTCGGCTCCCGATTGGCGGCTGTCCCGCTTGTCACCGCCTCCCAGCGCTGAGGCTGCGAGCGGGGCGGTGGCGATTGTGGCTGCCGGCGGCCCGGCTCGGCTCGGCCCGGCCCGGCCCGGCCCGGCCCGGCCGCTTTCCTCACGGGGCGGCAGCCAGCCGCGGGCGTGTGGCGGCCCGCGGGGCCTGCGGCGGGAAGCACTGCTGCCTCGCTAGCTAAAAGCCGCGTATGTTCGCTTGTTTTGTTTATTTTTTAATTCTCCCTGTGAACGGTGCGGGTGTCTGTGGCTTCTCCTTTCCCATCGCCACCCCGGCGTCCTCTGGCTCGCTTGGCCCGCGGGGGGCGGGGGGCCGTGCCGGGTCGCGGCCGGCATTCGGGGGCCTGATGAGGAGGGGACCGCCCTGGTCGCCGGCTGCTCGCCCTGGGCTTGGCGAGCGCTCGTACGAGGGGTGGGTGCTCCAGCGTTCCTCATCTCTTAGCCGAGTGCTTGCGCTGCTCTGCGCTTTGCCTCCACGCCCTCTCCCCCCAGCTATCAGCCTGATGGCCCCCCGTTTGATAACATGAGCCACTCTTGGTTGCGTGCCCCCCATCTGATAACATGAGCCACTCTTGGGTGTGTGCCCCCCATTTGATAACATGAGCCACCCTTGGGTGTGTGTCTACGAAGAACTCGTGAGGAGCGGAAGGGGTCGGAGTCGGTGGCCCGGGAGGCCGCTGCCCGCCGTCCGTCGGGCGGGGGGCTTTCCCCCAGGTTGGCGTTGCGTGATGCAGGGTGGGACAGAGCGGCCGCCGTTGGGCTGAGGGCTGCTGAACGCAGGCAGTGAAAACCGGGTCCTGGGGTACGTGCGGGACATGCCAGGGCAGCCGGTCTGCAGGCCCTCTTCACCGATGTTCTTCTGTCTGTGTGGCTAGCATGGGAGCGATGACTTCTTGCACAGCTATTTTATGTTCCCTCTTTCCCCCTGTTAGCCCAGGTGGCCTTCATAAATCACAACAAGGGAGCAAATTCAGGTCCATTTTTCCCAAAGTCCCTTTCACTGTTGAGATATCAGGCTGAGGGGAATGGCCAGCAACATACCTATGATTGCTGCTCCTGGCTGCAAATCGCTGTTTTCCCTCCTTTACTTCTGGTGAGAAGAGCAGAGAACGGAGAAGCTCTTTGCCCATCCCCAGGGCCCTCTCTTTCCATCAGACTGCAGGTCACAAGCTGGACTTTCTCGTCCAATATTGCGTGTCAGGCTTGGTCTTAGGAACCAGAATGCTACAGCTTGCTTCAAAGCTTGTTGATTCCCCTGTATTTACAAGACAAGCATCCACCATGTCTTTACCTTCTGTTTGCCTTTGCTGTATTGATGTGTGCTTAGCAACCATGACTTGCTTATCTCCTGTGATATGCCAGTTGGCCTGCTAGGAGCATGTCTTAGGAAAGTGCACTGAAGAAAAGTGACTCCTCTGTTTCTTTAATTTTTTTAAACTTCAAGTTACAAATCACCTTTGGCTTTTTTTTCTTCTTCTGTGAATTTAGCTGTATTACAAGCAACTCCTGTTTCATTCTGTTCTTTCACGTAGTTCACACTGATACTTTTCTTTAGTCTTTCTGTTTCTCCTGCACTATTATATTTATTAGCAGTATAGATACTACTCAGCAATGTTTGAGTTCCCAGTGACTTACCTAAGAAGAAATGGAGGCCCCTAAGCGGGCGTGAAGGGCCTAATAGCCTGGCTCATTTGAATTCCTGTGGTCAGATGCAGTCTCGTATTTTGTGTTCTATTTTCGTGCCTGTTGGCTAACAAGCAGATCGCTTGCCTGGTGCGTGCTCAAGGTCTTTCAAACGTTGCTTTTTTCCTCCACTTATGAAAGAATGCTTGCAACATTGGGAACTGGAGGTTATTGTTCGCATGCCAACAGCCTCTTTTCCAGGAACACTTGAACTGTGGATTGGAGTGACAAGAAATCTCCCTACAGAGGGAAAAGAGCTCTCAGTTGCAGCAAGGAGTTGCTATTACGGAGTTCTGCATATGAAATGGCAGTATGATGAAATGTAATGCTCCCTTGGCTTATGCCTCTACCGTGGAATCCAATTCCTGCTGACACCTAAACACTAGTCTATTCAAAAAGTAACGATTAGCCTCGTTTATGAAGCCGTTCAAGGACTAAAATGCTGCTTGCAAAGCATGGTGTATTTGAGCAACTGAAAAGTCTATAAAGTTTTGCTTAGCAACAGGGTTTATTAATAGAAAGAAATGCAACCAGTAGAAGGATAAGAAGTGCAACAGTCTGAATCTTTGTATTTTAATCTGGATTATTACAGAAAAAACTGGTCATTCTTTTGAAGTTTCTACTGATTCCAGATCATGTACTTACCCTGGATAACCACAGCTAGAAAGAAAAGTGAGAGGCTTTGAAAATACGTTCCCATACTTCACCTAAGCATGCGTAGAATTAATGTTTAGATACTTTTGGCATTCTTTGATATAAGGACTGCCAGATTGGAAAAACCTGTCTATTGCCTCTTCTCCCCTTTGATCAAAACTTGGCTTGCAGTGGTGACTGAGAAACTCTAGTGCTAAAACTTACATGTTCTAAAAGTTTTAAGGATTTCCTTAGTGGTGACTTTTTTTTTTTTTTTTTTTTTGTTATCTCCTACTTAGCAACTTGATGCTTACTTTTCCTGAATTTCAGGGGAATGAAAAGACTATGAGATATTGTGACTTGACTGTGCAGCAGAAAAACCAAATCAGTTTAGACTGAAACTTTACTGAAATGTTTTGTCAAAAATTAACTGAAATTTTTGTCATGTGAGTGACCTGTAAACTGTTATTCCAGCTGCCATCAGATTTTTGTATCATTATTAACTTATTGTCTTTTATGACTATTTTAGGTAACGCAAAGTTTGAAGTCATGGCCGGAAAACCGAAACTTTACTACTTTAATGGAAGAGGGAAGATGGAGTCAATTCGCTGGTTGTTAGCTGCAGCTGGGGTTGAGGTTCGCTTTAGTGTTTTTAACTTTAAGCTGCACATTGGTAAGCTTGTCTTTTGAGGCAGATCGCAGGTTATTAACCAAAAAAGGCATCCCAAGATGCAATAGTAACTGAGCATTGGCTATTCAGTATAATTAAACACTCTTACATTAGGCACACACACTCTTACACATTAGGCACACAAAAGTATGGCTTCACGTTACATGTCTTCTGAGCAATGACACTGTAAACCAGTTTCTTGCTTAATGAAAGAATGCTTAAAGCTTAATTAAGCATTCAATTACTGACCCAGAGCTGTTGAGCTGAATAGGTGTGTTCCTGGCATAACAACTATCATCTGTGCCAAGTAAAACAGTAATGAATTTACTCTCTCTAGTCTTTCTGTTTTCAGTTGGATGCTCACACACAGATTTTTATTTTATTTTTCACTTCACTGGCGGCATCCTCCACAATAAGCTGTAGCACAAAATACATTTTGTCTTACTTGCATCATTTAGATGAGGCTTAACAGGGTGAAGTGAGCAAACTGACCTACGTGTGCAGGGAAATTAGGAATCTCAGAGCAGGAAGAAAAATATTTGAATAAACCAGAGAAGCAAGATACCACTTTAAAATATTTTTTTTTGATGGGATATAATTTACTTATTCATTTGCTATCTGTCTTGGTGATAAACTGATAATTCAGGACCAGTAGTTGCTCTGAGTGTCCCCTTTTATATAGTAGGCTGTTACACTTCATATGGTTACCCCTGTACTGAGACAAGGAACCTGAGTTTTTCAAAAAGACCACCAGTCTTTATTTGAAGGCCTCGTTGCTTCCCTGCATCATTTTTGTTCCTATGTTTTAATTCCCTCTCTCTCTCTCTTTTTTTTTTTTTTTAATTAAAAAAAAAACCCTGTTGACAGTTACCAATTATTACATTTTTCCTTGGGATATTCTTTTCCCAGCTTTTCATCAGCAGAAACCTGGGTTCTGAATTTTGGACTCTGTGATCACACTTATTATGGTTCAACATTGTCGCTGTATTAGTATGCCTAATCTTCTGATGTTTCCCTAGTATAGCAAATATTAGTTATTAACATAAGTTGCCCAGATGTTCTGAGAGAGGTTGACTGAGGAAGGATCCTTGGGAGTCCGTAGCTCGGCATCTAGGGATTGGTAAGCTCAATCATTTTCTAGGCTCCATGGTCTACATTGGCTATAGACATGTGTGGCACATGCAAACACGTATGTGTAGACATCTAACTTTGGTGTCTCAATCTCAAACGGAATTCCTCTGTAAGCAGCACAGCCATTTTCAACCATATTGAATATAACTACGGCATTCTGATCACAGGCAATTCTGTATCTTTTTGTTTCTCATCTAGTGAGTAATTCATCCTTAGGTGTCCTAAACATGCTTCTGTACTAAACTTCCTGCTGGGCAGGAAGTTAACTTTCTGAGAATTTGTTCCTGTCTGGCTCCCAAATCAAAATATCCCACAGCAGAGCTTTTTCCCACATACCAGAAAGCATTTTAAGGACAGCCTAGTCTGTGTTGTTGACTGTCTCACATTAAATTGCCTGTTCAATACCAAACAAACTGTCCTCACTCCAGTTCTTACTGCATGTTTTTCTGCTAGGGTTGCCTTTAGTGGCATTTGTCAACTAGGACAGTCCAAGAGGTTTTGCTAGTCCTGCTGCCCTTCGTATTTTCTCCTTCAGAGCCATATCTGGAATGGAAGGAACCATGATGTATATTCTCTTCCTTTTATGAGGCCTAAAACGTTTATCTGTTCTAGAAATGTAAAAAGACGCTCATTTCCTCTTCTTTCTCATTCTCTTTTGTCAGTTTGAGGAAGAGTTTTTGGAAACCCGAGAGCAGTATGAGAAGCTCCTGCAAGGTGAGCCCACGTGAAACCTCAAGAAAAGCGTGGGCAGACTTTACTTAAGTCTCAGAGAAGTCGTGTGAAGAGAAGACTTTGAAGGCTGTGTGGGACTTTCTTTCCACACAGCAGAGAGGGGAGTAAAACTGAGAGCTGTGAACAGCTGCAGAGGCTGATTTTTTTCCCATATGTGGACAGATGCAGTTGAAAATTGAGTGTCTTTCCGACCTGGAGCATTTCCCAGGCCTCTGGGTTGTTCTGTTCTCTGTTTGTCTACGTGTCCCACCTGGTCCCACAAACTTACCTTGGGCTTCAGTAACTTGCAAAAACTTATCCTAAAACTTCATTGAATGTCCTGATTTAGCTTAAGATACTGGTTGTAAGGGAGAAATTTGGGAATCTGACATTTGCTTCAACTGTGTTTTAAATAGTGGAACAGAATTTTTTTTAATGTATTTAGAATTAGACACTTTTTACTCAGTTGATACGTTTAGTGTGATTGTCTCCACTGTATTTCAATTTCAGCATAAAAGCTGCTGTACACAGTCCTGACTGCAACTTCAGTGAAATTTTTTTTAAAGCAAGGATGTTAATCCATAATAATTGTGTTCTGCAGTTTAATTTGTCTGCACTGCTGTAATTTATTGTTTGCATGGGAGAACCCCGGTTTAATATAATGACAACCCACAGCAAGCTCACCATAAAACTAATGATCTTCTGAAGACAGCAAGAAATCTGACGTGGAGTTACTCGATCCAGTAGAATAATGTGTGGCTTTCCCTTTAGGTGGATCCCTGCTATTTCAGCAAGTGCCCATGGTGGAGATCGATGGGATGAAGATGGTGCAGACTAGAGCCATCCTCAGCTACATAGCAGCAAAGTACAACCTCTACGGGAAGGACCTGAAGGAGAGAGCCCTGTACTGTAACAGTACTACTCTTCTTGAATTTATTATAGTAGCTTAGATACATCTAGAATTAATTGCATACTTGCACACCCAGAAAATCACCTGTGGCCTCAGTGACACACAACTTGCAGTGAGCCTGACAGGCCACAGTTAGATGCAAGCCAACTGATTTGTTCTAATTCAATTATTTTTACATAAAAATTTTTGAAGCAGGGGTTTATTGTGCTTTAGTAAAAGATTAATACAGCTTGACACAGGTATTTGAGAGGTGACTGGCATGTAAATGTTGAACTACTTTTGTAAGCAGAAAACTTTTTGGAAAGCAATGGTTAGTTTTTAACTTTTGGCTGCAAAATAAGATCTGTCTTTCATGTTATCTGTGATTGCATGATGTTCCACAGCATTCTAAAAAGTGCGTGGTTTAGGTCTTTGGGAGTCGGGGAAAGAACAGCTAAAAGCTGTTGAAAGAATTCTAGTTTCATGTGAAATTAAATCCAGCTCTTGATATTGTGGCCGTGTGAAGGGAAAAAATGTGATTGGGCTATCTCAATATGTAGCCTTTAAATGTCCATTTCCTATTGTTTTTCAAAAGAAGGAAAACTAAAGGTCAGCTAGTAAAGCATCTAACTTTAATACATACTTTACAGTAAACTGCCATTAAACAGTGCCACTGGTTGGAAGAATTAGCTGAAGCAGGTTCAGGGAAGTAACAAAAAGAATGAATATTCAGATAGGAGCCTCAGTCATAGCTGATCAGCTTCTTTGCGTTGTTAACAAGCCATCATTTCCTGTAGCTTGCATTCCTTGCATACCTCTTCCTTCAAACAGAATTCTCTTGCATGGAGTTTTAGATTTAGCTTGGAGCCTGTTCCTGCTGTCCTACCAGCAAATATAAATGAAGTGTATTTGTTGATTTGTTCTTGGGCAGGGGGAAGGAGATCAGTGTTTTGAGGAAGGCTCGCTGTGATTAGCTCCAGGTTTAAGTACTTTGGATAGCTGGTCTTGTACAGTGTGGAAGCGCAGTTTTGGAGACCAGATAGATGCAGGCAAGAAGCTGGCATACATTAAGGCTTGCAGGAATATTTGATAGCTTCTTATTGCACATAACGTGTTTAATCCTTACAGAGGATTTTTTGAGAACCTGTTGCCTGACAACAAAAAATGCAGGAACACAGCAGGAACTCAAATCTCTTACGACACAGGATGGTTAGAAGATTTTGTTAGACTATTTTGCCATTTTATTCATATTCATGAGGACTTATTTTAGATTTGAGTCTTGTCTACAGTACAAAGAGTCAGAGCTCTGGAAAAATGACTAAAAGGGACGATCTGAAGAACTGCTGTACTAGTAATTTAGTTAGATGCGGAACCTGGTAGACTTCAGGTTTCCAACTCCATTATTAATCTATTTGGCACCACTTGGACTTTGGATGAAACCCTGAAGGCGGGATACATCCAGGCGACTAAGCCGGTTGGGGATGAATCTTCTTGTGGTGCTGTGTGTTTCTTTGATGATTCTGAAATGATCTGTAATACCAAAGTTAGACTTTTTTAACCTCTGTACAATCCTGTTTAATCCTGTACAATGAGGCAAGTGAAATGCAAATATAAGTGAGACTACAAACATAAGTGAGACTCAGACTGCGATGTATTTCTTTTTTAACTGCAAAAATAAATTTCATGGTGGGGTGGGAAATTAAACTTTTACTATCACAACACAAATCTAAGAAAACTCTGCTCTGTGATTCTGTGAAGGTGCCTTCTCATTTAAGGTTTTTGTTTGCTTTGGTTTTAAGGATTGATATGTATGTTGGAGGAACCGATGACCTTATGGGCTTCATTTTGGTGTTCCCATTCTTATCGGCTGAGGATAAAGAGAAACAACGTGCTGTTATAGTTCAAAAGGCAACAAGCAGGTATTTCCCAGCGTATGAAAAGGTATGTAGGAGGATCATTTCCTTCCCTTGTTCTGGAAGGATAACAATGGGAACACTGGGTATTTTACCAAGAGCAGGAGAAACAGAAAGGTGTCAGTGCACTACTTTAAACCAGGACGTCATACTGTCTGCAGGCTGGAGAGATGAGAGGAAGGTCAGGGCAGTATGAGAGAAGTTGGGGTGGGTTAAATGCAGAAATTCCCAAATGAGATTTCATGGTCTGAGCAGCATCAACATTCAGCCTGAAGGGTCCAAGTATCCCCTTGGGCTCAAAACTGCTACAGTCCAATGACCGTGTAAACATAGCTATATACAGTTAAAATAGCAACTTCCTGTTTTTAGGAGAAATGAAACTGTAACTTGCATTGCAAAGGCAATGCCGTTTTAGAATAGTTAATTATCAGCTTTGTTTAACATTTCGCATACATCTACATGTTTTTTTTAACCACAGTAGTACACAGCTATCACTGCTGTCTTCTAGTCTGAGTGGTCTGCTGCTTAAGCCATACTGGAATCTTGGTGTTTCTCTAACTGATCCTTTTGGAGACAGGACGCAAACGGTGCTCTCAATGGAAGTTAATATACACAGAGAGGATGATCTGGCAGAAATAGCTGCTTTTCTGTTTTAAAGACTAAAGGGAAGACAGTTTCCCACTTAAATACCAGCTCTCCTATAGATGGCTGCCAGAGTTCCTTCTGCCCTAGATTGCACTTGTTGCATCCTAGCCCCAATGCTTTAGGCTGATCACCTCTCTTTTACATTCTCTATTTTCCCATTGAAGCTGTAACTACATACAGAAAAATTCAAGACTTATTAGGCTGGAAGGGAGCGAATACCAAGGAGGTATCTAACCCTGTAGTCCCGTACATGGGGCTACCTAGGGCTATAGGATGGAAGGATGGGTAAGTGAAACCCTGGGATTTTAGATTGCCGCTGTGAGGACTGCTCATAGATATCCTGTATAATGACCAGTGACTGCAGGCACTGGGCCCACATCCCTCACACTAGTAATATCCCTAGTTGCATGGGAGAAAAAGGTGAAAAGAAGAGGAGGCAGTAAGTATTGTCAAAGAAGGCGTGCTGGTGCGTTTTGAAAACATCAACCCCAGCTGGCTATCCACATCTGGATGTTTTCATTTATGACACTTCTAGGTTTTGAAAGACCCACATCTGGATGTTTTCATTTATGACACTTCTAGGTTTTGAAAGACCATGGGCAGGACTTTCTTGTTGGCAACAACTTTAGCTGGGCAGATGTTCATCTTTTTGAAGCCATTTTAATGGTAGAAGAGAAGAAGTCGGACGTGCTCTCAGGCTTTCCTCAGTTACAGGTACCTTACACTAACAATACACTCATGTGGCTGGAAATGTGATAAATGGTATTTCAAAGTCTGTTATGTGTAGACGATTCCATAAAATAAGAGCATTTGTCACTCTTCTTTCATTGTAGCCTTGCTCTGCTTGCTTTAGGAAGAACCTCGTAATATGTTTCATCTAGAGAATCTGTTGTTTTCTGGAGTAATTCCTGTACAGATCTGAAGAAATCCACCCTCCCTTTTTTTTTTCCTCCCCTCATCAGTTCTGTGATACCTTTAAGCAGAAGATATTTTCTGGATCGCAAGAGGTCATTTGAGTAAAGTACACATCCAAAACCACAGATAACTGTTTCCACTTTATCCCATATGAATACAAGACAGAGGGCTGTTTTATTACTGTTTAAAATAACAAGTTTGGGCTGAGGGGGAGTGAAACTAAATGGCTAAAACTATATTTCTTGTCTTGCCTCCATATATAATTTGTTAAAGGATGTTACACAAATCAGTAAAAATGTTTTTTCTTGTATTACTTTCTGTTCTTTAAATACCATGTACTTACTGTTTACCTTTTAGGCATTTAAAGCAAGGATAAGCAGCATCCCCACAATCAAGAAATTCCTAGAGCCTGGAAGCCAGAGAAAACCTGTTCCTGATGATAAATACGTGGAGACTGTGAGGAGAGTTCTCCGCATGTATTATGACATAAAAGCAAATTAGTGTGCCTGGCTAAAACAACAGCTCCGCTCGGTTAACGAGAGCTATCAGATTGCACATGTACAATTATACTGCAGAGAGAAGGTGAAGGTGTGTTCGAAAGCAGTTCGAATGGGCAGTATCTTGTGTTCTCTCATACAAAATACAGTAGGCAGGTATCTTTTATAACACTTTACTACTAGCCTATTTTTTTCCTTTAGTCTTCTTGAGATTTTTCTGGTAATTTTAAGCAAGGGAAATGGCAGCAAGCATGCTGTCTTCCTGGAGACTTTTTGGAAGAGCAAAAAAGACAGAAATGTGAGTTGCTGACTGACAGCTTCAGCATGTTCTGCTGCTTCTGAGGACTTTCTTCTGAGGTCTGGATCAGATTTTTGTATTATGATTGCTTCCAATTCAGGCCTTTATTGTTTTTAGTATCACTGTAGGCAAATGAAACAAGTGGCTTTTAAAGAAAGTTAGGAGGGAGATGTTTCTCTTGCTGGTTCTATTGGACATCAGTGACTTGTCTGAAATGTCAGCATTGTGCCTTTATAACTGAGCTGCACTTTAATTACTGAATTAGGAAACAAACTGACTGACAAATAGCATTTTTGTGTAACTGCTGTCTTTAGAGGATCTGTTCTAATCAAATAAACTTTTTATGTGGTCGTGTTGTTGTGTCATGAATGAAAGTTTGGGCTTGCAAACTTCATTTTTACTTTTCTTGGAGGATGAATTCTTTATACTTGATATGAAGGGGATCCTTGTTAACCCATATGCCTCATGCAAAGGCATTTCATTTGCATTTATAAACCAGAGAAGGGAGATGTGAAGGAGAGGTAGTAAACCATCACACAAAACTGGTATAACTCCTATCTAAGGCCTAATACCTGCTAAACTCAAAATGTTATTTCTTCTCTCTCTTTTTTTTTTTTTAACCTATGGTTTCAGCAGGTGACTTGACAGAGGAATTTCAGATGTTTTTAATCATTTTGATAAATGGCAGTTATACTTTGAAAAGCTGCTCTGTAGGATGTTATCTTGGGGTCTCATGTCTTTTGTTTATAGTTCTATATTAATGATACAGTTTATAAGAATAGACTTGTGCTCAGTCCCTAATGACATTGTTTAATTCCTGTGTTAGCTATGGCTTGAGAAATAAGATGCTGCTTGACCTTGGAATGCAGTGAGTACTCTCGTCTGATATTTGATCAATGAGTTGCCCACTTGAGAGCTCATCAATCTCCCCAGCTTTAGCGCGACTGGAGTTCTCAGCACTACAAATACTTTTCCCTCATTGCCAGGAATACAAGGTTTATATTGACCTATGCTGGCTTATCTGTCACCTGCCTTCATAATGTCAATTGCAATTACAGTTTAGTCCTTGGTTTAATCTCAGATTGGTTTAATAAGAAAATTTGGAAGACCCTGTAGTTAGTTACAGGGTTACTTCAGCCTAGCTCAAGAGTGGTTGTGTGGACTGAATGCCCCTTAGGCTGCATTAGGTGCACTCTTGGAGCACATCTTTCAGTTTAATTTCATCCAGAAAGAATCCAGTTTGTACACTCCAAGATCATGCTGTGATGGGAGCCAAAGCACAGTTAAAAAAATCATTTTAAAAACATACTCCTGTTCCAGACCACTAATGTAGCCGTGCCTGTAATGCTCTGGGTCTGGCCCACCTGATGGGTCATCTCCTGATACTTCAGTAAATCATTGATGAGAACTTGTATTCTGTTTGCCTATTTTTTATTTATCTTCTTGATTTGGTTTGAGATGAAGACACCTAAATGAGTTTACATATGAGCAAGTGTGTACCTTTCCATATAACGTCTACAGCCATTTTTGCTTATGCTATCGTCGCAGGGCTACATGGTGTGGCACAGTGCTGTGGGTCTAAGGATGCAGCATTTCTTATCTGGATATTCCCACACAGGTTTGTCAGTTTAGTTTCTAGCCTGTACACAGTGACTATTATTGTGATCTTCCAAATTCTGGGCAAACTAGGGAGGAAATCAGCTTAGATCTAAGTCTTTTGTAAAAGATCCCCATACTGAGGATCCTTCAGTCCTGGTACAGCTCTCTAGCAGTCATTATTTAGGTCTTTAGCTGACTTTGGTAATGCTTTTAAGACACATCAGAGCACTTCAGTTCTGTTACCAGCCTTCAAGACAGTAGTAAGCAAAGAAGATATACAGATGTTTGTTGCCATTTCTCCTATGTCTCTTGATGTTGCTGGTCCAATAATTCCTGGCTCAAAATTAGTTAAGAACGCATGATAACCCCAGGAATAGTTTCACTCTTACCTGTCCCAAAGCACTTAGGTGTTAGACAGGCAGTTTTGATGTATTTTCCAAGAAGGACTTGGCTTTGTCTTCAACCCTTTCTCTGGTAAGACCTATTTATGTACAAATCAGCCTGCAGCATCATGCTGAGAGCCAGGCAGAAGTTATGCTTAGTGGGAGTAAGGGTTGTGGTCCTACACAACCTGTTTTGGTTTAAAACACTCACTGTCAATGGAATTGCAAGTTCATTCCCATTGAAAGCACTGGGAAAATTCTCACTGATTTAATAGTGAGTCCAGGATATAGCCTTTAGTACAAGTTACGGTTTCTGGTGACCATATGGGATCTTTATAGATTACTCTGCATTGTGTTTGCTTATATTTTGGTAGGTTGCAGTTAATTCCAATGGAACTTTAGTATTTAGGTGAGCACCTCTGAAGGTACAGAAGAAGTGCCAGCTATTCATAGGGATTTTGTAGATCTCCTGCATGCTGCTTGTGGCACTTCTTCATACCGGAGTATAGCAACACTAACTGAAAAAAAGCAAGATGCCAAATTCAGGCAAAACTAGTTGGACCAGCTGAATGGAGGGTTCCTAACACTGCTTACAGCAGGCATTTGGCAGATTTTTCTATGCTTAGTAGAGAGATAGATACAAAATCCCCTGCAAGGTCAATACTTTATTTCTCATGTCTTTATTGTGTACCCTATTCATAGTGAATAGTTCAGGCTGTGGTTTTACAGCCAACTCTCTCACCAAAAAAGACAGGCCTCCCTTGCCTACACCGTCTCCTCCCCTGCTTTTCTTTCTTACTATTTGCAACATAAGCTGACCCAGTTGAAACTCTAGACTTAATGTTAAGGGTGATTTTTTACTGGCTCAGCCAATTCATCACACAGTCAGCTAGATCGCCGGTGCCAGCACCAGTTAGGCAGTAAGAACAAGTGGCTGTGAGCCACAGAGGAGGTATGACCACTTTCTTAATTGCACTCTTTTCAGTTCTGTAGATCAGCTTAGAGCATTTATAAAACTACTGCTGAAATGTACTGGATACATGAGTACAGCAATTAACGTACTCTCACAAAATAACTTTTTGTAAGTGAGTTTCACTTAGTGAATCACTTTCCTGACCTCTGAGAAGATCATCACTATGCTTCCTATACAATGCAGTTATCACTATTGCTGTACTTAGGCACAGAAATACATAATTTAAAAAAGATATTTTAAGGTAAGAATTTTTTTGTTTTACCTTCATAACAATCGCCTTTCAACAACAAAATGTCTTTGTTCCTGGCCTGTGTTTAACAGCATGCTTTATCTCTATCCCAGTGTTTAGGGGCATGGGAAAGGTGGCTGCAGCCTGAGGATCATCTTTCCTGACGCACTTACCTTTCCAGTTGGAAGGAGAATTTCTGGAAAGCAGAGACTAGTCTAGGAAGTTACTGCAAGGTAAGATGTTTGACAGTCTTGAATGACTTCTACCAGATTTTGATACCTTGTGGACTACCATGCAAACCAGTCTCCAGTCTTCCCAGCCTGAGGGAATATTAGCTCAAAATGATAAAAGGAACGTGCATTTAGTCCTTAGGCTCAGGCTGCTAGCTGCCATCTTTTTCCTTCTGTCAGTAGTTGGGGTGGGGTGACCTTGGCTGGCTGCCAGAGGCCCACCCAGCCGCTCTCTCACTGCCTCTCCTCAACAGGACAGGAAGAGAAAATAAGATGAAAAAGCTTGTGGGTTGAGATAAAACCAGGGAGATCGCTTACCAATTACCATCATAGGCAAAACAGACTTTATTTGGGGAAAATTAATTTTAATTTATTGCCAATTAATATAAAGTTGGATGGTGAGAAACAAAGACAAAAACTTAAACACCTTCCTCCCACTCCTCTTCTTCCCAGGTTCAACTTCCCTCTTTTGTTCCCAATTCCTCTATCTCCTCCTCTCCTTTCTCCTCTTGGTGTTCACAGGGCTGTTTCTCACACTATTTTTCCTTCACACGCTGCTGTGCAGTGTTTTGCCCCTTCTTAAATAAGTTTTCCCCGAGGCACCACCATGGCTGCGGGGCTCAGCCGTGCCCTGCGGTGGGTCGGTTGGAGCCGGCTGGACCCGGCTGTGTCCGGCATGGGGCAGCCCCAGCCTCTCCTCACAGAGGCCACCCTGCAGCCCCCACTGCCAGCACTGGGTGCCTACACCCCACACATCAGTATCTGTTTTTCTGTGGTACAAATAAGCTTGCCCCTCGGCTGGTTTCCAGACAGGCCGTGGGGATCACTGGGACCTGCTGGTGGCCTTGGAGCTCCTGTGTGTTGGCCGCTGCTTTGAGGTTTAAGAGGGGGAAGTTTGCCTTTCAGAGGAGGTGTGTAGGAGCTGGACATCAGGTCCCTGCCTGGGCACTGCTGGTGCAGAGGAGTCCTCAGCAGGCTGCCGGGAGGCTGCACTCAGCATCCGAAATTTGGAGTTGAGTTAAACCCCAGTCTTGCTCCTAGGAAAGGCTCTTCCATATCCTATTTGCTGCAGGGGGGGAAATTTCAGCCATAGGCAACTACTGGGCATGTCTCTCAACTCCATTTCCACAACGCAAGAGCTGTGGGCATTGAATGAGGCTGATGTTACTTTTTTCTGTCCCCAGATGGAGCCCTGCTCTTTCAGCAAGTGCCCATGGTGGGGATTGGTGGGATGAAGATGGTGCAGCCCAGAGCCATCCTCAGCCATACAGCCTGAAAAGTACAACCTCTATAGGAAGGACCTGAAGGACAGAGCCTGGTACCGTAACTTTAAACCTCTAAGCACTAGATGCCCGCTTTTGAACTGTGATTACTTTTGTAGTCAACGGAAATAAATAAATATCACCAGTTGGCAATTTATCTGTAAGGCATGGTTAACTTCTTAGCATATGACTGGAAGCATGTCTGCAAGCCACTTAGGAGTGCACGGCAGAGATCAGGCATCAGGAGCCACGAAGATGGTGAAGGGTTTAGAGGGGAAGCCGTAGGAGGAGCGGCTGAGGTCACTTGGTCTGTTCAGGCTGGAGAAGAGGAGACTGAGGGAAGACCTCATCGTGGTCTACAGCTTCCTCACAAGGGAAGGAGGAGGGGCAGGCGCTGATCTCTTCTCCCTGGCGACCAATGATAGAGCCCAAGGGAATGGCAGGAAGATATGCCAGGGGAGGTTTAGGTTGGACATTAGGAAAAGGTTCTTCACCCAGAGGGTGGTGGAGCACTGGAACAAGCTCCTCCGGGAGGTAGTCATGGTGCTAAGCCTGACAACATTTAAGAAGCATTTGGACAACGCCCTCAGACATATGGTGTGAATTTTGGGGTTGTCCTATGCAGGGACAGCAGTTGGACTCGATGATCCTTGTGGGTCCCTTCCAACTCAGGACATTCTATGATTCTATGATACTATGATATATATACACATCTCCAGCAGCCCCTTGCAGGCTTTGACCTGTAAAACTTTCTTTGTTGGTGTCTGTTGGAATTTCTCATGCTGCAGCCTGTGCCTGTTGCCTCTCTTCCTTTCACTATGCTCCTCTGAGGAGAATCCGGTCTTGGCCCCTCTGTAACTACATATTAGGTAGGTGAAGACAGCAATTAGATCCTTGGCACTTTGCTATTTAACATTTTTATCAAGAGGCTAAAAGAAAAATCAGCACAGTTCACAGAAGATAAAAAAATAAAGTGACAATAGGGAGGAAAGGTGAAATTTGGTGATCTGAATCAGTATGTGTACTGGGAATGAATAAACAAGATGCATTTAGTGTAGATAAATCACATTACCTAAATTCCCACTGACGTGAGAAGCAGGAACTTGGAGGAGGAGAAGCTGAAGGACATGGTGGATAATGAGCCATATACCAGCTCCCACCGTGGCACTGGCATCCAAAAATGTGACCTTGGCATATAGTGGAAATTTTCAAATAGCATGGTTGTATAACTCCGCGTCCAACTCTGACATTGACCCATGAAGTACCTAGCTATAGGCATCATTTCTTAATCCTAATGCAGAACTGGGGACAATTTTCTGGTTATGCTGCAGGTTCCAATCCACTTATGTTGCATGTCCTACAACTACTACTTTCCATTTCAGACCAATTTCTACATGGCAGCAGAACCATTTAATCTCACACCTGGAAACATCATCCAAGAGAAGATGGAATGGAAATGTTATCCTTTCTGGCAAGAAAAAAAGAGCTTCACCTCAACCTTCAGCCTGAGATGCCATAGCTTAGCACATATGACCCCAGCTGTGCCAGCTGACTCGGATACACGTTCGTTCAAGCAGAGATCATCCCTCCACTCGCTTTCTCGAGGAAGTAACTACCTTATTTAACTCTTGCTATTATTCAGCAGACGGTTTTGCTATAGGAGAACTTTACTCAAGGGATGATCTGGGAGAGAACTGTTTGTTCCGGATTCCTTTCCAAACCTGCTTTGAACAATTATTTCTGAGAAAGTTTCTCTAAGAAGGGGTTGCACAGAGACAGCTTTGAAATGAATAGGGTAACTCTCACAGTTTGCAGAGTATCTCATTGTTTAAGTTCTCACAAACAAAGTATGCCCACACAGCAAAACAAAAGTGTAACAAACAGGAGTGTGTGTATCTTAACCTTAATTAAACAAGCACACTGTCTATTTGTCCAGTGCCATGGTACTTTCCTGCTAATAGTAACAGCTGCTAATACGAAGCAGTGCAGGGTTGAGGCTGGAGAACATACATCCCCAGGATCCAGGGGTCATTTTTACCCTACAAAAAGGACAGAGTAAGACTTCACTAGTTGGATAGTGTCCTGGTTCTCCTTGAAGCAAGAGGGATGCCTCTTCAAGCCAGGCTACTGAAGACAAGTGTATAGGTTTGAGCCCCAAAGATTGATCTGTCTTTTCTGCTCGTTCCTATGTAGAAGATCAGAAATCTCCACATTCAGCAGTGAAACATAGCTCCATCAACACTGTTCTAACATGAGCCTATTTACTATATTTTACTTATTCCAATTTTATTACCTTGTACATAAAGACCATACAGTTTCAGCGTGGTTTTCAAGCACACCGAAGCCTTCTTTCAATACTCCTGCTATGGCAAGGGCGGTTCAGTTCTGTGTATACATACATTCAATTTAACCTCCCACTGCGCAGGCTGATGAAAAGAGGCTTATGTATGTGTAAGTGAGACGCTGCCTGTGTGAACTGAGCACTGAGGTTGGTAGCACTGCTAACGAGCTGGGTGAGATAAGCCAGATTCCTATTCCATTATCAAACTTGCATTGAAAACCTCTCCTTGGGAACAAGGGAACAAAAGCAAGTGGAGGTTCGTATCTGACCCAGTGCACATATGACTAACCACCTATCTTTCCCCCCACTTCTGATGTCTCTCATACCATACCTAGAGTTTCTTCTGATCATTTTTTATTTGTAGTTTTTTATGGAAATGTAGCAACTGTTGTACATATGCAATTTATAAAACTGTCCAGGGATGCAGAAATAAACCCGAAATTTAGGTTTAGGTCATGAATATCTCCATCAGCTCTGTACTGGAGCAAAACTGAGAAAAGTCATTCATTTTTTAATTCCTGTAAACCTTTTTCCTCTTGAATCAAGCTAGTTACAATCTTTCGTGTCTGTCAAATTTCTGTGGGCAGAAGTCCAGCAACTGATTGAAGCTATCCTGATGGTAGAAGAGAAAGTGCCCTCCATTCTCTCTGAGTTTCCTTTCCTGCAGGTAATTAAATCAAATAGTAATACACCCGTATTCATTCGAAGTTTTGAGGAAGACCAGTTAAAATGCTTGCCAGTTTCTTGCACTCTTACAGAACGCAGAAGTAATCAAGTGAGGATCAGGAAATATATCCAACAAAGTAAAATACAAAGAATAGAAAATGCAAAAGCAGAGCTGAGAAATGCATGTGAGATGTGAATTACAATCCAATTTGTTTAAAGATTTATTAGATAAATTATTTTTTATGCATGTGGCCCCAGTAAGAGAGACAGAGAAGGGCTTTCATCTCCCCTATCTTATAATAGAAGTGGAATAAGACATTCAATGAAATTAAAAGCAAATGGAAGCAAAAAAGAAATGAAAGCGAAACAAAAAGAGAACAAGGGGAAACGTCTTTCTGGCAAACAGCAATGTGTGGAAGGGGAACAACAAAGGTGGATGTGGCCATGTTCAGCAAATCCAAAAAGCATCAGAATGCTTTGCCTGACCACTCATACCTGAGCCTCAAATCAGAGACCTCTTCATCCCCTCCTTCTTTGCCATCAAGCCCCTTGCTGCCATTGGCAGCATTTGAGGGTGCAGAGAGGACAAGGAAACAATAGTTACGTGCATGCTCTTCTGCAGTCACCGTTCCTGAACTAACTCTTGCTCTCAGGTACATGCTGATATCAAAGACCTCAAAAGCAGAGGAATTAATTACAGATTAATCTTGATCCAATGCTGCCATCATGGACAGGTATGAACAAATGCTGCTCTCTTACTCAGCTATCCCTTCCTGCCTGTGCCACACTCCTACTGCAGCCACATCTACATTAGCGGTTTAGGCACCTGGGGACTGTTGGCTGGCACTGCTGCCAGCTAGCGTGGTACGGCATGCATTTACACCACGCTCCTAGCTTCCAAAATAGAGTGCTGTATCCACACTGCTGCTGGGAACGGTTCTAGGCCTATGCTGGACTGCTGACACATACTTGGGAATTTTCTGGGGAGTGGTAACCAAGTTTGACAAAGAAACAATACAGAAGCATATATTTAATACTATGCTTTATTCACTAAATGATGAACCTGAGAGAGAGAGAATTAGGCAAAGTGTAAAGAAGCACCATACAGTTGGTTTTTGCTGACACTATCAACCTTTGAAGCACATAAATTACGAATTTGCAAGAAGTCTGTAGTGGAAGTGCATCCTCTAGAAGAGACTGCCAGCAATTGTCAGGCAGAGAAACCGTAACAAAACTCCAACTGTGAGGAAAAAAGAACGTAGCAGCTTTGGGGGGGTTTCCTCAAGAGAGTTACCTAGAGATTTTTGTCCTGAGATTCCCCATCTTGAGGTGCTGTGTTAGTACAACCATGGCTTTAAACTGATAAATACAATATTGATAACAGCGTGGGTTCTGTGAGCAGATCTTCAGATTAATTGTACTGACATCTGCTCCAGGGGTGTAAAGTGATGCCCAGCATCACAGGTGGGTCTGCGCTAGAGGCGAGAACCTGATCTTTGCACCCAAATCCCATTTCTCATCTGCTATGCCATCTTTCTGTCTGTTCACATCCACTTTCAGGTTTGGTATTTTCACCTGAAATGTAGATAGCAAAGCTGAAGCAGTTACTTTTCATGGCAACAGGGTAGGAAAATCATAGTTTATTTCATCTCTAACTGAGTATTAGCCACGTACACTCAATTTCCAAAATTAACGCTATTGCTTAAGCTGTGGGGTGAGTTGTGACATAAACTGCTCATCTATTTTTTATACCTGGTTATTACTAAGTAAGTTGATACTGGCAAACTGTATTTCAAAGTAATTGAGCATTGTTATCCCATACTTTGGGTATCTTTCCTGTGCCATACAGCACTGAAAATAAAAACCTGGGTTACTGTTAAATAATGAAATCAGCCTAGAAACTTCAGTGGTTAATCTTTAAATGTTTACTATTACCTTAAATATGACCCAGAAAAATCTATAATTTTCTCTGTTTTAAAGTGTCTCACCCTTGTATTTGGGTAAAACATCCCAATAATTCCAAGAGAGCAGTTTGAATAGATGGCTACCATAGAAACTCTGAGGCTACCCACATGGTATAATCAAATCAGCAAACAAAAGAAAGACAGTCTCTGCCTTGGATGGCAATTTTCAGAGACGTACGTCTTTAAGCTGGGTAGTGCCAGCTTAATAGCAATGGGAGATTTTCTCTCTAATTGGGTATGGCTGGAAACTCCCTCAAGCTCCATCCAAAGTTTAAACACTGGTGAGGAACCTGCCCGTGTGGGCGGAGGCTGAGTTAAGCTCAGAAGGTAAGTACTAACTTACAAATTCCTTTCTCTTAAAGCCTTTGAGCGACTATTTATAGTGAAGCTACTTCCAAATTTATTAGGACATCTGCTGGGGTAATGTAAATTCTCTGCTCCCTTTAGTTCATGTGCCAGGTAGACTAAGCATGGCTCGATAGTCACTCACCAGCTGGAAGCTGCAGGAGAGAGAAAGCAAGAGAAAGACTTTTTTTATCGAGGAAATGAATCCTGCGGTGCAGTTCAGAGCTGAGCAGGGCAGCCGTGAAACCGCTGAGCGGACAAAGTGTGGGAAGGCAAAGGCAGGCGGGAGAGCACAGTGCAAGCCTCCGGCACCGTGGCGGTTTCTCCTGGGTTTGAGCAGGAAAGCTGGCCCATTTGATATGCTGGACTCTGCTCCCAGCTCCAGGGCTAAAGGGCACTTCACGCTGAGTGCGGATAATGCTGTTTGTGAAAGACCATCCCCTCTTAAACGGTTCTTACATTGCTGAGAAGCATCCTCAGAAAAATTCAGGACAGGCATGTCGTTAAGGCTCACTAGGAAATAGGATGGAATATGGAGTTTAGACAAAAGCAGTAAAAACATTTGCATATAGACAAATTTTGTGTTGAAATCTTTGCTAAACGTTAATTAAGGCTAAAGGTAGTGCATCCAAGACGCGGTTACTTATTTGGCTGCAGCATAAATTCCTGGCATGAACCAATTTTTCGGCAGTGTCTGGGCTAGTGCAGCAGTCCCAAAATGCCCTGGATGGTGATGCATTTTTGCTATGGGAATCAGGTAAAATTGCTTAGGTAAAACAGGTAGGTTTTCCATATCTGCTCTCCATGTTCCCTGGGAGTCTTTGGTCACTTGTGCCTTTTGCAAGAGCCAATTTCTTCAGCAGGAACAGTCAAATGCATCCTTTCAGGAGTGGGCAACACCAGGCTGGACTGTTGGACTGCTTGTAAACCCAGTGGTTTGTATGGCTGTCGTGCTGCGGCTTTAGCGGCAGTATCTGTTAGACTATTTCTTATCTCTTCTTTTGTCCTTCCGCTGGTATGGGCTGGCTGGTGAATGACAGCAAGTTTCTCTGGCAATTGTATAGCTTTTAACAGTTCAGTAATTTGTGGAGCATTTGATATCTTATTTCCACTAGAAGTTATAAACCCACACAGCTTCCATAACTGCCCAGTAGCATGGCATACTCCAGATGCCTATTGAGAATCGGCATAAGTATTTACAGTCTTTTCTTCAGCCAGCTGATAGACATTTGTTAATGCAATTAATTCAGCTGCTTGTGCACTCAGCTTCAGACTGAGTGGCGAGGCCTCCACTACTTTATTCACAGTAGTTATTGAATAACTCGTAACCCAGTTGCTGCTCAGATAATATGAGGACCCACCAACAAATAGGTCCAGATTGGGATTTAGAAACGGCACATCTGTTAAATCTTCTTGAGTCTTTTTGGCTTCATGGGTGGTTACTACACAGGCGTGATGTGGAGTTCCTTCTCCAGGTGAAGGAAGTAGACTAGCAGGGTTCAGCGTGTTAGTTACCATCCCAGAGGCTATTCCTTGCCCTTCTTGTACAAACAAGGTAAATGCTTTACCGTAGTCTGACAGTCCCAGGGCAGGCACAGCTTGCTTCAAAAGCCTGAATGTCTTTACCTTGCTTGTTGTCCAGTGAATGGGTTCTCCAGCCTCTTGAGCAATAATCGGTATCAGGGGGTTTGCCATTTCCTCGAAAGCAGCTATGCAGGGGGGGCAGAATCCTACAGCTCCTAAAAAGGCTTGCATTTGTTTTTAGTAACTGGTCAGGGAAGATTTTGAATGGTTTTAATATGGTTTTCAGATAAACGCTGCTCCCCTTGTTGGAGAATGTAACCCAGATATTCTACACTTCTCTCATAAAAATTGTAACTTATGTGGAGAGGCCTGATGGCCCTTTTCAGCTAAGGCAAACAGTAAGGAACGGGTGTCAGCTATACCAGATTTCATGACTACTAATAAATCATCAACATACTGTATCAAAAATAGATCAATTTTTTTTTGAAACACAACATCCTGCAAATCTTTTACTAAAATTTTAGAAAAATAGTGGAGGACTGAGTGAAGTCCTGTGGGAGCCTTGCCTATGTTAGCTGTACGTTTCCCCAAATAAATGCAAAAAGGCATTTAGAGTCTGGATGAACAGGTATACTGATTTAAGGTTTGGCTTTTAGCTCTGAGAAAACTGGGGTCATCTGTAAAATTATTTTTTTAAGTCAGGCACTCTGCTCTCTGGTTTCTGAGCCATTAGGATACCCATCTTTAAGCTTTTTTTCTCCCAGTCGTTAGTGTATGACACTAACATCTTTGTGAAGGGGGAATGCTAGTGCCATATTTTAGTACTTAGGGCAATGAAGCACAGAGAAATTAAGGCCTGGATTTGCAAACACTTATACTCGAGTGTCAGCACAACTACTCCAGCTGGTAGTCCCTACGTATGGAACAGCTCAACACAGACGTGCTGTCTCTGCCACCCACTCTGTTGCTCACGGTGCAGCGAGAGGTGCTGTGACAGCAAGCTTTAGACAGCCTCCGATGTGCCAGTCCCCTGGGCACGCAGGTCCCTGTGCCCTGGGGGATGTTTTTGGGGGCACCTGAAGCCAATGCAGCCAGGTTCCAGGTCTGGCTTTGAGGGACACCTCAAGGCTGCCGTAAGCAGCAAGGAAACAGGCTGTAGCCATTCAGTAGGGCTGCCAAGGAAGCTCAGCCTGTTCCGTGGAATAAAGGAAAGATTAATAATTCACTTGCCCCTACTTGAGGAAAGAAGTGGATGGCAGTTAAAGCTGCAAAATACACTCTGACATTTGGCAAGCAAAGCTAGACAAATTTCAGCCTAGCAGTAAAACATGTTTTCCTTTTCTTCTTTTCAATGAGGATGATGGCAATGAGGCTCAGTGAATAACTTGCCTGAGGATGTGGTGAGATTCTCAGTGGCTTTGTATAATTGTCTTAAAATGCGGCAAGATTCCCCCTGTAGCTCAGGACTCGTACCACTTGTTTAAACATGTCTGTGTTTGCTTATAATCATAAAAAACCTCCCTAGTAGCACTGGGGAAGGCTTTACAGATGTGCACATCTTTCCATTCCTAGCACAGGCTGCGTGATGTCACTGGTCCATCTCTCATTTTATGTTTTAAACCAGGTGCAGTGCAAGTCCCACAGGCATAGTGAGGATAAAAGGCTTCTCCTCCCGCCAAAGGGATGGTCCTTACACCAGTTTTATGAGACGCTGCTTTCTGCTTAATGTTTTTCAGGGAACCAGGAGCTCAGAAGCATGTCGGGGAAGCCCAGGCTTACCTACTGTAATGGAAGGGGGCGAATGGAGCCCGTACGATGGCTGTTGGCTGCAGCCGGTGTGGAGGTTAGTTGACACTCGGTACAGTGTTCCAGAGTGGTGTTGTTAGCTGGCCTCAGTAAGGAACAATTTAACATGCACGTGGAGGATAAATGGGTGCAAGGAGGTGGCTAAATTCATTTGGCCAGTGGCACTGCATGTTTGTAACTACCCTGTTCGGTGGTTAATATTTGGGGAGCAAACTCAGTGGAGCTTGGAGTTTTATAGAGCTGGTATCAGTCCCCTGAAGTAATTAATTGTAATGGATCAAAATGGGGATTTATTTAAAGGCCCTTAATAAATCTGAGTTTTCCAGCTGTGCAAAACCACCTTAACTCAGTCTCACTGAGTTCGCAGTTACAATGTGTATAAACAAAAGAGTGTTGTTGACTTTCACACTCTGGTGTGGGGTTAGAAATAGATGATTTACCTTGTGCTTCCCTTGGCACTGGCTGCAACCTGTCTTCCTCCTGTAGACGCCTGTCCTCTGTTTCTACCCGCACTAAGGTTATTTCTCAATCAGTGCCCTGAGGCAGAAGCAGCCAGGCCCTTCTACACCTCCCCAGCCCTGAGGATGGGTGGGGGATCCTCAGGACACCTGCGGCCAAACGGCGCAGTTGAAGATCCGGCTTATTCTCTTTTGCTTGGTTGGGTCACTCTGCGTATGGTTATGTGCAGTCACTTACAGAAGAAAAAGGTTGAAATACAACAGTGTAACACTCTTCCCTCTCCTTTTCCAGTTTGAAGAAAATTTTTTGGAAACAAGAGAGCAGTATGAAAAGTTAATCAAAGGTAAGAATCTGACACCTGAGGCTTAGTCCTTCCAAAAATTGTTCCGATTTAGCTAAATTTGTGGCTTAACATCAGTTTATTTAAACCAGTGCAAACTTCTAGGTGCACACCTAGAATATGGAAATACTAGTTTTGAGAAACCTGTTCTTTCCAGTGCCAAAAAGCTCCTATAAGCTAAGTGCCATAGCTTCTGCAGCTATGTTTATCGTAGTACATTAAACAGGGGTAGCAAACATTCCTATTTAATGCAACTTAATTGTCTGTGCTGTTGAGCTGTTAGCATGGTTCCTGGCACGCTTTTGGTCCAGGGCAAATAGCACTCCCTGAAGCAATTCCTAGGCATCATTTGGGAGTTGTCCCAGACTTGGGGCCATTTCCAAGATGTCATTTAGATGTGACCACCATGGTCTATAGGCAGAGAGAGGTGAACAGAGCGAACGTGGCCAGTCTGTGCCAGCTGGCCTGAGCTGTTGTTGAGTTGACTAGTACAGATGTACCTGTGTGTTGGTTCTGAGCCTCAGTGAGATAAGTTTCTAAATGAAAGGCTGGCATGGCACCAAAACACCCAGGAAAGCCAGTTTTCCTTTGTGCTAGGCTCTGTGCGAACACACTAGTGACAGTCCTAAGCAGGATAAGCCTGAGCCATGATGCTTCCTCCACTTAAAAAACGGGGAGCCAGCAGGGAGACCTGCAGAAAGTCTGACATGGTCAGAGCAGCAAGCCACAAAGGCTTCGTGTCAGCCTTGGGAGTGAGACCAGTTCCCAAACACCAGCCACTGCCCTTGATATTTGGCCAGATGAAACCCAGCAGTCACCCTGGAAAGGGAAGACCTTGCTGCCAGGGTGGGGAAGGAGCTGGGACTGTGAAGAGCACTACAGAGTGCACCTGCCCTGCAGCGTGCCTGCTGCCCAAGACATGTAAGAGAAACCTCACAGCAGGCTGAGCTTGCCAAGACATACTAGGAGACTTGGAAGAGGACTTGGCTGCATTCTGGCTGCCTGCTCAGAAAGGGAAAGCTGTGTTTAAAGGAATTCTGACCGGAAAACTAAAATGAACAAAATATTAAAAAAGAAGTGGTATCAAGAAAATCAATCAGAATTAAAGTTGCAGGTCCAGCTGGCTGGGAATCTGATGACCTGGGTGTAAAGACACCAGTTATAGCTCTAAATATGATAGCTCAGGTACTGAAAGTCCAAATTTGAATTTGCTTCACAGGATTAATTAATTCAGACAGAGTGGTACAATCCTGGATACAGCATCCGAGCTTATCCATATCCAGAGAGAAGAATTAAGTGGTGATGAAAAGGATAGGGAAGTTTTATAAAGAAGATCAAGGGCTTTTATGTATATATGTTGAGCTTAATAGGGTGAGAATACAAAGAAAAAGGTGAGGTTTTATACAATGGGTTGAAGAAAGACAATTAGTCATCCTGATAAAGGGACCTCTGGAATGCTGCCATTCCTGCAGGGCAGGACTGAACACGAATAACTCCACATTACCTCTCCCTGTAATTTTTTTCTTTCCCTACCACCATGCTTTTTGCCAGGGTATCCTGTGTTTAGACACCACCACGTTGTTAGAATGGTCCAAGCATGACTTTGGCCCATGCCAGCTGATGATCTTCTAAGCAATGCCCCAGCAGTGTCCAGGATGAAGCCTGGGCCAGGGGCTGTTCCCAACAGGCAGCTTGCAGACGGACAGCTGTTTTGGAGGCCAAGAGAGTCAAATAGCATCAGCCTGGCCAGACCTTTACCCGTTGGCCTGAGAGACAACTATCTTGGCTCAATCTGTGCAGCCACAGGTTCCCCAAGTTGCTACCTGGTTTTCGAGAAGCTCTGCTGGTCTGTGACAAATAGTAGGTCTAGATGTTTGTTTTTTAGTGTCTGCTCCACAGACCACCTTCAGACAGCACAATGCAATCTGCAAAATGATTGGCAAACTGCTTTTAATCCTGCATATGTATTCTGTGCAGTGGCTATGTGAAGTGGTTCTCACTGCAAAGTGAGGGGAAGCAGTCTGCTACTGGTCATAAGAGAGAAATCCCTCTCTTCTGTAGCTAAACAAACTGCGTTCAGTTCACTCACGTTTGCTGCATCACATTTCTTGTCAAGAGTGAGAAAGTCAGATTTTATTTTTTCACTTTGTGCATTTTTCTGCTGAAAAATATCCTTGCAGAGCTGTTAGTTTTCCCGTTCTCCTGTGTTTCTGCTAGATAGATACCAAGTAATATTTTTTCCTTAAGCTGCAGAGGTATGTTCTGGAAAGACACAAAAACACAATATTTCTGTGAATGTTTACAAGAAAAACACACAGGTTATTCGTTGCTGCAGAGAGAACTATTCTTTGAATTTAAACTATAAATTAATAATAATGTGTGAAGAATGTTTATTAATGTTTATTAATTCTAGGCTAGCAAAGTATTTTAATAGCTCTGTGGAGAAAAAAGCAGACAGACATGCCTGTTAAAGTGAACTCTTATACCTGAAAGAAAGATGCAATGAACAGATTAAAATTGAGCAATTAAAATAAATGATTAACTTTGAGCAATGCAAAGTGGCAGCTGCCTAGTTAGACTTGGAGTTTTGCTGTGATTTTAAGGGGGCGGGACTGTTCTCTGGATGCCCTTAATGTGTAAATGGAGGAGGGAGTATCTCCAAAGACAGTGAATTAGTCCAGCAGAAAACTGGTCTAGAAAAGAGTGACTTTGCTATGCTGAATCTCTATGTCAGCTTAGCTCTCAGAGCTGCCTCACTGAAGGCTCAGACAAATGCTCCTACCAGCACCAGGAGAAAATGGGACTACAAAGGCAGGGAGGGATTGTGGTGGTGTATCTAAATAGGCTTAAATTGTGGAATGACACCGAGGATAGCCCTGTAATGAAAATCTATGGGGACAATCAAACTCTTGTCCCTGGACTGTGTAAAACTTAAACAGCAACTGCTCTCACAGTCCCTGCCTCTAACTCTGTAGCTTCACGATGTTTAAATTGGCCTGACAACTTCCTTTATCCCAGCAGCTCAGTCTTGCTGCAGTACTACCCCTTTCATAATTTCTTCTCATATGTATATGTCCCTGTGAGGGGACATATACATTGCATTTTTTTGGAGTTCAGATTTAACACAGACCTTTATTCTTCTCTGATCCCGTGGGTTGAAAGTGCTGGTTCAGGCTTTTCCTGCCAGCATGAAGCAGGGTCGAGAAGCGCAGAAAGGCAGGCGGTGCCAGCTCCCATCCGCCAGTGAAGCTCTGGCCATGCTGTAGAGCAAGGGGCCCCGCTGCACTGTGATAACCTAGCTACAAAAGTCTGAAACAGACTAGTCAATATTTGGTCCTTCCCACAATGTTAGTTTACTGCATGGAGTTTTACAGTTAGGGCAAGACATCAATGATCTACACTGCAAAAGAAATGTGGTCAGTCTCTCGCTCTCCTGTAAAGCTAGCAGTCTAGGAGGAACTAACAAGCTCTCCCTCAACTTTCCACCCTAGATGGAGTCCTGATGTTCCAGCAAGTGCCCCTGGTTGAGATTGATGGGATGAAGATGGTGCAGACCAGAGCCATCCTCAGCTACATAGCAGGGAAATACAATCTCTATGGGAAAGACTTGAAGGAGAGAGCCCTGTACCGTAACAATTCCTTTCACTTAATGAGCAATCTGTTGTTTGATAGCTGCATTATATATAACAGATTCAGCCCTGTAAATCCAGTAGAAAGGCATGAGAAAGGCTAACACAACAAAAAGCAAGGACTCTAGCCTTTGCTTAGGTTTTAACCACTGCTTCTGAAATGCTGCTGAACAGAAACAGTCTTTTAGTCCTTTTAAAAAATATTTAGCTTTAGTTTATGTTTAGTTTTGGCTGTGAAAATTGGCACTATGGTGGTGATATAAAATTCCTGTAAGTTGCCTTAGTTAATTGGAAAACAGATGAGAGAACTTCTCTGCTCTTTTGTACTGTCTTCCCAATAGGATTGACATGTATGTGGAAGGAATAACAGATCTGATGCAAATGATTTTGGTGTTTCCTTTCTCTCCACCTGAGGCAAAGGAGAAAAATCTTGACTCAATTAAGGAGAGGGCAACCAACAGGTACTTCCCAGTCTTTGAAAAGGTAAGTGACAGTGAGGATGTGTCTATAAAACTTGTATTTACAATTATCAAAAAGATTCCCTCAAATAAGAGCATGTTTGTAGTGCAGGTCAGTTCCAAATCCTCAGCTTTCTTGGCTCTCTCAAAGAAGGTGAAATACAGCAGCACATTTTCTCTGTTTGTTGGCTTGTGTTGTCAGGGCTGTGGTGTTTGAACACCTACAAAGCAAACAAAGCAATATGTTCTCAGCTATACAGCAAAACTTTTCACTAAAGTAAAAGCAAGCACATATGATTTCTTTTTTGCTTGAGGGGATAGTTCCACACTTAGATTTGTTTAGAGCACATCTCTCTGCTCTACTTAATTTCAGTTGGAATATTTTACTAGGAAGAATGCAAAAATCCCTCACAAATAAATCAGGTAGAGAGATTAGGACTACTTTAGTAAAACAACAGTCATAGATTTCTGCACATCCCACTTTTGAAAACAACAAACCAAACCCATATGACTCAGGCATCTGGCAACATTTCTCACTTTTGTAACATTCATCTAGTTTTGATGAAAAACACTCATAAAGGCTGAACATCCTAGAAGTTCTTATGACTATAATAACTTATTCCTAAAGGCAGGGATTTTCTTTGGTTAGCTATTGTAATTCTGTGTTTCTAAGTTTGCTTCCTGGCATCCACATTGGACATAACTTTAAATGAAATACCTAAATGGCAATTTTATAAATTCTCCAAGTTACTCTTTAGTTCCTCCATTATCCCTATTTCTAATTCTATGACTGTTACTAGTCTACTTAAGCATGAGGTTTTGTCCCTCTTCCCAGTGCCTACCATAATTCATCATTACTGAGTGACCAAAGTTTGTAGTCTGTGTACTACAAGAGTTCAGATTTTTTCCCAACAATAATGAAGTGATTTAGGCTCACAGCTTCCAGCTGAAAACTCCACCCTGAAATTTAGATATAATCGCTGTTCAGCTCTGCAGCTGTGCTGAGAGGCTTAGCTGCCAAGCATCATACGTCCAGTTCTCATCTGCAGCCCAGATTCTCTTGCATTCTACAGGTTTTGAAACAACATGGCCAAGACTTTCTCGTGGGCAACAAATTCAGCTGGGCAGATGTTCAGCTAATTGAAGCCATTTTAGCAGTAGAGGAGAAAATACCTGCTGTGCTGTCCGGATTTCCTCAGTTGCAGGTATTTTTTTTTATTGAGCATGCCTGTATTCAGGAGCTAGAGGGCAATCCTGAAGTGATCATCTCTCCATGCCATGTAAATCAGGAGTGTGGGCTCTTCGAGGAACTGTCACTATCATATGTTTGCTTAACATCAAGCACAAGAGGGAATTGATTTAGCTGGTTTGTTGTAAGACACTGTGCTTCTGATTAACCCTGTTCAGGTATGCCTGTCCCTCTTTCAGTGGTATATGCCTCCTCAATAGAAATAAATTAATGTCATCCCAAGGGAATCACCGATCCAAGCTGCCCTGTTTTCATTTTCCTGCCAGTAGATGCTATCTAATACCAGATAACAAATTAAGTCTGTGATACAGGTTGACACATTAGAATAAGGTACAGTGTGCCATTTTCTGTACTGGCTGATATTACAACTTTGGGATCCCGGTAACCTCACTTTTCTTCTGCCTTCTACAGTATGACTAGAAACTCAAGCCTCAGCATTAAGTCACAGTTTTCTCTCAATAATCAACTCAATACAATTGAGGATGAATTCTCTGCCTTTGTGCCATGTACAAAGTCTGAAACCAAGCAGAAGTGAGGCACTTCTGCTGTGAGACTTGACCAGAAATAAGAAGCCTCCAGGCATGCAGCATGCTATAGAGCACGGTGCATGGGCAAGCCTGGGGCATGACCTGCAGGAGTCATTAAGAGCTGAGACACAGTGGACCCAAGTAGCCTGTGACTTGAAGAAAGCAGATGTTAGTGTTCAGTAGTCCTCCCACGTGCCGGCAATCATGCTAGTAAAGCAGTGTAGGCAATGCAAATTTGGGTTAAGAGTGCAAGGCTTGAGGTCATGCTTCTTTGTTAATTTGAGGGGTGTGGTCAAAGACTTTGGCTTTATTCCCATTAATAAAAGAAACAGTTCAGCAGCAGACTATCACAGTTAGGTTTTCTGCTTGGAACTGATGAGGAAAAGGTCTTTGATTTTTTTTTTTTAATTACTTTAAAAAAATTTTTTAAAATCTCAACCCCAACAGTTTAAGCCTGAATTTAGTGTGACAGAATGAGGCACTTCAGCCACAAAGTGGGCAGTAACGTGTGTCAGATTTTATCCCATATGCAGTTTTGCAGCCTCGGGTAATTCTTGCCTCTAGCTCCCATCTTCTAACAAGATATCTTAGCCACTAGGCATGGGCACGGTTCTGTTGAAGCCATGCCTTGAATTATGGAGGGATTCCTTCACTGCCAGAAGGGAAAAGTTTCTAAAATTGGTGGTTATTTTTTTCACAGTTTTTACTTTTCTTGCTCCTTCTTGTATTTCCCCCTTATCCTTCCACTGCCTGTAAGAAAGAGGAAATTATTATAGAATCATAGAATCGTTTAGGTTGGAAAGGACCCTTAAGATCATCGAGTCCAACCGTTCACCTAGTACTGCCAAGTCCACCACTAAACCGTGTCCCTAAGCACCACATCTACACGCCTTTTAAATACCTCCAGGGATGGGGACTCAACCACTTCCCTGGGCAGCCTCTTGCAATGCTTATGTTCATACATCTGCCAGCAAGAACAGGCTGTCACTCTGTGAAGCTCCGCATCCTTAGCCCCATTGTAAGAAGAGGTTCTTGTGTATCTAAGATTGCTCAGCTAACCTGCTTGCAATCTGCATCAGTGAGTCCTCTCTGACTGTCTGTACAAAGAGATGTTTCAGGATCCTTGACTCAGTTGCCTCAACACAGACATCTCTTGCTACCCGAGATGCCCAACTCTTCCCTAATCCTAATCTTGGCCTCCAGCCACTGCTCCAGAAGGCAATAGGGCTCCCCGAGGAGTTGTGTTAGACCTGCCAGCCCTATGTAAATATTTTGGCTACCCTAGGCTACAACACAGTACAAGAAGCCTCTACTGGACAACTGAGTTGAGCTAAGGATGCCTCCAGCTATTTCACCTTCACCCACGCAATCCTAGAAATGCTGGGACAGTGGGACAACAGTGGCCATGCTAGATGCAAACAGAACTCAGATACTTACACAATGTAGTAAAAATGGAAATCATGTTAACATACATCGTGGTTTGCCCACACCACACAGTAGTTTACACCATCAGAACCAGCAATGAAAAGAAAAAGGTCATGAGCTGGGTTAGTGTATTCGTACCTTCAAAACTATCGCCCGGTGCTCCCGGATATTGATTTTTTGCCTTCAGTTTCTTTCAGGCAGCAGAGATTTAGATATCGTCTGCTCTAGTCCTGCCTTCATCGGTAAGAACAGGCTTTTTGCAGCAGCTGGATCCTTCTCCTGTTGGGCAGAAGGAGACTGTGTAGATGGCACAAGAGCTGAATGAATGTTAGGATCCCTTCTAGCAGCAGGGGGAAGCAGTTGTTCTGTGCAAGGAGCACTGTTTGCTACTGGACTAGCTGGAATTTCTCTCTTACTCTGTTGTTTTTATTTTTTAGGCTTTTAAAATAAGAATGAGCAATATGCCTACAATTAAGAAGTTCCTGCAGCCTGGAAGCCCAAGGAAACCCCCACCAGATGAACGTTATGTAGAAACTGTGTTGAAGATTTTTAAGAAATGAATGCCTTGCTATCTTCAGTGAGACCCAAAATACTGAAAAAAACCAACAAAAGCAAAAACCCAAATCCTAAACCAAAGAAAGTAGGAAGCTCAGTAAATTAGTATTGTTGTAGTTAAAACCAATGGTAAAAAAAAACCCCAAAACTGAAATAAAGCATTCTGATTACTCTGGCAATGTGACAGCAGATTTGTCTTTATTGATAAAAAATACCTGGCAAAACATGAAACCAAAGGAGTACGGAAGCAAAGAACTATATGTAAGGTAGGGAATTTATTCATTTGGAAAAAGACTGATGCAGTGTTAGTATTGTCAGAATGTAACTTGTTGAAGAAGATATTTTCTGGATGAAAATAGGCTTCAGAATAAGAGCTGTGGAAGAGAAGAAAGAGAAGAAGACTCATTGAATCACTTATCCTTTAAAGAAGTAGACTTGTTTCAAGAGCAATTTTGTTAAGTACTTATATTGCATTATTTTTACAGTATTGTATGAGTGAAACTTCTAAATTAATATTAGTTTCACCTGTTGTTACCAAAGCCGAACCTCTTTGGGCTGTCATACTCCCCCGACCTTGCCTAGGAACCAGCTCTTATAATGTTCCATTAGTTTCCTCCTCCACCTTTTGAATGTGATTCTTCCAGGCAAACCTACTTCCTCGTTCCCAGCGCACCAGAGTCTGCGCGCCTCTTCACATGATGAATCTCTTCAGAGGATGGGGTGGGCAGGCCACACTCTCAAACAGACCATCCCTCAGGTTCAATATTTGTTCATGCTTGTTTCTGTGCATTTGTCTGCCATTTTGGGGGACTCTCAGCTGCTTCCTAGACCCAGTTCTGGACACCAACGGCTAGCTACATCTTTGTCCTAGTGAAACAAGAAGCGCCAGGCTCCATTCCCTGTCTCTGAGGCCATGTACACACTATTACACTCTCTTATTACCCAAAGCTGTGTAACCACATCCAAACAGCCTGTTGTGGCTGGGCCCTGGTGTGGACTGACAGCGGCTGGGAGCTGTCTGGGCGAGAGCAGCAGGCATGGGCCAATAGCCCCGGAGCGAGCCCCGTCAGTTCAGTTACACAGACGGTGTCTTCCAGCACCCGTGCCCCCGCACTGCCTCGTCTTTAATGTGATCTTCGGAGAACTCCAGAGGGCAAAACCTGAGCCTCAGCTGCCACTTTGCACAGGGTGAAGTGCGGGCAGCCTAGGCGTGCTGCGGCTTCGGCATCGCCCTCGTGGCAATGTGGTGGGACCAGTGACACCGAGGTGGTCACAGCTCCTCCCAGCGAGGCCTGTCTGCAATGGTGGAGGTGATTCACAGAGTGGCAATGGGGAAGGGAGGAGTGGGGTCACAGAGCAGCACAGGTTGCATGGCTAGGACATCTCAGGTGCCTTAAAGGTGCAATAAAGTTGCCTAAATTTCCCTTATTATCAATCTCTCCTTGTGCAGGTGAGTTCACTAATCATTTAGTGAGTCGTGCTCCTTATCTCTATACTAAAAAACTATTTAAGGTTTCTTGGAAAGTGACTTTGGTCCAATGTGAGCAATGAAGAATATGCCACCCAAAAGACTCCCAGGTCTGTCAGAAAGCTGGATTTTACAGGAAAAGTACCTGGATTTATTAACAGTTGGCAATGCCACAGGTGAACTGCCCGTGTGGCTGCAGTGCTGTGGTGCACCCTGCCACCTCGTGTCACCAGCCACCTCTCTGCTGTCCCAAAAAGAAAGCCACTGCATGCCTGCCCATGCAGGGACGCTACCTCCCCAGCAGCTGCTAGCGCAGCGATGTACGTCTCCATGCAATCCGTGTGGGTGCTGCCTCTCCATGCTGAGCAAGAGGATGGGCTTTTGAACATGGAAGTGGAATTACTGTGAGCTGGTTGGTACCTCACTTGCTTACACACCTGTAACAGGTCAAAATGTAGTTAATATACCATCTTTAAATTAAGGACTGTGGGTGAATTGGATTTTTAAAGATCTCTCTGCAAAGTTTTCCTTGCAAAGCTGATTATTTTTCTATATAAATCAATTATTTCAAACCTTGTGTATGATCTTACCAGCATTTCATGTGCAGGTTACAAATTATATTATCTCCTGAGAACGAAGCGCCATGGAATAAACACGCAATCTGTTTTGCAGGCTCAGGTAAGGCAGAGGTAGTTTATTTCTACAGCTGTAGGACAGAATACAGAGCGACAGAGGTTCAGCCTCTGTTATTTTTAAAACAAAAGTATTAGGGCTTATATACATTTACAGCAGACAAAATCTGTCTCGTGAAGGGGCCTGATGCGGCAGAGCAGCATCTGCATAGAAGGAAACTGTTCCAGCAGATGTCAGTAACCAAATCTGATGCCTAATATTGCCATGAGAAAAGTGTAGAAAAAAGGAAATGAGAAAAGTGTAGAAAAAAGGAAATTAGAAAAAAATATTGGAAAATGAACCTGGTAGGGAGAAAACATAAGAATGAAGTTCCTTTTGAGACTGCTCACTCTCCAGCATCCCCCCACGCCTCTTCCATGCAGCAGACTGCAAAAGGACAATTAATCATTTATTTCTGTTAGGGTGCAACTAGATGAAGTGGGGTTTCTAACTGAACATGCTCTGCAGGTAACATCTGCATCCTGGCCTGTAGCAAGAACAGTGTGGCCAGCAGGACCAGGGAGGTGATAGTGCCCCTGGACTCGGCACTGGTGAGGCTGCACCTCGAGTCCTGGGTTCAGTTTTGGGCCCCTCACTCCAAGAAGGACATTGAGGTGCTGGAGCGTGTCCAAAGAAGGGCAATGAAGCTGGTGAAGGGTCTAGAGCACAAGTCTTATGAGGAGCAGCTGAGGGAGCTGGGGTTGTTTAGGCTGGAGAAGAGGAGGCTGAGGGCAGACCTTATCGCTCTCTACAACTACCCGAAAGGAGGTTGTAGCGAGGTGGGGGTTGGTCTCTTCTCCCAAGTAACAAGCGACAGGATGAGAGGAAATGGCCTCAAGCTGCGCCAGGGGCAGGTTTAGGTTGGATATTAAGAAAAACTTCTTCACTGAGAGGGTGGTCAAGCATTGGAACAGGCTGCCCAGGGAAGTGGTTGAGTCAGCATGAGGATCACTGGAGAAAAGGACATTTTGTTTCTTTTAATTTCTGTCTTCCCTCTGCAAGGCTATCTTTTGTAAACATATTCCTGGGTTTATAAGAGGGTTACATTGCACACTTACCCTGCTGGGTTTGGAGGGCGTAATTCAGTGTGGAGAAACGTTTCGGGGGACATGATGTGTGAGCTGCACTTTTCAAGTGCGCTGAACACAGGCAGCGCCAGTTCGGAAAAACAACAACAAATGGGACATTTGTTTTAAATAATATGAGACCCCAGAGCTGCGCTGCCGTTCTGCAGCACGGCAGGGCCGGGCACATCCCAGCAGGTCTCATTAGCCCCAGATGAGGCTCCCTTCTCCACACCCCCTATTCCCCCTGCTAATACAATAAGGCACAACAGTTTGTGTGTGCACCTCTTTCCCTTGCCAGCACATTTTAAATATTGGCTCATAATTTTGAACACAGCTCCAACCCAAATCAACATAATTCTGATATGTTTTATATAGACAGGAAAGTTCACAAAGCCTGATGACACAAAACATTTCCCAGTGTTTTCTCAAGAAATCAGCATCATGTCTGAAAAAAAAACAAATCTGAAAAAAACAAATTTAAAAAATATATATTTATACCTTATTGTTTTAAAGGAAGAGGCTAAATGGAAACAAGCTGGTGGGCAACGGTAGCAGCTGGGGTGATTATTCATTTCTAAGTTGTTAGAGTATCTTTGAGATTTCCCCTAGTTTTAACTCCTGGATGATCAGTCTGAGCCTAGAAGTACTTAAGGGATCAGATGCTTTCAGCCGTGCAAGATACAAATGACGCTTCTGTAGCATTTCCCAAAATACAAGCTCAGTGAAGTGACATTTCCAACAGTCCTGTTAAGTTAGGAGACAGACTGTATTGTGTTTTTCACTTTTATTTAGGCTAGTAACTGTGTTGAAGAGGACTTGCCTGAAATCTTGATGGACACCTCTGATAGGGTGAGAGATGTCCGTATTGGGATAAATCACCCCCTGAAGACTACTACTCCTCTCCCCTACCTGTGAGGGAAGGTTGAAGGGACTAGCTTCATCTAAGCTTTTGACTGCCTCAGTTAAGACAGCATCCCTCTACCTTTCGGGAGCATACTGCAGGCTTTGGCTTGGATAGCAGCTGCAGCTCAAGTGCATGGTGCGGGATTCCTCCTACTTGAATTTACACCTATTTAAAGGAGACTAGACAGCTAGACTAGAGGTAGGCATCTACAAAGTTAGGTGAGATGAGTTTTCCCAAGTTGTCTACACTGTGATTAACTTTCATCTTGAACTCATGTTTTCTTACCTCGCAGTCCTCTGACACAGTGGATGTCCTTGTAGGAGTAGTCACTAGACCTGGGATATCTCCTAGAGTTTATCATGGCCAGGCCTACAAATGATTAATCCAGCCAAGCTACCAAAGAGTGAGTTCGGATTTGTGAAACACTACCAGATGCACCTCGGTGCACATGTCTATGCAGGGAAAGCTTCAGTCTCCCACATTATCCTAGATTCTGGGTCACGTCTGTCTGTCCAACAATGTCAGAAACACTGTTTCCAGTAGTGTGGTTTGATCTTTTACGTGTAAAAAAACCTGTGCTAACAGCAAACGTCAGCAGTCCCAGAAGCCTAGAGGGGAAAGCAGTCACTTCTCAAGCAAGCAAATAAAACATTCTCATGCAGAATTCTGTTTCGTTATAAAACATGAACAAATTACTTCAGAGTGGATGTTAACAGGAAACAAAATGTGGGCAGCTTGTGCTTCTACAGCAATACCAAGAGTGGGCTTCCGCTGCACTTAGCACAGATGCCGGGAGCTTGCCGTGACACCCCTGCACGGCTGCCCATCATGCCGTGGCACACGCCGCAGAGCCGCCCGTCGTGCCGTGGCACATGCCGCAGAGCTGCCCGTCGTGCTGTGGCACATGCCGCAGAGCTGCCCGTCGTGCCATGGCACATGCCGCAGAGCCGCCCGTCGTGCCGTGGCACATGCCGCAGAGCTGCCCGTCGTGCCATGGCACATGCCGCAGAGCCGCCCGTCGTGCCGTGGCACATGCCGCAGAGCTGCCCGTCGTGCTGTGGCACATGCTGCAGAGCTGCCCGTCGTGCCATGGCACACGCCGCAGAGCCGCCCGTCGTGCCGTGGCACATGCCGCAGAGCTGCCCGTCGTGCCATGGCACATGCCGCAGAGCCGCCCGTCGTGCCGTGGCACATGCCGCAGAGCTGCCCGTCGTGCTGTGGCACATGCCGCAGAGCTGCCCGTCGTGCCATGGCACACGCCGCAGAGCCGCCCGTCGTGCCGTGGCACACGCCGCAGAGCCGCCCGTCGTGCCGTGGCACATGCCGCAGAGCTGCCCGTTGTGCCGTGGCACACGCCGCAGAGCCGGGTGCTCTGGAGCAGCAGCTGGAGGCCAGTGGACGCCCTGAAACATGCACAGTGGCGTGGACACCTCTGCGTAGGTGACTGAGCCCAGCTGCAGGCTTTCAGAGGCTGGAGAGAAGAACTTCCCAAGGGGAGGGGACAGAGGGAAATAAGAAAGAAAAGAGCCCGAACCAGAAGGCAGGGGCTATAGGATGTGCTATCAGTGAGGAGTCCCCTTCTGTGAAGGCTGCCTCTCCTCACGTGCCCTATAGGGTACAGTGTTCCACTTGGGACTAGGCACCTCCTTAAAGACAAGACGTTGCAGTGGTGACCATTTTGATGCCTTGTCCTTCTGTGGTTCTAGCTCTAAATAAATAATTACACTTATTTTATTGCCAAGCATGGAAGACATTGGCCTAACAGGCACCAGCGGTAGAGACTGACGGGATGAGGATCATTTTCAGCTACATAGCAGCAAAGCACATCTACAGGAAGGACCTGAAGGAGAGAGCCCCCTGTACTGTGACAACTCATTTTTTTGTTTGACAGACTACAATTCATACAACTTCCCTGTGTAATATGAGAAGAACATCCGAGCTCACAGTTATATTCAGGGTGATTCAGCAGATTTTTATGTAGCGCATTGACCTTGCCTGCAGGTGATGTCTACAACAGTACTAACCAGCTAGGTTAGACAGGCGGGATGGTGCACAGGAGTTTATGCTGTATTGACTCTTTGAAGTCAACAGAGTTATCAGAAGAAAGCGGTCAGGAGTGCAGAGGGCAGTTTGTCTTCTGATGCTGCTCTTCATTCACTGTCTCCTACAGCAGTCTTTGGAGTGCATTTTCACCAGGTCAAATTCAGGGAAACATTTTTGACAGAAAAAGAAAAAAAGGTTCTATGTCCAGGAATGAAATTCAGCAGAAAAAACATCCTGAAGGAATATCTCCCACCACTAAGGACGGGAAGGAAGCTTATGAAGGATTCAAGCTGAATTAGTCGATGTGACTTATGTAAAGCGTCGATCTGTTAAAAGTAAAAAACCATAAAATATTAAAATAAAATTTTGATTGCTATCACAGTATTTTTTTAAACCATGGGAGCTTTTCAGCCATTCTGATTTTTTTTTTGACTAGCAAGTCAAATGAAAATAGGAAGCATACAAGGTTCTGCTGGCACAGATGTTCCCAATGATCATGACCTCTGGTGAATCTTACATTTATACATAGCCAGCATTAGTCAGGAATTTATTTTCTGTGGGTGAGAAGTGACTAAACAAACCTAATTGATTCTGTTCGTTTAAGAAATAGGAGTTTCCCATTGGCAGAGAACTGTTTGCAAATCTCTTTGTAGGAGGGGCTACAGACCTATATAATCTCAAGGCAAAGCTACTGAGAGCTTAGCCTGAGTTACATCCTGTACAAGGTAAGCTTTTTGGATTTTGGATATGCATAGGGAATTAGTGTACTTGAAACTAAGTCAGTGAATGGGTTTTATGGATTAAATGCTTCTATGAACTTTCTTTACTAACATGGTTATGTGCATCAAACGTTAAACTGTTAATCAACTGCTTTCTAGGTGTAGAGATTTAAGAAATCAAGATCTCAAAAGTGTGGAGTGCTTCCTCTCACCCTCTTCTTCCTACTGTAGAGAAGATAACGTGTTACTTACAAGGGGAATATGTGGGTTTTGTAGCTATTTGCTTTTTGCTGCTGTAGCTTTATTGTTGACACAATGTTAGTAACTGTGAAGCTAGTACAAACTGGGCACTGTCTACCTGTTTGCTGCTGATGTGCACGCCCTGGTTCTGACTGGGGAGGATGACAGTCTGCCTAGATTCTGCTGTGGCTTTAAACTCCAGCAAAGAGTTGGAGTTGAACCCAGGAGGTATTGCACGTTGGCTCTGTGGTAAAGGCAAATCTAACGTTACCAGAGACAAAATTAAATTCCACATCTTCAGGTGCTTGCCCAAAGAAATGAGAAGACCAGGGAGTGTTGCAAATGAAATTGAATGCTTACAATGGGGAGAAAAAAAATCCTTCCTGTCACTTTATAATGGAGCAGAATGGCTGCTGGACAAAGCACAGCAATTGCTGAGTTTATATTGTGTGTCTGATTAAACAGTAAACTGCACCCTGAGATAATGCCAAAATAAACAGAGCAGTGCATCTCACACAGCCTGCTTTTTGGTCAGAGCAGAATGCTTTGAGATGCAAATGGGTTTTGATTTGCTTGTTCTCTGACATGGGCCGATCGCTCGCAGTACAGAGTTCTGCTTAACTAACCTGCACGTATAAAAGACATCTTAAGGCAAAATGATACAGTGCAGTCTCTCAATATAGTCTTTTACCTCCTCTACTAATTTGATGAGAGTCTTGGACCATAAATCATTGGTTTCAAACAAGACAACTTTGAACAATGCTTGAGAACCAGTTAGAGACTCAAAACCATCATTCTGAATCTTTATTTTGCAAAACTTACTTCTTTATTCCAGATAGTAGGAGATCAGGCACCTGGAAACATGTCTGGGAAACCCAAGCTGCACTACTTCAATGGACGAGGCCGAATGGAATCAATACGGTGGCTCCTAGCAGCAGCCGGGGTTGAGGTTTGCCTCTGTTTTTTATACTAAGAGCATGTGACAAATATGTACTTTTACTGTTCCTTATAAAAAATGTGACTGACCAGCAGTTTCAAGCTCTGCATTTAGTGCATTGCTGACCAAGCCAACAATGACCCTTAGCTTACCCTAGGCGGGGGGGCAAGTTCCCATTTCACTTCCAAGCATCATGCGCCGAGCCGACTGGTAGCACCACAAATGCCTGTCCCCTGTAGCTAGTGAAAGAAAAAATTTAAAACCACAGCAGCAGAACCTGACTTTTTTATCTTCTGATAACAGGGGTTGAGCACTTTTGGCTCCAAAGACCTTCAGTTAAATCCCAATGTCCGAAATAGCAAAAAATTATTATGTGTACTACACTGTAGCTTACCCCTGAAGGCACTGTATATTATAAACCACAGAGTAATTGTTTTTACCTCTAACGGTTTCTGCTATTAAACCGGAGAGGGAGTGTGGCAATCCGTGTGTTTTAAGAGCTGTGAGCTTCTGTCGTGGTGATGGGCAATGTGCCAGAAAGCTGCACGGGGCACACGATCTCCTCTCTTTGTCCCTCCTTTTGCCAGCCTGTGGCAAAGGAGCTATACCACAGTTCTGCTGCTGCAGCGGGAACTCACCTGTCCTCCTCTCTCCCTGCACCGCCTCTGGCCAGCACTGACAACGGAAGCGGCACGGTCATCGTTTGCTCAGCAGACAGGGGTTTGTGCCTTTCAGTCACTTCAGCTTTAGCCAAAATCTTACCTGCACAAAAATATGAATCACACGTGAGAGGGAAGAGGATAGGATTATGACAGAGGCAAAATAAATTTTTAAAGATATTACTTCCAAATCTGATTTATTTTTTTAAAAAGAAAATCCCCCCAAATACAGTTCCTTGTGCTCTCATTGTCTCGTGCAAGGCAGAAGCTAAAACACGCAGTGACAACACAACTTTTCTTCTGTATTTCCTGCAGTTTGAAGAATGTTTTCTGGAAACAAAGGATGATCTGACAAAGTTACAGAAGGGTAAGTTTCCTTCACTTTTTAATAATTAGGTAATAATAACAATAATTAGAATTGTTTGTCTTAGAACAGTTAAGAAGTCTTATGTTTCTTGAAAAGAAAATCTAGACTGGAATTTTTTTACAAGGGAGCACAGTGATAGGACAAGGGATAATGGCTACAAACTGAAAGAGGGTAGATTTAGATGAGATAGAAGGAAGAAATTCATGAGGGTGGTGAGGCACTGGAACAGGTTGCCCAGAGAAGTTGTGGATGCCCCATCCCTGGAAGTGTTCAAGGCCAGGTTGGATGGGGCCCTGAGCAACCTGGTCTAGTGGAAGGTGTCCCTGCCCATGGCAGGGGGTTGGAACCAGGTGATCTTTAAGGTCCCTTCCAACCCAAACCATTCTGTGATTCTATGATTGTACAAGCAGTATCATAGATGTACACTGCAGTGTGTTAGACGGTATCATCCATCCAGTTGCTTCAGCCTTCACTGAATCACAGAAGGGCTGAGGTCAGAAGGGACCTCTCGAGATTGTTGGCTCCACCTCCCCTCTTCAAGCAAAGCCACCTAAAGTCAGTTGCCCAGGACAGTGCCCAGTTGGGTTTGGAGTATCTCCAAGGATGAAGACTCCACAGCCTCTCTGGGCAGCCCATACCAGTGTTCAGTCACTCTCACAGTAAAAAAGCCTTTCCTTAAGTTCAGATGATCGACTCTCCTTTGTTTCAGTTTGTGCCCATTGCCTCCTGTCCTATGACAATACCGGTTTTTGTCATCAGATCATCTTGAAATTCATTAGCATTTTAGGTTGCCTACAAAGTTGTTGTTTTATAATCCGTACAAAAAGCAGAGTTCCAGATTTCTGAGCTTAACCTGTACCTCTGATGTATTCCTGTTTCCCAAGGCAGCTACTCACCTTGCTATCGTTAGCTTCCATCTTTGTGAACATGATATTCACATTTCCTCCAAACTAAATTACGTTGTCTGTACTCTTCCAGTTCACTTGGCTTTTCAAAGAAGTCTGAGCTAGGGTTGGCATTTGCAGTCCTGCTCTCCTTTCGGAACAATGACTTGATCCTCCTCCCACCTGCCGGCTTTCAAAAAGTATTTTGAGGCATGAGCATAAATGAAAATGTGCCCTTAATAGCAGACGGTTTCTCTGCATGATCGCCTTACAGTGGATACAAAGATGGATATAGCTGATCAGTTATCTGAGCCAAGAAATATGATTCCATAAAGCAAATACTCTGACTCCCTTCTCTGATCGGTTCCTGGAGGTATTTTGACTTCTTCCTTGCTAGAATAAGGCTTCTGCAGACTAGTAAGGGATTTACATGGCTACGGTCTCACACCAAGTGATATTTGGCTCTTGCAGGAATCTCATGTAACCCACCCATTATTCCCTGCTTCACGCCCATACAGATGTATGCCATTGTATAAAGTTAATACATTAGTCACAAAGATATTATATAAATTTATATGTTGGCAAGCCTGTAAATAGTCTCGATTTCCATAATACTTTCCAAAGTGTGACAGAACCTGGCTGGCTCAGATCCTTCAGTCCTTCTCATCTGTATTGACCTCCATGAAAATCATCTGAGTTAGGGCCATGCAGCGCGGGACTTGTTTTTTTCAGTGTATGACTGCTAAAAGTTCTGCATTTGGGTGCTTCCATAGATTTGAAGAAACTTCAAGAAGCTGATTGCTATAATATGAAGTTATTAACATGTCACTAAGAAATGGTTCTTGGTTTCATGGTAGGCATTTTCCACACCTTGTTGTGAGAATGAGGAAGACTGCCACTGAAAGGGCAGTCAGGCCCTGGAACAGGCTGCCCAGGGAAGTGGTTGAGTCCCCATCCCTGGAGGTATTTAAAAGATGTATAGATGTGGTGCTTAGGGATGTAGTTTAGTGGTGGACTTGGCAGTGCTAGGTTAACGGTTGGACTCGATGATCTTAAAGGTCTTTTCCAACCTAAACGATTCTATGATTCTAAATAAAAAATAATATGTGTGGTTACTTTGCCAGACACCCACTAATGGTTCTCATTCAGAAACTGAATGTCTCCTTGTCTTGTCCCCTTTTCCCTAGATGGATCCCTGCTGTTTCAGCAAGTGCCAATGGTGGAGATCGACGGAATGAAGATGGTGCAGAGCAGAGCCATTAGCAACTACATAGCAACGAAGTACAACCTCTACGGGAAGGACCTGAAGGAGAGAGCCCTGTACTGTAACAGCACCACCTTTGTTTGTTAGACTACAGTTCATACGACCTCTCTGTGTAACACAAGAATATCCCAGCCCAGTTAGATTCAGGGTGATACAGCAGCTTTTCATGTAGCACGTGTTGACTGTGACTGCGGGTGATGTCTACAACAGCAATAAGCAGCCAGATTAGACAGGCTGCATGGTCCAAGGGAGTTCATGAGGATCAAAGGTCACTACAGTTATCAGAAGAAAGCAGTCAGGAGTGCAGAAGGCAGACTGTCTTACTGATGCTGCTTTTCATTGTCTCCTGCAGTTGTCAGCAGCGGGCATTTTCACCACATCAAATTCAGGGAAATGTCTGTGATGGAAAAAAACCCTTCTCTCTCTAATAACCAGGAATTAGAATTAATAACTGGTTATTAAAGGACAGAGCTCTTAGAGCACATGGTTTGACCTGAAGTATTTTTAAATGCTTCACGTTAATTAGCACTGGTAAACACATCAAGATATTTGTTAGGAATTGTATAGACCCACTGTTTAACTTACCATGTCTGACTGGATTTTTAACACAAGTTTGGGTGACACACATGCCAATTTTGCACTCAGGTTCAAAAAAACTTAATACAGAGAAGTATCACCCCTAGTGAAAAATGGAAGGGGTACAGTCTTTTAGTTTTTGGTTAGACACTTTGGACTTGTCTTTCACCTGCACTCCCCCCTGACCCGCCCCAAAGCTACTGCACTCAGGGGTGAACCGCTCCAAGCTATGCAAGCTGGGTAGAAGAGGCAGAGAGTTCCCAGCATCTCAGTGGGGTTATGCTAGTAGCTATCGTGCTATTCAGACCTACTGCGTTTGACTTGACCTACTGGATCTATTCCTTTCAGAATTGATATGTATGTGGAAGCAATAATAGACCTGAACGAGTTACTCATGACCCATACTTTCCAACCAGCGGACAAAAAGGAGCAACACTTTGCTACTATTGTGGACAAGGCCACGAACAGATACTTCCCAGTCTATGAGAAGGTACGTGGCAAAGATGTAGTAGCTTAATTATTATTGTTTTCCTGAAACTCCATCCTGGATCTACACAGGCAATTTTTATGGAGGAAAACAGAGAAGAAAAATTACCACTTAAATATAAATGCTATGGTTTTGGTGGGGCTGGGATGAGGATGGAGACAGGACACTACAGAGGGGACAGAAGGCACTACAAATCTGGGAACGATGCAGAGCTGCAAAAACCCAGGACACACTGAGCTCCCCAAATGCCCCTGTTTCAGTCTGTATGATGTTTCAGGCAAAAGACACTATAGCATCAGCTTTTACATAAAGTTTCCTCCTGAAGTGCAGAACCCCCTCTACCATACATGCTATGTAAAAGTATTACAGCTCCTTCTGTAACAAAAGGGAGGATGGATCAGCTGGGTGTCAAGACGACGAGGCACAGGTTACACGCAGAGAACTCCCAACGCAATATTCCCAAAATTGAAGAGGAAACAGGTGAGAAGTAAGGGAGCTGCCCATAATTTGAGAGTCCAAGATACTGTGCATGTCCTGGGCTGAACTTAAGCCTCTTGTAAATTTTGTACAGGCATTTGCAGTGATGGTTGTACCCCATAAAGCTTCGCCTTCAACACAGCAGCACTGATTACATGAGCTACGGAAGTGAAGGGAAGAGGGGTACAACTGAGCTGACAGAAAGAAATGCAGAAGAGAAAGGACTGATAAATTATGCCTAGGATGACAGTGCGGTCAGAGATGTTCTTACCGCATTTCCTTCTTTCAAGGATAACTGCATGCAGTGTATGACCGTGCTTTGAAGATATCATATTAAGTCACACAGACAAAAAAAAAAAAAATTACATCTGCTTCTGGTTCTCTGTTTTTAGGTTTTGAAGGACCATGGACAAGACTTTCTTGTTGGCAACCAGTTTAGCAGGGCAGATGTGCAATTGCTTGAAACCCTTTTAATGGCAGAAGAGTGCAAGCCTGATATACTTGCCAAATTTCCTCTCTTGCAGGTAACTGAATGGACAGTTTTAATGGACAATGAATCAAAACAAGGTCACTGATTTAAACTGTCTGAGAAATATGGGAGAGTGGGAGGGTGAGGAAAGAAGGCAAAGATAAAATCAAAATCAAATATCCTAAGTACTTTTAGCCCGCCTCAAACACTGATGGTTATTGCCGCCTTCTGTCACTATAGCCACAAAAGCATAACAGGATGAAGCATATAGATTCTTCTGCAGGATCAACCCACAATGTTACTTTTAGAGCATGGATAACATCTAAGTGACTGACAATTACCATAGTTCTTAAGCACAGCGCTGTTTTGGTTTTGTTTTGTAGAGTTTTAAAGCAAGAATAAGCAATATCCCCACAATAAAGAAATTCCTGCAGCCTGGCAGCCAGAGGAAACCACCACTGCAAGAAAAAGATGTACCAAAACTGATGAAAATTTTCCACTGAGCAGCAGCCTAAACCCACAGAAACTCTATTTCATTGTCTTTACGTTTGCTGATAGTGGCAAAGTGAAATTAATGAAAATAGTGAAAAGGTTTTTGATCTCTCTTTCCTTAGCTACAGGACTGGTTTCAGCCTACTGCAAACACTTCCAAGGTAAATCTGCATGAGCATACCAGCAAATGAAATAGTTCACTGAATTAGGGGGTACAATGGACAACACAGGATGTCTTAAATTACTGAAGAGAGTACCTGAAGTAAAGTCTTATTAACACTCAAATCCAGTTTGTTCAATGACTTCTTGCTGCTATTTACATACCTAAGGGCTCTCTGGTTCTGTCTTTCTGGCATTCCCAAGAGGTGCTGGAAAAGGAGGAGAGCTTAGCCCAAACAGTGGGTGATGTGCCTGTTCTGGGAAAGGCCAGGAAAAGCTTGCAGGTTCTGGTTTGATGGGGATGACAGGTTTGGATTCAGCTTTCCCCTGAACTTAACTCGGAGTATGCTGGGACCAGAGGTGTCCTAGCGCACCTCTGTTTTGTCACTAGACATTTAAACTCTTGTACTGTAGCTTCACCAATACTTCCTTTAACAAAAGGTCTACTGTAGCAGCTAAAAGCACTTTGCAGATTTGACTGAGAAACGAATGTTTGCTGCCAACTGTAAAGCTGAAAACTTATTGTTTGAGGCAGGAGGAGTCAGACTGGTGTCAGGTGCCAGCGAGACCTTGAAATGTAGGACTTCATGTTGACTTCATGTCACTTTATGTTAAACTCAGTTAAATATTAGTTGTACATAAATTGTACATTATAATCACTTAAATCAAGCTCAGCTACTGAGAGGCTAGCAAGACAGTTGAACACATAAATATGTGTATTGTTTAAACACCAAATCAACCCAGTATGTAAATGCAACAGCCAGTGCCCTGAAACCAGCTAATGCTCTAGTACTGGCAGTTTTAAGCTGGGCAAACTGGGGGCACTAACACTCTTGCTAGCACCGACAGTTTCTTTATAAGAAATGCCATGTGGCTGGAACCGGTTTTTAGCATCCAGAAAGGAAAAAAACCCATGTTTTTCTGCAGCAGAGCATGTATTAATTAGAGTTGTTGCAAGAGCTGTTTCCCTCCCGCCTCACCGAAGCATTTGGGCAGCACTGGCAGCTGCTGAGCACCGTCAGAAACTCCGGCCGGAAAATTTGGCTGTGGCTGCCAACTCTCTGCCGTGCAAGCTCCCCTGCACAGCCAGGCGGTTTTAGGAGCCTGCGCACCCACCCCAGCCTTCGGCCACGCAGAGCCGGAGCCCCTGGCACAGCGACAGCGCGGCAGCCCTCCCGCAGGGGCTGCGGCCCAGGCCTCTGCCCCAGTCACGCCATCGCCGTGACCCCGCTGCCGCCTCGGGGGCCCCAAAAGCGTTCCTCCTGCCCCCTTGAGCCCCGGCCGCCACGTCCCTCTGAGGCGCACCCACGGCACCCCGCGACCTCGAAGCCAGCCCAGTGGAAAGAGCCGCTTCACAAGACTTCAGGGACAAGGCCGAGGTGGCTTTTCCCTCAGCGACGCTTGTAGGGGTCAGGGATGCGGTTTAACGGCGGGAAGCCGAGCCTCGGTGCCCCAGGAGGGGGAAGCTGCCGCCGCCAGGCCTGAGGGAGGGCGAGGGCGGGCAGCGGGCGCCCCGCCCGGCACGGCCGCTGAGGGGAGGAGCGGCCGCCTCTCGGCGGGCCGGGGGGAGGGCAGTCCGCGCCGAGCCCGGGGATCTGTCGGCGGTGCGGCCCGTGCGGAGGGTACTGGCGGCGGTGGCGGTGGGCCGGGGGCCGCTGCGGGGGTCGGCGGCCCCGCGGGGGTGCGGGGAGGGCGGCGGGGGGGCGGCCGGTCCCGGCCCGGCTCAGGGTGTGAATCTTGCGGCGAAGCACGGAGCGTGGCGGCGGGGTGCAGGGGCTGGCGGCTGCTCCCCGGGCAGGGCTCCGGCCGCGGGACCGTCTGCCGGCGGGTCGGACGTCGCTCGGCGGAGCCGCAGGAGCGCGTTTCCAGCCGCAGCGAGGTGTGCAGGGCAGGGCAGGGCAGGGCAGGGCAGGGCAGGGCTGCCTGCCCTCGCTCCAGGCCACCCGCGCAGGGGGGGAAGGAGCCCGGCTGCGGGGCGGGGGGCGGCCAGCCGGGGCCCCTGCCCGGCGGGCGAAAGGCGAGGTCCGTGACAGAGGGGATTCACTCGAGGAGCATGGCTGAGTGTCCTGCGGCGCTGCGTTTGTCCCGGGGTTGCTCCCCACTCGCTCTCCTGCAGCAGGGACCCACGCCGGGCGGGTGTGTTGTGTGTACAGGGGGTTTGTGCCTGGCTCTGGGTAGGATCAGGAGGGAACCTGAAGAGGAATTGCTGCTTGGAGTTAAAGTTTTAAAATCTCTTGGAGTAATTTGCCTTTCATCTCGTTCAAACGCTCCTCCGAGCTCGGGTGGTGGAAGGCATGCTTTCTGAACCCAGACTTGGCCTGAGTCCCAGTGGAGACCAGACGCTGGTGAGCAATTACAGTCTTAAGACAGTCGCAAGACCGAGCTGGGCTCGGTGTGGCCGGGGGCCTGTGCTGTAGGGTCATTCTGCTGCAGCAGCCCTGCGCGAGCTGGGGTCGAGGAGCAAAGCCTTGCAGAGAACTACTTTGGGGTCCACATCCAATTAGGAAGAAAGTTTAAGATCTTGCAGCAGATTATGAGCTTGCTGTTAAATTCACTTACTTGTTTCTCACTGGAAGGCTGGTGCCTGAATTGTTTTGGACAAAATAGGTTTTTTTTAATACAGCGATCACAGCGGTAGCTGTCGCTCTGACAACTGCCTGGCTGAGGTCCAAGGAAGGTCCGGTGCACTAGAACATCAAGAAAGTTTGTGATTTCTTTTCGGGTCCATTATTGCTATTCAAGAAAGATAATCTACCAACTTTGCTACTCTTTCGTGACTCGCTGCTTTACAAAGGGATATTCATTGCAGAACAGTAACAGAGCTGCCAAAGTACTTTGCAACCCTATGTAAGCGTTCAGCCTAAACCCCAAAGTCAGTCCTTAAGCAGTGCAGTTTTCCAGGAAAATGTAGGCTTTTTCTTACCTGCACAAAAGCCTCAACCCTTGGCTAATCCCCACAAGGAACTGTGATGAACAAGTACAGGTTATGTTGATACCTGGACTTTTTTCCACTGACACTTGCTCTGCTCTCCAGCTTTGCCTGCTGTTTGGAGTGCAGCACCGAGCCGACACTGGGAAGCAGGGCTCTGACTGCGCTGATTTTTACCAGCTCTACCTCTGCTTTGGGGAGAGGTCAGGGAAGTTTGCTCCTTCTGCTTACGCTAGCCTGTCCTTGTAGTGTGTTTCCCAGCCTCGATCCCACGTGCTGGAGGTTAGAGTGCTTGTCCAGTCTGTGAGGGCCCAAGTGCAATTCTCCTTTCTGATGGAGTGGAGTTGAGACCGTCATCTGCTTCCTGAGCGTCAGGGAATGAAGTATTTTTGAAGTATGAAAGGCTGAGAGCTCTTACACTTGGTATAGTGTAACTCACACACTTATGTGAGCTAGAAATGGAGCGTGGGTCGTGGCCTTCTGTACGTAGGGCCTGGTAAGGTAGCTGTGATAAGGCACTTCTCTAAATGCCTTGTTTATGCACCCTATTGCTGTTCAGGTATTAGGAATCTAGCTAGGCATCCAGCAGCTCTGGACTAGATGCCAACTCTAAACCATCAAGACATAATCAAGTCTTTATTAAAAAGCATACATTTATGTGTCACCAGAACTTTTTATTGCAAGAGACTGAGGTGTCTGGGGATATAGGCATTGCCAGGGCTAAGTGGAAGCTGAGCAGCGGTTTTGAAGACCTGTATTTTGGACTGGGGCACCAGGTTTCTCCCATGAGTCCAGCCCCTAGTAGAGCAATGGCTGTTTGTTATAGGGCCATTGAAAACACCACCCAACACAAAGGACTTCAGTGGAGAAGGCCAGGGATGCAGCCTCCCCTCTCACTGTTGGACTGTTTGTTTGTGCCTCTTCGTTGATGCCTTTGGGATTATGGCCAAAGTTTCCACTTTGTGGCTCAATTACGTACTGTGAAGTCTATGCAAGAATAAATAAACCTGCCTGTAAACAGATAAAACCTTGGCTTAACGATGAAGCACGCTGTTAGTCTGTGACTCTGTCTTCTTATTAAATCCGCTTCGTTCTTCTGGGACCCATTAGTGATGAGAGTACAGTGTTAGCTTTGTTTCTAGCACCAGGCAAGCTCACATCAGCTGCCGAGTTCATACTATGGCATGTGACTGCACTTGGTAGTGAAATTTGAAAGGATGAAGTGTTTCATCCCAGTGCCATCATCCAGTGGGCTGACTTCATCCCCCTGCTGCTGGGGACGTTGACCAGGCCTTATCTGCCCAACAGAGGTCATGGTTTGGTTTGGTTTTCATTTTAAAGTTAGGTTTTCAGGGCAAATAGGATATAAATCCTTGTTACAGTTTAACTGTTGTTCGCAAAATTGGAATGGGTCTTAAGTCACTCCACATTCTCTATAATGGATATATTGTGATTTAGCTAATGGTCAAAACAGAACTAGCTACATATGGAAGTCAGCAGGCCTGGTGAAATACACGCTGGAATATATATTGCTGTTATAAGCTCATATTTGTAAAGGCACAGGAGGACGGGGCTCTGAAATGTCATAATGAGAGAGGTGAAAATAACGCTGGTGCCTCTGGGTTGGTGTTCTTGTGGGCAATTCATTTGACATAGTACATTTTCAAGTCTGGTATGACATAGATACTGTCACAAAACCCAACACCTACTGAAGAGGTTGCATCACTACAAGGTTAAAAATGTATTCAGGAATACCCTACAGTTCTGCTTTGGTTGTAAAACTCTCATGAGCTCTTAAAGCTATGTTAGTATTTTTTAAAGATATGTATATAATTTAGTAGATGCTTATTACATTCTGTCATGATTCTTTTTCGAATTGCTGTATATTCTGGTAGCGTGTACTTTCTCTTTATTCCCGCTAACCCACAGGAAGCTTGGTTGCATCAAGCCCAAGTATCTAGGCCTTTATTGCCCTTCTACTTTCACATTCATCCAACTGTATTTAGTAGTTTGGAGTGGAACATTTTAAATGCTAATTTAAAAAATGCTTCCTGTAAGATCATCATCTTGAATTTATCAGGAAACAAGAACTCTGAAATCATGGCGGGGAAACCCAAGCTGCACTACACCAAGGGAAGGGGGAAGATGGAGTCAATCCGATGGCTGTTAGCAGCAGCTGGGGTTGAGGTTTGTACCTTTTTTTATAAAGTGATCAGATTAATCTGTGATTAAAATAGGTATTATTTGGAAAGGTTTCCCAGTTATATCTGTGCTTAGAGATATGCACAACATCACATATCGTGATGCAGAATGCTTAGATTCAGTGATACACTCTCACATGTTGTGTTTAATGTATTCCTTGAGCAATAGTTGCACAATAAAAGGATTTTAACATACAAAGAGAGTTGTTAAGTGTCATTTTTTGAAACATACTTTAAGCTGAGATCCTAAATTGTTGCTACAGACCTTAACTGTGTATCTCTGGCTTTTTTTGAATGCTCATTACTTCCCTGTGTCTCATGATTGCTCTCCACTGACAGACCATGCATGCCACATGAAAAACTTTAGAACATTATCTCTAAACAAAGTGCTTTTCATTCTTTGAGTCAGGACATGAGTAGGATAGATCAGCAGAGCTTCCCTGAAGCAGTAGGGGAGCTATCTAGATTCACATCAGGTGAAAACTAACCTAAGGCATCTTAATTTCTACATTCAGTTATTGTTTGAAACAATTTTCTCAGAAACTATTTATACTCCATTGGAAATAAAAGGTTTTTTTAATGGTGCTCCCTTGTGAATGTTGCTGACAGATAAGCTGCAGAGCACCGAGCGCTGAGGAAACAAAGATCTTGCCCTCAGTCAAATGTCCTTCTCATTTAAAAAAAAATGCCAGCAGGGGGAAAGAGGGAGATAAATGCTGTGTAACAGAGGCATGACTTATTAAAAATTTCTCAATATTTCACGTGGCATCAGCTGCTTTTAAGTGAATGATTTGGTGTCTGCTGATTGTTCGTGCAGGCAAGTAGACTGGTCTTTATAATGAGAAAGCTTTTTTTGAAGTGTAAAGCATTTTACATTACTGGGGGGTGGGGGACACTGTAGTCCTGGGTTATTTGCTGGAGCAGAGATGAAGAATAGGAGTAGGGGGTCAACACAATCATGAGAAGTATAGGGAATGGTGTGGAGAGGTGGAGTCTAACTTCCAGACTTCCTTCCACTTCTCCATTGCATTTGGAGTGACACAGTGTTGTTTTCTATCGTTGCTTTTCAGTTTGAGGAAGAATTCATAGAAACGAAGGAAGACCTAGAAAAATTACGCAATGGTGAGTCTGTAAACTGTACCCTAAACATAAATTCACACCAATATAACAAAAGGACAACAGGTGATATTTTTGTAAGACCTCCAAAACGATGTGACTTGTAAAGAGAAGATTTGAGAGACCTGCTTGCTTGCGGATGCTTTCACCCCTCAGAGCTGGAAAGGTCTTGGTGTGTTACCAGGTCTCTTTCTCCAATTCAGTGTAGCACTGCAGCAGTCTGAGTAGTTTGCTTCTTTTTCTTCCCAAGATGGATCCCTGCTATTTCAGCAAGTGCCCATGGTGGAGATCGATGGGATGAAGATGGTGCAGACTAGAGCCATCCTCAGCTACATAGCAGCAAAGTACAACCTCTACGGGAAGGACCTGAAGGAGAGAGCCTGGTATGGTAACAGTGCATACTATCCTTACTTATACTCTTCCATGCTTTTTAATATTTATGAGAAGAATACTGCTGTGAAATATCTGCATGTAAAGGTGCATATACCTCTGCCAGTGCTTTGTCTCCTCAGATCCAGGGATTGGGTGAATGGAGTTTGTGACTGATAAATGATGGTTAATTGTCAACATAGTGAGAATGTTATGGCCACCTTCAGGCTCATTTGGTTTCACAGAGACCAGAAATGCATTAAGTTCCTGGGCAACTGCAGGACCTTAATGCACTAATAAAGGTTAAGTATGCCTTTTTTTCCCTCTTTAAACGGGAAAACAGTAGGAAAAACTACAACTGCCTGCAAAAAATGAAGTGTCTTTGAGTGTTCTAATTTCCTTTTTTCAAAATGTAAACAATCTTTCATAGCTGATTTAAAAAAAGACCTGTTCAGTGGCTTAATGCTACTGAAAGTTAAAACAATATTTTCCTAATATTACTTTACTATGTAAGCTGTGGATACTTTCTGTTGTCATAATTAAAGGGCTAATGCAAAAGCAAAAATCTGTATTTACTCTTTCTTTAATCGAACTTTTGCGTGACTTCTTTTTTTTTTTTAAGTCCTTAACCTAACTGACTACCACTTACTGTAAACGGTTTATTCTGTGATAATGGAGGGGCAGCTCCAGAGATTGTGGGGGTTATTATGGACTGGCATGTCTGAAATGGCAATTGGTAGCCGGGAACCTTTCATGATTAGACCTCAAAACTATTTTTTTTTCTCGAGCGTGGTTTGCACACGTGGTCTTTTCTGCCACTGCATAGATGAAGAGATTATCAATGGAAAACAGTATGAACTCTACTTCAGATACATTAGTTGCAGACCCTTATTTATACCTTGGTTGTTGCAGAATTTGTGAGCCTGTTTATAAAGATCTGTGCTTTGAAAAAACCTGACCTGGAATCAAAGTGGAAGAACAAGAAAACAACTAGTGTCTTATGTTACATTCGCTAATAAGCATTTTACTCGGTGATCACTTCAGCATTGTATTTCAGGAAAATAACCAAAATGGTATGTTCAAATGATAAATGTGAAATAAAAATATTTGTTTCAGGATTGATATGTACGTGGAGGGAACAACAGACCTGATGGGAATGATCATGTATCTTCCTTTTCAACCAGCTGACACAAGAGAAAAGAATCTTGCTTTAATGATTGAACGAGCTACAACCAGGTACTTTCCTGTTTATGAAAAGGTAAGTGATAAATCACCAGTAGTCCACAAAGACAGTAAAATGGGGTATAGTCCCCACTCCCTCATCCCCACACACCTACTTTCCAGAAGGCAAGTGACAGTACAACTCTGGAAGTGTGTGATGGAGCCAGTACTCAGCAATGTGAAAAGAGGGCCACAAAATAATATTGGGCTGGTTTCAGTACTGAGTATCTTTGCTGGCTTCTTTAAGACTCCTCAAAGAGCAGATCCTACTTTTTAAACCTAGCTTAGTGGCTGATAGGTCCTAGCATCTTGCATAAATGCACCATTTAAATACTTGTGCCAGCCTTCAGAACTTATTGCCTGAAAGTGTAATGTACTCCTGCTGTTCAAAGTTAAATATAATTGTGTTTTATAGTTAAGGACCTAATTCTGTGATGTTTCTCAAACCCATTGCTTGAATGTATTATACTTACAGACTATTACTGTCTTTTTCTGAATCGCTATTTGGGCATCCTTAGGTGTGCACAAAGAGGCTCTGCAAACAGGACGTATCTAGCTTAAAAGCATAAAGCAATTATTTACTGACTAGCATGCACTAAAGAGTTAGCCTCTAATGAGCTACGAGGTAAGGCATTGGTATGCTTGCCACCCCCATAGAGCACATGCAGAGTCTTTCTTGGCTCGGCAAGAGCTGGTCAGGAGGGGACGGGTTGTTCTTTGCTTCTCCCTGGAGCATAGCCTGGATGTTACTGAGTTGCCATTTTCTACCAACTTGCTGTTTGTTCTGTTGTTTTGTTTTGGTTTTCCCTTTAGGATATTTTAATTCTTTTTGGTGTTAAGGTTTTCCTGTTTGAATTGAGCCAGCTGTGATCCTCATCTCACTAGCCAGCTTCTGTTTGTAACTTTACCTTTTGTACCTTGTATGGTTGTATTATACAGACTTTCTCACAGCACTTTTTCAGAGCGTAACAGTCTCTTCGGAAGTCTGTGCCAAGGGTACAAAGCTGTGTTGTTTCAGAGCTGAGCGGGTTTCTAGCTTGAATCCTTGGTTCACAGGCAGCTGAAGTCCATTCAAAAAATACAGGACTTGATGCAATTTCATGTGCCTCTCTATCAGAGCCTTAAATTGCACAAGCGAAACCCACAGAGGCTGCCCTGTGAAAAAAAACTTGCACATAAATGACATAAGGCAGCACTCCTGTAATCAGAGTTCGTATAGATCCACTGCCATACCAATGGAAGGCTGTGCTGAGAGAGATTGATTGCACACATTAATCTTTCAAAGATATGAAGTCTGATAACTTAAGTATTTAAGGTATTAAAAAATAAAAAAGCAAATTTAGAGACCAGTATTCTCCAAGCCTGTGCCTAGGTGGCATAAACTACCATTATGATATGTTTTAGTGTATATGCTCACTGGACGAAAGTCTTTAAAATAATCCTTGTTCACTTAGGGTAAAGACACAGCTAAACTTTTCCATTATTTTTAGCGTAGTTAATTTTGTTAGAATGATTAATAATTTTCCTTCTGTACCAGCTGTCTAAGTTCTCCATTGGTTCAGCTTATCAGGGTTTGCAGTCCATGTGTTATGCAATCACAGTATCAGACAGAAAATATGCCTAGCTATGAGTGCTCACTTTAAACACTCAGCAGCCAGATAGAGCGGCAAAAGGTAATATAAAGCACTGCAGGCAATCTGGTTCCAGTGCTCTGTTTGGGAGTTTCCTTATGGCTTTGATAGACAAGCTGTGGTGGACCTTGTTAGAGCAGTATGGGAACTAACTACAGGTAGTTATCAGCCTTGCCTCTGTCAGAGGTTACTGCCTCTTTTATAGTGAAGTTGGCAGGTGGCACTGGAGAAGGAATCGCCTTCCAAAGTCACAGACTGATGTCCTAGTTTAGTGCGCATTTGTTAGTTGTTTAAGTGTAGCATTAGAGTATAGTAGGCACAGACAGGTTTCCTTCTCCTGCTTCTGCTACGAGGGTGATAGTCTTCAGGGAAAAGGTATCAGCAATCAGCAGTCTCAAATTTTGCTGAAACATCTGGGAATTCACTTGGCTTACACTACAGGTGAACTGTCCTGACTCCCTCTTACAGTTTGGTCCTGTTTCTTTTCTATGATTCGTCTTTCTTGTGGGACTGGACTGGCTACAGCCACCTGCTGCAGTAGGACAGAGTGAGTGATAGGTCCACGCACACTGAAACATGAGTTCCAATTTAATTTTTTGTTGTGAGAATACCTATCACTTTCTATCTTTATAGATTCTTGCATGGATTTGCTCTGCTGTGTAGTTTTGTAGAAATCTGTCTGTAATGAAATATCTAGATAAAATTGTTACATCCTATATGACTTTTTTTTTTTCTTTCATATTTTGTAGGCCTTGAAAAACCACGGGCATGATTATCTTGTTGGCAACAAATTAAGCTGGGCAGACATCCATCTGCTGGAAGCCATTTTAATGGCAGAAGAATGTAAGCCCGATATACTGTCTGCATTCCCTCTGCTACAGGTTAGTAATCATCTGATCTCAATATGGAATGTAAGATAAGTTTCAGGTTGGGCTTGATCATCTCAGAGGTCCTTTCCAACCTTAACGATTCTATACAAATGTCACTGCCCAGTTTTAAAAGCTAATTGATGTTTAAATCTTTTGAACAATTGTACTGTGTTACTGACAGTTCCCTGGTCTACTTCTGTTGACTATGACAACCGGAACACACGTGCACTGCCTTGCTCCCAGAGCTGCTGGGGGCTCACCCTTCTCCAGCTCTACTTTTCCCAGCTGTTCTCAGCTGGCAGGAATTCACTTGTTAATGCCACCACTTTGGTCCTGTAACTGCTACTTCCATGTCTTCAAACACAGCAATGAGCAGCAAGAGGGGAAGGCTGTGGCCTGTTGTGTCTGCAGTTCCTACCCTCTTTTTGCTAGGAAAATTGTATTTTGAAGAAATCACATACAAGACCTGTTAAGTTTCTTATGTCTTGTCTTCCGTGGTGCTTTGCACTGAAGTATTGCTGTCCTTGCCTCTTGTTTTGCCCAAATATATCTGCAGGATTTGGAGTCAGGCTGTCGTTTTTGCTTTTTCTTTTTTCTTCCACCTTTACCAGATGAATCTTAACTCTTTAATATTAATTTCTCCCATCCCCATCTGGGAGACTAAGGTAAACGTCATACCACTAGCATTGCAGATCAGAATATTCACACGTGTTTTTTCTAAAAAGACTAATATGTTGTAGGTGTGGGTTTGCCTTTTTTTTTTTTTTTTTTAATAAAAAATGGAAAATGCTGAGTGCTGAGCTGACTACAAGGAGCTACTGCCTTTCTCTTTAATAAGTACGTCTGAGAAGTAAAAATCCAAGTCACCTGATTTTTAAGCTATAAAGGATGGAATTATAATTTCCTGACTCTCATTTGCTTTACTGCTGCTTTTTCCAGGCTTTTAAAGGAAGAACAAGCAACATTCCAACAATCAAAAAATTCTTGCAGCCTGGCAGCCAGAGGAAGCCACCAATAGATGAGAATTTTGTTGCCATTGTGAGGAAAATATTCAATATCTAATCATGTGGCTGCTGAAGGTAACACAACTGTAGTGTATTACTAGAGCTGTGCCTTATAAGTAAACTGCATAGATATATTCCGTAGCTTGCATCATATAGCCAGTCACATGATAATCATTGAAACAGAATACAGTTTTAAATTAGAATAAAAAGCTAATTTGGACCTGTTGAGTCCAGAAAGTGTATTTCATGGAGCAATTATATGAAATAAAATATGCTGATACTTTGTGGTTTTTTTAATTACAGTACATGTGTGGTAGGGTAAAATGTTTCAGCTGTAGCTTCCAGGGTACTGTAGAAAGCAAGCCCGCTTCCCCTTCCTCTCCCCATTTTAATAAACTGCGGGAGGAAAAGCCACTCCAGAAAAATGGCGAAGTCATTTAAATTCAGGCCTAGAATCTTTTGGTTTTGCTTTCTAGGTGCTCTCCTAGATCTCCTAGATCACTGTCCCCCTGCTGTATTTCACTGCTGTCTCGGTACTTTCAGAGCTGCAGTTTAAGGAAAAAAAAAAAAAATAAAAAAAAAATTGAAACTCATGATCATCATAAGTTTATGGGCAAAAGTAAGAAACTTGTTTAATACCCACATGAATCTCTTAGAAGAGATTTTATTCACTGAAAGATCAAAGTACATGTCTTTAGCTGGATGTGGTTTTCATCCATTGAAACCACCTATTCCCTTGCTCTTCTTTTTGCTGCTTGGCTAGATGGTCACAGTGAGGAAAATGCCACTTGACTTTTTTTTTGCAAGGTTTTACCCTCTTCAGTCACTTCCCAAGTAGTTGTAAAGAGAACTGCACTGGCTGCTTACCTTTTCAGTAAAAGAGTTAGTTTCATCTCAACAGTGCTTAAAAGCATTCACTACTATTTCAGATTCTTTACCCTAATTTCATGGGAACCATCACTGTCCCCTTTAAGAGCAGTGCCATAAACTATTCTCCCCTGCAGTTAGTTGTTTTTCTCAGCAGGACTCAAACCGATTAGGCAGAGAAGACAGTCAGCCAGTGTATGTACAGAATTGCTGCCCAGCGAAGTTATCTCCTTTTCCGACTTACGCTAAGAAGAGGCACGTAGTGTTATCTCAGAGGTACACAAACCAGAAACACCCCCATCACCTAGGCACTGCCCAGATGAGCTCCTAAGAGTTTTACATTAAAATTACCTAGGTAGCTGGAAGGAGTAGTTTGTAATGCCCACCGTAGTACTCAAGTTTCATTGAGCTACACCTCTGTTGCAAACAAGTGCTATGATCGCTGAACTGTCACAGAGACTGGCACGGGACATCACCTTTGTGTTTTGTGAGTCCTCAATCCCACAGGGATATGTTGGACTGGCTGAGAACGCTACTTGTTTGGGCTGCTCAGGAATTTAAGCAAAAACTTCTGGGTTACAATTGGGCTGGGAGGCCCCTGCCCCCATGGGCTAACTCAGTCAATGTACAGAAGGCTCAACTCTGGACATGCTCAAAAATACAAAATCTTACTGCCTTTAGGATCTGGGCTAGCAGCAACTGTGCAGGATGGCTTCTGCATTTCAGCACTAGGTTGCCTAAACTTTCATTGGAGCTTAATCTAAGGCAGGATTCACCTTGTCTACAGTACAAATATCCATGTCGGCATTGGTCACCCAAGCCCATTACAGTACGTGGCAGTTCAATTCCTCTACCCTGCCTTGAAGTTCTACTTCAGGATAAAATAAACGACATCTTGTGTGTCCAGCCGTCATTTTAGGTACCAAGATCCCAATCTGAGATCCATAACATATCAGCTCAATCCCCTGTAAGCCTGGCGACACCTGGAGATGACACATACCAACGTTTGTTAGCAAAAGATTCCAGAGCTGGGGGCTGTGGTTTGTGGGAATTGCCTTTTTTTTTTTTGTCAATTGTGCTTTAGACATCTGAGTTGCTTACAACACCTTGTCACCACCTAAGCCCCTGCCAAGAATAATAAGCTTGGTATTCTGCCGATGGATTTGTGGAGCAAATAGCCTTTATAAGCAAGCTCTGTATGAAAAAAATGAAAAGCAGCAAACTTTCTCTTTGTCTTCAGTAGTGCACTTGCCCATATTCAGTTTCCTAATGATGTGGCTGCACATTCCTGTGCACCAGAAGATAGTCTTAGCCAAGCTTTCAGACCCAGGGAATATTTTATCATTTTCTATGCAAACCAAACCAACTTTAATACCTGAATAGTTTATGTCTGAATAGTCTCCTTTGCTAATGAGGAGGACTTCAGCAAGATAATCTGTGTAAGACCACAACAGCAAACCTGTTAAAAGAGTATTGAGACTGAGAGTTTAGAACCTATGTGTGCAAGATGGTGAACCTTCCTCAGCTGTGGTTCATGCCGGTGGGAATTTACAGCATGGTACATGTTTTAAACCAGTACTAAGTACAAAGCAGATCACCAGACTCCTCCATGGACAAAATGGCTCATTAGTCTGCATAAAAAACTGAGAAGCTTCAAACATTTTACATTTTATTTGAACATTGACAATAGTTTTCACGTTTAGAACCAGTGGAACAAGAATGTGTGTTTGAAGGGAAGGAGGGTTTTCTAGTGCAACACAGTACAGGCCTGAGCCTTTATTGATTAGTAACTGACAATATGATTGGAATTGATTACTTAATCTCAGAAGCTACAAAATCATGGTTCAATACAATATACCTTTTTAGCATAAACATGTATTTATATATATTCTTCTCTCAGAGATACAGTGCAAGACTAACTGAATTTCTTGGGGTGCTCAGCACCCCTGAAAGAGATCAAACTTACAGAGAAAGATCCCTTGAGTTAACAGACTGCTTAAATGGAAGTAGATCAAAGTATGTTATCAACAAAACACTTGTTTTAGTTTAAAAAAAAAAAGCTTGCAAAATATGAGTGAATGTCAATAATCAAATAACAGGTACAGATCTTTTACAGAAAAGACAAATGCAATGTAAGACTTGTGTTCAAACTTGTCTTTCAAGTATGGAGAGCTTGCCTGTTTGTTCGGTGGGTGTGGCAGTCATACTTCAGTTCTTAAGTTGCTAAATTCTCCTACAGCAGCATAAAAACAAGCCTCAAAATCATCAAAAGGCTGCAAAAAAAACCAGAACAAAAACCGTAAAAATGGTTGTGCATGAACAAAAACAGTGGAAGAGTGAAAGTCATCATTAAATAACAGTGCATTCATAAATACCTGACACTAGAGCCTCTAGTAAGCAATCTTTTAAAATGTTCTACAGCCTCAGTGCCTGTTGAAAAACACGGTCCACCTAGGCTTGAAAAGCGATCCGCAATGGAAAATAACATTTTCCAGTTTAAGTCGTGATTCTTAAATTTTGCATCTTGACAATTTGCATCTGATTTTTTCCTCCCTGTATGTAACTGGAGTAAAACAGTTAATGGAGTTATGTTAAATCTAGTAACAACGAAGCAACAGTTATCATTCCTTCAGAAGATGGAGATTCTGACTTACAGTTGAAAAATGTTTTGAGTTACAGACTCACTGGGAAAAAAAAAAGTTTTGACTTACTCCATAATTTGATTCCAAACTAGTAAGTACAGAAAATTATGTTTTCCAGAATGCCAAAATAAACAGCATCAATAAAGCAGTCAGAATGGTTAGAAACATCATAATTTGCAGTAATACTGACCAAAGTTCTTAGGTCAGGTCAAAAATGTCCTAGTTTTCAAAGGTGCTGCGCTTCCAGTAGTTTTGAATGCAGCACTTCTAAACCAAAGTGTTGGTCTTTTTTAAGATGACTGTATCGTATGAAATTAGATGACCAATTTTATGCATATGTGTTTGAAAACACTGAGGCTTACCTCAGGTTCTTCCAAGAGCCTTATCAATATGCATTAATATTTAATTGCAGATCTCTCCTTTCTGTGCTGAGAAAGTCAGTCCATATCAGATGTATCCGCCTAGTGAGATGAAAAAGCTGTTCACTGGAAACAGGACTGTGACCTCCAAACTAATTTCACTTAAGCCATACAGTTGCTGGATGATAGTAACTTCCACTGATACTGGCTTGAATCAGATGTCAAATGGCAACTATTTGAAAATCAGTGAAATCTTTACATTAAGATCCTCAAGATATGTTTACCTCAGGCATGCTACTAGTCCGGCTGGCATTAATTTCTTGGACCTCTTGAACCTCATTCCCATTATAATGGTCAAAAGAAAAGCTGAAACTGTAAAAGACAATTCAATATATTTATGTTCTCACTTCTCCCAGTGGACCATTCAGGAACATGGAGAGTTATCAAAGGTCATTGCTATGTTTTGCTATGAACTGTAGTTTAATAAAACATTAGATCAGAGATAGGGTCTATAAAAACATTCTTGCTTTTCCAAAATACACTGCTATGATTTCTTTCAGCTACAAATAAGGTTTCCACGTGCAGCAGAATCCTAAATCCTATTCCACAGATACTAAGTAAGTTTGTCAGAGAGTGAATTCTACTCCCCCATATCTACATTCATGGGGATACAAATAAAGTAGGAAGAATCTTCATCATAACAGCAACATGTATGCTGAATTACAGGAATAGTGTCTCATAAGTCCCAGCTGTTTTCTAACTATTCAAGGAGCTCGAGCATCCAACTTTATCTGTTTTCTTTTTAGAATGCTAGCTCTTTATTTGCTGAGCCTTAAAAACTAGATTGGAAGGTTTGCCACTTTTTTTTGCTACAGAATACAGCTATCAACATCTCCTTCATCACGACTACAAGTTCCCTTGTTCCTTTTGCTACGAGGGAACCATCCTTGTCTGTGACAAGAGGTGGGCAGCCCAAGAGGGCAACAAATGCAGTGCAAGCCGCAGAGAACAAACATCATGAAAGGAATTGCATCTTCTTCCTGGAGCAGTTTTACCTAAAAATGGAGGTAGCAATGAACTGACCAGTCATGGGGATTTCACATTGAACTATGGCTGCAGAGCACTACATAAATGAGAAGATTGATGAGAATACATAGAACTCTGCAAAGATAGCTAGCTTTGTTAAAGAACTGTCACCTGAAACGCTTCCTAGTGGGCAGCGAGGCAGGACTTCTCACGGACAGCTGGGCTTTATCACTCTTGCAGCCAGAGTCATGGCAGTTACACAAATCTCTTCCCTTTTTTATGGAGCAGTTGAACCATCTGGCTCATTCAAACTCCACTGCCTACTCCTGTGGACAGTCCTGTGCTCACAGGTGTCAAGAATTAGTTTTAAACTCAGTCCAGCATTATAAAACAAGCTCTGACAGTTATAAGCATCTTACAAAACTCTACCAGCTATGCATGTGCACTCATTAAAGACACCCTGCAAAAAAAATTATTATGCTCCATTATCCATTGCTCTTATTTTCTGGTCCCATAGCCTTGATCCTCTCAGGAATGTCTGAAGAGCGGACTGTTCCACAGTATGCGTCTTGCCAGAGCCCTGAGTATATTTACAATTAATTACAAGCTACAAAGCATGTTCACTCTGTAATGTTCTTTTTTCCAGTTACTAGTATCTGGCTTTTCACATGTGCCAGTGAGTTTTTAAGACGTTCAACTTTTAGACCTGATTTTCAAAAGTGCTAGGCATTCACTGTTTCACCTTAAATCAGTCCAAGAAGTTCAATAAATCAAGCCAAATTCAATTCAGCAAATCCGATTCAGATCAGAAATTCAATATATCAGGTGCATCAACCTGCACTCTGCATAGCACTAACTGTTGCATACTGAAGTCTGAATTTCTACCCCTACTCCAAACACATAAAATTGCATTAAACTATTCAAGAAAGTGCAGTTAATTTCAGGGGGATTGGGAAAATGCCTGAAAGAATAATTTATAAAATAACTAAGAAAATTTGCTGGGAGTATCTGTATCCTACATACTCTTTCTGCGTAGGACAAGTTACAAGAACCTTACTATCAAGGTCTTGTACTAAAACATCACCTACATTATTGTAGGAAACTCTTGCATAGGTGATAAATACTATAGATAATTATGGGCTTGGAGGGGGATTTTTGTTTGTTTGTTTGTTTGTTTTTAAATTTCTGAACCTTTTAAAGGTTTGGGTACTTGCTTCATTTTACATTGCAATTTATTCTACTGGTTTCTAAGTTCAGAGTGGTCACTTTCTTCCATGCACTTCATTTCCTTTTTTCATTTGTGCTCTAGTTGCTTTTGGCACTTTGGGATGTTAGGTATAAGTGAAAACATTCTGAATTTCTGCAAAAGCAATACACATTTATTACAGAAATCCCTTATGCTGAAAGTAGCAGCTACAGGAGCCACCAAAGGTTTTTGAGGTGTGGACCCGTAGATGTTTCCGAGTGTGTCTAATTCTCCCTTCTCTGAAGTCTTCCTACCGAGTTCTTTATTCATTTGAGATACCTATGTATATAGAACCCAGAAGACACCCTCTTCCAGACTGAGATACATCAGCCTGGAAGAGATTAAAATGAGCCTGAATGGTTGGCCCTGGCAGAGTACTTTGTACTTCCTAACTCACTTCAGGCAAAAACATTCTAAACTTAAGACTGCTTTAAAAAGTCTTTGCTCCTTTTACTCTACATAAGAACTTTCTAAGGCAGGTGTAGTGAACTCTATCTCATCTGTACTACTATAATGTCTATTAAATCAGTAATATACATTTCTCCAATTGAGAGAAAGTCCTCACATGCCTACAGCTACATGAAATGCACAACACTGACAATATTTTAGTATATCTGACGTTCACAAGCAGATTAGTGGAAATTTTGTATTAGTCCTTTCAATACCAGGGAGTTGGGGAACAGGCAACATTTAGTAAGTTTTAATTAGTCTTCTCTTCCACAAATCCCGTATCCAAATTAGTGATTTAATTGACCCATAAAAGTACAATACCATATGCTACTTAAAAGCATCTCACACTGAATGATTACAAATTTACATATACTTAAGGTTATGTCTTCATTCCAAAAAAAGTTTTTTTTTTTTTTAATGGTGGGATAACTTAATCTGAGCAAGGCCATAGTGGCAAAACTGGAATATCCAATTTTAGGCCATCTAGGAGCAGATCAGGTATGCTATTACCACCTTTACTAAAGAACTTGGTGGGAACATACTTTGCTAACAAAGCTATTCAACATTTTTTTGAAATGGAAATTTTTACAGCTGTGGCTGGTGTAAAGCACAAAGCCAGCATGAACAGTGTACCGTAAATTCTAACTAAGTTCAGAAAAAGCAATTGTGTACTCACACAGTCTGGATTAAATGTATTTTAAATGCATTTCTGCATGTGAAACGACAGCCTAATCCACCTTTGCTAAAACCATGAGTGAGACAAGCTCCCAATAGCTCTTACTGCAGATCATTTTGTGAGGTTAACATCCCCCTTAGAGACTGTAGTTCCTTGCTTCCATGAGGGTTTCATGGCAAACTAGCTAACATGACAATTATTGTATAGTTTGTATCCTGTCTTTCTTAGCAGCAAAGGAAAAACACGAAATCAAACTCTTTGTTTCATTGGGATCTGAGGATACGTTACATTATGCAAGACTGGCTCCCACAGCTACGTTACTTCTCAAATTACATTCTAATCTGTAGCGCTAATGATTTTATTCCAGTACTTTCCCATGCTTCTCAGCTGGATTTCACAGCATCTGCAACGTTAGGTAACCATCTAATAACAGGAGGCGCTGCCAGGTGGTAACACATACCTGCTGGCTTTGTGTGAATGATCTGCCTTACCTTGCAAATGGTTCCAGAGTTAAGCTCCTGGATTTTGCAAGCTAAGTTGAAATGTCAAACTCTATTTAAAAACTAACATTTAAACCAAAGCAATACTCAAAATTGAATAAAAGAGAGAATTTTACATGCATTAGAGGAAACTGCTTTTGGGGGGGGGAGTTTTATTCATTTGTTTGTTTACTGTAGTAAAACACTTACACAACGATATCTTCACATTTCTTGGATCACGTGTTACGCAGTAAGCTCCATAACCAGCCACAGAACCAAAGGTGAGACCAGCAGCTAAGGAGGTTTTACTACCTGCAAGAAACCATTCAAGTGTTATTTCTCAATACAATGTCTTTAAGCTCAATCTTTACACAGTAGTTCTCTCTCCACACAGTATTGTCCAAATATTTTAAAAATAGAACCGATTTTGCCACACTGCAGCTAGCTCTGCCAGTGTGAATAGAGAGGCAGTATTTCTGTAACTCGGTCATTCTCTTGTATGGCACGAGGGACGAAGTTGACTAAATTAGAAGTGGATGATCAGGATCTAGTAACGCTTGCAATTTGGGAAAAATAATCTTCGAAGCACAAACCTAAATCTGGCTATTTTCTCTACCACACATACCTTTAGAAGCATTTTTGTAATTCCTATGGACTGTCTGTTCATTTTAACTATATCTTACAGCACTTTGGAGTCTCCAAAAATCACAGAAATGTGTCAATATATATAAAGGGTAAATAAGACAACACATGTAGTCATAAGCCTTTCGGTCTGACATCAGTCCTGGACAAAGAAATGGTATCACCAACGTCACATTTAATTCATAAAGAATTAAAAAACAATCAGATGGCAATGAGGATGAAAATACGGCTTTTAAAAGTAACTCGACATCTTTTTTCAGTGGTATCACAGAACTGGTTCATAAAGCCCAGAGGTTCAGTAATATACTTAGGTTTCTGAATAGGCATTTGACTCAGTACCATATGATAAAAGCGTAGAATCAGCACAGCAGGCATTATCTGGATTAAGCTGATCCCAAAATGTGTATAAAGAATCCAGACCCCCAGGTGTCATTTAGCTCCTAGTCCTGTTACATTGAATATTTTTAACCAAGAATTTGCAAGAAAACAGAAATCATTACCAATAAAAAAACCCAAATCTATATTTGCCACAAGGACTGGCCAACTATTAAAGAGTGAAGAGAACAAACCACTGGGATAGTCAGTGAGTGCAGCTGGGTGCAAGCAAAAAAATACAGCAAGTGTTTTCAGAAAGCCAGATACAACGCCATGTCTCTAAGAGCAAAGCATGTGCACACTACGTGGGGAAACAGTGACCCTAAATCACAAGAATCGGGATGGATGACGGCCGCAGCGAAGACGACGGATGAGCTGCTCGGATGTGCGCTTTGTGGGAGAGCTAAGGGGGACCAGCCGGGAGATCCCGCCTGCCCATCCTCGGTACCACTGCGACCTCTGCCGGGATGCTGGGCTCGGCTCCGGCGGGGCGCTGCCAGCTGGGAAGGACTGCGAAAATGACTGGAATATAGAAAATGCGCTTTATAGTACACGATAACCGAAAACCTGGTTATCATAGAGTTAATTTCTAAGAGATAATTAACTACGAGATCAGAACACACAAGTAAAGGGTTTTTTTTCCAGTGTGCATCTGGAAATCTCAAAATAAGCCAGGATGCCTCCACAGAAAATGAACTTTGATTGAAGATCATCTACTGTGCTCAACGCAGGAACGATTAAAGGAAATGAGAAGGCCCAAAATACACTGAAGGTCAAAAATAACGACAGTCCTTTTTTGCCCTGAAAACAAACTCATCAGTTAGATTAACAGAAAAAAGTGACCACTTCAATGCTTAGGTTGACCCAAATAAATCTTATGAGACTCAGCTCATTTCTAGCAGCGCAGGATAGATTTATGGTGCAGTCGTGTTCATTATAGCAAAGTTTTCATATCTTGCATCAATTTTCTTTACAAGGTGTAGTGGAGAGGAAGTACAAATGATTCATTTCCAACCTGCTGTCCCAGTATTTACCTTTACGAGTGTATCCTACAACACCTCCAACAGCCAGCAACGCAGCATATGCAAAACCAATCCAGTCAACAGCCATGGTCCCAACTCTGGAGAAGAAAACACATTGCAACTGAAGACAAACAAGTTCCTTTCTCCGGGTAAACAAGAAATCATTACTTGGAGTGTTGTAAATAACACTACACTCTCCTAAGTCGTGTTTGACTACCGTGTCAAAGCATTCAAAAGGTGAAGGTGTGTTTATTTGCTATTGTATCATCTTTTCACTACCGGCTGCCCTTCCTTACACCTCGGTATCTAGGTATACCGTATCTCCTTTAGGGGAAATTGATATTTTTGGGATGTATGTGGCATGTGTTTTTCCCAGTCAAAAACACATGTATGCAAGCAAAAAGCTTGACACCACCCAAAGCATCAGTTTTGCGGCACTTGTGCCATACAGCTGATCTGGGCACAGGCTACGGATACATACAGGTCTTCTGAGCGCACAGCTTAGTGCCCTTTCACCCGGGCGGTACTTGATGTACCGCAAGCGAAATGTCACTGGCACTGCAACACCAGGAATTGTCAGAGTCTACCCAAAGTTTCCAGCCAGAAACCTAGGCCGTCTTTGGGAAGCTTTATCCTATCTGTCTATGCCCCTTTTGTTTCACCTTCAGATTTTAATGCATTGTCCGAAGTTAGGCTTCTGTCCTCCAAAAAGCACTGAAGTTACTGCTGTAATACCAATCCCTGCTTCCCCGGCGGGGCTTTGGAAAGGCAGGAGTGGCAGTGGTGGCAGCCCCGCAGCCCCAGCAGCACTACGGCCTCTCTCCCACCAGCGGTGGGACACACCTTTCCCCTCCTTCTCCCAGGTTAAGTGCATACTTAATTAACTGCATCCTTCTTTTTACCTGAGCAGGTGTGTCCTTGAGCACACTGGGAACGGGGGAGGGGGGGGCAGGAAAGAGCACACACTCATCATTTCATGTCAAGCCTTTAATATTGAAATGAACGACTCGCAGCGAGCTCCCCGCGGCTGTAACCCCTCAGGAAGACGGGTGGGTTTAGGGGGCCATGGCACCCCGAACACGGCGCCTGCAAAGGCAGGGGCTTAGGCTCAAGGCCCGGCCTTTGACCCGCCCGGCCTTCGCGGCCTAGGCGGGCGGGCGGAGGCCGACCGCGGCCGGCCGCTCTCCCTCGGGCGGGTTCCTCCACCGCCTGCCCGGGGCCCGCGCCCCCCCGCCTCTCGCCTCGCTTCCCCCGCCTCCGCTCCGCGCAGCCCCGCGCTCGCTTCCCCCGCCCTCCGCGGCGGAGCCCCCGCCCGAAGGCCGGCGGCTGCGGAGGGGACCCCACCGCCCTCCCCGCGGCCCCCTCGCCCTCAGCCGCCCCGCTGCGGCTCAGCCCCGCCGGAGACGGCGCCCCTCCGCCGCCCCGCCGTACCTCGTCCCGCCGCGCCGCGCCCGCCCCGCCGCCCTCCGACCTCCCCCGGCCCCGCCTCCCGCGCCCGGCGGGCACCGTCAGGCGTCGCGGGGCTGGCGCCGCGGTCCCGCCTCGCCGCCCGCTGCCCGGCTTCTGCCCCGCGGCGGGCCGGCGCCCGGGCCGGGGGGAAAGGAGGGCGCCTGCCGCCATGACGGCGGCGGCACAGCGCCGGGGCCGGGCCGCGCTGCCGCTTGCGGAGCTCCGTGGGCGGGCGGAGCGGCGTTCTGTGGCGCTCGGCTGAGGCGGGAGGCGGGGAGCCGTGCCCGTGCTGGCGCAGGGTGCGGGGCTTTGCGCCGCGTTTGCCGGCGCCCCTCGGCGGCAGCGCCCAGCGCCGGGGCTGGCCTCTGCCGCCTCTTGAGGCTCCTCGTCTTGTCCTCAGGCGGCTCGTCTGCCTGGGCTCCACGGGCAGCGGAAAGATCCGTGGCTTATTTTAGCTTTTTAAGCCTAAAAAACCCTGCCCTGCCATGTTGGGGATGGAAGAACTCATGAACGAGAAAGGGTCATGTCTGCAGAGCCGCTTGTCCCAAAGGGCGTGCATCCCATGGAGGCCTGGGCAGGGGCTGGGGCGAGGGTCTCCTGCCCGCACCACCCCAGAGGGACCCTGCGGCCCAGCGACAGGCGCGCATTGCTGTGCCAGGCACCCCTCTGCCCGCTGCCCCTCGCACGGGGCGGTTCCTCTCCTCCTCGCCTGTATCTCTGAAACTTTGAGGGTTGCCTGCGTGAAGTCACATAGAGCAGACACATAGACCGAACGCTGATGTTACCTATTTGTTGGGGGAAGCCAACACGCACAAACCCCAAGACTCGGATACTACACACGTAGCTAATGTACGGAACGGCTTGACGTGGTTATTTTAACACCTTGACTTCCTGTCCGCTAGCCCTGTTTGCTGGAGCTATTCCACTACAAGCTATTTTTGTTCATATTTTGTCACCTTCCCCAGTTATTTCTTTAGCCGCCTCTCAAGTGAGTCGTTCTTGACCAGCGCAGGACGTGTCCTTCAGCGGTAATTTGGAGGTGCCTGCCTGTGACATTCCCCACGCTTCCCTTGTTCCCATGAACCGACTGGTCATAAAGATGGCCACAACAGGGAGAGACGCACAATGCCGTGTGATGCGACTTGGATACCTGCCTTCCTCAGGGGTCATTTGAAAATCCCTGCCAAAATCTAGTGTTTCCTTTAGATTTCTTTGCCTAACGGTGTGGGAGTTTTCCGCTCCAAAGAGCTTGCTGGAAAGCAAATCAGTATTCTCATTAGGGTTAATGTATTTAATTTCCACTCCTAACGTTCCATTTGTTTTTTCTGTTAGCGTTTAACTGCTGTGACACAAACCCACTCCATGTGAGCTGTCCAAGTCTGTCTGCTCGGTGGAAAACAGAACCGCTCTCCTTATCTCGCCAGTGTCTGTGGGAAGGAAGACTGAAGGTACAGCAACTTTGAAAAACAAACATAGGACACTTGAGGGCAGGACGGCTCCAAAATGCAAACCAAAAGCAGATTTATAAGCTGAAATCCAGAAATCTTGGATTTCTTGATGAAGTATTCTGAAACTTGCAACTCTTGAAAAGCACAGTAAAATAAACAGTGGATTAAACGGAGCAAAACCATGCAATTCTATTTGAGGGGGCTCCAAAGTGGAACAAATACAGTGTCTTTTGGCACCTCTAGGGTAAAGACCAGTTGTGGTTACTGATTCAATGATTCTCCTCACCAAAGTCGACTGGATAACCCTGAAGTCTGGGCTAACTTTAAATTCACGTAATTATATGCTGCTTGTTATGTTCCCTTCCATTTTCAATTATGAAAAGTATTTGGTATTGTTTTCCCTAAGCTGTTACTTAAACTATTGTCTGATGTGAAATGGTTACTGTATTTTACAGCACAGGTAGTCTCCTGTGGGAGGGTTTTAATGGGAGGAGAATTCATTGAATTAGTTTGTTGGTAGCATGATAAATCAAACCCCTCAGTCCTAACAATGAGGTACAACAGAGCTAGCAGCAAAGCTAGTGTTAATGTTGCAAAGCGCTTTCTATTTGCATTTTCAGTTGTTCATAACTGCCAGTCTGAGCTGAAATTCCCCCTGTTGGGTGTCTGCTTCCAGCTGTTTTATTTTAGCTTGTTTTGGTTGTTTTGTTTTGTATTATGATTCCTTTGCTTTGTTTTTGGAAAGTCCCATTTACAAGAATTGAGCCAACTACAAGGATGAATTTAGGGGAGAATACACGTTTTTGTCCATTATAAACATAACCATTTCACTGAACGGCCTCTAGCATGTCTCTAGTTTGGAAAAACAGCTTTCAAATTTGGCAAGTAAATTGCTTTAGTTTCAGGGATATATTTTTTCATCTTTGTGAAAATGTGACCTGAAGAGAAAAAGGGTTAAAAATGTTGAGTGGAGGCTTCCTAAAATTGTACACACCAGTCCCCAGAAAGTTCCACCCATGTTGACCTTTTGTTAGGCCCACCTACGTTCATGTCTGAATGTATGCACTCTCTCCAGAGAAAGGCTGAGCTTGCGCCTTGCTTTGCTAGTGTTCTGTATAAAACAAGAAGCCTCTAAGGGGCTTGTGTAATGCAGCCCATCTCCCTCCCCTTGAACATTTTTGCTCAGGCTACCCGTTAGAGAGGGTGTTGGCAGGATGCATCACATGAATCATAGAATCGTTAAGGTTGGAAAAGACCCTTAAGAGCATCGAGTCCAACTGTTAACCTAGCACTGCCAAGTCCACCACTAAACCATGTCCCTAAGTGCCGCATCTACCTGTCTTTTAAATACCTCCAGGGATGGGGACTTAACAGCTTCCCTGGGCAGCCTGTTGCAGTGCCTGACTACCCTTTCAGTGAAGAAGTTTTTCTTAATATCCAACCTAAACCTGCCCCTGGCGCAGCTTGAGGCCATTTCCTCCTCTTCCTATCGCTTGTTACTTGGGAGAAGAGGACAACCCCCACCTCGCTACAACCTCCTTTCAGGTAGTTGTAGAGAGCAATAAGGTCTCCCCTCAGCCTCCTCTTCTCCAGGCTAAACAACCCCAGCTCCCTCAGCTGCTCATAAGACTTGTGCTCTAGACCCTTCACCAGCTTTGTTGCCCTTCTCTGGACACGCTCCAGCACCTCAACGTCCTTCTTGGAGTGAGGGGCCCAAAACTGAACACAGTACTCGAGGTGCAGCCTCACCAGTGCTGAGTCCAGGGGCACTATCACCTCCCTGGTCCTGCTGGCCACACTATTCCTGATACAGGCCAGGATGCCTTTAGCCCTCTTTGCCACCCGGGCACACTGCTGGCTCATGTTCAGGCAGCTGTCAGCCAACACCCCCAGGTCCTTTTCTGCCAGGCAGCTCTCCAGCCACTCCTCCCCCAGCCTGTAGCATTGCCTGGGGTTGTTGTGACCCAAGTGCAGGACCCAGCACTGAGCCTTGTTGAGCCTCATACAGCTGGCTTTGGCCCATCGATCCAGCCTGTCCAGGTCCCTCTGTAGGGCCTTCCTACCCTCCAGCAGATCAACACTCCTGGCCAACTTGGTGTCATCTGCAAACCTACTGAGGGTGCACTCGATCCCCTCGTCCAGATCACTGATGAAGATATTAAAGAGGACTGACCCCAACACTGAGCCCTGGGGAACACCACTCGTGACCGGCCGCCAACTGGATTTAATTCCATTTACCACAACTCTTTGGGCGTGCCCATCCAGCCAGATTTTTACCCAGCGCAGAGTGCACTCATCCAAGCCGTGAGCAGCCAGCTTTTCCAGGAGAATGCTGTGGGAGACAGTGTCAAAGGCTTTACTAAAGTCCAGGTAGACAACATCCACAGCCTTTCCCTCATCCACTAAGCGGGTCACCTTGTCACAGAAGACCAGGTGAGTCAAGCAGGACCTGCCTTTCATAAACCCATGCTGACTGGGCACGATCACCTGGTTGTCCTGTACGTGCGACATGATGGCACTCAGGATGATCTGCTCCATAACCTTCCCCAGCACCAAGGTCAGGCTGACAGGCCTGTAGTTTCCTGGATCCTCCTTCCAGCCATTCTTGTAGATGGGCGTCACATTTGCTAACCTCCAGTCAACTGGGACCTCCCCAGTTAGCCAGGACTGCTGACAGATGATGGAAAGCAGCTTGGTGAGCACTTCCACCAGCTCCCTCAGTACCCTTGGCTGGATCCCATCTGGCCCCATAGACTTGTGTCTGTCTAGATGGTGTAGCAGGTCGCTAACCATTTCCCCTTGGATTATGGGGGCTTCATTCTGCTCCCCATCCCTGTCTTCCAGCTCAGGGGGCTGGGTACCCTGAGAACAACTGGTCTGACTATTAAAGACTGAGGTAAAGAAGGCATTAAGTACCTCAGCCTTTTCCTTGTCCTCTGTCACTGTGTTCCCTCCAACATCCAATAAAGGATGGAGATTCTCCTTAGCCCTCCTTTTGTTGCTAATGTATTTGTAGAAACATTTTTATTGTCTTTTATGGCAGTAGCCAGATTAAGTTCTAGCTGGGCTTTGGCCCTTCTAATGCTCTCCCTGCATAACCTCACGGCATCCTTGTAGTCCTCCTGAGTTGCCTGCCCTTTCTTCCAAAGGTCATAAACTCTCCTTTTATTCCTGAGTTCCAGCCAAAGCTCTCTGTTCAGTCAGGCCGGTCTTCTCCCACACTAGCTCATCTTTCGGCACATGGGGACGGCCTGCTCCTATGCCTTTAAGATTTCCTTCCTGAAGAATGCCCAGCCTTCCTGGACTCCTTTGCCCTTCAGTCCAAAGGGACTCTGTCAACCAGGCTCCTGAACAGGCCAAAGTCTGCCCTCCAGAAGTCCAAGGTAGCAGTTCTGCTGACCCCGCTCCTTACTTCTCCAAGAATCAAACTCTATCATTTCATGCTCACTATGCCCATGAAAGACCTGTCTCCTGCTGTAAGCTGTTGTGGTTTCTGTTGGTCTTCCTGTATTAATGCTAAAGGCTACTCATAGTTGAAAGCTCCAAGTAAGATTTAATGCTAACTGCTATCCCAGAACATAATGTGACACCAGAAGATATCTGTAGAATGGAAGAGTGCCTCTGAAATACCCAAGACAGAAGAAAAGGTCCTGAGTGGAGGAAAAAGAAGCAGCTAAGCACCCTGAGTCAGCTGTAATTCTGGAAGATTTTTGTGCAAAAGATTGTCCTCTTCATCAGGTGGGACTATGAAAAAGGAAGAGGAGCAAAATACAGTTTTTAAAATGCAGATTCAGAGGCTTCAGTTTCAATAATCTGTAGTGAAATAAGGAAGAAGTCAGTTATCATGTTCCGGTACCAAAAAGAGAGTGTTAGAAATAAATTCTGTAAGCTTTCATATATACACACCCGTATGTATATAAGCAGTGAGAAGGACAGTGGTGATAAAGAAATAGAAGGTTGTTTTAAAAGGCTGAGGAGCCTGACCTACAGCCTCACTGGGCTGCCTTTATGGGTCTTTGCCCTTCAGTCCTGAGGGGTCAGTTCCTTGAAAATTTAGTATGAAAGCTTAAGATCCAGAATCACCCCTGGCAATTCAATCCAGTGGTAAAAAGCAGAGATACTGCTCTTTATAACAACCATGAAGTAATCTGGCAGAACATATACATTAATAAACAGCCACGCAAACTAAGGCCTCGTCTTATGAACTAAACGTGTATAAACATGGACTAAAGCCTGCAAAGGAAAAAGAGATGGGTTCTTGGGCAGTGATTTCACAGAGATGATGCTCAAATTTAACAGCTCACTGCTGCCAAAAGGGCCTCTTCATTTCCAGTTCTGCTTTCCAGTCCCTTATTTTGTGCAGTAATTGATGAGTTTTGCTCCTTCTCTCCCAGTCCTCAATGGCTGAGTCGACTCAGTAGCCCAGCAGAAACACAGCCAGGCAGAAAAATGCATAGCTTTCTGCTGAATTAGTTCAGTCAGTCATTTGTTTCAGTGAAGTCAGGAGGGTCTAACAAGCATCAGGGTACAAAGGAAGAGCTGGGACTGCATCACTGGGTGGCAGACTGGGGAGAGCCTCTGTAGGCATCAGCAAGAAAGAGTGAGGCAACCTGAAGCTGTGCATTTTCTCTGACTTTTCAGGGAACTTTGCCTGTGAGAAAGCACTATGGTATGGCACTGACTGAAATTCTTGGTAAATTCAGTGAAACACAACTCAGAATTATGGTTGGTCAGTGGTATCTCAGGAATCTACCCAGATGCTGAATCCAACAAACTAGTATTTCTGGAAGCTAGCAGAAATAAGGTACATGCCCACAGAAACCTACCTGTGGGCCCTGGGAGCTGACAATATCCACGATTCTAGTGTGAGGTCTCCAGCGAAATTAGGTTCTAGCTACATTTCATATTGGAGAGATTAATGGGAACAAAATGCGAGAATGTGATTGTGATATGCAGTGATTTGGGAGAGAGATTTGATATGTAAAACTGTTTCTGCTCACTGGGCACGATCAAAGGGCTGTAGCGGATGTTAAGAGCAAGTGATTAAACTGCCTTGGGTTCTGATCGGCATAGCGATTTGGTTTTCCTAGCTGAGTTCTTAAAAGCTGATAGACTCCATCTCCTGAAGAAATGGAGTTTTTTTTCTTCAGTGTCTCAGGAATCCTTGGTCTAAATAAATCCTGATTAGGACCACTAGCTGTGCTCTGCTTCCGAGATGTCCCAAATTTCCCATCTTTCTTAGTAAGTATGTGGGTTTTAAAGCGGTTCAGGAAGTCAGAGTGAAGCCCCGAGGGATTTCAGAGACATTTGAAGTGGCATGTTTGTCATTCTGTGATGTTTTCAGCTGACTGAAAACAACTCATGAAGATGAAAGTTTTTTGGGACGGAGGAAGGATTTTTGTGTGTGTGTATATTTTCAGACCCTTTCCCTAATATTTGTCATCCTATGGTAGACATCAGATCTCTGATACCTCTCACCACTATGTGCTTGGTACAGAGGGGTCTGTTTTCAGCTGCACACACTGAGAGACAAAGAGTTTTCCAGACAACAGCTCACTGAAGGACAGAGGCACAGGATCCCTTGCCCTCTCCAAATTCTAGCAGATACACCGAGGCATACCTCAAACCTGTATATGTCTCAAGGCAATTCCCTGGCTTGAAAAATAGTTTGAAGCTAGGAAAGTTTTAGGAGGAAAGTTTGTATATGCATGCCTCTTTCCTAGACATCTGTTCATGCCCACTGTTCCTGCTTTTTCTCTCCTACCTGTGGCCATTAACTGAGACAGGAGCATGAGCTGGCTGAACCTTCGTTCAGGTCCAGTATGGGCAAGGTTATGGACAGGAGTATCCAAATCATAAGCGTCCTTGGGATCATTCTCACACCAAAAAAGAAAGGAAAGTAAAATACAACATCCGTCCCAGAAGGAAGACGTCTGTGAGATCCTAGTTTTTATGGGGTGCATAGAGTGGCTCAAGCTGTGATTTTGCAATAACTTATTTCAGCCGCTGGCTTCCCCATTCTCAGTCCCTTCCTTGAACCACCTCTGGCATTCAGTGAACTCTGTGCCAAGCCATGATGATAAATCATCATAAAATTTGGCTCGCTGTTGACATTTCTGTTCTGGAACTGCAGTGTTAACAGAGCCGATCCTTGCTCACGTATCGAAGAGGGGAGTGAAAGGCGGAGGGACAGTCGCACTCAAACCCACATGCCATACTCTCAGGGGGCAAATAGAAGGGAGTGAGGCTATCCACAGCATGAGCTTCAATTTGTAGAGAGTGGATATAATCAGGATTTATAAAATCAAGGCAGTGGGTATGAGTGAATGCAGATTGTTGTTCTCCAAATCCTGCAGTACTAGAACTAGGGGGCACTCATTGAAATGGATAGGATATTGGTTTAGAAAAGATAAAAGGGAATACTTTTTTTATGTAACAGGTATAGTGAACTCATGGAATTTGCTGCCAGCAGAGGTTTTGGAAGCAGACAGGTCAGGAGACTGGAAGGGAGACTAAATGATTAAATGAGCTACGGGTTCGTAAAGAGATACTAAAAGGAATGAGTATGGATGTGCTCGCTATGATCCCTAATACAATGATTGTGGATGCTGGAGGAGAACAAAGGAAATGTATATGCCCAGCTTGCATGGTCTCTTTAAACAGCATCTCTTGTTATTGGAAAAAGAATACTGGGCATAGCTGGATGTTGGTCTGACCCACCAGGGCATCCCTCGTGTTCTTTTCAGGGCCCTGGTTTTGTGTCCACAGGTATGTGAGGACAAATATGATGTTGGTAGGAGTTTGTGTTTTATTTTTTGAAGGTGATATCTCAAGGTTCTCTTACCTCAGTGAAACCTGATGCTTAGATCACTAACACTGCGTTGTACACTGTTGAGGAAACATGCAGTTTTATAGAATCATAGAATCATTAAGGTTGGAAAAGACCTTTAAGATCATCGAGTCCAACCGTTAACCTAGCACTGCCAAGTCCACCACTAAACCATGTCCTCGAGCACCACGTCTACCCTTCTTTTAAATACCTCCAGGAAGGAGGACAATCCACATAGTATTAACACTCAGAAAGAGACCCTTAGACTAAACTATAGCCCTCCTGATGTTGCACTTTTCCTCTGGGATCCTGCTGCTCGATCTGCACAGAACTTGATGAATACTCATGTCCCAGGAAAGATTTCATAAGCTATGGTAAAATTTTCCCCCAGGATATCGGTGTATTTTGGAGATATTATTTCAGAGTCTTCTGCTGGAAAACATCTAGTGCAGCTGAAGGAGAGAGAATGCCAGATTAGAGAGATTACTAGGCATGAATCCCAACCCTTATTTGTATGACTATTCTTTCTGCCTTTAGATAATCACATTAACATCAGGAGTATTGCTTACACAAGAACTACTGAGAAAAAGTGGCGTACAGGCTTGGGCCCTCAAAGCAATGTTCATGTTCCAGCACTTTCCCAGTGAGATTCTGACCTTGTTTCCTCTTCCGAGCTCATTAGAATTGGGACATCCAGTAAGGAGGACCACCCAATACTCAGCAGCCTCCAGTAATGATTACCAATCCATCTTTTAGACCTATCAGAAGTAACATTTTTAACAGTTCAGATGTTGTTTTCCTTCCCCTGCCAAAGCTCATCCCACACTTAGATACACAAGGGTATATTAGACAGTACTATATTTCATGCTTGGTTGATTATGGAGCCAGATCTTCGGTCTCTGCTGAGGGTTTTTTTGCTGCTTCTCCAGTGCAGATGAGCCAGAAACCTTCCACAACCATGTGGTAAAGGAGCCCCCAGTGGGTGTAAGACTGGTATCTCATGGTGGTTGTCATCAGGCGGCGTGGGTTAGGATATGTCTCCTGCCAAGCCAGCCTGGAGGAGCACTGCTCAGTGAGACCTCAGGGATCTCGCCTATTAACAGCAGTGACCTAATCTGAAAAACGAGGAAAAAGCTATCTTCATTTTTTGTGGCTGATAATACCCGAAGGAGTACCACTGTGGGTGCAAAGGGAGGTTTATAAACATCAAATGATAGAAAGTGTTTACACATCTACTTTTGCGTGCAATTAATCAAGCTTGGAAAAAATGAGGTAATTTTTATTTGTACACCTAAAAGGAGAAGCCAAGTTAAAGCACTTATAGATCAGCCCCCAAAAATGCGAGAAAAATAATGCCAACAACACTGCAACTTAAATACCAGATTTCAAGCCAAACATCTATGAAGGAAGAAGTATTCCATGGAAAAATGTCATATTCTTGCCATCTTTCTGACCGCAGAGTTACACCCGTTATGCTAAATCTGTAATTACAGCATTGTGAATACAATGCCGCAGACAATGGCCTGTCAGTGTTTTTCCACTATAAACCCTCATGTGAGGTTTGCAATTTTGTGAAATACAATTGTCTTTGGCTGGGATACCCAGCTACAATCTCAGCCCAGAAATAGATTTGTTTGTTTGTTTGTTTCCTTTACCAAGTTGTTCAAGGTTCATTGTTTGGTAAGCATTAGAGCCTTCCGGATTGATTGCCTGCTTTTGCCCTATCCGAACTGCGAGGATGTGCGGAGAGTTTGCCATCACTGGTAGCACATCAGTGCTGGGCAATGTTCAGGGCTGTGAGGCTATCGCAAAGTCCACACTTTGGACCAAACTGCCTACGTTTGTATCAGTGCGGTCTGGGAAAGTCAGGACAGCAGGGTTATAGCAAATTAGCACTGACTAGTGTATCCAAGCATGCACAGCAAAACGTGCTTTTGGGAATACTGGAGTATGTTATTACAGCTATGGACGGAGGGAGAATTGGCCAGGCCAATTAAATGGGTAAAATTGAAAAGATTTGTCTGTCTTACAGAAAAAGGGAATTCTGAGCTGATGTTACAAAAAAAGCCAGAAATCTATAGGATTAACGAAACTCTGCAACATGCAAAAACCACTTGTACAGTTATGGTTTTGATTCTTTACTGGGGCTTAGGTAAGGCTCTTCTCTGTCAGATTGTGGTAACTGAGATCCAAATCCAGCCCAGTTTGTTCTTTTCACAGACAACTCAAAGAGAAAATATGGTGCAAACAGTGAGTGCTGATCACCAAATTGAAGTTTAATTACAAATGCTAACCCTGTAACACCTGCATATAAACTCCTGGGAAACAGGTCTGAAATAACCATATGTGTAATGTCTTACTTCAAAATAATTATTTTGAGACAAATATTGCATGCGCTTAAGGGATCTCACCTGTATTTAGATGTGATTCACTAAACATGGATTTATTCTTTACATGAATTTATTCGGTGTCAATGCTCTGGAAGAAAACATAAAATCCTTGTGCTACAGAGATCTCTGCTTGCTTCAGCAACTTGTTAGACGTTGCAGGGAAAAACTGCTGAGTCCACAGAGTTTAAAATAAATACGGATGAAAGCAGCTTATTGCTTTATTGACAGTATGTAATTAACCAGCAATCAGTGAGCTATGCCTGCAAGATCAGTAATATAATAGGCAAAGCATACTAGAAATTTCAAAACAGTCTCCTGTAACTAATCCCAAAGCCTTCTTAGTGTACACGTACACGCGCACAGAAACACACGGACACAGGCACGCACAGCGTTGTATGCACCCCCTCACTCTTGGACAGTATGGGTTACAAAAACACACCCCCCCCTTCCCAAAGATTGCAGGTCTCCCTGTTTACACATGCCTCCTGCGGGAGATGCGGGTCCTCTACCTTTATGCAGACCCCTGCAGCTCCCTACAAGTGGTTGGCTGAACCACTGAGAAAGCTGTTTCCCCTCCAGGGTCTCTCCCTCCTGTTAAGAGCTTTCACGTGTCTTTTATACTTCTCTTCAGTCTGACTCCTGCTTTGTGTCAAGTTTCTCTGTAATTCCCCAGTAACTGTTTAATCTGGCTGATGGTCATCTTCTGTAACGTGATCAGTTTGGGCAAATGCTGACCAGGCAGTTTGGTGTATTTGATCCACAGACGCACACACATACACACTTTGGACACATCTCTGTCTTCGCAGGTGACATTATCCATGCCATTTGTCAAGGGGGGGGCTGTGCATCCCCCGCCAGGTCCATAGTGAGGGAGAGCCATCCGTGGGAGGCATGTGGGCCGCGGGAGCGGGGAAAGCAAGGGGCACGGCCAAGCAGCTGCCTGCAGCCGTGTGGCTGATACTGCTCCAACCAGAGAGCTGTGATGTTCTGGATGCATCCCACACGGTTGAAGGTAATGATAAGTGAGCAAGCAAACCTATTTCCAGATTCTCTTCAGGCTCCAAAATCCAAAAATAAAATTAACGGTTGCCTTACTAAATGCCTTTTGAACACCTATTATGATTCTCGATAAAGGGATCATAAATGACATGGAAGCAGCAAATGAGATCATTGGAAAAACTGCAGAGAGGCCATCTGGGCCTGGTGCTTTACTGGATGGTGAAGAATTTACATTTCACACTCCCACAGTTTACATTTTCTGAGGTGATAAAGACATTTGGATCATTTTATTTTTTTGGATGTTTTACATAAAATGAAGAGCCGTGATTGAAACTGGAACTGGAGTCAGGAAATAACCAGACTGTGTACGATGTGGTAAAGCGCTAACAAATGCCACGTGTTACATGATTAATTTAGTATAAATGCCAGTTACGCATTTGGTTTGTCAGCAGTTGGCTCGGGTTTTGTGATTACTGGCCAATAGTTTAACTGATGATTTGATCTATAACAGAATCCTCAGCTTTGGGGAATGGAAGAGAGTTGCATTGATAATTTAATGCATTAAGCGTACGCAGAGCTGTTGTTAGTTTCTAGAAAGGATACAGATAAGTTCTGGGGTTTTAATGTAACTGATGAATAGCCTTTTCTCTCAATACAGCATGATTTATGGTGGTAAATCAGGGCAGGGGGATAGAGCTATGTGACTGCTATTGTTTCAATATGTCTTCAGGGGGTGTTTTTGAATTGCAGATAGACATGCAAGGAAAACTCTGAATCTGACTATAAATACAGCTGCAAAGTATGGCACCGCTCTTGCCTCTGAGTCAATCTCTAATCGCTGTTCTTGGCATATCAGTGCTGGGCCATAGGGAAGGGCCATCTGTCAGAGGTAATTGAAAATGGAGGCACTGACCATCTGTAGGTATTTAAGGTCTCCTGACATTTTTTACAAGCTGGAGGATAATCCAGTGTTATAATTTATAGTGCGTCTACCTATTATCCTCTACATTTTTCAAGGGAATACGGTATTCTTGGTCTTTTGTCTTTTGCTTCTGTGGCCTATCTCTTTACGTCACAGACTTATTTCCCCGCATCTCTGCAGTTCACTGTTGGCTGAAATGACCCCTGTAAATCTTTGTAAGTTTGGGATTTTTTTCAAAAGATGTGCTATGTAAATTACAGGTCACTGTTATTGCTGGAGCTAAAATGCAAGCAGAAGCTTTCCCTAAAGGAAATCCTTAGGATTTTGGGTGGGCTAAAATGGAATTCAGATCTAGTTTCGACTTTGCAAAAGTCAGTGAATGCTCTGTTCCCTTGCTTTCTTTTATCTGTATGGTGTAAATCATTTGGCAAATGCAAATGCCAGCTCTGTTGCAGAGAAAAGATGTATAGGTGTGTAAAGGTATGTGCCTGCAAACTTCCTGTATGTGCACAGCTATAGCTGGTTAGCAGTAAATAATGGTGTACACTATTTGTAGGATCAAACTCTTCATTCCATTAAGAAATTAAGAAAGATTTTTAATGGTTACTTCACATGTTGAACAGTTGAATTTTACATACACATTTCTGTTTAAACATTTATTGGGTGTGTCAGTGTGAAGGAAGCCAGCTCTGTCACATCCATGAGCATGCACACACACAGACAGAGTAAGTATGGCTTCTTCCAGGAAAAAAAAAAAGGTTGTTTGAATATTTCTGTTAATTTTCTTTCTAATCCCGGCATTCAAATACTGTACATGTGCTGAGCTCACATGAAGAGAAAGGAAAGATACAGAGAATTTTTAATAAAAATGCAGTCCCAGCAGGATTTGAAGTACACTGCTTTGAAATACAAAGCCAGAACTTTATTATCCAAACTAAGCAAATTTTCTGAACATATTCAAGGTGTTGTTATGGTAAGTGAAGGAAGCTTGTGAAGTTGCTTGGAGTTGTTTGAAAATGAGAATAAAAAGTAACACACATTTACATTTCAGCAGATGGTTGGCAGAAATCAGAACAGAGTCCATTTTTCTGAGCAGGATCTGCATGCACACGGACTACAGAGAGATGAGACTCATGGCTCATTTGCTCTCCAGCCTTCTGCTCTTCATAAGCAAACACCGCTTCAGCGTTAGGGGATGGGGAGATGAGTATGGGATAAAATATGGAGCGCAGAGCAACTGACTATGAAAGCATTTGTGTCCCAGGGAGGCAAGGCGGGGAATATGCAAGGGTATTCCACCTTTCCCACATAGCATCCTCCTCCCCTATTTTCTCTTAATACAGAAGTGCCAGGAGAAGAGCGGAGGATATGGGAGTTGCTGAGTAGAGAAAGTGGAGACTGCCTATGGCATGCTCAGCCCCAGAACCTTAGAGTAATGGTGGTTTTGGCAGTCCTGGGCCCTGCAGCGTGCTGGGGCTGCGATGCTCTGCACACCTGCATGAAGCAGTGCCTTTTGGACCAGGAGAGCTGTGACTGTCTGCCTGCTCGTTTTCAGAGCTGGAAGCTGGCAGCTGGCTGTAGTGCTGGGAGGAAGATGACTTTGTCACCTCTCTGTTCCTGCCACCCCAAGAGCCTCCCTCTAAAGGCCTGAAGTGACCTGCCGTAAAGCATCTATGAAAGACTTACTCTTTCTTAGGGTAGAAGTGTTCTTCAGGACACCACCACCAGAGGCCCAGGATTTAGACCAACTGGTTTTGCTTTCCAACAGGCAAAAAAAAGAGCTATCTGTATCTTAGTGATACTTTTCCTCCCTAAGGAGCCTTTTATGGTGGAAATGACTGTGTGGATCCTGTGTTAGAATAATCAGTCTGACACAAACTCACCACTAGAGTTTCTGAGCAACTCTTGGGTCCACTATAGCCTGACAGAAGCTACCGCTGTCTGTCACATTCCTACTGCTGTTCACTGGCTCCAAGAGAAGGAGTTTGCACTTTTTTTTCGGGTTGGTTCGGAGGCTTTATGGAAGGAGGAGGTAAAATTGGTTCAGAGCCTTCAACCACAGACTATACAAAATGCTTGTATTTCCAGCATGGACATGGTGTTCCTGATCAGATTCACACTTCTAATACTACAGCTATATTATCTCTAAGTCACCATAGTCTTTTGGGACTATAAGTGTCTAACCTCAGCCCAGTCTATGAAAAGCTCAGGTGACCTGAATTCCTTCTATAGCTTTGCATAGAGCAACGTTTTAGCTGCTTCTGATGACAGGGGAGAAGGGGGAAGAAGGGGGGGGAAGAATAAGGAAGAAAATTCTCACTCTTGTTTATGATTTCAGCCTCTTTTTGAGAAAAGGTTCAGTGCACCCACATTTATCTGTAACTTAAGGTTCTTCTTCCTTCCTATTTTTGAAGCTTACTGTTTATGTATTTTATGGAAGACGGATGTTACTAGCACAGAACAGTGTGGTTGTTATCTATTATACCATGATATATTTACTGAGAAAATTTTAATAAATAAACCACAGGCTTGAACCTCTGAACCCTTCTAAACCAGCCGATTCCCATGGGGGGTTCAGGAGTTTTTATGGACGGATACTGTGTTCTCATGAGAATTTTATTAGAGCTCATAGACTCGAGACTGACTAGCAGGAGAATTTATGAGGTTACATGGGAACTATCACATCTTTCATTCCAACACCCTATGAGTTTATAAAATGAACCCTTCCTTAAACTGTGTTATTAAATAGAAGAGTTTTAATGCAACTTTAATAAAGTATCTAATGTTATCACTGATTTCTCATCAGTCAGCGCAGCTGGTTAATTTTACCAGCTTTTCAGTTTTCAATTATCCTGGGTTAGAGAGTTGGGTAAAGGGTTTTTGCTAAAAATCAAAAAAAAAAGGCAAGAGAGGGGAGGTCATAAGTTACTAAATGCATCAAAGAACGCTTGTCAAGATGGATAATAGGAAGGGCGAATAGTGTCCGCTATGTATTTGCTTATCCTCTATTCTGTTTACTCTCTTGCATACTCTCTAAAATTCCTCTTGCTGTTTTGTTTAAATTTAGAACAATGTTGGAGTTCTGTAGCTGCTCATTATCCCACTTGAAATTTAACTTAAAATGTTATTTTGCATCATGTAGCTCAGCTGGAAAGCTGCCCAAGCCAAGAATTGAGGTCTGTGGTAGTGAACTACAGAGGAAGTGGTCTAAGCAAGACTCCCTTCTGGGGATATTCCAACATTTCATTACATTGTGTGTACTAATGAGTAGAGCAAAGGACTGAGAGCCAGGAAGGGCAGAGTTTTAATCAAATGACTCATGATATGGCCTTCAGCAAAATACGTGACCTTGTAATTCAGCCATCTTAGCTCTAACAGTGGGTAAAAATAGGGGCTCAGTGTAGCATTCAGGCAGAGGTGCAGATGTGCCTGTCTCAGCTGCGTTCAGGGTCTGCAGTTTTTTTCTGCAGCTTTGGAATAGACACCATGGGAAGACAGATCTCCTTTCAGCTACTCCAGAGAAGCTCAAATTAATGTTGACGTGTATTCTTCCTCGAACAAGAGCTTTTAAAACTGTCAGATGGAGGTCAGTCCTTTGCTCAGTCTCATTCACCTCTGAGTGGTCAAATTTGTTGGTCATGGTGGTGATCAGGTGTCAGGGACAGCAGGCACAAGGAGAATGAGGACACATATTTTGAATCGGACACGCTGCTGGTGCAGTTTGCCCAACCAGGTAGAGCTGGGAGACCTTGAAGGCTGCACAGCTTGGGATACTGGGGCCCAAAGAATGTTCTTTAATTGGCACATGAAGCGCATCGGATTTCCACGTGGCACTGGAAACGCTGGCTTGGCCATCATCCCAGCAAACTGTGGTTGTTTAGGATGTCACAGGCCTTGTTTTAAATCAAGGGTAGATCTTTTTGATAATTAGCTAGCTTTGCCCTAGTTAAGAGCAGCCTGCTTCTGCTACCGCTTCCTGCAGCTCCGGCTACGTGTGCTAGTCCGTACGGCTGTCTCAGATCACAGCCCCAGAACTCTACCTGTGGGGCTTCGGGCTCTCAGCAGCGTGTGAAAGCATTCACCTTTCCCCAAAATTCTTTTGGATGGAAGATGCCATACAGAAGTATCAAGAAGACCTACCTATCCTATTTCTATATATTTCAGGCCCTAATAAAGGAACAGGACTGGCTCACTTTACCAAATTTGGAGCCATCCCTTTTATTTCAGTCCCACATTACACATCTACCTGACTGTCCTTCAGAAATGGGAGGAGGAAAACCCAGTGGGATTTGACTGCTTACCTGATCTGCTCTCATACCTCAAAGCCCTGTTGTGATGGCAAAGCACAGGGAGTCAGGGTATCCTTGGTTCTTAGTCTACAGACTTAGCAGAACTGCATTTTTATGATGATTGTTTAAGCATAGGGAAAACATAATAAATGTGTCTCATGTCTCTAATCTTTACTATCTCAGGACAGGAAGGAATGGGCAAGTTAGATACTGTACTGCCTTTGGTAAATCAGTTCATCTATGTATTTTCAGATGCTTATGCAGAACAGGTTGACTAAGCCTCTTGTGCTTCAGAAAGTATCCCTGAGCTAACATTTCACTGACCCTGTGAAGATTAAAATAGGAGGAAATAGCATACAAACAGGACTACAAATCATTGAAGTTATTTAATAAGAGAAAAGCACTAGGTTTGCTCAAAACCAATCTGGAAAGGCTCTTTGTTGAAGTTATCAAGGTGACCACATAGCCAGATATAATTTTTAGCCTCATTTTTTATATCTTATATACTTGTATGAATTTGTTTCTCTTCTGTTTGACATTTCACATTCACCGGATTTTTTCTTTTTCTGTTTTGGTTCATGTGAGCACAGCAGTTTGGAGTTGGATCATTATCCCTCCAGTTCTGCAGCAGTTAAGAAGAAAACTTAGAAACAATTTCAATTTCCATGACACTGGAAGAGAAAAAGTTCTGAAGGTACAGGGAACTTATGAACCCAACTCCTGGCACTTTTAGTGGAAGTTGCATGCTGTTGAACATCTCCATAGTAAATAATTACCATATGGGTGATTTTCCATCTCCTTAAAGATTTGCATCATACCCTGCTTGCTTCTCCATGCAGTGCCTAGCCATTCCTATTACATAAAAATTTCTTAACATAAACAAGGACCAATCAATGTAAGTCCAGATGTTCTTCTCACCAAAACATGTTCCTATAAAACAAATATGAATTTAGTCAGTGGTCCTTGGTACAATGTCAGGCCTCTGATGGGTTGATGAAAACATTCTGGTTTTCTTTTATTCTTTAACAAGAACTTTATGTTTGTCTCTTTTTATCAGCCCATAGCATGACATGAACAAACAAAGAGGTTCGTTTTGTATCTCTGAATGACCATCAGGTTCTCATTGGAATACATTGCAAACAATGCCGTAAACTGTTAGGAATGGATGAACAACAGTTTTCATGGGGATATTTGCTGCGTCTGGCAAATAAAAAATTGTTCCCCTCATAACAGTCATATCGCTGGTTATCTGTATCCTCTTCCTGCCAGCCAGTGCCCTAGCAGAGGTGGTGGCTACTGAGCCCGTATCTCTACTGGAACTGCCCTACTTTGTGCTCTGAACAATTATTTCAGGCTCTAGTGAATGTGTGTTTCCACAAACATCTGGCCTGTGAAGTGTGCCTGCTGACACAGAGGCATGCTTTTCTTACCCTGTGCAGGTTATCATCCTGCCTTGCTGCCTGTCTGCCAGTCCTAACTCTGCCAGCTTCTTAGGCTTCTTCAACCAGTGCTACAAAACACAAAGCTTACGAGTAATTGTTTAGTATTTTAGAGTTAGTTTTAGATGTAAGAAAATAGATTTTATTGCTGTGACCTGGCCAGGAATTCTGGTTGCAACTTGTGCTTCCAAGTGTGCTTCGCTGTTTTAGATATTTTCTAGTAAGAAATTATTTGACCTTTGTGCTATCTGTCAGTGATGAATCTCTGTCCTAATCTAAGATTCTGGTGCCCTGTTCATCCACCCTGTTTTTCTGCTAGCAAGAAAAGCACTGGTTTTTCCCTACCCATCCACAAAGAAGGAAAAAAGCTGAGAACCTTCTCATTAGCAAAGTTCAAGCTGAGAGAAGGGATGATCTGAACAGCCTTTTAATGTGGAAAGCTTCAAATGAAGAAAGAAAAATTGAGGAACCTCTAAAAGTATGTTTCTTAATGATGTGTTTTTCAGTTGGAGTTTGGATTAAAAGAATGGGAGAAGGAACTTCCTTTGTTGAGCTAATTGATGTTGTGGAATAGCACAGAAATGTTTTGGAAATACTAACCGGCCATTTTCCTTCACAGCCAAAGAAGGAAAACCCGAGGGAACTGTTGCCTTCCTAATTGTGGAAAAGTGCAGGAGTGCAACTCAAACATGCTTTTTCCATCTTCATTTTAATTGTGCCTTATAGTATAAACGTATTTCCATAGTGTGCAAAACAGTAGAGAAATTTGAACTCTGGGTCATGAAAGAAATACACCTGGATATTTGCAGAAAATGTCCTCATTGGGTGCTGCTTCTGAGTATCATCATTCACATTTTTAAATTTCCCATCCTTAGGACAATTACTTTGTAGAAAGTCTGTTTCATCAAATATACATAAAGTTTATAAAATGTTCATTAAATATGTTTTAAAATACAATGTGAGAAAACCTGTTTCTATTGGCACTGCCATGTTATTCATCTGTCTTTTCAGACATGTTTTTGTTGGCATTTTCATCTATGTTTGGCATCATTTTTAATGAATTTTTAACTGCTAAATAGTGGTTATCTGGGACACAAGAATCAGAAGTAGTTAAAGTTCCTCAGAGGTAAGAAGAATAGACAGAAGTACTGCTCAGCATTTTACACAGTAAGCTGTGGAACAATGAGCTATAATTATCTCCTGTTAAAAACAGCAAAATAAGAAATATGCCAGTTTAGATTTGAAGTTGGCAGCAGTTCAAAAGGTTGAGAGAATGAAAAATTGTGGAAATTCACTGCCTTATTTTTCCCTTCATGCCTCTTCTCTGTGTGTTTTTTAGGTTGTGTGTAGATGCTCAAAATTTATTTGCTCTGGAAGCTCCATCTTCCATCCCCTCATTGTTAACAGTGGTAGCATGAAGCCGATAAGAGAGGCTCAAAAAAAGTCAGTTGTCGTTATTCTAGACACCAGGCAAAACACCTATCAATCAGCCTAAATTAGTAGTTACATACAGTTCAAATAGATGTGAGGAACAAGGAAGCATTAGCACCCTCATTTTACAGATAGGGAATTAAAATACAAAGGTGGCAAGTGTGTGGCTCATCTCACTGACTTGAGCTGCATGCGAGTTAGATGTTTAATAATACTGAATTAGTTGCTTAAGCTCCTTCCTTAGTGGAGGCATATAGCCCACAGTGATTTATCCCATCTGTCTTAAAAATCTATATTAGAGTGGATGGAATGGGTTATCCTTTGCATAAGGCTCTTAATATTCGTATCTCTTCACTGACTATAAGGGGAACCAAAGATGAAAATTCCTCCAACCAATTCCTCCACCGGTGGTCATGATCAAAACTAGAATAACTGAAACCCCAGATCTTCATGAACCAGTCTTGATCAGTTTCAGATTGGCCAACCTCTGCTTATAAGATCTTCTAAACCTTCAGATGCAAATTTTTAAGCATTCTTTAGTCCAGAAAGAAACTGGTTGGATGGTTGGGCTCAGCAGGTAGTGGCTGATGGTTTGTACTTGACCTGGAGGTCAGTAACAAGTGAGGTACCACAGGGGTCTGTCCTGGGACCTGTGCTGTTTAACATCGTCGTCAATGACCTGAAGGAGGCGAGGGAGAGCCTTCTCATCAGATTTGCAGACAACACCAAAGTGGGGTAGGGAGGTGTCCAGCTGGCACACCTGAGGGCAGGACTGCTGTTCAGAAGGACCTAGACAGGCTGGAGAAATGGGCCAACAGGGACAATATGAGATTCAGCAAGAACAGATGCAAAATTGTGTACCTGGGATGGCAAACATGAGCCAGCAATGTGCCCTCGAAGCAAAGAATGCTAATGTTATCCTGGGCTGCGTTCAGAGTAGTGTTGCCAGCAGGTCGAGGGAGGGGATCCTTCCTCTACTCAGTACTGGTAAGGCCACACTGGAGTGCTGTGTCCAGTTCTGGGCTCCCCTGTACAAGAGAGACATGGACATACTGGAGCAAATCTAAGCTGAGAGGGCTGGGACTGTTCAATCTGGAGAAGGCTCAGGGGGGGATCTCATCAATATGTATGAATACTTGAAGAGAGGGTGTAAAGAAGATGGAGCCAGACTCTTTTCAGTGGTGCCCAGTGGCAGGACAAGAGGCAATGGGCACAAACTGAAACACAGGAAGGTGACTGATCATTGGCAGAGGTTGCCCAGAGAGGTCCTGGAGTCTCCATCTTTGGAGATACTCAAAAGCAATCTGGGCACGGTCCTGGGCAACCTGCTTTTCGTGGCCCTGCTTGAGCAAGGGATTGGACGAGATGACCTCCAGAGGTCCCTTTGAACTTCAACCATTTTGTGATTCTGTAAAAAAAACCCTGTCAGCGATTCAGGCCAGGACCTGACTGCCTGGGGGGCAGCTCTGCTGAAGAGGCCCTGGGGGTCCTGGTGGGCAGTGAGCTGAGCCTGAGCCAGCAGTGAGCCCTAGCGGCAGGGGTGGCCAACAGCATCTGGGATTGTAATAATAGGAGTATGGTCAGTTGATTTGGGGTGATGCTTATTGCCCTTTACTTTGCACTCATTAGACCTCAGCTAGATTGGGATGTCGAGTTTTGTTCTCAATCCTCCCCTTGCAACACATAGATAAACCGGAGCAGCTTCAGTGGAGGCTGCCAAGATGGTCAGGGCTGGAGCACATGCCCCGTGGGGAGAGGCTGAGGGAGCTGGGCTTGTTCAGTCTGCAGAAGAGATGGCTTCAGAGGGACCTAACAGCAGCCCCCAGTGCCTACAGGGAGGGTGTCAAGGAGATAGAGCTAGGTTCTTCACAGTGGTGCGTGGTGGGAGGATGAAGGACAATGTCACAAGTTGAAATGAGAGGTTCACACTGAGTATGAGGAGAAACCTTTTCCCCACAAGGACAGCCCAGCAGTGGAACAGATTGGCGAGAGAGGTTGTACAGTCTCCATCCTTGGAGATTTTCAAGAGCTGCCTGAGCAACCTGGTCTGACCCCATAGTTGACCCTGCCTTGAGGACAAGGTTGGGCTAGAGGCCTCCTGGGGACCCTTCCAACCTGAATAAGTCTGTGACTCAGCTGACTGTGCACTCTGACTTCTCCTTCATGCCCTTTCTTCTTGTCAAGGCCAACAATGTCAGATGTTATGAGGAGAGGAGCTGAGAACAAAACTGAACACAGCGTTACATTACTCTCCTAATCTGCATTGTCCCTGGGTTACTGAATGCTCTGCTTCGTTCCACTCACCACACTACAGAATAGATGTAGGAGAACCAGGAAAGATACAGAAAAGAGCACTGTGAGGAAAAACTAAATCGGTTCGGTTCTGCAACTTGAAGAGAGGTGCTGGGTCTGGATGCGCTACAGGCCTAGGGAGTGCTGAATACTGAGGCGATGCTAAAAAGGGAATGATTAGTCGCTGTTTCTTGGAATACAAGAAGTAGAGAGCACTCAACAAAATGATCAGGCAGGAAGTTTAAAAACAAACAAGACTTGTTCATGAGTATGTAGCAACATTGTGAAAGATTTTGTGGAGACCAAAAGTACAAGTAGCTTCAAGAAGTGATTAGATGAGTTCATGGAAAAAATATCCATTGGTACACAGGGATCTGGATGAAACTGTCACCTCAGGAAGTTCCTAAATGGCTGTTTGCTGAAGGTCAAGAGGACATGTCAGGAGAAAGTTCAGCCTATGCATGGCCTTGGTTGTGTCCCTGTGCATCTGCTGCTGTCCACCGGAGAGGAGAGTCCTGTGCTGGATGGACATTGGCCATTCTGACACTTCTCATTACTGTCTCACCAGTAGCGACCATAGCCTGCTCCTGCTGCCTGATGAGGGTTCATGAAATGGGCAGGTAAAGCAAGAGACACCACAAGTTCTGAAGGAAAAGAAAGCCATATGAGAGAAAGGCTCAGGAATTAGGAGACCACACTTGTTACTGACCTGGGGCTGCTGGATAGCTCCAGACTAGCAATAATTTTTTTTCTTTTTTTGCCACATTATCCCCATCTATAAAATTTGTCTTTTTGAATCTTCTGTGGGGGTTATTAGCATTAAAATATTAGTAAATATGAAACACAGGAGGTGCCATCTAAGTATAAGGAAATACTTTTTCACTGTGAAGGTGACTGAGCATTGGCATAGATTGCCCAGAGAGGCTGGGGATTCTTCATCCTTGGACATATTTAGAAGCCGGCTGGACATGCTCCTGGGCAACTGGCTCTAGGTCACCCTGCTTGAGCAGGCAGGTTGGACCAGATGACCTCCAGAGGTCCCTTTGAACCTCAAACACTCCGTGATTCTGTGAAATAGCAATATTAGTAAATATTAAATACAATTAAAAGGTTAGGACTAGTCATGTTAAACTACTGAACCTGCCTGGAGGTTCAACAATGTGCCTGAGAAAGAAGGGGAGCCACTCTCTGTTCAAAGGGAGTTTTTAGCCATGTTTTTTGACATGACTGATATGGCAGCGCTCTACGTAATCTGCTCTTTTATGAGGATTGTCTTCCACTGTGTTTGGATGCTTCTTGAAGTCCACGTGGGTGAAATCATAACTGCCATCCACCAGTGACTTCTTTAAAACGTCTCAGCAGGGCAGAATACTCCTCAGCAAGTATATTAGATGACTAGACAGCCACCTCATGTTCAAAGACAAGTGCCATGTTTTTACAACCATATCTTCCCCTCCAGCAAGCTGGGCACACAGCTACTTTCACTATCTGTGTATTGCCACCAACTTCCGTATTCGGAGCTTTGTCTTTGTTCAGCTTTGATGCATTTATCAGGGCAGACGCCCTTGGCAGAGCTCACAAACACAGCTGTAACCAGACAACATATGAATTTTACCCCAGGGAGAAAACAGAAGTGTTTGGTGTGCAGGTGACAGGTCTCCAGCCGTGGACATCGCGGTTTACACCTGTCCCTGACTGCTGCTTTGTGCTTTTGCAGAGCGGGTCTGTGCTGCAAACACCTTGGCTAGCAATTGCAATGATACCCGTGCTAATTGACCTTCCTTATTACATGAGTTTTGCAACCTCAGCACACAGAGTTATTGCACCTGGTTGCTTCTAAACCCCAGGTTTACATGGATACCTGTGTATTACACTGCAATCCATACAGCAGATCTCCCCAGGTGTACGTACAGCATGCCCTTACTGCTGGCCAGGGTGGGCTTTACACAACAGTAGTGACACTACTTTGTAGTTGGAAGAGTATATGGCAATGCTGGCTTATCCAAAACAACTAGATAGGAAGCCAAAAGATACTATTTATTGCTACTCATTAACAGTATGAGTCCCTGAAATGTTGCAGTTTTCTATTGTCCGTTGTGTAAGATTTTCCATTGCCAGTTAACCTTTTAATTTTATTCTTCCCTAAACAGAAAGAGTCAGGAGGATGAGAGAAAAAAAAAAAAAAAAATCACTTTTATCTCAGGCTTTACCCCAAAGCAGTGTTACCAAATAAAATAAATACCTTGGATACTAAGGCATAGAGATTTGGGTCCAGACAAAAAGAGGATATAGACAAGATTTAGATATGTCGATGTGAAGTTACAATTCTGAAAATTACTCTTTCTCTGCCCCTAAATTTGGAAGATTCAACAGGATTGTAGCTTTATTAATTTCAAAGCATTACCTATACACAGGCGGATTTACATGTACGTACCTGCAAACACGCACACACACATATATATGTATAGAAAGAGATACATATGCAAAGACTTGACAAACTTGGGCAGCTTTGCATTTGGCTCATGAAGAGTGGGAGTGGAAGGCGAGGGTCCCTTCCACATCAGCTCACGGCATTCCCTGGCATGGCGTGAGATTCTCGCAGCAAAGAGAAGTAGCTGCTCCGGCCTCGAGAAACTCCTCCTGTATTTTACACAAACACATTAAGGTTAGTTGGGATTCATGTATTCTATGTGAAATATATCCACCTTTTTTAAAAGCAAAGTTTCATCCTTCCACCATTTTCAATTTTTAAGATGTAAAATATATCAGGCCTATGTGAGGTGGCAAGCTGATGACAGTCTAACAAGACAATGTATAGACAAAGAGGGAAGAGGAGAGTTAAAGATAAAAATGCTGTTTTTCTGTGTGTTTGACCCCATGCTGAGCTGTAACGTTTTGTTTCTTGCTTTAATCTTTGCTTGGTATCTCACTTGTTATTGTAACTTTGCCTAATTTTTCTCTCTCTTTTCTTTCTTTATGCTATTTCTTCATATAAATACAAAAAGCACAGCAGTAAGCATTAAAAACAGCGAGATCTGAATGACTTCAGTTGGCTTACAGCAGGGATGAATTTTCTCCCCTGCCATAGGCCGAGCAAAGGAGAGACAAGATGAGAGGAACCGATTTCTTTAAAGTAATCAAATGCAGACTTCTCACATTCGTGCAGCTTTTAAATCATCAAGTCCACAGTGTTTATCTCTCCACTCTTTCTCTTTGTCCATTGCTCTCATGACCGGTTTTCTTGAGATGTACTTTATGTCACGTTGAAACAACTGAGAGATGGTTTTCTTGGTGCAATTTATTGACTAGGGAATTAATACTAGAGGCACAGTTCTCTATGGATTTGCACGTTGCTTTGGAAAGCAGAAATGGAACTTTATAAAAATGGCACAGTAGCATTATAAACCTACCTGGCAGCAGTAGTTTCCCAACTTGAAATGAACAATGGCAGTGAATTAGGCCCTGAAGTTTAATGACCTGAGTAGGAGACGGAGAGCAAGCGCCCTTTGTATGCAAGCCAGGAACCGGTTGCCTTGACAGTCAGTGAAAGTCAGATCAAAAGGCTGTTTGAAAACCCTGGCTTTTAGAAGCAAAGATGGGAAACAACATCTTTCTTTTCTAGCTCTGGAGTTGGGAGATAGAGGAAACAATAGCTATTGTATAGATAGGGAGTTATTTGAATTCTCCCTGCTACCTCCGCGCACCTGATCAAACAGCCGGCAGTTGAAAGGCTGATGTACCGTCAGGCTTCCTGCCTGATACGAGCGTGATGATAGAAATTGTTGCAGCTGAAACATCTAAGAGCACAAAGCTTAGAAAAAAACGGATCCCGGTGAGGAAAAGCGAGGCAACACAAAAAGAGTCCTAAGTTGGGACCCTGTCGTTCTGGCCTGGGCAGGCTTCAGTGGAAGACCAAGGGGAGGAGAGAAAATGGCTTTTCTCCAAATATGCCTTGGATGGGCTGTACACAAGCGCTAAAGAAGACACACTTCCAGCCCCACCTTTTCTTTAATATAGTCTTATCCCACTACACTAGTACCTCAACCACATGTACCCCTCTCCTATTAACAACCCCCTCTCAGTCCAGGATCCTACTCTCCAACCTGCTACTCTGGGAGCCCTAACATACCCCAACCTCCCTCCCTTGCTTCAGCAGCTGGGATCCCTTATCTCACCTCTCTCCACTTCATCCTTATTTTTCCCACATCAGTCCATGTTTCCTACTTTTTCTGCCTCATACCTTCTCCTGCAGCCAGACCCAGGGCGCAGCCGCCACGTCGGTGGCCTCCAGGAGCAGGGTGGAGAACAGGGGCCTGTCAACCGTTGGCCTGCATGCAGGGGCTCACCAAGCAACTCAACACAGGGGGTGCCACCAAACTGATATATTAAACCCTAGCACCCTATGAACCATGGAAATATAAAAAACCTGACTGGACAGGCTCCTGGGAAACCTGCTGTAGGTGACCCTGCTAGGTGACCCTGGGGGCTTGGACTAGATGACCTCCTGAGGTCCCTTCCCACCTCAACCTTTCTGTGAGTATATAAGCACTGAGCTCCATTACGAGAGAGGGTTTTTAACCACTTGAGCACATTTGCTGCCTAAACGAAGTCTCTGTGCAAACCTTGGTATATTTGTCCTCTGAGAAAAGGCAGACAGGAGAAAATATTGCCTCCCCTGAGACACTTGACCAAGGACAGCCCCCAGCAACCTAGGCTGCTGGGCAGCAGGAGGGAGATGGAGGGGGACTGCCGGCTAGGGCATGAGAAGTCGCATGAACTGATGGAGGGATGGGAAATAGCAAGGACATGCGTGGGGACAGGTGAAAAGCTGGAAGCAAAATTCCAGTTCAGCCAGCACGTACAATCCTGACAGCTCTGGACAACAAAATGTAAGTCAATAGTGTGTCTCCAGGGCAGTGTGGGAAAGCCATGCTACTGTCTGCGTTCATTAGGAAAACTAGCTCTTAAACATTCCTGCTATGAAAAATGTATTCCTTATAAAGTGCAAAGGAGCAATTTATTTCAGTAAAAGAGTTGGCAATTCTATTTAAGGGAGGGTATATTCACATCCCCGTTATAATCTGCTCTAGGTAAAATAGATAAAATTACTGCATTTTCACTGGGAACATTGTCAAGACAACTTTTAGTGCAGCTGTTTTGAGAAACCATGCAATTTAGAAAGACATGATTTAATATACTTCTATGTTGTATCTGCTTCCTCAAGTCCTTTAGCCAGTCACAGAGCAATTTCAGCTTCGCAGCAATTTCAGTGCTGACAGCGGTTCTGATTGTGTGTTAGGAGCAATGCAAAGTGCAGCATGCGATCCCCACCAGTTCCTGTCACCGCTGGGGAGGGATGGGCTCTGCATTTGCAGTGTTCAGAGGCTGATGGAGATCCATGGCATGGCCAGCATCCATTGGGCTGAGCTGGGGCACCAAAGGACATTCAGCAGGTTGGCTTTTCAAAGTCAGCCTTACAGGGCCTGCCTACCAGTTTATGTTGCTCTTTTGCTTTTGGTTTTCAAATCACTACATTGGAGAGAGCATTTGAACACTTGAAAATTGTTCTTCAGCTGGAGCCAAAAAAAGAACAGCCATAGACTGCAGAAACAGTGAGGGGATATGAGACCCCACCTGCAGTACTGCGTCCAGCTCTGGGGTCCTCAGCACAGGAAGGACATGGACCTGTTGGAGCGGGTCCGGAGGAGGGCCACAAAAATGATCAGGGGGATGGAACACCTCTGCTATGAGGAAAGGCTGAGAGAGCTGGGGTTGTTCAGCCTGGAGAAGAGAAGGCTGCGGGGTGACCTTATTGCAACCTTTCAGTACTTAAAGGGGGCCTACAAGAAAGATGGGGACAGCCTTATTAGCAGGGCCAGTAGTGATAAGACAAGGGGTAATAGTTTTAAACTAAAAGAGGGTAGATTCAGGCTAGATATAAGGAAGAAATTTTTTACAATGAGGGTGGTGAAACACTGGAACGGGTTGCTCAGAGAGGTGGTAGATGCCCCATCCTTGGAAACATTCAAGGCCAGGCTGGATGGGGCTCTGAGCAACCTGATCTGGTTGTAGATGTCCCTGCCAATTGCAGGGGGGATGGACTAGATGACCTTTAAAGGTCCCTTCCATCCCAAACCATTCTATGATTCTATGATTCTATAATTCTATGATTCTATGTTTATCCTGGTGGCCTGGGGACTTTGAAAGGGCTTTGAATGACATAAGGAGTTTTGAACATATCTAATGGGAATTATATAGGATGAGCATATTTCAAATATTACATCATTGTGACTAAATAAGGATGGATTAGACACAACTTTTTATGAATGCATACTAATAAACTGCTGTTTGGAAGCCTTACCCTATTTGCAGCCCTGCTGCTTGCAGCATTACCGGCCCTGCGAGCTCAGTCATCAGGAAGGTGACTGAAATAACTGACAGCCTGGCTCAGATAATCATTGTTATTAGGTCCGGTCCTTTAATTTTGCTCTTGCATTTTCTTTCGCACAGTCTGGCAATTAAGCCTCTGTCCTGCTGACCCAACTACAAGCCAGGGAATAAACTAAGGCAATGTAAGGTGCTGCTGTGCTATGTAACTGCCTGACGCTAGGGACTGGACCGATAGTGCTGTTTTCATAAATAGAAATTGTCTCCCTAATCCCAGTACTTTTCTGTCTTTAACAAATTGCATCATCAGATTCTTTGAACAAAGGGACAGATGTTCGTTGTGTTTCATAACCCAGAGACAAATAACATGGGAAAAAGAAGAGCTCTCCGTCATTGGCCATGGGGGAAAAAGGCAATACGAATGCAGGTTGTATAACACAAATTTCCCCAGACATCTGTACCCCCAAATTCACTTCTAGTGCCTAATGTGGGACTGTGGCTAGTGGAGGAATACATTGCTCTTCCGTAGGGATGCTGGGAAGTTGTGCAGGTGACCTGACCCTTTATTTGCTTGGCTCTGGAAAGCTCAAATGAGTTTATGGCGTGCCCAGCCTGTGCGTCGCAGTCATGCCAGCAGGTCTTCTGCTGCTCCTGGGTCTAGCAAATCCATACACCTGGCAGAGTTTTCCCTTTTCAACACAGGAGCATTTAGTTTAAGGTTTATCGTAAGCTTTGTCTTCCTCATTTTGCCACTTTGTACTATCTGGGTACTATCTCTTCCAAATTGGATTATCCTCTTATTCTTTCCGGTGTCCCTGAGATCAATGAAGTCAATGTAGTGTAAGTGGTGGTGAGACTGTACTAGAGAAGATTAAAGAAATGCAATGGGTTTTACATGCAAAAATAAAGAACCAGTCCAAGTAACAGTATGTAAGCCAGGATACAAAAAGCACAAGGCAAAAACAGATGGGGAAAGGAGTGCCCCAAAGTGAAGAGGTAAAAGACAGAGGGAAGGGGCAAGATAAAGTAGCAGACGTAGCAAGAATACAAGAAACCAGCGCACAAAGAAATACACAGTGTGTCTGGCTAAGAGTGCAGTGATGTAGAAACCACAAGGAAGGGAACAAAAGGAGGGAAGACAGCATGAACTGAGGAGGATAGAAACCTTTAGGACAACTGAACAACAGAGAAACAAAGTTGAAAGCTGAGAGTGTGGGAGGCTTTTCCATAAAAAAACAAGCACAGAAAAATGTAATGAAATCGTGTGCTGAATTCATCCCATTCAGGCTCATTTTCTCAGCAGCAGTGATTACCGCTGCAACCAGCAATGGAGGAGCTCTCAAGGTCATCTCATCTGACTGCCTGCAGAGCAGAGAGCTTCTCAGAGCCAATAGTGTCTTTTATTTGCTTCCCCCAGCTTTTAATAATGACTAAATATAAACGGAGCTGTCGGCAATATAAGTTACATTCTCTGTGAGCAGTAAAAGCATGTGTTAGATCCTGAAGATAAGGGGTACAGTGTGGAGGTAAGGGAGGTTGTAGGTTGCAGTGGGTGTATTAGTGAGGACAGAAGTTATTGCCTGTTTCTGGAGAGGTGATTTCGGTTTGTCTCTCCTGCCACAGCTCACTTGAGAAGACAGGCCCCAAGGTGCTCTGCAAATAAACTCGGCTCTGTCGTAGCACCCAGTCCTCTAACGTGAGACTAGACAAATTCCTCCATTTTCTGCTCTTCGGTTTTCTTTGACCGTGGGCTGCACAGATAGGAATGTGCACAGCTGTGTGTGGTATGTTGTTGACTACACACCAGGATGCCTTGGACATTCTGGCTCCACTGCAGGTATTCCATTATATCAGTTTGAGAAACACTATTATAATGTAATATAATACAGCCCCACTCTCATTCATGCATCACTCTGCATGGGAAGTTAAACAACAGGAATGCTTAGGTCATTAACACCAGAGCAAGTGATCTTGCCTGAGAGGAGAAATAAAACTTAGTCCAGTGATTCAAAGGTTTAATGCAAGTGTGTTGAAAACTGGATAGGAGCAATTTACTCTGAACCCAACGGGAATGACCTGCCACAGCTGAACACTGTGCAGGCCATGGCCTCAGTCGTCTCACTGTGCTGAGTTTTCGGCTTGGGTAACAGTGGTAGGCTTTGGGGTTTTTTTCTTGGTCATCCTGTAAGTGCACCACTGACTGCCCCAAAAAGCATTTTAGAATTTTCCAAAGTAAGGTAGAAATAGATCTAACCATGGTTTAGATTTTTCCTTCTAAAAGTAGGCACATAATTGCACTTTCTGGGCTTCCTGTTTGCTTGCGCAATAGAAATTTCTGGATCAGAGCATGGCATTTAGCCATGTACTTCACTAGATGCAGTACATCAAACATTGCCTAACCAGACCGATCTTTTGTATGGGAACATTGCTAAATATAACTCAGCTTCTGTCGTTCTCCACAGTACGACACGAGTAGCTCCCTATCAGCTGGATACCAAGAAAACAAAAAGGCAGCGAAAGCAGACCCTACGAGAGGGCAGAGCTCTCTCCAGGCGCATCCCCAAAAGGGAGGAGGGTGGGATACCCTGTGTCAGGATGTCAAGACACAGAAGCCAAAGCACGCGCACACCGCAGGTGCTTAGGTGCGGTGCTTGGGCAGCCCAGCAATCCTTTTTAACAGCCCCCAGGAGGGTGGCATCCCCACGTCAGCCTCCGTGCCCCAGGCCAGGAGCAGAGGAGGTGACCCCTCTGCTCGGGGGGGCTGCAGTGCCTACAGCCCTTTCCCCTGGGCTGCAGGTGCCGAGACATCTCCTGTGCCCCGGTGGAGGCAGAGGGGCGGGGGCCGGTGTCTGCCTGGCTCAACGTAGGCAACCGCCAGCGCGGACGTCTGCGCCTGAGCTGCTCAGGCTGTGCTCTCCTCATAGCCAGCAGACATACAGTCAATATAACGAATCAGGCTAGGCTCCGCTTCATCCCTTCCTGGAATCGATGTCTAAAAGTGTTCAGCTGAAGGAAACACTGCACGTGCATTTATCTCCCGAGTGACAGTATAGAGAAGTAAAAGGGTCTGGGGTCCTCTCTCTCTCCTATAAGGGAGTCCAGATCAGCTGTAGCTGTGTATATTGTGGATGTCTCAAGTTATCTGAGAGAAGCGTGACGCCAAATGCTTTGTCTGCTCAGCTATAGCTCATGGGCCTGCTGATCACCGCCCACAAATTTCAATCAGACGCCCTCTTTCTAGCGGGACAGCCAAGAAGTGAGCGAAGGAATGCAGGGAGCTTGGCACGGGATCCACAGGCAAAACAGTCCACAGTAGGGATCCCTCAAAAATGGGAGGAGAAAGTCTTTGTTTTTTTTCTGGAGGAGATGGAAGTCAGAGCACAGGGATCTCTCTTCCTCTCCCTGATTTTGCTGCAAAGTAGGAGATAGGGGGGGAAAAAGGTAGTTTATTCCTGTAGGCCACAGGTTAGCCAATACATTGGACCTGAGTTCCAGCTGACTGGGCTCTGTATGGGTAAACCAGATGTAAAACGCCCAGCTGATGAGATGAGCATTTGTTTAGAGACTGACTTTGTGTTCCGAGGGTGCTCAGTAAACATCACTGGGTTTGCGTTGCCTTAATCCTCAGCTGCCTTCCGTCTGGTTCAGGTTGCAGCCCGCTAACCCCCACACCACACACCGCCCAGACCTCTTCTGATTTACCATCAGGCTGAGGAGAATCTCAAATGTAGAAATGAGCCCACTGTGCATTAAGCGAGTTTCCTACATAAAGCACGGTGCATTAAGGCTTGTTACTGTGTCACTGGTTTCGGAAAGCAGCTAAAGCGAAGCTCAAAACTGCTTCACATATTTTCAGTAGGAAATCATAAATCTTCCCCGTCGTTTTGGCAGCCCTCTTCCTCCTCTGCCCTCCCATGAAATTCTGTTTTCTAAACTGATTTCCGTCATTTCTTTCGCTATGAACCTGACTTGCTACCATTGCTGGTTTCATGTATTTTACCATCCCCCAGGAAAAGGAGCAGGGAGGTTATTTTTTTTCCTCCCTCCAAATGCAGAGCATTTATGCCAGTGTTGGAGGAGAAGCATCGCGTCCCTTTGCACCACCCCTCAGGACTGAGGGCTCCCTGGAAGGCACGGCTCTCGCTAAAGTTTTGTGAGCCTGGTGAGTGTAGGTGAGCGCAGGTCTGTCGGGTGGACTTTCTCGGGCGCGTCCTGGGCCGGGCAGATAGCGCACATCGCCTGGGATCTCCAGGGAGTGGGCCCGGTGATGCTTCCCTCAGTCCCCTTCAGTGAGTCCCCGCCATCTCCTCCGTGCCGGGGGCGGCCAGGGACAGCACCGACTGTAAAACGTGAGGATCAGCTCCCTGCCCCTTCCCCTTGCTCTTCATGAAGAAGTGGAACCGGCCCAGCGCTGGTATCTTCTGGTTGACCACCAGATGGTGGTAAATGCTAGGGCTGGGCCGGCGCCGCAGCACCGCCCGGCAGCGCCGCCTCCCCTCGCCCTGCCCTAGCAAACCCCGCCGCAGCGACCGCAAACGCTGTTGTCATTACAGCCTCATTTTCTGTCCTGACTCCTTTCCCTTTTTATGTTATAGTCCCTACCCTGGATGTTCAGACTCACCCTCCCTGTTTCCCCCCGTTACCGGTACTGCCGTCCTCCCTGCTGCTCGGGTTAGGGGTTCGCTGCAGGAGGCCCGTCCAGCCTTGTGCCGCAACCCCGCGGGGAAGAAAAGCTGGCAGCTCTCGCCAGTGGCCACCCTGGGGTTTGCTGGGGGCAAAGCAGGATTGTCTGCAAAGGGCAGGCAAAGGGACCCATCGCCCAGCCCGGGCGCCCCAGCGCTCTGGCACAGGGCTCCTTAGGGAACATCTGTCTTACAGAAAGCACCCTCTTAATGTGCATTGAGTACCTTAGAGTAGCCACCGCGTTACAAAAGCTGTGCAGGCAAGACAACTCGGGTTTGAAACTTCATTATAAACCACACAGAAAGGTCCGGGGTTGACTTTTGAAACCCAGTACATCCCTTCTGCATTTGCAATTTAACGTGGAAAAACATGGAAGAATGAAAAGAAAAACCCCCGGTCCTTAAGCCCAAACACACGTGCAGTCCCCCATATGTCGGTGTGCCCTGCTGCGGGCACGCGAGGTGCGCGCTGGCCGGAGTCCCACGGGCAGACGCCGCGAGATGCACTGCCGCAGGCCCGGAGCGCGCTTGGCATCGGCACGAGCTTGCTGCCGAATAATAAACACCCCCTTACAACTCTAACCCCTTGGCTTATAAACTGTAATACCTCTTCTAGTCCTTCTGTGTTGCTCGATGTAGGAGCTTCACCCACGTAAGAATTTGGTGTGAAATGTTTCAAAAATCCCAGGTAGCCCAGATCACTGCAGGGGCCCAGGGGACAGAGAGTAGGATCAGACAGGGTGTCCAGCCCCAGGCTCCTGCTCCAGAGGAGGCTGAGCTTGCAGAGACAGGGCGTCACCCACTGGTGACGGTGGGTGGCTTGCTGAGAGGAGAGGATCGGAGAGGAGAGTTTGAGTTCACTTGCACAGGGAAAAGTAGCTGGTACCCCAGTGCTCACTCATCGCTGCAGCCTGGTCAGTGATGACTTCAGAGGTGACCCAAAGGCAAGTTTCCCACGGCAGAGGGAGGGAGGGAGGGAGCCCCGCAGGACTGGGCTAGCCGAGCGCCTCGGGAGCGGCTATGAGCAAGGGGAGGCTCGTGTCAGGCAACCTGTGAGACAGCATACACACCGCATGTGTCAGCTGGGCCCAAATTCTGGGGTTTCATCCAAGATACTGACTGAGCCGCTGCTGTTGTGAACAAATTAGGTCTGAACAAACACTGAACAAGCCTCTTGGCTCATACTTGCTGCCTCCTGAACGAGATTTCTGCTGTTTGTGTGAAGCTGCTCCTTGGCTCTGCTCCTGTGCAAACTCAACAGAATCACTCAGATGGCAGGTGGTGCAAGAGGACTTCTTTGATCCAGAAAAGAGAAGGACATGAGACTTGGCAGAGCCCTGGGGTCTTACAGCCCTGCCTCTCACAACCGACTCGCACAGCATAAAGATGCGAACTCCAGCTGCCCTGGCAGGCCAGCCGCTTGTCTTGGGGGCTACGGAGGATGCTGAAACCCCAAAAAGGAGCCCCGTGAGCCTGAACATACGAGCTATGTGGCTGTTGCCGAACACATAGTACTGGCATACTGTACGACTGAGGAACTGTGTGCTGCAGGGTCCGCTTAATGACAGAACTCTTTTTTCTTTTTAATTAAGGGCTGCATTCTTCCCCCAGCCTTAAGTCTCATGTTTCTAATGCATTTTTATAATCAAATTATCAAACTTCTTCCAGGCAGAAGTTAGTAGTGTCAGCCAGCCAGTTTGGTTATAGCAGCACTGACCTCACCTGGGTGGCAGGACCGATGCTGAGCACTTCAGAGACACATCGGTGCTGGACGATGAAGGTATACTGTTAGAATACCTTCTAACAGGAACAGCTGCTAGAAATTAGTACTTAGTGAACAAAATACAGTATTTACTTACACGAGGAAGCAAAGCACTTTTAGATATTCTGTACATGACTTTTAGCTACTCTCTGCTTCAGCCCTTTGGTTTAGTTAAACCTTTATAACCTCATTTGTATAGCCAAGCTGCCTTGGCATGTTATTGGGTTTGGCTTAAGCAGCCAAACTTCATTACACAGAAAGCAGAATTTGAGATATGTGCAGCCATAAAAGGGATTCACTGAAGACACCCAGTTAAAAACAAAGACTAAGCCAAATCTGGTCCAAACCACAACCGATCCCACATCGATTCTTGAGGCCAAATCTTCTCAGAGTTCAAGGTTGAGGGAGGGAAATACACAAGTTACATACATGGCTGGTAGTGCAACCTATGGTTAGGACTCCCCAAAGCATCTTGCCCTCTCGATCCTGGGTTTATTTGCGTATACCTTTGCCCAACCAGCAAATATTTGTGCCAAAGCTTTCCTTGCCAGGTGTGTGTTGAAGGCTGGGCTTTCTTCAAAGTTTTCAGCCAAAGCAGTTCCACATTTCTGAGAGCATCCTTTTTCCTTAACCTAGGCACGGCCAGATTTAAGACAAACAAAAACCCACATCCCTCTCCCAATACTCTGGCAATCTTCTCTGAATAGCTGCGACGCTCTTTTTATTGGAAGAGGGACTTGGAACTGGACAAAAAAGTAACCTTACTGCTGAGGTGGACTTTTTCTAATCTCAGTGAAAAGTCTGTCTCAATTTGGGCAATTCATAAGGCTTTGGAAAACACCCAAGCCAGCTGTAGTTCACACGTGCTCGCCAGAGGCCAGCTAGAGCTTGCAGGCTTCATTCTCTGGTGAGTTCATGAGCATGGGACATGCTCCAGGGCCCGCAGCAGGACTTCCCTAGCAATTGCAGTTCCTCACTGCTTCAGGCCAGAGCAGCTCTAAATCCAGATACTCGGAGTGGAAAGCATGGATTTTTTTTTTTTTTTTTCACCTATTTGTTTCCAGACTACATGAAGGACGTCAGCTGAACTGAATTCAGAGGAGGCGAGATGTGCAAGAGGAGGAGATAGTTTGGAAAAGTAGATTTGGAGCAGACAAAACGAACCCTGGCAGAGAGCTGTGGGGACCCGAAGTGCTCTGGGCAAATCGGAGGACGGAGAGGAGACCGAGGCACGGCAAAGTGTGGAGCCTGGCAAGGCAGCTGGGAAATGGCGCACGGGAAAGGATGTGAGGGACCTCATTTCAGCCTCTCTCTGCACATTATTCTGAGCTCACTTAGGAACACTGGAGCTCACTCAGAAGGCCTTCCCATATCTTACTGACTGTACGTATGTTAAATAAACCTGGCTATGAAGACAGAATTACACTTTTTCTCCTGATACCATCATGGTGAATGTTATTAAAAAAGGTCCAAAACTTCATGAAATGAAATGCTTGTTGACCACCCCCTGAAATGCAAGGAAGGCATTACCATCGTACTACCAACAGAAAACCAGAGCCTAGAAGTATTTCCTGATTATTCAGTCCAAGCAGTACATTTGCTCTAGAAGGAGGTTGCTGTATAGTGGTGTGTGGATGTACTTTTTGTGTTCCTGTTGCCTTCTGCAGCAGATGCAAGTCCTAAATTCTTCTGCTTAAGTCAGGCATCTAAGCAGTAAGGGATGCAAAAGTCCTCACTGCGTGTGAAAGAACATGGCCTGAGCTGACAAAGAAGGAAGGGAGAGGTGAGAACCTGCAGCCTGGCAGACCCTTATCCAATTATTCTACAGTATCATTTGATATCAAAGTTACTGCAAACTTTGAGGGTTTGGGAGCACTCCTTCCTTTCCAGGATGTCATAAAAGTTGGAGAGCGTTTTTGTTCTAAAACTTAAAATTTGTCCTAACTAAAAAAAAAAAAAAAAAAAAAAAAGAAGGAATGCAAAGTTCCTATTCACTTCAGCTGAGCCTGGTCTGGCCCCCGGCGACGCTGCCTCTGCCATGCATGCGATGTAAACCCAGTGGTGCTGCCAGTGCCCACCCCTTGCTCTGGGATTCCCTGGTCAGATGGGCAATTCGTCATCTCATGGCTTGAGTTCCCATTCCCACCTTCTGCAGGGCACGTTGATGGGTCGCGTCGTTTTTATCACTGCGACCAGCATTCTTGGTAACGGGACGTGTCCCAGCTCACACCTTTGCTTCTGTACGCGTTGCGCGCTGCCAAGAATAATTGTTAGTTTTAAACCGGCTCCGAAAGCATCAGCCGGCTTTCCAAAGGGACGCGGCGGACAAGCTCGCAACAGCAGCCACTTGGCACTTCCAACCCTGCGGTGCAAAAGGGGATGTGTTTTAAGTACTGCGACTTCTTGAATCTCTCATTATCTTGCCAAAGAACAGGAATACAATTGACAGTGTCAGGATACATATACACCATCTCTTATTACTGTTTAAACACAGAAAACAATACCATATCCTGTACTGGCAGGAGTGCTATTAGCTATGCAAAATTATTTGTCAGCTCTTTGGAATACCTTTCCTTTTCTAGACAACAAACCCACCATTTCTCCAGCAACTTCTACTTTTCTGTCTTTTTAAACAGCAGTGTGGATTACGTTATCCACCTATATTTATTTCTCTCGTTAGAAAAGCAGGTGGGCCTTTGACTGCAATCGAGTCCTGTCTACAAGTGCGTGGTTCCAGAAAGAAGTGATTCTGCATTTTAATTTATCCTCCCCGGCTATAAAAAACTCTGTGTGCTTTTAAAAGTATTTTCAATATTCATCAGTATATGACCATACTAATGCAACCCTTTGGGGTCAACAGGAGTTTATTAAAGCACTTTGATGTCAAACCAACTTTTTTTTATACCTCATGTGACAAGAACTGAAGACTTCTTGGTTTATAAAAGCCAAAAAATGCTCATAGATTATATAGATTAGAGGCAAAATTTTATAGTCTCTCTATCACACAAGACTTTAAAAGATGGCTGCAAACTAATATAAAGGCAGTGCCATTTTCTGGACCTATAATGTTTCTGCTGAAAGTGCAACGTTAGACTATAGGAGATGTAAATGCCTGCTAAACCATAAGTGAAAACCTTAACCAGGGACTGCTATGCATACAGCATGAAAAGTAATTTAACTTAATACCTCCAGTTCAGGTTTCAGCCTTGAGAACTCTGCATATTCTTTTATTTGTGCCTAACGATGTTGTACAGCATTTGATACTTTTTGGGATCATTACAGTGTTAACTCTCCCATCTTGTCCAACTGCAAATTAAATTCTCTGTAGCTCAGTTTCCCCTGTGGTCCCAACTCGATGAAATAGTTGCACAGCTGAGTAAGGCCAGGGACTGGCTGCATCCAGAAATTTGAAATTGCTTTGGCAGTTCCAGCCTTCGTGGGCGTCTCTGAGGAGGATGGGGAAGGAGGGTCTTGGTGTGGAGTGTGGGACCAAAACAAGCATAGCGGCGACAAGGTCTGCTGGCGCTCGTGATGCTCCAGGCTCACTCCTAACAAAGAAAGACACTTCAAAAACACAGCACTTTTAGACCAGAACCCTTCCCCTTTTCCTCATATTGTAACCGCAGCCTGGAGGCTACAACCACGGGCGTGCTGGTGTGACCACGCAGGGCAACCTCTGGTTCCACCTTGTCCCTAGCGTGGTTCAATTTTGGGTGCAGGAAAGCCCAAGGGCTGAATGCAGAACTCCACGTACCCAGCCAATGCCTTCATCACAGGTTACAGTCTTGATGGCCCTACAGATCTTGTTATCTTTTCTGACCCTTGCCAGAGCACCCAAAAGAGGTGAAAAGTGGCCCTGGCATGCCTCCCTGAGGAGATGGGGTGGTGGGGGCAGTACTGTAGCTCTGGTCTTCCTCAGGCCGGGAGATGTTGAGACCGTATCTCCTACTTCCCATCCCTGTGACCGGGCTTTGATGCCCTCAAGTAGTCATCACCCTCCAACTCCTTGCCTGGCTATGCTTCAAAGCACGAACGAGCCCCAGCCTGCTTTTCGGAGGGACCCTCTGGAGAGAACACCAGGTCCTGGATACTTTGCAAACAAGCCAAGTGGGTTTTAGGACCCACCTCTCTCCAAAACCCTTTGTACAGTGGTGGGACTGGGATTTAAGGGGCCTGTTTACTGCAGAGGCTCCGCGGGGAGCCTGGTGCCTCAGACCAGCAGCTCCGGCTGCCGCTGCACGGCCAGACGACCGACAGCAACTTCTGCCCTGAAACATCTGCGTCCTCCGGAACATCTCTGGGCCAGTCGGGCAAACAGGTTGAAATGGCTCTGGTTCGAATTAGTCATGCAGGGAACACAAACAGAGGCATCAAAATGTCCTTCGAAAACCGAGTTCCCACACAAGATGAAAGGGAGACAGAATGGCTGTGAAATAGTTTGTACAAGCATAACTAATGAAGTTTTCGCATTACAAATACGACCCAGGAACAAGTCATTATTTTACAGGGTAGCATCTAATCTTCACATTTCCATACGGCTGTGCAAACTGTCCGTCAGTGGAAGAGCACGCTCCGGCAGAGGCGGGAGGGAGGTCCACCTCGGGCGTCCCCCCCAGACTTACCAATAACCCCTCTCTGAACAGCAACGTCTCCGTCCAGCCCACCAGCAACAGACCCCCGCCTCTCCACTGGCACTTGCCCACCGAACGCCAGTCCTCAAAAGGAGAACGTAGCTTGAAGGAGGCGGGCGTCAGCGGTCGGTCTGTCAACGGCTTATCTGGCTGAACACAAATAGGGAAAAATTTGGGCCCGGGAGAAGAATGGAGGAAACCTGAGATTCACATCAGTGTCTGAAAGGTGATGAGGGACTCCTCGTTAGCAAAATAACAGACCAGTCAGTCCAGGGTAGGGATGCAAATCTGGGACTGAAAGAGGACAGGTAGGAGAAACATTCACCATGCTGACAGGGAAATTGTTCCCCACACGGAAAACAAATCTTTCCTGGAATCAATCAGATGCGGTCATGCCTGACTGGAGCTGATGTTTCTCATCTTTTTTTTGTATTAGATTATTGCTGCTTTTCCTTCTCTGGACTTGCTCTGTGTTTTGTTTTAGTTGCCTGACTTTTACCATTATACAAACTTAAAATAACAACTTTTTTTTCAGTCTTATGCTTAGAAAATTATGCAACATGCTTCACTGGGACCAGAGAGCTCCAAACTGATGAGACAGGCAAGGACATGAAAATGAGGACAGGAGAAACCCCATCATGTTCACTTCAAGCCCTGCCATCAGAGCCACTCCGCTAAAAAGTGACCTAGGCCTGCAGGTGAGGACCAAAGGGGGGTTGCCATACTTACAAAGGAAAAGCCTTTATAAAGCAGGTGCCAAGATCTTGAACCTATTAACTGGTTTTCCATTGCCTTTCTAGGCCAGGTTGACATTTCTGCCATTAGAAGTGTTTTTTATTTGGAGGTGGTGGTGGGAGAAGGCTCTTTCTTCATTTTTAACACTAAGCCAAAAATCCCAAACCTGCTCCTCGTCCCCTTCATTATCCAGTCCTAAAATAGTTACCCCTCTCTCCCCCAAAGTCAGTATACATATTCTATGCATGCTAAAATGCCAAAATAATCAGGGGCCAATTTTTAAGTACTAAAAAAAGTTTTACAGGTATGCTACATTCTACTGAAGGGAGAAAACCCCCGCATTACACAAAGAAAATGCTTCAGAGGAGTTAGCAAAAGACTGCGGCAGGCTGGAGCCCCTCGCACGTCCTCCTCGGTCATTTCTTCACTGCAGCATCACTCAGTGCTTTAGTTTTCTGTCTCACTTCACTTTTTGTGTTCTCCATTATTTAAGTTAATGCTTCCTTACTAGCCCAATTCCTTCCACAGAAGTAAACGCAACAACAACATTGTGGAACTAGCACATAGTGGTGGTGTTGCCGACTATAAAAGGCTTACATATAGTTTATGCATATGAACAGAGCGGTACTTGTGTGGAAGAAAATCGGATGCACTGATACAGCTGGAAAAATAACTTTTTGAGCATACAGGTCCCTCTCAGATTTAATACATCATTAAATGGCATTTGCTACCAAGATAGACTTCATGTATTTGTTTGCAACACCTCTTCCCTGCCGCTGGGTCTGCCCAGCCCGCCTGCCAGCGTGGGCTGTGCAAGACCTGCGGTGCGGCAGAGCCCGATTCCTGGCCAGAGCGGTGGTTCTGCACATTAACGAACATCATTAACAAGCGACACGTGGTGCAGGTGTTCGCTGGTGAAAAGCTACTGCAATCCAACTGACCTGGTGGCGTGTCGCCTTGGAACGAGCACAAATTGATTCTAACACATTTTAGCTATATAGAATAAAAAAAGGCAAGTTGTTTTCTTTTCATTGACTGTTTCTCACACAAATCCTTCTGTCAAGGACTTAAAAACCACGCTTGGAGCCTTTTTGTAAGCAGTCCCTGTTAACCAAGTTACAAACATAAAAGTGCAGAAAAAAACTGAACAAGTAGACAGGACAGAAAAGTTGAATGAGCATTGGCTCTTCTTATTTTAATGAAGAAATATTTCAAGTTAATATCAGTGCATATTTAGAAATAGCATGTGATACTCCCAACGCCAAATACATCAGCAAATTACAGTTTCAAAACTTTATAAATTAATGGCAAGGAAAAAAATAATTAAGATTAACATAGAGAGTAAGGTTCAAAATAAACATCCTGTTTGTTTGTTGCACTGCATCAATTATATTCCTGGTACTTAAACAGCAAGAGAGATCCAATATTTCGTGGTAATTAGGCTCTCCAAAATAGCAGTTATTTTTCTACAAATGAATTAAGCAGTCTGTGTTTATTTTTGATGTATAATTAAATGTTATTCTTAGCTGTTACAAAGAAATTTAGTCATGTCAGAGTAAAATTTCATTCCATGATTGAAAACCACACTAACAGAGGAACACTGCTTTCTGGTTATACCCACTGGAAACAGGCAGCTGAGAATAGGAAGAACTGCATGTGAGCACTCTTGCCTGTTACATAAAATGGCTTTTTTTTTTTTCTGGTTTCACAGCCTCATAACAATACTGTTTTTCAACATTGTTCCCACTCATTGTTTTTAAAATGGTTCATCAACATATCCTGAATCAATCACTGATATAAATAACTCCAGTGACAAAATCCATTATGGAAGGACACAGAACTGCAAACTGAAAGTTGTACCAAATGATTTTAAGGTGGAACCATAATTACTCTATAAAATTCTGTAAACAAAAAAAAAAACAAACCCACACAGGAAAAGCAGGATCTTTAATTAACTGGCAATGGTGGAATCTGAAAAACTGAGTTATAATTTTAAGAGACATTTAACTCACGATGGACTCTAATGCAAGACAAATCGCACTGAAGCTAAAAAGAGATGCACATTTAAAGCTTGCAAGTGTGATATAAAAATATTTTCTAGTTCTTTTATTTTGATACAGGGAGTCCAGTTCCCTAATGGAAGAAGATAAAGTACACCCCCTTTCCTACCCCATCGCTGTACATATAGACTGTTCCCTTGATATCAGGAAATGGCGCTTCCCCAACAAAAATACCAGCCATGGGAATCGCAGACTTTCTGGTAGTAAGGGTTTGTTGATTTTGCTTTTTAAAGTGTATTTTCAGGCAGGTGAAATACTGATAGGATATGCATTTCTTTCGCTACTAGTCTATTGTGTAAATCGTATACATCAACCCTGTAACTTCAATCCAACTGCAGTCTGCATCGCCTAGAATGATTTGAGAATCTAGTGTGATATTCCAGCACGGAGATGACTGCCAGATTATGAAACATCAGGCTAAATCAGATTAGTAGGAAAAGGCACATGCTTCGGATTTAGCAGGAACATCTGAAGGTTCCTCGTTACCCTACTCTTACGCTCCTGAAGTTACAGTAATTCTGTGCATAACCCAAATGACAGAGTTTGCTTCCAGAAAATCATGAGGTAACAGGGAACTTCTGCATATGGCACATACACACGAAAGGTCTGTGAGCTCGGCTGAAACTCTCGAGGCGCTAGGGATAACGCAGACACAAGGTAGGCTACAGTCTGGTTAGGCCAGAAACAAAAACTTAACGTTTCACTATACGGCATACATTCCTTTTATGCACAAATACAGGGTGCGCAAAATAAGCTGCTTGCTCGGTAAAATTTAATGTTTTGCATACGTAAAATAATCAGCTAATACTGCAATATAATCAAAAATCATGCACTAGATAAACAGAGCTTCTTCCCCATGAACAGCAGTTCTCAGGAACATTTTATTCTGCTTCAGGTAACATCTCAGGATTTGCCAGTTTACATAGTCCCTTTTAAAGAACACAGTGTTTAGCTAAAACTGAAAAGCAAAATTTAAAAAAAAAAAAAAAAAGGAAGAAAGTTTTGATTTTAGTTGCAATACAGCTGGGATAGATGCAACTGAGCTGCTGCAATGCACCAAAGAGTAACAAAAATTCAACATGAATATCAGAAGAATAAATATATACCCTAAATTAATCTCTGTAAATACATTCACGGGTCCACTTAAGACACCCTTATGCATAACTCATACTTCATCAAATCTGCAGATAGAGATGGATGTTAGTTCATGGGGAAAGCAATTTATCATATGACTTGGTTTATCTGTCATTATTCCAGCAAAAATCAGTAGCAAATTTGAAAATCTACATTTATTTTCCCCAGACCAACCACACAGAGGCTTAAGTCACAAATTCTATTATTTCCAATGTTCGATCAATAAGGCTTTATTTACACTTTTTTACTATAAAGTCAGGAAAAAGTTTGGTGCAATGTGCAAGAAAAGACTGCACATTTCACTGATTGGAGACTAACATTTGCTTATGGTTTAATGCTAACCCACAGGCAGCCAATTAAAGTCCCATATATCCATGTTTTTACATAAAGTTTCCTTCCAGATTCTGTCAGAAGCATACTAGCAGTCAGGCCACCTAGAAACAGCAAAGATGGCAAAGTTTTCTTGAGGCTTAGTTTGGAATGAACACTTTTTCCAGGGAACTTATTTCTTCTTTTAGAATCCTTCGCATCATAAAACTCTATTAGTAACCTACAAGCAGACAAAAGAGAATGGTCAAAGTTATGCACTAGCGTAAGAAGTTTTAAGCAGTTTACTTTCATCCAATAACTGCTTCTCATCACACAATATTTAACAAACGATTTAACAATACATAGCAGCTCATCTGTAATAAGTTTAAGCCATCAGTATGCCTTAAGAATATGATGCATTCAAAGTTACGCTGCATGTCAGAGTACTCAACCTGAACCCTTGTGAGCAATAAAAGCAGATTTTTTGGAGGGACCATTTTTAACAACGAATATAAAAGTTGAAAATAATCCGTTTCATTCAGCATTTAGCAAATAATCCCAGAGTACTGGGCAATATCGTAGGACAAAACAGCACACAGTTAATCACTGAACACTGCAGGCAAGGAGGAATTATCTTCATGAAATAAACTAATAACAAACATGCAAGAGCAAAATGCTACACCATCAGTTTAGTAGCAATTTTTTTCTCCTATTTTTGAAAACCAGTAATAAATGGATTCGAAAATTCTGGGGTTTTGTGTTAAAGTGTGTCTAAATTTGCCTGACATTGCTTTGGTCCCAGGAAAGATGTTCCAGTCAACAGGAGTCTACAATGAGACATAGATGATCAGGGTTCAGTTTTGCTGGTCTTCGCCAGAAGACTACTTGTGGGCCACTGAACAGCCTTTTATTTTATCTATCAGTTACTTGTCTATAAAATGAAATTCAGACTTCCTTGCCTCTCAAAAGTGAAGAAAAGAAAAATTACTTAGTGATCCTAAACTTCTAAGACACTTTAGTAATAGTGCTATGTTTACAGATAGTCATGTTAACCTTTACATGGATTCAAAGATCACTGGACAAATTAATCTGTTTTTTACTTCCATGGAGTGTGACTGGCAGAACAATTTTAAAGCATAACATACCTAAAGAACCAAGGAAATTTCTATCTCACACAACGTATTCAAGGATTTAGAGAGCAAACAGATTCAGCTTCCTTAAGCTGGACTTCAGATGTGGCAAATTAAACCATCATCTCTCAAACAATACTGAAATCCCACATTTAGGCACAAGGTCCCCCAGGATCTGTTGCATATGCTCACTAGGGACCTTGTCTGGAGATACTGGAGGGAGCCAGGCACTTTAGGTCTGCCACAATTCAAAGACAGGCAGATGAAACTTCAGCTAATCTCCCCAGTAAAGGTAGGGATCTCGGGGTTACTTGTGTCTTTATCCAGTCGCTGTCTGATGGAAGATGCATAAACAATTTTGGCAGAACAGACCAGATCAAGACCTGCCCCTTTCTAACTCTAACCTAACACTGATTATGAGGCTAGAATCAAAGTGCTTTTTGCTTGCTTGCCTACTGCGGGCAATCTACATTCCTGGCTGTGCATGACTCAGCTTCAAGAAGACAAATGGAGAGTATTCAGATGAATATAAGTCTTGCCTGGAACATGGATCCACAGCTCTTCAGTCTAAGGAAGGTCTAAAACTCAGGAATCCCAACCACCTCAGCAAAAGCTTTAACCACAAGGGTATTCTACAAAATACGCACAGGGGTACCAACACCACCCCTTCTCTTCAGAGAGCCCTACAGCTAGCACTGCTGGTAACACAGAAATCATGGGCATATCTGTTAATATAAAAGACAACAGCTTCTTTAAACAGAAAATTCTGCACATTGTTACTCACTTATCCTTTATTTCAAAACGTTCATGAAGCCACCTTCTCATATACATCTGCTCTTCTGGAATGTCCTTCAGTTCAATTCGATCAATGAAAACATGAACTCTTGGGCATTCCTTGCAAAGAAACTCTAAAAAGAGAGCAAACCAACAGGTCTGAGTTACAAAAACACCGTAGGGCATTTATTTGTCTAAAATACACCAAAAATCTGATCTCATAGCTGTAAGTGCCTTGGAAGCCTAACTTCAGTTTTCAAAAGCCTCCCCTCATTATATTTGGATCCTGAGCACTTCACTGAGCTTAGAAGCCATCTGGCCTATACACTTTTGAAATGGTGGCCCATTATCATGTGCAGCATGGAAGAATTGTCCTAAAATGCACCCTGCTAACTGTAAAATGCTGCGCTTGAAAATGTTACGCTTCTACCTCAGCAGCAATCTACTCATTCTGTAGTGTGGGATGCAATACCTTCGATGTCATAATGTTACCCAGCCTGCAATTTTGATTAAAGTTAGCAATCCTCTTTGCTTGTCCTTTCTGAAATCTAAATTTTGTTTGGTCCTGGATGACAAAATCAGAATGACAGTGATTTCTCAAAGCATCTCCAGGAGGAAGTGGGCTTCAGTTTAAGTAATAACCTATAATTAAAAAGTACAATAGGGCAAAAGACTCAGAACAAAAGGCTGCTTTCCATTTTGCATCCCTTCATTTTTCTTCTGTCTTACAAAGCTCGAGACAGCCTTATTGCAACCCCCATCCCCTGTTTCCTCAATTTGCCCCTAGGAAAATTTAGCAAGCAAGCATTAAGCCAATTACAAACAAAACTCCATTACTCAAAAAGCCTTGTGGGATTTCTTACAACTAACAAGTGGTAAAAACACTGCACATGGGATGAAAAACCCACCAGTGTTTGTGTATTAATAATCATTTGCATTTATCAGTAGCAAGGTATTGCAGTAATCACAGCATTCCTGTACAAAAAGATGCATGATGTGAGGATGGAAGTCCGTAGAAATTTGGACAATATTTTGAAAAAGGACCAGAAGAGCCTTCCTACAATACAGACAGGTAACAAATGTAACGCAGACTGGGTGGTCCCTTTAGGTTGTTGACATTTTTTGGACAGCAGCGGAGATGTACCGAAGACTTTGACCCATGACTGTTAGGGGTATCTTGAGGAATCACCGTGCAAAATAATTGTCACTGCATGTACATCTTTATTACTGTCTGCCAAAGCTGACATCTCCCTATTTGTTTTTCTTCTTTACAGGATCATTTATTTTTAAGGACTTTGCTGTAAAAGCAATCCCTATCATATACTAGAAATTACCTTAAAGAAATTTAAAAGCCTGTTCATATAAACGTGTTTGCATGCTTGTAGAGGGGGAGGGAAGTAGAAGAGAGAAAGAGATCAGTAAAGTCTTACGGCATTTTGATGCAGAAATTTGTAAGGTGCTGTGGGTAGTTTTGTTTAGATCTCGAGCAGAGAGCGCCCTTCGCGGAACCACGCTGCAGCAGAACGGGAGCAACATGGCCCACGCACCATCAACTGAAGAAATGGCTGGGGGCTCTAACCAGAAACACGTCCACCTCTTAGCCACGGAGTAGCAAACACAGCTGTCGCTAAAAAGTTTTTGGTAAAACCGTCTCCTAGCTACAGCTATTAGATGGCAGGCAAGTTAAGCACTTGGAGGTCCGGAATGATGGTAGGTATTGATATTGTCTTCAGGTTTATGTGCAACATTTTTACTAACCACGAAGAAACCAGTGCTCGTGTATCTGAAACCAGGTTTTTCCTCTTGCTTTTAATGGTAAGGCAGGATTTTCCAGATCTGTTTCTCTCAGGATACTATCCAGGCCACTATATGAAGGTCATTCACTATATGAGCACTTAAAAACATACTATTAATATTCTAAAATGACAGACATATTATCCATGTCTTAAATGCTTATCATGTTCACTGATGTACAAATCCTCTTTTTGAGTGGCATTACCTATTAAGTGGAACATTCTAAAAATATGCAAAGCTGTAACTGGAAAACAAATGCCTGGAAGCCAGATGATACGGTCTTTCTTGTACTAGACTCCTAGAAAAAGCATCTATGCTATGCATAGTGTATGTTTCTTTTGCTTCATAGCACACAGGATGTTCTGTATAGGAAGAAACAACTCTTTCCTGATGTTATTTATAATCTTGGTTATAAATTATTAAAGAAAATTATAACCCAAGCAAAATTCTAAGTTAGATGAGATAGCATTATTAATAGCTATATGGCATTTTTAAAACTAATGTTATGCTGCTTAAAAAAATATTGATATTTGGTCATTTAAAGACAGCAACAGAGTACATTATCAATAGTAAGCTCTAGCTAACAAAACAGGAATAAGACATAAGTAATTCAAAACAAAGACCTTCCCCCAGCAAAGCTGAAAGTAGCAACTCTACAAGTCTGCTTAGAAAGCAAAAAACCCTCCACAAATATCTAAGCGTTGCTGCTGGTTTTCTACCTTATGCCCAAGTTCCAATGCAAGTTGATTCTTATTACTTCCCACACCGGTCTTCAGCCAGTCTAAATTGAGTCCTCATATGTGAAGATCCTAAAACTTCGTCTTAATTTCCCACCTTTGTAAATCCCAATGCCCTGCTCCACAGCCCTACCCTCCCTTGCAGTTTGAGACTTAGTACAGTCTCGCTGAAGGCTGTGTGATCTGCAACTGCAGGTGCTCCCCTGGAGGATCATGATTCCCACCCATCGATTCAAGGCCATTTTATCCAAAGCCTGGGCATCGAGGACATCTGCAGGTGACACTGTAACGCATGCAATCAAGCTAGTCAGGGAATCTGACTAGTCCTTAATTATCCAATTCATGTCAGGGTTTAACGCAACTAATCCAACTTTTTTATTTTTTAGATGCATAATGTCACTGCAATCACATAAGAACACCAGTGGATAAGAACAATATATTGAGAGATTGTTTTGGGGAAGAAACAGCTGGATTTTATTACCACAACCTCTAAAGGTTTGCGGTGGTCCCATGACCCTTAATTCCACATTAGCTTAGCTCCCAAAAGACTTATGTAATTAAGCTAAGAAACAAAATCTTATTGAAGCAATTTATTATGTGCAAATTACATCCAACTTCAGGGACACTAGCCCTTAAGGCCAACGTCTGACAGGCTTTTCAGATCCCTAAACTTGCCAGAATTTGTTATAAAAGGCACATGGAGGACAGGGAGGTGATTCGAGACAGCCAGCATGGCTTCACCAAGGGCAAGTCCTGCCTGACCAACCTAATGGCTGCTATGATGGAGTGACTACATCAGCGGACAAGGGAAGAGCTACGGATATCATCTCTCTGGACTTCTGTATGGCCTTTGACATGGTGCCCCACAACATCCTTCTCTATAATTGGAGAGATATGGATGTTATGAGTGGACTGTTCAGTGGATGAGGAATGGGTTGGATGGTCGCATCCAGAGGGTAGTGGTCGATGGCTCAATATCCAGATGGAGATCAGTGACAAGTGGTGTCCCTCAGGGGTCCGTACTGGGGCCAGTGCTGTTCAATATCTTCATCAATGACAGACAGCAAGTTTGCACATGACACCAAGCTGAGTGGTGTGGTTGACACACCTGAGGGATGGGATGCCATCCAGAGGGACCTGGACACCATCCAGGGGGACCTAGACAAGGTCAAGAAGTGGGCCCGTGTGAACATCATGAGGTTCAACAAGGCCAAGTGCAAGGTCCTGCACCTGGGTCAGGGCAATCCCCGGTATCAATACAGGCTGGGGGATGAAGGGATTGAGAGCAGCCCTGAGGAGAAGGACTTGGGGGTACTGGTGGATGAAAAGCTTGACGTGAGCCAGCAGGACAAGGGAGGTGATTCTGCCCCTCTCCTCTGCTCTGGTGAGACCCCACCTGCAGTACTGCGTTCAGCTCTGGGGTCCTCAGCACAGGAAGGACGTGGACCTGTTGGAGCAGGTCCAGAGGAGGGTCACAAAAATGATCAGAGGGATGGAACACCTCTGCTATGAGGAAAGGCTGAGAGAGCTGGGGTTGTTCAGCCTGAAGAAGAGAAGGCTGCGGGGAGATCTTATTGCAGCCTTTCAGTACTTAAAGGGGGCTTATAAGAAAGATGGGGACAGACTTATTAGCAGGGCCAATAGCGATAAGACAAGGGGTAATAGTTTTAAACTAAAAGAGGGTAGATTCAGGCTAGATATAAGGAAGAAATTTTTTACAATGAGGGTGGTGAAACACTGGAACGGGTTGCCCAGAGAGGCGGTAGATGCCCCATCCTTGGAAACACTCAAGGCCAGGCTGGATGGGGCTCTGAGCAACCTGATCTAGTTGAAGACATCCCTGCCCATTGCAGGGGGATGGACTAGATGACCTTTAAAGGTCCCTTCAAACCCAAACTATTCTATGATTCTATGATAATTAACAGCAGGAACAAGCAAGCCTGAACTTTCTTTCAAAAGACAAAACACAAGTGCAAATCATGCATTATAATAAAACATTATATTGGGGATGGCATTAGTCAATCAAGAACAGAGTATGATTTGGGTGAAATGAACACTAATAACTTGTGTAGGAGCCAAGTGGACTAACTGTGGTGTAGGAGATAATTTCCTAATAAAACTTTCTGTCTGGCTCAGTAACAGATACAAGCGCAGAATGTTTATAATGCTTCTAGTGACCAACCACAGCAGAAGGAAGGAACTGGAAATAATAAGGTGGATTGAGCATTTTTTGTTCTTAAACTGTGACACTGTGACCCTCCTTCTGCGGGACAGGATTCACACTCACACAGGACTGAAGGATTCAGTGCAGAATTAGGATTAATGAACAGGGTGCAACAGCCTCCAGGAAAGGAATTGGATCCACAGAGCTTTTAATTGCAAATGAATGTTTTGGGAGGGTGTTTTGCTCACTGGGGCTTCCACAAAATTCTACCAGTTTTCAACTCCTCACCTTCAAAAGCCAGTAAATTCTGGTTTGAATTATCAGGATTACTAGGGAAAGTGAGGGAAGGAGAGAAGCTCCAAAGTGTAGACATACCTGTAACTGAGAAGGGACACACAAATGGCCTCAGACCACCTTCCTCTTAATGCTACCACAGAAGTTCATTCCCCCACCCCAAATTATTTGCCTTGCCCCTTAAGAAAGCTGTGACAGTGGCGTTACACTTAAACAGATATTCCAGTTTTCAATTACTAATGAAGTCTATTTTTATATGCACTTTAAATACGACAGCAATAAAGTAGCTCAGATTTCAACCTCCTGCATCGGCTCTTTTACTGCAACATAATTATTGCCAAAATCCTTCAAAATTAAGAAAGGACAAACTGAAGCCTGACATAGTTGTGTCCACTTAAAGAGCCCCTAATTCTCTGCTGTTTTAACAGATTTCAGTAATGTTTGTGATAAATTGAAAGCGATATCACAGGAAACTGAATAATGTATATTTCTTCTAAATAACTAGTATTTCAAATGTGTAACAGAACATTGCATGTTGTGGTGCGTATAGTTTTATAGGCAAAACCATGACAGCAAAGACATTCCTCTCTGAACTGTAGATGCTTTCTCCACTTTTTAAATTTTCATTAGTCTGGACTTAAGTGTTCAGCTACCAAAGCAGTTGTAAACTATCTCCTCCTCAAAGAAATAAATCCCATCTCTCCACTTTCATTTACTTCGTACGCCAAATTAACAATCAATTGGCAAAACAAACATAAATTTAAGATGCTGCATTGTTTCTCAGCTTCACGCTTTCCATCACCTCAAGTTGAGCTGACAGGAAACTATTTCACAGCTTGCTCTAACAAAATAAAGCAGTGGTACAGCAAAGTGGCACTAAATGGGAAAGCAAACATCCAGGGTACAGCAGAGGTTGTTTAGATGGGTTAACCTGGGGAGCAGCACCAGTACCCTGCTGGTAGTGCTGATGCAGGGAAGCACAGAGGGGATGTTCTGCAGGCTAAATTCAAGCTTGTAGCCAGGAGACAAGCCTGGGACGTGAGGAATAGCACTCTCAGAAATACTGCCAATCCCCTGTGTAAGGCCTGAGATGCATGCAGAGGTCAGAGCCTCCATGCATCCACAAGGGACACAGCATAGGGAGTAAGCACCTTAGGAGCTGGGGGACCTTTTGAGACAAGAGAAATGGGACGCACCTCAATCATGATTAAGGTGCTGGCAATGAAAACTGTAAAGGTCTTAGACAGGATTTCAACTAGCAGTTGGGGAAAGTGAAAGGTCAGGAAAAGCAACCTGTTCAGACTGACATAACATGAGGTGGATGTGGCTAAATTTCAATGTGAGGGCAAAATTCAGAAGTGCCTCTGTACCAACATAAGAAGCCTAAATATGAAGACAGGCGAGCAAGAATTATTGGCACCAAGAGATTACCCCTGTAAGGCAGGTATCCGGTGACTGTGAAGGAGCCTGCAACGTTACCAGGCTACCAGATTTATCGGAATGACAGAACAGGATGTATAGGTGAGGGAATGGTCATGTGTGGAAGGATTATATAAAGTATAATAGCTTTATATAATAAGGAGACAAAAGTACAATGAAATCCTTGTGGATGGAAATCCCAGACTCTAATAAAATATATATTAGATAGATACATTAACTGACTTCCCAAGAAGTTTGATAATAGTGATGAGAAACTGTGAAGCCAGACTGAGAGCTGCAAGTTCACGACTGGTAGAAGGAGTTTGAGATTCCAGCTACCTTTATCGAACTGCATCAATGCTTCCATCAGGATGGGGGGGAGAGAAGGAAAAGATTGTTTCCTGAGCAACTAGTTGCAAAACCCACAAGAAAAGATCCCATTCCTGATGTGGTCTTGAGTGGTGCACAGTGTTAGTGAGAAGTGCTCTGCAACCACAATACAATTAATTTCAGCATTGTAGAGAAAGAGTCTACAGCACACAAATGCACAATTAAAGGAACTATGTAATGGGAGGAAAAAAAAAAGGCAAAGTGTCAAAACACCCTAAAAGAAACAGTCCAAAAGGAGGCAGCCTAGTGGCTGTTAAAAAAAACCCCTAAATACCAAACCCCAGAAAAACTTTCATTAGAAACCCAGGTAAAAGATGTGCAACACTGCAGAAGAAAAAGTCTGGGTGGGTCTGAAACCCACCTGTGTGGCTTAATGGGAAAATTAAGGAGGCTACCACTATATTCCTACCTTCTCCTCTTTAAGGAATGGAAAGCTTGTCCAAATAAGGAAAAGCCACAAAACCGCTCGTGCCAAATGTAAACATAAAATTAAGAGAACTAAAAAGGAACTTGAGAAATGCAAAGGATGCTCTAACAATTTTAACTTTTTTGAATGTATCAAAAGCAGTAAACCAGCTAAGGCACTGGTGGGACTGCTGGATGACAAAGGTGTGAAGAGCAGCACTCATGGTAAAGTATAAGCCCATGCAAGAGAAGCTCAAATATTTGTTTGCATTATTCTTTCTTGCTGAAAATGTTTGATTCCTACATCCATTGCATTCTTTGTACCAGATCACTCAAAGGAACTAGATCAATAAGTAAACAGACAGAAAGTATTAGACTAAATAAACAAGTTAGATGTCAAGAAGTCACCAAAACCAGACAGCATTCATCCAAAAGCTCTCAATTGTGGAATTTAAAAACAAAGACATGTAACCTGTCATCACAAAGAGCCATTGTGCCAGAAAAGTGGGGAGTTTCCCTTCTACAAAGGAGGGCTTTAGAGATGATGCTGGGAAATGGAAACCAAAGAGTCTTACATCCCTGGGTAAGATAGCAGGGTCTATAATAAGATCACGAAGCACAGAGATAATCACAGTCTGTTGGAAAAGAGTTGGTGTGGATTCTCCAAAGGGAAATCCTGTCTCACCAGTTTGCTGGATTTCTACAACAGTGTCAAGGAGCAGGCAGATAAAGGGGATTCACTGGACATGATATAGTTGAATTTTCATAAAGCCTCTGACAGGGTTCCATACTGAAGGCTATTAAAGAAATTAAGCTGCCATGGGATTAGAGGAAATGATGTTTTATAGACCAAAAGCTGCTTAAAGGAGAGGAAGCAAATGGAAGGACTTAATGGTCACTTTTCAGGGTGGAAAAGACCCAGCAATTGGGGTCCTCCAGGGATCAACGCTAGGACTGGTTTTATTCTGTGTCATGACTGATGAGCAGAAGAAAGGAGCAAACAGTGAACCCTCCAGTTTTTCACATCTTTTTCAGAAGATCGAAGTTCTTTTGGGTAGTCAAATGCTGGCTGAACTCCAAAAGGACCTCAAAGCTGAGCAAACAGGGTGAAAATGTGGCAGCTGAGCTTCAGCGTAAACAAACATGGGGAAAAATAACAGAAACTCTGATTACATGATGCTTAACTTGGAATTGGTGGTTACAATTTGGGAGTCGCTGACCCTTCTCTGAAACCATCCTCTCAGTTGTGCAGCAGCAGCCCCAAATCCCAGGCAGCATCAACAAGGACACTGAGAACAGGGCAAAGTGAGTCACTTTGCAGATATATAAAAAGATTGTGAACCCGCATTTTAAATACCGTGTGCAGTTCTGGACTCTGTATCTCAAGGAGGATGTAGTGGACTCTGAGAAGGCCACAGAAAAGGCCAACTGCATTACAAACAAGGGGAGATTAAAAAGGCTGAATTATCAGTTTGGAGAAGGGAAGCATATGACAGCTTAAATAAAAAAAAAAAAAAAATCCTTAAGATGGCAGGTAAGAACTATAGCTCAACAAATTCTGCAAATTCAAGGGTAAATAATCACATATCTGTACCTTCCTAAAGATGCCCAGATCTGAAGAATCTTTTAAAATTATTATTAGAAAATGCTACATAGTTTTCTATACTGGTATGAGCACTGGAGAGCAGCAGAGTGTCATTGTAAGCTGTCTTGCTGAAAGAAGATGGTATTTGATAAAGACCCATAGTACTTGCACATTGTAGTTCACTGGAACAATCTCCAAGTGGCTTTAATCTGTTATTCTAACAGATGCATTCTGGCCTTTGTACTGCTCTGTAACAATTTGTGAATATTGTATGTTGGCCAAGTTAGCAGGAGGTTTCCTACAAAAGTGTAACAGTTTTGATCAACAGGCTGCCAGCAACAGAACCTGGATCAGGTTAGGTCGGTCTGTGGCTTACACCTAAAGGGTCTCCCACTGCTAGTGACTGAAAAGGAGCAAATTTAGGAGATGTGTATCTTCCTTGGAACATTTTTCAAGTTTCCCAAGTGGAAAAAGAAGTTGAACTATGCAATTTAAAAAAAAAGGCAAGAAAAGATACAAGGATTGGACCAGTTCAAAACAATGCTCTCTCCAGCAAATAAACAGGATCTGTTAGGAACTATGCCGGTACGGCTAGTATTGATGTTTTTGCCTTTCCTTCAGACAGTCTGTTTTGATAAACAGAGAACAGCACCACAAACAGAGTAGAAGAAAAGGACTGTGATGCACAAAACAAGCAAAAATAAACACAGGCTCTCAAAGCAGCAACATATTTCTGGCCAAACCTGACAGTGTGAAGAAATTAAAGTTGTTTTTGTTATCCTCAGGGTTTAGATACACTTTTGCATAAAAGATCAGGAGTTCCTCGAGCTGTTGTACATAAATGCTGCCTGGGGAGCTGAATGCTTCTTCTCACACGTGCATGAGGCCCAGGGTACAGGGTAATTTTATGAATCTCCAGTGTAAATACTTTCAAAATCGTCTTTGTGTAGCAGAGGTTTTCTGATGACCGTGTGCTTTCTGATCACAAATTCCCAAAGGGAAGCTACAGATACCTACCTTCAGTAGGAGCTGCTTGAGCATAACTGAGATACACAAGGTCCTAGTTTACAATCAGAGGAACACACACTCTGGGCTCGAAGGGATGCTGAAGGGGGTTATTACCCCCATTGAGGGGGTGTTATTAACACACAGACACAGCGCCCACAGGTGGTTTTGATTTGGGAAAAGGAAGAATCCTTTACACTTGCCTTATTCTTACACTCCTCCTTAGGCATCCAAGTTTGGTTGTTGGTGGAGACAAGAAACCAGGCTACGGGGACTCCAAATAGAGTCATCTTTATGTCCTTGTTTTGGGATAGGTAGAGAAAACAGGGGTGCTACTCATGCTCAGACTGACCTTCATATTCTCTGATTTCTGGAGTCCTATGAAGAACTACAGCAAGGCTTGCATACATTCCCATAAACTGATGCTGCTCTTCAGTGAAACGTCGTTATTTTTGAGTAGAAGTACAATATTTAATTGTTACAGTATGAAAATACTTTGCGTTTACCCAGACCGTCCTTATCTGCAGAATATTGATGCATACATCCACATCTGTGTTCAAAGTGCCATTTCAAATAAGTCATCCACAAATTAACAGATAGGCTTTCATGTTACTTAAACTACTTTTAATAGGAAATTACAGGGGTTCTAAAATGAGAGATCTAGTCCTATGAAGGACAAGTGAAATGCACTCAGTTTAAAACTGAATGATAGTTTACTTACTGTGTGGCACCTGGCGAAACCATGTTATTAAAAAAGTTGTATTTTAATATTTTACGCAAAATAAAACCAGGATTTTCCTTTCAAGGAACAAATGTATGATAGAATATCACAGAACTATGTTGCCAACTAATGGTGTTGTCAAAAGTCCTCCAAATATTTCAATGGAAAAATGTTACATTTTGAAACATGAAAGGTAATTACTTAAATTTTGCTTGAACAGATGCAGAATGACAAGTTCTTGATGTGAGATTGACTATACATGTTAAAAAGCCATCCCACACTTGATGCAAATTTCACGAATGCTGATGTCCAGCCTCAGTTCTAATCTACATTCTTTCTTTGGTTGCTCTAAAATAATTGCCATTTACTTTTCAATATTCTTCCATGCAATAAAAACATGACAGCTAGCAGAGATCTGAACACATTATTAGTCATTTCATCACTATAAATCTTACTTTGGACTGGTTTACATTCCTGTTACTGTTTATCAGTTTTATTAATTTAGTTTTTTAATTCTTTCAACATATCTATAACCACGTGCTTGTTATAATTCTTCGGACCTTGAGAAACAATGGATGTGATCAAATTTGGGCCACAGTCCAGACAAAGACTGGTTTCTATTGCTCCAGTTTCTTTTCTGCTGTCCTGTACTTCACTGTCTAGCTGGGTCCTAACAAAAGTGCAAGCATTTGGAAAAGTGTAATTTCCCCTGGAGAAGTTAGGCCAGTCTGACCTCCTCAAATTATACCAAAGTGATGTACAGATTTTCAGAAATGCATACATACACATGCTTTCAAAGTGTTTGTTCTGGAATTGATATACAGCAGAGTCAATAATTCTCAGGAATTCCTTTGACTTCTTTAAGACAGAGTCTACATGTACTTGCTATTTTTATTCAGTGTTTATCATTGTCACATGCTGCTATTTCACACACTCTTTCATCTACAATGGCCAGATAAATACCATCTGGTTATGTTAAAGCCTTCAGGCAGAATAATAAAGATGTAGATGTGTACATAGTGGTCTTTCAGGTGCAAGAATGACAACAGTTCCCACGTCCCACGAGACCTGCCCCTTAACACCAGGCAAAGCTGGATGTGAACACTTAGGACATTCATTCAGAAAGGGGAAAACTAGGTTCTCAGTTTTTCTTCCCAAACTTATTTCTACTTTTTACTTAATGACAGTGTAGTAAAACAATATCAACAAATTCAGCACAAGAGCTTCTCCCCTCCTTTTCCCTTTTAAATAGTTCTTCCAGAATTCAGTACCTGAGATGCACTTCAGCTGTGCCTCAGTGCCCATATGATTATATGCATCTTATTCCAATGACCACAAATAGATACTGTCTAGCAACACGGTCCTCCCTAAGCAGGACCATCACGTTCTGCCATTAATGATCTGTACAAACCATCTTCAGTAGTGAGAGGGGAGAAATCTGTCAGAAATTGCTATTCTTTGGAAAGGCTACCACATGCAGGACAAGCTTCCACTGGAAACATACCAAGATCCAAACTTGTTCGAATGAAAAGAAATGAATAACGAATAAATGGTAGGGAAAAAAATTGCATCCATTGGTCGCAACTGGATGTGAAGCTATAGTCGAAAGCAACATCCCTGTCTAAAGCTAATCTAATCTTATTCCCTGTCTAAGACTAATCAAATTTGATGTCTTCTAAAACAAACAACGTGCAGCTGGAAAGCACCAACAAAACATTAAAATGCATAAACAGTGACAAAAAGTTCAATACATTTGAAAGGACATACTATAATCATTTGCCTGCTCTAAAAAGATACCATGTTATCAGGTGTGCCTGGCATTCGCTGTTCTTCTCAAAGTACTAATGCAGAAAGGATGGTGAATGTTTATTTTCCAGTTGCTAGTATACTATGTTTTATTTTAATCCTGTTGAGCAAGTCAACATTATGATATTTAAGCTTGCTGGACTGAAAAAAAAAAAAAAAATCCAATTTTGCTCAGAAAGGCTATTTACATTAAAAGCTCCATATTACAAAACCTAAAATGCAATTCATTTTTTCTTCAGAATTTTTTTCCGATTTACAGTTTACTAACACAATTTCTCAGATAAAGCGTGGTAGTACTACTCACAGTGACTAAAACGTTCCTTTTAACCTGCTCTGTTTACTACTGGAGACAGCAGCCCAGAGCTGACCATATCCCTGGGTAAGTATGGGTTTTTCCAGAAGTGGCACAGGCTCTTCTGAGGAACTGAGATTTATAGAACTGAAAGTAAAATGCATTTCAAGAAACACATTATATCTGTGCGGAATTCAGATTTCATTCACATGGGAAATGTCATACTATGGGAAATACAGTCCTCAAGTAAAGTTGTGTTTATCACAAGTTTGTTTTCCATGCAATAAATTTCAATCAGAGTTGCTAGATTGAAAAAGACATGTCAACCTTATCTTTTAAAAATTACCAGGATTGCACTGCCATTTTATTCCGATGAGAATGAAAAACAAAATTCTTATTCAGCACTGACACAAATATGAAATGTTCATATGAAATGCACACACGAAAATGACATTTTATAACTCATTTAGTACTGTAAAAGAGTAGTAAGTCTAAAAAATCTCAAATGCATAACAGCGGGTAATTCAATTCTTGTTGTATTCCTGAACAGACCGATTGTTGGACTTCTGCATAATAAATGGTAAAATGATCTTGACCTCTTACAACAGAAATTGTTTTTCTTCCACTTTGTGTCTGGAGGGCCTAAAAGAATGACAACTATGTTCCACACTGTAATTTATAAAGTGTGCTTAATCTACATAATTTATATTATATGGAATACATGTGACTGCCACAATAGCGTGGAATGCCCTGGATGGATATTTCATTTATCTACTCTGTAATGGGTAACAACTGGTTGGCTGCACTTCGTTCTGTGTTACTGCCTTTATCTTTACCCCAGGCCGAGACAGCAATTACCCCAGCCCTAACAGTAAGGGTGGCTGAAAGATACGCCTGGACTGCCTGCTGTGGAGTCTCCAAAAGGCTGGATGTGGAGTAGCCACCCCAAACCATCTGATTACCACTTGACACTGGACACAAGAAACAGCCAACAGGGAAATTCAGTTTGTTGGTTCCCTTTCCATAATTGTATCATGCTTCATGCAAACTGAAAGGTTCAATAGGTGAAGAGGTCTTACAAGGAATTTGAACATTTGCCATCTTATCATTAGGTAATGACATTTTAATAGTTTAATTAACCATCAGACAGTGAGAAGTCCAGCATGAGAATGGCTGAAACTGCCTAATAATTAAGTCACGAAACAAGATATGCTGCAGGGAAGGGGAAACAATCCTGTTTGTTTTGATGGGGGTCTTGAAAAGGGTTGGGTGACAGGACAAGAGGGAGGCCTCCCCAGTCTTCAAAGGAGTCTGTAAGAGGGTCATAAGGTATTTGAAAAGAAACGATAAAACCTTAAATAATAAAATCTGTAAAATCAAGTTCAAAAGAAAATTATAACTAAAAACTTAAATCATAAAAAGCACTTTTGATATTTAGCCATAAAAAATGCCTGTTACAAACAAAACGTACATACCATCCTAAGACCTCACAGTACAACACAAGTGTTGAGTTAATACACAGTGTTAACAGTTTTGTTGCTCACCTATCCAGAAGAATTTTAAACAGGGTGAAAATGTAAAAATAGACAATTCCAGAACTTCGAAGCAACTAACACCTGGAAGGAGTTCATGTGAACTTTACACCACCTCAAGGAGTTACACCTGCTAATGAAGTGACATGGAAACAGCCCCGCTACGAACTATTTTTAGCAGCAGAAGGAACGAGTCCCAGTGACACTGGGTCAGCCGAGGAGTGGAGAGTTAGCTAAGAAGCTCTCTGCAGGTCCCTCAGCCAACATTGATCCCTTACCCAAAAATCTGAACAGCTCTGTGGAACTACCGTGGCTTTTTTTTTCCACTTGGTATCAGTAGTGCAAAAGACTCAAAAGTACCACTTTGAGCCAACTAGCAACCGTTGTGCACAGATATGGCTGAGTAACACATCAACTACAACTGGAAAGAAAGATGACGCCTGGTTCTCCAGTGACAGTGCAGGTAAATGAATGAATTAAAGAAAAAAATCAATCCACCACCAGGCACAATCAAAAACCAGCAGACCCTGAAGCTCTCTATCCCAGTTTTCCCCAACAGAAGCCCCAGAACTTATTTTCTGGTTAGATTACTCGAGGAACATTCAAATAATTTACCCCATTCTCTTAAGGTGCTGTAGGTGGTTTAAAATACTACAGCAAGTGAAGTCCACTTGCATAAAATGCTGTTAAGTGTTTGTAAGGTTACTAGATATGTGTAGCAATTTGAAAAATTGCCAGTAAAATACTATTACTACCCATTTTCCCTTTAAAATACACATATTTCAGTAATTAGATCACATGGACACATATGTACCACAGCAGAAGAGAGAATTTATGATGATGCCAAATCCCAGTGCTAGAAGAAACATGAAGGTAAATAGCACCTGCTGCCTATGGCCCCAAGTTCATTTTAATTCCAAAGAGCGCTTGTATGCAGAATTTGACTACAGAAATATTCTCTGCGTGGAACAGGGAAGGGGAGGGCAGGAATGTCACAGGTAACTATTGTAAAGCCTGGTCACTGATGAACGATGCCCCACCAAGGTATTGTAAGATGGCTGAAGCACTGTGGAGATTATCTTCAGAGCATTACGAAGCACCTGAAGTTAGTTCTGTATATTAACAAGCATATGGCTGTCGGATGTCTAATATACATCAACTCACCTGTCATAGATGGTGCCAATTTTCTTTGCCCTTTGTGGTCCACAGTACCTTCATAAGCTACAGTCACATCATACACTGCATCCAGATAGTCTTTCATTGTGTCAATGGCTACATGAGTTGCCTTCACACGTGGCGTTAGCACATGCTTTAATATAGCAAGTCCTAGAGTGGAAAAAAAAAAAAAAAAATAATTACAGTGTTTGAAAGTAAACTGGACTACATTCACAAAAGGAACATCATGCCAAGGAACTTCAGCACCCCCACTCAAATTCACAAAAGGTTTATTTTTAATCTCAATTCTCAGTTGAGAGCGCGAGCATGCACCCATGCAAACTGCATATGCTCTACTGAGCACATGTAGAAGCTGAAACAGAAATCCTAAAGGATATTAATGACAAAAAGGCTGCTCAACAAAAGAGTCCTTTTTACAGCTCCTGCTCTAGAATTAGTGATGGTTTTAATGTGGCCATAAGCAATGAAACAGCACTTCTCTTTCCTGTTCATGTTTGTCCACCTGAGGTAAAAAAAGAGCAAATTAACTGAGAAATACTAAATGCATAGGACGTTGCCTCCTGAAATTCTGTATCAGAAACAGATTTTGTAGGTGAGGCATAAGCACAGATAATTTTAAGCACGCCTAATGCTCATCCGGCATTTTACTTCCAAAGGACAAACCAATTTTGTCAACATACCGAGTCCTAATACTGTGTGATGGTAACAAAAAAGTGGTTGTCTTAAACTACACATGCTTAAACAGGATGCTACATTTCTCCAAAGCTACCATGCTATCAGAAATTTCAATATGTTTTCTTATTTTCTACTACAGATTCTAGCTTTCCCTGCTTTTGCTTGCTTCTCCTAATGGCACATTCTGGGATGTCAGATATGGTTACTCTGAGGGTCCTCACTTTGAGGAAGGATGGGGGAAAGCAGTTAGACTCAAGACAGCTTCAGCCCACTGCAATGACTTGCTGCTACGGAAAATGGGACATTTCACTTCATCCTTGCAGTTGTTTCCCTTACTGCTCTTTTCTGCATGCTTGTTCCTGCTGCCAACCTTGTATTGCTGTGGCATCCCCCCCCATCTGATTCAACTCACCATCCCAGCAGAAAACTAAGCAGGGAAGGGCAAAACATAGCACCAAGAACCAACAGCAAGGAGGAAACCTCCTCTGTTTCCCTGCAAACAACCTATTACAATTGACTTGGCTACTAACAAATCCATAGTCACAGAAATCAACTGTTGTCCTTAACCGTCCAGCCAAGACACAGAGATTGGCATGTCAAGAACATCAGGTTTAACAGCACTCCGCAAGTCTTAACAACAGTATTTCATATCCATGTTTGCTTCAGCTGACCACTTCCACTTAGTGCACACTTAAGAACATACAAATACACTGGGCTCGAAAGTATAAACTTTATTTCCAGAATTTTCATATATAATGACTTTCAAAAGGAGAACAAACAAAAAAACCCCAAACCTTTTCATCATCTGAACACAGCTCTTCCACACTTATTTGAAAGTGCTTCTAAGAAAAAAAAGCATATTATGCAAAAATTTTCACTGTTTTCCTATAAGACATGTATCTTTCTCAAAGAGAAGTATCAGAATAAAATTACAATTATTCCTTTCTAGCCTCATTCTTCATTGGCTTACTCTTCAGTCTGTTTTTAAGGAACCATCCATTAGTGCTATTGGTTCCTGACAGATGAAGCAGAAGTTTTTCTAAACTAAAGTATAGTGGTATTGCTTTTGATATCTCTCTGCTTGCAAAATCAATTCAAAAGATATTATATTATGTCCTGATTTTGTACTGAACCTCCCTCCCTCGTTGGGCAAAGCATACTTTGATTTAAAATTAAGAAAATATCTACTGAACACTGTAAGATAATGCTAGTTTCTAAGCTGCTCTAACATTCTTATAGTTGAAAATTTCAGTATAAATAATTATCTGGATTTCTTAATATTTGCTAAGAATCTCCTTGGCTGAACACAGAGATAAAAGGTTATTTACTAGCACTCCTTCTGAAATCATTGTTCTAAGCTTTACCGGCAATAGCGATAACTGTCTATGCAAAATGTTATATGGATCATGTAAATATTTTGAAGCATAACACCGTGGTAGTGTTTTCTTAGCTTGTGAACTGTTACATCAAACAGCTAGTTATGTTATGTTTCCAAATGTTTACTCTGTAAATGAAGCACTGAATATTCTAGTGTTGTGTCAGCAACGATATTAGTGTGGACATTCCACTCGGCACAACTCTTGTTGATCCAAATTCCCAAACATATTCTAAAAACACTGCCATTCCTTTCCTGCCCAACTCATATTCCCCTTAACCAAACTATTACTGTGGGGAAAAAAAAGGCAAAACAGGCCTCAGTGAGAACTGAATCCTCTAGACAAATTAATTTAGGTATGTTAAGACTATTTGGTGCTTAGTTTTTTGAATCCGTGGCCAGTTTTGGTGATGAAGATGGTCAGTGACAATCTGTGAAGTGCAACTGTAGAATAACCCCCTCTTACTCCACGTGCTACCAGTGAACTCTTGAAAATTTAAGTAAAAAATGAGTATGCATCTTATTAAAATCAATAAACAAAGTCCATAATCCATTATTCAGAAACACTCCAGTGCATGACAAACATGCAGCAACAACAGTTCAGCACATCCTTTTAAAGAATCTGTTTTATAAAAAACATTAACCACACATCCTTGCAATTACTTGATGATCTTTGCTAAAATCAACATAACGGAATTTAAACACAAGTAGTTGCAGTATAGTTACCTTGGCAAGCTGCCTGCATCCAATTCACAAAACACACTGTGCTTAAACTGTTTTTAATGTTGTGCAATACTAAGTTAGGACTCTCTGTCAAAGTATTTGAGGTCATGAGATTTTATTTTAAATGCCAAAGAAAACAAACTAGATATCTAATATGTAATACTCTACCTTAAAATGCTGTAGCTTTGCTCTTCTATGTTAGCTAACTTTTAAATTATAAACAAACACCAAAAAATATGAAAACAATGTGAAAATCTGAAGAAATATGGTGGGCAATGGTACTTCAAATACCATCCATTTACTAGAGTATAGTAAGATGCAGAATTACTTCAGAATGTCTGCAAGAAAACTGAACGAAATAAAGTAAGGTTTTAGTTTGGGAAGTACGAAGGCCCAAAACATTAACATCTACCAGCCTGGCAAGCTGGTAAAAACAGATGAGGAGAAGGCTCAGGTACTGAACAACTTTTTTGCCTCAGTCTTCACTGGCAACCTCTCTCCCCACACCTCCCGAGTCAATGGACCATTTGACAGGGATCAGGGGGGCAAAGTTCCTCCCACTGTAAGTGAAGAGCAGGTTCATGACCACCTGAGGAACCTGAACATACATAAGTCTATGGGACCTGACAAGCTGCATCCCAGAGTCCTGAGGGAATTGGCTGATGTAGTTGCCAAGCCACTCTCCATGATATTCAAAAAGTCACAGCAGTCAGGTGAAGTCCCTGGGGACTGGAAAAAGGGAAACATTGCACCCATTTTTAAAAAGGGCAAAAAGCAGGACCCTGGGAACTACTGACCTGTCAGCCTCACCTCTGTGCCTGGGAAGATCATGGGACAGATCCTCCTAGAAGCTATGCTAGGACACACGGAGGACAGGGAGGTGATTCGTGACAGCCAGCACAACTTCCTCAAGGGCAAGTCCTGCCTGACCAACCTATGATGGAGTGACTGCATCAGTGGACAAGGGAAGAGCTATAGATGTCTGGACTTCTCTGAGTCCATCTATCTGGACTTCTGTAAGGCCTTTGACACGGTCCCCCACAACATCCTTCTCTATAAATTGGAAGGATATGGATTTGATGGGTACACTGTTCAATGGATAGCAAACTGGCAGGATGGTCGCATCCAGAGGGTAGTGGTCAATGGCTCAATACCCAGATGGAGATAGGTGACAATTCCCTCAGGGGTTCATACTGGGGCCAGTGCTGTTCAATATCTTCATCAATGACATAGGCAGCGGGATCGAGTGCACCCTCAGCAAGTTTGCAGATGACACCAAGCCGAGTGGTGCAGTTGACACACCTGAGGGACGGGAGGCCATCCAGAGGGACCTGGACAAGGTCAAGAAGTGGGCCCGTGTGAACCTCGTGTGGTTCAACAAGGACAAGTGCAAGGTCCTGCACCTGGGTCAGGGCAATCCCCAGTATCAGTACAAGCTGGGGGATGAAGGGATTGAGAGCAGCCCTGAGGAGAAGGACTTGGGGGTACTGGTGGATGAAAAGCTGGACATGAGCCAGCAATGTGCGCTCACAGCCCAGAAAGCCAACCGTATCCTGGGCTGCATCAAAAGAAGCGTGGCCAGCAGGACAAGGGAGGTGATTCTGCCCCTCTCCTCTGCTCTGGTGAGACCCCACCTGCAGTACTGCGTTCAGCTCTGGGGTCCTCAGCACAGGAAGGACATGGACCTCTTGGAGTGGGTCCAGAGGAGGGCCACAAAAATGATCAGACGGATGGAGCACCTCTGCTATGAGGAAAGGCTGAAAGAGCTGGGGTTGTTCAGTCTGGAGAAGAGAAGGCTGCGGGTAGACCTTATTGCAGCCTTTCAGTACTTAAAGGGGGCCTACAAGAAAGATGGGGATAGTCTTTTTAGCAAGGCCTGTTGTGATAGGACAAGGGGTAATGGTTTTACACTAAAAGAGGTTAAATTTAGAGTAAACACAAGGAAAAAATTTTTCATGAGGAGGGTGGTGAAACACTGGAACAGGTTGCCCAGAGGGGTGGTAGATGCCCCATCCTTGGAAACATTCAAGGCCAGGCTGGACGGGGCTCTGAGCAACCTGATCTGGTTGAAGACATCCCTGCCCATTGCAGGGGGATGGACTAGATGACCTTTAAAGGTCCCTTCCATCCCAAAGCATTCTACGATTCTATAGAACTGAATTTTTCATCTAAACAGAAAAGAACAAAAACCACTGAACAAAACATCATTTATCTAATCTCTCAGGGTGAAGTTACATATATAATAGCCGAGTACAACTCAGTGGAGAAGATCTCTCTTCCTCTTCCCTTCATCCAGGCCAAAAACTCAGAGAGCTGTTCAGTGCAGGCAGGCCATCTACATTTTCATACTTGTACTCCATTAGTCATATTTGTACTCCTGACATGTGCACACACCACGTTTTTAAATTAAAACAATAAAAAACAGCTCTAAATTAAGAATACACTCTGCATATTACACTTGCATTACACATTTCATCAACAAAACTTATATGCTCACTGAAAGTGGATGTTAGAATCAGTTTGAGGTTTTTTCCCCCCCCCTATAAAACATGTTACTTGACAGTAATAAAAAACTGAAAGCAGGGTGAAAAACAATTAATTGATTTCAATACCAATTAGATCTTTCTTTCCTTATTTTCCCTTTTTTGTGTGTATGTGTGTGCAGTAGTGATATTAGACTGAAGGCTTTCCAGTTACCTGGGGTGTTCGAAGTACTCGCCCAACACTGAGTTCCCACCAGCCTTCTGGAATGCCCCCAGTGATCGAAGCCTTACTTATTGAAACCACAGTCCAGAGTTAGACTTATAAAATGACATATGGTGGGAGAGCTCATCCATTTGTGTGCTAGTATTCCACTGACTTACATAAATAGGACTCAGCTTATGATAGTATTAAAAAATTGCATGCTTTTTAAAAAGTGTTTTCTGTTACCATGAACTAAAGTACAAGAAATGCAAGTAATCCCCTCAAGAAGAGCATGTAGTAGCTTCTTGCTTTCCTAAACTTAATTTCCTAAGGATGACTTTTAATAACAGAAATCCTTTCTTCATCCTAATGGTATGTCTCTCAAATGCTACTCAAGGTATATTCCCCCCCCCTTTTAAAAATTATATTCTCCTTTCCACATCTTACTGTGCACTTTTACATCAAGCTTGCTTACATGAAAGTATGTGGAAAAAAACATCACCAAAAGTGATTTTCTTTAGAGACAGTTCCGAGTAACAGTTGTGGATATTAAATACTTCAGATTGCTTTAAAATACAATCTAAAACCAATGCCAAGATCTAGAAGGGAAACATTTTTGATTAGCTCAGTTGAAATACCTCTTTTCTACATGACTTGTAAAAGCAATTTTGAGATAAGCATATCCCACACGTACAAACATCTTAGCAGAAAGCATGATACTAGTCAAGATAAACCTAGCACTAAAAACCATTTACATTTGCAACTTTTCTACATAAAAACAAGGAAGATAATAAATGAATAGCTGAAATGTTTGCTTGATTAAATGACCTTTGTTAGAAAGCAAACATTAATACAAAATTCCATAAATGCCTTTCACCAGGGAAGATTGTTTTGTCTTCATTCAGCAAAAGCAAGCCAAATTAAATTGAACAAGCTTCTTACCCCTTTCTCTTTGACTTTTCAGAGTTAGTAACTTTTCACAGTTAGGAGTAGAAGGGCTTTGGATTATTCCTATTTATTTTGAAATTTTTAAAATGCCATTTCTTAACATTTGGATAAAATTCATACTCTACTAAACCTGAGAAATTTGTGGTTGTCTGGAACATTACAGAGGTCTAACTATTAGGAGATGATCAGAAATCTATACACATATATTTTGGGAAGATATAAATGGAACAAATTTTATACCAGAAGTTGGTACAAAAATTAATAATCATGTATTTTGTGGGTTTTATGGAAATTTTGTTCTATAGTACGGTACCATTAAAAAGACCCAGCCTTAAAAGATTTACAGTTTGAAATAAATACATAAAATAAAAATTACCCCTTCTATCATTATTACAAGATTAGAGTTAAATCCATATGAAAATATGAGTGCCACCTACATATTATAATTCCTTGGACTCACCAACTCAAGCCCACTGACTAACGTGGAAGAACTGCTGCACTTTTAAGATGCCTAAACTTGAGATTGGAGCCTAAAAGGGGTCACCAGTGTGTAAGCCAATGGAATGAATGCATCAGATCTTGAAGACGGGAATCACGTTAGCTGACTACTCCTGTGCAATGGAAAACTAAAGCGAACTCTAAGCTACGATTACTGACTATATACTTAAATACTGGAAGTTGGAAGGCAAAAGCTCAGGAGACAAGGGGCAAAAGACATGCTATCGCATTTTTAGATCTTCAAGAGAGTAGAGGAAGAAATATTTGATTATGAGAATCTTACAAGATGTCCCACTAGAAACACGCCTCACCAACCACACTAAAACCTGGAGAAAGAGAGAGCCTGTCCTGGTAGCAATTGCTGGAATCATCTCACGCAGCCACCTCCTTTCCGTCAGAAGAGGACAACTAGGTGTATCAGGTTCAAATCCAGCTACATGGCACATGGCCCCATCGGCTTGGAAGTGGGGGGTTTCATTTGCCTCCAATGGAAATGAGAAAACCTGACATGTCTTCATCTGATATTCTGGTGACATTGCTTACATGATTTGCTGGGGTTGTGAAACCCCAGCAAATATTGCTGTTTTGGCCAACAAAGATAAATAACGGATTAATTTGCTCAACTCCACGGAATTTAACTTGTTCTATGAATAACTCCTGCATTAATCCTACCACAAGTAACCAAACAACTTAGTTTTAGAGAAGTAATTTTTGCTTTTGTTTTTAAACTTCGGGAAGCACATATTTCCTTCCCCAATGCAATCAAACAAGTTTATTTTGAGTTTAAAATGCTTCCTGTTCTATCCTGGCTAAGAATCTGATCTGATTGGAATTTTCTGCCACTAGTAAAACGTGTAGAATGAGTAATCTTCAGTTTCTGAGGGTACCACCATTACCCTTAGATGACAACATTCTCAGTTCATCTCCATAAAACCAGTATTCCTGGAAGTAAGCAACTTTCTGTATCTCACTGAATACAGCTGTGGACAGAACTTACAATAGAGTTCAAATTAATCAGAGTAGAGTTTTGCTGTGTCAAATCCATCAGTGCTGAAGGCTGATATGCATATGTCAGTCTCCAACATGAAAACCATGAATATTAATGCCCTAATTTTATTAATTTTACCTCTAGATGTTTTTGGCATTCTTTGGCTTTAATAAAAAAAAAACCCTGGCAGTACCTTCAACTTGAACTTGCAAGGTAGTTAATGACAAATTTGGAAGATCAGTCCATGGATTTAATTTTTTGCTGTATAATATCCTTTATTTCTTTCTAAAAATAGTAAGAAAGTACATGGTCCTACTCCTTCCCTAGAAGTTCCTCTGTGCTTTATAGCCTTCAGTCTCAACTTACGCATACCCAGATCCACACAGATCTATTAGATCTACCTTGTGCATTTGATTTGCCTGTGTTTCAGAAAGAGGAAAACCGTCTGCTCTTGCTAGGAGTCAAAATTTTGTGCAGAACCCAAGTCCTATAGCAGAACAAACTGTAACATGATGTATTATCAGTATTTTAAAAAGCTGCCTTTCAAGAGCGACCTCAATCACCTTTAAACTCTTTTGCTGTTTGATATCCTTCCATCCTATTCATAAACAGATAAGACTTATTTATATATTCATATATAAATAAAGACATAATAGTTGAAAGCAGCAATGTCAAAATATTCCTTTGGAAGTCAACCTAAGCCTTTTTTTTTTTTTTTTTTAAACATTTCTTCTTGTTGAACTGGTCCTATGACCAATTGTAAAGAGGCAGCAACTGTGTCCAAAACTGGTGCTTCCTTAAAAAGAACATCAAGATATGAAATGCAGATCATCAGCTAGTCACACGAAGACCAGGTAATTAAATTCATATATTCTGCTTAAACCAATGAACCTTCTCTAGAAAAGAATCCAGCCCATGGAGAATAAAAGTAAGCACAAACCCCACAAAACCTTTTCATACTTGCTCTGTGCAAAACTACTACAACATAGACACACACTTACGTCAAAAACAGTATTTCAGACAGCATGATAAACATGAGTTATGCTTTTGCTCTAGGAACAGTTTTGTTATCTTTGGGTATAGTATCTCTGGTCCTAACTTCAGTGTGAAGTTTAATTCTTCTTAATTAAACCACTTTTTACAATATTACACTTGCAGTATTATCGCAACGTAAAATTGTGCAAAAATGTAGGAAAAAAATCATTATAAAGCTTACATTTCAAGGTATAAAAAAAACAAAAAAAATCCCCTACGTATCTGTAAAGCCAACACTGAAGTACTGTGCTCTGTAACAAATATACTAAGACAACAAGACGAAATTATCAGACTTCTTTATATCCCCACAAGGAACGAAATGCAAATTTTAAACTGTAAGTTACAATAAGTCCTCATTCCTCTGACTGGCAGAACTACTGGGCATTACTACCTTTCCTAAAACTGTAAGAAACAAGAAGCCTCTGGGCTCTTTTAAAGAAGGCTGCAATTGTGCGTTTTTAGTTCAGCTCAGCGGTGTCACGTAACAGCCCTCGCATGCTTACAAGGAGCGCGGAGGGCACTCAATCTACATGCGACCAGCTGGCGAGGTGTTTGGCCACGGCTCCCGTGCTGCAGCCCCAGCACGCAGCCAGCAGCCAGGACCGTGGTGGCACTGGGGCTGCCGGGTGGAAGCTGCAAGACGGGGCCAGCATCACTGCACAGCGGCGTGGGGGGACCCCGGGGAGCCGTTGTCATCTCCTGCTGGTGGCCATGTGGAATTCCCCATCCTCGCAGGTCCCCGACATACTGGTATGTGCCTTGTACTGGTATGGGCCTCGCAGCTCTCAGCTGCCAGAGTAGTTTGGCACCCAGCTTTCAGTGTCAGCCATCCCTGCTTCTCAGCATGCTTGTACGAGGGATGCTCTAGTTCAAGTGAGTATCAATCTTTGCATGACATGCAGGGGAGCAGGGTCCCATGCAGACTGCTTCCCGTTCTCTCCATATAAAAAGTTGAGGAGAGACCAACAACAAAAGAATTTACCAGTGGGGAAAAGCAGATCAAGAGGATTCTGCACTAGAATTGGAGATGCTTCTTGTTTAATAAATACTCATCTTGAGAGTTTTTAAAAGGATTAACCCTTACAAAATAAAAGCAGACCAATACCAGAGAGAAAAGCACTACAAGAAACGAGCAGGTGCTCTGAAGGCACAAAAGTAGTGTTTTACTGTTTTGCAGACTGTAGAGATAAAATTAAGAGGTTTATTAAAATAATAATAATGACGAGAGCCCTTTCTTTTCCCTGAAAAAGGAGGAGAGAGGAAAAATATCCCTATCAAACACCCTCTCTGAACTCTCAAAGAACTGCCAACCTAAATGAAACATTTGACTTTCATTTCCGACAGGAAACTGAAGCGATGAATAAATACGTTATGACTTAAGCTCTCCTGCTCATACACGCAAACAAATTCCATTCTTCCCAAGGAGGAGAAGAAAAGCATATATCCTTTTGGACAAGAGCTAACAATACTTAATAGCTTGATGATATCAACAGGCTGATTCACAGACTTGTGAATTCATTTCAGTGTGTCACCGAAATGAATTTACCAGACCTATTTGTTATTCTTTGTTTACCTTCAGAGTGAATTATTTCACTTTTGGTCAACAGGAAAAAACAAAACCAGGAAACATGTTCACTCAACTGTTGTACTTAAAAGTTTACGTGTATTGTGCATATGATGTGAGAAAAAATGAAAAAGCTTGGGACTCTTGGATTTTTTGCAAACCTTTCCAAAGATGAAGTAATTCCATCTGTGATTAGAGAGACGACGCCAACAATCAAAGTGACTAAAGTTCAACCAAAGAAGGGTGAGACTGAAAGGTGAGAGACGAACAAAACCAAAAAGCCATGGCAGTACTAACAGTAATTAAAAATGAAATGATGGAAGACTTTTTCTTTTAAGGCACAACAATCTCTATGCAACATATTACAGTTGTTACTCAATACAAAGAATCAGAGTTATAATGTCAACTTAGATAGAACAGTGCCCTGATCCAGTGTCGGTAATTCTTATGTCCCTGAAGGAGCAAGAAGTGTCTGTAAATACACCAATATAGACAGAAACTAGAGAGAGCTTTCTTGAGAATTAATACTCTTGCACAATGTGAAATGCGTAAAGTGTCTGTATATAAGCTACTCTCATCTTACTCTGTGGTAAGAGAAACACTGGCTTATGCTATTCTAACCCTTAAGTATCAATCAGGCAGGCTTAATAGTCCAGTTAAGGTGAGACCATCTTCATATTATACAACGATTTTATATAACATATGTTAACACCGCAACAAAAGCATTATTTCAAAACTTTTTTTCCTTACCTTCCTTTTCAGCAAATGATTGACTATCTGCAATGACTTTTGGTATTTCTGGATTGTAACGAGTCCCCTCTGGAAAAATCACTAAATACATCTGTGGGATTAAAAAGAAACAAAACAGACAAGTTCTTATAATGAATGTAAGCCAATTCCTTTTACAGAAATTATCATCACTTGATAGGTCCATATTGTATTTAGTTCACACCATCCATTACTGTAAGGATCCGAAGAAAATCAGAATACTTGAGCTAAAATTTCTTAGCTCTAAGAAACTTACTGTTTGAGGTTCAAAATAATTTTCTTTAAATGTACACCACAGAAAGTTGCCAAGGTGATTTAGGAAGGGAGACAGCACACGTCAACAGAAGTGAGCAAGTCGGGAGCAGCTGATATCAACAAGACTATTGGTTTTATTAAGTGGGATAAGAGGAGATTTTGAAAAGACAGTCAAATATGTCACAGATGACCTAAATTATGGTTTTTTTCTTTAATACTGATCTTGCATCTAGTTTTTCCTTATATTGAAATATACATTTAATTCCATTCATAATCAGAAATACTATTAATTGAAATGATGATAGATCAGCTAACTTATGTGCCTTTATGCATCTCACTGTATTAGACATTAAATATATTATGAACTTAAACTCATAGTTTAGCATGATTTGAACTTTAAAGTCACATTTCTTTAAGCATGCATGTCTGCAAGGTTAGATTTCCCAAGTAAATTAGTTTGCTTGCCTATTCAGCAACAACTGTCTATGGGTTCTCAAATCACTACACAGGTAAAGGTTGCCTAAGTATCTGCATATCTGAGTGTAAAATTATGTACCCAAATAGAAGCAGTCAAATTTGATGAATTTTCCATTTGCTTTTGAAACAGAACAGAGGTCTCCATCTCTCTCTCTCTCTCTTTTTTTGTGTGTGTCTTGCATAATCTCCTACATACAAAGTTGATGCAAAACATCACTTAAGCAGTGAAAATTTCATATTGGGGGCTCATCTGCAAAAGAAAAGGCCACGGCCACAAACAATAACTAGCATGGAGCTGAATATGACATATTCACAGTAAAATCCTGCCTACTGTGCCTAGACTACCTACTTCATTTGTTATCTTTGCAGAAATAAGTCTCAAGAAATATTTGAAAGAAAGAGAGTGGATTTACGAAACAGTCCAAGGAGGATTATCAGTGAGTACGGAAAGACACTGACAAGTGGGAGTGCACATCATGAAAAGATGCGAAGTTAAATAAAACCCCAGAAAGAGACACACAGGAATATAACTTTGTGCTTCTGGCCCACAAAGCATTAGAGTGTCCTGGTATTTACACTTCATGATTGCAGAACAGCTAGAGAAAAGGCTGAATGCAGAAAGACAGGACCCAGCAAGAGAACTCTCCAGAATCACTCCACAGTGAGGAAGCTTGAAAGATGCATGAAAATGCAGAGGAGGGAAGAAATCTAGGAACTGTGCCAACCAGTGAAGCCAGCAGGAGGTCAAGAAAGAGAACTGAGTACAATAGCCTAGAATCTGGCAGGGGAAAAAGAAAAAAAAAATTAAGAATGGCAAAACCAGTGTCAGTAGAGTGGAGTAGAGAGAGCTAGAGGAAAGGCTGTACTTGTCATGGCGTGTTTGGGGAGGAGGAGAACTGGCGGATTGCAGAGGCAGGTCCAAGAATGTTCAAGGACTGGCAGAAACCCAAGATGTATACAGATTTGGTGGGGAAAGAACAAAAGAAAATGGGTTTAAGAGGCAAGGTGCTTACTTCTTTATAACACGACAGTAGCATAAGCACAGGGATGAGTACAGGAATCCTTAGACCCAGCTGCAGTCCACATTTCCCCCAGTCATGTAAACATTTCATCTATGAAGTACACTTGATATATTTAAATGACTAAGTAAAACTTTTCAGAATTAGCTGGAAAGGATGTAATATTCAAATCCAGATGCAATTTTTTTTTCGTAAATGTGCTTATATTCAAATGACATAATTTGGATCCTTAAAATGGTACTTCAAGATGAGGTTACTCCCCCCACCATTAAAGACTGAATGCTCAGCTCCAAAGGGTAATACAGTAGCTGGACCAGGTAATAACTGACAGAGCAAAGAAAGTGAAGCACACAGGATAGGAATATCCTTCTTGGTACAGAGGTCAGCACTTAAAATCATGCAACAACATTACCGGTCTTCAAAGCAGATAATCAGCCACCGAAAGCCGATTACACAACAGAGAATTGTATCTACTTACTCCAGTCCTATATGTGTGATACAAAGCAGGCGTTGAAATTATAATTATTGTTGTAAACCTCTAAAACACAAGCAGCCAAACAGGTTTGTTGACCAGAATCTGAATATCTCTGAATTGAAAGCATACCAACAAGACAGAGAAGTGACCTTTGCTTTAAATTCAGCATATATAAATCTAATACGTAGCTCATTAGGACTACTTTACCTGAGTAAAATTCATGAATGTAAACAGATGTCCTACTTATACTCACGTACAGTCCTGCACAAAACAAAGATATTCTGCCAGTGCAATTCAGCCTACCAAATCTACTTGTATGACTGGCTTTTCTCTTCTCCCACCATGGGCAGCAGAAGCTAAATCCTTAAGCACTATTTCTAAAGATTATAAGAGCTACAAATCTCTAAGATTTTAATAACTAAATAAGCTCCCCTGAACTTGGATTAAGAACTGTTGAGTTGTAGGAGCATTTTAATTGCCTAGAAACAGTAGCTGCAGCTAAGGCAATTTTTTATACAGAATTTTTCATTTAGGCAATTAGCTACATAAAAGTTACGCACTTTATGGCAGTGACTGCAAAATACAGTGCTTGTGTTCAAGATGGCATAGAAGATTTTGCATTACCATAGTCCCTGATTCATTGATATACCAATTTTAACCCAAGCAGAGTAGGTCCCTATGTTCAGTTACATGGTACTTTCATGCCTGTTTCTGTGTAATGGGTTGGTGTCAATACACTTGCTCTCTCTCATCAATTTGAAAGCTTCAAGTGGATCAGGATTCATAGAATCATAGAATCATAGAATCGTTAAGGTTGGAAAAGAACCTGAAGATCACTGAGTCCAACCATTAACCTAGCACTGCCAAGTCCATCTACACCATGTCCTCGAGCACCACATCTATCCGTTCTTTAAACACCTCTAGGGATGGAGACTCAACCACTTCCCTGGGCAGCCTGTTCCAGTGCCTGACTACCCTTTCGGTGAAGAAGTTTTTCCTAATATCTAACCTAAACCTCCCCTGGCGCAGCAGTTTTTCCTAATATCTAACCTAAACCTCCCCTGGCGCAGCTTGAGGCCATTTCCTCTCATCCTCTCGCTTGTTACTAGGGAGAAGAGACCAACACCCACCTCGCTACAACCTCCTTTCAGGTAGCTGTAGAGAGCAATAAGCTCTCCCCTGAGCTTCCTCTCCTCCAGACTAAACAACCCCAGCTCCCTCAGCCGCTCCTCATAAGACTTGTGCTCTAGACCCTTCACCAGCTTCGTTACCCTCCTCTGGACACGCTCCAGCACCTCGATGTCCTTCTTGTAATGAGGGGCCCAAAACTGAACACAGTACTCGAGGTGCGGCCTCACCAGTGCCAAGTACAGGGGCACTATCACCTCCCTGGTCCTGCTGGCCACACCATTCCTGATACAAGCCAGGATGCCACTGGCCCTCTTGGCCACCTGAGCACACTGCTGGCTCATGTTCAGGCGGCTGTCAACCAACACCCCCAGGTCCTTTTCCGCCAGGCAGCTCTCCAGCCACTCCTCCCCCAGCCTGTAGCCTTGCCTGGGGTTGTTGTGACCCAAGTGCAGGATTCATTTAGTAGAACCCTACTGATTCTTGTTGGAACCAGAAAACCAGAAAAGAGGCAGGGGTTACCTGCTGAGTCCCCAGCGTAATGTCAGTGAACTTGCCACAATCCACGAATGAAATGAATGGATGATGGTAACTGCTTTCACCCGAACAGCAACTCCATTAATTTCTCCAGTGTTGTCAAGGTCTCCCAGGCAAAAAGAAACAGCAATGGCACCGAGAGGGGCTGTGCTTCCAGAGGGGGGAGTAGGGCAGCTGAGAAAGTCCTTGAGATAGATCAGAGTGCCACAAAAGGAGCTGGTATGAGTGGAGCAAGGGAAAGAGGCATGAAGCAACACACGAGTCCCTGGGGTACCGAACAAAGTCAGCCCAGATACCATAAGTATACAAGAGAAGGAGAAGGCGAGAAAGAGAAAATCTGGCTGAGGACAGGGCTTTGGAGGGTGTCCTGGAAAGACTAGCTGCCACTTTAGAAGAACACAGGGCGTCAAGAAGTGGTAACTACTGACTAAAGATATCTTGCATTTACTATGCTGTTCCCAGGTGGGTGACAAGGGGAAAACAATTAAATATTTTTATTTACAAAGTTCAGAATTATATTAAAAAATGCATTTGCTTAGTTTTAATTTTATTATTGCAACCTGACAACTGGACAGATGCATATCTGAATCCATTTAGACCGCTGCCTAGAAGACACGCTTCTGGTGAACTGGATGAGAAACATTAACACTCAGATCAATGACTGAAAAGGATATGGTATGAGAAAGCATATCTGGTATAACTGGAACGAAATACAAAAGGTGATGTGAGGAAAGCAGGCAAGGACATGCAGGATTTACAAAGAAGTTGTCAGGGATTTGCAAATTAGGACTATAGGACTAAATAATTACATTAAGCCTTACAGCAGTTGTATTAATGTACCTGTCCCCGCCAGGTTTTTACTGTTTGATTGGCACTACTTCACATTACAAAGATTTATTCTGTGACTGAATGAATGACAAAAACAAAACACATAGTAACCAGCTAAATATTGGCTGTACTGGGTTAAATCCCACATCTCAGAATGCAGATTTCCTACCCTCGATGCATGATAAAAATAAATACAAGTTACATTTTCAGTTATCAAACAGAATAGTTTGCTGTTCAGAAGAGTTAACTTACTTTATAAAACAAGCAGATTGGGTATATCAAGTGTCCGGCCAGATACGTTGTTACATTGAGAAATGTGTTTATCTTGTTATGGCTTACATTAAAACAACATTCACACAAAAGTGTCCTTCAAACCGTGTGACAGTCTCTGCTCTCACAACAAGACGTAAGATTGCAATTTGTTAACAATCAGCCAGATTTTATGTAATTTTAAACAAAATCAACTGAGTTTTGCCAACAAAAGGCCCAATAATGAACCATTTGAGTGTATAGTTCAATGATGGTTTGAGAAGCAAAATAATTTCCAGAGAGAAATAAGAAAATGTATTAGTTCAAGATCTCCACTAAGAAAACACAGGCGCAACCGCATTTCAGTCTAGCATCAGTTTTGTGCTTGTCTAACATTGCTGTGCTAGATCTGGGAAGAAGGGTGGACCAACTGCCAACGGCAGGACAGACAAAGGGGCTGTTCAAGGCAGGCAGGTGGGTAGAAGTCATAAAACAAGGCGAGCAAGGAGCATGATGCGGTCCACTGTCCCTACACATAATCAAGCATACCAGACCACTAATCCAGTTCTACTGTGAGTGTAGAGGCCAAGAGGCAGCCTTATTTTTCCAGTACGCATTCCACCTCCAATTTACTTTTCATTAAAAAAGAACCACATGACACGAGGCAGTAAAACAACTAAAGGCCTTGCTACGCTAACGAGAACAGAAGACTGGTTCTGCCTTCCTACACGTCTTCAGTTTCTTAATGGGAACAGGGATGGCTCCAGACAGACTGAACATTAATCATTTGGATTCTTTTGTTTAAACCGTATGTGGAGAAACTGTAAATAACAAAGTGACCCTTAACACAGATTCCCGTCCATCTCCTCTCTATTGGCATATCATTCTTTCCTTAGCAGCTGAAAGGCAAGCTTTTCTCTAACACTACATTAAAGAACCAACTCCACCACATTCGTGCAGAATGACCAAGCAACAACAGCTGCTCCCTGAACTGAGGAAAAGCCCACCCTGAGCTGTAGCATCTGGTGCATATATTTCAATAAAAATTCCAGAGTAGTAAATTAATTATTTTCACATGAAGCTGATGAGTTCAGGGCATACTTGCTTTACTGATTAAAATGTGTTCATTTTAAAAGCAATATGGTTGCTTGTGAATGTCACGCTAAGCTGCAAAACTGCAAAGTTTCTTCATGAATAATGCAGTAAGGACACAGGTTATCATGTTCTTCTCCCAACAGTAATTGTGGGTTAAAGGGCATTTACAGCATCTACATTTAAATTCTCAGATAAAGTGGATTATACAAAATTTAGTCTTCCATCAAATGACAACTCAATGGTCTGTGTCTTTTACCCCAGCAGATGCAAACATTTGTCTCAGTAAATAGGCTTTTGACAGCTTTGGTTTTGTAAAACTTAAGTGTCACTCCCTGTATGGTTTGACTGAAAGAGATTTAAACCAGAATGCATTTCTGCAGCAGTTACACTTACTTCTCTTCTATACTGCTACCCTAGATAACACGATGAAAATGGCAACAACTGCCTGGTAAGCACATCCAGGTTCTGTGCCCATTTCCAACACTACCAAACTTCCAGATAGCCAAATTACACCGAAAAACAAGTGTACCCAAGCGGTCCCAAATTAATTTGGCATTAGCTTAGGTAGGTTACCTATAGGTTTTCAATCCGCACACAACTGAGAAGTGAGAAGAAAGATGATTCCAGAAAAAAGCCTTCTGCATTTATTTCATTTATTAATCACATGTAGACATCCACGATGGAAAGCAGAACCCATGGCAGATGTAGCTTTAAAAAAAAGCTTTACACTTAAACATCTCCTTACATTCCAATTGGGCTGAAATCACACATTAACTTGTCCTGTCAATTTATAGCACTGGAGCAACAATGAACATCATTTGCAGGTTTCCAAAGAGATGCAGAATTAGATGAGTTTCCAGGCACATCTTCCTAAGATTGTATTAAGAAAAAATCAACGTTTTTTTTAAAGCAGACTAATTTAATGCAGAGTTCAAATCAAAACTCTTATCACAATCAAAACCTTATTGTTACAACAAACCCCTGCATTTTAGGGGGTGCAGAGGGAAGCCAGAAAGCCAGAATCAACCAGAAGCTGCCTCTTTGGCTAGCAAGAAATCCATGGGCCTATGCAGGAAAACACCTTCCTGGGATATTTCATCTAGACTAATTAAAGCAAAGTTAACCAGCACTCTGCACGAGGATCAATTGCTTAGGGGGATGACTACAAGTATATTTCATACATCCTGCAATTTGTCTTTGCTTATTCCACTACACCACAAGTTTTACAGAAAGTAGGATCTTTGCCACTGACATACAGAAAATAGTGCAATGCAGCCTTTTCATATCCCAGGACCCTGCCTGGTAATGTGGGCACAAGTTACCACTATTGAATATGGCTGTCTTCTCCATGTGGACATCATTAGATTAGACATTGGACAGGAAAAGTTTAGCTGTCGTAATCTATTTCTGGCCTTTGTAACTTATATGCTAAAAACTGGAAGTAGATCCACGTTCTTATCTTAGTTAAAAGTAAAAAAAACCCTGTTCATGCTAAATCTTAGTTTAAGACAAAATGAGTTTCAGCACTGTCTTAAACAGGGATGCTTTACTCATTTAAGCCTCTCAGTGAGTGTAAGGCCAGTTTACTTTTTCAACAGAGACACATGCACAAACATAAACACACTAACTCCAAAAAATAAATAAAGAAAGATGACTATTATGAAGGTCAAAACAACCTATGCATTCCTTTTACCCAAGCCTCAGCTTATAAAAGGTTTGCCACTTAGTATTTGGAGTGGCAAGTCCTAATCACATCATTTTAAATAAAATGAAAGCGTAACTGGTCTATATCAAGGCTTGCTGAGTTGGTTTTCTTAAGTCTAGCCAAAAAGGCAGAAAACATTTTAATGCACAGCAAATAATGGAAGCGAAGCACAGTGATTCTAACCACTGAGCCACAAACCATACAGGGAGTCATGAGAAAAGTCACTTGGCACTAACAATCATTCTTCAAATAGAAAATTATCAAGAGTTCGCGTCTTTTGGGGTTTTTTTCCTCCTCCAGGCGTAGCAGACAAAGTTACTCAGTTCTAAGATGTCACTGCCATTAAAAATGATTGATCATTGGGATGACTAATTAAGATTTGGTAAGAATGGTTCTTGACTCTCAGGAGATCAAACAACTGGTATTCTACAAAAATACGAGTCTCTCACAAGCATACAGTAGTCAAAATGTTGTCTTTTAAAACACAGGGAACACTGAAAGTGGTTTCTAAAGGAAGGTGCTACAGCTCATGTTCTAAGATTTAGTCCAGATCCCCCCTGCCCTCTACAGACAGAATTACAAAGTTCATATCATTCATAAAGGACTAGTGAAATTTTCCTCAGTTTAGTTAGAGTTATCACTCTAATCACAGAAAGTAACTGTAAAAATACAGAAAGAAAACAAATCTATGATTATCATCTTGCAGTTTGTAGGTATCGGGCACGGCTCATTTCTCCAATAAGCTGCCATCAAAACAGTCAAAGAAATGAGAAGCAGGGGAAGGAAGGTATAATCTTACCGGAGTCTCAGCTTTCATCTGGGACCGCAACTTCTCTCTCATTTCTTTTTCATTGAATTTGGCACTTCTTTTTACATAGACTCCTCCATGCTAACAGAGAAAAAAAATGAAAGTGTTAAATATTTAAGTAGTTTAATGTAGAATAGTTGATAGAAGAACAAACAAGACAACAGTGACAAGTTGCCTTTATGACTCACACTGCAAATCACCCACAAGATGTTTTCTGCTAGGATGAAAGCACCTGAAAATAATTCCACATTTACATGTACTTAAGTTCACAAAATCTGTTTAAATAAAGTTCAGGTCTAAAAAAAAAAAAAAAATATTATAAGACACCTGAAGTGTCTTGTTTAAAGGTGTTAAATAATTAACTGGAAGATGGCATTGGAACCGACCCCAGGGATCTATCTATTCCTGACAACATTGACAAGCAGCTTATGTTGTGTATCAAAGGAAAAAAAATCACACAACTGAAGTTACTCACATACAAGTAATTATAGGTCAATATTTTCAATTTTATGTGCCTGCTCTTAAATAGTGACTAATGCAAATACTGGAATTACAAGTATTGTACCTATACACACAAAATTTATGAGTAGCACAAATGCAGCTAGCATAGGTCTTGAAAACTTCTATGCACTTTATTAGAGAATCAAACTTTTAATACAGAAGTTATACACCAAGATAACAATTGAACAAGAAACACAAAATCTTTAGAAGACAAAGGATTTTATAAAAGTATTTTTACTGAAAATCATTATTAAAAGTTAGACCATTTCCTGGAAAAGATTCATTTTATAACTTGGTAAGCACAATTTATAACAAAAACTTCAGTAAAAGGACTATGGCAAAGTACACACAAAGAAAGACGGTTATAAAGAAATAAAATTTGCCTCATCATTTCCCTCTTCCATCACTTAGTTTTATCTACAGCATAGCTACAAGAGGATGTAAACAAACACGCTCCAAAATGAACTACTGATACAATGAATTCTGGAAAAAAAAAAATATAGCTTCCAAATAACAGAATTTCATTTTTAAGGTACATTGTTCTCATGGGTTTTCTAACTGATTCCCTAACTTGGTAATATTCTTTTCTGCCCACCCTGACTGTTGGCATTAGGATTTGTAAGATAATTTCTGTCCATTTACAGTTTTACACGCTTTTAACAGAAAGGTGACAGTAAGATTAAAATTACTAAGAGCTGAACCTCATTCAAATGTCTTATCTCAGGAGAAGATACAGTACACTGTAGAAACGGGTGGTGGTGTGTGTGTGGGGAGCTATTATTTTACTTGCATGGCACTGAAAGGAATAAAGTTTGAGGGGTTAGGAGGAGGCAGGCAGAAGAGGTGGTTATGCAAACTGCTCTCAGCCTTTGCTTTTCATGGCATGGAGAGGAGGCTGTGCAGCTGCTTAGCTAGTGGTATTTTACATGACTTTTAAGTTGTTCTCCAAAAGCTGCAGTGAAAAGGAACAGAAAGTCAATGGTACATTAAGTCCATATTAAATATTCTGTCTTAACATTATTGTCTGTGGTTCCCTTCCAAGTGAAGTAGCCAGCTGCAACTCTCAGCTGTGATGCTGTGGCTGGCAGGGGACCAAACCAAGAACAGAACCCCCCAGTCCACTGAGCTTGGCCTTTAGCAGGCTGGGGCATCGTACCAGCACCAGCCCACAAGCAGTTCACCAGGGAGATAATGGCATGAACAGAAAAACGTTTCATCAGCTGTGTGGCAAACAGAGTGCCACATGTTATCTACACACTCCACATGTAAGACCGTTTTTAAGATCTGACACCATTTAAGGGAAGTAGAAGTCTTATTCTGTACAGTGACACTCACCACAACAACCGCTTTCAGGAAGGGCAAACTCAGTTCGGTATGAGCAATAACGCACCTGCTACACAAGACTTCCATGTAACTGGTAAGTCATCATTCTGTGTGAGCTCAGCTAGGTCAAGCTTTGATAAATGAGGGAAGGCTGGAATCAAAGTCTTCCCCTGTTTATCAAATTGCTAACCAGCTGCCATAAACTGGGAAAATACTGAACCACCTTTTCCTTGTTTAATTTGTGAACTTGGAGAAATCAAGTCACTATTGTATGGTTTGCTAAGGGACACCACAATACCAAAGACAGGTTTGGTGTCCCCATCTCGGACTTCTTAATGCTCAGAAATAGATTTGTACTTCTCAAGTAAATACGGGCATACAGTCACGTAACATAAGAACAGACAAATTACATATCGTAAGATCACCATTCGCTGCATACAACCCAACTACATAAATACGTCACCTCCCCTATGGCACAGGGTTACAAAGCTAAAGAGAGGCAAGATGCCATAACAGCTAAATATTTGGCTAAAATTCAGTAACAACCAAAAGGGTGCACAAGCTGATGCTGAATAACAGAGAAGACAAAGACATACTTCCTATGTTAAAACATCAAGCAAACTCCGGGATATCAAAAATATTTATCAAAATTACACCCCAGCCTCACCACGTGGTATAAGATGAATAGGAGCTAGCTGCATTTTGGTGGAGAAAGATAGGGCAAAAAAAAAATTTCAGATCCACCCAAAAATAATAAAGCCAGTTCTATGAAAAGAAATAGCTCTACCTAATAAATCAAACCCGGAACATTACAGGTTAATTTAAGTGGTTCTTTTCTTTTCTTGCTATTAGATAGCTGCCTCCAAAGAAGAATGCTAGTTATGCAATTGTATATAGCTCAAATTCCCCAATTTGTATTGCATTTCCTTTTCAGTAAGAGATCAAATATATGAACGCTTTTCAAAACAGATTTCTGGAAGTACTGTTTTTAAGGTTGTAATTTTTTTCCGCTGTACTTTAAAAGCCCCTCTCTCAGTCAACAATGGATTATGTTTACAAATATACTTCCTTTGTGCCTGAATTTCGCTCTCCTGGACATCCAGACCACGTTTATTTCCAAACAGGATGTTTACCTGAGGTAGGGAATATGAATTCCGTGAGCATGGCGTAATTACGTGGCTCTGGAAACTTTTAGTGGAGTGTAAATGACATCACTGACAGAACATCAACAGGAAAGGCAGGAAGTGTTTTATGTTTTTGCACTGTTTGGTGTGATAAAAACAATAAAAATACCTATTAGCTTGCACTGCAGTCCTGCTGCATCCCGTCTCTGTCATTTAAACACACACGCATCACTACAGTTAGTAAGCTGCCTTTCATTTGTGTCACTGAATTAAAAATATATATATATAAAAAAATATATATAATCATTCCCCACTAAATCTTGTAGAAGTTTTATGTTTTGAGGAATCCAAAGCTGAACAGATTTTACTGAATATATATGTTTTGATTAAAAATGTAGGCTACATTCAGATTAATTTCCACAGGAACCTTCTTTTAACAGTCAATATAGCAGTCAGGAAACTGAGTGCCGGATATTCCAGATAGCAATAGTAATTTTCCAAAATCTCAAAAAAAAAAAAAAAAATTTCTGGACACCTCATGATAGCCGATGGAATATATATATCCTGTCTGTATTTTAATTAAAGCAGACATAAATCACAACCAATGTAATGACCACAGGCAAGGATAAAGAGCAAAATATTTCCATGCAGCAGACTGGTCGCTTTAGTAGAAGAAAAATGTAGAGAACCAGAGCCATTAGCGGGGACAGGCATTAGACAACAGAGAGTCCATTTTCTCCTAACTGATACCCTCAGTGAGGTATGACAGGGTGTGACAGTCTGTACTTATTTAGGGGACTGGGACAGCAAATCCACCAATAAAAAGAAATTGTGAACAGTTTTCTTATTTTCTCTGCAGCGTATTCTTTTCTAAACATAGTGATTTTAGAAGAAAGGATGGCAACCACCCATGTTCCAGCCTAGATTTAGAGCCTACTTGCTGTCTAAGGCACTCATCCAGAAGACAACAAACATTTTCAGCCATCAAGCTGAAAACATTGAACCTTGATCTCCCAGTATCTCAGGGGACACTCTTACATGCTGAAGAGACAGTAGGAACCTCAACCACTACCTGTGCTTTAAGATAAAATGGTGAGGCAGTTCACACCCTAGCGATGGGCATCTTATGTGACATGATCCAAGACTCTGAACCTCTGTTCAAATTAGGTACCTACACCCAAGCTAAAAGGCAACATCTGATTGCTGGGAAAGGCCCCTGTTTAAGGCACTTCCTATTCTTCAGCATATTAATTAGGCAGTTCATGGATCTGTACCTCTCCTCACCCAACACACTCTTAAGCCCAATCCAACCTACATTAGCTTCTTGGAGGCTGTCACGGATGAGTGGTTAGGCCGCTTAAACCTTGGCGAGACTCTAGAACAGTTACCCAAAACTTAATCCATTGCTATTCTAACAAGTAAGCACCCATCTAAATCCTGAGATAAATACTGTGAAGCCATTTCTGATCACCTAGCAAAACATACCAATACTTCCAAAAATATCACCCTCTACACTTTATTTCATTTGTATATAGAAACAGTCCTGCTTGCAGAAAAAGCAAAGAACAGACAGAGAGGATTTTAGGCAGGTAAAGCCGTCTACACTGTTATCCATCATTTTAGATTAAAGATCACATCCACTCAGTATGCTGGCTGTACAGTGACCACAGCCCACTGTTTCTTCAGTAACTGTATAATTTTGAGTCACACCAGTTTGAGTTCTCAAAGTAAAAGGAACAAGAGGAACATTATGCAGGAAGAGGAGAAAGTAAAAGGTAGTAACAGGAATACTGTTAGACGCAGGTTTTTGTTTAACTGAAGTCCAAAGAAAAACCATCAACACTTTAATGGAGGCTGGGATCTGCTTTTCCTCCACACTATACTAAGGTCCAAATTTCCTCTTTTATATTGTGCTAAAACCAAACAATTGACAAATAAATAAGTACACCACAGCAATGTCGATTTACTCCCAATTTGTAGCATGATTAAAAAAAAACCCCATACATAGAAAATAAAGTCTGTTTACACCTACTGCTAAGTGGGGTTTTGGATTGTAAAAAGAATAAAGTTCTAGAATATTCTGAAATGCTTCTAGCAGACTCTACGGTTTTAATTCTAGTAATAAACACCATCCATAAGAAGTATTCATTCAGAAAAGTAAACTGATTCTTTAATAACTCTCAACTAAGATACATATCTAACTACACTGAGTGAAACCAGGTATTTTCATGCTCAAATAAACAAGTGCCAGCTCAAAACTACATCTTCCCAGCATGTATGATAAACGGAAGGAAAGTACATCTTACAGATTTGACCCACAAACAGCAAGGAAAAAGTGAATGGACTTACCTGTGAAAAATACCACCCGTACAGCGGAAGCCATTTTAACCCATCTTTCAAGACATACCGGACATGCCCGAGAGCATTCTGCCTAATTGCCAGCATGTCCGCAATAATCCAATCAACTGCAAAGAGAAAAGCCCAAAATGTTTAGTTAAATTACTTTTCAATTGCCACTGATGAAACAAAAAGTGCATGTTGTACATAAAAATATCATTAAAGGTTTCTGAACTGGAAGTTCTTGCTTGTTAGGGCAAGGTTGGAAAGAGACAAGCAGATTTTTTAAATCTATAAAAGTTCTAAGACAAACAAACAAAAAAATACAAACCTGTACACTGATGATTTGATAAATATATTACATTTTCTTTATTTTTTGGCAAATCCCCGTAGATTATTACCTAAAAAGAACAAAAGGAATGTAGTATTACTTTATTATTTATTTTCATGGCATTAGGCAGTGATGAGATCCAATGCAGTAATTAGCTATTTACGAGGAAAACTGCCAGCAAGTTAGCACCATTAACAGAAAAACACCCCACCACTGCATCAGTACCCATCATGCATACAACTGACTTATCAACAAAGCAGTGAATATTAATTAATGAGAGCTTAAGAAAGCTATTCTGTTCTTGTGCCTCAGCCCTAGAACTGGATCCATGGAAGCTGACCTACATCCACAAAATCCCTATATCAATATAATTAAAGGTAAAGAGGAATCACAGATGTGTACAAAACCACCATTTAACTTTATATATCTAATGAATAAGACATACTTCAGTCAGACACTCGTTATCGTTCAATCTAAAGTGGTAAATTTTTCTGGATTACATCGAGAACAAAATCTCAACCATTTACCATGATTTTAACCATCAAGAATGAACCAAAAAGCATGAGGTTGAAGGGTGTCTTTAAATCAGTCTTCAGCTTCCAGCCAGCAGGTTTTGTTATGTTTTTTTCTCTCTTGCATTAAAGACACCCTTTAACTTTGTAGTTTCCTGCCCCTGAAAGTCAATTGCCTGCTAGCAAAATAACCTTCCGAGATCATGACTACAAAGCAAGATGCTGAAGCTGTAATCCAAGCCACCTTTTAAAATGGGTTAATTCAATTACTTTTAATTCAAATATAAAACAAGAAATTAATGAAACCATTTCAATTCTGAATTCAAGAATCCATGCAGCTCTTTAATTATCTTTAATAAATATTTTCATTATCTAATGAAGCTTAGTTTTTCCAACCTATATGTTCTAGGTAGCATGCTCATCTTGCTCTGCCAATACCAATGGCTGTACTCCTTGTTTCTAGAAGTTAGCTGTATTAAACCTACACTCTTCTTCAAAGTGCCTCCAGTCACCAAAAACCAAAGCGCTATTTGGAAGGTTTACCCACTTATTATCACCACTTCCCTAGTCTGGACCATCTGGGAATTTTATCAGGAAGATCTAACTATATTCAGATCTTGATTAATATCATTTAGTATGCCAAGTCTCGTACTGATCCTCACAGAAGGTCCCTATGAGCATCTCTGGAAAATATGCCCATCTCTCAGTTAACCTGTGATACCAGATGGGTAATGCCTTGTATTGTAATGGTAGGCAAAAACCCCACATAATGCTATATGTTTTGCATTCATGCTGTTCCTTCTTCTTTGAAATGCAATCAATTGCATTGTTGATCAAATTTTGCTTTCAAGGTAAGACACCAGATATTGGCAAACTGAGATATTCAGTAAATATGTGAACAAGAGGTCATCCAGCATACAGTAAAGAGAATATGACTTACATGAATTAATTTTTTTCAAAAAAAAAAAAAAGGTATGCACAATAAATTTTAACTGAACATTATTTGTAATAAGTCAATTGACAAGTATATTCTGAACAGCATCCAAGAAATTCAAACAAGATTTTGCTGTAGGAGTGATGTTCTCATTAAAGTTCCAGGAGAATTTATAACCTTACTGCTGACGCTCCAGGTACCCCACACTATTTAGTGCAAGGTAGCAGTCAGAGGGTCTGATCTTACAGTTCAGGTGCAACAATTCCACTGAAATAAAAAATTATCTTCCTACTGTCTCTTATGGAGTTAAAGTTTCATTTTTTAAGATTACACTTTTCCAGCAGTGTTACGCACTAGGTCCATAAATACTGTTTTCTCTAATTTCAAGTTAAGATTCCACGATGCAGTTTCTGGCAAAGACTGTTTTAGAGGAAGGGAAAAGGCCCAATACAACAAATCACTAATCCAGAAGGTCCTGAATGCTATCTGTGGTTTTTTTTTTTTTTTTTTAAATGTAAGAAAATAAGAGCAAGAGGAAAACAACATCTGCCCTTGACACCGTAAGAGCTGCCCCACACAAGAAATAGGGTTCGAAATATACAATTTATAACTTCAACTTGTAAAAATTTCCACTTTAATGTACGAAGTCAAAATCTCAGTGTAATCAGACCCACAATTCAAAGCATTCACTTGTGACTATTGCATAAGTAAAAACAAATATAACGGCTCATTCCCTTAAAAAAAAAAAGTATGATTGTGCCTGCCAAATATAACAGTTAATCTGTATTATTTTTTGTTTCAATAAGATTGGATCTAGTTCACTTTTTAATCCCAGAGGAACACCCGCTCATTGTTACTGTAAGCAATTTCTATGTACAAGTTACATGTGTTTACACGTAATGGACCAAAATTTTTTACTCATGATAAAACACATAGCCATACTGTTGTACAGAACTAAAACAAAACAAAAAAACTCTTTTCCTATTTATAATTAGTTCTCATTAAACACAAAAAACCCTAGATATTTTATTTCAAAGCAAAGGAAGGAGTGAGAAAATCTGGAAACTCTATTTTGTTCGCTCAGATGGCTCAGCCTAAGAGGATGCAACAGCTTTAACTGCAGCATCATTCACTTCAGCACTGCCCATTTCAGTAATCTCAAGAAAAGGCTTATACAGTTCACGAAAGGCCAGCAAACAGCTCTTCAGGTATTAGACATTCACAGCTAGGAACTCAGAGCTACAAACTTACGATACAACTGTTATTACAACCAGATAAGAACGGCAACTTCCAACCTGCATTCTCTAAAAGCTTCCTCAGATTTCACAGCAGACACCTGCTCTGTGGGCAGCCACACAGCTCTCCTTCTGAGAACAAAGCATTTTTGCTTTATTGCTGTGTTTCTGGAAGTTTTCATAGACCCTACACAACAGAGGGCTAACAGTTAAGAGCTTTGAATCCCGCAGAAATGTTGCCTTTTTCCCTTTGAGATGATGTCTGAAGAATTCACCTGCTTGTGGATAAGGAGGGGAAGAGTCCCCTCAAGGCAAGCCTTCAATTTCTGGCAATCTGATGCTTTTAAGTGAACCAGAGCACCTGATGTGTATTACAGCTGCAGAAGGAAATGATAAGAGTACTCTTCTTTATGGTCTCCAGAAAACCTCTGACTCCCTGCTGGTTTTTGTAGCTAACTTTGCAGAACTCCCTGCTGCAGAGACTGCGCAGCCTCTGGCTCCTTCTTAGTCTGCTGGTGCAGAAGAGATCTGGGGACCACAGTGAAGGCAAGGACTTGAGTGATTTACCAGGGACAGCAATGCAGAAACAAGTGTGTACAGTGCCAGGTTGTGTGCATGCCCCTTTTGAAGCAACCTGAAAAGATCAGAGTAGCTAAGAGACTCCTAGTTCTCCTCAAAAGAACAGCGCGTTCCCGGGGCCTGCAGAGCACCCGGGGGGTGGTCTTCCCCTCTGCAGGGCACTCACTAGCCAGCACCAGGGAAGCGGTGCAGGACATACTTGGGAGGCAATTTTCAGTTTCAGAAGCTAACGGATCTGGTGTTTCAGATATTTCATGCACAGCTCTCCAAATGCCGCAGTATGCACACATTCTACCTATGGATCAGCTTGAAAGACTGAGAAGATAAATGTCCTGTCTGCCACAATGAAGTGAGAAACCTATTCATTTGAATAGGTGCTGCCTTGTTAAAAATAAAAAAAAAGCACAATGAAATCAAGCAAAGAAAACAAGTTAAAAGGAGGAGCAACACAGCAAGCCAAAGTAAGCAGAGATTTGAGGGAAAATATTAAAAATGCAGATTTACAGCCTAACACTGCAAACATTGCTTGGGTACAGAACATTAAAGTGTGCTTTTAGCCATGTTTTGGTTGTTTCACAGCCCAGTTCACAACAATGGGTAATATGGTTACTGTTAATATGGGTCTTTCAAATCTGCTTACATAGCAGTGCTGTCAAACTCGATTCAGTGAGGTCTCAAATAAAGGAGACTGAAGGCTAACACATTCCCTTCTGTGGAAGATTCCCTTTCCTGGATGCCATACAACAAGCCGTTCACACGCTCAGCGGGCACAAGACACACCGCAAAGCGTCGTGGCCAGAGGAAGCTCTGATTCAGTGGCAGGAGGTTACAACAAGTTGTCCTGATGGAAGAATTTACTAATTCAGTGACAGGCTGATCTAGCCATGCAAATGGCAGCTCCTGGGTGATCTGACGACACCAGTTTCAGCTTCCTTCGCAGCCTCTGCTTCTTCCAGTGCAACATATACAACTACAGCTGCGCTACCGTGGTAGGCCACGTAGCTATGTAAAACAGTCCTGCACAGCAGCCACCCCTGAGTAACTCATAATTTGCATAGGGTTTCACTGCAACAAGGTGGACACTCCCAATTCAGAATTTTATTTCTTGCTTACGAAATCTGCACATACCAAAGAAAATTAAATAGATCATTTAATCGCATACTAGCTACATCAGCTCAGTAAACAGGGCCGTGACAAAAATAACTCAAGACATAAAAGTAATCACTCTATCAGAAGACCTGCTTGCAGGTCAACTGGTGACTACATCAAACTCCTAGCAAAGAGATTACCTTAATATGATAATTGGATGTGGCTGATAATGGGAGCAGTTCAGGAGCTGACCTGCAAGCAGATCTGGCACTTCTGCTTCAGTGGCAGTAAGGTAACACAGCTGGTTATTGGTGGTAAAAACTCAGTCCATCTCATCTGATGTCCTATCACATGTCTACCAGCACACTCACTCTTGGTTCCTCAGACTTCTTAACTCTCCTCCCTTCTCTAGTCAAAGAAACCAGGTGTGAATTGCAGAATGATGCTCCTTTCTTTGCTGTTACTTCAATAAAACCGCTGTGCACTGGGGCACTTCACGGAGAAGGTGGAGCATTCTGATCAGCAAAATGCCAGCTTCAAGCACAGGCAATAGCAACTGGAAAGAAGGATAAAAGCAGTAGGATAACAGCAGGAGAACTTTCCTTCCCTCTCCTGGAGGAAGAGAGGAGAAACAGAACATTCAAGTCATCAACACTTCACTTAAAAACAAGCATACAAACTTCATCTGCTCAGCTGTGCTATCCTCACAACACGCACTTCTCTCCATTTTGCTCTTTCTTCCTGACTACTTTTGTAACTGGGATTGCATGCTCTGTGGGACAAGAGCGTCTTTGTTAGCTGGGCACTACTACAACGTGAGTGCTTATTAAAATAAATACTATCCTAGGATGTATTTCTCATCTGTTTGTTAAAAAGTCTGGATATAATTTTGTGGTGTAAGGGTGGAGCTTGCATCAACAAACCACCAAAAGCAACCACCAGATACGGCTTCTGAAGTCAACGTGTAACCCTGTGCAAGCTGCCTTCTGCAGCATTGCTGCAGGCATCTCATGGGAAGTTGTTTAAATTCTCTCTTAGTCTGAAAACCTGCCTGATGACACAACCAGTCCTTTGAGCTTCTGGAGAGAGTACCCCAGATCACAGGATCTATTTACCCTGTTTGACAAGAAGCAGGGTCAAGACAGGATACATACAAATAGGGAACTTGTACTTGGTGCTGACAAATTTCTCAGGTTTTCAGACGTCCTACTATAAGGATTTTCAATGTTTATTTTTCTTCACAGAAGATAGAGAAGCACTTTTATTCGCATTTAACAGACATTGGTTTCACTTGCCTACAGCATAAAGAATATGAATAGGACAGAAGGAGAAAGGACTTTCATGTTTTAGTTTTTAGTTGCTTTTTCTCTGGATCTGGAAAAAAATGTATACCTTTAAGGATCATTTTTCTAAAAATACCTTTAGGTCACATACAGTTCTTAGGTAATGGTCATATTATTGCTACACCTCATAACCTCTTTAGTTAAAGAGACTATCTGCTCAACACATAATTGCACAAGTCTGAATTCTCCTGCTCAGGCTCAGCATCAAACCATAAAATCACAATGCAATCCATTTTATTGAAGCAGACAGTTCACTCAAATATTCTGCAGCTATGTATTTTACTGGGGTTCAGTGAAGAAAACCATTGCCAAGAGACTGAGCTCTGGGGACTATTGAGAAGATTCCTATATGTGATTCAATTTTTTTTTAAATCACTTGATTGAACAAGAAAGCAGAGAACTTCAATAAATACAGTTACTGGCACTTTATTTCCTTATTGTAAGACTATGTTAGCAACATACACGGATTATGCAGGACTGAATCATACCATCTGATGTTAAGTATGAAGTCTGTGAGTTTTTGCTTTCCTACTAGCTTTGAGTCTTATGGTCTAAATTGACAAACCGGTATGTTTGGTTTGTTTTTTTTTTTTTTTTTTTTTTTTTTACACGAGTGGTTATGCCAGCTACATGTATAGAAGTAGTCTAGTTCTGATGCTGAATGTAAAGGCTTTACAGTTTCTCAGCTGAATTAAAGATAACTGACCTCTGAATTCTGGGAAAGCTCCTTCTGGAAGAATCAGAATCAATAAAATCTTAAAGGAAATGCAGTTACCTTATGAGCTAATGAAAACATATTAATATTCACAACAAAATTTATAATATCTATGTCAGTAAAAATACAGCTTTAGAGTCTTTTATTCTCTGCATATTTGACTACTTTGTATTTCAGCATAAAAAAGACTTGCAAATATTTAGGCTATAAGGAATTAGTTGCCTAATTTTCTAGACTTTCATAAAGAACTAAATAATTTTCACTGCAGGCAGGTTGTCTGAAGAAAAATCTTGATAGTTTTACTGCCATCAGCTTATGGAAGGAAATCAAATAAAGAGCAATAACTACCACACTTATTTTAGAGCAAAAGCTGAAAGAGTTTCATACAGAGAAAAGTTAACTAAAAAGTATATACTGAGAACATCTAGTTACAGCAGCAGGCTAAATGATGCCAACATTCCCTGTTATTCTGAATACTCTTAACAGGGTGACTGTAATTCTAAGAAAAAACCATAAAGCCCTCACAATCTTGTAAAAGGAATGAGACACTTGTCAACAGATGAGCAATATGTGTTTAACCAGACTAGTTTTGTTTTCAGTGCCCACCTGCGTGCAGCTTTCACAGATGCTGCAGGGAGCACCGAGTTCTGAAGGACTTAATCCTACAGCAGCATTATGCAACTTTCCTTACAGTCCTCCCCAAAGCCTCAGATGGTGATTTAGAGCAGAACATTACAAACCACTTTATTCCCAACAGTCTAACATTACCTAGATAGTGATGTGTATAGTTTCGCAACATCTCATTCAAAGGGTGATTCAGGTGATAATTATTGTTTAGAGGAGGGACACATGGAAGAGCAAAGAAGTTCTGGGAAACATCCATAGTAACTTGAATATGCAATCTGAGCAAAAGGTTAATTTCAGAGAAAATAAGTTGCTGCAATACCAAGTATGTTGGGGCAATTTCAGTTAGTTTATGCTTATTTAAACAATAGCACCAGACTAGATTCACCAAAACCACTCCAGTGATTACCCAAGGCACATCAACCAGAAGCAGGAGCTCTTGGCTTCTGGGGGAGCTCAGTGCTGCAGAAGTGGACTCACAAAATCTGCAATACTGAGCCTGCCAGCCTTGAATTGCCAGAATCTAGCCCACTGAAAGCAGATGCAGATCCTATCCTGCCCTAATATGCTGCTCACTGCTGTTAGAAGGTACATCTATGGAGGGGGGATTCTCTCTTCTGAAAACAAACTGCTAAATCATCTTTTTCAAAGAAGAGGTGGGAATATGCATATGTAGAGACAACTGAACTGATGCATCCTGTAAGTTGAGTTTGTGCTCTAACTCATTAAGTTAGAGAGCTACCATAGTTTATTCTCTTTTGGGTTTTGTTTGTTTGTTTGTTTAAATAGGGAAGGAAAAAAAAAAAAAAAAAGAGCTACAACTTTTTTTGAGGTCCCCAGTCCTGCCCGCATATGTTAAATATCATTTGATAGTACCTATAGATTCAGGAGCTTTGCTTCTGGATCCCGATCACGGCTATACATGGGCTGGGAACTTTGCTTTAAGTGTACACAATTACTTCATTCCTGCCTGGACTCCTTAGCTATCTGAGGAACCTTAAAAAAAAAAAAAAAAAAGGCATCTGTATAACTGTTTCAGTCTTGGTGACAGAAAAAAGCAGGACTTATCATGAACATAACTTTAAGATTTTGGCATCTAAATTCTGAAAAAAAACCTATTTTCAGTGCCTAAGTAATTTACTGAATCTTTCTGCAAATGACTTGCTTTTGATTGCAGTGCAGTTCTATGGTGTAGACCATGGAGTGGCCCACAGTTATCATCAGTGACCACTTGGGAAAGTCAAAGTTAGAGCATCTAAATAACTTTTTTCATAAATCACCAGTAATTACGTTTTTTTAAACAAGTACTGCACATATTTCAAATATATATAGCACAAGTGAAAGGAGATTATTTATAAGCTGAGATTTCAACAGGAGGGTTTTTCTGAACATCTGGCATCTTTGTATTACGCAAAACCTGAACATGCCTTCCAGCACAAGAGTGGAAGTGTTCCGCCTGTTTCATTGGGAGAGAAATAGTCTCCCTTGTAAGCCTTTGGCACCTCTGAAGATTTCTTCCCACAAATTTTTGTAATTTCCTTAAAAGAAAGGAAAAAGTGACCCACATTTAATGTAGCTATTGTTTACTTTATTACTCTTCTGTAGTGGAAAATACATAACGTCCATGTCCCATCCCGTCCATCGCCTCCAAAACAGTCATTATAGTGCCTTGGTACATTAAGCACACTCTGGAAATGTTATCCTTTGTGCACCTCACACCAGCCAGAAGCAGGAAACCTCGTGGCAGTCTGCAGTTCCACTATCTAGGGCTCGTTATAATAGGAACCTGCTTCTAAATGCCAAGGACTCCAAGGAGGAGTTGATTGTATCTTTATTTGTAATACTGGTACAAGCGTTTGTAGCAAGGACAGACAGAACTGGGTATGAAGTTACCCATGAGTCGACATGCATGGGAAGGGGATGATTAAGAAACCTCTATGTCTTCTGCTTGTGCTGTGGAGTAAGATTTTTGAAAGCTCCTCCACACATCATTTTCAGTAAGTATTCAGAATTTAAGCACTACAGACTTTCAAATTGAGGCAAAGGAATCATTACACAGCAAAAGAGAACATGCAAGCAGGTATCTGAGCTAGCTGCGACTAATCTGGCTCCAGACCTGAACATAGTAAACTTGAATCAGCCTCAAAAAATAGCCACTGCTAAAATCACTCTGATATCTGCACACCACCACAGTGTGTGAATGAGCGTGTTCACCTGCAGCTTGCTCGGGACTGTGCACTATGTTTGCTTACGCAAAAAGAAACATGCATGCCCTCAGATTCCCAAGTAGCATGACAAAATGGGACAGGATAACTCTTCAAGTCAATCCATAAGTTCCAGAAAATTACTGCAACTAGCGCAATACAGTTCAAAGTCATCCAAAATAATTATTTTTCTTCACCTCTAGTTATGTGCTCAAATACAGATTCGACCGAATCATGGGTAGCTAATTTTACATTTAAAAATCAAACTAGCATAAACTGTATGATTTCCTATTCCCACACTGAGGAGCTAGTTATAACAGGGAAGATGACAAGTAATATGTGACAGAAATGAAATGAACAAAAGAAGAAAATAGTTTCCCTGTTTTTTTATCCCAAATGTCTTCACAGCATGAATTCAAACTGACAGAACAAAGATTAAAGAGTATTTTTCCCCTGAGAAGATATGCTTCCTCATAATTGTAATGTCAAAATCCCTGACATCTGAGCCTACTTCATCTAACACAACTAAAACTGAGGAAAAAAAGTATACCCTGTAAGCCTGAGGTAAATAGTTTGAAATAATTGGAGTCAAATGTTTAACTATGAATAGAATCTTCTCTTAACAAGAACAGTGTCTGATGGTAGAGTACCAGGAGAAAAAACTTCTCAATTAACTATCATCCTTACATAAAGTATCTGGACACGTTATGTAAGCAGAAGGAAAGGGCATGGAAGAGCACTGTAAAACTCCATGGCCCAGCATCTACTAAAACACAGTCAAATGCAAAGAGGAAGGTGTATAAAGCTCATGCAGGTTTAAAAAAAAAAAAAAAGGTGGCATTTAAAAAAGTGACAAATACCGTTTCTATTTTCAAATGTAACAAATTATGCAAAATCGGGACAATTTATATTAAGAACTGAATATACTAAAAATCTTAAGATATTAAAAATAAAATAGATTTAAACAGAAAATTTTAAAATGAAACTATGAGATTGTAAAACTTACTGGCCAAATACTTGGAATCAGAACTTTTAAGCGCATTCAAACCTGCCCTTTCACTCCTTAGCTTTTCCTACCTGACAAATACTTTACTTTTTAGGATTTTCATAAATGTATGTAGCTAACTTTAAAATATAAACATACATATTAGTTTTAAATTGCAGACTGTATTAGATAAGGCTGATATAAAATTCAGATTCAGTTGTGACTTGCCAATGAGAAAACGTACGCTAGGCGAATCTCCACACAAATCTTCTAATTTACGAACCCAAACAGCAGTTTTGGTTCAGGCAGCTGATACCTGATTTCTAAAAATGCTCTCAGTTTTAATTTATTTATTTTATTTTTCATATATCACGCAGGAGGCGGGGGATGATCAAGACCAGCACCGAATGTGGAATCTCCCCATACTGAATACTTTCCAGATTGCCCCGGAGCCAAATCTGCAGCACACCAGAACTCTAGTTGATATCCCAACAAACTGGAGTCATGAAGGACTTCATTTTCACCTTCAGAACGATAGCCAAAGGGAGACAGAACAAAAATTAAGATATATGCAAATATATCTTTTGCAATATCTAAAAAAGAAAGAGCGCAAAGCTTACATACCTAATGTATCTATTTTTGCTGCCTCACACCACAGTTGAACGTAAGAGTCTAAAATTAGGCATCCATCTCAATGTGAAAGCCACATCCCTCAGGCTTAGCAGGTATCACTAATTTCTGCTACAATAACCTACAGGACTTTTTGGTATGCTATAAAAGACATATACCTGGAGACAGCTGCGTCCTGAAATCTCTAATGAGATGAACCAGGGTAAACCATCTTCATGGAGCTAGTATCACAGCAGAAAAATTTCACTGGATTTCTTTCAGAAGTTAACCACACAAAAGTGATTCACTTCACTACGTTCTCCAGTTTCTTTTCAATCTTTGCACTGCACCAATCCCCACATTTCTATCACTCCCCCAAGACCTTTATTTCGTTATTTCTACCATCGCAAATAAATGACAAGGTATGATTATCTTAACCTTGCAACATGCCTCACAACAGCTAACATAGTTTTGCAAAGCAGCAACACAAGCAGGTGCTAACAGGAGTTGCTGCTGCAAGCTCCATGGAATAAACTAGGAAAGCGCAAGCCCTTGGAGGCTGCTTGGCTACCACCTGAGCTTGGAGGTTTGCCTTGCTTGCAGCTCTGCGCCTTCCCGCTCAGCTCCCACGCCGTCCCAGTACTCTCCCACTCCTGAACTGCCAGACTGGGAGGAGAGCTCAGGGAACTCAAGCACAGGTTTGTAAAACCAGGCTCATGCCAAAATACAATTGCCAGCACTTTCTTTCCAAACAGAACTGGAGAACAGTGAAAAGTGATGTCTCCTTTTGACCTTCCGGTTATGGTATTTGCCCAGGACATGGGTCCTCATCTCGAGAGGAGTCAGACGCTGTCACCCACATCTACCGACAGAAAGCCGTTAGAAGATGAACCTTCACCCTGCCTTGATGAAGCCCGGTTATGATGCCTCCCTCACTGCGGAGAGGGAAGAACCAGGTTCCTAAGGGATGACAACCCACCTCACCAACAGCAAGCAGAAGCACCTCCCTGACATCAGTACGCTGCAACTTGGCCATTAGACTTGCGCTGCCTCTTTTGCTTCCCACCTCCACCTTAGGCTGTCCCAAATTACCTGTTGGATGGCTGAAGAGCTTCAAAAGGGAAAGCAGGGAGTAAGTAAACATAACCTTGTCTGGGAAGGCTGCTGTCCTGGGAATAGAGATGGGCACAGACCTCGCAACCCTCACTTCCAATGCAAATTGGCCAATAGCCAGAAGACTAAGCATCCATCCCAAGCTCAGACACCAAGCTCTCCTCACAGATTTCCTAGGAAGCCAAGACATGAAACACAACCCAAGTCCTACTCCACCGGAAAGTATCGTCAAGAGTTCAGCAGCACAGTGTCTCTGCAAAGTTTTAATGTGTTCTAATCCCAAGTAGTTTTCAACCTTTTTGAGACACAGCAAGTCCAAACTTGAATACCGATCCAGAAAGCACACTGCATTGTTAAACAGAGATCTCTCGTATTTTCTAAAATAATTGCTAGAAATACTACAGCTCTGCTAAACAACACTGAGGTAGCATCTGATTCTCACAGGCCTTCCAGAGTCCTGTAATGACAATGAAAACCAGAATTTCAGAGTGCCTTTAATGAAAGCACCACTTCCAAAAACTCCTATTCAGCAGGAAGCAGGGTAGGGAAGAGAGCTAACACAAGCACTGAACAAAATCCATGCACATTAATTCAGTCATGGGTTTTATTCAATTGTCAAAACCTTTCAGATGGAAAATGATCCTTTAGGAAGCAGTCCGAGTGATGATTTCTTTATTATTTCTTCACCGCCACTCAATACAAAATATCAAACACAATTACAACAAAAAAAAGTTGAAGAACATTTAGTCCTCATCTGATCTGAAACATGTGCACAAACACAATAGGCATTAATTTCATCACCCTGACAGCAACTGGGATAAGATGCTAAGGGTCACAGAGAGATGACAGCATTCATCATATTGAATTACTAGTCCTTTCAGCCCTTCAAACGTCCTAATCATAGGTATATTTGCAGTCATTTTGGTTTTCACATTCTATGGTAAGATGCAACTGTTTATTGTCTGTATGAAATGCAAGAGACCAGACTTCCCTAAGAGAGTAAAGACAAAAGCAGTAACACAACTGCCGTTCACAGGCCACTTGGTGATTTAGAAACCTGGGGACAAATCTACTATTAGCATAAGCAAATGCAAGTCCTCCAAAGCACTTGAATTGCACCTGTTTGTGTCAGTGACTGCTTCGGCTTGTCACTGATAAAATTAACATCCTTTGCTCTCTAAGACTTACTGCTCACTTTACATAGAGTAAAGTGAGGGGTTTTTTTTCATCTCGTACATACTCTTCCTAGAACAGAGTACTGTAGCACCTCTGCAGCTTACAGCAGGACAGGTGGGAACCAAGACAACCGCATTTGCATCTAAAGCAACACAGGGCCAAAGCAGGGCCATTTGCTCTATGCCACTTTCCAACAGACCGCATTTACAGATTTTCATTGCTATGAGTTTATAATCCTGGAGATTGTTGAAGGGCACTGTCATAATGCCATGTATAGATTAATTTTATATATTTATAGCTCCTTAATAAAATTCATTGATATCTGCTAAACTGCAACTGCACTGACAAACTTACACAGCATTATAGGATTTCACTTAATAGTCATACTGGTTTTGCCCAGTTTACCTCATTTACAGGATTGGTATGTTCTGGGTTGCTTTTTGTGCTCTAAATGCTGGTTCTTCAATTTTCTACAACCCACTCTTGCATGACATTCAGCAAAAGGGCTATTTTTGGCAATTCAGTAACAGAATTCTAATATTATTGGAAAATCTAAACTGATTCCATCTTAGCTCAAGTTCTCTTAGGCTTTGTAAAACAATCATTTTGGTGGGAAAAAAAAACCCACCAGGTCTGACCCAAAACTTAAAAAGGGAAAGTATTTACAGTATGAGAAAGAAACTTCTACAGTTACTTCATGAGCCACTCTCTGGAACATAAATACTCAGTAAGAGTTCACAGCAATTATAGCTCTGTAATTATTTTAGTTCTCAAGTCAAATACTTAAGAGAAAGGGAATTATTAGTCTTTCAAGATTTTCTGTCATGCAGTTCAGGTTATCACCTTATTTAGTTACATTTCACAACTGAAAAGCATTTACTACAGAGATAAAATGCCTTCCTAGCATGAACTAGAGTTTTTGTTTTAATAAACTTCGCTAAAAACATTCAAGTCAAGGAGAATAAAAAAAAAGAAGAAAAATACGTTTGTGCATATGGTCGTGAGGGGGAGACTGATTTGGATACTTGATGGACTAACAGAAGATGATCCACAGAAGCATCACTTCCTGATAGATAAATAAATAAAAAATAAATATCAAGATACACTAGTATTTCATTCAGTCAAAAAATAATCTATGTTTATGATCCAAACCAATTTTATTCTATTAAGGCCCCACTCACATTATTGGGAATTTCAGCAAAACTATTATTTTAAGATCAGACATCTCAAATATTCACAACTGCCTTGGAGCATTATCGCCTTGAAAAAACACGACTACTCTAAGCGTAATAAAACAAAGAATGCTAAACAGGACATAAAAACTTTTTATATAGAGTAAGACAACAGCAGTGCTAAGAAAAAGTCAGTTAAGGCTTTGATTCAGTAAGTCACTTAAGCACCTGTATAATCCTAATGACTTCAGTGAGACTACACAAGAAGTTCCAGTATTCTGATGGATGAGGTTGTTGGCCTCTCATTTATCCAGTTAGAAAAAAATACCGCAACACACTTTAATTGATTGAATAAACTAATAAACGTGAAAGAAATGCTGAATTCCTCCCTCCAATAGCTATTACAATGCCTTAACATTGGTAAAGCCCCACAGCTGCCTTTATGAGGCCATGCAAGTTAATATTCTTGCATTGTGTTTTAGGATTAAGTTTAATGATGCTACACTTCTGCATCTAATTACATGCCCTAAAACGGCCAATTCACAGTAGCTCTCAGGTTACCATCCCAATCTCAAACACTCAGGCACATGCTTAACTTTCCACTGTGAGTTTCAAGTTAAGCATGTTTAGTGTTTGCAAGAGTAGGTCTGAAAGGACACCCTGTTTCTCCTCCTTAAACAAATGAGCGATATCTTCCAGTTAAACGATACATGAATTTTAAGGGTTCTACCTCTTACCTCTCTACATATGTACCATATTTTCCAAGTTTTTATTTACCTTTCAGTCCCAGTTACCATTTTACTTATCCTATGACATGTGCTACATTGGTTTTGTGGGTTCTCTTCTTTGTTAGCCTTTATTTCAGCTTCGCATATATCATCTCTTCTTCTCTTAGCATCATCTGTTGCTCACTGTGACAAAGCATCTCTATTTTAATATTGACCTAAGTGATCACATGTACTGTCTCCCACCATTTTTTTTGTGTGGATAAAGTTTTATCAGTGCAATAAAAGAAAATAGAGGTCAACAGACAATGGCTGCCTTTTTGTTTCTTTTAGTTAGCATTTTCCTTTCCATACCTTTATGTCACAGGCATTTTTTTGATAAAAGTTCTTATCAAAAGCTCAAAGTGGTTGCTACTCTGGGCACACTATTTTTAGGACATTTGAGTAATTTTTCTGTGACAATTTATATCTTGATTTTTAGCTCTCATTCTTAGAACGGGTTGAATTAAACTATTATACTGCTGCTTTCAGCAGCTAATGACCAAGGTGTGTTACTACACATCGATACCTGCATTAAAGATGCTACATAAAAAGGCAGATAAAACAGTAAGTACTTATTCTGTGAACTACCACTCCTTCTTCCTTTTTTTTTTTTTTAAAAAGATATGTAAATCACTAATTTTGGACTGATTTGGACGAGGCGCAAGGGTGAAGTTACATGAGTTACAAGCTGAATCAAAACCTAATTACCACTAAAAGATCTCACTTCTAGTCTGTATCTGTTCTATTCACCCTGATTCACATCTGTTCTATTCACACCTGAACTGTGCAATTCTTCTATCTTTAGCTGGTTTGGGGGGTTTCCATGAGAGCTGATATGAAGTGAGGCCTACAACTGCAGCTCAGGAGTGGAAATCAGGGGAGACCTAGCATGATTTTGAAATAAATGCTTCATAAGAGAGTGGACAAATGCTTTAGCTGGAAATAGGAAGAAGGGCCTATTTCTACCAGCTCTGTCACCTGCCAATCAACACGTAAGCACTTGTTATTCTTTACTCTAAAGCACCTACAGCTGACATGACACAAACTTCAAACACACTTCTGTATATTCAGACAACTTTGAAAGTCAAGTTTAGGCACAGTAAGCACCTGCCATTTATGTAATTATTTTTTGCATGTAGAATTAAAAGTTTCCTTATTTACTTCCAAATTGCAGACAAATACGTAGCCTTTCAAGCATTTAACGCTTTGTGAGATAAGCGAAGTATTATTATTTGAACGCAAATACCGCTCTGGTCACGCAAGAGAGGCCTCCAATTCCAACTTATTAACCTGAAACCTTGGACTTCAGTTTCTGAGATACTGAATAACCACAACCCATGGCTGATCCAAAATTTAAGGGCCCAAGACTGACAGTGGGTAGACTGCATGAGAACGGAGCTGCTGCAATAATTTAAAGGTTAAGTAATCTATTTATTAAAGACTCGTAGGTGCATTAAGTACAATTACAGCTGATTATAGTTTTCTTGTCTACTACCAATACTACAGATGTGCAACACAGGCCAGAGGGTTCAAGTGTGCAAAGGAGGCTGCCATTCGAGTGCTGACAGAGCACGACCGCTGTCGCATCCCTTCCGTTTTCCCGACCTGCAAAACGAACACAGCACCAATTCTCCGTCAACAGCATCACCAGAGGAGCAACTGCGGCTGCGAAGGCAGGCTGTCCTCTGCGGATCCGGAGCCCCCGCCGGCACCGGGGAGAGGCCGCAGCCCGCACCCTCCTGCCCGCCGGCCTCACATGGCGGCGGGCGGGCCCTGCCAGGCGAGCCGCCTCCCGCCCGCCCCAGCGGCCTGAGGGGAGGCAAAGCGGGGCAGGCGCCGGCCGGGAGGCGAGCCGAGAGCCCGCGGCCGGCATCACCGACGGCCGCTCCCCACCGGCTGCCGGCTCCCGGGGGGCCGCCGGGCCGGAGCCCCCCTGCCCTGCCCTGCCCTGCCCTGCTCTCCCGGCCCGGCTCACCTGCACGCCCGTGTAGTTCTCGAAGAAGAAGAGCACCATGCTCTGGTAGATGGTGTAGAGGCGGTCGTCCACCTCGCGGTAGAAGCGGGCGGGCAGCAGGGCGGAGAGCAGGCGCCAGGCGCCCCAGGCCAGCACGTAGGTGGGCGCCGTGCCCATCATGACGGCGGCGGGCAGGACGTAGCGCATGGAGTAGGTGTGCAACACCAGCGACAGCAGCATCTTCCCGCTGCTCCCCGGCCTCACCGGGACACCCACATGGGCGGCGCGCTCACTCACAGCCCGGCAGCCCCGCCGACCGCATCGCCCGCCGCGCCGGGCAGACCCGCCAGGCGGGCGGGGAAGCAGCAGCGGCGGCCGCCGGCAGGGAGGGAGGCGCGGGAGCGGGCACCGGCACCGGCCCCGGCTCACGGCTCTCCCCGCGCCGCCTCCGCCACCATATTGCCCGGCCGGAGGAGGGGCCGCGCCGGCAGGAAGGCGGCCCCGCGCGCCTGCGGGGGACTTCCGGGATGGGCGGGCGGTGCCGCGGCCCCGCCTCGGCCGCGGCCTGAGGGGACGGGGGCCGGCCCAGCCGCCCGCGGGGGTCCCCGCCAGCAGTGCCCGGCCCCGGCCCCGGCCCCGGCCCTCCCCGCTCGGCCCCGGCAGGCAGTGAGTGGCTACAGCGGCCCTCTGGGGCGGGGGGTGCCGGGCTGCTCCCGCATGGCGTGGTGGAGAGCTGCTTGGCACCATGTGAAACGAGGCACCCGCGCTTATAATTGATGAGCTGTAATCAGCATTAATTTTAACCTAGCATAGCATAAGTTAGAAGAAAACTTACTCCCCCCCCTTCTGCCGTGAGTCCAAAGTGGAGCACTCAGAAAATTGTGCTTATTGCTGTCGGCAGCTACCACCCCAGCGATGGCTGGGTTTGTACGCGTTTTGTGCTTCCCAGTCCGCCTTTTGACTCCTGCAGGTTCCCACAAAAGCAGGCAGCTGCCCGCCTGGCACCCGCTCCTCTCTGGCTCCCAGTAACCTGGCGAGAGCAGCAGCCAGATGCACCAGCTGCTTTTGAAGAAAATGCAGTAAGTCTTGAAGAAAACAACAGCGTAATAACCTCCCCGGAGAGGGAGTTTCTTAATAAGCCGTAGCGCATAGTGAAGTATTTATTCCTTGTTTTTAAAAAAGTGCATTTTATCCTGAAGCTTGTGAAGATCTCATTGTTTCAAAAGAAGTGGATGCTCAATACCTTCTGCTAACATTCTGTTTCCTTTGCCAGGCTTTAACTGGGACAAGCTTTGTCCTTTGCTGTTTACCTCGTGCTAGCTGGTTTTTAATGTGTGTTGAAAATTGTATCCTGAATAGTTCAGTAAAATAAGACTGGGGGAACGATACTTGGTTGAAGCACTGTGGCAATACTCTCTTCGAACTGCCTCAGGGGTCCTGAGCTCCGCAGTGAGAACTCGTATTTGACATGCATCATAGCTTCTGTGTCCCTAATGAGACTAAATGGTCTGAGTTTCTTTCCCCCCTCCAGAAAGGGGGGGCTGGAGGGGTCATGGCAGCTTTTCTGTCCGGGCCCCCCATCCTGATCAGCGTGTACATTTCTGTCCTCACTGAGTAACTGCATACACTACCTTCAGCTCAGGACTACCAGGATAGAGGCACTTCCCCCATCATGGCCTCTTCTGGCGGGGAATTTTTCTGCTCTAAACCAAGCAAACCTAGATTGGACAGACAATTGAGGAGGAAGCTTCTGTTTTGTGATGCCTATGACATGGCCACGTGGAAGAGAAAGTAATTCACCATGATACAGGAAGGAGAAAGTAATCCACCACAACACAGAGAAGGTAAAGCTGATGCCAGCAGAGGAGAGCGAGGTATGCAGGAATGAGCGCTCTGGTGTGGCTGGCATGGCAGGACGGGTTGGAGCGTCGATCCTGACCTGCTGCTTCAGAAAGGTGACTGCAGAGAGACACTAGGATTCAGAGTAACTAGGTGTGTTTGGGTAATGAGACTGCAATCAGGAGTGGAAAACTAGACTAGCAGTCTGTAAAATAAACAGTGAACTGGGACTGAGAAAGGGTGGAGGACTGGGAAAATACAGGGAAATTGAGCTGCCCGGGCTTAAGGCAGACTATGAGTTTGTGAGGTGGGGTTAAAGACTCAGTGAACAGTGTGATGAGATGAGTTGCAGTGAAAATGTGAAAGGAATAAAAATAATCTTCATATCAAGGAATGACTTGGAGCCTCTGATTCCATGTATGTAAAATCATATCTTTCCTTACAGGACTATAAGTTCACTCATACTTTTGAAGAACCTGGATATTATAATGATTACAAAATCTGGAAAAATGAACAATTTTGCCTCTGGAGGATGGTTTGGCTATCATGTGATAAATAAGAACTAAAGACATACCTTGAATGGAAAGGAAAATAAATACCAAGCTCATCAAGAAATAATGCACATTCTATGCACCAAATGCAATAAAGTCTAGTGGAAAAGTAGTACCTAATCTCATAGTTGAACTCAGACAAGCAGTCTTAATCTGGCATTTCTTGATCTATTTAAGTAAGTGGTTGACTTTGCAACCTTGATGATATTCTTTCAGTTTAGGATTTGTGGGGCCCTTTTGTATATGTGTTTATATACACAGCTGTTCTACATAGATGGCTATTCCTATCTTGAATCTGACTCAGTCCTTCACCCCAGTGATAAAAATGAGCACTGAGATCCTTCATGAGGCTTTTATATAAAAAGACATGTCTTTACCAGTTTTAGAATGGTTGCCCCTTGATTCCTTTGAATGTTCTTTTTCCTCCTATAGTACCAATGAGTAGATAAGACTACTTGTCTTTGCTGTATATTTCACGTTTTTAACATGCCCCCTTTTTCCTTTTTTGTTATGCTAAGATTTCAATTTTTTTCTTTCATTTGATGCTTTTTCGTATTCTTAATCTGTCACCATCCCCCACCACACACACATGCACATGTTCACACTCTTCGCTTCTGCTTTTGATCATTTGATATTTTCAACAGGCTCTTTTAATTCAGTTTCCTCTTTCTATCAAGTATGTTATCAAATGTATATATACTGGTTAGCCACACAAAAAGTACAGAGTCTCTTAGGGCTTTTTTAATTCCCTAGTATAATTATATCAGTATGATATGGTAATATGGTGTTGAAATGTCTGCAACTGAATGAAACCCAAACTTTTCCATTCAAGAAATGAGTATGCCACAATGATTAGATCTGGGACACTGCCACCAAGTCCTTGCTTCACTTCATTCATAGGCACTTTTTATCCTAGATCATTCTGAATTGTGCCGCAGGAATTTGAATATTGGTCTTTCACATTCTGGACTACAGAGGCAAAATAAGAAGAATGTTCTGATCCTTGCTACAATTTGTAATTTCTAGTCTTATGAAAGCATAGGCCCTAATTACGCCTCCTTTAACCGAAATGCCAGTCTATCATCATCAGAATTAATTTCTAGTCATTTTACTTTCAGCTGGAAGAAGAAAAATCACCCCATTTAGGGTGATTAGGACTCTATTTTGGAAATTAAGACTTCAAACCTGTTAAGGTATTATTTTCTTCTGTAGAACAACCTTGAAATTTAAAAGACTAAACAAGCCTGCAATTTTGGAAAAAAACATCAGTCTGCTATGCCTAAGGAGCTCGGTCTGTTTGGTGTGAGCATAATTATTTGGTGTGAACCTGATTATTCTAGTGTTAGGTTCCTCTGCCAGTGGTTGTCACCTCTAAAGTTGCCAAATTCACCAAACTGGAAAAATACCAGACTTCCATCTTACAGTGAAAAATACCAAGTGACTGTACCTCTAGAAGGAACCATAAACTGTGTCACTAAGCACCGACTCTGAATGTTAAGGGATTTTCTCATAGTGCTAGTCACACGATCGTGTTTCACAATTCTGTTACCCACTCACTGTAATTATCAATTAGACTAAGCAAAACCAGATAACATTAGATACAAATCAAACTGTCTCAAGGTTTAGAATTTAAACCTTTACAGGTGGTCTTATCTTTAACAATATCCTGGGAGATGATTTATTGGTATTACCTCTGTTTATATGTATTGAGAAATGAGGCACAGATATTAAGGCCAAAGGACTAGATTCAAATAAGGATTTAAGCACCTGAATTCCTGGAGTCCAGGACTCTGAGTGGGTACCTAGCCTTTCTATGCAGTACATGCCATGCAGAGAGCTAAGCAGTGCAGAACAGGATCCACAGCAATCATCAGTCTGAGCAGGAAGTTGATTAAAATTAGCAGGCTCAATGTGTATTTGTGTAAAGTCAGGTAAAAGGACATGCTGAGGACGGAACTGTGGCCTAAGTATGGCCTCGTAGGACCTCATTCTGGGTTTCAGAAACACCTCTGTCAACTTGAGATCCACAACCCACAGATCTCTCTCTCAGAGTTTGGTAACACACCTTTTTAAAATGTGGCCAGGGGAGATGCCAACATCACCTCCTATTTCCACCTGCACGGATGGAGAACTGAATTAGACATGGGTTCAGTTTGTTGAGGGTATCAGACTTGTACCTCTCATCACGGAGGAGGGTGACCTGCAGGGTAAGAATAATGAGTATCTCTCATGTTGAAGATGCATTTACTTAGCAGTTGTTTAATGTAACATATAAAAATAATTAGCTTAGATTCCTGGTAGACTAGTTTAGATTACAAGTCCTCTGGATGTGTGCCTTTTCTCTAACAGTGGCCATAACCACCTGCATCTCTCCGTGTTTGCTCTAGGAGATGGAGGCTTCCTTGAATCCTGCAATCCTCTCCAATCTCAGGTGACGCTTGTAGTAGTTCCTGTCCATCCCTGACTCTGGCCTTGCAGGGCTCCTTCTTGTGCCTCTGTCCCAGGGGACTCCTTGGCTGCCCCTCACACAGAACATGATAAGGCTGTACAACATCTAGCTGGTCCACCTCAGAAACACGACTACATGCCTGTGCTCTACTCGTTCCATTCCTCACCCTCACGTCCTACCCAGAGACCATGTCTTTTACCAGCAGAAAACGGTGAGGAAGCCCAGTGGGGAACTTGTGTTCTGAGATAATTCCATGGCCTACAAGAGGATTTTCCATCTTATGTCCCTGGATGGCAGCAGGCAGGGTTGTGTTCATGGTGTGATTTACACAGTTTTCTGCATCATGCCCTTGCAGTGAAAGGGAAACTCAAGTTCAGTTGTACCTTAACTGAGGCAGGTTTCAGTCCTTCTCTGCCTCCAATGAAATCTCTTCTTGAAGATCTGGCTGTATTTTTCTCCTCTACAGGTCAATGAGAATGGCAGAGAGAGAAGAAGTAAGGATGAGGCAAACATCTCCCATGCTCTCACAGCCTTCTCCAAGCCTCCCATTTGTGGCTCAAGGTGTAGAGACAGATACAACTTCTATATGTACAGCAGTAATCACCAACGGATTTATCTTACGTGTACCTATACATTCTTCCCTTTACCCATATTAGCTTTTAGCCTCCACAACAACCTTTGGCAAGCAGTAGGATCATCTCCTTTTGTTCTGAACCTGCCTCATTGTAGTTTCATTTTATATACTTTGGAGCTTGTGTTGAAGGAGACAGAAAATCCCTTTCCACTCTTTTACTTGTGCTACTCATGATTTTTACATATCTCTATAATATCCCCTCTAGGCTGTCTGTTTTCCAGACTGACTTTTACTCAGTTGTGCTCCATGTGAAAGTTGTTCTATAACTTCTATCTTGCAAGCATACCCAGCATTATCTATGGCATTTGCTAACTTTTAAGGTTTCACTTTGCAAGTGATTCTTCTTTTACCAAAAATAAATCCTGAAATTTCATGTGAGACATTATGTTCACTCTCATAGGATTTATCCATAAAAATAACTTTCAGATTCTCTGCTACAGGTCTAGTATATGTCATCATTTAATAAGCCAAACTAGTAAAGGAGGAGAAACACACTTTGCCAATAGTTCTAAAACATGTTTGATGACCCTAGAGAAATGGTGATTCTCAAGACTCTTTACAGATCATGGAGGAAAGCGTTTTAATGAACAGACTCTTTTGCATCAAGCTGGATCCCTATCACCTTTCATCTGCCTCCAAGTTTTCTCCTTCCTCTTGTTAGAGGCTTTACCCTGTTTCCAGCCTTCACCCATCAAACTCTCAGTCTCCCTTCCAAAGTGCATCCTTTGTTCTCAGCTCTGCTCTGTCTCTACATGTTTTTTTCCAATCTCCTTCCCAGGCAAACCTAGCTAATTCTACTCCCATGACTCCTGTGCATCCCATTCACATTTCTCACACAACGTCAGTCTTTTTTTCCTAGTGAATCCTAGTTTGCTCTTAATTTCCCTTGAGAGCTCCTAATCCTGTTATCCCCTCTTCTGTATGTCAAAGTCTCTTTGCTCGAGCGATTCTAATTTTTACTTCCTGCCTACTTGGTCAAAGTCCAGTCTTTCCTCAACAATTCTCAGCCACAGCTTCACCCTCGACTAGCAGTTTTAGTTTTCCCTTTTTCCCCTTCTTTGCTCAAGCTCTCATTCCCTTTGTATGTCACTTGGATGGCCTCTTCTGTGGCACTTGGGTGCCGGCAGGGAGAGCACTGAGCGAATGGCAGAAATAAGGTACCGTGGCCCTCCAGCTGGTCCTTGGAGAGCCCGAAGGAGATAGAGCATGCCATCTCTCAGAAAGGACAGCATCTATACAATTTGTGCATTTTAGTTGGTAAACTCTGAGGTCGCTGTTGTGCACTTGCAAACAGATTTATCAAAAGTCTATGACTTGGCCAAATTTGAGCAGATTTTCATAGTAGCAGCAGAGGACGCATCTGTAGCTTAAATGCTACTCACTACCTTATCAAATTTCAAATTCCTCTTCAGAAGCCAGAAGTAGTGGAAAAGAAAAAAGGTTACAAGGATGCTAACACCAGCAAAATAACATCTTTTCCATAGCTATCTTCCTGAAAAGAGCACAGTTTAGGAAATTTCAATCCCAAATTTTAAAATAGGGAAAGATAAGACAACAAAGAAAAGCCCTGACATTTGAAATCAAAGTCTATTGATGAAAACTGAACTGACTTTAGTATCCAGTGATGCTACAGTTCTTGCCTTTAATTAGGGCTGTGTTCAAAGTGGAAATCCAGCTGAAGGACGAGTTAATATTTACATACAGAAGCCTAAGAAACCTGGGATCATAAAAGACTTGGGAAAAGAGCTTACATGGTGTGCCTAGGTATAGATATAGCTGCTTATGTTTAGCAGAACCAGGAAAGCCAGTTGAACTGTATATATGAGTGTTTAGGGAAGCATTAGTTACCTCATTCTATCTACAGTTTTAGATCTGTACTACCCACAACCACATACAAGGGCTTTATTCATAGTAGAACAGCATTTTTGTATGGCTTCAGTATAACAAGACTGTAGCACAGAAGTATTTTGCTGTAGGAATCTGTACCGTTGCTGCAATTAGTATGGTTAGGTAAGTAAGGTCATCCAAGATTGACTGTATATTGTCTGTGTCCCTTGCTCATGAAAGAAACTGGTAGGCTTGCTACTAAAGCTTAGCAGCTTTAGGAACATGGGGTTCAAGTCCTGGCTCAGATACAGGCTTCCTATCTGCTGCTGTACAAGTTACTTTGGTTTCCCGTTTATAAAATGAAAGTAATACTTATTTCACAAGGTCATTGTAATGGCAAATTAATTAACTTTAGAGGAAGGATACTCTTGTGATTAAGGGACGGCATGGAATCTAAGTTTGCCTCCTGACTGCAGACTTTCTGTAGCACCTGGCATAAGTTACTTCATATCTCTGTGCTTCAGTCCCTCTGGTGTAAAATAAGGACAGTATTTCCTCCCCACACCCTCTATTTGTTTAGATTGTGAGTAGTGCCGTTTGGAAAAATTCTGATATGTTTTTAATTGAGCATTTGCTGACTCATCAAAATCTAGTGTTTCAATGAGAACCCTACCCAGCTTCCTGACAGCTTGCTGACCTGGTTCCTTGGCAGAGATCTGGGAAGTGCCGGGAGCTGTGGCTCTCAGGGCTTCCAGGCTCATTCTTCCTTGATAGCTGTGGCTCTCAGTGTCCGCAGCTGTGGGGCAGCCTGCTGCGCGGGGACTCCCATTGCTCGTGGCTTTGGGGCAGTCCACCTCCAGTTCCCTGGAGCCGCAGTTTCACGCCTTTTTTTCTAAATAAGGGATTGTTCCCAACAGAAAGAAACCATATTCTGAAATAACAGTGTCTTCCGCAAAACAAAGTTACCCTTCTCTATTCAGCTTTTCAGAGCAGGACTGTCTTTTGCTTTAATGCTGGTACGTTGCATAAGACAAGGAGAAGTATAGCCCTCTGTTTAAGAAGCAATAACCCATGTAGAAAGAAGACCGACACGGCAGTTAAAGTTAGTCCTTTCACTGCCTCTCACAATACTTTCATCACAGTTTCCAGTCTCAGACCACTAAGTACATTGCTCAAGCCATTCGCCTACGGATGGGACCCTGGTGTAAGAACAGAGCTGGAAGTAGTTCACTGATCTTCACTCTGCCTACTCCTTCTTCCTGTAAAGGGCAGGTGATGTCCTTACCTGACATTGTAACACCAAAGAAAAAGGGTAGCATACATAATGTTTTAATAATATGTCCAGCATCAGCAAAACTAATCTCTGTTCATCTCCAAAGGACTAATAAGGACATACAGCAGTCAAAGACTTCATAGGAGATGCACACAGGCAAAGTCACAATTCTATGTACGTTCACCTGTAATTTGTGAATGAATAGATGTAACAGGGTAGAGGGTTGCCCCCTCTTTGGCTATACGCCATCTTTATCTCTGTATCCTGCAAAGAACTACTCGAGAAAAGAAAAATAAAATGGTTTATATACAGATATATGCATGAAAACAACCATCTCAATGCTCAAAGTAACTGATGGTGAAATTGCCAGGCCCAAAATGTCTGTTGGCGACATTGGTAATGACTTTCTGTCTTGAGACAAAAGCATAGAAATGCAAAACTGACACATGTCAGAGACTATCAACTTCAGGCCCCTTGCATTAAGAAAAGCTCAAACATACCTAGTTAGTCTTTTACATCTTTTACAAAGGTTATTACCAGACTTCTTTCCTGAAGTCTCTTCAGTTATGTTTATCCTGGAGCAAACAAATCTAATTTCTTCAGTCTTTTATTTCTATGCCACAATTTCTAAATCTTGTCTCATATCACTTGTTTTTTCTTGACTCTCCCTGTTTTGTTAACTTCTTCTTAAAGCACAAGTTTTAAAATCTCTCCTAAACAGAACAGAACAGAATAATTATTTCATGTTTTACAAATGCTTTTTCTTGGAGACATAAGAACCAAGCAGCCAGAAAGGGAGAATCAAAATGATGAACCATGTGTGAACACCCAGGACCACTGGTATTCTACCTGAGAAGACATTCTGAAAGGAACAGTATGGAAAAAAAAGAAAGAGCAGTGTTATTCTGTCAAAGGTGGCTGCAGTATAAGGAAGGACTATCTCCCACATACACTGTGGACTGTAGAACCGAGGACATAATATGCCGTAGACCTACTTTTTGTGAGATACGCCTAGCTCCTCCTTTCAGACATAATCATTTCAAGTATCTGTTCAAAGTTCTGGAGAAGAGCAGTTAGAAACATAGCTGGGAATCATCATCACAGACTGCAGAAATTATGTTCTCACTCACAGGGGCCTGCAGGGAGCTGCTGCACTGGTACAATGATTGGCAATGTCATCCAGAGTAAATGCAAATAAGTTATGCAATTCTGCTTTGGGCAATATAAAATTTATTCATTTCTCATTAACCTACTTGAAATGCCTGATGGAGGAATTTATTGACTTTTTAAATTACTGCTCATCTACCAACAGTGCTTTCATGGTCTACTGAGGGTAGGCAGAATGTGCATAAAGAAACAGATAACATTGATTCTGCAGCTTGCAAGGTTTCAATTATGTCAATACATGGTGCTATATTTAGGAAAGGAATTCTGGATAGCTTGTCAGTCTGTCTTCACAGGACTTTAAAATCTATTTTTGATGGAAAAAATGATTAAAGAGACTAAAGTTGCTGTAAAAGAGGATAAAATGTAAATTGCATTTGGCAGCAGTAGTTCATGCCAGACACACTTGGTACTTTTCTTTAATAAGGTAACTGAAAAAATGCAATAGAGCTGTCAGCTTCTGTAGAGGACCTGATACAGTGCCAAAAGGAAAATTATTAATTAAGGTGGAGAACCTGAAGGTTAAGTGTTAGAACTGTAGGCAAGGTGAGAAACTGGCTAAATAGAAAAGAGAACTAGGGTGAAAGCAGAGTTCCTCGAAGACTGGTCTTGAGCCTGATACTGTTAAATGTTTTCTGTAATGACTTTGCCGCAAAAAGTAGGTCTGTGATATTGTCATTTCCTAATGGCACAAAGCTGAGTAGCTGGGTGAGGACAGAGGAGGTAGGAACATCTGCCTGTAATGGCAATGGCCCATCAGACTGGCTCCTGGGGTGTGCTGGTTCACGTGTGGACACGACAAAATTATTACCAAAGCTACGGGCCTACTTAAAGAGAAATAAAGTTATCATTCCTGTTTTTCTAAGTTGCTTATCTTGTTCATTTTGACATGGCTGACAGTTAAGCTAGAGGCAGAGTTTCCAGAAACACGGCTGAGGGAAAGCTGCCGAAAATTAGCCTTACTTATGTTTTTGTCTGTTATCTGCTTTGCCAGTTCTTTTTCTAAGTATTTCATAATCATACTGATTCTTACATTAATATATTAGGTTATAATTATATCAGTTAACATAGTGGAATTCTTTTTGGCTACGCAATTACATTTGTGAAAATTACCTCAATAGTCCTTTTGTAATCCTGTGGTGATGTATTATTGCAATTTAACTTTGCACTTCACTTCTAGCAGAAGATGCCGGCACACTCATTTAACAGAAAGAAAGTGCATATTTTTCTTTCTGAACTAACGAGCAAGGTCACTGTAACCTTGCTAGGATAGTAGAGCATTTTCTGTTTATCAGGAGAATGATAATGCAGTTCTTGTGTATCAAATAAACTTCTTGAACTTACATCCTTCCCGATGCAGCTCTGTAAAGGCAAAACACCAAAGGTTAACAGCATAGATGAGAACTGGAGAAGTGGAAGTGGGATTAAACGTAATCATGCAAAATGCAAGTCAATTCACTGAAGGATTAATACTAGGTATTCCTGTTAGATGATTGAAGCTTATCTCTTGGAAATGAGGGCTTCCCAACAGATGTAGAGAGGCAACAAAGCCCAAGTAGTCTTAAGATTGAGCTTGATAACTTTATAAATGAATTATATGACATGGTCCTGAGATAGCAGATGACTGGGATTTGATGAGCCAGGTAGTCCTTTCCTAGTCTGTGTTCCTTTTCTGGTGGTGCTGCTGCTGAGGGAAGAGCCAGTTGTCTCTGGTAGGATGGAGAGGTGCATATGAGAAACTGTGAATTACATTAGCAAATAGAAGTTTCACACATTTTTCTAAAGGACTGGGGACTATTCAAAACCCCAAAGAAACAAAGGTTTCAGACATATGCGAAATAAAAGGTTTCCAGTCTCATACGTTAAGTCTATGTTGTCCTCGTGACCCATGTCAAGGAGCAGGTCTCGGTCCCTGGGCCAAACTGTCTGGGAAAGCAAATTAGGGATCCCTGGTGATGAGCACCTGGTGTGGTGCTGGCTACAGGAAAGCGGAGTAGGTAGCGGGAGAAGGGTGTTCTGCATCCGTGTGGGGTGGTGTTGTGCACACTGCAAGGTTTTTCTAAACCAAGTTCTTGCAAAATCAAGCTCTCCTTAGGTATAAGGGATAGTCAGATCAAAGAGATTATTTCCAGAGATTCACAGGTTGCTTAAAAATGTCTGGCTGATAACCAAGGGATCAAAACATCTGAGTCACAGGGATGGGATTTGTATGTGGCACATATATAAGCTCTTAAAAACCTAGAAACTTAATCTCCCAATTACTTGGGGCAAAAACAGGGGAAAGAAGTCACGAATCATTTTCAGAACTAGAAAATCCTTAGATTATGCAGGCAGAACAGTAGGATTAAGATTTCCTTTCTGAAGTATAACTACCATTTATCCAAATTTATCCGAGGACGTTTGATAGTGGGCTATAGCAGCCAATTACAGTATCAACAAAAATATACACATGAGATTTCCTGTTTTATAAAATATTTTTTTGTTGTAAAAAATAAGTGACAGTATTACAATAATAGATATTTGAAGCCAGGCATTTATTTCTATATAAATCCACCTTATTTTAGTCAAGTAATCATTTAAACAACTTGTGTATGGTTTTAAAGTAAGAATCAAAATATTATGCCCCAAAACTGAGGGTACCATTATTCTCATTACTTTCCAGTTTGAAAGTGAATAATATTATACATCTCTTTTATAGACAGACCTTTTAGGAGAATACACTGTCTAATAATCACAAATGTAAAACATTTAAATGAAGAAAAGAATGAATGGAATTCCTTTCACGCAATTATAGCACTGTAATTAAAGACAGAATATATATTAATCATTTCCTTTAAAACCAAAAAGGAACTTTGAAATCCCACAGGTCATTAAGTTGGCAACTCATTAAAAACAAGACATTTCCCATGCAGCAGCACAAGTGTACTCCTTAGTTTCACAGAACCAGTCCTGTAAAACTAAAGTTAGATTCATAAGAAAAAAGCTGGCTATAAAAGTGCTGAGTACAGTTAAATTTCCATCCTTATTTTGTAATAAGCATATAGGTATATGAGCAGATAATTTCCAAAATGTTTCATCAGTCAGTACCAGCACAGCAGATAGGTACCATGCATCCAACTTTGCTTTGAAAACAGAAAGAAGGAAACAAATATTAGCAGATCATGTAATATCCCATTTCCAGCTGAGGGGATCCATTTCCAGTATTATCTTGCGATTTCTGACTTTCTGCCACTGCAAAGAATAATGTCATCATATTCCAGCTTGAGCAATTTACCAGAGTCCTGAAACCTTACCCAGAAACCCTCTTCTCATGGGAACTTTTTTAGGGAATCTCCAAAGTCCTAATATTTCAGTGTAGAGAGCCCCTGTGGTTACACTACCTACGACAAAATTACAAAGGCTATTAATGTATTGTTGGCCAAATCCCAGGTATGGTCAGGAAGGCATTTCTACTTGTTCATATGATTGCAGGAATTTATGTCAGTGATGGCCTTTTCTCGGATGTGTTTGGCATTGGTCACAGACAACAATCCTGAATTGAACTAGATGTTCACTGAGTTATTCTGGGGTTTTTCCTTACAGGCAATTCTACAGAAGCAATCATTTTAAGTAGGATTTAATTAGAAGTATTGTGACATGTTTTGATTGTATTCACACTGGGTGAGGAATGTCCCTTTTCCCCCCGTTGGGTTGAAGCTCTGAGCGCCTGTGGGAAGTGATGAGATTTGCTGTAGCTCAATTATTATTAGTGCCCCCCTGCCAGCGACACTGTGAGTTGGGTGGCAAGGACGTGGTAGGCAGAGTTAAACCCACTGAAAAAATGTGGACAGAGCAACCTTCCTGCAGGGTTTGCAGAGTTGGATAGAGCATCATGTCAGCCACCGTGCTGACTGACAGAGCTCACCTCACCTCCCTGCCCCATCTACCCAGTCTAGCAGGTTTAAAGGACTTTGCAGCTCCAGGGCAGCACACATCCCTCCTCCAGAGCCTTGCGTGGAGACTTTCTTGCTGCCATGGTGAGGTGGGAGGAGGAATGCACTCTGAAGCAATAGAAACCTCCAAGAAATTGAATAATTTTCCCCACTCTGTTTTCACTGGCAGGCTTGCCATTAAAGAAAAGGGATGCTCAGCAATCTCATTAATTACACCCTGTAGAAACTCATCCTAGTCCTTCACGGTCTAGCACTAAGGCTTCTGATCATACTCTTCTCATGAGGCAATTTCACAGTATACCCAACTTGATGGAGTGGGCCTACTCCCCACAGTCCTGTGCTCACATACTGCTTCCCTGAGGTGGGGTCTAGATGTCCTGCGAGCACAAGTTGAACCTGATCAAGCAGGTGACTCCACAGAAACTAACCCATCGAAACAAGAAACAAAGGGTAATCATTCTGCCAGATCAGCAAACTGATCCATCTCAACGTGCCCATGCTGGATTGGGCTCCCTGCAGAGGAGGCGGTGGGACCACTCTTTTTGGTGTCAGTCAGCAATCACGTCAACTTAGTATGATCTCACTCCCCTGGCTAATGGTTTCCTTTGAAGAGGCAAGAGGTTTAGGTTCCTTTCCACTTGCTGCAGATTTTCCAGGGAAGCTGGTGTCCATGTTCCGATTTTACTGAAATCATCAGCAAAAACCCCATTGGTGCCAATGGGAGAGAATTTCAGTTCTCAGACAGCATTTCTTATAACATAGATGAGTGAGGAAGAAGTGACTGACCTTCCTCCCTCGGAATGGGAAAAAGAGGAGAGTGAGATGTGACAGGAACAAATTAAATGCAGTTTTAAAAATAGACTATGAAATTGCTGGGGTTTCACCTTGACTATATTATGAGGTCTTTGACAGTGGCCATGCTGAAATTCATGGAGATTCTCCTTGTATTGAGGGAAATTTGTATTCTGTCAGTTTGCTATCACCCAGATACATTTTCCTTGCTCCATTTTGCCAATTTGAGTTTCCTTTTTGCATTCAGACAAAGATTTCTTTCTCTCTAAACATCGCTTTTACTGCCTTAGGAACATTGCCAAGCTTGTGCCCTTTTTTATTCTTTGAAGCTAGGCTAGAGCTTTTAATTCATGATATTTAAATAACATTTCAGCTTGATCATTTAACTCTTTCCTAGCTCAGCTTACTTCCATATTCAGCTGCATAGTACTAACGCCTAGAATAGCGTTAAGGCTTGAATCTTGAACTAAGCCCTCTCAGCATATTACTTCTGTTTGGAAAACATGCGTTTGGCTTTTGGGTTCTGTAAGACCTTGCTCCGTGCCAAATGGGAGCAGCATTTTGAGCTGAATCCATTAGACTGAATTGCATTATACCCTACAGAGATAGGGACATGCAGAAGAAAAACACTGCACAGGAGGGAGATTAATGAAATTGCCAGTTCAGAGGCCATGGCTCATGCTATGACTATTTAAATGAATGCTTACTAGTAAAGGAGTTCGGCTTGAAAAGCAAGATTGGAAGGAAAAGAAACAGGGCCAAGGAGCACGAGTGCTTACAGAATACTTTGTGGCAATAAGACAGAAGCAATAACTTTTTTTTTTAACAGAAATTTCTGGAATTATCCCACATAACTGCAAGTGCAACATACTTCTTGGGGCATTCTCAGTGCTCTTTCCAAGGAGGGAGGAGTGTTGTGTATCGAAGTTGTGGTTATTTCTCTAGCTTTGCTTGGGGCTTATGTTCCTACTGTCAAAACAGCAGAATCATTTTACTGGTCTGCTGGTATAGGCATCTCAATTCTGATTCAGAAATACCCTGAATGAGAGTACGTGCTGGCCACTACCTACTCTCCCTGATCAAGAGATCAAGCTTGTCTTTTATCATCAGCCATGGAGCCATTGCTTCTCTTTTCTCACAACTAGCCTAATATAGAGGTAACCTGTGATGAGTAGAGTGTTTTTAAGTGGAGTACAGAGCAGTCACTGATTGGATGGTTTCTTTTTGGTTGATCAGCTGTGATACAAAGGTTTGTTATGTTCCCACATTCTATCTGCAGTGGATTCAAGAAAAAAATATCCAGTCCCCTCCACAACGTGCAGCTACCAAAGTCTTCAATGATGTTGTGAGAGGTGGCCATGCAGAGACCTCTCTGTTCCTGTGCACAGTCAGATCTTCTCTGTTACAATGAATTCTCCATTACCGCAACAACTTTTTTTATCTGGGCGAGCTAAAATGGAACCAATGAAAAAAGGAGGTATTTTTGAAGTGAGCCTGACTTTGTTCAGTGCTTGAGCATTTAAGTGGGCGCAGAGTTTCCACACCATGTGACAAATCAGCAAACAGGCTGCAGTAGTAATACCTGTGGAAGCTCTGGCTCTTTTTAAGGAATGGGCATCTTTGTTTTGCTTACATCAGACAATTTGCATTCATTTTGTATACAAGTTTGCCACTGCATAGATACACATTTAAAACTATTTTGATGTAAAGCCTCAAAAGAAAGCAAGTTTGAATTCCTGGAGGCATCTCAGCTTGATTTTATCTATGCTAAACCATTTCACTGTGCTCTTAGTGTTAGCCATCTCACACTTTAGACCTTACGCTACGGACGTTCTCTGAGCTGCTGGAGTCCTGTGGGGTTAGGACTTTCTCTTCTCATGATCCTTGTTTACAGAAGTCATTGCCATCTAATATTAGGAACTCAACATCCCTGCCAGTTCCTAGGCCCAATTTAAAAATGTTTGTTTTGAATCTGGCCTTTCATTACTGCTCATCCAGATTTTTGTATACACGTAAGCCATGCATAAAATGGTCTCAGCAAACTGCTCTGTATTTTGAAAAGATATAATGGCATTATGGGATTTTCTGTTTTCACACGAACGCTTTGCTGGGCTGCTCAGAATAGATGGGCTGGGTCTCTAAACTGAGCTGTTCTACTGGTCTGTGCTTCCTAAATTGTTTGTGTCAAGCCATTCCCTGTAGCTGCATCTTGCAAATACCTGTTCATTAGGAGATGCGTGATCTGCCGTCACTGGGAAAACGATCTTTTGTAATGATAAATTCCAGTCTTTTCTGATCATCAACTTCAAATACCTTCACATCAAGGGTAAAATAGATATCAGAGGTTTTTAAGCAAAAAGAGTGTGGGGACTTAAGATAAAAAATGCAGCATGGAGGAAATGAAGGACAGTGGCAGAAGGACATAATTTGCCATTAGGTCAGGCTTTTTTTCCCCTTTTTTCTTCCCCTTCGGAACCACCCGCTCCCGAGCTGCAGTCTGACCAGCTTTCCGCTTCCTAGCTCCTTTCAAAACTACCTTACCCTTCGCAAAACAGCGAGTTCCTACCCCCTTTCGCCGTCCCTCGGAGCGCCGGCCGCGGCGGCAGTGGCTCTGCCGCCGTGCAGGCAGGCAGCAACGGCCGCGCCCGGCGCGCCGGCAGGGGGCGCCGCCGCGCGGGCAGGGCGGGCAGCGCGGGCAGGGCGGGCAGCGCGGGCAGCGCGGGCAGGCGGCCCCGGCCCGCGGAGCGCGGCCGCCCCGGGAAGGGCTTCGCGGGGCCGGATCGGCGCGGAGGGGCCCTTCCCTTCCCGCCCCGGCCGGGCCGCGGGGCTCGGGCTCGGCGCAGACGGGCGTCTCCGGGAGGCTGCTGAAGTCACGCATAAAAATAAGTCGAAAGGACGTGTCCTGCTTTAGTGTTTAAAATACCAAACGCTGAACACACACGTACTTCAAGTAAATACAAATAAATCCTGCCATTGCCTGTGGGGCGCGGAGAACAACGAATTCCTTGCAAAAACAAACAACCCCCCAAAATACCCTGATGGGCTGAGTGAATACATACCACACATGGCTGGCTTGAGCGTCCTGGGGTGAATTATGAATATGAACTTGTTGCAAAGGACGCCTGAGCCTTTCCTTACGCGAAATTAGTTTGAGAGCTGCTGTTAGCAACTTTGTTAGCTCTGTTTTGTTAAACTCTCCTAATATACATATTTTCTGAGCTGTGATCTAGCGTTATTCCCAGGGGTTCTCCAAGAAAGGAAGTGGAGAATGTTCTTTTCAAAAGCATGAAGTGGGAAAATGTTTAGAACTATTTATAGCTGCACTTAGGCTGTGGAAATCCCAGACATTATAAACTATTTATAGTTATTCTTTGGGTTAAAAGGGTGAAGTCAGAAATCTTATTGAAAAAGTTGCATATGCTTTTTATCCACCGGTTATATTAAATAGGACTTCTGAGCATGGGATGGGGCTAGCGGAGATTGATGAAAAGGAGAAGCCAAAGACGAGGTGAAGACACTAATTTGGCGAAACACACGCCATGTTGCGAAAACAGGAACGGGCTCCTGCGCAGGGCCCCGTGGCGGCCGAGACTGCCCCCCAGCACCTGCCCACTTCGCCTGGTGCCGAGGGGTGGTCGGGACCTGCACGCTTGCTCTTTAGCTGTGGCTGTTGACAGCAAGTTAGTGTTTTCCACTGCCAGAGGCTTATTCGTACTGGCTGTTAGAGGAAACCCATGCCAGGAGTGTTAGAGCCCCTATCGTTACCTGTTTTGGTGTATTGAATCTCTTTATGCTTTAAATCCTTGGAAGTGTGTACATGAGCCCTTTCTTCAGTGAGCTTCTCTAGGCACCAGCAGGAGCTGGGTATCACTGGTGCGTTATTTTGCACATTCCCGGCTGTGCTTAGTGGTGGGCTGCCCTCTGAAGCTCCAGCAGCCGGGATTGCCCGCGTGTGGAAGGCGGCAGGCTGGGCTGCAGGGGTGGTTTCTTGGACTGGCCGGGGCACCCCATCCTCACAGCACCTTGGTAACTGACTACATTTCAAAAATAAATCCTCTCTAAAGCTTTTCACGTGTTTGTCAAAATTGTCTGGAGCAAGCCTGAATTTGCCATAGGAATTAGAGATGTCTTTAGGAATATCTCTTTACCAATCTACTGACAGTTGAACACAATCAACAGATGCAAACTGACATCTAAACATAAATGTCCTGTACAACCTGAGAAAGACATTGAACTGCAGCTCATTAGTACAACAATATCATATAAAATAACACTATTAATGTAACTAAACATTTAAGGGGGAAGCTTTTCCTACTGTAACCTGCATGATGTCAAACATGGAATCACAGTGATGCATGCCTTCCCACTGCTGTGCTTCATTGATGAAGTTAGTGAAGTTAGTATCAACTCTGTCTCTTTAAAAATCCCCAAGCCCAAACCTCATAAAGTATTACTATTATTATTAAAAAAACTTTTTTCTCTTATCTTCCAACACTTTTTACTCTGCCTGACTAGAATATCTTTCAATTAGTATCACTGATAAATGGATTATTTCAAGTATTGAAAGAAGCATCTTTTAGTATCTGTATTAATTAGTATTTGTTCTTTGAATAGTGGATTTAAACATCTCATTTCAAATGAGAGTTGTCTATTATTTTTGCTCTAAGCCAAGCTTCTACTTGGTCCTGCCTAATGCTGAAATTTGTGCAAGTGTCTTTAAACCTTGTACCATTTGCAGTTTGCTATGGTTTTAGGGTCAGCAAAGAGCTGCTGCGTGGTGATGCCACTAATCAGGTAGTCGATAACCTCTGACTTAAAATGGATTTTTGCTTGCTAGTGCTTTTGTTGGTCCTTCCAGCCCTTGGAACAAGCATGTTTGCATTGGGTGTCTAGATTGTCTTACCTTGTGCCTGCAGTCTCTGTGAATAGAAACGTGGGGTGGATACGTGCATGTACAAGCCACCTGCCTGTTCTGCCGTTATCTGACCCTACGTCCCCCAACTTGGCTCTGTTTCTGTAGTGACCCACAGTGGAGTGGACAAAGAGGTTTCTGGGGGTGAAAAATACCCTTGGAAGTAGGGTATCCTTTTTTCGCCCCACCTCTCCCTTCAGGTGTAAGAGGTTTCACAGATGACATTGCAATCACATGCTGATGTGCATGCAGAATAACTCCCTCAGGTAAAGCCCTCAGCATTCACTGTTGAAAGAAGAAAGCCATCAGAGCTTGACTTGTTGCACTTGTGCTTTTACTTCCCTTCATATCATGAAGGGCTGATGACCAAAGTTGGGGTAAAGTTGGTTTGACAAAGTCAAAGCCCAATTTAAGAGTGGCTTGAGTTTAGGATCTAATTTATCACAACTGGCATTTTGATAACTTCATAAATAATTTTATTAACACTACCATGATTCTCTTAATGATTCAGCAACCTCCTGCAGCAAGAAAAAACAGATTAAAAGGCTTCAGACTAACCTGTGTTTTAATAGGCAGACCTACCAGATGGCGTCTGTAATGCAGCCATTTACAGCCTTATTAGCAGCCATACATATATTACTTGAGTATTCCCTAAGACAATGCTATTTTAAAGGATATTTTCAAACTTATTTTCCCTCTCTGTTGGCATTTCAGCCCCCTTTTTTCCAAACCTCAAATTCATCAAGAGTTTTCTTTCTCTAAAAGATAGAAAAATGTTTTACAGCAACATATTTAAAAAACAGTATGGAAAAGAAATAGCATAATTTGTCCATAAGCCAGACCACCAGACTGTTTTGCAGGAGCGGTGGCCTGACAGAGCCTGTGCTGATCCAGTTCAAATGTTGGTCTTTCCCCTTATTAAGGAGGAGGCCACAGGCAGTCACCAAGGATGAAGCACCTCTGACCCTCTCTGGTGCAGCAAAAATAAAGTGTGGAGGGAAATCACCTCACTAATTTCTTTTGGAATTTTCTAACTTGCAAAATTTAGCTGTCAGTTTTCAGGTATTCAATTACCTGAATCATGGGCAATAATAATGGGGTAGAAAACACTTGTAAAGAGGCAGATATTGGTACTGTCCATGTGCAGGTCATACAAAAAAGCATAACTCTGCTAGTTAAAAAGGAACATTGCTTCTAGGTAGCCATCCTCATATTCTGCAGAAAGAGTTTATTAAGTCTGTAAATGTAGCTGTATTCAGTAGTTCATTGAACAAATTATCTCAATATCAAACCCACAGCAAAGCAGTGTTTTACGTCACTGACTACCAGTAATAGCAACGCAGAAGCAGAGGTGTTGAGTTTAAATGTCAGCCATGACCTGAAGCTCTTAGCATTTTCCCACACTCGATTTGCACTATCCAGTTTTCCTGAGAGACCCCTGTATTTGTACTTTCCTTGTATAACTTGGGATCGTACATTTGTACACATTTTTTTCTCTGCATTAGAAGTTGAAAGCCTGCATTTGGAAGGTGGCTTAAGAATTCTGTCTTGCTATGGAGTACAGTAGTAATCATCTTAGTGAATTGCTGGTTTTACAGAGTCCAGCTACTAAGATAGAATTTGAGAAAAGATAAGACCACTGATGTGAGTAAATTGTATTAGTTATGACAGAGCAGAGCACTTGTTCCTGATTTGCAAAAAGCAAAGATTTTCTTACCTCAGTAACTAAAGCTAATTCTGCCAAAAATAATAAGGCAAAAAGTTATCAAGTTGAGATCAAGCATGGCTTCAGTTATTTATAGATAATTTCAAACATTTTTGCTTCCTAAAGATACCTGGAACACTATTCTTTGATTAGTTGGAAAGAATTCTGGTATTATTTTAGATATAAGGGGTAGTATTAGTCAGTAGCTACTGCTAGCTACTAAGCAAATGGCTTCAGGGAGGGAGAAAAAAGAAGTAGAATATGATTACTTCAAGTATTGAATGATTCCTAGCCATTACTAGGAAGGCGTATGTGTGAATAACTAAGCAGCAATGCAGACAGGAACACTATTTTTTCCAAAGCTGATTCATTAGGGGTGCGATTTCATGATCTGGAGCCCTGGATCTGAGCGTTTGGCAATAGAGGCGCAGCTATAAGGAACACATTTCCAGCGAACAGCAACAAATTAAAAAAGCACCCAATAGTAATTTCTCAGCCAGATGCTTCTTGGTTGTATTGCAGGGCTGCACTGCGCCCAGCCTACCGCTGCCCGACCCCGTGTGCTGTTTAAGGGCTTACACTACATGTAAATTTGGGCAGCTCCTGTGAAAAGATGTTTCTCAAATCAGCCACCACAAGGACCAGCATTGCAGAAGGTGCCATGGCACATCACTGCTGATCCAGTTCAAATGTTGGTCTTTCCCCTTATTAAGGAAGAGGCCATGGGCAATCACCAAGGATGAAGCACCTCTGACCCTCTTTGGTGGGTATGAGCAATATGCCATTTTCAGCTTTCCCTGGGACCACTGTAGTTGCTGTAGTTGCAGCAGCAGCACAGCTCCATTTCTGTCTACAGACATGGAGATGGTTGGCAACTGTATTGAGAGTCCTCATGAAGTGAGCAAGCTTTCCTACTCACTGCATGCCACAAAGAACAGCTCATGGCATCTGTGCCAGGAGAGTTAAGAGTAAGCAGAGCTGACTACTTTGCAAGTCATTTCCTATGGTTATATACCCGTTTCATAGTCTCTGGTCCGTGAAGAGTGATGGGTTTGTGCTGCTGCTACGGGAAGGCATGGTCTTTCAGCAGTGTAGGAAGAACTTCAAGAAAGGAAAGGCAGCTCTTATTTGGTGCAGTAATGATGGGACCGCAAACGTAAGATTGCCAGCATTATTTGAATGCTGACTTCCACCTCCAGGGTTAGAAAGATGATGGTTAGGCGGTATGGTACCCATAAGATTCAACCCACACTATTTCAGGGTGACAGTCACAAATGAAGCCATAGCAGACTTGGCTGTCATTAGTTTCCGCAAACTGTGCCATACCACTGATGCAACACACATTGTATTTGCTGCCCTGACCAGATGTGATGGTTCATCATCAGGAGGGATGTTGTCTGTCTGCAGTGTTGCAAACCGTTGTAGGTTCCACTTCCAACTAGTTTTGCAAGGTGCATAATATCTTGTATAACTGCTGCCTGGCAGCAAAAAGGCAAGAAAGCACCTGGAATTGGTCCCATCAAGATCGAGGGAGCCACCATGTCATTCAGCAGAGTTGTCCAGACTCCAACAATTCCTAGCTCAGGAACTTCCTAAGCCAGATTATTCCAATTTGAATGTGTCTGGTTGTTTTTAAATCCATATAAACTTTTAACATCCCAAGCTTGATTATATTTTGTGTGAACAGCAACATTGCCCTCTCAGCCATCTCTTTTCCAGGCAGGAGAATCCCAGTCTACGTAATCACTTCTCATACGGAGATCACTTTGTAGGTTTGAATTTCCTGCCCCTCTCTGAGCCTTTTCAACATGTTCTGTATCCGTTTAGATACAGGCAGATCAGAACTGCATAGCTGCATGCTTGGAAATGCAAAGGAAGATGCTGCTAGTTGGGCAGGAAGTAAGGAACCTTTCCTGAATTCAACGTACAGACACCTTTTGAGTTACTTGTACCTTCAGCTATCTAATTTGGGCATGAGACGAAGGAACACACCTCTCTTCATTAATGATATAATCTCCTGGAAATCTTCAGCTGGATATTCAGACAGCTTTTATTAGGAGTCTTCCTGCTTCTGCTGTCTTCATGCTCACCTAGGGTTCTGACGTAGATGCTCTAAATTGCATGTCAGATAGCAAAGTAGATGCTATGAGTAACCTTCATAAAGGCATCTAGAGAACTGAAGACTTGAGTCCAAAGCCCTTGTTAGCCTGGGCAGATTCAAGCTCATATCTCCCATGGGATTTCTATAGCTTCCTAGTTTGTGTGTGGCTCACCACTGCTGTTCTAGGTATATAAAAAATTTCAAACGGGAAGGCAGAAGAGGAGATCTGATTCTGTAGCTCAGTGGCTACGATACTGTTCAGGAGAGTAGTGTTTAGAGAATATGGGTTTCAGTCTCTCATACAACATTTTTTAATATAATGGACATGAAATACCACTACTAATAAGAGAGGGAAAAAGAAAAAAAAAAAGAGAAGACAAGAAAACACAGAAGGAGAAAAGGCTGGATAAAGTTGGGGAAAAGTGAATCTCAAGTTGGATCATTCTATAACTCCACATTCTTTTATTTGCATCTTCATGCCCTCTGATAGCTTTTATATGGGTCATCAAAATATGTTCAACATCCCTGCACTTATGAAGGACATTCTTCTCTTCGTCAAGTAGGATACTGAATGTAGCTGGGAATAAAATAACAGTGTTGATTCCCAGACTAGAGAACTCTGCTTTTAGCGTCAATTTTTTATTCAAGCCTGTGTTGCCTGGGCAATGTCAGGGAAAATATAAATTCTCTTCTGTAGGAGGAAATGCTCTGCCTCCAACTTCTAAAATGCTTATCTTTGTGTACAGCTGAAATATGATGAAGCATGTGTCCAAAAAAGTGTATTCCCAAGTCAGCATTTCAAGTGGGTGTGAATTTCAAGTTATTCAGAAATATTCAGTCATCAGTGGGGGGAGGAAGAGCACCAGATTTCTTTAAGTGCACATTAAAAGTGGCAGAGTGACCAGTCAGGCTCTTCACAAAGGTCAAGTATCTGCAAGCTTGTAGTAGTGTTTCCAAGTGTCTTGATTTTCATCTGAATTGACACATTAGGTTATAATCAGAGCAGGTCCATATTTGTTCATTTCTTGAACTAAAACCTTTACCCCTCCCCAGAGCTGTTAAAATCAAAAACCCTGGGTTTGCTCAACTTAACATTTAAAGAGTATAATGCAGAATTTTGGATGTTGGTTTAGTTAGGCACATTGACAAAAGACTTTTACCCACGTACGTTGTACAGAACATTTAAAGTCATGCCGTCTTCCGTACTGCATACATAGAATTCATCTTGGCTTTAGGCTTATGTCTGGATCCCAGGGACTACTTAGAAAAACTCCCCCTGACTGAACTTCTCGTTCGTGAGTGAATGAGCTGGAATGTTTCACTCCAGAGCAGAAAATATGGAAAGTGCTTTTCCTTTACCTCTCCCCATACTTGTAACCGAGTCAACAACTAAAAATGATCTAAAGAAAAAACAGCCTTACCCGAGCTGAAGGAAAGCCTGGAAAGTAATTTAAGGCTCAAGCATATCATGTGTGTTGCATACGCTCTGAGTCTGCACAGCCTTCCTGGGATAACATGTTAGAGTATTTACCGTTTGTTGAGAAGAGGCACAGGGTTGTGTAAAGTACATGTCCCGTGTCTTACCTTAATATGATGGGAATCTCTTCTGTTATGACTCTCCTTCCATTTTTATGGCAAGGTAGAGTCTGATGGTCCCAGGCACTTTTTCACTCACAAACACATCAATGTGCTGGAGAGCTTCACCTGGGAACATGCAAAGGAGGCAGATGAACCAGAGGGCTGGAACAGATGGAGCAGAGTAACATCATCTAAATTCAACAGCAAATATACAGTTCTTGGCCCATCAGAAGCTCCGAGTATAGCTTTCTACCCCTAACCAGGTAGTTGCAGAGGGCTTTGAAGTAGGGTGTGGAGAGGATGGAGTACTGCACAATGGATTTCTACAGTAACTTGTAAAAGGGAGGTCTGAAAAGAGAAGCATGAAAATGGTTATTAACAGTCCCATCCCATTCTCTCCCCCCAAGACTTAATGCTTAAGGCTGGTATCCTGAATCAAAAGTAAAAATCAAAAAGTAGGTAAATGTCAGATCTGATAGGGAGGGTGAGACTACAGTGATGAGAGCTTAGAGAAGAAAGGAAGGTTTTGTTTGATGAACTGGAGGAATGAAACAAGGAAAAAATAGGGAAGATAGCAAAGAACTGCACAAATAGTCTTAGGAACAGGAGTTTGGTGGACAAGAGGAACTGATATTGGAAGTGTTGACTGAGGGAAAGATAAGAGCAGAAGAAAAATATAATTCTGGGCTTGGACAGTAGTTCTGGCAGAGAGGGAAGGATGCAACTTGAAGTTTCCATCAAAATCATGGTGCCTGGCTGAGGAAAACATTTATGCTTTAGAGAGGAGCATCCAGTCAGATAGACTATGTTTTATGAACTTGATTGACACAAGACTATGGAATCTGTAGGCACTATAAAGAAATAGTTAATTTGGAAGAACATGAAGGGGGAAAAGATGATGATGCTCAGTCACTGTATAATATAAAAGTTGTGTCTCTTCTTGATTTGAGTGAAAGTATTTGCTTGTTCCTGTTCCTCTGCAGAGAGTACTTCACTGCCTAGTAGCAAGGTCTGTGATAGCCTTATCAAGGAGGTTTTTCCATCTTTGACAAGGCTATTTCATCCTTACTTACACAGTGCTCCAGGCTGCATTCTTTTGATTTTTGTGTGTAAATATCCTGCACTGTAATTTAGATGTGAGATCATCTCTGTAACAGTCCTCAACTATAAAGCTATTTCCTCCTGCAATTTTAAAAGTGTATTTCTTTAATTATCCAAAGTTCTGAAAAAGCAGGGTCTTAAGAGAGACCTATGTACTGCAGAAAGAGTACCTATGGAAGAGTTTCCAAGTTTCAGCTTCAGCTGCTTTGCTTGTTATTAAAAGATCATGTAACAGTGATAATATTGTGAAATCACCTCCCTCCGCACACTCCTCCCTAAAGACCTAGTTTTTTCTCTCTTAGAAGCCCTAACTGTATCGTTCCATAAAACCTATCATGAAGAAGGAAAAAGCAAACCTCAATCCTGTCTGGACAGGAGTACCAATCCTTTCGCCACCTCACATGTAACTGCAGGTGTTTTTTTATATATCCAAGAACAACATGAAAGTCATTCTGGGCATCAATAAATCTCCTTGGGAAATAAACACCACAGGGTGGTTCTGTCTCTAGTGGTAGTTCAGGTGCTCTCCAGATAACAGAAGCTACTAGGCAAACAACACAAGCTGGCTTGCAAGAAGTCCTATGAAGGTTCAGCTAGCATGACCTTGGGATTCCCAGGGGTGAGGAAGGTGTGGACCTTCTCCAGCACTATGGCACAAATCACTGCCAGTCCCTCTGAAGGATGCTGACTCGTGCAGTTCAAAGAAATTTGCAGTCCTACACTACACCTGGCTGCTACCTGTCAACACCTCAGTCCCGCGCAGGAGTTTGAGCCACTCCTGGGTGCTTGGAGTGTTGTTTCACATCTGTATCAACAAGAGAAAAACTCTGCTTTGCCAGCTTCCAGCAAAAGCTGTTATCAGACACCTGTGCTGATAACCTGATAACACCCACTGTTATTTATTTACTACTGGTAGTTTTAAACCACCTTATTTTCAGCTGCTGCATGATGCTGTAGTAAGGGTGATGCTCTTCCAGAGCCCACCATTTGGTCATATCACGCAAAGAGCTCATTCTGAAATACAGCAATAAAAGGAGATTAGAAATAAAACTCTGCTTAATGCAATAGGACTACAGCCATTTGGTTTTCTGTTATTAGATCTGTCATTAAAGAAGTCAGACTGCTGGCACAGACACAGACTTTTTTATGCTTTCCAGTTTTCAGCAAATGGAGCAAATATTCAATTTTTTTTTCTAGGGTTGTGTGTTGCTCTTGAGGAAGAAAATAGTTTAATCAGCTTTCTAGACGTTGTTCCTGGGATACCTCCATTTTATGCTCTAGAATTGTTAGAAACACAGCTCCACAAAGCCACAGTTACTTCTCAGAAATACTAATTAAAAGCACCTTTGCCTTACAGTCCCTAAGCTGATTTTCTCATCACCGTGTACCAGTACTTAAAGGGGAGCTACAAAGAAGATGGAGACTCCCTTTTTACAAGGAGTCCCATGGTGAGGACAAGGGGTAACGGGTACAAGTTACTCCCAGGGAGATTCCGACTGGACACGAGAGGTAAATTTTTCACAGCGAGAACAGTCAATCATTGGAATAATCTCCCCTGGGAAGTGGTTGACCCTGCTACTCTGAACATGTTTAAGACTCAGCTGGACATGGTGCTGGGCCATCTCATCTAGATTGTGCTAGAAAGGTTGGACCAGATGATTCCTGAGGCTCCTTCCAACCTGGTATTCTATGATTCTATGATTCTATGATATAAGTTTCACCAAAAAGTGCATGTGTGTGCTAGCAGCTTCCTAGTCCTGAAGCGCTGATAACACTTTACCACATAATGCAGTCATGCCAAAATTACATTCTTCAGATCAATTAAGATAGCAGGAGTTTATTATAGTGGAACTATAAACAGAAAATCAAGTGATGCAATAGCTTTTACTAGTTATTTTTATTTAAAAAGTAACAATCTCCAAAAAGTTGCCTGTAGTTGAGTGAGGAAAATATCCATAAACATAAAACCAACTCAACAAATCTGCACTTTAATAAGTCAATACCAGATGGCTCATATACTAGGATCACTGTGAATATTTACAGATTTTTTTTACTCACTTGATATACACACCCCAAATGCAGTTGCAATCTAAAACTGATTACAAAAACAGAGAAAGGGGAAAAAAAGAGATGTATAATCCACCCACTTTACAAGTTTCTGGCAGTCTTGCTTTCAAACACATCCTTAGCCAATCTCACATGATTAGTCGCTGCAACTATAGAGAAATTGTTTTAGATCCTAATTTATTTTTAAGGCTATATTGTTTGAAGAGGACACCGATTCTGCTGCCATTCTGACACAACTTAAGCAACACATTCTTCAAAGTCATGCCTGTGCTTGTCCTCAGTATTTCTGCATTTGCCAATGTGAGTCCCCAGTAAATTACGCAAAGTGTGGTAAAACCTCTTCTTACCTCTGGAAGAGGAAGGAGGGAAGGGATGTTGGCGGTCTGTGCATCCGAGGGATATCACCTATGCCAAGTGAAATGATGCAAGTGAAATGAGTTAAAATAGGACCTGTGCTGGGAGTTAAACTACTTTTAAAAATTAAGTAAAAGTCAGCCAATGTGAATCTCAGGAAGGAATAATACTTATTTTGGCTTTTCAATTTATTTTAGTTTAAATAGATTCCTAATCAAATTAAGCTAACTTAGAAAGACCTTTAGTCATGCTAATGTGATTTTGTTAGAGGCAGCCTCTAGCAGGGGTGCAGGAGCTCTCTGAGAAGGAGAGACACCAGCTGAGCTAAGTCGTTTTCACAAATGAGTGGCAAAAATAGTCATGCAGGATAAAAAAGATAAGGTTAAGACAACCTCTCCTCCACAAAAAAAGATTGAGAGAAAAAAAAAAAAACAAAAAAAACCCCAAAACAGTAGATTCCTGATAAGGTGAGCATGGTACCATTTTGTAGAGGAGGCAGCGCGGCTGTGCTGTACTATGGCAGAATGTCAGTTAAGCACCTTATGTCGCAAAGATCTTGGCACTGATCAACTCAAAACTACCCATGAATCAATGATGCTTCACTTTGCTGGGTTTTGTGCCTTTTCTTCTGTGTGTTACCATTCCTAGGACCTTGGTATCAAGTACAAGTGTTTTTTCAGTTGGTGGATTTCTTTTGACAAATGAATCATTGGACAAGTTTTCATCATTCCCCCTCCTGTGTTGGTTTACGGAGGGGATGACCAGAGGCGGTGTCTCTTCCTATTGAGGTCTCGGGTAGAAACGCGCCTTCCTTCCAATGCTGAGGTGGTTGAGAACCCACACTAGGGTATGTAGGTCAGAAGCTGTTTGTGTGAAAGACTCCAGGCTATAAACATGAAATAGTATTTCTTTTTTACTGCCTGTACAACATGCTAGTCTTCGGATTTAACTCTAACCTCTTCTGTATTCGCCATGTACTATTACAAAGCAATAGTCAGTCTGGATGGACAGCACTCCTATTGCCCGTAATGTGAGACCAAATTTAGGCACATAATTTCTTGCTGGCTATATTTACCTGTGTACCACAAATTTTTCAAGAACAGCCAATAGACAGGGATTTCTATCAAACCATATAATTTAAGATGAAATTATCTAAATTGACAGATTGTTTTATCTGAAACATTTTAATTTAGAAAAAAGTATATTAGACTTTTCATTGTCAAGTCTGTTACATGTGTGACTAATAAAGACCAACAAGTTGATCCAAGAATTTACAACTTAAATAGCTGAGATTAATCTTAAGAAGATTTATGAGAAAACTGATTTGGAATGTTGTATTATTTAAATTAATAGTGACAGATTTTTATGGGTATTACACTTAGGAAATGACTACAAAATAAACTAGGAGGTCGTAATATTCAAAGTTAAGCAATATAATACAAACAAATTATTCTGTTATTTACTGGGAACCATATGTTCACATGTCACAACCTATTTAAGTATTTATATTTTAGTCTATAGTACTTGGCAACTAGTTTCTTAATAAAGGGGCTCATAAGGTCAAGGGTGAAGAGTGATACCATGTTACCAGTGCTCTGCAGTAAATTGGTAAATAGTTTCAATTATAAACAGTACAATTTGTAGACAGCCCTGATTACCAATTTTTGTATCAAACATACCAGTCTTAAGATGCTGTTAAAACTGTGCATGTCAGAAAACTAAGCAAGGAAAAGACCTCAATAAATTATATTTTCTAGTTTATATACTAAAACCAGCTCTATAGCACTTAGATACTTGAAAATGAGTTCTTAACCTTTTGAGTTACAGGTGCTCAGTATTTCTGAAAATAGTCAGTTTCATTTTCCATAAAATAATCATAACTTGGAGTTTTTCCATTAAGAAGTACGTTTAACATTTTACAGAGCAACTATACAAATGCAATTTGTGCCTGACACAGCCTGCCACCCGGATACTGCTGAACTTGTTTGGAAGAAAAAATTTGTATAATCCTCAAGTTTACAGAAATTGCACATTCAAATCCCTTAAAAAGACCAAGAAATTAGAACAATGCAATAGAATGGCAACATTTATAGACCATTGTACCTTGATTGTTCCATAATGTTAATTTGAAATAATTATTTTTAGTACAGGGTTTCCATTGCCTTACACTGACAGTACTCCAAGGGGAGCAGTGAGTTTGGAAGGTGTGAGTTATGAGTTGCCATTAAGTTACTTGATAATACATTGTTCTCTATGATGATGATATATCATTTTGATGGACCTTGCAAATATTTAAAAGAGGTTGTGCATTTATAGATAAGCAAGTGTTACACAACATACTTTATGTACAAATCTTACTTTGTACCCGCTAAAAACAAAACCACAGGTTGAAGAGGAATTTAACATTTAAGACATTTGCATACATTTTTCAAGCATACCTAAAGGATTTAATGATATGTTCCATTTTCAACAGATTTTAGCACTTGAATGATGTGTTGTCTTAATTCATTTGGCTCAGGATCAGTAGCTGTGTATGGTTTCAGCCTAGATGTAACGTAGACGCAGTTTGAAATTCAATTAAAGGTATTGAAATAAACGAATATCTTAACTATGCATCTGAGCATAATTACTGAGTTTCAATTACTTTTTGAAAACTCAATTTAGAAGTGCAAGTTTACACCCGCAGGGGTCAGCTGAGCATGATGGGCAACCTTATCCTTTTACCAAAAAAATGTAATTAGCAATGGTCATGAAGATGTGGCAACATGGGCTTTCAGCTGTCCGCAGAGGCACTCGGAATAGAGGAGCCTACAGAATCCATGCATCTGCATTGGTAGCACAGCTCCTGCTGACTACACCAGAACTAGCTCAGGCACGCTCACCCACACTGCATGCACATCTTCTAATTGCACTGTAGCACGATCAGCTTCGCTTAGAGATTGGAAAATATCTTTCCACTTCCTCCCAGTGAATAATGATTCATTCAACTTTTACATCCAAAGATCTTCAACAAATAATAAAAACAAGATGACTTTTATTAGGGAAGTACTTTATTATAATAAACTAAAGATTTCACAAGATGGACACTTACACAAGAAATAAAAAAGTAGACAACATTTCCCTGTATTTATAAATACGTAACTTGCGTTTTCTTAGAAATTCTATTCACAGCTTATTATTGTTGTTGAATCCAAACTAGGCTTGTTTCCTTACAGCCATATGGAAGCTCTTGAGTTAGCTCACAGCTGAAAAATGTAGTTTTCCATGGGACATATTGTATGCTGAGTGATTGAATCTAAAAGAAATAAAAAACCAGGATTATTTAAGATAAAATGCACAAGAAACAAGTTCTAAAGCAACAACGTACTTCAGAGCAATTTCTGGTATAAAACAGTTTGGTGGAGCTGAGAACCTAGAGAGAGGAGGACCCTAAAAAAAAAGCAGTCAAATGATAATACTGCAAAAACTTATCATTTATTTAAGTTTAAAAAAGGTGCTGCATTATCTACCTTATTATTAGCGTATTATATATGCTTTTTATTGTGGTCAGCCTTGAGTAAATTAATTGGCAGTCGGTTTTAACAGGAGAAAGCAGATGATAGCCACAAAACAACTGGATTGCAACAGTGAAGTGTCAAAGATTAGACAAAACTTCAGATCTGATTTGATTTATTTGATTAAGATGGCAATTTATAGGTGACACTGTTCATACTATTATGTAAACAGTTGCTGAGAGAGGGGCTGAGCTTCAAAGGCATGTATCCTTCCTTATCATATAGAAATACTTCTTTTTTCTGAGTTTTGATGATTCATCATGTAAACTCCATTAGCCGGAGCTTGCCTAACTGTGCCTTGTGAGCGGGAGATAACAATTAGAACAGGCACCATCAGACTGCAAAAGAGAACTGAGAAATTTGCAAAGGGCACAAAGAATTCAGAGTCCTTTTTCACTAGCAGCTGGCTATGCAGTTCCTTCAGCCCACTGATGGGCTGAGCATGGCCTGTCCAGCTGCAGTAAGCTCACGAGATACTGGACTTGGGGTGAGGCAGAACTCCATGAGACCAGTAAAAGAGTGGGATGTGCCTCAGGAGTTGCATGCCACTTTAGATCATTACCGTTGTTCATCTGGAATTTATGACTGGAGTACTACTATATGAAACTTTTGTGTTTAATTTACTACATCATATTTTTAGTCTTGCACAAACCTCTGGTTTCCTCATCTGGTCACTCTGAAGCCAGAGAAAGGCACAATGAACAATGCCACCTTCTTATGCCTCTCTCTCAAATCTTCACAATTTTATCTTATACTTTAAGAAAGTATCGAATAATATTTGCATTTAGATGAGTATTTTTCCCTTATGGCTCACTTTTCCTTTCTTCTTTAGTGGTATTTTCTTTCAGGTTTTAAGTCATTATGATCTGATAGCATTAACGGTCAAGAGATTAGGACTTGCTTGGCTGGTCTCATATAACATCAATTCATGTAGTGCATTTATTGCTAGAGTCTGAGTGAGGCACTGTCTAGAGAAGTCTGACATAGTGTATGATGAAAATTTAATCTTATTTTTTCTAGTATGCAAAAGGTCCTTTTTTGGAAAATACCCTTATCTTGTCTGAAGAAGGAAGAGTGTCAGGCTGGAAGTTGTGAATCCTACATAGATTATCAAAAGCTTTTCTTTGAGGGTGAGGATATTGCAATTTTACATCCGATTCCCTGCAAACAGATAACTGTTAGAACTGTGGTGGATTAATGGAAAAGCAATGGACTAACAACTCTTAGAAACTTAACAGCAGATTTTAAAAAGAAACTTTTTGCAAGTGAAATAGAGACTGCAGAAAATCGTCTTTCAGATGTACAATATATAATTCAGGACAGATTATCAGAGGGTGCCAATTACCATATTTCAGTAGTGCTACGCCAGTTTATACCAGTTAAAAATTTTTCTTACTACATCTAAAATTGAAGTACATGCCATTATAAAAAGCACTTATCCTATGGGAGTTTCCCCATAATTTAGTTTGCTCTAAATGAAACAACCATACAAAAGATAAATTTGAAAATCTTTGGATGAAATTTGTTCTTGGTAAAATTACAATGGTGAGTACCAGGACCATCAAAAAGCAGTCTTAGTTGTAAGAGAAAGTCCTCACCATGGAGACAACCTTCCTGAAAACCTAATTGTAGCAGTCTGTTTGCTCTGAACTATAGTGAACTATTTACAGTCAATTTTTGAATACATATTCCGCAATATTTTATATGAGTTGAAATTTAGTGTCTTACCTAATACCCATTTTTCTGATAAACTTTTTATTTCCTGGTACTTCTTTCCTGGGTTTTTTCCTATACAGATTTTTGCCTGACGTAAGGCTTTACATATTTTCCCTCCTGACAGCTGTATGAGTTCAATTAGCTTTTTGCAGGGTGGCTGACTGGTAGGAGATACAAACATGACAGGCTGGTTTGAAAAGAGATTCTGCTGGTATTTTCCTGTTGATAGGTGACGCTGAAGTCTGCAGATCTGTATTTGAGGAAACAAGGAAATTAATTAACCAATGTGTTGCATTTCCACTCAGACTAAAACTAATCTTTGTCTTCATTAATTCAGAATTATAGTATATGAGTTTGAACTTTACTTTTTCAGGTGTATCAGAAACTCTTGGGTAAACTATACAAAGAATTCATATGATACATCTTCATATAGAAAGAACTGTTGGATTAAAATAATATTAAAAGCAAATGTGTACACAGGTAACCATCAAATCAGGAAATTCAAATTTTGAGCACCCTCCTTGCCTGATGTCCACAAATAGCATGCTTTATTCTGTACATTTAGTATATATTAAAGGAACCCAGAAAAGTGAAATGCTGACACGGTACAGAGAGGTTTTTCTTAAACTGCCTTTAAAATTCCAGCTGTGTGTATTATCAGTACAGTTGAGAGGAGGACATGGCAAGAACACAGTACATCTTGGTGGCATTGTCAAAGGAAAGCTTCCACATGGAATGTCATCTTTATGTCTCCTTCGTCCGAATCACCACCGCCACAGCTTTTCTGACAGGCTGTGCTTGCTCAAGTGCACTGGATCCACACACAGGTCTTAGAGCTAGGGAAAATCATAGCCTTTATGTTCAGAGCTCAGAAAGGAGTCTGAAAGGTTAACTTTGCTTTCTGGACCACTAACCTGAAAGAAATGCCACTAGCCGGTGGCTGAAAAGGCAGCTAGCTGACCACACAGGGTTTGGCGGTGGGATGAGAGGGCACAATCTAGCTCTTACCCCTGAATTGACTCAGCTGCCTTCGCAACATCAAAGCCTTCGCGGCACTCCAGGGGTGCTCCCAGCCCTTTGAAACCATACACATTTCACGTAAGCTTTTACAAATAAATGAATAATTCCTCAGCAGAGACCAAGCCTGGGAAAATATCGGACCCCAAAAGTGACTATTTCCACAAATTGTGTATGTATCAGTTGGTAGTTATGGTTACAATTGTGTCAGTCCCTATTGTAACAGACAGCACCAATTTTCCTTTCTAATTATATTCGTTAGCAGATGGACAGAAAGACAAAAAGTTATAAAAGCATCTATTTACTCTTGTAAGATCCTAAGTGTTAACCTCATTCTTTCACTAGCTGGATGAACGGCAGGAAGATGCCTCTTATATGTATGCATTTCTCATAAATGTACCATTAATTTAGATGTTTGTTTGAACCTAAGTTTTGAAAGGAAAAAAAAAATCAAGAAACATTCCAACAACTATTGTCCCTCCTGTGACTGATTTTCAATCCCCACAAGCCAAAAGAGCATATATTATAAAAAACCCAAAACTTTGCAGCTTGGCCTATAACTTTATGAAAATAACTCCCACTGGGTGGGGTGTGGGAACAAACACAAAACCCCATAAAAGTCCAAGGGTGTGATCTTTTCATGAGGCTCAGGAGATAGCCATCAAGTCCCACAAAGGTATTACCTCTGAATGGATACCTAAATTCATGCAATAGAAAATGTAAGAAAAATCGTTCATCTGGATGTATTTTGAAATCTTTCAGCAATGACACTGCTAATGTCCTATGTACTGCACACAATTTTCAGTGTATTTCCAGAAAATAGCACATGACAAAATTTCCAGTCTAAAATGCTATTAGAATGTTAATACTTCACAAAACCTAAATGGAGGATATGGTTATGATTTATTGCAATTAATAGAAATTGTATTTGGAGGCTAGAATTGAAAATGTGAAGTACTAGCTTCAAAAATATATACAGTGTAGCCATCTGTAATAATTATACATGTCTGAAAATTTGTGCATGCATTACACAATCAATGTATGCATTATGGTAAATCTTTATTCTTAAGTTCAATTATTCACCAGAGATAAATAAATCTACAGAAATAAACTTATGATTTATTTTATCATTACTATTTGAGCATTTAATATAGGATTGGAAACCTTACCAACACCAATTTGAAAAGGCTATTTTTAATGAAGTATTTACTGAACCTAGGGAAAGCTGTAATTATATCTTCGTTACCGTTACTTGCAAAAATAATAAATACATTTTATTAAATGCAAACATCAGAAGATGAAATTGCAGACATAAGTTTGAAGAGCAATGATTGTATATTTTATGGTTTATATCTATCCAAAGACCAAGTATTACTTCATTTGAAGTTGATGAGAAATTGCTCATTTTCACTAAAAAGAAAAGGATCTGACTGCTGAAGTCTTACGGATTAGCTCACCACTCTGCAACTACGAAATGACAGAAACCCATAAAACTGATAAAACCAAAAAAAAGCAGACTTTATGGTCTGATAATGTACAAATTTAACAGAGACACATAAAATAGCATATTCATTTAATATAGTTGGGTGATGTTGCTGGGGAAATATTAAGCTCTAAGATTTTAATATTCATATGATTTCAGTATGGATAAATATACTGGCCAAGTAATGTTTACATTTTCAGTTACTGTAATTCTGTACAGAGACCTCGTGAAGAATGCACTCGAAGCTACACCACTGTTAGGAAGCATTACCCTTGCACGGTTATATGCGCTTTCAGACAGTCTGTCATTTAGTAAAAATTTAAAAGAAAAACACATATGTGGAACCCCATGTACATGTAAAGATCAAGGGCTCACACACATCAACACAAGTGGAGCATCAGCCTGCTTCTGATAAAGAGGAGCGTATTGCAGCATGCAGACTTCTGGAAGTACAGTTATCCTGCAGTGAGGAATTTGCAGAATCTGCAGGATCCTACAGGGATCAAGGAAGTTTGTGTTAACAATGCAGTACTCCTGCAGGACAAAAAAGAAATGCTCTCTTTTTCACCTTTCTAAATATCAGGTTTAATAGGAGAATAGAAGCAACTAACCAAAGAGCAACTCTATTTTTGTAGGAACAATGTATGACATGTATTTTCTACTTGAATTCAAAGCTCATCATTTTAGTTTGATTTCTTATAATTTATTTTAGCAGTTTGCTGATATTTTTTAACACATTGAGAATACTAAAATTGAAATAGTATTCACTAAAAGCTTTAAAAATTACATTGAAATGCTATACCAGATAAAGAAATTGGTGCTGTCCAGTATAAGAGAGCATGCTAAGAGCTGGAAACAACTTCCTTCAGCAAGCTGTTTCACAAAGAAATAGATCCTCAGCTTTGAAGAATCTTATCTAAGTTCATGGAACATCACACGGCTGCAGGACCCCAACTGGTTCAAGCTGCACTACCGTACTATTATCTCAACAGCACCCAGAGCCTCATTCCACACTTTGGCACGAAATGCACTTCTTATTGCTAGCAATGTTTTTCATTCTCAGAGCAAAACTCAACTTGCAACATTCTTGTAAATTATTTACAAATATTGCATCCTTATTCTGAATATTTATTGAAACAACGCTTTCCCATTGGTTATCAATATCATTTGGCTAAAATAGAAGCTCCCTTTCTGTCAAATTAGAGAAGCATAAGCCTTCAGACAGACAGAAGTGAGAACGTACTTTTTGAGCGCTTGATAAGGCTACATCAGCACCCCAGCACGTGCACACAAACGGAGATTACGTATAGGCAAACGTGGTATATGTGTGTGGCAGAAGGTGGATGGTGCACTGAGCTGGGAGCCAGAAGTGGGGGGAGACAGAGTGGAAAATTTCGTCCAGAAAAAAGAAACCTTCAATATCTGGTCTTGAAAAATAAAAAGGAAAGTAAAAGAAGGACAAATGGCATACAGTCAAGACTATATTATCTGGAAAATTCTTCAAAACACAGTTTCTTCCCCTCCTCTGTACAGTCCTTCATGTAAGTGTTTCCTGGCCAAGCCGAGGGTGAAGGGAAGAATGCTTGAATCCAGACAATTTAGCTGATATTGTTTCTTTCCACTGTGTGTTGGCAGCCAACCTTGCTTCTCTCAAATCCCATCAACTGATAAGAAAAGTTAATTTCACCAATTTATTCTCTGAAAGACTGAGTCCCGGTGGGAATACTGTATGAAAATGTTTGGCAAATAAATCTACTGTTTGGCAGATATTCAAAATTATACTGGAAGATGTTGGAACCATTTTTTCCGGCATAGCAAATTTTTGCAGGAAAAAAGATAACAAATTCACTTATTTTTAGTTTAATTTCCTTGTTTTCCAGAGGTAGAACTATTTTTAAATACTAGGTAATATCAACATTATCAACTATAGATTAATAAAAAACAAATTAGGGTAAAACAATAAGTCTTTTCCCTTTTGAGAATAAGTATGACTTCTAAATCAAGGAGTTGTATTTCCAATATACATCACTTAAAAACACTCTGCTAAGATTGTAAGATGTGGTCACTTTACTATAACTATTTGTTTATAACTTCAAAACAACTGTGAATAAAATATATTTGCATTTCGTTTCAACGCAAACCGATTATTTTTGAAACTTAAGACATCCTTTCAGTACAGATTAGGTAACAAAGGAATGATTTTTTCAGGATTAGAAATTTAAACCTTGCTTCAAAAATACCTCAAGAACTTGTCGATCCTTGGTTTTGTCTTATTTCAAGAGACTTAAACTCAAGTGACTACCAGACAGTGATAAGACTGCAAACTGAAATTGCGAATTTATGTCAAAATTCTGCAAATAATTACCAGTTATAATTGGGAGGTGTTTTCCTCATCCGAATATCAATAAAGCAGCACTGTGCCATGCATCTCTCCGAAGCTGTATACACGTGTGGCACATTCGACGTTGTGCCCTGCATCACTGGCATATCACAAGGGTTACACGTACTACATGTGACAAGCCCCCAAGAAACCCATTAAAATTCAAAGACAGAGATTCTCCACCTCCATACACAATCTAGTCCAATGCTTATCTTCTCCTGCAGTTGAAAGCTTTTCTTAACAATATAACCTAAATTGCCTCTGCTGCATTTTGAGCCCGTTACTTCTTGTCTTAGTGCCAAGGGACATGGAAAACAATTTATTCTCTTCCTATTTGCAACAACCTTTTAAATATTTGAAGACTGTTATCATGTCTCCCTTCAGTCTTCTCTTCTCTAGACTAAACAAACACAGTTCTTCCAGTCTTGGCTCATGGGTCATATTTTGTAGACCTCTGATCATTTCGTTATTCTCCCCTGGATTCTCTCCAGTGGATCCACATCTTTCCTGAAGTGCAGTGCCCAAAGCTAGACACAGTACTCCAGCTCAGGCCCCACCACTGCTCTGCACACTGCAAACAATTCATGTCTCTTACGTATAGCATTCCTGTTAACACATCCTAGCATGCCTGCTTCTTTTATCGGAATATGACATAGGTGACATACTGTTTTGGATCCTCTAAAATACTCAGTTGCTCTCTTGGCAGAAATACCGCATTGTCAATCTCATTCTCTGTTTCTGCAGGTGATTATTTCTCCCTACTTTGCACTTGTCCTTACTGAACTCCATCACACCTATTTCTGATCACTTCTTATATCTCTCATGGTTATTTTAATTCCAATCTGTTGTGGTTTAACCCTGGTAGGCAGCTAAGCACCACACAGCCACTTGCTCCCCCGCACCTCAGTGGGGAGAATCAGAAGGGTGAAAGTGAGAAAACTCATGGGTTGAGATGAAGACAGCTTAGTAATTAAAAAATGGACAGAGTCAATCCAGTTCTACTACTTTAAGCCATGATTAATCAGATTTTCCAGCCTGGTAGCTTAGCAAAATCCTAGTCAACAAATGCAGTATACGGATGGGATAGTTGTACGTTTTATGCCAATGATTCCTACGTGTGCTGGTGTGATGGCCTCTTCACGTGTATGACAAAGAGCTGATCTGAGCATATACAGATCCATCTGTGCAGCAGATCTAAGTGAGCCATGTTGAATCCACCATTTTGTATCTGGCACTATTGGTGGGACTCCCCATCTAACTCAGTTTTTGAAGGTCCTATGTCTCAAAACCAAAAAGGAAATAAAGTAAAATCAGGTCTTTTCCCTTAACTCAACTGACTGTTGAACAAACGCAGCTGAGCCAATGTACAAACCAAGAAAATCTCAGCCTCCAAATAATTTGCTTTAGACAACTATCCATGCCTTTAAAAGGTATGCGATACGTACATGGACATGTTTTTCCTCACAGCTGACAAAGATCTATTCTTGCTGGATATATCCTCACAAGACCTTCTGCAGAAAAGATACTTATTTTCTTACTGGTTTAGTTCAAGCTGGGAGTGCACTTTTGAAACTAATCTCTTGGTCATTCTTATTGAGTGTACTTTTGGTTCCCGCTGTGGAGCAGTCATCAAGGGCACAGACTGTGCTCCTTTTGGATGAAATACAGTCAGAAGATGTGCTCAGTGCAGGGGAGCAGACTGGAACAAGCCCAGAGCCCTGAAGCATGTGTTGTGTGCAAGGTGTTCTCGGCACTAGCTCATGCACTCTGCAGATCCCTTTCCTTTCATCTGCATTACTGGCTTAGAGACGCAGGCACAAGTGAGCGTGAAGTCACTTCTGGCAGATGTAATGGGGTAGTGATAGAGGTATGGGATGCTGCTTTCAAACTGAATTATTACCTGCACAAAAATAATGACCTCAACTAAATTTAGCCTATTTTTTTTAATGATAACAGTTGCAACTTGCCCTTATTGTTATCTCCTAGTTCATTCTCACATGGCAACAGGAAGGAGGAACATCAGTTGCATCTTGGCGTTTATCCCCCCATATTGCAACCACTTACCCATGTTTTATATATAGTATTCTCTAGGCTTGCTGAACTCTCCCAGCCCACATAAGGCCAATTGTTGGGGTTTGGTTTTTTTTATTTTAAACAGACTAGTACCTATTGCATGAGACCAGTACCTAATCTATGAATAGGTCATTAATTTCAGTGGAGTAGATTAAGGAGTGAAGTATTAATGAAGTAAATTGCAATGTTTAATCATATGGGAGTAAACATATCTGCATTTACACAGACTGAAATAATACGTTCCCAGCTAAGTATATTTTACTGGTGAAAGGCTGCACTGAAACAGAAATTCCACTAGCTAATAACATGCTGCAGTTCATGGAAAATAACTTGATATTCCCCATGGTTAAATACTACATATAGTGAAGATACAAGGCATGGAAGCCCAGTATTTGCATAAAATATGTTAAAAATTATAACCTCATTTCAACTACCTTAGACTTTTCAAATACTGAATCATTTTGGACAGTCCAACTTTCTTTTTTAATCAACACAGGATATTGTGCAGCAAGCTTCAAGAATGACATTTGTTTTGCTGGCTTAGGCACGTGGGGAATCCTTCCATTCTCCTTTAACAGTAAATGATAAATCCAGTGCTGTCAGCAGATTTGCTATACCTGGCAAAGCACAGATGAATAATGCTTTGATAAATAAAAGGGTTTTCTATTCCAGTAATAACAAAATGAGTGATCTTGTTGAAAGGAAAAGCCTGGCAAATGTGAAGGGTTACACAGACGCTCCCAAAAGGCTCTTTCCCCAAACAGTTGTATTAACCCACAATAAAAGTAATCTTAACATTAAAAATAATTCCTAGTTTTATCTTTAAAATATGAATATGTGAGTCCTTTTGCTCTACCTCAACAGGCTGAAATGATTTAAGCGAAGGCAGAGTACATTCTTCTTTCTACTCTTTAGTTTTAGCTGAATGCCATTGCAACGCCCAGCAGTAACTCAGTGTGTGCCAAACATGAATATTTTTAAGCGTCATTTGAGTTTTAAAGGCTACAGTAAGTGATGGGAACACAATCGTCTTGGGAATCTACAAATAACTTTAAAAAAGCTCATAAATCTGGCTTTCATGGTTTGGTTTTCAACAGCTTTATGAAATATGTCAAAGCTTGAACACAGTGAGTTCGTTTTCCTTCAAGTTTCTTAGGACTGACTTTTCTCAATCTTTTTTTGATATGCTGCAGCGAGACAAATAAAACGGACTTGGCTTTAAAAAAACAGCATCAGCAAATTACTTTTTTAAAAAGTTGCTTTGTTCTTTTTTTTCTTAGTATCAACAGAGGAAAAAAGTACCCTTTAAGCAGGGCAGCCTAAAGTATTCCCTCATCAACAAAAACATAAAATGCTTCTGTTCAGCACCCAATGTATTACAACATAACAGACCACATGTTAATGAAAAAGTGATGTATAATTAAAAGCTTGTGTTTTTCTTAAATTGTTTAAAAAAGATGCATGGTAATGACTGAGCACAGCAGAAACCCTGAGAGTTGCATTCAGAAATTATATGTAACGCTCTGTGCTTACAGTGAAACACATGCACTACAATGATAAGTAGCAGGGAACGCTTGGGTTTTAAAATACAAACTAAAGAGTCAGTTGAAATTACATCAATATTCAACAGAGAAAAATCCTTAACATTGTCTGAGAACTACTGAAATAAACCCACTGGAAGAGATTACTTGGCATCACACAACTGGACGCCACTGCTGTGCAATGCCGCCAACTGCAAAACTATACCAGGTTTGGGTTGCTTTCAGAAACTCCTGATAGAACGACTATCACAATCACTTCTGGTCTACAATTTCCCTGATTAGTACTCCTTGGCAGAAATACTTCTTTATGTGTAATAACATCTCTTCTTCACTCAATCTATGTCACAAATTGGAAGAAAAGATCCCATAGGAAGTATGGAAAGCAAAGACATTTAATACTCCAGCGCTGCGAGTAGCAAGTGGAGCTGCCAGCACACACAACAAAAAAAGAGTTTAAATATTTGACCAGGTGCTTTTTGTCGATGATGTTTTTAAATGACAATTACTCAAGAAAAGTTTCTTTGAGAGCACCACTTTCTTCATAGGCGCTAAACAAAGGACACAATTAACATTTTCTGTTTGAAGATTTTTTTCATGAACTCTTGTACTCTTTAGCATGAAAATAATATAAGATTACAGAAGAAAGAATTTTGGCTATATTGTGACAGCAAGTTGGGATGGTCTTCTGTATAGCTGAGGGAGAACGATTTGTGTTGTGAATACAGAGTAATTTTAAAGCTATGAAAGTTGGTAGGGTAAAGGCACAGTACCTGACACCAAATTTATTCTCTCTGCTTTTCTTCTTTTTTTTTTTCAACCAGAGAATTTTTCAAGTTAATGGCAAGCCTTTGAAAAGGGTTTATTTTAACAAAGTGAAAAAATAATTCACAAACCAAAATGATAAGTTGTACATGGTACCAAATGATGCCCCCTCTAAAAATAACTGATTCCAATATCTGCTTTGAGAAGTTGACGCTTATCAGCTTGTGAGCTGATACACCAAACCCATTTACAGAATATTGCCTCACTGCTTTCTTCTCAAGAGTCTACAGGAGGCAAAGTAGACACTGTCAGTAACCTTATCAAATGCTGGAGGAAAACAGAAGTCTAGCATTGGATCTCAGTTGTTGCTGCAAGTAAGAAGAAGCCATTTTAGAACCTAAGTCTCATTTAGAATATAATCTTACTCCTGATTAGGATTTCAAATGCATTTGGGATTTCGAGATGTGATAACTTTTCCACTTTTTTCTTTTCTAGCACTTATTTCTAGTTTAATTTTTTTTAGTTACAAAGATAACAGAGCAATATTCATTTGACTTATCTGATATTCGCATTTGGTCTTGCGGGAACTATCTTAATGAAGATAAAATAAATGTGTGACTCTACAGGTGAAGCTATTAAAGTGCAAATCTAAAGCGGCAGGACAATTCACTTGAAAGTGAATCACTGATTCACAGAAAAGTCCACTTCTGTTTACTGCAGATGTAATGATGATCTTGTTAAAAACTTTTTAAAAACAGAAATATTGTTATAAATTCCATACAGAATTTGGTTTTAAGATCACCAGCTATGACATGGTTAAATACAGAGAACTAGGCAGGCTTATTATGGTAGTGGACTTTCAGCGACTTCTCATGCTAGCTGGGCAAAGTTTGTAGGGTCAAACTGCTGACCCTGTCCTCCTTTCTGAGTTCCTTTCCTATATTCCTACTGCTCTTCATCTAAGAATGATGCAGGACAGAGAGGCTACTACTTTTTAGCCTATCTGGATTTTATCTGAAGTGCTTTAGTGAGAGCAGAAAGCCTTTTCATGAGGTTGTCATTGCATAAGCAAGCAGTTGCAATTTGAAAACCAAAGGATACCCAGCAAGTACTGCATACAAAATATGAGCAACTGGGTATTTGAATTTAGATGCAGGATAAATACTCTGAAGCACAGAAACAGTTGTGGTCTTCAAGCAAAATTACTAATTATTTCCTAGTCAAACAACTGGATAGCTTAGGTAAAATACACATGCTCAATAACTCCTGTCCTACACACTAGTTTTCTAGTTAAAGCCTGTAAATAAATATTTACCATCTCTGGCTCTGTTCCAGCCCAGAATTCCCACTAAAATCAGTGGGAATAAGGTGGGTGTATCAGGAATACAGCTTTAGCCCTATAACAATACAAACTACCATGGTGTAACAGAAGGTACTGTTTGTATGCATACATACTACACTAAAGTATATACACTACTCAGAGGATGGGGAAGAAGAATCTAATCCAGCTAGCCCTGCATAAGGGCAAAGGTTTAAAAATGTCCTGCACATTCACTGGATCATGTGTCTATTTTTATTTTAAAATTATATTAACTTTAAAATTTAGGAGCTGACATGATAGTTCTAATGCTACCCATGGAATTTTTTCTTAGAATGACATTATTGATTAAAGTGCTAATGCACTTATCCTTATGCTATGGACCAGTACTGGGAAAGCTACAAAGCCATCATTGCTCAGACCATTGGTGGAGGAAAGGAGAACTCACTGCACAACACTGGAGTACTCCTGGGGTTAAACAGAGGAACAGTAACGATGGGATCTGGAGGGAATTCAATAAAATCCTTCTCATTCAAAGAAGGCCAGTGTCATACAGACCTTTAAAGGAGGGGAAAAGCTAAGTCCTCTACAGAGAAGATAGATAGATACACACACAAACTCCCAAGTGCCTTTTAAAGATATCATAGCTAAACAAAACTGCATGGTATCATCATGCTCTGCTCTGCTGTATAACAGACCTATTATTACAAACAAACATGACAATTAAACAATAAATAATCCCATACTAAACTTAAACCACTAGTTTTATCAGTTATCACCTTATCACAGATGATTACTTTTACAGCTTTCAGTAAAGCTGAAATCAGGTATGAGATGACTAGAAGGAGGAAAAAATCAGAGTATTTTGATTAAGCAAGCCTTACATTATTTCATAAATGTAATACATATAAGTCATAAATGTAATACATATAAGTTTCTTTTGCTCATTAAAAGCTGAATATATTCTCTCGGACACACTCAGGTTGTGCCAATGTGATATACTCACAAAGCATGCACACCAGGGTGACAGCTAAAAAGCAACAGAGAGCTTTGCGCATAATCTAAAACTAAATCTGTATGTAATTTCCTTCCCTTTGTTAATTGAAGATTAAAACTAAATCAAGGGGAAGCCTTCTATGAGACTACTTCCAACAACAGATGACTCAACTAGCACCTGAGAATTTGTTGTGCTTGTGTGTACTGAGGTTCTGAACTTCCTGTTTCAATAAAATACCAAACAAGTTGTGTTTCCTTTACAAATAAGCTATTACATCAAGCCCTGTTCCTATAATTTCAGTTTTTGTCCGCATTCCAACATTTTCTTTGGCAAATGTAGAAACATTCTAATTAAAGAGAAGAGAAAAACAAGCATCATTCATCATGGTAAGAATGAATGCTCAAGAGAACATCCTTACTGGTTACTTCGTTCATTCAGTTTAATTTGGCTTTTGAAGTGCACTTAATTATGGCATGCAGTTCTCTGAGATGCAACACAGGTAACAGAGTTTTCACTAATAGTGTCTCATGAAAACTAGTAAAGGTAATAATAGATTCCTCTAATGCCATACAAACATAATACCATCTGTGTGAAGGGATGCAAAAACATTTTTAGAACACCAGAATACTTGAAATACACTATTCTGCAGCAAAATTCACCTACTATTATAACTTGCTAGATGCCTTAACATATAATTTGAAAATAATTTTTTTTTTAAATGGAAATGATCCTGTGTTTTCTTCAGCATGGTCTATAAGATCAGAGTAATAAGAATCCTTTACAATGTCCTCTTTCCTTAATTTTTAGGTTTTGCTAACATTTAGATTACAGATGAAAGACCTCTGTCTACTTCATTTGCAGTTACCATGAGAAAGACAACTTCCCACAAAAAGTTAAACACCAGACCTGCAAACACAACGTAACATAATTGTCTGGTTAAGTAAAATGCAGCCTATATATTACAACATATGTGGTCTCTTTCCTAAATTTATTTAACTGCGGAATTGGAATTGCTGATTCACCAAGGCAGAAGTTCAAACTTAAAATGACATTATAACAGGAGTTATAATTAATCAGACAAATGCTATTTTGGATAAGTAAATTCACCATTACTAAAAGGTGTCCATGTGCACATTATATCTTTGTGGAGAGCACTGCTTCTTTTGCTTATAAACCAACGGTAAATTGTTAGGCAAATGCAGTTAAAACCCCAGTCGGCTGCTCAGGGTTGTGTTCTAGACAAATCTGGAATGCAGTAGAAGAAACATGCACTGTAAATGGTTGAAGCCAGTAGAGGATGCTGAAGACTTCTGATCACAGAAATAGTCACTACCACGTCTGCAACATCCTCCAAAGACAGCATAAAAATAGAAATAGTCCAGTTAATCCTGCAAAAATCCTAAATTTGAGAAACGATCTCATCAACCTCCAGAAAAAAACAGAAAAACCCAATTGCATGTCAGATGAACCAATGTATCTCCTTCAGGCATCTCCTACACAAGTAAGCAGCAACCAGCCCAATCCACACAGGACAGAGAATATGATGGGATCACACTATGCTACCACTTCAAGAAGGCACATCTTTTGTTTTATAAGCATGTGCTGAGCCACACCAAAAACTCAATGGGATGGGACAAACAGAGCTTTCCATTATTTATGCCATTCCTATTTTATAGTTTTTCTTGTAAGCCACAATCAACTCAACTACAAAATTTCAGATGACAAAGTTTTGTGCAAAACTTCTTAATCAACATACACATGGTTGTTTACCTCCTTTGTGTTAGACTAAACCCAGAAGTTCAATAATAATACTCAAAAAAACCTGTGAAGTTTGACCTCGCTTTGTGTTGAAACTGCAGCTCTTTCAGGCACTTAAAACTTACCTTGATTCGGGTAGGAATCTCTGAGGCTTGGCAAAACTTTTGATAGACCTCTAAAGCTTTAAGGCAAGTTTTTCAGTTCTAACATGCTAGCAAGGAACCTTTAAAGTTGATTCTTAAATGTTTATTTCCTTTGATTCTAGGAAGTTAGTATGAAACAGAATTTTTACACTTTTTCCCTGGATTGTCCAAAATGTATTTATTTAAAACATACCAATTAACAGTTACTGTTAAAACAGCCAACAGAATTCCACCCGGTTCAGACTACCCATAAAACTCCCCTCCCCCAGGCAAACATACTCTCATTAAATCTCTCTCTCTCCAATAGCTTTAAAAATAGTCATGCCATGCAGCAAAGACTATTGAAGGTCAGCAGAATCAGGCTGCCTGGAATCAGCTCCACAGGTGAAAGTCCCTCATGTCAACTATTGCCAGAGTCTTCTGCTTGGAATTAAGTTGATAAAGCCTCCGGGCCACAAATAAATTTGGTAAAATGGAATATGTGTAAAGTGTGACCTGTCAGCCAGATCGTGAAAAGAAAGGATGGAATTATTCTTCCGTAGATCAAAAGGTCCCTGGGGCAGACAATATCTTTTGTTTTGGATTTGTACAGTGTGTTAAGATGCAAAGTCCGGTTTTATGTTCAGTGGAAAATAATGAAGAAGTACTACCATTATAATAGTAATATACTGACTGGCAAAGTGAGGCCCTTTTTTGATTGCAGCCTCTGGGACCAACTTTAGGCTAATATTAAATAACAGTGTTTTTAAAAATTATGAATTTAGATGATCTTTTAAATAGTTCTGATAAATAACTTCGATACACAAGACATAAATCATTGTAAGACAAACATGACAATGGAACTTCTTGTCTTTGAAAAAGCCTCCAAGGTCTACAACAGAATCTCATCAACACATAATAAATCACAAAATAGTAAGAACAAGAACAGAAGTATGTCTATATATACATACATATACTCACAAGCCCAATAAATCAAAAACAATGCAAAATAAATCAGCTGAAGTTGGAATTTGGTTCTGCAACTATCTTATAAATAATTTTTAAAATTGATTATTTTTTTTGTGTGGTTGGAGCAAAAGTATGGGAGTTAGGAAACAAAGGAGCCTATTACAACTTTCATATCAGTGAAACTAAGACTAGCAGGACAGAATTTGGCACAGGTTCATGGAGTGTTTTCTTCGTATTAGCTGTGAATTAATTTAGCCTGGATTTTGGAGGACAGAATGGAGCAGTTAAGACCATACCTTAGACACACGTATGAAAGAACCTGAGAAGAGGAGCTGTATCAGCTAAAATGTACTTTCTAGTGTGCTCAGGAGATGAATAAGGCTCTGTAACTGAGAATTACATTCAGAAAAATATCTTATTAGGTCTGTAGGCCATGATCCTGCACTGTAGAGACCTTGTCATGGACTTTAGTGTCATATGCTCTTGCAAGAACATAAGTAGAGTTGCAATACATCCTTTTGCTTATGACTAAATGAAGAAACAGAGCAAGGAATTTGTGAAAAATAAGGGAACTTTAATTAAATGACTAAGAATCACTTTTGCTGGAACCACTGCATGACATTGTGTTTTGAGGGAGTCAGATTTGTAACTAATTTTATTGCCTGGATATAGTGTACTACAATTATCATAAACAAAAGCCAACAAGAGCATCTCAACAGCTGTCTGCTAAAACCGCTAGACTAGAAATATTCCTTTTCCAACATAAAGATAGCTATAAACAGTCCCCATGAAGTTCCACCATATTGTGGCTTCTTCAGCTATTCCATCTAGAACTACTGTTAAATACATGTTAGTCTTGGTATTAAAAAAAAACATGAAATATGTCTGTGTCATATTATAATGATAAGAGCACATAATTCAACACATTTTTCCTCTTAAAAAACAATGTTACTTGAAATACACATTTTACTGCGCTACATAGAAGTAGTTCTTTAAAATTTCACCATTTAAATAAATGGAATGTATTTTGGACTGACAGCATTTTAACCATGACAGATAAACACTGCATATAAGCTTGATATACTGTTATGCAATAAAATACACATAAACAATTTCCTTCTACCATAACAAGTGTGGGGATCAAGTGAGACAAAGCAGGATTTCTGAAGCTTTAGCTATATAGCCCCTGTGGGGCTCCAGTGGCTTAACCAACAAAAAATCATTCACATGCAGGAGCCAGGAGGTTTTCTAGCACATACTGGTCCCATGAAACACTTATTCTTCCACCTTGTTCATATAAGAAAGACAGAACACTAATTCTTCTGTCGCTACCATCTATAAATGCAATTTAACTTTCACTTATCAAATGTTAAGCATGTACAGAGAAACCTTTTTTACTGAAGGATAAAAGTATTTAGATGAAAATAACCATGATTTCCTAGGCATTAGGATAACATACATTACTTACCCTAGGAAAAAAATACATAAAAGCTAAAAGCTGATTATTATTAGCATCAAGCACTCTTGCAAAGTGTACGTGACCATCTGCCAGCAAACTTGTAATGAATCATAGGCAAACACAATCACAGTGTAACATCACCAGCAGAGAAAAAAAAAAAGACAAAGGCACATACACTTAACCAGACTTTTGCTACCGTGGAAAAAAGACCAAAATAAAACTTTGATTGTGTTTTTATATGATAACACAGCTTCCCCAAATGCAGATTTTCTAGAAGTGTGAGGTTACGGTTCAGACAATAATCTAAAAGTAGAATGTGTTACAATTACAGCAAGCCAGAAATGTACCAACACTGTATCAACAGAACAATGTAAACCTCTATTTCTTCCTAGCAATGAATATTGGCTGCAAAGACGACTGGGCCCAGCTCTGTTCTTTTTAATATCTGTACATTAATTTCAGCTTCCAGGTTTTGCTTGCTCTTCTGGTGCCTTGTTATCACAGTATTTCCCATATAAGTTTATGGAAACACATCCTAGTGTTTCTTTTCATTTAAGGATCATCTCCTCCCAAGAAACTTGGAACAAAACCCAAAAGCAAACAAACAAAACCTGCAGTTTTGGTTTATGAAATGTATTCTGTGTTTATATGCAGAGAAAATTCTGGGCTGGAATCAGCCATCCTGTCAACACTTAGCGCCTTCCTTTAGCAAAAAATTTACATTCACTCATTTTTCACTTCCATGTTAGTTCAAACCAGTTGAATGCAGAGGAAACTGGTGGCATATATTAAAATTACAAACAAAGTAACCGATGAAAAGTTTTTGTGACCAAAGTGTAGCAAGGCATCGGGATCCTATCAGTGCGATCTACAAGTCCATCATGCTGTAACCAGGACTACAAAGTGGTAAAAAGGAATTATAGAGACTGATCTTTATCCTGGAGCATGAGCTATGTAGCTAAAACAGAGGTCTTTTTAGCAGCTAGTTGGGGTGTCACGTGCTCTTTGTAAACCCTTACAGGACATGATCATGTGCTCAAGTGCATAAATCGAGTCCACCAGCCAGACGCCACACAGGTAGGTGGGTATCCCTCCCAGAACGGGCTCCTGAGCAGTAATCAGGTGCATCCATAAAGTCCAACAGGTTTCTGAAACTGTTTCATCTTGGCTGTTTTGTCCAAATATGCTGTGTATGTCTTAAAAAACATCTTTTGGATAAAATTGGCCTTTTGACTCAGAATGCCTTTGTAAACTAACATTTAAAGGACACAGTCCACAAAAAACTACACTATGTCTTCCTCCTTCCAGTTTGAGCCAATTTCCCTGGTATGGAAGCAGGATGTACTTTGAGTTCTCATGTCTTCACTGGTAATAAAGGATAAAATTAGTGCCAGGCTCAACAATCTGTCTTTATTAAATAAAAATAGTCATCTGCATTCTCATCCTGAATATATAAAAGTTCCTTTCTTTCTTTCTTGTCTGTAGCAATGTATCAGATGAATATAGAAATTATTCTGAGTTTCACAGATGTAACACAGACAGACTAACAGCAGTAGAATATTAGACAGAGAAGCAGCATATGACTTGCAAAAAGCGATGGCCTGGTGGCACCTGCGTATTCAAAGTGAGATGATGCCAGGTAGTGGTTTCTGCCATCTCTAGTAACATAGTTAACACTGGAAACATGACAAATGAAGGTAAATATTTCTCAGGATTCCTTCTGTGAGACTGGGAGTTAAAGTGCTTAGAAAAAAACTCCATATGCACTAGCTTGCACATTATAAAATTTCTACCTGCAGCCACCACAGTAAGTTTTAATAAGTGAAAGCTGTATGCAACTGTGGATCGTATTGTGCTCCTGTAGGCAGGACACCCAATTCCAATATAATTTGAAGTTTTCAACAGTATCAAAGGTAGTCAGAGAATTTGCTTCTCATTAGGTATAGTAAACACATACATGCCAATAAAGAGGGGCTGAACAGTATTAGATATACAAATAGATACAAGAAAAAAGTCTCAAAAGCAAAGTCAAATCTGTAGATTATTATAATTTTTTACATGACCAACTTTGGAAATGTGAAAGAAAGGTCTTACAATGAGATTTTCAGTGGGAATTACATGTTCAGGACTGCTAACTGAACTACCCAGAAATCAGGATTCTGGCTTCCAAAATCAGGCAAAAAACAAAATTATGTGTATTTGCCACCTTGTATTGCCATTTTGCAGGGCAACATTTTCATGCTTCTGTAACCATGAGGAAAAGAATTATTTTCCTTAAATTTAAACTATCATTTTTTTCTTCATCTAATTAGTTTACAACCCAGGTTGTAACAGACCAAAATCTCTGAGTAACATAAGCACTGGGAACACTGGTATGCCCCCAAACAAGGTAACATTTGTTTTTTACCCCAAAACTGTTGAGAAAATTTATAATAGCTGCAGTTCAGCTTTCAAATATAACCTAAAGTACTCATGCACATAAGTTTTAAAAGGCTGTTACGCTTATCCATGTTTGTGGGTCAGAGATACATTGTTACCTAAAGATGCAAAGGGACACTAGGATTTGTGGAAGACTCAAAGCCTGTATCGCATACTACCTTTGAAAATCTGACTGTCATTCACTTATGAACATTAAACATTTTAAAGCTTTATACCATAAAGCATTCAATACACTAGAAAGTACAGAATATATGACTATTCCAGCTCAGAGACCTTGTTAAAAGTGGACAGTTGAGACCAGAGCAGAATATAAACATTAAAAACAGAGTAAGGATTTAGTAATCATTTATTCCTCTGGTTTTGTTCTCTTGCCTGTATCTTGTCTTTCTGCTGGGCTTGGCAGATGTCCCACATAACAGGGGATGTCCTGTATTACACAGTCCAGTCTTGTGTCTCATATGAAAAGCATATGAGGCATGGCTTTCCACATATTTTCATAGAAACCAGGCTGTTTTTCAGATGCCTAGTAAACTGGAAAAATGACACAGGGCATACATGGATAAAACTTACATGTACAGCAGATGCGGTACCAACTACAGTGTATTTGATGTCCATGTGCAGAGCTGTTAACAGTCCCAAACTGTCTTGAATTTCAACATTTAGTATTTAGGACTCACAACTCTACTTTTATAAAGGAAGATTAACTAGGAAAAAAAAAGAGGAGATAAGAAACCCTCTCTCCCTTATTTTTAATCCTGAATACCTTAATTTCTGTTTGTCTTCTGTTCATTAAAATTACTTCATTCCCACAGCTGTAATATGGGGCAATACTTACTAAACCATCTGCCACTTAGTTTTTTTGGAAACAGATGCCTCATTCTGACATGGAAGAGGCAGCAAAGAGACGGAATTTGATGAAGGAGCATTTAATGAATTTACGAACATTGAGAAATCAATGAGAGAACCAAGTTTCACTTACTGTAAAGCCTGATTCTCATTTGACCAGCCATGAAAGCCAATATTTTAACTAGTGCTGACACCTCTTGAAAATACTGCCAATCGTTTAAATAGTCCAGTGAATGTTTGGTGAGAAATCTGCATCTTTAAAAAAAATCCTCAGTGTGTAAAGTTAATGCAAATAGCAACTTGTTGAGGATTCACATGTTCTGGTTTACTTTTAAAATACACTTGTATTTCAAATAAAGACAGTTCTTGGCCACTGTTCATGTCATTAACAGCTTTAAAAGCCTTGGGCCATCCTCTGTGAGCAGACACAGGGTATCTGCAAATTATAATAATGGAGAACAGACTCACATTTTGTTTACTTCAGCAGCTTCTGACCATTGCGCATGCTAGACACATCAGAAAACGGTTCTGACTGATACTAGAAAAGTCCTCTAAACAAGAGGCCCACAGTTTGCCCTTAAAGCATCACTTTTTTCTTAGTCCTCCAGGCTATCAGTTTATTGAAATCACTATCTTAAAAGTATGTGCTATTTTCTTTTATTGGGTATATTGCCAGTCTAAAATTGTGGGCCAGCAGAGTTAGGTAAGAGGTAGGTGACGGCAGATTTTCTCCACCCTACTGCAGAACCAGCAAGGTAAAATACACGAATGCAAAGGAGCCCGCTTCACATAGAATAAATGTTCCAAAATAGAGGTTTTAAAACTCAGAAACGAATCTGTCTCAAGTTAATAAAAACCAAGAGCAATCTGATTTTGATGTAAACTTTGTGGCTCGTTATGTTGATGATGTCTATGAAGTGCATTTTTTAAATTGTTCATTGTAAACATGTTTAAATAAGTATTTTTTTAAAAAATCTGAAAACAAAAGTAGTAATTATGCTATTGATAGTTGAGAATAATTTGTCTGGTTGTAAATGTCTCAGTTAGCCAAGCAGGTTCGCATGTGGGCAATAATAGTCTATGAAGTACAGTCTCACTCTGATGCTTTTAGTAATAGGACGAACTATATTCTTTTGCATGTCACTGGTAGAATTAATAATATAAAATGAAGTTGTTTCAATATTGCAATGAAATCTAAAAGCATAATAATTTCCAATATTAAAACCACTACTGCATTATATTGCAATAATTGTGTTTAGCAGTTTGCAGGCATTAATATTAGCTTGTGGCTGACAGGTTTAATTTCATGGCTGTGAGAAAATGCAAGAATTACTTCAAATATATTAATTATATTTTTATCATCTGAAGAGGGATATTTTTTGTATGAGCACTTTTCACATGGAGGTCCAACATAAACATTTTTCTTTCTTTCAGCAAAGTGATGAGGTTTAATGAGAGAAATTAAGAGATGAAAAAGCTTATTAGGTCATTTAATTCTTACTGCTGCCAGTACAGGATTTTCCTTTACATATTTCAGTGTTTTGCCCATCTATATTAGATTACTCATGCAACAGAGATTCCACCGCTTCTCATGAGAGGCTTTTCTACAGCCTCATAGATCTTAACCTCAGAAAATATTTCTTTATACTTGGTATAAAATTAAAACAAAGTTTAGGCCGTGACTTCTAATGGTTTCCCTGCCTGCTGTAGTCCTGCCTGGAATACTTCACACCTGGCTGAAAACTCAGTCTCCCGCTGGCCCATCCTCCCTCACCACCTATAAGGGAGGGCTACAATGGGGCTCCAGAATGGGCACTGCTTAAACATTTCAACTGACATCTATTTAGTGCTCTTAACCTTGAAAAATGTGCCTACAGCATAAAAGAATTATCTTTCCAGGGTGAATACTCTGTTTAGACCAAATTTCTTGGTGGACTGTTTTTTAATCAATTCATAATCCAAGTGAATCCATTACTGAAAAGGATGAGAGTCAAAACAATAAAGTTGGGATACAATAGTCTGAAAATTATAATAAAATAAAAAATACTGATAATATACTAATAACTGCACTTTGAGACAATGGAACACATCTGAAATCTGGAACAACCATCACTTTTTTCAATAAGTCAAACGAGAACTTTTAGCAAAAGACAAGAACTCAGGTGGGTTTATCCTCCGTTCTCATCACCTTCTGCAGAAAAGTGGTTTGGAAAAGGCTCCTGTCCTTCCCATGCAGTTTACAGCAACGAGATTTTTATAATAAGCATGAAGCCAGCATTTGTACTGTCTAGTGAACTTCATGACATTCATTTCACCTAACTTCAGACACTTTCATCTGAGCTCGTTACTCAAGAGTCCCCTTCTGATCAACAGAGAGAAATCTCTCTGACTCTACAAGGAAGCCTTGGGTGACCTGATCTTTGTATTAAACCAAAGAGGGCCACCTTGACACTCTACGCAAGGATACAATCTTCATTAATAGAAGAGGAAAATATTCTAAGCTGGCCGAGTTAGGAGATATTCTTCCGATTGTCATGGCATCATCTAGTAAATATTTTCACTTTAATGTATGCATTTTTGTTCTTAAAAATGATACTTGAGTGTGCGAACAGGCAAAGGAAGGCAGAAATTAGTAGAATAACATCAGCTGGTCATTAATTTGACGAACTAGATATGAAGTTATTTATGTTCAAGAAAAATGCTATTCACTGGACATTGCTATTAATAACGTCCCAGAGACTACAGCCGAAGCAGTAACAACTGATAATATATCATTTAACACTAAAGGTAAAGCCGTATTAGTTACTTAAAGTAGAATTTGATCACAGATTTGTCTGAAGATATTGACTTAAAAATCAAGTGAGAACATACAACTACAAGCAAGACCTTCTATAATCAAGTTTAAAATGAAGCTAGTAAGCTAAGATTGAACTATTTGATAGGTTTTGTAAATATAAGTCAGTCTGGCTGTGGCTAGCCTGAATGGGCATTCATGTTCAAACAGTACAGACATCACCAATGACAGTATCCGAATTTCATTTACATGTATTTCTAATGGGACAAAATAAAGATTTTCAAAGACTGGAATTTTCTCCGTGTAGTGAAACTAGTCAAGTAATGATTCAGATTTAGATAAAGTGAAAGACCAGTAAGAAGACTTTCTAATTGGTTTGTGCTGGGAAGAAAATATACCATTTTCATGATAGGATACTCGTAAGTGATTTGATCTTCTGTGCACATTCCACTGGAGATGGAGGATTATCTTTCCAGCAAATGATTTATTTGGAGAGATAAAGAAGAGACTGTTACTCAGCCAGTGAGGTACTTATGTTAATATTTACTCAGCAATAGGAGTTTCGCTAGACGGTCGTATGGAGGCAAGGAGTCCAAGCTCAAAGGAGCCCTAATCTTCTTATCAGTACGCAGGTAATCTTGCTCCTGTCCCATCACAGATTCTGATGCCTCGCTAACCAGGGGAAAAAATAGTTTAGTTCCTTCCTTTGCTTGTACAGCAGTAAGAGCAACAATAAAAACAATGCCCAGTTTTTGTAGCAGAAGCAGCAAGAGGGTGGGCACTGTTTTTGAGAACTGTTACTGACCTATGTTTATTAGTACTGAAAAAAGATTTATCTTTATGGAGTGCAAAAATAATTTGCAGTTGCTCCGTCCTCTTCAAATTACACATCCATAGTATAGTTCAACAAATATGAATACATGAAAATATGCTGCAAATATTTTTCTTGCACTCTCCGTAAAAAGGTTAGCGTATGTACTGTATTTTTTTCTTGAGGGAAACAGATGTCAGGAACTAGGTACCTTACTGTTGCCATAAATGTCCTCTCTCTCTCTGAAAGCTTTGTTTATTCCTCTTACACAGTTTCTCACTTCCTTTTCATTCTCTCTTTGACATCAGTTTATCTTTGAATTCAGATTCTTAACTTGAACATGCTCTTCGGAAGTATGACATGCTGTTATTATCAAATAAGTGTGCTATTACCAGATGAGAGAACCTTCCGCTAACCTGAATGACTGCTTACAAGAGGAAGGGTTTAAATCACAGGGACTGGGGTGATTTGTAAGGCTAGATTACTGTCAACTGCTTAGACATTTTAAAAATACATTCCTTTAAACAAACGGCATATGCATTTTTCTTTAAGATGTCAGTAAGGCAGATTTCTCATTTTCCAAAAGCCTTCTGGATTCTTTCACAGTCTGCTGCCTTTTCACATCAACATAATACAACATTCACATAGTACAACAAAAGTCAAAACCTTACATAAAGATTTTAGGTTTAAATTGTCCAAATGCACAAAACTGTAATTAAAAAGACATTTTTCAAAGAGCATATACACAGTATATGAGCATATAAAGCAAGAATATCTACTAATTTTTTCACATATAATTCAACAATGAAGAGTAAATATGCATGTGCTATGGAAAAAATTTTTAAAAACAGGTTTTAAAGGCCTTACTAGAGCTAGTTGCTACACATGAGCATGCAAGTTATTTCATTCAGTTTCAAACCCATGGTAACCTGTTTAAACAAGTGCTGTATTATGCTTTGCCCAGTATGGGAGATAGATGAGGCACAGCACTTAACACTGTCAAAGATATTCAGCAGTCCAATTCTAAGATCCTTAACATTAGCAGTAATTTCCATGTTAACTTTGAACTCATGCTATTTGAGTTTAAGATGTAATTACACTTGTTACCAGCTAAAGTTTGCTGTCATCGTGTAACTCTGAAGAGAATGAGCACAGCCTTTGGGCGCTATAGCCAAACAATATAAAAATGTTAAGGAGGAAGGACATACAGCAACTATTCTTCATAATCCTGGGACTCACTTCCTACTTCTGTACGTGCATGATTCACCTTTCACCGATTAATATAACATTCATTTTTAAAAAATGCTCACAGTGAAAGAAACTACCATCTGTCCTACAAATAGGAACTTCATTAATACACTGTGAGAATCACCTTAGAGATCTGCATACATTATTTGTATAGATCACAGTTTTATAGATATTTGTGTATTCTACTTTAGATATACCTTGAAAATTTGGATTGATGAAGAAAATCACTATAAAAATAATGAAACAGTAAAAACTAAGAAGCATTTTGCATTTAAGAAGGTTTTGGAATGTGAAAGTGATAATGACAGGAATTTCACATTCATTCACATTATTGTTATTGCTCAAGATGCAATATCATGAAGTCCCAATCTAAATTAACATGACTAATTATATTCTAGGTACAGTGGCATCTACAACATACTAAGCATATACACATATATAGATCTAAGTATGTATCTATGTAAATATATAATTTCTTTTAATGTTAATATAATCTCAGTGAAAAAGCCTTGAGCAGATGTTATATAACAAAAGTGGGATATCAAAATAAGTCTATAAGTGGAAAATATGGTCACGTTAAATGTCAGATTAACTGAGAAAAGACATCCCAAGTTTAACCAAAACAGTCCAAGAAAGCCAATCCAGTCAGTGCCTGCAAAGTAAGCAATGAAGCTGACATATTTGGTAGGAGAGGTGCTGAATTTAGAGCTTCCAAAAATGCAAATAAATTAGAAGCAATTAAGTAGATAGCCTACTTGCACGAAGCTCTGACAGTTGTCTAACAATTCTTATGAAAATAAAGTTGAATGTAATTTACTGAGAGGCAGAACTAATATAATAAGCTTCATAAGCAAGTCACATTTCAAATGTTATGGGGGAGCCAGACAGAATATGTTACAAAATTCAATGTGTTGATGATGAGGATCAACATAGAAATTTTAGAGGCATTAATGAAAGCATAGCATCAAAAAAGGGTGAGAATAAAATACCAAAGAAACAAAGGGATATAAACATAACTTGCAGATTATAGATTTAAATGCATTGAAGGACGGTGGCAGTATCAACTGTGAAAGAGAAAAAGGAGATAGCATGCAAGCATTTCCAAGGGAAGATAAAAAGTCTGGTTTTGACCACATTACGCTTCCACTAATGTCTAGGAAAAATACTGTGCACTGAAATGATGGATTGGATGTTACAAGGCAAGATGGGAACAAACAGACTGAGTCACCAAGACAGAGTGGTAACTGAAATTTTCAGTGGATCAGATTATTGACCTCTTGTCTCTTCAGCAAAAGTACAAGATGAGAATTACTGGGTAAATGCTCTCCCTTGAAAGGAAGGGCTCTCAAAGGAGATGTGAGGAAACATCAGAGACGGAACATAAAGACGACTATAAATTCACAAGATGTCACATCAGATGTTCTGATTGATTAGAAATAAGCAGCAGCTGAGAAAGTAAGCGGAATCCTGAGATTTTGTTAAAGAAGTCGGGAGAGACCAGTGGAGAAGTTCAGACCAAATAAAAAGGATAATAGGCAAGTGGTGGGGAAAGGAGGAACAATTGGTAAGATCTTACCACTAATTTTAGAAGTGCTAAAGAACTGAACTATGGGTCTGGATGAAAACAATTTGTTTTGGCTTATCGGAAAACATAATAATCTGGCACTCTTCTCTTTCAAAGAGAGTGTAAGATCTCAAAACAGATAAGATTTTCAGCAGGCTAAAAATCTAGTAGGCTCCAAGATCCTGTTCCCTGTTTTTTAAGTTACGAGTTCATGAGTCTTGTCCTTGTTGACATTTGTTCCTGGGAAACATGCTAAAATGCTCCCAGTGAAAGAAAATATTTTGAAGCCAGCAAATGGAACTACCATAAACTAATATTAAAGTACCAGGAACCAAAGGTGGGGACTTAACACTGAGTGTCCAAATGTGAGGAATGTAAATACCAGGAATACATAAAATACTTCATTAATTTATTCCAAGTTTCAGGAAATTTTTAATCTCAGATTTGATTTTGAAGTTCCGTATTCTCACACTACAGCATTTTCGTTTATATATGTAGATCAAATATCCCTATAAGAATGCAGCACCAAAACCTACTTGTTTACATTGTTCTGCCTTTATTTTGCACGTATTTCAGGACATATTTTTCCCTTGCTAAAACAAGAAAACTGCTGAAATGAGAACTTGCTTATCTACTAAATCAACATCTTGAAAGTTTTAGGTGGCAAAGTCTGCAGATAGCAAACTAAAGCCAAGTCAACATTTTCCTACATTACCTCAGAAACTTTTATACTTCCTTTTCTATCAGAGATCTCACAAGATCTCTGTATTTGCCTGTCAAACAGAAGCTGTGCAGCTGTAAGTAAAATGATAATTGGAAAGATAATGTTAGTGGTATTCAGGCATCTCTCTCAAAGCAGCTTAGTCATATGCTGTATGGAATAAAAACAGGATTGGCTGAGTAAGGGAATTTACTGTTTCCCAGGAAAGGAAACTGTCTGCAACACATCTGGCAAAACGTTCTAAATGTTTAGTTTTGAAAAAATATACATTTCAGCTCTTCTTAAAAGGTGAGTTCTGTAGAGTGGGTATCTTCTTTCTAAAAAGGGAAAGATCTAATTTGTACTTTAAATATACCAAGCCACTATTTGCTATTTTATGTCAAATACTATATACACTCAGCTATAAAGCAACAGGAAATCACAGGCTAAGCAGCTATATTTCAGTTTGCAGAATAAATGTATCATCATGAACGCAAACACGCCACTCCATATCGACAGCAGAAATTAAAGATGAGAACAATGAACATGAAAAAACCACTGAGAGGAAGCAACTGATCTGAATTGTAACTTTTTACTCAATTTCATACTGGCATATATAAGATTCCATGCCAAATTATTTAAATTCCTTCCTACTTCAACATGTCTAACAATGAGATGTTCCTTCTCGTAATTGACGTGCGACAGATCTTCTCTGTCATTCAGCTTTTCTGGAATAAGCCCTGCCCTGCAAGCAGACTTGTTATTATGCCTCAGAGGCTCAGTAAAAAGGCTGTATTCAGGCATCTTCCTTCCTCCTCTTCAGTTTTCAAGGACAAAAATGTATTTAACTTGCCTTACTTTTCACACCAGTTTTCTAAATTTAGCTGTTACTACTTTCTTTCCCCCTGAACTCTGACTGTCTTTGACTCCCTGGGGAGGCAGAGAAGACCACTTCCTCCTCCACAGCTGGGAAAGCTGCTCCCAAAGGGATGGAAAGGGTGAAGGATCACAATCAAATGCTCCAAAAGATGCACCAAATACAGCACTATCCTGTAGTGAAGGGTTAAAGGGATGTATATTTATTTTGTTGGCAAGGTGAACGCTCACTGATTTTCCTGGGCAGTGGGAAAGAGCGCTTCATTAAACAATATGAGTCCATCGGACCCAGATGGGGAAACAGCAGAATCCTCCCTCAGTTATGTGTGTGTTGGGGCTTGTATTCCAGTTATTGCCCCTACAGCCTGGAAGAATTAAGGAAAAGTTGGGGAAAACATTACCATGGTGAACCTCAGGGTGTTACTCCAAGAGCTAGATGAGAAGCACAGCAGAGTAGCTAACTGGTGGTGCCTGCTGTGCTGGTAAGGGTCTTCCCCGAGTAATTTGTTGTCACTCTCAGAATAATACCTGCGCTTTCCATACCTTTTCCCTGAACTGCTGACAGCTGCCATAGCAACTGGCCATTCATTCATTCATTCAAAAAAACCCAAAACACCAAAAACCCACAAAAAAGCAAATCCAGCCAAGTAAAAGGTGAACTAGTTTCTCTTCCCAGTATTCATACAACCACAGTTCTCCCTAGTGGAGGTCCAAGATACAGCAACCCTTGTTAGGCAGCCTCCAAGTTCAGTTTTGTTCCTGGCCCCATTACGGCTCAAGGGCCTCCTGGGGTCATGCATCGGCCTTTCCTAAAGGAAAACAGACTCCAGTTCAACCCTTTAGAGACACTCCAGTCTCTCCTCAAAAACCCAGCAAAACTGAGCTGCCAGATTATGTTGGTGATCTGACTCACCAGTGTGGCATACAGATGGCAGGCTTCACGGCATTTCAAAAACTATTGATTTAATCAAGCCTCTCGTGGAGATCCTGTCTAATGAATTCTCAGCATCCCTTAAATTTTGTCTTTTATATATGTACAGTCCCTTGAGTAGAGGTCTAATAATTAAAAAGAAAACTTCTGAAAGACTACACTGGTCGGTCTCATGTTTACCTTTAATATCTAACTAAAGGATTAAAAAAATCTATGAAAATATAATCATAAAAATTAAGATTATCCTCCAGTTCTTCCCCATTAGGAGACAGATACTTTCAGGGCTGGAGCAATCTTATTTTCTCCACTACTCTATTGAGGGCCCTATATTTTTGCGGCTAGCTGTGAGAGGAAAAGAAAGCAGGGAACAGATGAGTTTAAGGACAAATACAAGTCATAATAGGAAATTCTCATTTAACCTAGCAAATGAATTAAAAATACTCAAATAACAGAAAAAAAAAATTAAATGTGAATGTCTGGTTAGATACCTAGAAATGCTTCACACAGTCTAGTGTACAAATCCAATCCTACATGCGGTCTTGGATAATAGTGGGTTTCTCAACTACATTGCAAAAACTGTTATTCACATGGAATTTAACGTTCTTTCAAAGACTTCAATACATTGAAAAGTAGAAATCAGTATATAAAAAGCTTTTGAAACTTCATTAACAATGCAGGTACCTGTCACATTAATTTGCTTTGCTATTGCAATACAAAGTTGAAGGGATGGAGAATGTGTAATTTATATGCCAGACCCTCCAAATATGTACATTTTGTAAAACATAATCTTGACTGTATCCCAAGTTCCAAACATATTCCTCCCTTTCCTCGGGCTGGAAGGATGTACAATGAGAGATGAATACTCCACAGGAAAAAAAATCTGACAAATTGGTTCCACAGGTCACAGTCCTAGTTAGAACCTTTCTGGAAGTCTCCAGAATTGAATTCTAGAGATTTTCCTTTCCAAAGGTAACTATGTAGTATGTAAAGAAATCCCAACAGCTTCCAACAATGCAAGGCATGCATTTTAGCTGCTACAACTATTTTTGATAACCCCTGAACACAACTTCCAGGATTTAAAAAGTAAAAACTACATTAATACACTATATGAAATATAGCAAGTTGTGTAAAAAAGTCTGTCCTAAGAGATCCCAAGGCATGCTGGGATTTTCCTCGTGTTAGAGAACCTTTGGTCTGTAATTCATGTTAGTTTGACTAGCATGGCATTCCCTTTGTTTATTTTAATTAAGAAAAATCTATAGCTTCCAGATCCAGACCTAGCAAAACTCTCAGGCAGTTTGTCTTCAGGAATCAGTATACTATCATGCTGGTTTCAAGAAGACATTGTCTAATACAGAGAAGCAAACTTTTCCAAAATTCCAGTGGAATCAACTTTTTCCCAGGGTTTGGTAAGTTGGTTAGTAATTTTCCGCTTTTTCAAGATCACTGATCATTGCAGAGAACCCGGGAGTGGGAAGTAGGGGGAAGCTTCTTTTTACTCTTACATATATATTTCAAATACTTACGTTATTAGAATTTTCCCTCACCTTTTACAGGTATTTCCCACTTCCCAGGGCGTGGAATTGGGCTAGCAAGAGCTGATGCGGGAACTGCTATTCAGCCATGCCGCTTCCCGAGGCATGCCTTGCTGCCACTGTGTCCGGAGAGTTATTCCCTCTTCCAGTCTCAGCTGACTTGTGATTTGTAACTCTTGCTAATGTTAGCACTTCCAAAGAGAGCTATTTAATACAGACAAAAAAGCCTTAAAAAAAAAAAAAAAGGCTTAAAAACACTTAACTCTTGAAAGACATGCCTGAAAATGAGTATTCAGCTCAGATTCAGTAAAATACAAATTCTGTGTTCAACTGAAAACTTGTAATTAAAACCCTTCTCTTGTTCTCTTTGCAAGGACGTGCCCAAGCCTGCTTTTGTACGCTTAGGACAGTGTCTTTCTCTGTAATTACACAATGCATTAAACACAAACGAAATTACATCTTGGTTCAGCACATTTAAAAAAAAAAAAAAATTCTTTAAGAAGAACAAACAAGCCCAGGAACTTTTTTTTTTTTTTTGGTCGGTGTTTAAAAATGATTGCCACCCCGAATCATTTACAAGCGTAGTTGGAGGCTATCGGAACTGATTGCTCTGTCTAGGAACTTCTTAATTGGAGCCGTGCTGCAGGAATTCGCAGGGCTCCTGTTGCCGCCGGCTCCGCCCCGGGGTTTCCTCTCGCCCCGCGCCGCCCCGCGCAGCCCCGCGCCGCCCCGCGCCCGGGCGCGCGCTGCCTGCCTCCCGCTTTGCGAGTGCCCCCCCCGCCCCCGCTGCAGGAAGGCACTGGCGAAGCCGGGGGAGGAGCGGCTCCGCTCCACATGTCTGCCTGCTCTTATCAACTTATCATATAAGGGAAGGCAAGTGATTGACTCGGGCAGCGAGGCCGCACGGTGCTGCCGCGGGCGCGGAGGAGGCAGCCTCAGGGCCGGGGGGCCAAGCGCGGCCGCAGCCCGCAGCGTCCCGGGGGCTGCTCCTGCCTTTCCGCGTCTGACAGCGCCGGGCAGGGCGGCGGGGCAGAGGACGGCACGCTTCCAGTTTGCAACGAGGAGAGTGAAAAAAAGCCCAGCCCTCATTCAGGCGGCACATGGCAGCAGAGCACGCAATTTCAGCGCAGGTTATTAGCTAGGTCCGGGCTCTCGCCAGCGCGCTAAAGCACTCTAGGTTCGCTGGGTCACCGCAGGAATTAAAATGCCGCTGACTGTTTACTTCTTTTGGGGCTGCAGTATTTTCTTAGCTTCAGGATACAACTCCTTTAGTAAGAGCATGGAGACGATAGGCAAGAAGCAGTACCAGGTTCAGCACGGGTCGTGCAGCTATACCTTCCTTTTGCCCGAGACCGACAACTGCCGATCTTCTACTTCGTACGTCTCCAACGCCGTGCAAAGGGATGCACCTTTAGATTATGACGATTCAGTTCAAAGACTGCAACTACTTGAAAACATCATGGAAAACAACACTCAGTGGCTAATGAAGGTAGGATAATATAATTTCTAGTCTAAAAATCTTGCTTACAGCATCCTGTTATCTATTTCATTGCGGTGTTTTGTCTTCTGACAGTTTCTGAAGTCACAAAATGCGTTATCTAAACGAGTTACCTTTCCATCAAAAAGTTGTTTCGAAGTCTGAGAACATAATTTTACTGACTAGAAAGGAAGAGAGGACTGCACTGGTGTGCAGCGCTCGTGCTTTAAAGTTTGTCGTTACATCTGAGTTGCTTGGACAAATAGTAATTACATACCCAGGCAGACTGGGAGCATGCCTGACATTTCTGACATGAAAGAACCAGCTACTAATTTATAATTAACTGACAAGAACTACTGTATCTCTATTTAAAGAATATAGAATGTACCTTTACCCAAGGCATGTTTGAAAAATGTTACTTGAAACATGTTTTCAAAACTTGCATGCAGAAATTAACATATAAATTAAATAAAGAATTGTAATTCTAAGCAAGGACTACAAGTCTGACTTGCAGTGAAATGAGCCTAGTGAAGGGATAGAATTTCAAGAAGGTTCACTAGCGGATATCCTTCGCATCCTGTAACATTTCCACTCAAATATACAATATTCAGGGGAAAAATAGTCTGGAAAAGGTGTTGCAGATGCCACATAGCTTCCTTTAATGCAACCCCATTGTAACTAAGGGAGAATGACGTGTTTATTGCCAAAGTGGCAACATTCGTAAAATTATACCTGAAACAACAGAAAAAAATGTGTACTGCATAGGTTCTTAATATTGCTGGAGAATAAACCCGATCACTATTCCACATTTCTATAGAAACTCATTTGATTCTTTACAGTTCAATAGATTTTGATTTAATAAACCTTTACTTCACTGGTACCTGAAAAAGTGTGATAGCATAGTTTAATTGCATAGTAAATTTGTGAGTGTTTATGTCTCATACCAAGATGCCTATCTTCTAAGCAATAAATATTTTCAGGACTTAATGGAGCAGTTGACATAGTATCTCCAAATAAGTGATCAAGTGATGTCATAAGGGTTTTTTTCATAAAGAAATAAAAATTTGTTGCCAGTGGAGAGAATTCACAATTGTCTACAATGAGTAGCCAATTCTTTATTCTAAGCTTACATGACTATAAAATAATTTTGCATTAGGGTTCACTTCTCTCATCAGTTACAACATTACAGAACTAGCATGATAGAATTAAAATGAACCTGCCAGAGGATTTGTGTGTGTAGGAAACAGAAGTCACACTTCAAAGCAGAAAGCATAGTGTTTTCATCTACCTGAAAATGAACCTTGAAGGTTAAATCCAAAATGCTTACACTTGAAGGCTGCAGTGTGGGCCTCTATTTCTGTCTTTGTGGGTTTAGGATGCTTAATTTAGACGCAAATAATGTCAGTTCAGTAGCTTTTGTTTTTTTAATCTCACAGGCAAACATACGTCCCTCCACATACTTACCTTTCTACTTATTAATTTACAATGCTCACTATTGTGATGTTAAGACCAACATTAACAGATGTGCAATGCAGGATGAAAAACACACAAAGTAAAACAGTCTAATCTACCCAGCTGCTAAGCAATTTCCTAACATAAATAGTAAAATCACACACAGGACTCCAGTGCCAAATGCCACTTAAGTAGGCAAACACACTATCGTAAGTGGCATCAGGTAAACAGAAACCAGTAAGCAAATTCCAGCATCCTTATTTAGTAAAAACTATGCTTTTTCCTGTCAGTCCCTGGGAAATCAGTTACAAGAGGAACAGGGTAAGTATATCTAACCCATTCTTTGAGGGATCAAAAGGCAGATTTTCTGTTTTACAAGACAGAGAAATGTTTCTTTTATTTGAGCAAAGATTTCCAAATAAGATGCTTTAGAATAGCCTGATTTTTTCCTAGCTGTTCCACAGCTAAACATCCTGTAAAATAACTGCTGTTTGTCTTTTCCACTATTTTAACACCTGCTCTTTATGTCATCTGTTTTGTTCACAAAGAGACTCCAACAAAAGTAGCTTTTCCTCAGATTTGCTTTGCTAGAGACACCTGGTTTGCAAGTGAAGATGGAAAGCAAACAATAACCTTTAAAGTTGCTTACAGAGTTTACGTGCTGTTTTTTTAAGGTCACTAATACACATTCCTAGGTTCATATTTCAACTTACGAAAATATAATACTAGATTAATCAAGGCATGGCAAAAAAAAATGTGTTCACTTAGTTTTTATACTGTATTGAAAGTGTAATATAAGAGTGATTTTAAAAAATAACCTGACATGAACTTCTCAGCAATTGCACAAAAAACTGATCTAGGTCTTGCTTTTTTAAAAGCTACTTTTGCTCATTTAAGAGGCAGCACCCGCTTTGCTTTGAAGTTGTGTAAAAAAAAAAATACATTACAAGCTTTTAGTGTGAATTAACCTTTAAACGTTGTTTCTGAAGTATTGCACATCCCAAACCATTTTTACACTCCTCCCCCCCTCCTGCCTTTAATCCATCAACTAAAGGAAACATTCTGTTTCTGAATGAACACCAGGCTGTATGAATGGAACAGCATGGGAAGTGTGCACTTCATCTGGTTAATGGGCAAACACAATGGGAAGAAAAATGAGTTATGTAGGTCCAGGTTCTTTTCTGATCTGCTCCTGCACAGGGAGCAGAAGACTTTGTTCTACGATTGCTACAAATTGCTGCTTCATGAAAACACATTTTTTTGGTCTGAACTGTATTAATGCCTTATGCCACTACTGTACATACCATACCTAAAACTGGAATGTCTTTTCAAAAGTAGATTATGCTAAGCATTCAGATGACATACTAGAACAAACCACTATTCCACTTAATCCAGTGGTTAGCAGTAAGCGATGCTATAGAGCAAAGGCCAAAACCCTAGATCAACTGTGCAGCAATGTACCTGAAATGAACTTTCTTCTTTGACTTTCCCTACCTTGGAATCAATTTGTATATTGAAGTGTAAGGGTTTTTTTAATGCGTGTGTGGGCAGGGAGAACAAACCTCTCAATAATAAGATTTTCAACTAATTTGAGAGGATAGCAGATTGGCATACAGCTGAGATACAGACTGGAAATTTTAAATGTAGACATGTATGTTGGCTATTATACTTTGGAAGTTTTTTACATAACAACAACATCAGGTTTTCAGATATTCCTAGAAGGCAGGCAGTTCCTGTAAGTTCCACAATGAAACAAATCTCTATCTGAATTGATGGCAGCTTTACCATTTGGATCACAGCATTTCTACTCAAGCAACTGCGTTTCTTCCAGGTATTAAGACATTGAAATAACTGAGTGCTAACTTGAATTTACTTCTTAGTACATAAACTAGATCCTGTGACTCGGGAGATAGGAGTCTCTTCAAAGCAATAGCGTAAAAGAAACGGGTCATACTTTCTTAGTCTTCCCTGTTATAACCATTTGAAAACAGTGTATGATCAAATTGATTATAGCATATGGAATATAGGTAATTTATTTGTAGTTTATCAGCAGATCAAAAGACTAGAAAATAAAAGTCTTTGCCAGGAGTCAACATCTAAGCCTGAGACCAGAACTTCATCCTGAACCATCCCAGCAGACTGGGAGGGGGACACTTTGCTGATAGAGATGCAGTCTCTTTGGATACTCTGCACTGAGATTCGTTTTTCCTTGCTAAAGGAAAGCTAAAAACCCTTTGTCAATTGGAAATGTATTTCTTCTCTAAGCACAATAAAATCAGATGTTTTAAGATGTACGGGAATGAATGCTTATAATTTTTGATGAGTAATTACCAATGAAAGGGTATAATTGTTGTCGTACTTGTACTGAACTTCGTATCTCAAATACAAAAAGATATTCTGACGTGCCGTCATCCAAAAACATCTGCACACAACAGACAAGGACAAATATATTGTACAGTGCTGGATTTTGAAGTACGCAAGACATGATTCTGACTCTGAATCAAGAGCTGCATTCCTTTCTTAAGTAATGCATCTGTTTTCACTTATTGTGAAAAGTGCTTGTTTCTGTCTATCAGCTATGTATTTGCTAAGCAAAAGAGTACTGGCAGGATCCGAAAGAAAATGCTTTTTTACTTTCAGATTAGTACATGTTATCGGATAAAGTTTCCATGCTAATTTAAATGATCTGACTATGCAGTTTCTTGTTACATCTCCTGTAGGTAAATTTCTGTGAAAGGATCTGAAATTACACTTTTTCATGTGTTTAAAAACTATGTTGTAAAGACCATTTCTGTGTCATTCCACAAATACCAAATTGGTGATACAGGTATGAAATTGTACAAAATCAAGAAAGAGGACTAGAGATTTTCATGTACAGATCTACAAGACAAAACTGAAGTTGAGAGCTCACCATCTCCAAGATGTTACCAGTAAAAAATGTGATAAACAGAGGCTTGATTTACTGAACAAGTCTCTTACTAGCATTCAAGATATATTTTCATGTACTTTGTTTGTTATTAATACAATCATAAACTTATCATCTTCGACTGGTCCCAACAGCAAATTGGAAGACTTTCTCTATCAATTATTGACATCAAGGTCTTTATTTTTCTTCTTTTTTTCCCTTTCTTCAAATGCACATATATGAAATGAGCCTGGAGATGCTTGAGTTGACAGTTTCCAGCCCTTTTTTTTTGCATACCCACTTAACATACAAAACTTAACAGCATAACCTTTAGAGTATCTTAGAAACTTTTGCAGAGAAACTGAGGTTCAGAATGGTGTTTCTTTTAAAGACAATTATCTTGCTACTGCTCCTTTTTTGCTGTTAATTATGAACAAATTCAATAACGTGCATCTCCCCATAATTTACCAAGGGAAACAACTGATATAATTTGCTTGATTCCTAATCACAAGAAAGAAGCTATCATGTATGCATTGCTTAGAACGGAATTTTGCCCAGAAGACACAGATACCCATTTCTAACCTTCAAAATATGATATCTAGTATCTTCAGTGACTGTATTATACTGTCTTTTTCATACTACAGTATTTGTGTTTTTGAAAATGTACCACATTATACATTATTTGATTTACAATACTTCTTACAATAAACCAAGGCAGCTTAGTGAACCACTATTTATTTAACAACCTTTTACATTAAATGCAAGAACCTCCTGTTGCATCTGTTATTTCATGGGATTTTACATAGCTTTGGCTGAAAGCCAGGATGGGGGCAAAGTAAGACTGTCTTCCTCCACCATTACCATTATTATAGGGCTAGACATGCAAAATGCTGCCAACTGATTTAGAAGACATAGTCTCAGACCTTAGATTAGGGTCTACAACAGAGAAATGCCACTCTCGGATCCTTCTCTGGAGCTTAGCAAACCCAGAGTTTCATCAGATGACTCAGTCTATCTTAATTAGCTCCCTAGAGTAAGTTCAGTCTGTCTCTTCAGCCTGGAAGAGAGAGAAATAGAGGAATGGAAAACTTGAAAGAAATCCCTCGTGGAGAGGCAGATTTGTCAGCATTGCTGAAGAAGTTGCAAAAGCTAGCATGCTGCACAGCTGTCATCCTGGCATACTACTTTGGCACTAAAGTTCATAAGCCTCAGAGTCAAGAGTCAGGTAGAAAACAGAAATATGGACTAGGCTGCAAATGTGATACGAATATATAGATAAACATTATGTTTCCCACTTGTTAAAACACCTTAGGTACAAGAGTCAAATTGGGTCTGATGGCCTTTCCATAGAGTTTGGTGTCTCCCCATAGAATTCTATGATTCTATGACAGGAATCATAGAATCACAGAATGGTTTGGTTTGGAAGGGGGACCTTCAAAGATCATCAAGTCCAACCCCCCTGCCATGGGCAGGGACACCTTCCACTAGACCAGGTTGCTCAAAGCCTCATCCAACCTGACCTTGAACACTTCCAATGATGGGGCATCCACAACTTCTCTGGGCAACGTCTTCCAGTGTCTCATCACCCTTATAATAAAAAAGTTCTTCCTGGAACAGAAGATGCAAGTTGTACTTCAGAGAAAAAACGTTCTGGTACCTAGTTAGCAGTAAGATACTGATGGGAGCCTTAAAGATACCTGTACAGACTGCAGAAGGGAAAACAGAAGAAGATGTCTCTTGAATAAAAAAATAAAAAAAATGTATGTACTAGTATATGAAACAAGGATGTCACACACAGAAAATATAGATATTTTGGTAGTCCAAATGCTCTCACTAGGAAATCTCTCACTGGTAGTAACAGCTAAACCACTCAGAAAACAATTGTCAGTGGACCATAAATATCACTATAACCTTCAAGAAAAGGAGAGTTTCTGTGGTATTGAATAAAAAGTTTCAGAAATAAGCACAGGCAATTTTATCTGCCATTTTATTCTTTGAATTTTTCAGACTAGCCAAATATAAATTACAGGTGAAAAAAAATAATAGGAGCATCAGATAATTTCATAGGGCTAAGCATCTGGGGAAAAAAAAAGGTACGGCACAGTAATTTAATACTTAGAAATTCCTTACAGATACAGCATGTTCCACGGTGGGACAAATTAAACCAAATAACCTCACACACACACACACACACACAAAAAGTTAAAAAGTGCTTTACAACTGGAAATACTGTGATCATTTCATTTCCTTTAACAGAGATATCTCTAGGAAATGGGGCAGAGGAAAAAAGAATTGTATTTATTCTCTAGTGAGAATAAATGAAATACTGTTTGGTGAACCTAAAGTCTATTCCAAGTAAACCAAGCTCAGAGGAAATGTTAAAGAATTCTTCAGGTTACAAAATCCAGATCCATGTTTTGTATAAAAAAAAATCCCACACCTAAATAGTTCTGCAAACACTCACTGTGTCAGTTTTCAAGCTGCCTAGGAAAAAATATTACTACTCCTTAAATGCCTTTTTTAAAAGAAATGCTTACTACATTCCAAATAATGAAAATCGTATTAGTTTTTATCTGTTTGTGGAACAGGTTAACCCTAAAATTAAGATGTTGTTTACAAAGCTCAGCCAATGTATCCTGCAATTTGTATGATTAGGAGATATCTGTTCTCATTCCAACTTCCAGCACATTATGGCTTAGTCTGGACAGAGAGAGGGAAGCTACAGGAACTTTTCTGCTGTCTTTATACTGCCCATACAAAGCTTTATCAGTTTATCTAATAATCTGCCAGGAGCCTGCTGAGGTCATTACAAGGTCTTACTGCTAAAAAGAGAAGACTGATAGAATATGCAACCTTCTCTCCGCTAAGTTCTCTCTCCGCTAGTAAAAGTATGGATGGAAATCTAGTATTCTTCACGGAGTTTCATTATTCACAAAAGCTGTAAGGAGTGAAACATTTTCCTCTCTAGGTGAGTGAATACTTCAGAATTCTTAGATGACAGCAACTTTCTTTCTAATTCAGCTGTCTCTAGAGATTCCTGTTAAACCCATGTGGCCTATAGTGTCCTAACTATGCTCAAACTCCCTTTAATACTGCAAGGAAAAAAACTTTTCAGTTTTGTATTTGTATTCAGGTCTCAAGCATCATGACAGAGGTTAAAAAAAAAAGGGAAACTATATAGCATACCTTTATCCTCTGGAGAACAACATATCAACTTTCTATCATTGATTTTGGTCAGGGATTAAAATCAGTGTGTTGTGGTAACACAGCTGAGAGCTTAACAGACTATTTTAATGAATAGCTAGCTATGACATCTTACTATTTAAGCTTCCAGAAGTGGTGGTGGGGGGGAAGCCTTGCTTGATACATTACAGCTCTCTCAATGTTAGCAACTGAAATTCTTTAAGAGGCATCCAATTCGACACTCTGTAGTACCTTTTAATAATGTAATTCTCAAGAAATTCAAAATAGCTACATGCATTTCAAAGGCTGTGTTAAAGCATACACGAGGACCAGAGTAATTCAGTATGAAGTCAAAACTAGCATATTAGAGCATTCTGGTGTGGTACAGCATAATCAATCACACAACTGTCATAATTTGAGCTACTTCAGAAGCAATGTTTTAGTATGCCTTTTGAATAAAGTGTTTGTCAAAATCACATGAAAACACACTAGGCAAATGTTTGATCTTCAGTTATCATGCCGCTTAATAGAACTTTTTGACAGGGAGAAAAGCTAAAAGTTCTCATCTTTGGAGAAAGAAAAATTGTATCCATGTAAAAATGGTAGCATCTTCTTCAAATCTCTAGTATAAAAGTGACTGAACAGTGTATTAAGCCCTGTCCAAACAACAGCTTTGCAGGCCTGTTCATTCTCACGCTGCAAGCATTAAGAGTCATTCACCTCGTGTACTCACGATATCAGCTTCATCTCTATGCTTGCTTTTTGGGTCAGGCCTGTACCTGACGTGCGTGATCCTGGAAGGAAAAAGCCTCTTTTGTTCCATTCTGTCAGGGTGTGGGAATGGGGAGACACCCAGCTGAGTGGAAAGGACATTTCCTGGGCAATAGCCATAGCCCTTACCCCACCAGCAGCTCTTCTACATATGATATGACGTCAGTGTACCAGAGGCCTGCCTTTCATCATATGACCCGATGTATAGTCTTACACTGAGGTATATGAGTAAGCTGAGAGGTTTAATTTTGATAGCCGGCATGTAAAAATCATTTTCTCTTCCTCCAAAGAGCTTGTGGAGATCATACTAAGATACTTCATATACTTCCTTTAGGTCCTTTCCTTTGAACAACAACATTATGTTCTGTACAACTGCCTCTGTATAACAATTTTTGCCCCAATTTCCATTTGCAAGATGTAATCACCTGCAAAGTAGTAGTTCAAACCCACAGTTTCGAACTGAAATATAAACCAGCCCCTTAAGGAGAATGTGCCAATCGGTCAAGAAGCAGTAGCTTCATTTTTCCATGGTATCAGCTGTCAGCTGACAATCTCAACTGTGCAAAAAGTCAACATTCAAACATCAAAAAAGCTGCATATCAAGACTGAAATATATGTAGCAATGGAAAACACGCTTCCCATACTTTCCTATTGCATTAACAAATATTGTGTCTATTCAGACAGTTCAATATTCAAGAAAATTCCCTGGTGAAGACTTAATGAAACAATTACCATGTTTTTGATTTTCTTTTCAGAAAGCTTTTCTATAAATAGGGTAATTCAACTATTCAAAGGGAACACGAGCTTCCAGTTTCTTAATACAACTTAAAAAAAAAATGGATAAAGTAGGCAAAAGACAGCTTAAGTGAATTGAGTTACACCAGACAAAATCTTGTATTTTTCTGCTTCTAAGGAATTGATTTAAATAAAACTAAACTTCCTTGCGTGAGGTCTGAACTTTGACCATATTAACTATCCCTGTGTTTTTCACTTATGTCAAACTTCCATCCTGATGCCAGATTTTCTATCAGATATACTGATCACTTGTAAAGTAATAATAAATTAAAAAACCCTGTTGTAAGTGCTACTGGAGCCTTACTGGGAGTGTTTTCTGAAAACTACTCTGACATTTATTTATGAAAAAAAGTTCAAATAACTAGAAGGTAAACCCCAAGACTAATAACCTAACCTTTAGAAAGAGTATAAACTGCAACAAATATAAACAATCTGACCCTGTTGAAATCTCACCACGTACAAGCAAGGATTCTGACAACTAGTTTACCAGCTACGGAAGAAAGTTTAAATATAGTTAATAATACCCTAATTTTTTCCCCTGACACATAAGTTTATTTGACTTGCATCTAGAGAAAACTTATCCATGTCTTGAGTTCAGCTTCTTTGTTATGGTAAACTTTATTATTTTAAAAAGGCTCTGAGGACAGCATACAAAAACATAGCTCCGCTTCAAGCAAGTAGAAAAATTCCCACTGACGACTTAGTGAAACTGAGATGTCATCTGATGTATCTAAAAACTCATTTGACTCAAAAGGTGAAACTTTTTTTTAAAACTATTTGAAGTTGATAATGGAGTAAACCAGTGAATCAGACATGTGCTTTAAGGCTTACTTCATGTGGACTACCTCTAACTAGTAAGGATGCTATTGGAATAGAAAAAAGAGTGATAATTTTAATCACAAGGAAATACACATTTTTCTTTTCTTCTCCCTCTCAAGTCCATGTGGGAGGAACACGTCCCAAGAGTCTCATCCAGTCAAGTCCTTTGCACTCACCATTTTCCTCAGTGAATTTCCTTCCAACTTCACAATGTTTTTTAACCTTCAAGCCAACCAGATAATTCCTTCCCTCAGCTGGCTTTAAGATCAGTCTTCCAGCCCCTTTTGCAGCTCATTGCCTTTATGAATTCCTATCCCTGACACATCCATTTTTAAAATTCTGCTCACACAGATTCAGTTCCTTTTTTTTTTTTTCCTTCTTCTTTCCCTTCATTCAGACCATTCAGCTTCCTGGCTGTCCAGTCCGATCTCCCTTTTCTCTACATCCCTTGTCATTCAGGATTCTCAGTTCTGGATTATTTTGTCCTCGTTAAATTTCTTTTTGACCCCCACCTCTCTTGGGTATTAAGACCGCTTCTTTCTCTGGCTAGCTGCATGCAGTATCAATAACATTGTACTATCTCCGTTGCTAGATGTGGTTACTCATCTTGAGAGCAGAGCCTTGCATCCAAAGGAGTCTCTTGAAACTGCATGGAAAAGTCTCCCTCTTCAGTGGCCCATCCCATCAGATCTTGACAGACAGGGACAGTTTCCTGCCATTAAATACCCATCCTGTAGTGCATAGCTTTGGTTCTCAGGCATTTTTGCTGAGATTTCCTCCTCTTCTATTATAATCAATGCCAATAGCTTCATTTGTTTTGAGAAGACCTGGCTCCAGTTTCTGGTCTTCATAGAAGGGCACCAACTGACAGCTGCCTGGCTTCAGACTTTCAGGAGCACTGACTGGAACTCAGCTCGAGAGGTGACTTTCCATCCCTGCCGCAGTGCTCTGTGGGGCACCCGAGGCAAAGAGGAACTTTCGGAAGCAATGGCTGGAAAGACTTTTCTTCTTGGTTCTGTTCCAACAAACTAAACTGCCTGCTTTTAGATGGATAATCCTAGCTATTGAGGCAAAAAAAAATGTATTTTTTATCAGGATTACATCATACTTTTTTTTTCTGCATCACACACTACATTTTGTTTCTGCAACTATGCTGCCTATACGTGCTGGTCTTATTTCCAAATATTTGTGTTTGTCCACTCTTAACACAGTAGCTTCCTGTTTTATCTTTCAAGCATGGAATTCCTCAGAAGCTTTTGCTTTAAAGACTCTTAGTTGTGCTAATGGAACAGCAAAGGGAAATAAGTAAGTGGCATTTGACAAGAACATACTAAGATGCTCAGTTTTTTAACTAAGCAGAGGTGACCACCTGAGCTTCCCTTACTTAAGGCTGCACTTGGTGCCTTCTGTAGTCACAGTCAAGTCCGTTTTGGTTTTGGGGTGCTGCTTCCCCCACCCACTGTTTTGGAAACCTCAGGGAAGTTCTCTGACAGGTCTGGTCTAGCAAGCAAGGAATTTTCAGAATGTAGCAGCTTTTCAGACACACTACCTTCCCTGTCCATCTAGCTTATTAGCAATGGAAATAGTGGAGAGAAAGATGCAGCACATCTTAAAGAAAGAACTATAGCCCTTAACAGAGCAAATTACCTTATTTTTTTTTTCTTTGCAAATGTACAGGAAAATCAGCGCATGAGTTCTTAATAGAGAAATTCAGTCCTTCAAAACTGAAATCGGCAGCTGACGTGTACTGTCTCAAAGTCTTGAGCATTCGAAAATTGGCAGGCCTTCAGCTCAAATGACTGGTTCTCTCTTGGTAGCATCATCATTGAGGCTTCTTCTTCAAGAAAAAAATCTTATAAAAGCTCCATAAGCTATATTTAGAAGCCACTATCTTGCAAAGTTTAAGAACTACTCAAAATGCTTTCAGTTTCCTTTATCTGTGAAGTTAAAAAAAAAATCTAATGATTTTTCATGCTGAAAGATGCTCTGTGAACACAGCTTTGAAACAGGAGACACCCAGTTTTATAGCTTACAAAAGGGACTAATTGTGTTCCACAGCTTCCTAACTAGTTTGATCCTTGAACTCCGAATCATTCTTCCTTCTGGTTGGAAGTGGAATGCAAGATGACTGCTTCCCTAGAAAGCAATGCTGAGAATGAACTGCGAATGCCTAGCTCTTTTTCACTTCCCCAATAACATATTTTGAAAAGAAGAATTTGCTTCATATTTCCTCAAAAAATTGCACTATGATTTGCTCCGTCACATCATGAGCTATTCTGTAATATAGGCTGTCCTGTTGAAAGAGGAATTGATAACAAAATTAACTTGATATTGTAAGTTGAAAGAAAAAAGGGAAATGGTTTTATATTAAGAAAAATCTGTGCCAGATACAAATTCGTTAAAAATTTGATAAAGTTTATAAGGCTACATAGCCAATGCCTTTCGTGAAAAATGTCTTAAGTACCCCTACCATCAGTTTTTATTTCAGCTGCCTGTTGCTCAGTGCAATGGAAAAAAATATGCAAACGGGAAAGGATTACTTTAGATCTGGGATCTTAGCATGTGTTTATTCAAATGTGGGCTTTTTAGGGCAGAATCTCATCTTTGTACCAGTGTGGTAAATTCCTGATTCACTGATGGTAGCATGCAAGTACAAAATATGACTAAAAACATGTAGGCTTGCCTCCAAAAAGTTTGAATATTCAATTTGTGAAATTATAGCCCAACGCTATAACCTAGTATTTAAAAATCAAGTATCAATTAGCAGTATTTCTTATACTGTTCATAAAGAAGAAATACTAATTTTGAATGTTGGTGGCTTGTTGCACATAATGAGGAATATTTATATTCATTTCAGTGAATGGCAGAGGCATCATTGGCTTCTTGTCTTCCTGGCTTCGCTGCTACTGAACTTCGGCAAAATGCCATTCATGACTCAGACTATTTATTTATTTATTCTTTATTTTTAGACTAATGGGAACTTTATGAATTCCTTCCCTGATTTCTAAGAGAAATACCACTTAGCTGTGGTCTTGAAAAAAGGTGATTCAGAATCTTAGATTACTGCCTTAAAGAATATCCTTAACTCTTAATGAGGATGGTTAATCACCATATAATTGGTTTTAGTTCTGAAGATACTGTTAAATTTTGCTTTTAAATTATTTCCTTACCCATATAGAAACTCAGACTATTAAAAGATTTGTCAAGGCTACTACTTAGTAACAACATTTTTTTTAAATCTCAAGAATATTTTTCATTTGCAATTTTATTTACATCTCTTAAAAAAATGCACATCTCTGCACTGTATAAAGTATATGCATCATATACAGTATAAAGAACCTATGTCATCCTCCAAGTGACAAACCACGTGAAAATGCATATGCAGTTAGGAAAGCAGGAGTGCAATACGACATGTGCAAAACAAGCTTGGTGTCTGGAGTCGTGGGAGCTCAACTCTAAAACAGCCTTTGGGATAGTTTCAGCTCTCAAAGTCTCTTTCCTTTTCCTATGCACTCTTTTGATTTTTCTAGGTCATCATTTTGATTGTAACTTTTGTAGTTAGTTCAAAACATACAGTAGAAAGTATGATCATGCTGTAATACCTTTTAGCCGTAGGAACAAAATACTTCCAGTCAAGAACACAGAGTGAAAGTCCTTCTTCATAAATATTTGTGCAGACAAGGAAGGCATTTCATGCATTTAGTTTCATGTTATATTAATGAAATATTTGTTTTTTATGCAAGTAGATTATTCCTAATGAAGGGGAGAATTTTTTACTTCTGCTAGAAAGTATAAATTATAAAAGCATAACAAACAGTTTCCTCTAATTGAGACATAATCAGGCATGAGAATAAGTTGGTAAGCTTTCATTTAGTGCACAAGTGGCATTAACTGAACCATCTCCTGCATATAATTTACTTTGAAGTCTGTATTTACTATTTTAAGAGCTAGCATTTAAACCTTTAGTATTTTATTACACAATTTTAACTTGAATATTTTACAATAAATCACAACTCACTTTCAGCTAGCATTCATTTATGATGTTACTTTCACCTTTTGTTTGCTGACAGGAAAATGAGATAAGAGAAAAATCTTAGCTGGAGGTCTGGACTGGCAGACATGCTCGATGGGGCATGTAAGAAGCTAATAGCGTAGAGACATCTCAAGCATTCCCATATACATTCCCAAAAGATTTTTTTCCCTCCCTTGAGAAACAACACATAGTCCATAGGGACTTCCTGCCCCAGGAGAAGGGGGGAAAAAAAAAAAAAAAAGGAAAAAAAAAGGCAATTTAAAAAGTCTCTTTTCCAGACATGATTGCTTTTTTCTTCTGCAGCTTACTATTTTTTCCCAAAAGTTACAAGCTACTAAAATTGATAACTGACTTACAGAAAACATAGAAAATATATATTATTGTATTAAAAGCTAATTTAAAATAGCTTAATATATATTATTGATGGGGATTGATGCAATGCCATTAAAAATGTGTTCCCTTAGATCTGTCAAGATAAATGGATCTTGGAAGGGTTAGTTCCACTTTTATTCTAACTTTAAGCAGTAGCAATATTGATAGACTGTGAAAACAACTATGAAAAGCTGTTTTAAAGAGAACAAAGCTGCCTGCAAAATTGACATTTTTACAGTATTTTGTCTTCACAACACCAATACATTGCAGTGATGTGGAAATATAAATATAAACATACATGGAGAGCCTGGCAATATTGTGCTCCATTCATTACATACATGCATATTAAGCAGCATGTGTGGCATATATACGTGGGTAAAATGCTGAACTGCTGTGATGAAATTGTTGTGTTCACCTATTTAATGATACTGTTTTCTCTTTTTATAAAGACTGTATTAAATTTCACTGTTATCCATGTTCAATAGGATCCAAGAAGATAGTCTCATCCCAAGAAAACTTTCCTAGTGTGCAGAATTCAATTATACCACAGATAAACAATTTACATATTTAGTATTTTAATTGAAAGCAAAGTCTGTTAAAATAGTCCTTGACAAAACTGTATTTTCTGTCTTTATATACGGAAATATATCTGTGAATCAGAAATTGAAGGATTCTGTGGCATATGTGGATAACCTTCGACAATGTGACAGCTGCACATTGGCACAGAGTTTGAAAAAATGTTTCAAATTATGGACTAAATGCTACTTCAGATTACTCATAAAGAAACCAGATGTGGTCACAATCCAAAGAACACCACCACTCTGAAATAAGGGCAGGCAAATAAGACCAAGCATTACTGGGTTAAAGATAACTCAAGACATCTAGAGTATGAGAAGTAGGAAGGTCTCATCTGTACTCTGGAAAAGTATTCAGAAAAATAACTGATGAGGCTCATCAGCAGTTTTCTTATTTTGCCCTGTCACTAGAACTAAGCAAAACTGATTATGGATGCTTAAGTTCATTTTCCATCTTGCTCACTTTTGTGTATAAACTAAACGTCTTAGGGAACAAAATGTCGGGTTGATGACCGCAGGTGTTGGAAGGGCTGATTAAGTTCCTTTGGTTTAAATTCACAAAGTTTTGAATAAAGCACAGGACGTTTTTAGTAGGGATGCAAGAACAGTAACTCAAAAAGCTTTTGATAGCTTAGTATATGTCAAACACTGTAGCTTCAATGCATATTTAAAAAATGCCTAGCTGTAAATGTTGTATTTTCTGTTGCTAGGTTTTTTTTACTGGACCTACTCCACTTTTGGAAATTCAAAACGAAAATTAGAGGAAAACCACTACAGACAGCACAAGTAGTGTTCTCCTTTATCCTTCCAGTTGCAGGGAATGATGAGGGAAGAAACAGGAAGAGCCAGCAGGTCAATACCTGGCTCCGAGACTGGTGTCACTGGCAGAATTTTGGATTTTTTGATCACGGGTTGGTCTACATGATACCAGGCCTGCTGGCAACAGATGGGGTACACCTGTCTCAAAGGGGGAAAAGGATCTTTGCACAGGAGTTAGCAGGGCTCACTGAAAGAGCTTTAAACTAGATTTGAGTGGGGAAAGGGGTGAAACCAGTCTCGCTAGAGATAAGTCTGGGGGTGGCATGCCAATGTTTGAGGGATGGTGTGCTAGCGAGGTCCTTCAGTCGGCCATCTCAGTGGAGGCAGGGGAAGGAATCCATGAGGCAGCAAAGACGCAAGGGTTATTGGTGTGTTAGAAACCATGGAAGCGCCTGAGAATGGTCACGTAGGAATTAGGGCTTCTCCCGCCAGAAAGGTGGCGGGATCAATAGCCCAACTGAAGTGCATCTGCTTCAGTGCACGTGGCATGGGCAACAAACAGGAGGAGCTGGAAGCCATTGTCCGGCAGGAAAACTATGACATAGTTGCCATCACAGAAACATGGTGGGATGACTCACACAACTGGAGTGCTGCAATGGCTGGCTATAAACTCTTCAGAAGGGACAGGCAAGGAAGGAGAGGCAGTGGGGTAGCCCTGTATGTTAGGGAGTGTTTTGATTGTCTCAAGCTTGATGATGGTGACGATAGGGTTTAGTGTTTATGGGTAAGAATCAGGGGGAAGGCCAACAAGGCAGGTATCTTGGTGGCAGTCTGTTATAGACCACCCAACCAGGATGAAGAAGCGGACGGAATATTCTATAAGCAGCTGGGAGAAGTCTCACAATTGCTAGCCGTTGTTCTCGTGGGGGATTTCAACTTACCAGATGTCTGCTGGGAATACAATACAGCAGAGGGGAAACAGTCTAGGAGGTTCCTGGAGTGTGTAGAAGATGAATTCCTGACACAGCTGGTGAGTGAGCCAGCTAGGGAAGGCGCCCTGCTGGACCTCTTGTTTGTGAACAGAGAGGGACTTGTGGGTGATGTGATGGTTGGAGGCTGTCTTGGGCGTAGCGATCATGAAATTGATAATCATGAAATGATAGAGTTTTTGATTCTTGGAGAAGTAAGGAGGGGGGTCAGCAGAACTGCCACCTTGGACTTCTGGAGGGCAGACTTTGGCCTGTTTAGGAGCCTGGTTGACAGAGTCCCTTGGGGGGCAGTCCTGAAGGGCAAAGGAGTCCACGAAGGCTGGGCATCCTTCAAGAAGGAAATCTTAAAGGCACAGGAGCAGGCCGTCCCCATGTGCCGAAAGATGAGCTGGCGGGGGAGGAGACCAGGCTGGCTGAACAGAGACCTTTGGCTAGAACTCAGGAAAAAAGGAGAGTTTACGACCTTTGGAAGAAGGGGCAGGCAACTCAGGAGGACTACAAGGATGTCGTGAGGTTATGCAGGGAGAGGATTAGAAGGGCCAAAGCCCAGCTGGAACTTAATCTGGCTACTGCCATAAAAGACAACAAAAAATGTTTCTACAAATACATTAGCAACAAAAGGAGGGCTAAGGAGACTCTCCATCCTTTATGGGATGTGGGGGGAAACACAGTGACAGAGGACAGGGAAAAGGCTGAGGTACTTAATGCTTTCTTTGCCTGAGTCTTTAATAGTCAGACCAGTTGTTCTCGGGGTACCCAGCCCCCTGAGCTGGAAGACAGGGACGGGGAGCAGAATGAAGCCCCCATAATCCAAGGGGAAATGGTTCGTGACCTGCTACACCACTTAGACACACACAAGTCTATGGGGCCAGATGGGATCCACCCAAGGGTACTGAGGGAGCTGGTGGAAGTGCTCACTGAGCCACTTTCCATCATTTATCAGCAGTCCTGGCTCATCGGGGAGGTCCCAGCTGACTGAACAGGCTGGACCGATGCACCGAGGCCCGTTTTATGAGATTCAACAAGGCTCAGTGCCAGGTCCTGCACTTGGGTCACAACAACCCCATGCAATGCTACAGGCTTGGGGAAGAGTGGCTGGAGAGCTGCCCTGTGGAAAAGGACCTGGGGATGTTCATCGACAGCCGGCTGAATATGAGCCAGCAGTGTGCCCAGGTGGCCAAAAAGGCCAATAGCATCCTGGCTTGTATCAGAAATAGTGTGGCCAGCAGAACCAGGGAAGTGATCATCTCTCTGTACTCGGCACTGGTGGGGCCGTACCTTGAACACTGTATTCACTTTGGTTTCCCCTCACTGCAAGAAAGGCATTGAGGTGCTGGAGCGTGTCCAAAGAAGGGCAGCGAAGTTGGTGAAGGGTCTAGAGCACAAGTCTTATGAGGAGCAGCTGAGGGAGCTGGGGTTGTTTAGTCTGGAGAAGAGGAGGCTGAGGGGAGACCTTATTGCTCTCTACAACTACCTGAAAGGAGGCTGTAGCGAGGTAGGGGGTCGGTCTCTTCTCCCTAGTAACAAGTGATAGGACAAGAGGAAATGGCCTCAAGTTGTGCCAGGGGAGGTTTAGATTGGATACTAGGAAAAATTTATTCACCGAAAGGGTTGGCAAGCATTGGAACAGGTTGCTCTGGGAAGTGGTTGAGTCCCCATCCCTCGAGGTATTTAAAAGATGGGTAGATGTGGTGCTTAGGGCCATGGTTTAGTGGTGGACTTGGCAGTGTTAGGTTAACGGTTGGACTTGATCTTAAAGGTCTTTTCCAGCCTACACAATTCTATGATTCTGTGATTATCCATGCAATTTTCTCTGTATCTACATTAGATACAGAGATGACTAAGATGACTTAGATGACTAAGCATGCAATATGTGTTATAATACAACCTGTTCAATACTTCTGCAAATTCTTTGAACTATTTTGTAAATTACTTACTAAGCACAATCAAGGTCTGAATAGAAATAGCTGTTTCTCATGGAAACCTTATGCATATTCTTTGGTTTTTCCCCCTTGAAAATATGAAGAAAGCTAGTTTTAGTTAAATTACTCCATATTTATCAGACTGCTGCTGCCAAGAATATGAAGGATCTAAAACTTCAAATTAATGGCAGGAAAACAGTTGTCACTGCAATCAGAGGAAGATAATGACCCTCACATGCACTGATATCCTTAGGAGAATGTTAGGCAAAGTCTGTATTTCCAACTCTAGCATATAATTTTAAATCATGTTACTTCTTAAAATAACTTGTTTACACTATCAACAGCCATAGTTATCTTAGTAACAGTTTTGACATCTAGGAGAGATCCACAATCCACAAACTTGACAGGAAATTGTCCCTTGTTTTCTTTTAGGTTAGTGCCTCCAGGCTTAGTCAAAAGGCCAACAACAAATGTGAGAGCCGGTGCAAGGAAGGGAGCTGGAACACATGGCTGGGGCATGGAGGTGTATGACTTCTCCATTTGGCAAGCAATCAGCTGTTAGATAGAATGAACAACCCAAATGCAGCTGAGCTTTGTACAGTATATAGCACATAGCAGTTGCTGAGTTTAAGGAACTAATGACATTTTTTATGCAATGAATCTCCTGATCTAAATACAGAGTTAGAGAGATATGACTGCAGATAAACTTCGACATCTCTGCTATTTCTCCTAGCAGGTACAGTTTTAGTATGGATGCTTTATTGTAAGACTAAAGATTATCTTCAGATTTCAGTAGACAAGTTGTGAGAAAGCCTAAAAACAGTGCTTTTGGAATATTCTCAGACGTACAGATGAATTCCCTGAAAGTGGTAAATTACTTAGTTTAGTAATCCATATTTGATTTAAGGAAAAAAGATCTTGATAGATTCTGATGATCTTAGGGATGGATACAAAGGATCATGGAGCTCTAGCCATCTACTTACTTCTTCTAGGGGACACAGCACTATGTAGAAACTCATGATTAACATTACCGCACTCTCTGAAAAGAAATGTTACAGTTGACAGAATCAGATTATAAACATTAAGAAAATCACCAAACTTTATTTGGAAAGACTGCTTCAATAACTGACAAATTCTATAAAATGAAACTAGCAGCCAGTACTATTTGTACCATTTATACGGGGTAACATTTGGCAAAGAAAGGTTGTATATATTCATACAGCTATAAATGCTGCCGAGAACATGACCATTTCATTAGTATAGACTAACCATTCGGCAGCAAAGACCTCATGTATAACTTTAAATGAAAAAATGGTAAGCTAAAGTGTCTACAAAATGCACAAATAAGTTATTGATTCTTTGGAAAATTGTTCTGTAATATGGACACAAACCATACAATGGCAATCAGGAAGGCTCTTCATTTGAATAAGTATTGGCAACCCTTCATAAAGGATTAATACTATCTCTGCCAGTGGTTAGAAAACAAATTTAACGCGTATTCTACATGTTGTCTTTTCTTTCTTGCCAGTTTAAAGCTTGCTTAAAAAAAGACAATCTTGGCTATAAAAGCAATGTTGTGCAATGTGTTCCAATATGATTGATCTGTCCTCATTCTTTTGGCAACTCAGCTAAAGTATTTTCATCGAATTTTATGATTTTATATGATTTGAAGTAATAAAGCATGACAGCCCCAAACTGATGACTTTAGAGAATGTTGTCTCTCTAAAAAGGCATCACCATAGCTATATTACAAACCTTAATTGTGAAATCTTTTTTTTTCAATTTTCCTAGCTGTTTTTGCCATTTAAGCATACTTTAAGAGACATGCTTTTTCCCATCTGTGCTTTCATTTTTGTATTTACTTTCTTCAAGAATACATGCCAGCCAAAGTCTTACACAAAAATTAGAATGTTTAATGAAAAAATCCCACGAAGAATTACTGAAATATTAACTAACTATTCCTTCTTTCAGATCTGAATGTATTAATACCTCTTTCCCTCTCCTGTGCAATTTCCTTAAGATAAGATTCATTGATTGACTTACTCCCTCACAATCAGAATTTCTAAATGAAGATGCATCACTAATAGTCAGCTATTAGGTTTTGACAATTACTTTGTCCAAAATAACCATCAGGTAATCTAAGTTAACATATATCAACACAAGTCTTATAAGCCAGCTATTAATCAAATTAAAAAGAGATTAAAAATTATCTTCCCATAACTAGCCATGTGGAAAAGAAGAAATCTGGCAAATAATCCCTGCTGTACCTTCCAAATTTGAGCAAAATGTTGGAGAAGACAGACATGCTGTACAAACCAAACTGCCAAGCTTCTGAACTCATGGATGGGGACTGAAGCATTTCATCCTTGTGCCATTCCCTCTTGTAAATGCCCCAAACCATTCTCCCCCCTTCAGAAATTCTGTGTTACTGCTTGTAAAGGAAGGAGGCTCCTTGGCAGGAGCTGATGAATAGTACTCTGCAAAAAAGTGTGCCACAAAGAACTGCAGTCTAGTGTTGATGAAGCTCAGCCTCGGCTGCCTTAACTGGAGCCTGTATTGAAAAAGACCTTCCACCCCCCCTCTCAGGGAAACCCAAGAGCCTGGCTTTCCAAGAGTATGCAATGGGAACGTGTTCTGCTCTCACTAAGGTCAGTGGGTGATGATGGGCATTTTGGATGAAAGTAGTTCTTTTATTCATCTTTGAAGAAAGATGAAAGTAAGCACCTGCTGCTAAAAAAAAATATGAAATGTAGTTGTAAAAAGTCCTACTTTCTACACTTTTGCATTTTATGATGAAGAGAGAGGGGAGTATAAGCAGAGGGATGAGTTCATATCTTGTTTCAGGTCAGGAAAAGAGATTTTATGATGTGTACATGCAGAGAATGCACAAAAGTGGAAGAAGATTAGTGAATATGAAGGGAAGAACAGAAGGGATTTATGTAATCATGCTTTGTAGGATTTTTAGGAAGAAAAACCCACAAGAAGCTCCAAAGCCACTCAATAGGTCAATATCATTTTGACACTTCATGTTGCTGTAAATTAGAATAAATGAGCCAGATCATGAAACTGGCTTTAAATCTTAAAATAAATCCCTTTTATGTTCATATTTCATGCTTTCATGTAAGCACAAATACCATATTCCCTAAGTTACTTATTTAATATTTTTAAGTTGAAAAACAGATGTGAAGACAAACTGTTAAACTGGAGTCAAGAGAATACTTCAATGATTTAGAATACATCACATGAATGAGGTGTTATTTGAAAGAGGTTAGATACTTGGAGACAGGCTTATACTTACAGATATTCAAATAAAATAAATTATGAAAATGCAGATCTGTGTGTCCAAACAAAACTGCTTCCTAAGGTTGTAAGCACAGTGACAAGGGGTATAAAAATCTGGCAAACAGAACCACCAGATGCCTTAAATTGTAATCACAGGTTTTGTGTACTGTAATCAGAACAACCTTACAGCTGTGTGTTCTAACTGGGCAATTGCCTAAGCCTACCGTAAAATGTTTACCTTACCTTTAAGCCCAGAATTAACTCATTTTCTAGTAGTGTGTTTTGGAATAACTCAGTGATAACATTTTCAAAGAAGTAATGCAGTTCTGTAATCGTATTTGCAGAGCTGACTTTGCTCAGATTCTCATTCTGATCTCTCTTCTAGTGAACAAGGAATCAACCTTGAAGAATAAGGTTTAATATCCATAATTATTTTATGAAAGAATCAAAGCTCTGGATCAATCTTTCTTTGTTCGTCTGTGTATTGCCTTCTTTCTTTTTTTTTTTGTGGGCCTTTTTTCTATATTAAAAAAGATGCAATATTTTCAATGCTTTCTCATATGGTAGCACTCCGATACCTGAGGTGTCTCACTCCTTTTTTTATCTGTATGTCTTTTTTTTTTTTCCCAATGTCCCTTCTAACTGCAGATGTGCATTGAGTCTGCCAGGTGAGGCCATATCCTTGATCTTTATAAAGGCATTACAATACTTGACTGTGGTACTGAGGCAAATAAAATGCATTCTGGAGATCTCCCTTCATTTTCTTTTAACAGAGGTGCACTTGAGAAAAGGCCTTTTCCAAGTTGTCTATAATGATGTCTAGTTCTCCAGCTTCAGTTGCTAAAGTTAATTTGGACTCATATAAATCGTTTAATCTCCAGATGTCTAGCCTTTTCAGAGGGACACGTTAATTGTTGTTCTTGGTCTTCATGGAGCAGCATCTAACTTTAGTGAAAAATTACTGATTTTTTTCTATATAAAAGACTTCAGAATTTTGCACATCTCCTTGGACTACAGTGCACTAAATACCATCTTGCACTACTTTTTAAATTAAATGATCACTCTGCTCCAACATCTCATAGCCTAATCAACAAGGACCAAAGATATCTTACCATTACTACACAGTTAAAAGCCACTGATCTTACTCCAACAGAAAATAAGCAGCTGACCTAAAAGATGTCACTAAAATTTTAAAAATTTCCAACATGTTTGGTCAAATTACATTTGTCTCTGGGTGGGGAAGATTTTGAAAATGAGGACTATCTAGGAGCAAAACGTAACAGTTAAGAACTGATCCTGTGAATAGGGAAGAACTCTAATTGCCACAGTGTGATGGCAATTAAAGATACCCATGTTAAATTATCATGCCAAAAACCAGTTGATTGTATGCTCACTTTTAGTATTCAAAAAGGTGATACAAAAAGAACACCTAAAGGCTCTCTAAAAGCTACTTTTAAATCCTTGTGGTACATCTGCGAAGTAAGTACACTTATGCAGCAGTATAGTAGACGTGGGTCAAAGCTTGTGCCAGATCTGAAATCTGTTGTGCATTGCAGTTCACCAGCTGCATGGGGAGACTGGAGTGGACACACAAATACTGCTTTGAAAGTTTGGTCACAGTGGATGAAAAGAAATAATGCTTAATTCAAACTAAGAATATACTTCCGGTTTTAGAGGTTTTAACTTCTTACTACACCCTATTTTCTCCATTTGTCACTTTTACAAAACAACTGTGAAGTCAGAAATAAAAAATCCAGTCCTTGCTCAAGTAATATTTAAGGGGGAAACATTCCAAGCTGATAGATCTGACAGTTGATTTTAACTGGTCAGAAGTGGAATGGCTATATCTGAACCATGGTTTGGTAGAATATTAAATCATAAGCTGCTTTTTCCTCACTGCTATGGAAAATAGCCATCCAATAATGTTCAAAGCTCCAAGCCATTATTCATATCAAGACAGTACAAGCCATTATTCATATCAAGACAGTATTCTCAAAATAATCTTTTTAAAAAATCAAGATATCAACCTGTTTTACCATTTTCCTTAGATTAGGAATTGGTGGTGGTTCATAATTTGTGCTTAATGACACTAGCTATTTGTTACTAGCTAGTATCCTCTTTGTAGGTACAGCATGAAGCTCAAAAATGATTATGGTTCTCTTGCTAGAACAATGTTGGAGTGAAGTAGAATTTTGATTCTAGAAATTTCTACAAATTTCCCCAGTCAACAACAACAAAAAAAGAAATCACATGGCCAGGATTTTTAACAGAGAATTCAAACATAAGCAATGACTCATGAAAGAAATATGAAATATTTGCAAAGTTATTGAGAAAATGATATTAAAGAAGCATGGAGAAAAATCAGACTGCTTTTGGATACTCCAGACATGTGGAAAGACTTCAAAGAAAGACTTCATGAAAGGTTAACTGAATTTTCTCCTTGCTACTAATTTTCTCATTGCTTTCCTTGAAAGCAGTGTATTCTCTTATAAAATGACAACCAAAAAAAGCCTTATTAGTTTAGACATAGAAATTACTTTGGAATCAAGTATTTAAACCAGTCTTTGCATTCCTAAATATTACGTATTTAAAGTATTTATAGGTTTTCCTACTGTTTCATGTCTCTGAAATTCTCTCTGATAAAAATGTGCACATAACAGTGTTAAATGACATCTGACCTCTTCTGTGACTTCTAGCCATGTGATGAAAAATGCTTTTGAAAATATTTAAGTCTAGATACAGGAAGATGACTAAACTCCTAAGCTTTTGTCTTCTAAAAAATTCCCATCGCTGCCAAAGCTGGTGAAGCTCCTCTGATGGTTACAATGGTGGGGGCACTGAGGCAGAAAAGCTTCCAAGTGTCCGCAAGCATTCTCACCGCCGTGCCTTCTACCTACCTCCTGCAAATCTCGGTTCCTGCCTTTAGAAAACGGGTGACCACACATTCCTTGTCATATTTACGCTTCCTCTCACAGAGCTTAACATTGGGAAACTTCACATAAATGTGTAACAGACAAGGACAAGGAACAAATTTGTTTAGCAAGGCAGCCAGCAGACTTACTGTACTAACCCCCCTTCCAACATTTAAAGAATGCAACTATCTTCTCTCTTTCCTTTCCCATGTAGCTTGAGAATTACATCCAAGACAGTATGAAGAAAGAAATGGTAGAGATCCAGCAAACTGCAGTACAGAACCAGACTGCAGTAATGATTGAAATAGGCACAAACTTACTAAATCAAACAGCTGAACAGACCCGCAAATTAACAGATGTTGAAGCACAAGTAAGTAATGAATTTCAACCTAAAAACGCTTCTGCGTCCCAAACACCTACAGCTATACATTTAACACACTTTAGTGTTACACTATTCAGTTCAACAATTAGAAGTCAATCATTATAATCAACAGCTCTACCCAGCTTAAGGAAACATTGGTATTTGGTAATACATAGCTCTGTCTCAAGCTCACTGTTGTCACTTGAAAGACTTCCCTTCCAGCAGGATTTGAACTATGTCCAGCAAGACAATTGTTACGTTCATCTTTAAAGATAATGTACCTAAAAACACTAGAGTATATCTAAGCATCAATTGGGTACTAGTATGCTTTTATACAACCCTTGTTGTATATCTCTGTTGATTATTCACTTCTCACCACCAGATCTTAGCTAAAGGAGAGTTCCTTCAAACTTTGCCTTTGTTCCACTTACCAGGCTAATTGCTTTTTTGCATTTAATTTTTTTGGTGTTTTTTAAAATATTTTATCAATAAAAATGCATCTTTTAAATGAATGTTTTCACAGATACTAGAAGTGGGATAACGGTTCATTTCCAGTACAATGCACTATAGTATTGCTATTTATCAGAGGGATAAATAAACCAGAGATGTGCTAACATGGTAGGAAGATTCAAATATGTAACTCCCAAAAGAAAGTGTGAATATAGTATGTAGCATATAACATTTTAGATAATGTAAATAGCATGCAAAACGTAAAATCCTTGTTAGACATTTTACTATCTGTATAATTCATCCGATGATGCAATTGCATTTTTTAACCTAAAACAAGCCTTTGTGAACTCTTTGATAAACTGATAGTTCATAACTCACAGGAGTGATGAATTCAACTTTCTGATTGTATTATTCAGGAGCCTATTATTTTGCACATGTTGAGAGAATGTATTTATTCATTCACAGTAATGTCTTTATGGAAATTATTCAATTATTTTCTGCTTAGAGGAAGAAGATCATCACTGTAACTTTCCTACTATGCTTGTAATTACTGGTGACTGGGTTAAGGGCTTAATTAACAACATAAGGAAATTAACCAAACAATTGCTCTCTCAAGGACACTTACTTTTGGCAATAGTTCTCAATTACACTTAAGTGTGAAATCATGTCCTGAATGACTGTTTAACATAAAGGACATGAGTAATCAATTCTTCCTGCCGACAAAAGCCAAATTCTGCTGAGATAAAAAAAGCTGTTCTGAAACAATGCGAAAATATTTCTAGAAAACATGCCTCAAGCAATGCAATCTGATAAAAACCGGAAAGTATCTTCCATGTTTCCTAATATCTGCATTTCTTCATTTAAAGATGCAAATAAATTTAGAAAGTAAACATTACATATAGAAAAGGTAACATTAAAATGCAAAGAATGAGTCAACAGAAGTGTGGTCACATGATAAACACTTAAAACTATAACTTAGGATTAAGGAAAACAGCTAAAAGGGAACTACCTAGCGATTTCAGGACTGGGCCAAGATTTCAACCAGTGAGAGATACGCAAAATACTTACTTTCTACATCAGATTGAGAAAACAACTCAAATTATTCTCTGAACAACAACCAGTTCCAGTAATGAAATAAGAATATCATAACAGAGGGGAAGGTATGACAGCAGAACTAAAGTACACAGTAACTCTGAGCCATTGATCAGAAAGACAGCATACTGCTGAAATATTCCCAATGATACATGGTAATGTAACAACAAAATTAGTGCAACTCTGTGTATTCTTCTGCATTCTACTTCTATGAGCATTTGTGCCCAAATTAAGTGTTCAAAAATATTTTTTAATTATAGGCTTAAGTAGAGATTTGCACGATTTCACAACATAAAGAAATCACAATCTATTTAAAAGAAGTATCTTGATTTTAAAGTATTTTTATACATTTTATTTAGGTATTAAACCAGACAACCAGACTTGAACTTCAGCTTTTGGAACACTCTCTTTCAACAAACAAACTAGAAAGACAGATTTCAGATCAGACCAACGAGATAACTAAATTACAAGAAAAAAACAGGTAAGTTTGCCTATCAGCCCAATAAAATGCTATTCCCTGCAGTGCCCTTCTAATGCTTTTAGAAACAAATGTACTCAAGTAGGAAAATAAGGCCTTGTACAGAAGCTCCCCACACCCAGCTATGCTCATTACAAAGGTCATATATTATTTAAGGCCTAGAGAATCATGCACGTTTATTCTTCCTGCGTTCTATTTGTACGTCATTCTTCACTAGCTAAAGTTCTCCTTTATATGAGGAACTTAAGGTTAAAACTGAAATACTTCTCAGTACTTCAGTTGTAGCCAATTCGTATTCTTATTTAGACTTATCCAGATGAAGTTATGGATTATGTAGCTGACTCAAACTAACCCAGTGCAATCACATCTCTAAAATTTCCATGTAGTACACAGCTATCCTAATACACAATCAGGTCACTGCCACAATTTTTTTCTAACCTGTTCAGAAAAGTCAAATACTACTCATATTCAGTGTTCCTTACTAGTCAATCTTTTACAATTCAGACTGATAACCAACTCTTACTCCTGTCCCTTTCTGTACTCAGCTGTTGTCCAAAGGCTCATACCTTTTTTCAGCTAGTTTCATTTTCATATCACCAGGGTCTTATTTTACTTTTGGCCATAAATGGTTTACAGAGAAATCTAAAAGCAGCAATAACAGTAAGTTTTCTCCTTCAAAGCCATGTTTTTCAATGAGAACCATATGTGCAAAGTGCTTTTTATTTTAAAAGAATTAGCTTAAAAAAACCAGGAGACATGTTTTGACATTTTTGTTCACTACTCTACTACATTTATATATGCTCCCTAAAGGTTTTATCTACCAGCTTAATAAAAACAAGCATCCTTATCAAATGGAAAGCAAAGTAAATAGTGAATTTTAAAATGTCACTTTTTTGTGTTGACCTCAGCAGACTTTAGACTACCCTTGTAAAACCCATGTAAACACAAAACCATTGTTTCTCACCTAACAAAAGATGATCTGACATCAAGTTAATCTGCTTGAAACATAATTATGAGGTTCAGGATTTTTTTCAGTAACAGTAACGGATTTTAGGTGAACTTCTCCCTTCCAGCCATGCATCTTTTAACATCAGCTTTCTCAGAGTCTGTATCAGAACAATTACCAATGAAATAATTTTCCAGCCAGTCACCTACTCACACCAGCTCCAGAACCGGAGATGGGTAACACGTCTTCAAGTAACTATTTGCAGGTTTCCCTGTCTTAACACCGTAACATTCATTTCTGTTAAGAATATATTTTATTATGATACAGGACATTTGAAAAGTTCCTAGGATCATCTTTGAATGAATTTCATCTTTTAATCAGCTAAAAACATGAAATCCTTCACTATTATGCCTAAACTCTGAGAGAATGGTATTCAAGACACTTCATAAGTAATGGTTACTTTGGGTCTACATCCATTTTATACTCCCTGTACTTCTAGCACTACTATCCTTTTTTCAGGGCCAAACTATATCTTCCTTTTCATAATGTTGAATTATCAGACACCCAGTTGTTACACTTTAAAAGCCTGTGATACAGACTATACTCTATAATGCTGTTTACTAATGTACTAATTAGTTATGTAATAAATTAAAGCATGTATAGCAAACTAAACTCAGCTTTCATTTAGCTTTCCTCTCCATGTATGGCACCAAAGAATGAAGTTGAGTACTTATGAAGAAAGAAGCTTCTGCAACAGGCTTGATTCTCTTGACATCAGCTCAAATTGTTTCTGAGGAGCCTAATTGTAATCTTTTATTTAGCTTTCTAGAAAAAAGAGTTCTTGAGATGGAAGACAAGCACACACTTCAGCTGAAGTCAATAAAAGATGAAAAAGATCAGCTTCAAGTCCTAGTAGCCAGACAGAATTCTATTATAGAAGAACTAGAAAAACAGTTAGTTACAGCTACAGTAAACAACTCTGTTCTGCAAAAACAGCAACATGATCTGATGGAGACTGTTCATAACTTGCTTACTATGATATCTACACCAAACTGTAAGTAAAAGCAGACATGTTTATATCATTTGAGTGACATTCCCTAATTTGTGTACATTATTACCTATAAAATCTTACAACCAGTTTCCCCACACTTCTGCTTCTCAAAAAGTAGGTATTTTTTTTCCTTAAATTCTGCATCTAACTAGCCTGTTTTTTAGGGGCAGGGGAGGGGGGAACAACCACAACATTTATGTGGTTTCTCTTCAACATTTTGCTCGTCTTCTGTGGTTTATATTGGTTTGCCTGCCCACTTCTCTAGTGGTTCAACAAAATACAGAGATGCCAAATATCATTCATGTCACATGGCATTCATTCATCTGGCAATACACACTTCCTTGACCATGTATCTAGGTTAGACTGAATGATGTAGGCCTGTAGCTTTTCTTCCTGGCTCACGAAGGTTGCTTCTGCCACCTCTCATTGCTCTACGCAGATAGAGTTGATCAAAGAAAGGACAAATTATAGTGGCTATTAAAGGCAAAGGAATCAGCACTGGCCCACTTTTTAGCACCTATGTATGCCCCAAACAACAGAAAGCACCAGCCCAGGGCAGCAAGTACTCCCAGAAGTCCTCCAGTCTTTCACTGAAGCTTCCCTATTCATCCTAAAAATCCCTCAGCCTAGCAAATTTTATAGGCAATAACCTCACCCCTAAATGCCTGACAGCCCTGCAACAAATCATAGCCACCAAGCATAGCTTCCAAATTGATGCAGATTCACATGCTCCATAAAAAACCCACACAAACCATAAGCAGAAAGTTATGGCTAAACAGGATTTAAACAAATGAACAAATTCCTTACCTTGAATTTCATGTCTGGTACAGAACATTGACAAATAAGGAAGGTATAGCTGTTCTGTGTAAAAGAGTAGAGAATCTGGCATGCTTGCCTGTAAAGTTCTCAGGGGTGGAAATACACAAGCATACAGAATCTCTAAAAAAAGGATTTAAAATTAAATACTAGGAAAACTTTAAAAGAGTTGTCATTACAACTTAAAAGAATATAGATGGACTATGCTACATTGCTGTAAGCTGGATCACAAAAAAGGAAAAGGGTGTTTGGAAGTCCTCGCTTTCAGTAGTGTCCTAAATAATAATGTTGTTGTATGTTTTTCTCAACAAAGTAAATCCCAAGTTTTTTGTTTTAATAACTGACACTATCCCCTTAAATACTATTACCAAGGCTGTACATGTTCCTGCTGATGTTATCTGCTGTGATAGTGCACAAATAAGTAAACAAGTCAAAGTCATGTTGGCTACAACACTGTTAAACCCAGAGTGGAAAAAATAATGAATGTTTGCCAAAAAGACAAAATTAGCAGGGAAAGCTTCTAAGACAGTATACAAACAATAGAGTGTGGAAAAGCAATTAAAACACTGAACGTGTTATTTTTATATTTAAGGCAAAGCATGTAAACTGGTAAATAACAAATAAGCAAGCTAAAAAGAACATAATAAGCAACTGTAATATAAGCATATACTTGTTTGGCACCTAAAACTTTGTACTAACTGGCTATGCTTGTTAGATTAAATTAAAAGGGAAAATACACAGAACCAACCTCAAAAGGGTCAAATATGAAATATCAGTCAGCAGGCGAAATGCCAGGAAATTCCAACCTCCATAGTTAATAAAGAACTGAACAAAAAGATGAGCTTTAGATTGTTCTGTAAAACAAGAAGGCTTAGGCATATTAAAATGTAGTTTTTACACAAATGAATTCCAGAATGGATGTTTCCTTAGTGGGTTGGGGTGAGCTACCAAGCTTCAGCTTGGTACATACAACATTGTTGCTGCTCAGCACAGGGGCAAAAAAACAAGCTAAAACTTTGTAAGAGTAGTTATTCCAGGCAGCTGTATTATAAAAGATATCATAACTCTTATTAGATTTCACAATTTTAGAGTACTGGCCAAAGGTCATTATTACTATAATCAGTTGCTAGTTAGATATGTTTTTTAATAGTAGTTAATGCATGCAGAGGTTGTAATGCATGTAAGAGTCCAGCAAAGGCAATGAATGGAAGCAGAAACTGTTCAACTGAATGAGATGCTATATCCTGATTTCTTATTCAACATATTAATAAGTATTGCTTTTCAACCTATCAAGCAACCATGCTCATATCAGAATAACATCTCTAAATAATATAAAGTAACAACACACATAATTAATACCTTGATCTGTCATTTCTTTCAGGACCAGGCATATTTTTCAGAACTGCAAAGCTTTAAGCTGATTACATCATTAATTGCTTCTTAGTAACTTCTATTCATCTCTGCTTAATGCCTTCAATTTCTATTGTACTTTTAGCAGCTAAGAACAACTTCATAGCTAAAGAGGAGCAAATCAGCTTCAAAGACTGTGCTGAAGCTTTCAAATCTGGACTGACAACAAGTGGAATCTACACTTTAACAGTTCCAAACACTGCACAAGAAAAGAAGGTAGGATGGCTATAAAGTGCTACCTAGGCATACTGCATGTTAAAAAGTTATTTGATCTGGTAAATATGCTATTTTAAAGGCTAGTTAATAGTGAAGTTTATTACTTACCATGTTTTTTTATGAGCATTTAATCACTTATAGATCTGAGTATCTCACAGGAAGAAAAAAGTCCTTCACATGAAATCTTGGCTCAGTTGAAATGAATGAGCATTTTGTTGTTCACTTCAGCATGCCAGAATTTCATTCTTTGTTTCCACATAATTAACACAGTTAAAGTAATATAGTACTGTAATTTCTTTATAAGATCTCCAACTCCAACACAATTGCTCTGCATGATCAGCAGTCTCCTGTCTCCTATAATTTCTTAGTTCCTTCATATGCCCAAGTTCCTTCAGGTGGCCAAAGGAGGTAAAATCAGGGGCATGGAAGAGCACTCATGGATGTGTACTCATGTAAGCAATCTACTAGTACTGGACTCATGTATGGGTTCCAGTTCTTTGTTATGCAGAGTTTTAAGGGTATTTGTGTAACAATTAGATTAGCAATTAGATCAGCACAACTGGCACTGGGTTGGACTGAGAGGACTTTCCTGGAAAATACTGCTCGGATTTAAATAAAAGGTGAGTTTGCAGTGGTTTCATTAGATCAGTTTAAATTCCTCTATGGATATTTTTTCCCCTATGTGTTTACCTGAAATGAACTTCAATGTCAATTTAAGTTAAAGCAGTATACCATACCTCTATAGAAGAGACCTTGAGCTAAAAGTGGCACTCAGTGGATGAAACACTGGATGCCTGACAGAGATGCTCCACCTACTGAAGTAAAGAAAATGATAAAGCTTCAGATAGTATAATTTAGTTGAAACAATCAATAAAATCTGAAAGGGAGAAACGTCCCAGGTGGATTGTGAGGATAAAGAACCAAAAACTGCAGTGACCATTCTGAGGAGTGGGGCTCAAATGATGAATGTTTGTTTCCAGCTTTTCAGACACAGCAGGCTGAGGAGGCTAAGGGACATTTGAATAGAAACAAAAGTGCTTAATATATTTCTTAGACAAACACTAAATAATTCTCTAATGTTTTTAATTTATAATTTCATATTGTCGACATTTCCTTACAAAAAAGGAAGTATTTTATGGAATTCCTAAGACTCTACTTTATTATATCAGAAATACTTGGGGGAAAAAAAACCTAACAGAAAATGTACAAAAGCAAAGAAAAATGAGGGCACATGTGGAAAAGCAATTGGTAAAACTCTGACAGAGAAGGCATTTTTTCCCCAAGTTTTGGTAGCAAAGGTTTAGAAATTAAGTAAGTTCACCAGTGACTACTCTTTGAAGTGCCAGAACTTCATCTAGCCCAAGCCAGACTTTGTGATCTTTACCCTTACAAAGCTCTCAACTACAGGAAATAAGCAATTTGTTTGGGTAAGATCTATAAAATACAATACATAAAACCTGCAATTTTTGCAGATATCATCTAGAGAAATGATGTTATCTGCAGTCTGCCTTTCTGGGGAAAAAAAAAAAAGCAGCTGTTTTTTCTTTGGAATAGTCTAGTCTATATTCAATACATCTGTTTCACAAGAAAATTAGTTACATAACATGCAATAAAATGTTTTATTACACATGGAGCAGAATGGTATTTAAATAGCATAGATATCTATGATCACAATTTTAAATGCTAAAGGAGGTGCAAGCTACTGCATCTCTAAAGTAACAGATTGCAGCAGTCTTTGTTAGATATCTCAGGAAGGGTTACATTCCTTGAATCTCTTAATATTACTTGTCTCAAGCTTTTACCTTTGGTTTTAATTTCATTATCAAATATAATACACAGAGCACGAATATTTTCTAAAAGCAGACACAACCATATTACAGAATGAAAATTTCTGTCATAAACTTTAACACTGCATTTTCAAAGCCATAAATGTTTAAGTAATTTATATGATCTGAGAAGCCAGACCAACGTACAGTTCTACAAAACTGAAACCTCCCAAAATATTGTATCCCTGAAACAAAAGTACAATCGCAAATTTCCTAGACTATAAAATATTAAATGCTTTACATTTGAACGTGGAGGCTTAAAACACTTAACAAAAATACCCATTTTGGCAAATGACTATGTTAAAAAAAAGTAGTTAAAATGTAATAATTTAATTAAATTAGTAATAATAAAGAATTTTAATCTTATTCTGCCCACTTCAGATAGAATGAAAAAGACACTTAAAAAGACAGCGAAGGTTTTACTTACTATATGACATGAAAAAGTAAGAGACTAAAGTTTTAATCTGATGCAGATTTTTTATACAAATACAGATGCATAAGAGGAATTGTCAAGGGAAGTGAAGGTTTAGGGATAATCAACACGTTACACCATTTTCAACTATTTATGATGTGGATGGCCACTGGGACCAGGAAACAGAATGACCTTTTTTATTTGCCAAAAGTGCTGCACTGCTGTTTATGTTTTCGTCTTTTCCTCTTGTAACACCTTCTGACCTCCCAACAGGCTTATAAACAACTTCTGTGTAATCTGTAACTGATCCCACTTTACTAATTTGTCTCCCATCATAATCCAAAGCTAAAGAATTGCATACGAGAGCTGAGAGGAAAACAATTATTTCATTCCATTTATATTTTCAAGCTTTCAAGCTTTCCTGTTCTGCACCAGGACAAAAGCTAAGTCCTTTTAAAAGCACGGAGGAAAAACAGCAAGACTGCTGACACGAGGAAAAACGGCAGAGGCAAACCCATGAAAAGTCAATAGCTTCATGTTTACAGCAGTTACCTGAACCAATTAACCTCCTGCTCTTAACCAGGCAGAATAGTTGAGTCTGGATGACCCGAATATATTAGCTCAACCATTACCACAACTATTACCAAAATCTTACCCCAAATCTTAAAATAGTGGCTGAAGCAGAGGCTAAGCTCTTCCCCATTCCAACTCCCGTTGAGCTGAGTTTTCATCCCAGAACTGACACACATTCCAAGCCAAGGCCTTTTTAACCAAAACTTGCTTGCAGAAAGTGATTTGGACAAGTTTGAATTTACCAACAAAAATGGTTTTGCGTAACTTTCTTAAAAAGTGATCATCCAGACAACTAGCTAGTCATTTCAAAAGGAGCCCATGCCATGGACCTTACGTTTAAAATACACATACACAAATTGTTTCCAACCCCAAGCATTAAAAAAGAGCGTATGTTTAGCTTCTCCAATACAGTAAGAGGTGAGATGAGGGGTTTTTTTTGTGAATTTCAGAAGTCTCATCATCTGTGTTTTTCACTGGTAACTGGTATTAGGTTAAATTACATTATAAACCACGTGTGTAGCTATTTTTTCCAGAACGAGGAAACTAAGACCACAATTCTTATCTAGTCACATCTCTAGGAGCTAGAGACAGCTGAATACAAAGTCATTGGGTATCATGACTCAAAAGTGTTCAGACAATAGCCAAAAGTGATGCGAAGGGAAACTGCACAGATGTGGCAACCGCACTTGCTTTGGTATAAAAACTCATCCTGATAACTCAGCCAGAGCCTTACCATTCAGAAAGTAGGTCTGAAAACTGCAAATATCCTAACGTACAAGAAAAAAGAAGAAAAATTACTTGCTCTGAAAGTCAACTTCGTAGACAGCGAAGACATCAAATTGACTGCTCACAGGTTACGTGCTTATAGTCTTTGGAGAAGGGACTACTTCTGGTTACACACACCTTACAGCATTTTCAAAAATACAGTGCTGATATTTAGCTGAAGGTGAAAAATATAAACAGCTGACCTTAGCTCTCAGTGCTACAGCTGCTAGAACTGTAAGTACTGAAGCAGTTCGCAAGATAAACCAAATATTCCCCCTGCCAATTTGTTGTAATTTGAGAGGCTAATCTCTTTATTCTTTTTGGCATCTGTTTGAAGACTCCTGCTGCCTGCCTAATCTTGGTATCTATTTTTACTAGTTTTATGAAATGTTACATTTCTTCGTTTTGAATATAAAACCTAGGCTAGGCTGAAAGGTCAGAAGAGTTCTGTTCTAGTAATGAGTGCTAGAGAAAGCCTCATATGCATATCATTTTACTGGAGAATGAAGCTTTTTTAAAAAAAGAGGTTATAGTCCAGATAAATGCTTCCTCTCCCCTCATCTTTCACATACATCATGAAGAAATTGTTCCCTCTGCAGACTGACACAGCAATTTATTGTGTTGATTTTAAACTAAGCAAATCCTTTCCTTAATCTTCATTTTACTGAATAGCCTATCTCCATCCTTAAAATGACTTATGAATATACATAATTCACTTAAGTATTTTTAATAAAAAGTAATAAAAATAGATCAACTTATTTCATGAATTTTCTTTCTGTAATCTTTACTGCCATTTTTCTTCATTGACTTATTCTTTCCCAAATTAAAAGTCAAGTGTGTATGTAAATTTGAAGTTCCTAGTTTTACAGTAGGTATTTTCATCTTGTTTAGTCAGAGAATTGATTTCTAGGGAAATGGTCTGGAAAGCAAAGGAATGATTTCATGAGCAAAGCTGCATATGTGAGGGCTTGAAAGGTAGGGTTCTGGATTGCCGGTCAAGCCTGAAAGCAAAACATTTCACTGTATGATGCTAACATAATAGCTGGTAAAAAGAATTTTCACTTTTTAGCTAGTTCAAGGGAGCAAGTGTGCAACCATGAAGTACAGCAGTTAGAAACCATACACTGAAATGTCAAACAACAACTTCACTTAATTGATGAAAGATCTAGAATACAGATTAGAAGTTAATGTAGTTTAATACTCAAACTACAACTTCACAAAGATGTGAAATAATTTTGAAAAAGACTCAGAACTTCAGTATCTTGGCAGAGGGTGGTAAAAAAAATTTAAACTTCCAAATGAGAAAGCCTGGAGCATTAACTGTGAACTCTCCAAACAGGAATATTTGTACAAGGAATTTAAGATTTTTCTTAAAGTTAGTATTGGTAAGAACATGCAATTTAAATAGATACTGATTTCAGTTTGACTTTCATTATACTGTTTTACACCACCTTAGCTCCACTGACTTCACACATGTACATTTAAGTTCTGCTAGCTCAGAAAAGCAGAATTAGATGCAACAACTTTAAATCCTTTCTCAAAAAAAATGGTCCTAAATATTCACATATTCACAAGACTTTCTTGTTAAGTTATCCCCTATGTCTCCTAAACATCACTCAAAAATTCTCTCTAAATTTTCAAAAGATTTTTTTCCGTCAGCATCTCCTCAGTATATTGGCACCCCCAGTAATACCTTTTACCTCTGACACTGCAGTGAACATACATCAGAATTCTATTTAACTCAGTCATTTTCTACTTTAATCTAGAAGAAGATTGACTGAACAAGTCACCAATAAACTTGAATTTTACTGTGCCAGGATGCATTTATTTGGTATTCTAAAACTGAGTTCAGTGAACTGCCTATTATGTGTTAATCCTTTCAAATGTTTAGCAATAACTTGGTAAAATCAAAGATGATTTATGAATATTTGGAAACATCTTACAGTCATTGCTTTTTTGCTCTAGAATATAAGATATTCATTGCAGTCTGTATATATAATAACATGGCATCAAGATTTAACTTTCAGATAATAATAGTTCTACACCTAGATTTTATTTTGGGGTCAGACCATCTGCAAAGGTGTTGGACAATGACAGTGGAAATAAAAACATATTTCAGATTGCACACTGCCTGAATTTAACTCTGACAAACCATGGGAAATTTGAATGGATCTCTCACAAAAAAGCTGGAAAAATGAAAACATCTTTCAGGAGAAATATTTCATCAGGAAACTCACAAAAATATTAGTGCAAGAGGGAAGTATAGAATCAGAAGCTACATTCATTTTTTTCTTCCTTTAATACCAGCTATCAGCTATTTTTAAGGTGTCATTTGTATTCTGTTAAGCGTAATATATACTGAGGAATCACATTTATTTGTGGACAACCACAACTGATTTGTATGAAAGCTATGAAAAACAGCATTTTAGGTGAATACACATTTTGCACTTGTACACTTTAAAACATGCCACTATATAGAATTATGCAAAGTACCTGCTTTGTGTTTTTGTTTTCCCATGACTGCATGCACTTATGCTCATGCTTACTCTGGTAGGCCTATTGTGACATGGAAACTGGTGGAGGAGGTTGGACCATTATTCAGAGACGTGAAGATGGCAGTGTGGACTTTCACCGCACGTGGAAAGAGTACAAGATGGTAAACAATGTTTTCTGAAGCCTTAATATTAGTTATTATTATCTGAAATCTGATATAATAAAGTTATATTAATAGCATCCTTAGAATGTAAGCAGGTTTGAGAAGTTGTCTTTGTCCTTAGATGTTCATTTAGGAAATGTCAGAGTAGTATACGTTGTTTGCCTAAGCAGACTTGCAAGTGCGGTGTTTGTTTTTAAAGAGAAACCTCACTTTTCTTTAATCAGCTGTTCCATGATACATCTACATTTTTGGAGTTATTTATATTTGTGTTTCTAGTGGCAACGGTAAAAACTGCTCCAAATCTACTAAGTAATATTGATTTCTATTTAAGATTCCCGAGTTCATCTTTGACGAAAATAACTTTTTGAAATATTACAGATCTATAACCCTCACAGACGCAGTAAATTTTTGACAGATTGAAAATTATTAAACTTGAAAAACTGATAAAGTGATCATTTCAAACTCAAAAAGACCAAAACAAAGCTATTTAAATATACAACTTGAATTACAGGGATTTGGTGATCCTGCTGGGGAGTACTGGCTGGGAAATGAGTTTGTTTCTCAACTGACTAATCAGAAGCGTTACGTTCTTAAAATACACCTGAAAGACTGGGAAGGAAATGAGGCGTATTCACTGTATGACCACTTCTCTCTAGCAAGCGAGGAACTAAAATACAGGTAAGCAGAAAAATCAGATCTGAATAAAAAAAGATCATTCTAGACTGTGTAGATGCATGACCTTATTTCATACCAATTATGATTTTTTAAAAATTCACTCAGAAAATAATGTTTGCTCCATTTTTCAGTCTTAATAATCAATTTTTTTTCCCAGCGGAGGCAATGTATATTTTACTAGTGCACATTGGGTGAGTGTAACACACAAGATGCACAAAGATGAGGAGATGTTATGGTATGGTACATACTTGCCAATATAGCGGATGGCAGTGCACAATATTCAGGGCAATAGGAACCTGTCTGCAGTTGCTATCAAATCCTGATTCCAGGCAATAAATACATTTCTGGAAGGTGGATGACTAAGATGAACAGTACTGCAAGGAGATTTTCCACCTAAGTCAGTGGCTAGTAGGACCTGTTCTGTTGTCAAGAAGAGCACACTGAGATAATGCTGCCTTCTCCTTGCATGACCCACTGGCTTGGAATCTCAAAGAATAACGCTCGTACTTCTGAAAATGAAGCTAATAGAAAATGTCCAGTCTCACTCTCTACAAACTTGTCAATTTAAACACCAGATTTTAATGGACCTACTATTGATGCTCCCATCATTCTGTAAAACATAAAGCTTCACAATTTCTCCTTCCATATTTGGTTAAAATAGGAAATAACACACATTTAAAATAAATACTTTATATATAAATAAATATTATCATTGTATTATACATTTTAAATAGTATCATAGTGTTATACATTTTGAAACAGTATCAGCCACAGCTGAAGTATATGGGCAGTTCATACTTCATTCTGCAGGCTCTCTGTAAATGCAGTAGATACTGTTTGACTGGTTACAGAATAAACTAGAGACTCCAGAGTATGACAGATGCTTTCCTACTACATGCTCCAGGAAATGTTTCTTTATAAGAATCTTACAGATTCATGGAGCTTTAGGTGACTGGGCAGAAAAATTGCCTAAATTTAGATTAATTTCTCCAAGATTTCTAGCAACTATTTGTTGTAAACAAAGTCAATCTGACACTCGAGAGAACTGATGCTGTTACTTCAACTCAAGTCTTATATGCAAATCAGTGCAACTATCAGCATCTCCCTTCCCCAAAACATTAGATCTTAATGCCTTAGTAGTATACAGTTGTCTCAACTCCAAAGCAAATATTTTTTCATCTGGAAACAGTCAGAATCTACAGCAGAGATTTTTTTAAAGTAATACTTTAAAATACTTATAAAGGCAACCTTTGCAAAATGGGTCATTACCCTTGTCCACTTACAATATTAAAAAATAATTACTGAAAACTAAGATGGTTGTCTGTAAATAGATGATACTTTATTTTAAAATGCAACCAGACATGGAATGCATCACAGATGCAGTGGATTAAAGAACATATTTAACATCATTAAAAAGAAAAAGCTAAGAAAGTATTCAATTAAGAGCAACTTTCATTACATTAAAAACATTAACACATTCTGAATGCTGGAATGAGGACATGGTTTAGTGATGGACTTGGCAGTGATAGGTTAACGGTTGGACTCAATGATCTTAAGGGTCTTTTCCAACCTTAACAATTCTATGATTCTATGATTCTATGAATGATAATGAGTTGGGTCATAAAACTGACATTTCATAGATTCATAGAAAAATTGAGATCAGACTGGACTTCATTTGAGTCAAACTTTGTCATCTCAAAGCTATGAGGTCAGGCCAGGTTGCTCAAGGCTTTATCCAGCTGAGTCTTGATAACCTCCAAAGGTGGAGACTGCACAACCTGTTCCACTGCTTGTCCGTTCTCATGGCGAACAAGGTTTTCCTGATGCCATGTCAGAATCTCTCATTTTAATTTACATCCACTGCCTCTCATCTTCTGTTATACTAAGCTGTACTTTTAAAAATTGAATACTAATAATAATAAATGAATAACACTCTGCTTACATTAGACTTCAAATGATATTTGAACATGAAGCCTAAGCTCATACATTATATTTGGAACCTTTAATACCATTTATGTTAGAAACTGACTTACAGAATTTTGAACTCACCTTAAGAAAAAACAGAATATTTAACTTTTTGGAAGAGATTTTTGAGAAAATCTGTAATGAGCTGATCTTTTGAAACCTAAAGGAATAAAAATTCATTTGTTCTTAATGACCTCATCATTCCTGGAGGTATGTAAAAGATGTGTAGATGTGGTGCTTAGGGACATGGTTTAGTGGTGGACTTGGCACTCTTAGGTTTATGGTTGGACTCGATGATCTTAAGCGTCTTTTCCAACCTAAATGATTCTATGATTCTACGATTCAATACTAATAAATCTATGAAGGGTGTGAAAAGAAAGAGTAATTAGGAAAGCGGAAAGGGAAATATTGAGAAACTCCTAAAATATCAGTTACTAGTTGGTAATTAGTAGTTCAGGTAATGGTATTATCTCATACAGATGCAAAGTTGTAATGCTACATTGCCATGTTGTGCTAACAGCAAAGTAGGAATCAAAAAAGTTTTGGTTTAAGCTTTTGAACTCAATTAAAAAAAAAAATTGCACACAATGTACTTACAGTATTAAGAAATGCATGATATATATGAAAAATTCCAGGATTTATTCTCTGCCTGCTCTCATTTTCTTCTAATATGACATGAACAAAACCGTCATCTCTACAAATGTGGAGGCTGTTCATTAGAATATTGTGCTGACCATTTCCGCTCATATAAAAACATTACGCTGCAAAACAGCTTAGAACAGTACATTAGCCAGAACAGAACTGAAATATTTGAACAGGATATTTATTGCAAACTATTCCATCATTATTTTGCAGATCAACTACCATTAACTTCCACGTAGTAATTGTTTTTCCATTCCTCACTTCTACAGGATCTACCTTAAAGGACTTACTGGGACAGCGGGCAAAATAAGTAGTATAAGCCAACCAGGAAATGATTTTAGCACAAAGGATGCAGACAATGACAAATGTATTTGCAAATGTTCACAAATGCTAACAGGAGGTAGGAATGTTTTTTTGTTTCTCAGTCTTCCTATTTTTATTGGCACTGAAATTGTCTGTGAGATAAATAGTGATAATTTTGACAGTAAATTTTGACTATTGAAGAAGTCCAAAACAGATAGAAGTGCTAGCATGGTGACTCCAAATGAAGTATTTTGTCATTGGACAAAGGCTAGTGAAAGTAAAACAAAAGAAGTTAAAACTGGAGAAAAAAAACTAGTCTCTCAAGTTGGGGTACAAGAAAGTCTGTAATTGTGGAACTAACCAGAGCAACAGCAGATTCTTCCAAGGAATGAGATAACATAGTCCCAGAGATCAAAACACTTAACTCCCTTGTTTTAGAGATTCAGTTGGTCAGTGAAATGGCTCCTGGTTCTTTAGGCACAAACCTGTCCCCTAACTATTCAGAGGAGAAAAAAACCCCAAAAGCTGCTGTATACTGTACATGCTGCAGAAGGGTACAAATATTTAATTGCATATTTCAGCATAATTATGAAATGGCAATATATAAATTTATGATACACCACATATATGAGATATCTACTTTTTTCTAATGATTGTTCACTAGTTATTGGAGTTTTAGGTGGTATTTTTATCTTGAACCACACAAGCCATTTTATAATTTGTCAATCTAGAATTCCACATTCTGAAATGTAAACAACTGCTTTGTAAATTTGACTTCTCTTCCTGTTATCTCTTAAGCAATGGTTTGTTTCCCTATAGTACAAGTTGCAAGACAAAAGACAGCTTCAGTTTATCCAAAAGGATAATTGGATTACTGCCCTGCAAAACAGAACACACACATTATCACCATCATAACAGAAGTATAAAAATATTGTCTTATTAACAAAAATAAATTTTCCTTATGACCCACTAACAGGTCGGACCACAAGGATACAAAATAAGTTTGGGCTGCTTTTTTCTCCTTTTCCTTCTTAACAAGTTTCAGCACAGAGGTTTTGAACTAATCTGCACAGAGAACTGAAACAGATAACTGAATTAATCCTCTAAAAACAATTAAGAAAGGAGTTTAAATCTGTGAAGAACAGGAATTTACCAAAGAGTAGATAAAAACCAAAGAAGACTCTATATTGTGATAGTTCAAGTCAAGTTCTGCCCTGAGACAGTCAACAATAATGTTTGATATCAATAGTAAATTAAGCTTGGTTGAAGGCCTTCCCTTCTCAATTTTAAACTACTGTGTATTACATAAGCTTCAAGAATATGTACTGAATACATAAATACATTTCCTTGCTGAGTTTGAGGGGCATATTTTATACCGACACTTCCAAATCATAAGAATGAAAACCTGGTTTTAGATTTTCATTTCAGGACAACGAAGTTTCCTTATATACTACTGCGAAAACTACCTGTGCTGACATTTTCATCTGCTGATGTTTTTCTTTGCTTTCTGTCTTGCAGGATGGTGGTTTGATGCATGTGGTCCTTCTAACCTCAACGGAATGTATTATCCATTACGACAGAACAACAACAAGTTCAACGGTATCAAGTGGTACTACTGGAAAGGCTCAGGATACTCTCTCAAAGCCACGACTATGATGATTCGACCAGCAGATTTCTAAATGCTTTTGCATTATGTGAATTATGTATTGTATAGTCTTCAAAGACTTCATTTGCCAAGCATGTAAACACACATCTGCAACTTGTCTCATTTTCAAGCCCAGAAAACATGCACTAGTGTTCTGAAGGGATCAGTTCAGTACAATTCCTGAATTGCAATAGCCTTGATCAGCTAAAGCTCGTATTATTCAGCCAGACACAGTCTAAAGCATCAACCTGGTATAACAGTGATTTGGCCAAATGACTGAATAAAAAGAACATCCAAGAAGCTGTCAGACAATTTAAGGACTCTGTTTTACTGATCATTTATGTTATGTATGTGTTAGTAAATAACTGGAACTGTGAAGAAGACCTAAAATAGTTTTAGAAGTATGCATTTTGCCTCATCACTGAACTTTAAACATTACTCTAATATAAAACACTTAACTAGATCTAGAACTATTTATCTCTGTGTCATGTTTGCCTTTTATGTACATAAAAAAAAAATTGTCCTGTAATTAGCTCAATACTATAGTTAAAGAATACATTCTTTCCCCCCACAGTCTCCTAAACAACGTCTTACATTTATTCAGGGATTTTTTCCAATAGCCTGTATTACTTTATTTAACAGAGGAAAAATAGCATTTAAGTACTTTGCATTTATTCTTGGGAAATACTGTGTACAAAAATCACCATTTCTTTCAGTTTGTACTTATTACAGTCACTATCTTTAAGTTACAAAAATCCCTGCAAATTACAATATAATATGTGTTTCTTTATATTTTTATGAAGATTGCACTTTTTTCCTTTCCTTGTCATTTACCTGTAAAATAACTGATCAGTATTTTATGAACCGAGACAACGGCATTAACACCAAATGTCCGGTTGTCTATGACAATGAGTTATCACCTGGTGCTGTAGTACATCTATATGTTTTGTAAAAATAACCTAACTGAAAAACATATGCATGTTCTTTGATACAATTAAATTTATGTTCATGACTTAAGACACAAATTACTACATTTTAAAAACAAGAAAAAAAAATCTTAAAGTTATCTAAGGTCATACTATTGGGTTTTTTTCAGTAAGGTTAGGACTTCTCCCTAGAAATTCTCTGTAGGTAGGCTCTCAATGTATGACAGAATGTGAATAAATTACTCTACTGGGTGATTTTTGCTTTTTTAATTTTTTATTACTATATGCTTTAAAATTGTGTACTGTACACTGCAGTTCTGATTGAGAAGATATTTCTTCATAAATCACACAAAATAATTTTGTGCAGATTTTTCCCCAAATGAACTTTAGGTTTTAATTCTCATGCTTAGTCTTTGCCTTATTTGGTAAATTTTTAATTTCAGCAGATGACTGAATTAGTTACAAGACAAGAACATATACCAAAACAAAACAAAAACCCCAAACACAACATTTCTGGAGGCTTACTTAACAAAAGGTATTGTATCTTAAAAACAGTAAATGATTTTGAGAAAGATGGAAGAAAACTCTTCATTTCATACTGACAGTCATTAAAGCTGCTGTGAGAGTATGCCACCACTCACACCACCACCATTCTTCACTGAAAATGTGTCAGCATTACTAAAGTGTAGCAGAGACAAAAAATAATTCTAATATTACTTCACGATCTGATTTTAAATAAACCTAATGAATGTAAATTAACAGTCATCATCTGAAGAGTTGCATAAAATAGTCTGAATGTATTTAAGATTACTGTTTAAGTAAGTATTTTATTGTTTATCCTAGCAAACTTGTAAGGATAAACATATCCTAAACTAAAAAAATACTTCATAAAATTGCTTTCATGAATTTCTAAGAAATGTCTTAAAGAGCAAGTCTAGCAGAGGCCCACCAAACTAGTAAAGGAGCTAGACATACCAAGAAGCACACGACATCCCAAGAGAGGCTGAGAGAGCTGCCCTTTTTCAGCCTGGAGAAGAGAAGGGAAAGGGGAGACCTTGCTGCTGTCTGCAGCTGCCTGATCAAGGACATGCAGAAGTCAGAGCTAGACCCTTCTTGGAGGTGCAACGCAATAGGACAAGAGACAGGGATAAGAGGCAGCAAACACAAGCTGCAATTGGGGGAATTGGATTTTATTTTTAATTTATTCATTTATTACCATGAGGGTGAATTCGACAAGTCCCTTGGAGCAGAGTGTTGAACTAGACAACCTTCAGAGGTCCCTTCTAATCGAAAATATTTTATGATTCTATGAAATTTAATAGAAATGCTGAGTCTAGATTACTGTATTTCCTGCTCCACTGCATTTAATCAGACAAGTAAAGAAAATACTGCCAATATTTGAGATAGTAAGCATATCCAGCCCAATAATCGGGGCAGGGGGGGAAGCATGTCTTAAAACCCATGATGGAATCTGGCACAGTATGAATGCTCACCCTGGCAAAGGAAAATAGTGCTAACTTCTGGCTGACATTAACCTTCATTATTTTAGTAAGAAAACACTATATGACAAGAATAATTAAATATTGCATGGCTAGTTTCGATTTGCTGGAAAAGAGTCTTTATAAAGCTTAAGGCTTTTTGATGACTATTCTGGGAAAGTGATCGAAGATATTGATGTAGACATTGAATGGATCAATTGTTTAATTAGACTTTTTCATTTTTTGGGAAAAGGGAGTCATTTGTCAACACAAATGTAAAAATTTAGAGTGAATATGTTTTTAAAAGACTTTTTATCTAAATGAGATTGCATGGCTTAAACTGCAAACACCAAAGTGAAGTGAGAGGAGGACATTCCGGAAGGAATGCAATAATAGGAAAAAGAAGGCTGCAACAACTGCTTTGGACTTGGTACAAACAATTAAAACATAACAGCAAGATAACCCCGTCTTTGAATTCCTTTCTGTAATCAAATAAACGGTATATAAAACTAGAATGCACTTCCATTTTCTCTAAATACTTCTTACACAGCAGAAAAGAAATAACAAGAAAAGGGAATATAAACACCATTCATGCTCAAATAATAATTGTATCTTTAAGATATCTGTTACAGTAGGAAACCAGAATGACTCGAGAAGGGGATGATTGGAAAGGTGATGAAAATATCACCTTGGACACTGACTTTGTTCCTCTGCAAGAGAAGCACACTGCAAACAGAAATGATTCAGGTTCTCAGCACAACCATAACCTCCCTCAATTTTATCTTCTCACCATCTCTCAAGCCCTCCTTACTTCTGCTTTAGGAGTAAAAACTGTAAACAGGATCTAAAAAACAACCTCAGCAGCAATCACTTCCAAAGAACACTATGTAGATTGTTACTGATAGCATACTTGGTTATTAAACAAGGTAGTCTGAGAAGAAACAGAAAACTCAAAACTGCTTAATCTGAAGTACTGTGTTCTTTTTTTCATACCAATACAGAAAAGGGGGAAAAAAAGAACATGCTTCTTATTTATTTTTCACATTAAGCTTTACCATTCTTAATGTATTTGCTATATAAAAAAAACTACTTTCTCCTTTTAGAAAAAATACTACATTATAATGGATGATTAATTTCTTTGGGCTGATTTCAGAATAACTGTTACAGTTTCCCTACACTTTGAAAACATGCAACTTATGAAATAAAGTCTTCATCTCGAACATGTAAATTTACAGGAATTATAGAAAGAATGTTAAAAATAAGTTCTTAACAGTTAATAAAATAGTAAAAATAAAGTTCAAACCCCATTAAATGTTCTTTCTTCAAAGCCCGTATGAAACTTTGAGAAACAAGTAGCAGATGATAATGTATTTAACTAGCTGCTACAATATAAAAGAAATTGTGAAACCTTTTTTGGCAAAACTATTAGAATGATTGACTAGTAACCTGCTAGAATTCTACTTGTTTTAAAACCAAAATAAAATTACTGTTTAATCAATTACAACACATGAAGTGCAGGTACACTTGGGTCTGCACAGATACACCATGCCCTCACATACACGCTTTTGCACTAGTTCACAATTCAGTACTTGAGAGTGATCATTAAAGGCAGGAAAAATCCTTCATTTTACCTACTTGGTAGTTTTAGAAGCCCACAGTAATTTTCCATTGCCAAAGTCATTTCTGGACTGAAAATACTGAGTCCATCACCTGAATAATTTTTCCATTAGGTGATAACATGCCTCTCCAGGTTATAGACAAGCACGGATAGAAATAAAATATGTCACAAATACATTAAAGGACATTTATACTTAAAGAAGAAGCTAGTTTCTTCAGACATTAACTAGTGAACCAATTTTTTGCATTTTCCATGCATACCAAAGTTTTTGCACACGCTTCAAAAAGTAGTGAACGAAGGAGAAAATAACTCCTTACAGTGTTTTCTTTAAAAAAATATTTTTTCTAGTAGGCCTTCTTGTTCACAAAACCTATGTAGAGGGCCAATCATTTTCCAGATAAACAAAAGAAGGTTCACAAGCTTAAAGGGCCATTAAACTTACAGGAGCTGCAGGGAAGCTGGATGAAAGCTCATATGGTTCCTCTGAGATCCAGTGGCCCAATTCCAAAGACCACAGAACCTAAAATAAATTAAGCAGTAAGTAGAACTCTTATAATTTCTAAAATAACAAACTCTTTGAATGTGTGGTTAGAGGTAACAGTGCAGTTGCAATAGTTGGTTTGATATTTCATTTACCCAAATCAAATGATTTGCTGAAAAATCAAGCAATAAGAAAGATACAAATTTTACAACTAAAACAAACCATTAAAATACCAAAGTCATATTTCTATGCATAGCTACATTAAATTTTAAAACCTTGTGAGGATATTAGAAAAGTCAACTTTTTGTATCACAAGACATAAATTAGGGTAAAGATTTAAAAAGGGAAGTCATGCTATTCTAGTTCTGTTCTCTTGGTTCAGTTAATCATTTAACTTCATGAGGTTCCTGTTGGCCCATTTCTCCAGCCTGTCAAGGTCCCTCTGAATGGGAACACCCATCTGGTGTATCAAACACTCCTCACAATTTTGTAACACCTGCAAACTTGCTGAGGGTGCACTCTTCCCCATCATCCAGATCATAAGTGATGATGTTAAACAATATTGGACCAGTATCAACCCCTACTACTGACTGGGATTATGCAACTATTGTATATAATCCACATTACATACATAAATCAGCCTGCAAAGATGAAAAGCTCAATTTCATTCTCTTCGGTATCCTCTTCTGTCAACATCAAATTCTAGAGCATAAAAATGGTTGCTAACAGTGCAGAGTACTGACTCTCTGGAAAAAACATGATAATTTGTGTTCAACTGAGCTCTGAAATGCTGGATCAATATGATCCTTGGAGACTAGCAATCCTAACATTTTGGACTACTTTCAGACTTCTGTTCCCATCAGGGCCATCACAAAATGAGCAGCAGAAAAAAACCTACTTGAAACGGTTCTATTTTCAGTTTCTGAAATACACTATTTTTAATATTTTTTTTTTTTGTAAAACTTTCCCAAAACTGCTCCATCCAGCATTTTTCCTGGGTTGATTTTCTAAACCATTCTTCAAAACAATTTGTCATACTAAGTTGCAGCTGGTAGACTATAATATCAGAACCCTCACAAAGAGTGTTCAGACTATCCCTCAAGTCGTAAAAGCATCGTCTTTATGGGAAAATGGAAAAAGACTGAAGTTCCTACCATGGCTCTGCCCTTGAGTTGTGTAAAGGGCATTTTCCTACTAATTTCTAGGTAGTCTAAATTCTGAAGCACACTTTGATGGAAGAGGAGTTAATTTTTCTCATTGGCTTCATCACTGTGAGCTGAGCCATAAAGCTTCTCATGTAGGTAAAAGACCGGTAAGTTCTTTGCCAAGTTTGTCCACTGTCACACAACTCAACAACTTTCCCCTTTTACAGATATTTGAGCTTCACAACATCGTTCCTGTAGTTGCCATTTGGCACGCCTTAAATATGAGTCAAAAAAAGCATTGTTAGCCACTAGTGAGAGACAGCACAATTCATACATGCAACCTTAAAAACCACAGCAACCCCCAATACCCTGCTGCTCCTACACCAACAGGTAGTATGAAGTGAACAAGTGCACATATATACCCAAAATGGGATATGGAATTTATTAGAAAGTAAATCCCTGTGTTTAGGATAATTCTACCTCTGGCAGTCACAATTTCCCTAAATAGTTCTCTAGCCATTCCAAATAGATGATGTCTGTTTCTTACTGTTAGCACAGCCATGCACCGTTAAAGTGTTGTCATCATTCACCTTAGAACAAGCTGAATTTCATCAGTGCGCGAAATTATTCCCATGCTTGATTCACAATTAACTGAAATATTCTGTATTTTTTTTATTCTTTTGGAAGATGCCATACAAATCCATATATTATTAGCTTTAATTTAAACTATAAAACTTTACCTCATGAAATTTAGGAAGCAGTGCTATGAGATGTTCCCCTTAGACAAAAATTGGCAAAATAGACATCAAGCATGATAAAGTTATCCTTTACAATGTTACAGCTCACTAACTAAACAAGATTCTAAGCTGAACAGACTGATTATAAACTAGTAATGTAAATCTCATAAAATGGTCTAATTGTAGGAAAATAACTTTCTGTAAAGGGCTCCTTTGCCCCAAATCTGTTGCTACAAGAACTAAATTGCAAACTAAATTTAGAAACTAATTTTGCTATCAAAACCAAGTTCTATAGTCTTTAGTGCAAAGTAGCTTATGCTTGACAACTTTCAGGGGAACAAGCAACCTTGTATATGAACTGCTACAAAAGCTGGTGCTTTGTGTGATGTGGCAACTGGTGTTTTACTTGTGAGGGGAGGTGTCCAATTTTGCAGGCTATTGGAAGCGAACAGTGGTTTTTTTTGTTGATAATGAAAAGCAGCACATCTTCAAACTTATGGTTGAACTTTATTATAAAAATCCAAAGAATATTATGTTTACTTTTAGAAAACACAACCAAATATTTAAAAATACAACAGCTGTACAAAAAGAGAAAATAATTTCTATAGTCATTATATCATACCAAACCTAAAAATAAGTGTATTAATAAATCAATGACCTTTAAAAAAATATTCAAAATGTAATAATGCATTGCTGTGTTTAGCTAAGAAAAGTATAGTAACTTCTTAAAAACATACAGTTAAGACTACAACTTAGAATTTTAAGTTATAAATTTTAAGTGGTACCTGCGTATATTTTTTACAATTACTTTTTACAATTTGCAATAAGAATATTGAAATCTGTTATCTTTATACTTATAGCTGTATATATTTATTGCAAATAAAAGAAACTTGTTAATCCAAGCCATTTCTCTTCTAATCACAGTATAAATCAACTTTAACTAAACCAAAAAAATTGTAACTTCTAATACAATTCTTAAAGACATGCTGCATGAAAATAATTTCTTCGTAAATAACCTTGAGCAGGAACAGATGTATCATGCTGTATAATGTGTACATCATGTCCTTATAGTACCAAAATGATGTTTGTACCAAGGCTAACTGGCAAACAACCCAAATAGCTTAAAACATAAACCCAAAAGATTAGTTATGATTAAGTAATCCCATTTCATTTTCCAGGCCAATTTTACAGTAACAACCTCTGTCAATCCTTGTAGTATTTACAGAATTTTGTTTAGAAATGAATTTTGTTTGTCTTAACAAAAGATGGATTAATGCTTGTCTATCATGGTTCTGGAATTGAGTACAAAGGCATCATATCTACTTTCCTAGATAAAAAGAAAATTAGATACAGAGTTCATGAACAGGTCCTGCAGTAAATAATTAGGTCACCACTCACTAAAACATTCAGTTTTCATGAACACAAAAGCAAGAGCTCTCCATTCTAAGTCACGGAAAGTTTGCTTCTGACTTTGGCAGAGACAAATTTTCAACCAGTATATTTTCATAGCAACACTAAAAAAATGCTTCAAATTCATGTAGGACAAAAACAAGTTATGATTTGCAATATTATTCTTGAGTAAACTACTTGTTAAGTCAGTAATATCTTCATATTCAACAGTTCCTTAGAATGTGGAAAAGGACTAAGAAAAGCTGAAATACTTCAGAACATAGAAGTGTTTACATTGAGAAGAAAGAGCTATCTAGAAGTTTTCAAGTGTGCAGTGACAAAAGATTTGTAACTGCACTTGTGCAAAGCATTTGACACTGCCCTGCATGACATCCTTGTCTCTAAATTGGAGAGACATAGATTTAATGGATGGACCACTCAGTGGATAAGGAATTGGCTGGATGGTCGCACTCAGAGAGTTGCGGTCAACAGCTTGATGTCCAAGTGGAGACCAGTGACGAGTGGCATTCTTCAGGGGTCAGTACTGGGACTGGTGCTGTTTAACATCTTTGTCAGCAACATGGACAGTGGGATTAATTGCACCCTCAGCGAGTTTGCTGATGGCACCAAGCTGTGTTGTGCGGCCGATGTGCTGGAGGGAAGGGATGCCATCCAGAGCAACCTTGACAAGCTGGAGAGGTGAGCCCGTGCGAATCTCATGAAGTTCAACACAGCCAAGTGCAAGGTCCTGCACATGGGTTGGGGCAATCCCAAGCACAAATACACGTTGGGCAGAGAATTGATTGAGAGCAGCCCTGAGGAGAAGGACTTGGGGGTGTTGGTTGATGAGAAACTCGACATGTCCTGGCAATGTGCACTTGCAGCCCAGAAAGCCAACCGTATCCTGGGCTGCATCAAAAGAAGCGTAGCCAGCAGGTCAAGGGAGGTGATTCTGCCCCTCTACTCTGCTCTGGTGAGACTGCACCTGGAGTACTGCGTTCGGCTCTGAGGCCCACAACATAAGAAGGACATGGACCTGTTGGAGCAAACCCAGAGCAGGGCCACGAAGATGATCAATGGGCCGGAGCACCTCTCCTATAAAGACAGGCTGAGAGGGTTGGGGTTGTTCAGCCTGGGGAAGAGAAGGCTCCAGGAAAACCTTATAGCAGCCTTCCAGTACCTGAAGGGGGCCTACAAGAAAGCTGGAGAGGGACTTTTTACAAGGACACATAGTGACAGGACAAGGGGTAATGGCTTTAAACTGAAAGAGGGTAGATTTAGATGAGATAGAGGGAAGAAATTCTTCTCTATGAGGGTGGTGAGGCACTGGAACAGCTTGCCCAGAGAAGTTGTGGTTGCCTCATCCCTGGAAGTGTTCAAGGCCAGGTTGGAGGGGACTTTGAGCAACCTGGTCTAGTGGAAGGCGTCCCTGCCCATGGCAGGGGGGTTGGAACTAGATGATCTTCTTCCAAGCCAAACCATTCTATGATTCTATGATTTAGCTTAAAATGTAATGATAAAGCAGTACAGTATGGATCAAGCATGAGTGATAGATATAGGAACATCAGAAGTTAGGAAAATACAGCTGATAACATTGAGATATTAAGAACATATCAGATTCTAGTAGAATGAAGTCTTGCTGGTCATGGAGGACCCAAGAAAGGAGGAAATAGGGAGGGAAGAAGAGACTGGGAAAAGCATAATTTTTCTGTGGACTTCTTACAACCTTAAAGAATGTTTTCAATTGGCTTTGGACTCTAGAATCAAGTTGATCAGTCTTCTGTTACTCCATCCTCAAGTATGGACTATTTTATATAATTCAGTAAGAGGCAACCTGTATGGCATGGAGCACCAACAAGTGTCCTGCAGGTTATACAGCTATAAGGTTAGCCTTGGTGCAAAGTTTTCCTTTGCATGTCCATATCAGCTATGTTCTTTTATTCACACCATGTAGGAAAATTGATGTCAAACATCAGCTTCTCAAAGGTCTGAAAACACTGTTTGACTAGTCATTATTTAAGGACTCTTACCTATCCAGCTAGCACACTGTATGATCATATGGTATTTGTACTTGAATAACTGAACCTGAAATATGTAAACAGAGTGCTATGAAGATTAAATGTCTAATGGTAAATTTGATATTTCTCCAACATCCATCTTTAAAAAGATCAATTTGAAGTGTTTTACCAATGAAAGTACTTATGGTAGGATTGAATACAGTATAGAAAGGCTTTTAAAGGATTCAGTATTGTAGCATCAATAAAAGGAAAATATTATTTTGCTTGCTTAAATGAAATTCTCCTGACTAATTTTCTGTAAAATTCCTCATGATGGTTAAGTTAGGCTTCAGCTTTCTCTTCTCTAGTTAAAGTAGTCAGTTAACGAATTTGGGTTAAAAGATGGCAAAATTATGCCAGTGACACAATTAGAAATAAAAAAATAATGCTCTTATGTGATAAGATGCATAGATTTAACCAGCTTAAGAAATAATTTTTTAAAAAGTTCAAAGCAATATTTTCTTTCAGTGAAATAAATTACTTAATTACTTGAGGGATTAGACATCTATGCACAAAGTTGTACCCAGCCTCAGTGAAAGATTTAAGCACAGTTCTAAGAAAATTAAAAATAGCAATATTCACAGATAAGCAGATACTATAAGACTGAACGAACTTGTGATTTGGAGAATGGAATTCTGAAGTTTTTCTCTTCTCATGCGGCTCTCCTAGTAACTTTAGAACTTTTTCTAAATAGCAGCTCGATAAAATGAGTGAAGACAGCTTCAGCATTTGATCCAATAGTACTTACAGGAACAAACTAATCCTTGGAACAATTCCCTTTAACTTATTGGCATTATATGAGGGATATAGATGATCCTGTGATGAGTGTAAAAGGTAGACTGTAAGTCAGCAGGAGAAAATTTGGCATTGTTACTAGTCAATACTGGTCTATGAAGAGCATGTGTTGATGTTTTCACCACGGATTAGTTCATAGAAACACAGTGCGTAAAATGGGCAATGAAATTCCAGGACAGCAATTGCCAGAATACTGATTATCCAAATACTGCCTTGTGTACAAAGATAGAAAACTATTTTACTGGATTTTTGTAGTAGTTATCTACATCTTTAGCTATCTTAGTAGTTACTCGAAGCTTTTTCTCAAGGAAATATACAGCTTTCATGTTTGACTACCCTGTTATGAGAAAGTAATTTACAGCAAATATGTTGTTACTTGTTTAAAACTCCATACAAAGCTAAGTGTGGGACAGATCTTTCAATGTATTTCATTCATAGACACATAGAATCATATAATAGTTGAGGCAGGAATGGACCTGTGGAGATTGTCTTGTCCAAATCCCCTGATCAAACATGTTCCTCTTAATGCAGCCAAGGATGCTATTGGTCTTTTTTTGCCACAAAGGCACATTACTGGATCGTAAAGGTGACCAAAGATGCAACCCCCTTTATTCCAAGGGAAATTAATCACCAAGAACTGAAAGCTCCAACGTATACCATAACAGCTTCTTCAGATAACTACCTGTATATCATATAGGACAAGATCCACACTGGTAAGTGCCAGACATCTTGAAAACAAAAAGGCAACAGGAGTTTATTTTGTTTTCATCCCCACAACGAAGTGTTTATAAGAAAAAGGAACCCAAGAAATTTAAAGTTATTCTACAACCCTTTTCTGTATAAGATGAGCTATTTCCATATAAATTCCAAACAGCTGTTCTATAGCTCTGGAAACACGAGGAAAGCTGAAAACCTGTAATCTGCAATGTCAGACTGAGTGGTTAATCTGTATTAACACAGTGAGCAATTGAGATGGTTTAACCTTGGGCTGACAGGTAAGCTCATCACCCGGTCACTACTCTTTCCCTGCCCCAGCAGCCTGGGGCAGAGAATTGGAAGGGTGAAAGCAAGAAAAGCCCCACCTTGTGGGTTAAGATAAAGACAGCTAATAAGCGAAGGGGGGAAAAAAAAGTAAAAAAAAAAACCCAAATGATGTAAAAGTAATCATTCCCACCAGCAGATTGATGCCCAGCCAGTCTCCGAGCAATGGCTGCTTTGGAAAAAGGCCTTCCAGTTTCATAACTGAGCCATCATGTGATGTCACATGATATGGAAAATGTCTTCGATCAGTTGGGGTCAGCTGTCCCAGCTGAGTCCCCTCCCAACTTCTCGTGCACCCCTGACCTACTTGCTGGGGGGTGCTGACCAAAAAAACAGAGAACACCTTGAAGCTGTGTAAGCACTGTTGAACAATAGCTAAAACACTGGTGGGTTATCACCACCATTTTGGTCACCAGTCTAATACAAATGCATCATGCAGGCTATGATGAAGAAAATTAACTCCATCCCAGCCAGACCCAGTACAGCAATTCATGATTATCTTGTCTTTATGGTAATAGTCTGGTAACTTTATGTGGTAGTCCACAAGAAATTTTGAGGATACACAGTGATTATTTGATCTGGATGTCTGGGAACCCTTTCTGTAAATCACAAAGTCTCCAATCTACTCATCTACAAAGAGCTTTCCTTATTTTTTTGCTATTTTATAGTTTTCCCACTATGCAGCAAAATATCTAGCAATTCCCCTTCATTTTTACCAATGCTGAACACAATACATGTCTTGGAACACAGTAGAAATATATTAAATCAGTATATAAAAAATTCAATCTGAATAATGTGACTTGGCTAATGTTAAGCAGAAATTGTTTGTTTAGCATTTAATCTGTCCAAAAATAATGCATGTGACATGAGTTTCTCATCCACGAGATAAGACTTCAGGCATTTCTAAAATACCTGCTGAGGTACAACACAGGAATACTTTGGTTAGATGAAGTACTGAAAGACAAAGTCATGGTAACAGCTTCACACAGACAAATGTCCTCTAATTGAGCTAACTCTAGGTAAGCCTGAATACCTGAACATTACACCACTGTACATAGCATGGACACAAACATTGTTATATGGTTGATACTTCAGCTATACAAAATAAGTTTAATTTATTCTGTAGTAAAATTTAAAAATATTTCTTACCCATTCATAAGAAACAATCCAACACCCACGAGCAATTCCCAGCATAACATTCAAGGTACGACGAGGACTCCCTGTAACTACATGAGTTGTTGTTTCACATACATCATCTGAGAACAAAAAGTCTCCAAGTTTATTCACCACCTGAATTACTGTATTTTGTTTCCTAAAAAGAAGAAAAGGAAAAAAAAAAACATTCAATGTTGAATGGATATGCAGAATTATAAAAGCATATACGGACAACACAAATTAACTCAAACTCACTTCATTTCTTTCCTCACTAATCATTTCTTATCCTTTTGTCACTGAGCCTCTACCCATTTGCTAGCCCTAAATTCATTAGCCTTCCCACAGAGTCCAAACAGACCCTTTTCTGTCATCACACAATCATATCTACTTGCACATCAAAGCTCTTTTGTCCCCCACATCTATCTTGTCTGTTTAAACAGAAGCTTTTGAGTCAGGAATTATCTAACATATTGTTTGTGTACAATGCCTAGTACAACAGATCCTCATTCTTGTTTGCTTTTGTAGTGCTATCAAAAAAAGTATTACTAGGAAATGTAAACATTTAGACATAGCACTCTTAAGAGGTTTTTATTAGGAAGCACCAGATTTTCAGCATCTGAATAAAATGCTGTGTCTAAATTTAGAGAGAAGTCCTAAAGTTCTGTCTTGCTACCTATACATCTGAGCCAATGTTTCAATTAAAAACTGAAATTGAAACTTATCCTTAAATACAATTTGAATTAAATATAGCATCCAGAATGGCCACCTATAACTAGAATTCTAATTTGAGTTCTCTACATAGCTACACTGAAGCATACAAATATATAATCGTGAAAACAGTGAGATCTTGGTATCACTAGAGAGAGAGAAAAAGCTGTTGCATGAGAACAATTTACTGCTCTGTTAATGATTATTATTATAAATCATTATTACAAATGATCATTAAAGTTCTGTAATTGCAAGCCCAGTTCCAGTGCCCTCCCTGCTGCCCTCGGCTGACTTGGAAATGCCCCCGGCATGCTATACAAGATAAAACAATTAAGCACAACCTTGAACAGTCACATCCATCACAATGGTGATCCTCTCAGGTAAAACATTTAAGTTAATCACTGACATAATGTGAGCACACTCAGAACATCTCCAGAAGCCTCTGGGGTTACTTTCCTTCTTGCTACATTTCGCTCCACAGACAGTAACTCAGTTAAAGCTCCCCAAATACCACAGCTAAAGCAGACGCTACTTAGAAGAACTATAACAAAACCTGCAAACAATTCTTCACAGAGAATGCAACAATCTATTTTTTCAAGAAGTTTCAAACAAATAAATGAATAGTAACAGCAAACAATATAGCAAATTAACTTACTTAAGTCAAAAGGTGATATTGTACATGGAGACACTTTAAAAAAAAAAAAAATCAAACCACTGACTTAACTGCCTCACTCCAGACACCTGTTAGTGTGAATTCTGGCCTTGGCTATATTGCCTTGAATGTTACTGAAATATTTACTATTCCCTTTTCATTTGATGAGCTTTAACTTGACATAGCCTACAAGGGAATGTTTTTGCAACACTGCAATCCATAGGAGCTGGCCCTGCCTAGAGTGCATGCTCAGGGGATGCATTTCCACGCTTTACCTGAAGCTTTTCTTCTTTCTTCTGTCTACACAAAATTCCTTACAATGAGAGCGAAAGTCCTGTTGTCCAAGAATTGAATCTAAGATATCTTATAAATTACAGTGAAAACTCACTAGTTTATACTTCAGTCAGCCACAAAAACTGCTGGATGCAAATTTACAGAACAATTTCATTGAATTTGTGATTCAGAAAAACAGGTAGCTGCTGGCAGTGAATCAGTGAGCAGCATTTAATATAATCTCAAAACCCAATGCCATAAACCCACTGCACTTGTGATCTTTAGATTTAAATTCTAATGAACCACTTTTGAGGCTGTAGCTACTGGGTAGCAGAATTGGCTTTTGGCCATTGGGTTGTACACCTTGGAGGACTGCCGTCCCTTTCCCTTCACCCATTTACAGGCTGATGAATGCCTACAACTGTAGACAGCCAAAAGCACAATCTTGATGAAGAAGTTCTGAAGAACTTCTTGTTATCACCAGACATTTTTATTTAATAAAATAGTAATTGGCTAGTGGGAAAAATCAACATACAAGCAACATAAAAGAAGTAATATATTAATGACTTCTTTCAACAAAAGAACTTTTTCCCCAGCTCTGCCAGGATTTGTTCTCTTCTTTTACGCAGATCACAGCCTCTGTTTTCCACTACTCCTATCTGCACTGTAGCTCTTATCTCTGCCTCCCCCACAGTGATCCTGTATTGCATGACTTGCAAAGTGCATTTTACAGTCTTGGTGTTACTTTTCTTGTATTTAATGTGACTGGATGCTAGTATTAATTCCATTTTACGTTCCTGACATATATTAGTATACTTGTTAATAGCTATTGACAACCATTTACAAAGAACTTCTAAAAGGACAGCCACCAAGTGCTGTTTCTGAGTACTTATATCTATGGAACTGTCAAGATTAAATTACTTCAAACCTGAAACAGATTTGTGGGTAGTAGGAATAGCTTGAGCTTTGAAAAAGAATTCAAAAAACTGTAAGCAAGTGTAGTATAAAATATGGAATTGTGTTTTTGTTGGATGTTCTTTATGCTGTAAGACTTTTAAGAGAACGATAAGAGCATGCCAGAAAATTATTAACTCTCCCCCAAAATATGCAGTGGCAGCTGCTTCTAATGTTTTGAAACTAAGTGGCTAAAAAGCCTACAACCGATATTTCTTCAGCAACTATTTATATGAAAGAAAACATTTTGAACTGATGTTTCGGATTATGACTTTTTAAATAGAAACAATTAAAATGTATGGGGAAAAAGCTAAATCTTGGGCTGAAAGTCTGAACCATTTACTACATAAAGTTCCTTTTTATGCTTCCTTCAGAAAAATTCAAAACTTGCTTAACATTTTAGTTTCATTGCTCTGAAGCCCTGTTGAACTCACCTGTGGAACAACTATTTCAGTCTGCACCATAGCAACACAAACATGCACACACACCGTAGATAGCAATGATATATACATGTGTGTACATGTTTCTAGCTAGAATACAGAATGAAATAAAGTATTTTGCCATATGGCTCAAAGATAAATTTCATTTTGTATAGGCATAAAAAGATTATCAACATTCAAGTTTAAACAGTGTGCTGACTAAAGAGTCAAAATGTTTAATACTTACTCAGAAGACATACTCGTCATAACTAGCGTCCTTGTTGGCTAGAGATAGGAAAGAGACAAGAAAACGTCAAAAATCTGAAAAGTTTTCCCCTTTGAAAAAAACTTTACATTAGAAACTGTTCCATTAAAAGGACTAAAATACTTCATAATTACGGTATCAACTTGGGAAAAGGCTGTACTAATTAACTTACATACTAGAAATATTAAACTTTGAGGACACGGAAGGAAGGAAACCCCTTCATCACGTCGGGTATCAAAGCATCCAATATAGTAGAAGACAGGAATGTAAGTTTTCATTAGTGAAAACAAAAAGCAAGGGATTTCCAGTCTGGGACGCCACAGAAAAAAGGATGATATTTGTCTTTGCCTCTTCCTTCTGATCAGGTGGAAAGGAAAAGGCAGCTTACTTTCAACAAAGAAAACCTGCAATTTAAAATTATTCCTGTTTCTTCCAAAAGAATGGCAGAAACTTGCTGAGATGCGGTAGAAACAGAAGTATATTTATTTTAAAGTATAATGTTAATAATTTTATTTTTGACTGTAACTTTTTTTTTGGGGGGTGGGGCACAACTTCAGTATTTTAAGTCCAGGTTTTTAAGTAAACTTTCTTTCACTCTTAAATCTTGTCTAGTGAATAAAAGTTGTCAGAGTAATATAACACAACAAGGTATACTCAAAGAGTACAGCAATCCTTAAACCAGCAATTCTGAGACACCTTAAAAAGCACCCCCATTCCCCTGCAATACCGTCCATAGCTTATGTGCAAAGTAGGAGTATTTGCCCCATACAGACTTTAAATAAACTTTTCAAGAATCAGTATTATAGAAGTCAGAAGAAGAAGAAGTATCCTTTGGTCATCAGCAATGATCATGAAAGCCTCCAGCATGCACAAAGGTAGGACGGAACATGAATTTTAGCAGTATCAGAGAAATACATAAACTGAACATAACATGGTCACAAAAAATATATATGTAAGAATTACTTGTAGCTACATGAATATGCACAAGTATGTATACATAAACATTTTAATTTTGTAGAAAAAGTAGATTGACTGACCTTTATACAATGATTTCAAACAACTCATAGTCTTCAAAATCAATATATGATTTTCAAATTATTTCTCTAGATAACTACTTCTCCATAAGAAATAATCATTCCCGTTTCTGCCCCCCCCAATATATTACCACAACGGCAAGCAGTAAGCTCCCAAAGTCTCTGCTAAAATTCAGTTTCCTTTGAGTAATATATTGAGCTGAGCCCACAAAAACCTTTTGAATTGGATTACAGCGGGTAGCACAGGCCAAAAAAGACCCAAGGGCAACTCATTTTACCCAGTAATGAATCACAGAACAGAAGAGAGAACATACTCTGATGCAACTCCATCTGTCCTCTCTTATCAGTACAGAACTGTTCTCCATTAAGTGTTCAAGCAATTTGTCACGTTTAAGAATGGAGTTCCTTGGAATTATTTCTGTAGACTAATAGACTGTAGACTAGTAGTGTGCACTGTGACTGTTCATTATATGAACAATTTTTCATAAATAAAACACAATTTAGATACCATTGACAAGCTAGATATTAAAGATAACCTAAGTAGTAGTCTTTTCAACATACACATGGTAATTTCATTCTGTGGTTGGGTAAATTTGAAAAACATAAAACCCTGATACTATTTAAGTCTTCAGAAGCAACATAATGTAGCATATTCAATAATTTTTTAAATTCATTATAAACTTGTACTCAGACAACATTATCTAAGCTATACAATACTTCAGAACTGAAAATGTAAAATGTGATAATGTGAAAATACAATGTGAAAATGTAAAAACAATCAATGATAGAATGGAATAAAACTTCAAATGAGGAAAGGATGAAACTTTTATATTGAAATATTTCTTTGAGAGAAATTCTATGCAGTATTTTTGGAAATGTAAGTTTCCAAGTTCTAACTTATTGCCAGCAGTACTTACTGATGATGCCTTAGCCTACTGCTAGCCTGACAGCTGAAGAGAAGATAACATGCACTTATCTGTGACCAAAATTTGTTGTATTCTTAGTGAAAAGACTTTCTACTGCATTACTTTCAACTCCAAATAAGCAGTCATATTTAATTGCTCTTGGAAGTTTAAGAACTTCACAGCTTCAAATCCACATTTGAGTTTTCTACGCAAAGAGTTTGAGCAAAAATAATAACAATGCAACAATATATATTAAATATATCTATCATAACATTAATATAGTTAGCATTAAATATTAAGTAATATAAACTCAAAATTTGAGTATATAAACACTCAAAAAGACATCTAGTAAGACATCGAGTAAGGGTTGTCGTGGCAGAAGGACTGCAATATTAGGCACTCTACTACACAGGTGAGGTCAGATGATTGAAATTGGACATGGGCCCACATTATACAATAGTGAGGACATACCTCATCCTGTCTTAATACATGTTGTTGGATTTGCATAAACTCCTGAACATTAAAGGATCCTGGGATATGACAGCCTGGGAAGGCACAAAATATGGCTTAAAAGCAAGGTTTTACTCTTCTCTGTTCAATCTTTCTGGGCTGAAAACCTCATCTATGTCAAACATGTATGCTTCAGCATCGTCATGATGTTCTCCTTCAGTATCTGAAGCCAAGCCTCACTGCCATCAGAATGAAGCTCTTTGGCTAAAAATCTGGAGTTACATCCAGTTACATACAGAAGAATTGTACTAGGTTCTTGGGGCCCCTGTACAATACTAGTTCCAAAGCCAGATCCTGATGTGCCTGTTCAGAATGTGCAGAAAAATACCTTTCCTCACAACTTTTTATAAATGAAATGTCATGGAAGTATTACAAATCAGACCACTACTTTTGCCAAACTTGGGTAAAAAAAAGCATTACTATAAACCAAGGCCAGAGCAGCTTGAGATCCTACAGCTGCTTCTTCAGTGTCAGAGCAGAAATGTTTGTTAACAGTTCCTTAATACCTTATCTATAGTGAAGTGAAAATACTGGATCCACACAAACTGGGAAACCTGCAGCCTGTCCTGACATTACCCTGCAAAGTCAGCTTTTGAATTGTAGCTTTTATGCTACAACACATAGCATACAAGATGGTACAGTGAGTACTCTGGGCAAATGTTCTGTCAGTGCGCTTCAAAGTGATTCAAAGACTCAAGAATGTAGAAGGATGCATACAAAACGTAGAAATTGGAATAAATGTAATTTCTTCCAAACTATTATTTCATTTTCATTCAGGACTGCATATTTTTGCAAGTTAGAGGTCATTTGCTAAGCAGACAACATTTTGTTTTATTGCTTCAGTAAGACAAGCAGTCCTCTTTAATTAGTTACCAGGCAGAAAACTTAGCCAAACTATGTTTTAATTTTCAGTTGTACATTTTTCAAGTTAATTGCTTCCCCTCCTTGCTATGCAATTTTTCTTCTATGGTCTTTGTGTCTGTTTTATTTTACATGTTGCTTTTATTGCAAAAAATTTTTTTGCGTTAGCATTTTCTTTTCTGACCAGCAAAAAGACATCTGGTGAGCATCATTATGAGTTCTAATGCACATTTGTAGCAGGATTATTTTTAATAAAACACTGGAAAAGGTGGTATTAAGTTAATTGGTCCTTTTATTTATCATTAACCTCTGAATCCTGAAGAGTTGCATATCTGTAGTCTAAATCAGAACACACTTCTTTCTGAATTATTTTTTAGGTCTGGAATACAGGCTGTGTTATAAATAACATGCTTCAGCTTTCCTTTATATATTTCTTAGGAGCACAGTTGCATTAAGTATTTCTTTAGAGTCTGCCAACAAGAAGATTTTTCCAAGTCATCTGAAAGATAAAACATGCATTTCAGTAGCTCAAAAGAAATAGTATTTGTAAATCTTCCCAGTATTTAAGAGACAACGTGATGCTTCCTGCATGCTAACTGACCTACACCACAAAAGAAGCATCCAACCTCAAAATGTATTCTTTTTTTCTTCTGCATTTGAGCAGTTGTTTCTTGGAGCTGAAGGACAATAAGAGAAGAGTCCTGTTTTGTACAACCTGCTTTTCAAGAAAGTGAACTCAAATTTTGTTTCCTTAAGAATGTCATGAGCTGTTTTCCATAAGTGACAAATTAAAATGTGACCATAAAATATGTTTTTCCAGGCCAGTTTGCAAGAGTAAAGTGCATTCATGCTAAGAATTGACTTGATAATTTCACATTTGTGACTGGTTAAATTCCAACCTAACTATATTAGATGTCATTTTGTCTTTGGGTCAAGAACCCAGGCCTCAGATACTTTTCAAGAAAGGATTTCAACCAATATATACCACTTTTGAAATATATATTACTTGGTCAAAATGATCCTCTTATGCCTTAAAGTTGACTGAAGTTCTGAAAGAAATAAGCTTCAGTGTACTCTCAGATGTATGCTGTGATGGAGTAAAAAAAGACCTTCAGACTCAACGAGATACTTATCCTATGTGGTTTGGCCAGTATACCAGGGATAAAGGACTTTTTGGGCGGTGGGAGGGAGACAGGGGAAAGTAGTGCATGCATGTGCAAATAAAGTGTAAGGGAGAGTACAAGATTATTATGCTATCTGTTTTATTATATCTGTATTATTATGCTACTCTTCCAATCCCTTTTTTCCTCTGGCTATTGTAGGTCCATCAGATGGTTCTGAAATTGGTTCAGAACTCGTATACTCACTTTTGATCTTCACAGCTGTATTTCAGAAGTAACAATCTTCAGTCCTACTAGTACACGAGCCAATGTGTAGCATGGAAATATTCAAGAATCAGGTTAATTTCACTCTGCTTTTATCTAGGAAGGTTGTAATGAGGATCCAAAACTTTAAGGCTGTTTTTAGAAACAATCTATAAATTGGGCTACATTAATTTATTCTATTCAAGTAATAGTGGCTCATAGCTGAAAATAATTGGTAATTATTATGAATAATTACTGTTCAGTAGTTTTAAACAGCAATTATTCAAAGCTGTAATTTACTTTCTGGCTGGCCTTTCTCCTCTTATCAGTCCTTTGATACTGATATTTTTCCAGTTTCCTCTGGCTGCAAACTCAATTTCGACTGTAATTTCCTGACCAAATATAGTACCTCTGCTTTGGTCCTAGAAAGATGTGAAAAATGCACCCATCCTAACTAAATCAATATTACCATGGGAAAAGATGAAAAAACAAAGCAGGCTATAAGACAGAAAAATAAGATGACATGACAGGTGCCTAGGCATCAGCTTTTCTTCCCTGCAAAAGATGAGAAAAAATGAGAAATCCTGTAATCACAGACATAGGAACCCCTAGGACTTCTGTTGGCAAGATTAAGGATGATGAATAGCTTCAGACTTCAGACTAACAGTGTCACAGTTTACAACTTACTGACATTTTCAGTTTTCCACATGCAACTGTAATAGCTAAAAACTATATTAAAAAAAAAAAATCAACCATGGGGGATACAAAACTCTAGCAACAGACAGCTTTCACAGCATTCTGCAACTTCAAAGGACAGGTTTCTCTGGCTGGGATCATGAGCAAAACTAGAGACTGACTTTTTCTGGTAGGACAGACAAAGATTAAGGGGAGCGCAGATAATCCTTACCACCCCTTTGACTGCAAGCAAAAATTTCCAAGTCAATCAACATGACATGAAAAAAGCCCACAAGCATGATTAGCATTTCTGCAAGCACAGGCAGCAGTGATTCCCATTCTGATGGGAATCCCAAGCCTTTCCAACAGATGCAAATTAGGTGTGGGCTTCCCAGTCAGCATCACTCAGGAAGAGAAGCAGCCCTGTTCTCAACTGTCTTTTACTAGGAAAGTTTCACCTCTAGACCATATAATGTGAAACCTGAGGAGACAAGAGAGGGAGAGACTGCCAATGTGACAGAAGTGAATCTCAAGAAGTGGGATGCTAAGGGGAGGAGAAAGCTACTTTATAGTTTAGATTCTAACAGAAAATGAAAGCTCAGATGAAGGAAGGACACTCCCTCACCTCAAAAAAGTCACAAGACAGGAGAAAGAGGAACAAGGGCTATCATGGGGCAACACTATGTTCCAGAGAAAACTCATACATACAAGCAGAAACATTTTAAAGACCACACTAAGGCATAAGTTAATTCTGTCATTAGCACCAAATAATGCCCAATGTATGCTCACCTTCCCAAATGATCTGTGAGAAAATCAGGCAGTTAATTATTTTCTGCTGAAATTTTAAGCAACATGAACTTCTTCCCCCCACCTCCCAGATCACCAAGCTTAAAAATAGTTTGTACCCTTCTGTGAATAATTTCAACAAAAAAATAAGCATGAGGTAGGAGTGAATCTGCTTCATCTGTTCAGACATTAAAAACTGTTTATGCTTTCATAATGATCCAATGAAGTGAAAAATTTATTTGGACAACTGACTTATGACCAACTAAAAGGACTTTATAAAGCTTCAGCCGAGATACCCTATGCCCTAACTGTGAGATAAAAACAAAGCCACAAGGGTAGCGGGCAACAGTGGAGTAGCTTCAGTGAAATTAATGGTTTGATTTTTAAGCCCTCATCAGCCATCCATTCCATTTTTGGTAACGGTGGTTGCCACCCACCATGGAAGGTTCATTAGACATGACGTCTGCCTCAGCTACTTCATTGCAGACGTCAGTGGCTCAGTTACAATGGGTCATACATTGGGCAGAAGCAACTGAGGCACAGAGACACACTTCCATTGCACAGGCTGTAGGGATGGAACCATTTTAAGAGGGAAAGAACCATTTTGCATACCCCAACTGTTAAATACTGGGTTTGCAGAATTATTAACACCGTGAGGTTAATTTGGGTAGTTGAAGTCTTCCAGAGATTGCCAACTATGCAGCAATGAGTGGAATTTCAGGTGAAGATACTCCTGAACATGTTTGCAGCCAAAAAAGTCAAGCCTCGATTTATGTTAGGTTTGTGTTAAGATACAAGACTACAAACTTCCGTAAATACTCTGCTGACAAGATTGTAACCCACTTGATGATAGTCAACAATGTGAGTTAAAGCTTTACTGCCCAAACAATCCTTATTTCAGGCTTTGAGGTTCAACAGCAATATTATGAAGGGTAGAATAATAATTAAAAAAGCAAAACCACTTTTATTTTTAGGATCTTGAAGGATTATGAATTAATCATACATGCACACAATCTTTTTTGGTAGTGTGTACATACCAACAGCCACTGTTTTCAGCATTTCTGATTCTTTAGGAATCCTACTAGTAGGAAGTAGTACATCTATTAAGGAGTAATATGGTGCAAGATTTTTTCCTATTTAACCAATTGCATATTTATATTCCTGTTCCACTCAGACTTCTTTATGAACTCATAAATCAATTCTAAAAAGATCATGCTACTAATCCATAAAATGTTTCATTTCAATGTAGAAAAGAATGGTAGTATTTGTTAAATTATTAAAAAATATGTTAATGAAGACGTCAAATGCTGATGAAATGGAGTTTAGAAAGTCTTTTGTTCAGATTGATTTTCAACAGTTTTCAAGAGCTGTGAGGCTATCATTTAGAAAGCAGTTCCATCAACTAAAGGATTTCCAGCCTATAGAGTCATGCCAGATACCAGTAGGTTTATGTAGGGCGTTCATTTTTCCAGGAGTTGAATTTCCCAGAAAAAGAGGATCTAACCAGGAGTTGCTTTTCCTCCTGGTGGTTTCCGATGCCAAGAGGGAAAATAGTTTCAGTTTTACACTGATTCTTTGCCAAACCAGCTGCAGTCCAGTGGATTGTTTGGTTTTCTGGCATGATGGTTATGACCTCAGTGTTAAATGTAACAGTGTACCCCAAAACTAGAAAAGAATTGTGATTTACCAGTAACTAGAGTTAAGTTACAGCATACATACATGTCTTCAGCAGTGAGGTATGTATGTCTCAAGCACGGGCTGTATGCTCTCACTTCTTACACAATGTTTATGCACTGTTCCCCTCATGCTCTGAGCCAGAAAGAGTTACATCTGTTTCTTGCACCTAAGCCTCCCTTCCACCATCAAATCCAAGAATGCCATTGACTTTTAAATAAAAGGATGGAGCTGGTATAGATGTATTTTGAATAACTTGGAATTCTAGGATTTTATTCTCGATGTTTATCCCTATCTACTGTTCACCATGGATAGCTCTTGAGCAATTTCCTACTTGCCTAAAAGTAATAATAAAAAATGTATTCTGACTTTACATAAAACCTCATAAATAGTCTCTGGACCAAAAATCACCATACCTACTAATCTCCTGGGAAGGGCGGGGGGATAAAAAACCCCAAACAACCAGTGAAGTTTTTTTTCTTAATTCTATGCAGACAAAAATCAAAAGTCTCCATATACTTAAGCCACTATTTCTTGAATAAGGTTCTGAAAAAGAACCAATATGTCAATCTGTTGACTGAACAGAAATTTAGTGACAATTTTATATAAAAACTCGGGAGAATTCAACTCCTGGATCTCAACTCCCCTCCCTGCTAAGATGACAAACTGCAAAGTCAACCACCTCCTATATCCCTGTCACGGCACACACTTCCAGTGTTCCAAACAGCAACCCACACAAGAGCGTGAACAGCAGCTGCAAGTGTCCCTGGGACAACAGGAAACACCCTAAACTTGAGTTGAGAGAAGGTTGTGCCTTTTGCCATAGAAAAGTACTGACTTGAAAAGACAGTTTTTTTCAAGTTAAGAAATAGACCATAGCACTTCAGTAGGTAGTTCAGAACAGAGAGCATGAAACCTATCATAAAGAGAATGATTTCTAGGGACCCAAGGCCATGAATCAGCCCACTAGGTCCATCTACGGGAGATCTTCCTGGCAGGAATGGTAGCATCCCTAAGTGATAACGAAGCTGTTGCCATTAGGACATGACCCAAAGGATGCACCGAAAGGTGGAGCAGCAGATGCCAAGAGTATGGCTTCTGTTCTGGAAGCCCTTAGCTAGATGTGGGAGAAGTGTGGGGAACAAATTCACTAGCTGGACAAAGGCCAGAACCAGAACTGCCTTGCAAAGGTTAAGTGAAAATACTCATGAGATTAAACATACAGCAGGACTTATAAAACTGTCTCAAACCATGGGATACCTAGGCATCCTTTACAGTGCTATCCTCTGAAAAGCTTGAGTGTGACCAGTAAATACTAAGTCACAGGCAGTATTTTGGGACTCTGCTTTTCAAATACTTACTAAATTTTTCAGTGGTTTTAGCCATCTCATATTAACCTTGCTGATACTCATTTTAGTTTTTCCTATTCATCATTCTTATAGCATTCAGTATTTTTAAAATCCATTAGAACAATAAGAAGTTCTTAAGATTTTTTTTCATTACTTAACTTTATACCAGAAGAAAGAAAAGCAGCATTTTATCAAATGAGTATCTGCATATTTCATTTATCTGAAACAAATACTAACACTACTTATTGATATGACATTTTGTTCTCAAATGCTAGTATTATTACAAAACCTGGACATTTGGAACAAACAAATGACTGCAGCTATATTTTGGATATAGTGATAGCATAAGCTGTGTCTTGCCAGTAAAAATAAACTTTCTTGTTGGATTTCAATGTCCTATTCAGTGGTATATTTCAGACACTCCAAGGAAGCAAATTTTCTGCAGTGATGCATAACATTAGATCCTTTTATCACTGCCAGTTTCAAAGTTACTTGTCCTACAAGGTAGTCTGCTCAAAAGCTTGTTTCCCAACAACTTGTTTCTTCAACTTTATGTTGAGTCAACTAGATAACTACAGTTAAACAATAATCAACTCTTCAGTTGTCATCAGCTAGAGTTGGTCAGACACCTTCAGGATTACTTTGTGTAATATGCGACATCTTTTAAACAAGAAACATTCTAGGATCAAATCAGATATGCATAAAATGACACCACCAGACATTCGGTCAGTATCGTAAAAGTTTCTCAACGGTACCATGCAAGCACTCTTGTAATTTGTAGCTTCAGTCACTCATCTCATTGCTACACCCAGAAGCAATCAATTTGAAAAATTTTCAATGACCACTTGTCCACTACCCCCATTACATCAAATATTTTCCCCAGACCATAAACGTAGAAGTAGTTCCAGTTTCTTCACTGTTAACTATAAATGAGCTTGTATGCTTCCACTCTGTGTAATTCACACTAGTTTAATGTTCATTTGTGGCTCAAAGTCAGTAACATTTCAAGTATCAGTGTTTAAAATATGTGCCTATTCAAAGCAACTACAAAATCAAAATTGGAAGGAAAACATAAAAAGATGTTGTCCCCTAAACCGATACAATCTGTTTAAGACAGTCTACAAATGCACATATCAAATATAGACATAAAGTTACTTTCCTGAATGTCTGGCAAGATGCTTCATGTTTTATAGTTACAGATTTTTCAGGATATTAAAATTTGTTTTGCTATGAATAAAATATTTTCAAAAAGAAGGATTTTGAAGGATCTAATGATGGCCTGTTTCACACTAATTGTTCCGCAGCATGAGCTTAGATTCTTTGTAAAAATTTTCTCTTCTCTCAAAAATCTCTTTAAGTTTCATGTTGATAAATTTACCTTCACACAAATCCAAGAGCTACAGAAATACAAGCCAAGATGAATCCATTTAAAAACAAAACTGAAACAATTTCAGTTAAGTCCATACTGTCTTCTCTGTGAAAATATAGTTTTAATTATCCCTCATGATGCTTAACTGTTTTTTTTCACATGGTTGAAGAGTTTCTTCTATTCACTCAGAAGACAGTATTTTAAGGGGTTTTTTTGAGTGTAAAATTTATTCCAATCGCATTTCTAGTGATGTGATACTGTTAGATCCTTTAAAAGATATCTATCACTTCTCATATCCCTCTAAAAATATGAAACAACTTTTTATTTGAATAAAAATGGCAGGTAGCTGGTTATTCATAATGAGACTTTCTCTGATGTGTTTAAAGTACAAGATGTTTACATTTGTGACATGCAACAGGTGTTGTGATAAATGTAACATTAAGCAATGAAATGAGCACTCAACCCTCATACCACCAGATTAACACCACTGTAATTAACTTGTTTGAATACATTTTTGGCTTTATGATTTTCAGTTATTTCACTTTGTCCTCCCTATGCAAAGCAACAAAGAACTATGTATTCCATTGCGTGAAGGGTTTATTTTATCCCTGCATCCAGTATCATCAACTTATATTTCTAGATCAGGGAAGCCACCTGCTGACATTCATAGGCATTAATCCACAGTGTTTATCCTTACCAACTCTGTATGAGAAGATTCTGGAACTATCCTCAATTACGGGTTGTCATGTCTCAAAACTCATAATTTCAAACCTATAGGCCAGTTTTATAAATCTATCTTTATGCGCTGCATTTGAACATGTACAACACACCAAAACTCCTTGGTTTTTTGGGTTGGTAGTGGTGTTTTAAACCCAAAAGGCTTGTTCCTGAAGCCATTAAAGATTCCTGAAAATCTTACTTATCTTCCCCCGGTGTGCCTGCAGCTGCCATTACAAACTGCTGTCTTCATGGCTTTTGCTAGCTGACAGTACAATTTTAGATATCTTTGATTAGAAGTCTTCTATGTTAAGAGTACAATAAGCATGCCTATATAAATATTATAGATAAAGAAAATATGAGTACTTGTAATCTAAAATTGTGATATAAAAGCACCTGAACAAAGTCATTCTTGATTTTAACTTCAGCTAAAACAAAAGACACTCAAACTGCATGAGGTTTTGAAGAAAACAAATGCATAGCACAATAGCACAGCAGAGAAATACAGAATCTACAGCTTGACTTATATTAAATTAAAGAAACTATAAATAACAAATTGAAATAACCATGGAAGTAAATAATGTTAACACACCTGGTCATATTTCCTAAAGATATTTTTGTATGACTTTTTTAATATTTACCATCACATAGTGAACTCCAAATGCCTACTGACATGCATTCAATGTAGCGAATGAGTTATAAGCGTAGTGTTCACTGTAGTATACACTGTTATATAACTAAAGTATAGTATATAACTAAAGTACTCAAAACTTTCTGTTCAGACATTGCCTAGGAATTAGATTCAGCAAACATCCAAAATGTTTTTAAAGAGGCATTAGATTTCAAACTCTTTTTCTATGAAAACCACTAACTGCAATTTACATTGCTTCCCAAATTAAGAGACTTATAGCTAAGTAATGAACTTAACAGATTATACTTACAACAGATTCCCAGAACACCAGCAATATGATCTGAAGCCTCATATTGGAATTATTCAGTGCAAATCTGCATATACTCTACAATGACTATAATTTAAAGGTTTTTTTTTTTTTTTCTTTTTTAGATATGAAAGGTCTGGAGATTCACATAGTCACATTTCTGGAAACGTTAGTCCATTAAGATACCTAGGAAATGGCATTTCTTTTGCATTTGTATTTTTAACATAAACTTTCTTTTAAGATTTAAATAAACATTAGAAAATTTTCATAATACTATGATTTAATAAAATCATATTTTTAAAAATATTTGTGCTATTTCTCTCATACACTTTTTCCTTTGGGCAAAGGAAACAAACTAAAATTTTCTAACTTCACTTTTTACTTTGTCAAACATTAGCAAAATGTTGCAATGTTTAAGCTGCAGCCATTGGAAAAAAGTGTTTATTAAAAATTTGTATAATGTTTGGTTGTTTTTAAAAAGCTTCAAGAACATATTGTGACTGGTACTACAGAAGCTTTGCAACATAATTCTTTACAAAAATTTAGACACTCAGTCTAATTTTGTTCAAAACAATCTCCTCTTAAAATTGCTTCACTAAGCATTTCCTAGGGATCTCCAACATTGGCTTTTTTGCATGTAGGTCTGCATAAAAACAATGGAAAATAGATCTTAAATAGACATATCAATAAACATTTAATATATATTAACAGGCAATTGCTTCAGGAAAATATGAAGTAAAACTTTTCAGTGCAACAGTCTGGTTGACCACATAAAATCTTTTTGTGAAGTTCTTTCTACTTTTCAATCAAAAAAACCCAACATTGTCTCTATATGAATTTGCACAGTCAAACTGCAACTGGAAACCTTTAAAATTATTCAAAAAGCATTCACGATGTGAAAGAAAGTATGTGCTGCTATTTTACTGATATTTGAGTCAAATTGTATTATCAGCCGGCTGAAATGGATGGATGAAAGAAGCCATCTCAAAACACTGAATAGGAATTTTCTCCAGCTACTACTTAGCTTTTGCTACTGTTAAACACCTCACAGAGCAGGCTTTGCAAGCAGACACCAAGCAGAACCATTCAAAGATACCACCTTTGACTGCAAGGCCAGGTTTGAAAAAGGGCAACAATAAAAAAGAACTTCATATCATTTTTTGTTTCTCTTTGGTATATAATAGTTATGTTGGGATCTTTCCTTAAGAGAAATGAATCAAAACTAGCACTGCTGTATAATGCTCTTGTAGCGTAATTACACAGGAGAAGGAATCGCTACCAACAAATCTGATAAATCTCCAAGCACCATTTCTGCAGACAGCCTTAGGAAGAGCCATTGACTGTAGTTTGTGGATATACGTTTAGCAGCTTTAGACAGATTTCTGTGGCAGGGAATGAAACTGTGCTGGATAGATGCTTTAGCCTAAAAAGTGACTGTCTTATAACATTTCTATAGGACATGGATCTAGAGTGAAGTTGACTTATACATTCTACATAATACTTAGTTATTAGTTATACAAATTAAATATATGTATATATTTATGAAAAGAAAGTGAACAAATACTTAAGAAAAGTAACAAGCAGTAAGATGCAGGGAAGAAGTCAAATAATAATTTTAACCCAGCGAAGATCACTGGTCCATGGAGATTAATATGTCATCTTCAGAAGGTTTAAAAGGTTCAACAGCCTAGTAATTGCACCTGCTCAGAACTTTTACATATAAGAGGACCAAAATCTGTGATCAATCTCTTTGAAACTCCACCAATAGCTACCAATGAAACACCTGTCTTTTATTTCATTTATTTCAATTACCTCAGACATCTTTCAGTGCTTTAGGATTTCCCATTCTCAAAACAATTCAGTGCACATTTTAATTTTATTACTTGCTACTTACTGATAAAAAGAACTCCTATTTATTTTCCTGATCAGTTTTATATTTACTTAGAAAAAACTTCTACAAGGGAAAAACACCTAAAAAAGATTCAGTGCTGACCCAATCCTCTCCCTTTTTTTTACATCCAAACTGAGCTCAAATAGTAAGTTTAGAAAGTTAGCTTTACCTGAACCTAGAAGAAAATATCGCATAAATCTTTATCCTGCAGAAACATCCACTGGGGATGATCCACTATAAAACAAACAAAAAACCCTACCCCATTTAATATCTCCTCCAAAAAGGACAGGCATTTTTTCAGGTTACTTCAGCGGCTTTTCAACTGAAAGAGTTTGAGCTGGCTTACCAACCTCCCTTGCAATGTCAACTTGGCACAGACTCTGTCACCACAAGTTACCAGAAAGCTGAGTTCCATGGTTGTCTGTATTGTCTTTGAACACCATTCTCGTAATATTTCAAGAAAAGTGAGATTCAGGAAAGTTTTTAAATTGATAGTGCACAGAGAATGCATTTCTTCTTTGCACGTACAAAGGCACTCAGCAATTCTCCAAGAAAAAGAAAGAGCTTAACAAATAATATGTCCAGTTAAACTGACCTTTTGGAGTCTTCTAGTTTTTCTTAACCCCCCATTGTGCTTATTCTTTCGTTCATTAAAAACTCTGCAAGAGCCATCAGTAACATGACACTTTGAAACTTCGTTTTCATCACCTAGAAACCAAATTTAGAAACTTGAAATGAAAAATGCAATCTTGTGAAATGAAACTGCCACCAATTATTTTATCATAGCACATAGAGCTATGTACAATTAAAATACCTGAGTTAATAATTCATACCAGTTATTTTTCCATTATAGTTCAGTTATGGAAAAAAGAAGGGACACTCAACCATCTGACTTCATCTTTCAGTATCTGATCTTGTAAATAAACTAGTTGTAGAGTATTTCCCAATTTCCAATATTTTGAAAACCATACATTAACTACAAGTAGAGAATCAACTAAATTGCTTTATATATATTACAAAATTTGCAATTTCTCTGAATACAGAGATATTTGAGACTTTGAAGCAGCAGTGGCTAGATTTTTACTTTCTTATTGAAACGTCAACGCTTTCAGTACACGCTGTGTTTATCTGAAATGACCTGAAGGTCTGAAACGTGTTTTCAAACACTTTACAAGCAAATCTAGCAAGCTGTTAGCAGGCAGGAATTGTGTGCACCAGCAGGCTTATTAGTCCTATTATTTATAAAAAGGCACCATCCATAAGAATGTACTCTAATGTGGCTGCCAAAAAGCAGTAATTTTCATCATTTATTTTGTGAATTAACATACATTTAATTCTTCAGCACCGTCAGGATGACTTTTAAAAGCACTAAATAATAAACTTCTGACTCATTTGAGAAATTAGCTTGATTGCATAAGATGAAAAACTTTGGTCTATCTTTTGATCAATGAAGTTTTAATTACCGAAGATTTAAGTAGATAATTTTTCCCAAATTCTATGGAGTCTACTTTAGGACATTTATTAATTTTTCATTTCAAAGAAATGCATGAGACCAGTTAAAGAAAGTTTAATAATTAGTGATTAAAATGGCCGAAATTCAGCTCCTCCCAGATAAGCTGCTTCTGATTACTTTTTGAAAATACTGAAGGGTACTATCCATATTTACTAGTCTGACTGCATATAGAACTAAGAATCATTTGTTTTTCCTCTGTCAGCTACTGAAACTCTTAATCCTTGAGGTGACAGAACAACAAATTACAACACAAAAAAGACAAACATTTTCCATTACTGATTACTTATTTTAAATTATAACCTTTAAACCACTCAAAATTTTATCACTTCACACTAAAGTTACAAGTTTCACATGCATTTGCACAGTATTACAGTAATTTTTGTGTAATACAAGTAAACTTGTCTTTCAGGTACGATCATTAATTTAATCAGTCACTGAGGAAGACTGATGGCAAGTAGAAGAGGAGAAAAGATCTTGCCACACAACAAAAAAAAAAGCTAAGAAATTTAAATTTAACTCCTTTTACGTGGAAAACAGAATTTTTAAACATGCATTTTGGATCTTAAAAAAACCCCAACAACGCAGGACTGCAAAGGATGTCAGGAGATCATCTACTCCACTGCTTTACCCCCGAGCAGATGGGGGTAAAGCAAGGTATGTCTCTGTTAATTCCCAGTAAGTTATTTCAGTCACTGTAAAAGGACGATCCACCATTTTGGGTTTTTTTTTTGGAGGGGTGGGGGGCAGCAAGAAGTGGTGTAATATTCCTTTTGCCACTCTTTGCCTGAATGCTCAAGCTCTGCAGTTCTTGTCCCACTTGGGATTAAAAGTCACAAGACCTGTATGCTTGGACCTCTTTCCAGTTATGCTTCATTCTCATTGGTTCTTCATATTTACAGGAAAGCAGGAACAGGGGATGAGGTCCATCACCTCCTCTGATTATCAGCTTGGGAATCTTATGCGTTACATAAATAAGGACTACTCTTTGCAATCCAGTTCCTACTTATTGTCTCCTGACCATCAGGACTTCTCAAGCACTTTCCATCCTGTAGGTCTCAAGCTTCACTGTCTATTGTCTGTTTCTCCCTGATTGCTTCTTTTTAAAGCAGTTGCTCAGTCACAAGTAAGGAGTTTTCATCTTTTGTAGCTTTTCCTAGGGTATTTCGGATAAGGTCAACAGAACTTTTTGAAGCAATTCCATCCACTGTTAGTTATCCCTAAATTTAGTTCAAATACACAGGTAACTCATGCCACTGTGGTCCATTAGATCCCTTGAATTCTTTTCTAAAATATTGCTCAATGACTGGTATAAAAATTAACAACTCTGATAGCCCTCTGAAGTATTATAACAAATTAGAGTGAATTTAATCTGCAATTTAAGCTTCTACTAACTCATGATCATTTATCACCAGTGAGACGTTTTGAACCAGAATATTATCTTAAAAATTCCATTTGCTACCTCCTTTGAGTTAAAAAACAAAGTAATGATTAGGCACAATGAGCTAGCTTTTGTTCAATCAAATCTATCATGTCTCTCTAATAAAAGTTTTATCTATAGTATAGTGTTCTACTTAAGAATATCATAATGAAGTGTCACTGAAATTAAGCTATATCATATCTGCTATTTTGTACTTATTCACAGTTATTTACCCCAACTATGAAGAAAGTAAGCTTGATGTTGTCATCATTAGTAATCCTTCAGGTACATATACACAGAATATTTAATAACTTGTGTTGTTATTATTGTAGCTATTCCAGCATGGGCAAATAACAAGTGTTTGCTATTCAGAACAGAATTTCTTCAATTCTTCTGAAAGCTTATGTGCCCACCAGGTTCTCAAAGAGAACCTGTTAATAGTTTAAAACAATTTTATCTAGTTTGTTACATGCTCTAGGACAAGTGTCATCAGGCTTTGTAAATTTGACTGCATCAAAATAATCCTCAACCTGTTCCTCTATTCAGAAATATGCCCTTTTTTGTTTTAATAGTTACAATTAAACTTTTTGTGAAGATAATCAAAACAAGGAATCAAACAAGAAATTCTCTTCTTCATCCCCCATTTGTTTTTTGAAAGGACATAATAAAATGTCAAGAGAGTACACTATACAATATTTTTAGTGAGCTTGTCTTCTTCTAAAACAGAAGGAAAAAAAAAGGCACATAAAATCTAAGGAAGTTTTCACGTGTGTGTTTTTAAAGACATAAACGGTATTTTAGCAGCATGAAGCACCTAGCACCTCAGGTAAAACTCATTCATCTAAATTAAAACTTCATCATTTTTGCACCAAGTAACAGAATGAGATTCCAGATTCCCCATCTTAACATTGAACTACATTAATTACACTATAATGGGTCTTAGTTTATGTTTTTTGGCCAACTAAGATAATATTTGCTTCCCACATTCACCATAAATATCTAAAATTCACTCAGCTCAGCCTTAAGTTTATTTTTAAGACTGGAAATAATGCTCAGTCCCAGTTCAAATTTCTAAACGATTTTAGGATGATAAAAGCTTAAAAGAGCGTACTCTTGCATTCCTTGCCAATATTATTTATTGTTGTAGCTTTCAGATGAAAAGTCATAGGAATTCATCAAATCTGAGCAAGTATTGGCATTCTAAACCATGTGGTTCAAGTGCCAACTTATCCTACTATCAGCCCTACTAAAAAAGTTATAAGCAGATGGACTGGATTTCAAAGTAAACCAATTTACAACATGAAACACAAAGAAGTTCTTAGACTCTCCTAGTAACATAGATCATTAATTTTCCACAAAAGACAGTATTATTGCATTTCCATAAACTTATAATCATGACAGAGAAAAGCCACTGTTTTTTCTCACTTTGTAACTGCTAAAAATTTAGGCACTGACACACAAAACGCAGATACATAGCACTTATTGATTAGAGAGCACTGAAATTTATCAGGTATGGCTGGTTTAATCAGAAAGACAGAAAATTTATTTCATCTCCAGAAACAAAGCTGAGAAAGCAAAAGTGAATCTGAATAGGAAAACATCTTTTAATATTCTTATAATGCCTAATTAATTTCAACTCTTGTATCTGTGACAGTTCTCTACTTGATTTATGACTTGGAGTAAGATAAAAATAAAAAGCCACATTTACGCCTGTGCTGTTCAGCAGAACAACTGGACAGCCTTGAGTGTACCCTACAAAGGAACCTGAAGTTTGCTACAACATGAGCATCAGGACTTGAAAAGTTCATTTCAGATTAGCCTGCATATTAGACTTCTACTTTGAAATCAAATGTTCCAAGTAGTCTGTGGAAAGAAAGCTTATCAAATCTTACTTCTTGTCATTAAAGACACTGGGTAAGACTGCCACTGACCTAAAAACAGCAGGGGAAAAAATGGGAAAGAAAAATGTTTGATATTTAAAATATATACAGATATAATTAAATTTTATATGGATATTTGATTACTCCTAACTGTATATATATAAGTGAAAAGAATTCTTTAGCTTTTAAAAATAATATACTGTATTTACCAGTTTTCAAATCACGTGCAACATACAGAAAAACAAAGCAATTTACTATTTATTTACTAATTAACAGGGACAAGAAATAACTTACAGTCAAGCAAAAAAAAGGAAATATTAAACCTATATTTAATAAAAATCAATTACTCCACCACAGTGTCACAATAGTAAGTTTAAAACAAGATTTTAATTTTCTTCCACAGAACTTGCATTAGAGAAAATACATCTTCCATTACTGAGTCCTTCCATTTTCAAGTGAGCTCATTCGAACTGTCAGACTTGAGGTTCTACTTGACTGCACAACAGATGCATGAAGCTGAATACATTATATTTGGGATCACTCATAAATCACAAATATTATTAAAATCACTAGAAATACAAATTGAGACTTACAGAAGCTCCTAAAAAAAAGGATAAAAAGTATAAACATCAGATAACTAGCTTGCTGAATGCTGTTCTTTTTTCCTCTCCTCCAAAATCTGTTCTTAAACAAGTTGTCCAGCAAGAAAATAAAAGCATAACATGCTAGAACATTGATCATAATTTAATCACTAGAATGTAAAAGTTAGAATTACCTCTAAAATTAAATAGCATACCTAAGTTTAAAAGTAGTAAACATTTTCTCCTCCCCATTTGTTTTCATGATTGTTTAATGAAAAACAGACTGTTCTCTGACATTAAGAAATACATAATTTAAGGATCATCTTCTAGTACATTGCCACATGGCAAAAAAACCCATACAGTGGGTTCATACATTTATGGATGTACATTTATACTTGTATAACATACACCAGCATCAACTTTTTTTTAAACTGTGTTATAATGATGCACTCCAGGTATCAAAATACAGATGCAGTGAACCCAAAATAGCAGCTCACAGTTCAGTAACTTATTACCCACAGATATAAGCACAGTGACCATTCAACATTTCCACTGGATGATTTCATAAATCTGATACAAAGTTTGCTGAGCCCTTTAAGTTAATAATTAATTTTATGTAATTCATTGATGCACCGCTGCAGAATTTTCTAGGGAAAACAAAATGACCGAAATATACAATTATAATTATAAATATTTAACCCTGTGTAAACCTTGACAAACAGAGCTCAAAATATCAAACTCGAAGTGATTATCCCAATGCAAGTTAGGAGCATTTTTCAGGGAAGTTCCCAAGATTCAATAGTCTAATATACATTTATATTGAAATAAGTTAGGCTAAACCAACTTGAAAATGCTCAAATATAAAAAATACTCTTAAAATTATTATTAAAAACTAAGATCAGTTCCATATAAAAAAGCCATGGTTGAAAAAGATGCTTACATTGCAACTCTTGCACATGCCCTCAAATGTCTTATTCAATCTTCAACATAGCATGAGTTAGAAATTGCTCAAATATTTTTTTTCCACTAGAGATTTTATGCCCTTAACTGCAATTAATCTAAAGTAGCAATTTTAAACTTGTGAAATAAAAATAATTTGAACAAGGGACCCTATGATGAGGAGTTACTTATAAACAATTTGCAAGACCACCTTAACATTTAAAACAGAAAGACCTTGGTTTCTTAAGCAGATTTTGAATAGCAGCAGAAAGTTTACAGAATACCAAGCATTAGGGGAAAAGAAGGCTCACATACTTTTCTTGCGTTTTGTGAGCACAGATTCCTTATCTCTTGGGGACTTCTTTGTGTTTGTAATGTATGAGAAAAAAATAAAGGGTGTTCTTTTGGATCCTATGCACTCATTTATTTTACTCAAAAATAAAGTCAGTACTGCAGTATTTTCTTCTTTTGGTGTAATTCTGAAATATTTTTCCCTTGGGAATAGCAGTTCATTTTGCAATTTAGTTGCATGAGTGTATCTAATGCAGTATGATATCTTTTCATTTTCCAGCTCTATGTAGCAACTTACCAGTGGTGTGAGTACAGTAATTCACATTGGTTCTGTAGGATTTTTCATGAGCATGCTGAAGCAGCCTATTCACATCATCAGAATCTAGAGCTTCTGCAGTGTCAGCTTTTTCACCATCTGACATATAATTTAATGGCACACTTCCAGGATGTTCAGCTGGTTTGAAGTTTTTCTTTACTGAAACATCATTTGCTGGAATAGACTTTTCCCTACTTTTCTTGGGAGTAGCACGTGTCTTACAGAAACTAACATCAAGTGAGTCCAGGCTTCTAAAAGAGTCTTTGCGAAAAACCTCAGGAGGATTCTGTGATTCCTTTGGTACTCGTACCTGTACTTCATTTTCATTCAAATTAGATGATGAAAAGAAATCTTCATAAGAAGCCTCTTCATCACAAAAAGACTTTCTATATGTAGTAACTGCTTGCAAGAACTCTTTAGACCCTGATGCACCCAGTTCTGAGGTAGCTGGTTTCAAACTAGATAGTGTTTGTAGTTTCTTCCTCTTCTTGTTTTCAAGAATACAATCGTTTCTGTCAACAGGGAAGCTTCTGTCCAATGAACACGTATTTAAGTCTTCACTGTTCATAGGTGAATTAGAGAGACTGCCAGTCAAAGCAGGAACAGTATTTAACTTGACTATTTTTTGGGAAGGAGTAATATGACCCAAGCCCTTGATTTGTAGAAGAGAACTTCCATTTGCAACTGAAGTAGTCATGCTATTTTCATCTTTCTGATTTTTCTCTGGAAACCCTTTTAGATCTTTCTTTTCTAAAGACAATTTATCATCCAAAGTGTACTGCACAATCTGGTTCTTTCTTAAGCTTCTTCTGCTATGGCGTTTTGGTGTTAAGCTCTTCTGCTCATAGCTATGTGACGGAGAATTCACTGATGCACTCATGGATACATGAATATCAGCCCAAGTATCACAGGTGTGTTTTACTACCTCTGTTTTCTGTCTCTTTAATTTATCAGTTCCCCAAAGACAATCATAACTTGAGTTCAAGCAGTCTTCCATTTGTTCTCCTGCAAAATATGAAAAGTGGCAATATAAATGTATTTAACAACAGAAAAAGTACCAAATTTCTTAGTAAAACACATATGAAATTACTGAAAGAAGAAAACAAGGACTTAGCCACTTCTCTGGATATTATATGGCAAGTCATCAAAAACTAAACAGAAAAAGGATTAGAAACAAAGCACATTCTATGCTGACAAGAAGCTACAATAGCTTTAGCTATCATATCTTCTTCCATGGTAATAAGTATCCATAAGTTCTGTTCTGCTTTCTTGAAACAAGGCAGCAGAGGAATTCCCTTTCACTCTTGCATTTGTGGAGAAAACCAGCATAATTTTACACTGATAAAGGTAGCTATAGTAATACTGGAAACTCAATAATCATTTTTAGTACCCCAGCATTACCACCACCTTGTAGTTTTTGCAGTTAAGATGAAATTAAATATAACATCATAGTATCATGCCACATATATCAACACAATGTATTAAAAATAATTAGAATGTGGAAAAATATATCATTTCTTGTAGCTATTCTTATGAAATTATTTGGGGGGAGATGATATACAGAATTATTCATAACTCTTCACAATAAATTCCTCTGAAACAGGCTAGTATCTTTGATTATTCAGAATACATTTTTAAAAATCCTGTTGTTCTACAATCTGATTATTGCAACAGATGCTTTTGTTTAAATATATGTTGAGTGCAAAGTTTCAGCAATTCTCCTTCTGTAAGAGCTCCTGTACGTTTTAGGGGAAGTCTTGATGTTATTTGCTTACTAAATACAAGTAATATTTTTAAACATATGGTGTAGCTGGCTAAATTCAGAAAAATGAAATATATAGAGATGAAAAGAGAAGTTTCACATGACATGATCAGACTCCCATAATGACAACTGAAAAAGTCTTAACTTCAATCCTCAAATTAAACTTGATTCTTGGACTTTTTAACCACTATTAACCAAGATATTCTCATGTATCTCACAAGCACAAACAAAAGGGCCACCATCACAGAGCATCAGAGATGGAAGCTACACTGAATATCATCACAGGATGTGGAGGTCTATTCTTAATGTAAAATTACATTGTACAGTTGCAATGTCGGAGGGACATACTCAAGGTAAAGCTCTCAAATCACGTTGTTCAACCTCATCAGCACACAACTAATTTACCAAAATAAAAAAGTTTGTTGGCACAGCTATGCTACTTCCAGTATTAAGCTATTACTTCTCCCCAACATTGCATGAAGATATACCCAGCTGTCTCAGGCTACAAGATCCCGCCCCTGTTCTCATGTAAGCCAGCATGACAGAATTCCTGTATGATGTCAACAAAATACAACACTTGAAAACTGCATGAGGTATAGCTTACTGTTGGGGTAGAACCAAGAGTATGCAGACCACTTGAGTGGCCCTCATTATGAATTCTAATTCTCCTTACTCTTCTACTGAGATCAAACACCAGCACCTGACTTCAGCTTTTTGCTCATGTGACTGACAGAAGAAAATGGGTATGTACTTCAGACCTCATGCATACATGATTAATGCTGTTAAGATGCCCACTGACGTAGCTCAACAGCCTTCACAATAATCTTCTCCCTTACATCCTGCTACTATGCCAAAACACAGGAACAAACCCCTAACTTCATGAGAATAAGAACCTTGATAACGAACGACTTGAATTCACCTGCAACCATGAAACATTCTAAAAGCTGATTTATTTTTACTCTTGTTATTTCTTCGATCACTGAATACTTAAGCTGGAGAACACATTAAGTTTCCTTTTAAATTCAGGTTTTTTTCATTGAAAATTTGGAAGACATTTCAGTTCTCTGAGGTCTCTCTCTCTCATTCAGTTCTCTTTTTTGCTTCCCACATCACACTACTTAGTGTGCACGCCGTATTCTATACGAGATCACTGTAAGAGCAGAGAAGAGTGACACCATGCCAGGACAAGAAGCCATTAATGGGGAATGGTGTGAGGAAAGAGGAGGAAGTGAGGCAAGGAACACAGCAGTAAGGCAGAGCATTAACCCAGTGTGATTCCTCATGCTCCATTTTCCTTGAATTCTTACTTCTACATACTTTGCCAGTTAAGAAAAACTAAAATAATTCAGCTTTAAATATAAATGATAGAGCAAATATATACAGTTCCCATTTCAGTATACTGTACTTTCCAAATAAGATAGACAGGCCATGTATTATTTTTCATTTCTGTAATATATAAAGTTGTGTTAGTTACCTGGTAACAATGCATCTTCTAAATTAGTTAAGACACAAGTAGACAGCGGGCAGTCTCCTGGTGAACTACTTGGAGGTATCTGAGACATTTGCGAAGCTACGAATTTGTAAATAATAAACTCGTTAGCCCTATTTGCAAACATACAGATTTCCACAACATCTATTCTTATTTCAAAACAGCTCAATTGTAAGAGACAAGCCATTGCTTTGCCAACTAACTATACCCATATAAATAATTATAGACTACATCTCAAATTTACATGCTAACAAAAAAAGCTATTAGATATTCTACAATTTTAAGCAAATTTTTTCTAGATAACTCAGCACCACATTTTTCTGAAACTAAAGAATGATGGCAAAACATTTAGAAAATATTACAGAAACTTCTAAGCCAGTTGCGGCATTTTACTAAAGAATCTGTCAAATTCTGCAATTAGCAGCAAAGCCTTGATATAGCAGAAATGCTTTTCAAAACATTGGAAGGTATTACCTTAAAACTCAAAGAGAAAACAAATACAAGCCATGCTAAAATAAATGAGATTTAATTTTTCATCCATGTATCACTGGTTCTTTACTTTCCTCCCACAATCATTTTTGAAATTATAAACCAACAGTCTAGCTGACATAGACTTCTTCAAATACTATAGATTCCCACCCCATGATGTTTCACATTTCAACAGCTTTTACAACTGACAAAACCTAATGACTTAGGCCTCAATACTTTCATGGTAAGGTAATGCAAACACTAAAAGATGATTTGAAAACTGCAAATTAGATTTAATTCACCAGGATGTGCATTTTGAAGTCAACTAGATTTATTCCATTGGGTCATTCAAATTAATTTTTTTTTTTTTTAAATCCTGTTCTTCAGTACCTGGACAGATGTCTCATCAGTTTTGGACTCCTTTTTAAACTGTTGGCCTGGGAGTAATAACATTACAATCTTTGTCAAGTAAAGCATTCACATTAAAATTTAACAGGAAATGAGTCTCACTGTAAACTTTGATATTATCACAATTTGGTTAATCTACAAGTTTAGAAAGTCTAGCTTAAACATTAGTCATCTCAAGCAGTCTAGTGATTAAGAAATTCCTTTTTGCAATCATTGTCTTTCATGACTTCTTGTGCCCTATGATAGAAAGAAACTAAAAGCTAAAGCATTCACACCTACTTGAAGCCTGGGAAGAACGGAGAACATAAAATCAAGTAAGTATGAAAAAAATTCTGAAGGGCAGAGTAAGACAAGTGTGCCAAAAATTCAGCAATAAAGATGGTAGCCATTTGTGCATGTTCATGGATAAGTAAAATGCAACTTCTTACCAGTAAGAGAAAGATTTTCTCTTTTTTCCTTCATCTCCTTTATTCTTCTTTCCATTACACTGCATTGATCTTTTATCTTATTAACAGGGCTGTATACAAGTGAACCATTGTCTTCAAATAGTAAAACTGGTACATCAGTTTCTACACAAAGAAATTGCATTTGTACATTAATATTTACATGCTATAACAGCTTCAGGTGAAGTTTCATTTTTTTTCCAAAAAACTTGAAAAAATTAGGTTCCTTATACCTAACATTACTACAGATGCCTCGATACCACAAACTTGCAAAGAACTCTGTAAAAAGTAAGTCAACTTTATTTCTCACGGTGAGATGCATGAAAGTAAAAAAACCAAACCCCCAAACCCATCAAGTGCTTTAAAGAAATAACTTAAGATATTTGAATCTTAGTCCAAAGTAGTTCTTACCAGCATTCATTGCTATCTTTTGTACAGCTAATTCTTTAGCCATCTGGTCCAGTCTTCTCTGCAGCTTTCTGTCATTTTCTGGAGTTTTTTCAACAAAGTCTTTTGGCTGCATACATTTGTGCTACAACACACACAAAACTATTAATTATACGGTATAAAACTGCCAGAAGTACCTACACTTCCTATTTGCCTACCACTTTATCACAGTATATTATCAGTGTTTAACTCTATGCTACTTATTATCACCTCCTTGAGAGTCACAGGTAATTGTAGAAGTTAACATTCTCCAAAGTGAACTTTAATATGAAATAAGAAAGAACCTAACAGATTTTTCAGGTTAGATTTTAGTAAAAAGAAGACTAAGTCACCATCTTTTCTTTTTAGCTTGTAGCAAAGCTAAGGCTTGAAAGATTTTTTTTTAAATACCAGGATTTTAGGGTTTGTTGCAACTCAGTGAAACATAAGCCACATTACAGTCATGTTTTTTGATTAGTTAATCATTATGTCATTTTAATTTCAATTTTCATTTCTTTATTCACCAATATAAAAACTCTACTTGTATTATCCTTTCTTCATATAAGATGTCACATCATCACAGCCATAGCCTACCTTTAAAAACCTACTCAGATGAATAGATAAGAGTTTACAGAATGTTCTGAAAATAAACAGTTAAAATGCCTGAGGTCAGGAAGTCAAGTTCAAACTTCAAAGTTTACTACTCCAGGCCCATTTAAAAACAAAACAAAACAAAACAAAACAAACAACAACAACAAAAAACCCAAACCCAAAACAAACAAACAAACAAAAAATCACATACTCACTTTTTTGATCAGTAGTGGTAATCCTTCATTTGTGTCTACTGCAGGAAATAAGGATTCATCAACACGTACCCCAGTTTCTCGACACCTGTATAAAAAAATAGAGCAGGCTTAGGTTTTTTTGGTGTTTTTGGGTTTTTTTTCTTTTAGGAATGAGAACCTTTACTGTAAAAAGAGTTGTCTGAGCCCTCTAATAATGAAACACCAACCCTTCCTAAAGTATGTAACTTTAGCATAACTACTGTAATGCTAAAAAAAAAAAAAAAAAAGTCTATCTATTACACATCAAATATAGGAAATGATACAATTTTTTTGTCCTAATGATGCCCTCTAAATTGCTGTTCTGAAACTCAAAAGATTCCCACTCATATGTTATTTTCCATGCATTCAAAACTCACTGTATTAAGTCCTTCTGGCCAGATCCTCATGAACCTCAAATCTTGCCCTGACTTTTGTGAGGACTGTAGGCTTTCATTGTTCACTAGCTAACGAACTTAACCTTAACTTGATCACTGTGATGACAGTAAACTCCTAACTACAATGCACAGAATGTCATGGCGGGGGGGGGGGGGGGGGGGCAGGAAATTTTTCTATTAAGGCAGATGAGGAAGGAGGCTTCATCTGATCCTGGCTTTTACATCTTACCCATTAGTCTCAGTTTTCTGCCTTCTCTTTGTATATGCAATGCTAAAAACAGCCTCTTATTGAGAGGCAATCTATATTTATGCAAACTTTTTTTTAAATTACAAACCCCAAAATCCAACTGATACCATCCTCTAGTTTTTCCCGTCTTTTCATATTCAAAGACTGACTTGAGAACGGTAGGACTGATGTTATCTTGGAATATGATACAATATCTGTTGTATTTTTGATCACTAAGGATTATGTTGAGACGAGAATTTGGTTATTAGGTATTATATAGGTAAATACACTTTTGTTCTCAAACAATAAATAATAAAATCAATTATGGGAAAGAGTATGGAACCTTAATAGACTACACTAGAATTCCCCCAGAAGTCATTCAAAACTGTGATTCTAGTGACACCTAGTGATCTAACTGCTATAAAGTTTGTATCTGTAGAATTATAATCTAATGCTTAATTACTTAGTTTTGAATAAAGATGAGCCAAACCACTACATGTATTTGTCAAATTAACTGAGTTTAGAGTTCTCTGGAGCATCAAATAGAGATGATATTCAACATGCTTCAGTGGCTATTATTAAATTCTGGATAATAATCAGCATAGATGTAGACTACATTAAAATTTACATTAATTCAGAGATTTCATTGATTCAGAGAAGCTAAAGAGAAGAAAATTTGACCATTAAATATCTTATAAGAATTTTTTACTTTACAGACAAATCTGAATGTAAATGATTTATCTATATTATTTGTGACATTAAGTGAGTTACTGTACTAGAATACACAGGCAGAGTTCCCCAATTATGGGTTTGATTTGGAAGTATTAAATGTTCTTAATTTGGACACAGATTGTAGCAATTCTGTCTTACGTAGGGTTCTTTTTGTTGTTGGGTTTTGATTTTTTTTTTAGGTTGCTCATTGAGGTATTTGAGTTGAAGAAGCACTAAAAGAAGTTTTTTTCAGTGATCCCAAAGCTCTCACTCCTTTTGCATTAAAACTGCAATTTATTTGCATGAATCTTATAGCAAGTCCATGATTTTGTGCACTATCTAGACATATCTACCATTCTTAGAAAACAAAAAAAAGGTAACAAAACACTTCATTTTTTTTTTTTTAAATGAAAAATACATTTACTCTGGAGTTAGGAATTTTTTTTAATTTCAATTGTCATCTTATTTTAAAGTCTTCTTCCCAATCAAATTACTTCCTATTAAACTGTAGAACTGCATTCGGTTTAGATGCTCATACTATAAAGCAGAAGCTTCCAATACAAGTTTGAGGCAGATCATTGGAAAGAGCACTGGAAATCCAGTGAGAGTTCAATAAGGCAATGTTCACTACATACCGGTACAAACCTTTGTACTCTAATAATTTGTCGTGGTTTTTATGGAGAAAAGTGAGTATTACAGTATTTTTCAAATCATAGGGCACATTCATCTGAGAGGCTCAAGCACTGCTCGGGGGAAGATAACACCAGTGTACAAACATAAGAGTTTGAAAGTAGGGGTCCACTAGTTGTTAAGTGGGAGAGTATTTGGGACAAAGCAGAAGAATCAGGAAATGCTGGAGTAATTGTTTATGATTTGCTTCCTTGTCTGGTGTTTTCAGAGCTCAAATATCAAAAAGTAGCATCCAGATTAAATACCATATACTGCAGCATCCTGTTTCCAATATCAAGATTCCCAAGAGTGTTTAAAAACATGAAAACATAGCCAAACATTCCCAGTTTACTTTGCTATGTTCCACAGATTTCTGGTTTAGAGATTATCAGATGCAATACTGTATTTGTTTTTTGATAAAACTAAAAGTTTAATTGCTTTAAACGTTTAAAAACGTTTTTAAACCCATGTAAATCTTTGCTGACTATGATTTCTCAACAAGGAGTTCCACAGCCTAACCATGTTTTGCTAAAAACCATCTTCTACTGTTTTCTCTGAATCTGCCTCCAGACAGATTCATGTGATGCTTTCAAATTCTTCTGCTGGAAAGGAAAACATACAATCATTCCCTATTCAGCCTCTGCATATGAACCTTTGTGTTCACAAGAGTCTCTCCCCCTCCACTCCCACTTCTTTGAAGTGGGAAGAATTCTTGTTTCTTCAATCACATCTTGTGAGAAAACTATTTTATAACTTCAGGCACGCTCATTGCCATCTTCTCTCAACAATCCATGATAAAACGCTGACATCCCAGTACATGAGGTTTTAAGTTCTATTTAATTTGATTTTTGACTACTGCTGAGGTAGTAATGCCATGAAAACATTTACTGTAAGTCCCAAAATCTTAATTTTCCCCTCACACAATGTGATGACCATCTTCCTTCTGACACACTTAAGAGGACTTATGCTTTAGTCTCCTTGACACCAGCAAGAATTTTATTCCCTTCACTGTCTTAGCTTCTTCTTAACAGAACTTCTTCCATTTTAAGTAGACTCCTTTTTGAAGTTGAGCAGTCACAGAACTTGGGTTTTGCTGTTCCAGTATGAACACTGATGTTATACTGTGGCCATACTTACAAGAAGGTTCTTTGCAATAATTTGAACAACCATTCACAAACCAATTAAGACCAAGCAACACCTAAAACATTTGTCTTCACACTGCACTCCAACAGGACTCACCCCATCCCCAGTCTACACCAGAAAGTTGCCCTTTACTATTACTTTTCCTGAAATGACATTTCACAGCATTTCTGACCATTTTGAGAAAGTTCCACTTTCTACTGAACCAAGCAGCTGGTTAATCAAGCCATCTTTTTTTAGTAATGCTAAAACTTCAACTCGTATGAATTCTGCATTATTTGCTTACAGTTATCAGTTTCAAACTAAGCTTCCATTCATGCAGGACCACTATTTTACTGGCACAGACTATTCAGTCCTTCCTGTTTACACTGTCCCAGGATTCAACAAACTGTCTTCTGCCTACCAGATTTCTGAGATATTGATATACCAGGCATATAATTTAAAGTCAGGCACTTCAGTTCCCTCATCTTATTACAAAAAAATTTAGCATGTATGCTAGCATAGACTCATTTTAATTTTGTATTGTCTGTGCCTCATTTGACTAACCCTATGACTAGTGAGACTATTCATTACTATCTCTTATGTAAGCTTCTACTGCTCCTGACCTATACTTTGCTTAAGGGTATGATATTCCTATGAATTCTGCCTAGAGTATACATCAATCTAAGTTGTATGCTATTGTGTACCTTTTGGCATTAACTTTAAACTAAAAGGCAGGAAAAAAAAAGATTACAGAGAAGTTCAATCATAATTCACAGCTTGGGTGTCTGTCTCCCTCCCCCCCCCCCCCAGTAAAATACGTCTCTCTATTTCAGATGATTTCCCCAGTTCCAGTGAACCTCATCTTCTAAGCCATATAGCAAGACCTTGCCCTTTCCAGAGCATGATACTAGGAACTCTTCAAAAAATACCACGAAGATGCTAGCCTTCTCTTTTGTACCAAACAGCTTAAGTTTTCCCTCCAGATCCTTTCTCCTGTCTCTTCCTTTGTTGCTGGTATCCAGCAACAGTTAAAGTTTCTTGAGGTTTTTACACCTGGATCTCAAAGCTCCATGCTATCCCCTACAGTATCACACATACAGCTGTCTCTGTGTCTGAGCTTTCTACAGCATTCATCTACTCAATACCTTCCAGGATTGCAGAGGAGACTTTTGGGGTGGAACTGCTATTACAGAGACAGCATTTCTGTATGATACATTCTAGACTCTTCCCTGTAACGCGCTCTCATTCTTCTTCCATTGCAGGTGCTACTCACCTGGACTTCTGTGGGATCCTTTTTACTATAGCACATCCAAGTCCTTAAATAGTTCATAGTTCCTGTGACTAAGGTTTAAAATTCCGTATTTATATACCTAGCCATCTGAAAAGCATATTTAATTTTATAGCCAAAGACTCCTACTGAAATGACCATCATTCTCACGCACTCAGATAGTACCAGGTCACAGAAAGATATATTCACATAAATAAAATTCTGCATCACTCATTTTTGAGAACTTAAGGTATTTCTTCCTTGGTGTTAAAGCTGGCTGGTTTGTGCAGCTGTAACTTCTATATCTGATATTCTTAAAAAATAAAAAAAAAAGAAAAGAAAAATCCTGCTTCTGCAGAACTGCATGAACTACTTTTTTGGCTAATGGACTGGCATCACAAGTTTTGCGGTTATACTGGCCTACATTTAAGTGGCTGCAGAGCTCAGTTTTGCCCCTCTCTCCCCCTTTTTTTGCTTTTTTACTTTTACACTTATCAGACTTCTTTTTTTCCATGCATATTACAATTGGTATAGGAAAGGGCCTCTTAACTTGACTTACATTCTAATTTCCATCATCACAGCAACTTATCAACTGGAGTGTTTGAGTATAACACATGCATATTCTTGAACACTGTAAGTGTTTTCACACTTCATCTGATACCTAAGTTAGGCCTCACAACCACTTTGGAAACTAGAGAAGAAGCTACGGACTAGTAAATTCTCATGAACTGGCTGCACAGCTGAAATTTGAAGAAAATTTTTTTTTTTAAATTTAACTTTTTCCCTATGGTAGTTGAGAATCTTCAAGCAGTGCTGTTCTGAACCTGCCAAATGTCAGGCATAAGCCAGACTACATATGGATCTTTTTCCTTCTTGCTAGGAGATATTCTGTCTACAGGAGTTAAGCAGAGAAACAGTACAATGTCCCTGATGTGCTTTTTCATATGAAAATGGAAGAATTCTATTCAACATAAATATCTGGTCTTCACTGCCTATTCATGCCACCTGAGAATAAAGGAGTGGAACACTGAACGGTTAACAAATATACTACAGAACTACTTCAACACATTCATTTTTCAAGATTTAACATTTTACCTTTTTAAGGAAGTAATATGCTTAATAATAGCAATAATGTCATAGGAAAGTTATCATTTACTCATAGATTTATCACTATTTCAAGTACATGAAAGAAACGGGTACTGTACTTAAGTTTTTAAATAAAACAATACTAGAATCCATTATCTCTGGAATGGGTCACATTCATTATATTCATGAGTACTCACTTGTCCACCCAGAGTACAGAAACTATTTTTACACCCATCTTCTGTGCTTTTCTCCATGTAGTCAAACGTCCATCTTTGAAGACTACGTGGGTCACGTGCTTGTTCAAAGTTTTTGAAACCTGCAGAAGTACACAGAGAGCTCATCTTTAAGTCTGATAATCAGAAAACGCTAATGAAACTAGCTAGCGTAGTCCGTTTTTAATGTATAAACCATTACCGTAAAAACTTATTCCAAACATTATGTCAAGGACTCTTTTGATCTTTCTCATCTTCGCAAGAAACCTAAGGCAATCAAAACTCGAGTCTCATTAGTCAAGCCAATGCAATGCATGCTAGAGGGCTAGAGTAGCCTTTTGTTTTCAAACTTCTTTTCTCTAGGTTAACATTTTCATTTCCCTACTCTAGCTGTATCACTAATCTTACAACATTTTTATTTATGTAGCCCAACATAATTTCTTATGCAACAGCTAGTACAGAAAGTAGTTGCCACTATCCAAAGAAATGCCGAATTACATTTTTTATTTAGCTAAGAACTCAGAGGCTTAAAGAGTACAGCTAAACTCATCCTTTAAACTAATTCTCATCAATACAGATCACTTTTAGTTTTGAGGGAAGGCTGAAGCAACTACAAACAAAAAAATTACATAGGAACACTTTAAAAAGTGAGAAATACAGAAAACTTAATTCAGTACAGCTAATATCATACATGACATTTTCATTGTGTTCTATAACTGATCAAATCTTCAGCTATCAGCCTCCATTGACAACTAAGTGATAACCTTTTTAGTTCTAGATACTCCATTCTTCACAACCAAAGTTTCCTTTTGTGGAGACTAAACATCCTACACATAAAACTGTTTGATCAGTTGTTGTGATTGTTGACATGGTGTGGTCAGTACAATTCATATTTTACAGCAGCATCTTCTCGGCACAGCCAAATGGAAATAGCTGTGTAGCTTTCTGTTGTGCTCTCAATTGCATCACTATACTTGGCTCCCAAAATGTTGGATCTATATTTGGCTTTAAGAAAACTATTCAGCTTTTCCAAAAACTTCTGGTAGCAGGCCAATTTATTGCATCTTAGAAGACAAAAAACCCATGATATTTAAGTGTCTAGGTATACAGGACCAATGAATCTCTCTCAGAATAAGTTATGACTGCAGATACAATTGCTTACTCGCTTATCCAGCTCACAGCCCCATGTCCTAAGGACACAGATGCTTGATATAGCTTTGCCTCCAAAGTATAGAGAAGCACCACGTTACATCTCCCTCTCACCTCTCCTGTCTCCTCCCTTACCCTGGACGTCCTCTGCTGCTCACCTGACCTTAGCTTGAGATGTCTGAATCAATAGTCTAGTGAAAACCTAATTTACAATTTTCTTTCCTGACAGAGTAAGCCAAGTCAGTTTACTATCATCTCCTCAGCCCAATAAAAGGGAAGGAAGTGTCTGGAATAGTGAAGGGGCAGGACTACCCCTTTTCAGTCATAGGGATCTGCTAAATAAGCTCATCTGTATCATCTGCCTATACCTATCACCATATCCAGCTACTTTTTGATCAACTTGAGGAATTCTGAAGCCTTACACTTTGTCATATTTTCCGCGAGAAAAACCTAACATCAGAATTCCATAGATCTGATAGTACAGCACAAAAGAAAAATAAATACTTCTTACTCAAATTATTTATTGAGAGTTGTATTTGATTTTATAATAAAACCAGTTATTCTACTGTCCTGTCACACTATCTCAGCTAAATTAATACAGAAAGAGAGGCTTTGGGGAGATTAGCAAAACTTCCTAAATTACAGTAAGATACACCTACACGTACCCACTTAAAAAGCACAGGGAGTTCACACAAGTGTTATTTAGAGCATGATGTGCAGTGTGACTTTGGTCTTTGATTGAAATTTTACAGCTGGCAATTAAACGCATTTTGCACCTACAAGTCAACTATGCTTGATATGGAAAAAAATCACTGAGACATATACAAAGACTCTTAGATGTATTTTTACCAGCACTTTCTGGAGTTGAACCACATTTGTAGGAGAATGAATGGAAGAACAAAATGCCATGGTACTTGGGTTAGAAAATATTGTAGTAACAACAGAGCAGTTGCCTACAAGTTAAAGAAAACAAAACAATATAAGGTACATACCTGTAAAACCACAGGTTTTCAACACTTAGATTTGGTTTGCTCACAGTACGTGGCAAGCCCAATACTGCACAGCAAATGCATGCTATCATATTAATATACAAAAAGGTTTATAGATATAGGGAGGCTTTAAATGCATTTCCCATCTCTCACTAATAAGACTTTTACAGCACGGTTGTCTGTTCTCAGATCTGTGATTATCTTCCTTTCTGCACTTTAACACCTCATATTACAAAGAAATATACATGACAAGCAGAACAAGCAAGCTGGTTTGTAATTAAGAGCTTTCCTATTCTATTTATTTCAAAATAGTTTCCTTACTTTTGCTCCCATATCAAGAAGTTGCTGTTCAAAGGTTTTCGAGTAATTTTCTGTTCTGTTAGATGACCAAACTTCTACAAATGCGGATATACCTGGATCAGAAGAGAGAAAACAACAAACAGCTAATGAAGTATATATTATGGTAAAACTGGTTAAACTGCCTTTCCAACAAAATTTTGCCTTTATACATATTGCATTCGGTAGCAAGTATAGCTTTTAATAATCTGAGTATCAGATGTTAGCAGCAGAATGTTCTTTTTAGAGTATTTCTGTCCCTTAAATTAGTTGTACTGGAACAAACTTAGAAGTTTGACACTAGTTATACAACTTTTCACTTGGTCTATTTAAAACACATTACCAGCTTAAAAAGCAACACAGTATCTTTACATGACTGCTTAGCCTTATCATTAGTCACTGCTAATCTTCAGGTTAATCAAAAATTTTTTGACAAGTTGATGTAACACAAGTTACAGAACATAATGAAATAAACGTAATGGAACTATTCCTTCTCCAAGGCCCCAGAAAACTCTGCAGAAATATTGTTTAATAATTTCCAATTGAGTTAAATTCCACCTTATTTATACTGAATCACCCCAAATTAAGTACATATCGCAGGGAATAATACAATTTCATGTCAGCTGCTTTACGTAATTTTAGGTATATCACATTTAAATAGCTTCCTTTACCAACCAGATTAATAATCTCTTCAAGTCAGCCTTGGTTTAGAAGGTCTTTAAGCAAACAAACAAACACAGATGTATTGACATGGAGAGATAAGCAAATGAAACTCATAACAATCCCTTGATTAATTTTACTTAGGACAGGCACTAAAGTGACCTACAGCTCCGTCGGCCATGCCAGTTTCCCATTTTGAATGATGAATCCAGAAAACTGGAGGAATGCTGGTTCACCAAAAAAAAACTTTACACAAACTGCAAGCCAGACAACTCTCAAAACTCATGAATAAAATTGAAAGTGTCAATTTAAAAGGGTCATCCTTGGCAAACATTGCTTAAGTATCTTAGTTACTACCTATGTCCTTCTGATTCATTATTAGGTCGTGTCATCTGTCTTCTTTCTAAATGAAAACTAAAAGTAACGCTCCAACAATAGAAGTACTTTTATAAAGATTAACATATTTATATAATTGCTAGAAATACTTTTAACATACAAGAGAAATACGGAATATAAACCACCTCCTTAGCCAAACCACAGGGAAAAAAAACTTATAATCAGTACTATGACTTCAGATATACATGAGAACTTAAGACAAGTCTACTCCAATGCGCTTTTAACTGTGTTCATTCTACTACTGGACCAGGGCAGCTTTTCTTCTCGATTGCTCTATTGTGAAAAATATTGCACTCGCACTCAAAAAACCAATACCTTCCTCTTACATCAAATATTTTAGAACCTTCAGTTACAATTCTCCTAGAACCACAGGTTAGAGCATTTCAGTGAAGCTCAAACTAGGAACTTAGAGGAACATTACTTCAAAGCTGCATGCACCTGCAGTAGGATCAAAAGTATATTTTACAATAAATAGCCAAGTTTAGCTAATCAAATATACTCCAACAAAAGACAAGGCACTTTGTAATTTTGGTACAGTGGATGGAAAGGAACATGAAGAAGGGTTTGGGGCTTTTTTGAACTAGAAGAGCTCTGTGTAGAGCTCGGTTCTTGTAAAGGGCAACTTTTGCTAGAAGATCTCAGAGAAGGCCGTGACAGTGGGGAAGATAAACATCAGAGGGCAACCTAGCGAGGCAGAAATTTAGAAAGGTGTGGAAGAAACCAGCCGGGATCAAGCCACGCCCGACCAGGACGGGAGGAGGGAGGCAGACGCCGAAGCGCGGCGGCAGAGGGGGCGGCGGCAGCGGCGGCCGGTGCGGTACCGGCAGCCGCCCCAAGGGGCAGTCGCTCCCTCCCCTGCCCGAGGGGCCCTCCTCGCCTCCAGCCCTGCCCGCCCCCGCGGCCGCACACCCGCGCCGGGCCTGCGGCCGGGCACAGTCCGCGTCCCACCGGGGCAGGCCCGGGGCGGCTCAGCCGCCAGGCCCTGCCGCCGGTTTCGGGAGGATTCGCGATTCGCCGCGGCGGCCCCGCAGCGAAGCCCTCTCCGTCCCGCGCCCACGGGAGGGCTTCCCACCCGCGGGGGGAGCCAAGCCACCCGGTCGAGCTGAAGACTGACCCGCCCCGAGGGACAGATCCCGGGACAGGCACCGGGCCGCCCCCGGGACAGATCCCGGGCGAGGAAGGAGGCAAGCGGCCACCACAAGCCGGAGCCCCTACAGCGGCCCTGGCCCCGCCAGGCCCAGACGCTCTCGGCCCCCAGCCCCGCCGGGAAGCAACGGGGAAAGGGCCGCAAGGAGACGGGGTGCCACGGCAGCGCTTTAAAACGGACCCGCTCCAGCCCGGCGGCTCCCCTCAGCCGCGCCGGGAGCAGCGCGGCCCGGCCGCCGGCCCTGCCCCCGCACAGCTGACGAGCCGGTACCTTCCAGGACGGGCTCCATTAGCGGCGCGGCGCAACACCGACAGGCTCCGGTACCCGCCACCGTTCAAACCCGCCTCCACGCACCGCCGCCGGGCCTGCGCGCTGCCTGCTGCTCCCGGCCCCCGCCGCGCCTGCGCGTTGCGCCCGGCCGCCGCCACCGGAGGTGCGGGGCCCGCCCGGGGCGGGAGCGGGTGGGCCGTGCGGCGGTTGAGCGGCCCCGGCGGGTGAGGGGCGGCCTGCGGGCAGGGCCTGGCTGGAGGCGTGAGGGACGGCGTCCGAGCGGCGTCCCTGCCGTGGCTGCAGGATGCAAAGTGGTTCTGGCGCCCCGCAGCCCTGGTCGGGACTCCGTGTGCTCTGCCCGGCCACGCCAGCCACCAGGGGCTGGGGCAGCCTCGGGGCAGCCCGACGCTGCTGAAAACAGCGCTGTGAAGAGCCAGGCGATAGGCGAGCTTTCTGTGTCTGTGTGCACCATGAGGAGGCTTCCCTGAAGAATTTTACTTTGTAGGCGCGTTAGAGAACCAGTGAACTCTCCGGTGGCTCAAACTACCGTGCCTGAAGTGAAAAAAATAACACAGAAGGCCAACAAAACGGGGCATGGCCAGGCGGTATTTACCGAAGAATCCAAAACTACTGGAGGGCAAGTGTACTATTAACTATAGTGACCTCACCCTTAGCTGAAATGGCTTTGGTGCTAGAAGGGTGGAGTGTAGCAAATGTGATACCAGGGGGAAGTAAGAAAGAGAAAACCTGATGTTTTCCCCAGGAAAAACTGATAAAATTTATAATGAAATAATGGAATTCGTGAGTATGAGGAGATAGACAATGAGAAAGAAGGACCACATCTTTTTTAAAGGAAAATGGTGCTCCACAGCTTTATTAAGCAACTCACACAGCTCAGAAGCACAGGCATTGCTGTATGGTTGTATAAATCGGTGCTGTTCTGAAATCTTCAATGTGCGATCCTTGTTTCTTCGTCTCAAAAGTAATGCAGCAGAAATGGAAAAACAATAGAGATGCAAAACAAGGATGCTGCGTGATTTCCGTATGCGAAATAGCTGTTTGGGCAAAGACTCGTCAGCCTGGAAAAGGAGTGGCAGAACGTGGATCTGCTAGAGGTCTCTAAAATCACGCGCGTGTGGAGAAGGTGGCTGCGGAGTGGCGCGTTCCCAACGAGAACTTGGGGGCACCCAATGAAACTAGCAGATGGGCTCTTCTCGGAAGAGATGTTTCCACTTTGCGCCTCGTCAGGCTGTGGAAGTGCGTTCAGAGTGCTGGCAAACCACGTGGTTTCTAGAAGCAAATTCAGCAAATTTGTGAAATCCATTTTAGGACTATCAAAAATGTACAAAACCACCTTTACCTCAGTAAAGCCCTAAATTGCAGATTGCTGGACTCTGAGAACACATAGTGAACACTTTGTTGGTTTTGGGTTTTTTTGTTGTTTTGTTTTGTTCTTTCTTCAGTCATCTACCACTGGAGAGACAGTGGTGACCTAAAAAGGCTTTGGTGTGGTCCATTATGCCCATTCTTACTCTCATGGTCAAGCTCAAAACTTAAATCTTGACCCCTAGGAGTCTACCAAGCAGATGGCTATACCAATGCTAATCTAGTATATAATATTTCAGCATCAATACTGTTTGTTTAATTTCCAGGGTATTAATATGACCCTAGATCTAAGGCATGTGTTGAGCACAAGCTGTTGGGTGCTCCATCTTATGAACCTGTGACAGACTTTATGTATTCACTATGTGAATAAAGTGACCAGTCAATCTATGTATATATGTTTGCATGTATTTAGTTATCCTTTGTACTTCTGCCAGTATGTTACACAGCTTTTGCTAGGCAATAATGAAATATTTTTACAAAGGTTCTCAACCGTGGCTCAAGGAAAAGGGAGTCTAGTCTTAATGCTATGTCTATGAACACCATTGGTCTGAAGACAATTCCAGAAGCAGAGAGGGGAGATATAAATGCACACTGTCAGAGAGATTCAGTTCTTAATGCAGTTGGAGATAACCTTCTGCTCAGTGAGAGTTCTGTTGTGTATGGGGATATAGAAATGATAACATTGAAGAGGCAGCATTTAATCTCTGAAACTCCATCCCCACTGAAATTAATGGGAGTCTTGTCTCTCAGTTAGTGCTTCCTTAGATTCAGAACCGTTTCTAAATTAGTGATTATGGCTAGAAGAAGTAGCTGTGAGCTTTCAGTTGGAGTTTGGAAACACACATAATGAAACTGGGATGTTCAGGAAATTAGCAAGCAGATCTAATTCTGTTAAGCATGTGTAAATAACATTAGTTCAAAATTGGACACACCCGCACAATCTGTTTGGATTCCTATGGGATAGGAAACTGTCTAATGTGAGACAGCTGAGATAGTACCACCATAAGAAAATGGTGGTAGTATCTTCACCATATCCTTTAAAACTAGATGTTTTTGTGAATAGTTTCCAGCTGTGTCAGTGGGATAATTCAGCTCACGTGACCGAAGCTGATATAAACAGGATCCTACAGCCAGCAGTTCTAATAAAAGTAAAATCAGGAGAGAGGGAAATTTCAGCATAATTAAAATCCATCAGTCTGTACATATGTGTCCAGGCATAATACTTAATCTAGGATACAAGACTGAAGACCTTCAGTAAAAAAAACACAGGCCGTGTTTGAGCCTTTAACTGAAAAGTAGTAGCAGGTTTTATAGACTCTAAAGGGAAATATGCTGAAATGTACAGTTATACCTGCATGCTCTGATTCTACGCTGGTAGAGACAGTGAAGAGTAGTGGCTGGAAGAAGCTGGTACAGCTCATTATTGGAGCAGACTAGGACTACTCAGGGGAACATTGGACTTGGGATACCCACCTTTTTTGTTACAGAGACAAATACATACGATGTCAAAAGTGTGTCATGAATTTACAGTTTTGTCTTAATCTGTTGGAAGTTTTGACCTCACAGTTACTTCAAGCTTTACAAGAACTTCATTCTCAGATGGTGACAAAACTTCAAAATTCCACTGGTAGTTAATAGCTGTGTGTTCATGTGCCAGTATTGTCTTGTCAGTTCCTCCTTAGCATTTGTCATCCTGCAGTACTTACAGAAAGCAGCAACACATTTTTGCAGCTGCTATTTTACCAGTTTGAATACATCGGGCTGTTTTAGATTTCGTGACATAATGAACTCCTGAAAATGACAACAAATGGGGTGGAGGTAAACTTAATGTAAGTGCTCTCTTAATAGGCTTGTTTGGCTTGATGATATGCAATTTCATGGTGTCTATAAAGCTAGGAATATAGCGTAAACTAAGATTGACATGGTTTCTGTACAGTCAGTACTTACTAGGTCATACAGGTTAGAGAATGCTGCACTGGGAAGAAGGGGTTTTACAGGTTATATTACATTGAAAAAGGAAGCACCAGTGAAGTTACGTTTCACTTGACCTCCTAATCAAAAAGAAGTAATCATCCCAAAGAAGCAGTAGTCCTAGGAACACCTAAACGTTTCCCAGGCATCCAAACAATTTTGAAAAACTAAAAAAAAAACCAAACTACAATGCAGTAGTTTTCCAAAATTAAGTAAAATATAAAAAGGAGCTATATTTTCAAGTATTTCTTTGATAATTCAAAAGGTTCCCTCTCAGCCAGTCCTTGATTGATTGATATAGATTGGAAGGGATCTTTGGGATGGTATTTCGTAAGGCTGTAACACAGAGACAAGGTTAATTTCTCAGAAACAGTGTTCAGATGGTGGGCTATGAATTACTCCCTAAGACTTGACATTAGGCATGTGAAAGACACCTAGAACAATTATGAAGGTTTGTTATTTTTAAGTATAGTCTAGTTTTGTGTATTTATTATTGGGAGGTGTTTATTTGTTTGTTGGGTTGCTTGGTTGGCTTTATGGGCCTGTTTCCAATTTGGACAAACAACAGTTTTAACCTTTTGTATTTTTCTTCATTCTTAAATTTCCAAGTGTGAATCACGAGTCCCAGCTAAAAAGTTGGGGTGCCTTACTTCCCCTAAAGTCGTAAATGCTAGTCAGTCAATCTGTGTATTTAACACCTGAATGCTTGTATACCAAAACATATTTGGAGTTATCTTCTCTACAATGCTACTTGACCATTACAGATGGAGAGATGGGAAGAAATGCTTGGAGGAGGTGCAAACTTGCATGTCGCTTTCATGGAGGAAGCCTCAGAAAGCAGCTCTGATTGTCCACATCAACTATCATAGTCTCCGCTGACAAAGTAGACTCCTCATTTTCTCAGTAACCCTAACAGTTCTTGTCTGTGCCTGCTTCAGTTTGAATGTTGCTTTCTTAAGCGTGTTGCAGCGTTTCAGCTGCCGTGTACCATGATGTTAATACTGGACTTCTGGATATACTTTATATAATCCACCCTAGGATCGTATGTGCCTTTCCTCAGGGACACATAATTATTCTGCGGTAGCCTAATATTTCCAGCTGATAAGCTCAGACATTGTAGCTGCTTGTTTATTAGTTTCTAATTTCACTGCATTCCAATATGTGAGCTCATCCAATTGTTTCTATATTCCGGTCTGCCTCTGTTTTAATAAAGCCTCTATTCAGGACATCTGCAAATTTCCTTAGCACACGCTTTCTTTATTTCCAAGCTCATAATTCAAATAGTACGTAAGATGGGATCTTAACTGGATCTAACACTTAACTGGAGTTACGACTGAGTTTTAACTGCTCGTTCAGGATCTCCATTAGAATCTTCTTTAGTTCTCCCTCTGCTGTGACCTGTCTTATCCCTATCTACCTTCCCCATTTAGGACTTCTTGAACAAACCCCCTTCTTCCTACACAGTAATAACATCTATCAAATAGTTTATTAAAGCAACATAGATTTGATCTTTATTACCTTTGTCTAGAAAACGATTTTCTTATGAAAAAGAGGTATATGGTAGCATGATCTCAAGAATCCTAATTTATGCAATTGACAATTTTTGTCCCTTCCCTATGCCATACATTGCCCCTAAATGCCTTTTCCTTTCTCCTATCCTAGTCGGTATAAAAGTCAGCAAAATTGTTCGTGACCAGTTAGCACCAGGAAGACATCTTTGAGCCCAGGAATGGCCACCTCCACCTGGTTAGAACTGAATTTTGCTGACACACAGTACATTTACAGGCCAGGACACCAGCTGAAAGTGGTGCTAATATAGCTCAAAATTGGGGCCATACTAGTGAAAGGAAACTCTGGCGCTACCATTTTTCGTACCACATGCATAGTCATCTGACAAACATGCTGGCAGTAGTTTGCGTTGAACTGTTGTAAACAAGATACAGGAGTCACGCCTCGGTGGTCTCAGGCACTCTAGTCTCATTGCTTCTCCACAAGCAGACCGCCTCCTGAGATTGCCAACAGCGGCTTGTTTGTTTTCCTGTTTTCCTCCTTTGACTGATGCTTAAAAAGGCATGTTTTAGCTTTCCACTTCTGTTCCACAGAACAATGAAAGCTTTTCTGTTTTGCAGAGTAATTCAATCTAAACAGACGGGGAAATTCTTATCTCATATTTTCCCTGTTTCTTTTAGTATACGTTATGTGGAGTATTAGTATATATTAGTAAAACAAGCAAACAAAAAAATTAGAGGCTTTTTAATACCCAAAGGATCTTTGTGAGCAATATTGGTAAAAAAAAGTTGCATAAACTTGTCAGATGGATGTGTATTTATCATTGTCAAAAACCTTTACTGATGGTCTCACTCCTTATTTGTGTTTGATGGAATGTGGAAAAAATTATGAGGGACATTCATTTCTTGTCTCAAAGAAAGTATAATATTATGGATCATGTAGTCTTACAAAATTGTTGAATGTTCTCACCAATGAGATGACTGTTCATTTTTAATGCTGATGTTCATGATCAAGAAAATGACATGTACTAAGTATGAAGCCTTCTGTTAATTTTTTTTCTTTCAACTGAGGCAGTGACACCAATTTTATTTTCTCTTTCTATCCTGTAATTTAAGAAATCACGCCTTTTAGAGCCACAGCTAATCTGCTGACACAGCACTAGCTTTATTTTGAGTTTGTGAAACGCTGATAATAGGATAGAGACCTACCCTTGTAAGTTTTCACTCACCCAGTAAGACAATGTCTTTGACATACTGTGACCTCAAAGGCCTATCACGGAAGAAAAACACAGCACCATGCTGAAAAATAACAGCCTATCATGTAATTGAGAGCATGACTCAACAACATGCTAATAAGCAGGTGTCTGTGTTGTTCATGCTGGTGCGGAAGGCTTATGCATCTGCCCGCTGAAGAGCTTTCACTGCCTGCAGCTCAGGCTATGACTGCAGCTGTGAAGGGGTGGGAAAGCCAGTTTATTTGACCTCTGTACTAAAATTCTGTGCTGAAGGTTTGTGATTTTCCCAGGCAATGCAGAACTGGATTACTGGCCATAGGCTGCTTGCTCTTCATGCAACTCTTTGTGGAGATGCAGATCCAGACTATGGAAGACGGCATTAAGGAAGGGTATCCAAAATGCTTCATGATCCTATTCTCACTTAGCAAAGCAGCCCAAAAGATACTGTTTAAAAACACTGTCCCGTTGCGTGTGTTCAGGCAGGTCTTGGTGATACATGTGAGAGCAATTAAAGAGGTTTCCATCTCCTGCTGTGAGCTTCACAGTTTATGTGAGTCTCAGGAAAAGCGATGGTAGGGTAAGTTTGGAGTTCAGGCTGTGAACTGAGGCAGGAAAGGTGCTGATGCACATTTGCTGTATCTGGCAGCTCCTGAAGCAGTGCACATAGCAAAGAGAACAATGGTAAGTGTGAACTTCTTTTATCTCCCTGTCATGAATGACCAAAGCTCATTTGAAGGCATCTAAAGTGCTTTACTTGCCAACTAGAGCTTCTGATAAGGCTTATGGATGAAGTGGTACACACAGGAAAGGAGCCCTCTGGTACTGTCTCTTCAGGAACAGACAGCAAAACAAGGAAGGCTACTACACAGGCAACTATAGTTTTCCCACATCCCGTCAGCAGATCTTGTCTCCCAAGTTAAGTAGGGTATAGTAGGGTTCAGGTTCAGAGAAGTGTGACTGGCATGATCAAAGGTATAGAATAGATTCTGTATGATTAAATGGACCTCAAAATGGACTGGGAAACAGCCAACTGAGGGGGGGATATAAAATAATAGAATGATAAGTGGCCTGGAGAGGGCAATTGAGGAGTGGCTGTTCACTCTCTGTTCCCAATAAAGAAGTAGGAGCATCAAAAGAAATTAGCAGAAGGCAGATTTAGAACAAACAAGAAAAAGTGGGTTTTTCCACACAACAGGAACTTAAACTGTAGAACTCCTGGCAGCCAGGTGTTGTGGATGACAAAAGTGGTCATAGAATTCAGGTGGAGGCTGGAAGGAAAATATAGAGGGGGCTACTAAATATATCACAACTATGCCTGGTTCAGGAAATCCTGAAGCCATAAATAGGTTGACAGTCTATCTGAGAGAGGTTACTGGGTTAGGTAAACTCTGGCCCAGAATACATATTTTTATGTTTCTTAAGTTCCAAATTGTGAGAGCCTTGATGCTGTAAGAAAGGAATCCATTAAGTTTGTGAATGGCTCCAACTGGGGAGCGGGGCCAGTATTCCTGAGTATAAGACTGCCATTCAGAGGGACCTGAATGGGCTTATGGGAACCTCATTAAATTCAGCAAGGATATATCCAGAGTCCTACACGTGGGGGAAGGACCTCTGGCAGTAATACAGTGAGGTTTGGGTTCTTCCTGTACAAGAAAGACATAGGTAAACTGGAGCAAGTTCAGTGAAGTGCCATCAGGATGGCTGGAGCATGCGTCCTTTGAGGAGAGACTGAGGGAGCTGGGCAGCCGAGCAATGGTGCAGGTTGCCCAGAGAGGTTGTGGAATATCAGTTCTTGGAGGTTTTCGAGAGCCGAGTGCATGAAGACCCAAGCAAACATTGTCTCAATTCAGTGTTGCACGTGACTAGACAAACTACCAAGATCCCTTCCAACCAGATTTATTCTTTAATTCTATGAACTTTCAGCTAGATCAGCTCCCTGAACCAGGTCACTGCATGACTTCTGAGCAACAGTGCCTGTGTGAAGCAGAGTACAGGGCCAGATGATTGAGGCGGGGGGCTGAAGCACATCCAACTTGGACCAGTGTACGCTGCTGTGGAACTGCACCCTCACAGCAGTCCAAGACATCTTTCACCTCATGCTGTAGATCAAGCCAATGTTCTAAAGGTGGAACAAAAACACTTGGAACAAAAACACCTGCAACCTGATCTTTTGGAGAACAGGTCTGCTGCCTCCCTGGGGCCTGAGTTAAAGATGTGACAAGAAAACTTCCTACCCTGGTATGGCCCTCGGATTATTATCCATTATTGATTTTTCACGTAGGCAGCGATGAAGTTGCAATGAGAAGTCCGAGGGCAATCAAGAGAGACTTCAGGGCCTTGGGACAACTGCTTAAGGGATCAGGAGCACAAGCAGTGTTCTCCTCTATCCTTCCAGTTGCAGGGAATGATGAGGGAAGAAACAGGAAGAGCCAGCAGATCAATACCTGGCTCTGAGCCTGGTGTCACCAGCAGAATTTTGGGTTTTTTGATCATGGGACGATGTACATGACACCAGGCCTGCTGGCAACAGATGGGGTACACCTGTCTCAAAGGAGGAAAAGGATCTTTGCACAGGAGTTAGCAGGGCTCACTGAAAGAGCTTTAAACTAGATTTGAATGGGGAAAGGGGTAAAACCAGTCTCACTAGAGGTAAGTCTGGGGGTGGCATGCCAATGTTTGAGGGACGGTGTGCTAGCGAGGTCCACAATGTGCTCAGTACACTGGAGCACATTTGGAATGTCTTTATACTAATGTGTGCAACATGAGGAATAAGCAAGAGGAGCTAGAAGCTGTGGTCCAGTCCCAGAGCTATGACATCATTGGCATAAGCGAAACCTGGTGGGATGAGTCCTGTGCCTGGGGTGCCGTGATGGATGGTTATAGGCTCTTCAGGAGGGACTGGCAGGGCAGGTGAGGTGGACAGGTGGCACTGTACGTAAGGGAGGGGCTGGATTGTATGGTGCTTACAGTTGGCGACGACACGGTTGACAACCTCTGGGTAAGGATGAAGGAGAAAGCAAATAAAGTGGATGTTGTTGTGGGACTCTGCTATCAACCACTCAGCCAGGACAGCAACACTGATGAATTATTCTACAAGGAATTAAGGGATATCTCTAGATCAACTGCCCTTGACCTTATGGGTGATTTTAACTTCCCAGGTATCAACTGGGAATATCATACAGAAGACACAAACAGGTCCAGGAAATTTCTGAAGCATGTTCAAGATAACTTCCTAGTGCAGGTACTTAGGGAACCAACTAGGAAAGGTACCCTCCTAGATTTGTTTTTGTAAACAGAGAGGGACTCATGGGTGAAGTGGCGATTGGTGGCTGTCTTGGTCATGGTGACCATGAAGTAGTTGAGTTTCAAATCATTGGCGACAGGAGAAAAACTGCCAGCAAAACTTCGACTCTGGATATGGGGAGAGCAGACTTTGGGCTGCTGAAGGAGCAGTTAGTAAAGCTGCCTGGGAATCTGCTTTTGAAGGTATTGGGGTCCATGAATGCTGGTCACTTTTTAAGAGTCATGTTTTAAGAGTGCAGGTGCAGGCAATTCCAAAGTGTCAGAAGTCAAGCAAGCGGTGCAGAAGGCTGGCTTGGCTGAGCAGGGGTCGTCTTCTAGAACTTAGGCAGAAAAGGAAAGTGTACGGACATTGGAAGAAAGGACAGGCGTCATGGGAGGACTACAGAGATGCTGTTCGCCACTGTAGGGAGAAAGTTCATGCAACCGAAGCTTGATTAGAGTTCAAGCTGGCCAGCACTGTGAAGGACAACAAAAAGGACTTTTTAAAATATGTTAACAGCAAAAGGAGAGTCAGAGGTAACATTGGTCCATTGCTTGACGGGGTTGGTCACCTCACAAATAGGGATGTAGACAAAACGGAGACATTTAATGCCTTCTTCACCTCTGTCTTCAACACCAATGATGGGTCCTGGGCCCCCCGGAGCCCTGTGTTGAAAGACTGTGACTGGGGGATGATAAACTCCCAGCTGACCCTGAACTTCTTTGAGACTTGCTGCTCCAGCTGGATGCGCATAAATCTATGGGACCCGGTGGGATTCATCCCAGGGTACTGAAAGAGCTGGCTGATGTCATTGTGGGACCTCTCTCTATTATTTTTCAATGGTCTTGGGAGTCTGGAGAGGTCCCAGTTGACTGGAAGCTGGCAAATGTCCCAATTTTCAAGAAGAGAAAGAAGGAAGACCCTGGTAATTACAGTCCTGTCAGTCTCACTTCAGTGCCTGGTAAAATTATGGAGGAGGTTATTCTGGAAGTTATTGAAAAATACCTGAGAGACAATGCAGTCATTGGTCATAGCCAGCACGGGTTCCCAAGGGGAAAGTCCTGCTTAACCACCTTAATTTCCTTTTATGACAAGGTCACCAATCTAGTTGACCAAGGGAAGCCAGTAGATGTGGTGGGTTTGGATTTTAGAAAAGCTTTTAATACTGTCTCTCACAGTATCCTTCTGGATAAACTGTCCGGCACACAGCTGGACAAGTCCGTAATACATTGGGTGAGCAACTGGCTGATGGGTCGGGCTCAAAGAGTTATAGTAAATGGGGTTACATCAGGCTGGCGGCCAGTAACTAGTGGGGTTCCACAGGGCTCACTTTTAGGGCCAGTGCTCTTTAATGTTTTTATAAATTATCTGGATGCAGGAATCGAATGTACTCTAAGTAAGTTTGCCAATGATACTAAACTAGGAGGAGCTGTGGAATCCCTCGAGGGTAGAGAGGCCTTACAGAGAGATCTAGATAGATTAGTGAGCTGGGCAATCACCAACCGTATGAAACTGAACAGGAGCAAGTGCCAGATTCTTCACCTGGGACAGGGCAATCCTGGTTATACGCACAAATTGGGGGTGAGAGGCTGGAGGGCAGCCCTGCGGAAAGAGATCTGGGGGTTTGGGTTGATGTCAAGTTGGATATGAGTCAACAGTGCACCCTGGCAGCCAAAAGGGCCAACCATGTCCTGGGGTGCATCAAGCACAGCATAGCTAGCTGGTCAAGGGAGGTGATTGTCCCACTCGACACTGCACCAGTGGGGCCCCACCTCGAGTCCTGTATGCAGTTTTGGGAGCCTCAGTATAAGAAGGACATCAAACTATTAGAGTCTGTCCAGAGGAGGGTGACGAGGATGGTGAAAGGTCTCAAGGGCAAGACTTACAAGGAGTAGATGAGGTCACTTGGTTTGTTCAGCTTGGAGAAGAGAAGGCTGAGGGGTGACCTCATCTCATCCTACAACTTCCTCAAGGGGGGCAGCGGAGGGGGAGGTGTGGATCTCCTCTCTCTGGTGCCTAGCAATAGGACACGTGGAAATGGAATGAAGCTGCATCAGGGGAAGTTCAGATTGGACATTAGGAAAAGGTTCTTCACTGAGAGGGTGGTTGGTCACTGGAACAGGCTTCCCAGGGAAATGGTCATGACACCAAGCCTGTCAGAGTTCAAGGAGCGTCTGGACGATGCTCTTAGTCGTATGGTTTAGTTTTAGGCAGTCCTGCAAGAAGCAGGGAGTTGGACTCAAATGATCCTTATGGGTCCCTTCCACCTTGAGATATTCTATGACTCTATGATTCTGTGATTCAATGAACAGGTCACCATAGGGAATGCTGTCTTCCAGGATGTTATGGAGCACTTAATTTTTAGTGCAGCATTTATAAAAATTATTGATAGAGTCAACTGGAGTTCTCATTATCTAATGCCTTTTTGTGCTGTACATTCTAATAAAATGATTGATCTGCAAAGTTTTTTTTTGGTTTTTTTTTTTTTTTTTTTTGTTTTTTTTTTTTTTTTGTTTTTTTTTTTTTTTTCATTCTGCATGTCCATTTCCCCCCTCCTCTTCAGGTATGTTTAAACAGTATCTAGAATAAGAACTGTGAAAAGTTTTTTGCATGCTTCTAGCTCTGCTTAGTTAATCTGTTGTCACAGTAATTGGATGAAAGAAGCACAACAGAACTAAGTATAACTCTTAGTACTGTTACATGTGCAAGCAGACTATAGACAAGCAGCAAAAGAACAACTGACAAATGTTAGATAAACGTCCATTTATGTTCAAGTAGAGCAAACCCATTTTGGTTGTTTCTATTGCTCATCATATGTTTTTAGTCATCAGGGATCAAACTAATCTTTTATGCAATTCTAGTGAAGCCAGTAATGAATATGGCCCATCTAATATTAAATGGAATAAAATTCAGAAATGGATTATAAGGAAGAAGGTAAATGGCAGATGAGAGACTTGGGAGCACTAAAGATTAACTCATTTGCTTTTCAGCTTTTTGAAGTTGGATTCAAATTTCTCTTTCAGCAAGGCAGAGACAGAATATATTTGGATCATCAGAATGCAACAAAACCTATCAGAAGAGTAAGGAACTTTGTTAGACTGTTCAAAACATAATGAAACAAGGTAAAAGGGTGCTTCCCAGTTAAGAGTGATCAGTGTCATTATGTAATGCTTGCAGAGTGCTTACATGAATTGTATTTATTATGGCAGTGTTTCTAGCCTGTGAGCCACAGATACATAGATCACTTCTTAGTGATTTGCCACATGAACAGCATTTGTTATGCGATAATCCAATGGATGTGAAAATTTAAAGTGACATATAGATCTACTGGAAAAGCTGTAGAGATCCACAGACTGGAAAATACTGAAAGCTACTGACTGATAGCAGGACTGTTATTTGACTTTTATAAGGCATCCCAAAGTTTTAGAGCAAAGATTGTTTTGGACTAAGTCCAAGAATGAGATTATTTTGAGGTGGTTACCTAGCTACTTTAGTTTCTGTATTCTTTCACATAATGCAGTTCTGATATATTGTGTAACACAAAGCTAGACACCATAAGATTACTTTGTTCTTGCTGTGTCGTGTTAATTTGCCACACATATGTTACATTTCCTTATGCCTGTTGGTAAAGTTAGAAAGTTACTCTTTTGTGCAGTCCGGCAATGCTACATAACATTTCCGAAACTGATTTCTGTTCACCTAGCTGCAGTTTTCACATGTTTTTTTGTTGGCTAGAAATTAAGGCCTGAGACTCATGAGGATATGGCTGGCAGTAAAAGCAGTTTGGGCATGACTAGTAGGCTCCAGACCTGCAATTAGACTTCTTATGATAATTTTGGGTGCCTAGATTTCAGTGTGGCTACTGTATAGAACATTTTTGTTGTTAAGGTACAGGTTTATAGAGAGGTCACTATGGAATTCATCTGTTAATTTACAGCACAATAGCTTGTCCAAAAGCTGCCAAAAAGTAACTACTCTTACCTAGAAGCAAGTGAATGATTGATTACCCTTTCTCACTGACTAGCGAGAAAATCTTTACAAGAGACAAAGTATGTACATGAATTGTTACAGTGGAATGACAAATTCATTCCATGTTCATGGCCTGTGTTAACTATTTTTATCTTGATAAGTTGCTGATAGTCTTAGAAAATATCATCTGCCTTCCTCTGAAACAAGACATGTAGAGAAGTTTGGATTGAGTTAATTGGTTTGGAAAAATTAGGCCTAAACCTAACATTCTCAAAAATGGCAGAACATTGGGGCAAAGAAACAGTTAATTGCACTCTCATGTAGGACTTGCAGGTAGCAGCAAAATTGTGTCAGACAAAAAGGAAGTGAATATATTATTAGGAAAAAAGTTGCATCACTATACTTGCTTGAATAAAAAGTAGTATATAAAGTCTCAAATGGGATTGTAAAAGGATTCATGCTCTAGGAATATACTCAGTGATGTGGAATTCATCTGCTTTGTCTTCCTGTTGGAACAAGGAGTTTTTACTGGCAATATATTGGGTTATAAAAAGGATTTGAATGTCTCTTGAGGCTGAGGAAGAGACAAAGTGTTCTTACAGAGAGAAACTTCAGGAGCAGCAAAGCTCAGGAGAAATAATAGGATGAGTAAGGTCTGTGTCTTTTTGAGTGAGGTCTATGTCTTTTTCTCTCCCTGTAAAGGAAGAACTTTGGATCCAGTATGTCTATGTCTTGTTAGAAGCATGGAGAAAATATTACTGGGATGATGTACGCTTTCCAGCAGTTTACAAGTCTACTACAAATTAGGCTCATTGTAATTCTCAGTATGATAAATGTCAAGGGCGTTTTAAACTTCATGACAACACCAAGGATAACATCTGTCTCCTCTTGTTTTAAATGTAGAGATCTTAAGTAGTTGGGCACACAATTTTCATGCAGTATATCCATGATAAAATATCTTTGAAGGTGAAACAGGCTTAAGAAATTATCCCTTCCATACACACGCGGTAATACCATTGTTGTTTGCTGTCCCCTCTTAGTGGCAGTAAGCTGTTAGATGTTTGTCACGCATTGTTGGCTGCATTCAGGTTAAAGGTAATGTCTTCTCCTCCAAGACCCATTTTTTTGAACAATGTTATTTCATTTTAGTGATCTGATTCAGAGCAAGTAGGAAGGGCCAGAAGGAGCTCTTGAGGATGAGAAACTTCCTAAGTGTGCTTCATTGTTAAAGACAGCATATTATGAACTACAGCCTCATTTTTGACTGCTGTGTTATACATGGCCTGTCTTTGCATTATTCAGTGGTGGTCCTTGCTTTTTCCAGACTGTGACCGTATGTTGTATGAGAAAAAAATTCAGGACTTTATTCATATCTGGCCTCAGAGAGAAAAAGGAAAATCATGTCTTTGTCCCAGACCTGTCTGTGATCATAACATCAGGATCACCACACTCAGGCTATGAAGCCAGGATATGGCGTGTATTGCTGCAAAAGTTACGTTTGATTGGTGAAGACAGGAAATGTACATAATTTGGGGGAGGGGGAAGCAAGAATCAAGAAAAAAACTTCTGCTAGTAAAACAAGCATATTTAGTTTTAGCAAATTAGGTTCTATCCATCACATCACAAGAAAGAAGCACACCAGAAGATGATATTTACATGAATCAAAGCTGATCAATGCTTCTGGTTACAAAGAGAAAATCAGGAGCATCATTAATCTGAAATGCTGCAGGGAAGGCAGTTTCTTCATTTTTTAAAACTATTCTTACATAACTTTTCAATCTCAGTTGCATTTCAGAAGTCACCTAGAAACTAAAAAGGAAACACAGCTAGCAATTTTTGCAATAGTTTTCTTTTACATCATAGGAACATTACTCTTGCTTTCCCACTCTGAAAGTAGGCTATCTGACCAACAGAGATAAAGACATTATTTACTAAATTGAAGGGTAACCAAAGTGATTCATAGATAATGACCAAAGGGTTTCATTTCTGAATATAAACAGGTACCAACAAGGTAGTGTGGGGGGGAGTTCATGTAAACATTTTTACTTTTTAATGTGAGAAACCTGCAATGATATATTTTCAAGATGTCAGGAGATTCATCTGTTTTCTCAGTCTGATTTAATCATTCCTACTTCCCTGTAGCATAGGAATGCTATACGAATTAATTAGTTAATGTTTGTTCATTGCTTTTTTTCTAGGTGCCCTTATGTCCTGTTATACTCAGCAGAAACATTTCAACTCAAGTTTCATTGTTTCAAGAGGCTGTAATTTATTGTGATAAAATGGTGCAGCTCTGCTGTTTTGACCAGGAGGTCAGTCTGAATGTGGAGTAAACAGGATGGAGTTGTACATATTCTTTAAGGAGAGAGCGCTTTCCTCTCCCATCAACAGTATTTGCAACAGAGAAAGAGGAAGCAGAGAGAGCAAGATGGTTTCAGAAAATGAGAGAGTAGCAGGGAAGGAACGTGGCTGAGGTCCAGGTAAGGTTGTTAGCAAGGAAGCAAGTCTTTGGCAATGACTGTTGGCTACTATGCTTGTTCAGAAACATTAAAAAAAAGAAAAATCTTCAGGGGAAAAAAATGTTACTAGAATCATCAGCCATGTAGTACACTTAGCAAATTGGCCAACTGCATTTACAAAGCAAAAGCACTACTTACTGACTGCATCTAAATTCCTGTGACACAAAGGAGAGAAAAAAGGACTTTCCTCAGTACCGGAAATGAAAAGTGTTAAATTGCGTGTGCTAATATTGCCTGGCACCACCACTGATGTCCTTGATGCTTCCAGCCCACCAGCAGCACCACCTCTCTCTCTCACCTGAAAGAGGTCAGTCTCTGCTCACTGTAGCGGCTACTTTAGGTATACACTGAATCCTTCCTTAAACAAACATTGTAGCAGTAAGCCAAGCTGACAGAGAATTTGTACAGACCATAAAAAATCCCCACCCAAACCCAGAAATCAACCAAAAATTTCAGTTTTACTCCCTAACAGAGTAGAGCTGACTATTCCTCATTGCCAGAATGCTGAGTATACTTTCCTTTGACACACTGTCATAACACCTCCCTTGCTGCTCTTTTGACCTTGCCATTGTCCTGACTTTTCCCTCTTGAAAAACAAATGGAAAAAAAAAAAGCCTGGAAACTTCATTTTGGACCAGGAACAGGAGCTGCAGCAACGCCAGTTCCTCTGCAGATTCCTGCCTCTTGGTTCTTGGCCAGCAGCTCGCTGGGGCAATGGGAGAGGAAGGTGTGGGAGGGAGGAGGCCAGTTCTAGAGCATTCATTCGCCTTGCCCAGGCTGCTTCTCTGGACCCAAGAATAAATAGCAGCTTGCAGCAGTCTGCGTCATGTGAACAAAAAATGAGACACTTGTGGTAAGTGTACCCATAGTTTAGGTGGAAAATTGGAGCCCTAGCTACAGCTCAACTGTTCTTTCTGTTCTCTCATAGCTCTTCTGGAGTGACATCTCTCCTCCTCAAAACAAATACAACCCTGGTCCCATGGTATGAATCTGCTGCCCACAGAGTAGGCTTGAACGCTTTTCTAATATCTGCGGTATTTCTGAGTGCTTGAGATGTCTGTACTGTAGTCTCCTCTTGCCTGCAACAAGGTTGATATTCATTCCTTGGTAGTAGATGTGGAATTAACGCACCACTGGAGATGCATGGGACAATTCTTACCTTTCACTTTGAATAAAGACTGGGATAAAATGGAATGTTACCATGCTGGATTTTGCTTCTCCCTAGACAGAGCTCTTTTGGGGCTCAGACTCTTTCTTGACTTTCCCTGGTCTCACAAATTACCTCTTTTTTTTCACATACTGACACAATGTTATCAGTGCAGTTGGTGAAAGGCAGCAGCATCTGGGACAGTGAGGTGAATCGACTAATTTGTGTAGTATAGACAGAAAGGGGTTGGCAAAGCAATAGGAAGGCCTTGCTGCATCTTACAGATACCTGTGGAAGAGTTTGCTTGTACAAGGACACCCCAGTCCTTATTTAAGTCAGATGTTTAAAGGACTTGCTGCATGGATGCAGAAAGCACACAGTGATCTGGGGCACCATGGCTGGGCTGATCACCAAGAGCAACCTAGCAAAGTGTTGGGTAACATTCTAGATCTTCCCAAGAAGCAGAGAATCGGAACCGTTTTTTATTTTATTTAGATAGTCTCTGTTCCTGCAGAGATTGTTTGTTATGATGTATGACTTTGCTGGGTATGGTACAACTGTTATCTTGGAGTTTTGCCAGTAACTTTGTTTTAATATTCTGACATACTGTTCCACTTCCAGCGGGGGTAGCTGACTGATACAGATATTGAAGTATTTCCTCTGTTTATTTTTCTGGCTCTTTTAAGCTAGTTCAGGATTACCAGGCCTTGATTTAAGAAGCATAGTAGGTATTGGCACAATGGTCCCAATATTGTTCTATAAAAGGTATTGAGTATTTTAACTTTCCTAAATGTGAAATCACCAGCTCTTCTATATTTGTGTTTATTATTATTGGGTTTGTTTATTTATTTTTCTTTGTAATTATCTGACAGGTCAGGATAATTTTCAGGGTCCAGGTTATAAAAGTTCAGCAGGGTTCCAGGATCCAAATAGAAAAGGAGTTTCTATTTCTGCTGTTTTAAAGGATTTTTTTTCTTTCAATCTATGCAGTCTCTCTAGCTTAGTGGTTCCTAGAGGAGCAAAGCTGAAGAAGGGCAACATTCCTACCGTTAACAGTAGTTCATGAAAATACCTTTTGGTGATTTTAACTTTCAATGTTCTTTTCCAATATTAGAATGCTTTAGCTCATTTCATATTAATCCTTGACCTCATTAAGAGTCATGGAAAGCTGCTTCTAACAGTTCTTTCAAAGAATTGAATTTGTAGCATCCATCTGTTTCCTGGGGTACCAACTTTTATAAGGTGAATTATATAACAGGTGAAGACAAACTTCTACCTTGAATGACTTAAAGTGTTGTTTCTCAAGCTCTTTAGTCCCTTTTTGTCTTCAGTCAATTAATAATTCTTCACATACCATAACACTGTACCATAACACTGAAGACATATAAATGTGCTTTGTGCTTTTCCTTGCTGTCCCATAGCAGCTCCCTCATTAAATCTATAGACCTGTGCACCATTCTCCACCTTTGGTTTACTTGTATTCTGTTGTCTCTGAGAATAGGTCAATACATAGCTGATCTTACTCATCCCAGTCCAGCGATTGAGCCTGTTTAGTTTGTAACTAACTTGGAGATTTTTTTTTTTTTTAACAGCCAAGGGCAAAGAAATGTGCTTATGACAAGATGGTTTTTCTTCTGTGTATTACAGTCTTTTTGGATTTCTTAAATTAATGTCTAGAATATAGTGTAGGTCTCCAGGTGCCTTCGGATATGCAGCCTTAGGAAGTTTTTCAGGATGAAGATAATTTTCACTTGGGAAACTGTAAAAATGATACCATGACCTTCTTAGTTCTCCTGCCAGACTCTTTTATAGGCAGACTTATATAGTTCTCTTTAGGTATTAAGTTTTTGCCAAGTCCTTCTTTTGTTCTGGTACTACTACTGCATGGAAGCACACTGACAAACTATAGAATTCATAGGTAAAATTATCCATTTTAATTTTTTAGTGGATAGTCTGCAGTATTAGTCTGCGGGCGAGCTGATTACAACAAAGATCCCAACACTGCACTTTTCTGCATTCTGCATAAAATACCTATGCTGCATTCAATAAGGAGAATGCTGATAAAATTAGGACTAAAAATCCTGATTGTGTCACCCCAAACACTGTAAAAAATTATTACAGCTGAATTTAAAAGTGAAAAAGCTAAACCCATCTGAGTGATGGGTGTTTGCTTTAGGAAAGGCTGAAGAGCCATGGAGGTGTATCCCACGTTAGCAAGCTGTATCTCATACATCTTCTGCTTTCCCCTTTGCTGAGGACTTTGACAGAGGCTGACTGTGCTGGCAGGTCTTGCTCACATCTCTGAGAACAGGACAAAGCAATTCCTGAGATCATTCCTGCCGATGCATGATGCTGAGTTGTCCTGTGTCTAGCCACAAAATCCTACTTGCAAACACACACAATAGAGCCAAGCAAATCTAATATGCCAAGTTCTTCCTTGTTTGAATATCTTACTGCTTTCATGGAGAAAGAAATATTAAACAGTGCAAAGGGAGTTCATGCTTAAATATACCTAAAGCAGTTATGATTGTTTAACATCTTATTGTTAATAACAATGTCTGAAAAGAATACTATCAAAATAGTAAATACTTTTAAAAAATAGGGCAACAGCTTTGGTATAGAAACAACTAGATGGTGCTCCTCTGCTTTGGAATTTGTCAGGGCTGCGAGACAGGTGAACTAGAGAAGGAAGATAGAATCTCTAGAAAAAAAAAAGTGTAATCAGAATCATCCTGTTCATAATGTTTGTTACAGATGCCTAGAAACATTTGCTGAGTTACAATTAAAGTTGTAGTTTAGCAAAGATAGAACAATTGCTTTGCAAAACATTACAGCATTTTCTTATTGTAAATAGAGTGCTTAGCAGGGTAATTATCCCCACATATATGTATTGGAACATAAGTATAATACTTTGTAGCATTCCTTTTAAAAATACATTAAAAACATTTTTAAAAGGATTTACTCTAAGAGGTTTTAGCAAACTAATTTTGTGACTTTTTTAAAAGCAATCCTTGTTGCAATGACAGCCACAAAGAGGGGAGAAATCCTGCAACAGGGACAATATCTGAGTGAAGCCCAAAACTTAAACTATCTTTAAGTGAAATAGCAAATTCAAAAGGATACCATCAACTTGACAATCACAACTGCAATTTAAAATTATGTAACTTCCAAGTATCTCCTAAAATGCTAGGCTTTTGTAAGATGAGAGCACAGATTTTTTCTGTTTTCTGATAATTTACTATGTGTTCCTACTTATATGTTATATGAAATTCATGTTATGACTTGGGTGGTTGTGCTTACTTTCTCAGATTTTGCTAGGTATGGTATTTAGTGGCAACATTACAAGCTAAGATAAAAACCTATAGGCAGGGGTGTTCAAACAGACTGATGGAAGGCAGTAGAAAGGGCCAGAGGTTCATGTTATTGTCTTAGTAATGCACAAACCCCATTTTTTTTACGTAGTAGAAAGATAAGAAAGTCTTTTGGAGGGTTAGAAGGGAAATCTTAAAGAGAAATTTGGAATGCATTTCTCAGCTGTTTTGTCAGAAAGCTGAAATGTTTTGAACAAGTGAATGAAAGTTACTGTCTCAGTGTAGGTATCTTAGGCCATGTAGAAAATTATGGTAATGTGTTTGATCTGTGAGGCATTGCCTCTTCCTCCACTCACTCACATATATATGAAAATAATCTAGTCTGTATAAATTTTATAGCACTGAAAACTGCCTCATTTTGTCATGTTTTACCACTTATTTACATATCAATAATAACATTTAAAATTCCTGAAAATACTTTGAAGTATCATACATTTTATCTATTTATATTCTTGTAATATGAAGCAGCATTGCCACTTTTATGCTCTGGCATCATTTAATGTGCAGAGTTGTATAGAACTTGTTATTTATCATGCTGAAAGATAAATACATTCCCAGTATAAAACAGGAAAATGAGAAAATGCTACTGCATGTGCTTGAGAAGTGTGTTATTTTCCAAAGGAAAACTGTAGCTCTGTATAATTTCACTAAAAGCAGAAGATAGAAATAGAGAATTTTTCAAGCTGCTATTAATTAGGCCACTTCCTGTTTTTACCAATGACCATGTCAAATAATCATGTTCATAAACCAATCAAGCTCAAACTTATATCAGCTTTTATTTAGTGACCACACAGTAATGGCTTATAGTAGTTTGTGATTAAGTAGTACATTAAGTTTTTCTAGCCCTACTGGTCATTTGTCACTGCCAGATGTGGAGAATAAAGTGAATTTCAATCTTACAGACCTCTATCTTGGCACTGGAGTCCAGCATTTTTTTACAAGTTGAGAATCTGAGATATTATGCTTAGAGCTTTGACATTAGCATATAAAGAACAGGCATTCCTTCTCTGGCCACTTGACTACATTACCTGGTGATCAAATGACTTGTTTATTAAGTAATTTATTGAATAACTAGGCGACTGTTCAACTGACCAGGCAGGCTTTACCCAGAACTCTTCGTCCGCCTTTTCCGTGGTGGCAGGATGCAGCAGGGCATTATCCAACTGCTCCCCTCACTCCAGACTTCTGCCGTACTCTCTACCCTACTTTTAATCTTCTTGTCCAGTCAGACCCTATCTTTTCCCCAGTTTCTTTGGTTAGTCCCAGCTCTGTCTTTCATTGCTTCTCAACTAGTCTTCCTGTTCCTCCTGTGCCTGCATTCCTACAGCCACGGCACGGTACGTGCCTTGCCCTGAATCCCTCCAGTACCCCAGCTCTTCCTGAGATCTGTCCCACTGCTTCACATGTGCCCTTTCCAGTTCCCTTCGCAATCTCAGCCCCAATGCCTTGCCAGCTAGTTTTGCTCACTAACCCCTCTGGTTCTTTCCTTGTACCTACTTGCATCCTGTTCCCCTGGCTCTTGTTTTTTTCTCTGTCTTGCTGTGTCTTTGCCAACCCAGTTGTGGTTTCACTTTCTAGTTTCTACCGTTGTGCGGTTGTACTTATCCACAGCACTCCTAGTTCCAATTTTGTACTGCCTTCCCTCAGGTGGATTTTTTTTGGCCCAAATTTACTCTCTCATACCCATTTAGGCTCAGCTTGTTTCTTTTCCAGTTTTGAATGTCCACAGTTCCTCAGCGCTCAGTGAACGCAGAGGAGAGCACTCCTACTCTATGTACAGATGTACAGAATTTGCTCCTGGACTCCTCGTGGCCCACAGCCATCCAAACTAGCAGCTGTGTAGAAAGTATTACTCTGCACTGGCTGAAGCAGGCTTACGCAGCAAAGAAAGCATCTACACCAAGCCAAAGCTGTTAAGATTAAAAGTTTTTACAGAGCATGTGTAAATGGCAACATCCCGAGTTTTCCAACCTGGACAATTTTAGATATAATTACCTGAAGTTAGATAAGGCACATTTTAGAAACATGCCTCAAGTCAAAGCATTTGAGTACCAGATCTTTACAGGGCAACTAGCCCTCAGAATACTTTTGCCTTGAGTTTACAATGTAACTTACCCTGTATTTACCCTCAGGAGGAGCTGAATCAGCTTGACAAAGATTTTCCAAAAGAGTTTGGCCTTTGAATTAAAAAGTTTCAGTTGAAACTGATAACATTTTGCAAGATTATATGCAGCTAACTGCAGAATACTAGAGTGGGAAATGTCAACCAACCTGAATAACAAGCAGTCCTACCAATCTTATCCATAAAAATGCAAGAAATTGCCAGATGTAGATAAGTAATTTAGCATACATGTATATGACTTTAGGCTTCTATCCCCCACTCTAATGTTACTTGTCTTCCTTGTCATTAAACTGTTGAAGATGTTGAACATTACCTGTTGAACATTCTGACAGTGGCCTCAGGGTTCAGTGATAATATTAATATTGGAGAAGAATGATAAATCTGTAAATCACTTGGGACATCCCAAGAAATGCATTCCCTAGTCATTGTTTTGAAGTTCAGGACTAGAAGGTGTGAGTGACCATTCAGGGTCCATTCTATTTTAATCCGTTTGGATATAACCTTAGGGGTTTTTTCCTCTCTTTCTCAGGCCTAATGATAATTAATTTAAGGTTTTGCACCCTAAGCTGTAATAACCATTCAGCAGCCACGGTTCCAATTTTAAACTGACAGAGGAGGGTGTTCATAACACCTATCTTTCCCTAGTTTCCCTTGGCTTTCCTTAGAGCTAATTGAAAGGCTCCTTCTATGGATGGTTCAGAGTTGGACCCTAATTAAATTTCTGTTTTTTCACTTGAGAACTTTCTTTTCTCCATTGATTTTAGGAAGAATCCATATAATTTTTTCTCACAAAGCTTTTAAATTCACCTCTTGTGTGAGTAAGTAAGTCATCCCTATTTGATGTTGAGTGAATTCCATGTCATAATATGGTGATTGTCTAGGGCATATTAGACATTATTTAAAATAGTAAGTAAATACTAGACAATGAGTTTGTTACCTCATGTTGATTGACTTAATTATTGGTCTACCCCAGTGATAAATTACTGAATATTTACAGCATTGTAATTGCCTTAGAGCATGCACAATAAGCAAAATAAACTTTTATATTCTGAAAATTCCATGCAATTCAGTACAATTACTCACTAAAAATGTATCCCTAAATCTTTACAGGTTTGAAATCTACTGCACTGTCATACTTCCTAAAGGCAAAGGCACAGCCTTTGAAACAGTGCTCAGTACTGAATCAATTACTGAGCTTAAACACTTACCAATATTTTCATTTCAGTGTTTTTATACCAAATGTTGCACTGAGGATACTGGCATTTCAACGTTTCTTTTTTTGCCTTTCTTTTTCAAATCCAAGGACATTCCTATCACATGAATGCTGGTTATTCTGATGGTTTTCCTTTGTAAAAATCGTTCTGCATATCAAGCTATAATAGATACATAATAGTCCATGCAAAATTGCAGAAACAAGATATCTTTACTAAACATCTCTTCAATTCTAAGCAGAAGATTTTATTTTACATAGAAAGAGTAAAAACATTATTTGCTGCTGATTTTGTCTTTGTAGATTCTTTGTACTGCATGAAAGGTCTTATGCAAAGTCATAAGTTTATTGTTACTTATTTAAGATTTTTATTTGCCATCTGCCTGTTCAGTCTTATCTGACTTGCATTTATTTATTTATTTATGCTCAAATAAATTATTATGGGATTGTTTTTAAATTTCTTTTGATCATGGCTTATCCAGGTCTTTTTCTCTTTTGATCATGAAGAGAAGTATAAAACAATCTATTTGTGAAATCCTTTCAAATAAAGATAAAACAGATACACATCCAAAATATCTTTCCCAATATGGAAAGCACAGAGGGAATGCATCACCTCTTTCAAAGTTAACCTTGTACATATTCAAGACATGTAAATAGGAAAAAACATCAGAGTAAGCAAAAAATTGGCTTCAAACTGTTGTCTAAAGGACCTTCAGGGTGATATAAAATGTTTTAGACTGGTGGTGTGATGTGCTTAGGATGCACATAGATAACATCTATATTTTTATTATAGTGCTGTGTAAACAAGTTTCATTAGACATTTGGCTAACATGTTTTACAGTCTAGCAGAATTTAAATTCTGACTTGTAAAGAATCCAATCCTGCATTTTGTACCCAAACAAGTTTTAAATGTGTATTTCTTGTCTTCATAAGTAAGTATCCTAGAATGAGAGTCTAAATGTTCCCTACAAGAATGGAATGATTAAATGGTAAATAAAGGTAAGAAAAAAAGACTCTACTTTTTTAAAGTAAGAAAATGTTAATATTTAAATATTAACATTGCTTTTTTTCCTTTACTCATTAGTTTAGGCTTCCAACTAATGGTCAAAGAGAGAAATGGAAGCAGAATAAATCCATATTCTGCTTTTATCTTTGTCTTCCCAACTGCGGGGATTCTTTCTGATTTAGTTTAATAACATCATGCATCTCCTAAAGTTCAAAATTCAAATTTACAACAAAGAAGCCTTCCTTATCTACACAAGTACCTTTGCCATGTTTTTACGGCAGTCCAAGTATTTGATCTACTTTTGTATAAAGACATAGTATAAAGCAAGACAATGGGGGGGTATTTATGATGATTAACTTCAGGCGCAGGAGGCTAATTGCTCTAGGTTTCCTCAGTATTTCGTAGAGGCCCCTTTATGAAATACTTCAGAGTAGCAGCCTAGTTTAGTTTGCCCTGAGGTGCCTTCTAGAGAAAATGTTCTCCCCTTACTGTATACAACAGTCCTAGAGAAGTAACATTCTTTGCTTAAAGTCTTCTGACTCCTGTATAACCTGCTCCACTCTCTGTCCATACTTGCTTATTTGAGGTTACATTTCCTAATATGTACTTTAACAAGGGCTAGACTTTAAAAAATCTTGAAAACCCAAAATTCACTTTGATGAACATTTACAGGTGTTATATCTTCTTAACAGCCTTCCTGCCTTGGTATACATGATTGTATATATATTTAGGGCCCAGCTATGCCATATGGACTTTTAAAAATTGTCGTATATATATTAGATGTTCATTATAATAAGTATATACATTATATAATCCATATTGTCTGTATTGCCTGTATTACATACCTTATGCAAATTTTAACCACCACTTAGTCTTCATATTTAGACTCTAGCAGGTCCTGCTTGACTAATCTGATCTCCTTCTATGACAAGGTGACCCACTTAGATGATGAGGGGAAGGCTGTGGATGTTGTCTACCTGGACTTTAGTAAAGCCTTTGACAGTTTCCCACAGCATTCACCTGAAGAAACTGGCTGCTCATGGCTTGGATGGGCATACTCTTTGCTGGGTAAAAAACTGGCTGGAAGGCTGGGCCCAAAGAGTTATGGTAAATGGAGTTAAATCCAGTTGGCACCTGGTCACAAGTGGTGTTCCCCAGAGCTCAGTACTGGGGCCAGTTCTGTTTAGTATCTTTACCAAAGATCTGGACGAGGGGATCGAGTGCACCGTCAGCTCCAAGACAGACCCGCCGCTGGCCAAGGCTGAGCCCATCAGCGATGGTGGTAGCACCTCTAGGATAACATATTTAAGAAAGGGAAAAAAAACCCCAACCCTGCACAACTGCAGCTGGAGAGAAGGGTGAGAATATGTGAGAGAAACAACCCTGCAAACACCAAGGTCAGTGAAGAAGGAGGGGAAGGAGGTGCCCCAGGCACCAGAGCAGAGATTCCCCTTCAGTAAGTGATTTACAGATTTATCATTCTTGTGACCCCACGGGGGACCCACGCTGGAGCAGTCTGTTCCTGAAGGACTGCACCTCATGGAAAGAACCCACGCTGGAGCAGTTTGTGAAGAACTGCATCCCATGGAAAGGGCTCATGTTGGAGAAGTTTGTGGAGGACTGTCTCCCATGGGAGGGACCCCACGCTGGAGGAGAGGAAGAGTGTGAGGAGTCCTCCCCCTGAAGAGGAAGGAGGCACAGAAACAATGTGTGATGAGCTGAATGCAACCTCCATTCCCCGTCCCCCTGCGCCGCTGTGGGGGAGGAGGTAGAGAAAATCAGGAGTGAAGTTGCACCCAGGAAGAAAGGAGGGGTGGGGGGAAGGTGTTTTTAAGATTTGGTTTTTATTTCTCATTATCCAGTATATTATGATTGGTAATGGATTAAACTAATTTCCCCAAGTTGAGTCTGTTTTGCCCATGACAGTAATTAATGAGTGTTCTGTCCTTGTCCTTATCTTGACACATGAGCCTTTCCTTGTATTTTCTCTCCCCTGTCCAGCTGAGGAGGGGGACTAATAGAGTGGCTTTGGTGGCCACCTGGCATCCAGTCAGGGTCAACCCACCACATCTTGTATTCCTGATCATGTGATATGTAACAGATACGTACCACAACAACACATGTTGGTCTGTCCTCTGATGTAAAAAAATCGGACTAAAAGCCATTGCAGCACTTAGACATGTGAGCTGTCCCACCACATTTCTCTATGCCATTGATATCACTTCTCTACAGGTACGCAAGAACTTGTAATTCCTCTTGACATTTTCCACACTGCGTCCATTTGTGTAGAGGCACTTGATATAGGCCTCCACTCACGCTGCATTTAGCTGCAGGCTGCAAGAACCTTCTCCTTCATGTGTTCCCCTGGCCACATCCTCATCTTCCCCCTGGCTTTCACTTCTCTTCAGGTTATAGTGACTCTAGTTACATATTTAGTCATGGATCAGAAGGGGAAAATGTTCTTTAGATGAAAGCAGTAAAGAGAGAATTAAAATAGCACATTTGTGCACCCATGCAGTAAAGCAGGCGTATGGGCCCTGATGCAGCAACAGTTACATAAGCACACATATTCCTGTAAAGAGTTTGCCTGTATGGTGCAGAATATCTAAAGACACTTAAAACATTGGCAAATCCATAGTAAGGAATAGAATCTCTGCTTTGGAGAGGGATTTGTAAACTACACTATCACCTTTCATGTCACCATACACAAAGATATGTATCTATCCTTGGAAAAGTCCAAGGTTTTGAATAAGGCAATAGTTGATGAGGGATTTATCTCTTTCAAAGTATTAAATTCTGAAAATACATACAGTTCAGGATTAAAGTTCTAAATTGTGAGAAGTACTTGGATCAGTGCTTGATATACCAAGGTGCTACAAATGCTCTTTCAATTCAGTGTTTATTTGTGACATGTCTCCTGGCACGATATTATTACCTGGCAGTCTTTGAAAGCTGTTATTGCACTTGTACCATGCGCAGGAGAACTAGAATCACTGCGCTTCTAGCGTAGACCTCAGGACAGGATATGCACCAAATTTAAGTACCCACTCAAATCCCACCTCATCTATCAAAACAGGCTCTAAATGAGCGTAAAGGTCAGATAGGATTTTTTTTTTTTTGGCTTCTGTGTGCAGGGCTTGTTTTCATTCTATGCACGTTTACAGGTATGTTGCTGAGTCTTCTGTGTATCTGGTGTGTCTCCATGTAACCTTCTTTTTTATTTACATCAACAGAAAAAAAAATGCTTCTTTGTTTTACAGACCTTGGTTTAAAATGCTAGACCAGTTCTCACTTATCTCACTCCTGTCCAGATCAGCGAGTCAGACAAAGGACTCATCCATCATAATTCTGAAGCCAGATTCCTGTTTGGTATGAAACCATTAAAGCTACAGAAAAAAAATGTGACCTAAGGACCTCAACCTTTCCCTTCCATAAAGTCAGAATACCCTTCTCCAAGCACCTGTCCCAACTGCCCTCATAGGAATAGCAGAGCATGGAAGAGGCGAGAGTAGGCTCTGACAGATTGTTGGCTCCCATGACATTTGGCAGAAGCCAGAATAAATCAGTCAATCTCTGATCAGGAGAAATTAGGTTAGCCTAGGAAAAGGACAGCAGAAACCAGAAAGGCACTTCCATCTTCAGCTGAACAAAGTACAAATTCAGAATATCCTTCCCCTTTTTCTCAGCATTACAAACAAAACTAGGAGTATTTTTTTTTCAGTGTAGCATACTGGGGGGGATTGTTTTCCACAAGCTTGTTGCGCTTGACTGTGAGCACCATGGGAGAAAAAGGCTTGTGAACATGGGTTAGTGCTCAAATAATTCTCCGGTTTCAGTTTCATCTCTTCAAGTCTATTTTTCTTTCTTTCCTGGGTTTTCCTGAGGCATGTGTTTCTGTTTATGTACAGTGACTTCTTCCATCCTCTTTCCTAGTCTGCCTACATAACAGCATTTTCCCTCTTATGTTTTATGCTTTGACCTCTCAAGCTCCTTACCTCCTCCAAATGTGTTGTTTCTGCATCAAGAGAGGGGAGCACAACCACTGGGAAAAAAAGCAGTTAGTTCTTCAAAGAACTGACTGCAGCCTCAGTCCCAAACCTGGGTACATATTTCTGGGTATGAAAGAAAAACAGATGAAGGGCTGGTGAGGTTTTTTGGGCTGTTATTAAGGCAGAAAATTCAGAGGAGAAAAGAGAGGAGCTACCAAGGAAGTACCAGGCATAGCCTGAACCAGTCTTGGGAATGTGGTCCTGAGAAAAGCAGCTTTTGGGACCAAGAACTCCAGGGCAGAGCTGTAAACTAAGAGACTTATTTCTTTCTGTGTTCATAGAAAAAGGATTTTGTATTTTTTCAATGTTGATGTAAATAAACAAGATTGCATTATCAGCATCTCCTCACACAAACAACCTGCCGGCCCCAAAGTTCAGCTAACTGCTTAGGTCAAAAAGGAGTAACAGTATATATTTATGTAGAGTGAATAATACATGAATCCCTTGCTCTCCAAGTGTGATATTGTGTTCTTTAGAATGTTGTTCATTAATCTATATGCCACAAAGAGTGGGAGCAGGTTAATATGGTTAAAGATAATTAAGAATTGATTAGCACCTGAGAAGCCAAATGAAAAGACACATTTTTCCCCAATGACTGGAATTGTTGAATTAATTGATAAACCAGGAATCTTTCTTGAGTTCAAATTCTGTTGCTCCTCACAATTACTGAGATTTTTTTTTTCTATAATTTAATGTTTTCGTGTATAGGTGACGTTGCACAGTGCCTTAGGTCCCTTAGCCTTTGCAGTGCTAAGGGCCTTCTCTTCCCATTTCTGCTGTCTGCTTTTTGCTTGCAGCTCTGTAAACTTTCAACCAAGTTGCTGGACCCCTCCTAGGGGAGGACAGTTGCTTGGGAACTCCCATCTCTTCTCTTCTCATTTGGCTACTGGGGAGTCTTCCCTTCCCTTTTCCCTTTCTCTCTCTCTCTCCCCACACCCTTTTGTTTTCATCTTTCCCCAAAAGTAACTTTTGCTGTTATGTTTGCCATATGCCTTTGATACAGACCCTGGTAATCTTTGTGCATGTGAACCTGTCAGAAAAAAAACAAAACATTAACTTTAGACAAAGAAACAAAAGCAGTCTTTCGTTTACCCATTATACAGCATTTATTTGAAGAGGAATTTTCATGAGAAATATAAAAGTACATCTATAAGTTTTTACAGTGTCTTAATGTCTTTCAATCCATTCCAACACAAGCTCAAGGCACCTATGCTTTTTTGTGGAATATTAGTATTTGGTATAAAGTATTCCTTGAACATGCGTCCTGAAGACCTCTAACCAGCGGCAAGTGCTTTCCACAACTAGTTCTAGCTTCCTAGAGTGACTTTGCAAAATAACTGTTGATGTCATTTGTTTCCAAGCATTACCTGTCCTTGTAAGTACAGTGTCAAGGACTGACGTAAGGATTTTCGAGAGAAAATTAGTAAGGCAATCCTTTGTGTTAAGTTTGTCTGCCATCCCGCTGGCATGAGTGGATCCCATCACAATCATCTGTTGCATTTTTTCTAAATAACTTGTATGAATATCCATCCCACATCGGCATAAATCACACAATCTATGTAATATTTTGCATCATATAACAATTATGATGGGGTGCATCAAGCACAGTATAACCAGCCAGTCAGAAGAGGTGATTATCCCACTGTATCCAGTGTTGGTGCGGCCTCACCTGCAGTACTGTGTGCAGTTCTGGGCCCCACAATTTAGGGAGGATGTGAAAGTCCTTGAATGCATCCAGAGGAGGGCAACAAAGCTGGTGAAAAGGCTGGAAGGCATGTCTTGTGAGGAGTGGCTAAGGACTTTGGGCTTGTGTAGTTTGGAGAAAAGGAGGCTGAGGGGTGACCTCATTGCTCCCTACAGCTTCCCGAGGAGGGGAAGTGGAGAGGGACGTGCCGAGCTATTCTCCCTGGTATTCAGTGATAGGGTGCATAGGAATGGTACAAAGCTGCGCCAGGGGAGGTTTAGACTGGACATTAGGAAGCATTTCTTTACTGAGAGGGTGGTCAGGCACTGGAACGGGCTTCCTAGAGAGGTGGTCAATGCCTCAAGCCTGTCAGCGTTTAAGAGGCATTTGGACAATGCCTTTAATAATTTGCTTTAACTTTTGGTCAGCCCTGAATTGGTCAGGCAGTTGGACTAGATGATGGTTGTAGGTCCCTTCCAACTGAAATATTCTGTTGTGTTCTGTTCTATTCTATTCTATTCTGAATGTTGCTATCAGTAGTAATTCTGTACTTCATTTGCACTTCAGATGTTTCCACTGGCTTTCTTCTAAGGTCTAAACACATACTTTCATAAGTCTGCCACATACCACAGATGATGATGTAGTTGTAATATCCATCTGATACCTATTTCTGTTACTCCACTTTGCCCATAAAGTTCTGCTGGGATTTCTTTTAACATTCTAAGCTACTGATTAGTTTCAAGATGCACTTTCTCTTTTGAAAATCACGGAAAAAAAATACCTTGCTAGAGAAATATTTCATTCTTTCTGCTTCCACTACAAATGCTGAATTTCTTTCAATATGGCCTGAAGCCGAGGACAGGCAATATTCTGTAATGTACCAGTGACAGGATTAAGATCCAGTATTTTGTGATCCATCAGTGTAGAAATGGGAGCTGTATACCATTGGCAGGGCAGATCATTGGAAAGCAAATGGAATGTGTGCAGTACTTTCTATCAATCATGTCATTGCTGAAATACTAGACCTTGCACTTGCCATATTATGTGTGAAAAAGCAATTTATATTTAATTATTACATTTCTACAATGTGTTAGTGATCATTTCACTCTTCTTTAGATGTCTGCACAGTTATACCCCTGATAGTAGAGGATTTATTTTACTGCTGGAGAAAGATGAAAGTGACACTAATAATATTTCTTAAATACAAAAAATATTTGTGTAGCCTTTTTTGGTAAAGTCTGAGAAATACAGAGAATGTCTGACAGATGATAGAGAGATTATGTTGTCATTTGTTTGGCATGCATAAATTTAAGGCGAAAATTGCTAGATCATCTAGTTGCTCATAACAGCTCATTGCATTTCACATTGTTTTTCTAAGGCACATCTTTTGAAAATAGATCAAATCTGTAATTGAAGCTTTTTGTCAGTAATGGGAAAACTCAATGGTTACACATTCTCATCGCTGAAATTTTGTGCCTTAGCTTTCAAATGAATTTCTGTGGATTCAACTTCAAGCCACTGGTTCCTGCTTCGCTCTCTCCTGCTAGATTAAATAGCCTTAGCACCTGGTATTTTCTCCCTGCAAATGCACTTACATTCTGTAATCATCTCATAGCTTCATCTTTTTGATAAAACTGAATGGATCTATTTTGTCCCTCACTGAAAGGCATTTTCTACAACCCTCAAATTATTCTCTATTCTTTTCTATACTGCTGAATTTTCAACAACTTTTTCTAGACATAACTCGTAGACTTAGATGCAATGTCGTTGAATTACTCTCCTCAGTACTGTATACAGCACAGTGATAGCAATGCACCAGGAGTTTATGTTTAGTTGCTAGTCTACTGTGATTCTTAGATGCTTTTTAGTCACTGCTTTTCAGTGACCTACTTGTAGGTTTTACGTATATTCTTCATTTCTACAAATATAACTATGAATTTTGCATTACTAAATTACATGCTGCTTAAATAGAGGCCAAACTTAGCAAGTGAGATGGATTGTTCTGCATGATTCTTTTCTCTTATCATTATTTATCGCTCTATGACTGTATAGTTATGTGGAATGATTTTTAACTAGCTCAGTGATGAAAATGTTGAACAGAATCAGGCCTTGAACCAGTTTCTTTGAGACTGCCTGAAAGACACACCCATTCAATGGAAAACTTATCAGTGACAACAGATCTTGAAGGTATTTCAGTAAGGTAGCATCTTATACTGGATCTTAACCCAATTGCCCTTGGGTCCAAGTTCTCAGCCTTCCTCGTTTGTCAGTCTTTTAGCTTGATCACAGGGACGGTCCAGCCCCACTTCGGAGACTCTCTTGAATTTCCAGGATGAGTCTGAATTTGCTTGCTTAATAAGTTCATACATTTTCAAAAGTATTTTTGATATACATTTTCAAAAGTATATTTCAAGCTCACTTGCATATGCAAGCTTTGAGTATTAAAAGTTTCCAAATAACAATGACTTCTGGCATTTTTTCACCCTACTTCATCTCTCTGATTCCACTACATGAAATATATAAAAAAAAAAAAAAAAAAGAAAAGCTGTCCCATAACCTGGGTGGCTTTGCTGGGGGGTAGAATGTATAATACAGACGAGAGATGGCAGTGCGCATCCTTTTCGGTGACTCCAAGGTCAGCCTAAGATTAAGTGTATATACTATCCATAGTAGCTTTTAACCTATTTACCATGTGCTTTATTGATATTGTATGATGCTCATTTATTAATCACAGTGTAATGCAGTGCACATGAAGTGCTTCCCAAGTCTATATATTAAGTGTATATAATTCCATTCATCAGTCTTATGAAAGAATGAAATCACTTTTGTTTGATGACATCTGTTTTCCATAAAATCACAATTCCTGACATTAATTGTATTCCTATCTTAAGTTTTTGGAGAAATCCTTTATCAGCATTTCTGGGTTTCTCCACAATTTTGCTTGGTTTTGATGACAACCTAGTTATTCAGATGTCTAAAATGTTTATTTCTTTAAAGGTATTACCTGAAATGATCACATATTTAGTCTTCTGAAATTTTCTTACTGTCCTAGTGTTTGTTATATGAACATAAATCATACTAGGTTTGCCAACTAACAAGTTTAAGACTCCTGACTATAAGCTATGCCAATGTAAAGCTCTTTATCACTCTTAGATGATTTGGAAAGTGATGGAAATTCAATACATTCTATCTGATCTTCATCTGAGCATTCGGTACATCACCATTTGGGAAGATATTAATTAAAATGAAGAATAGCAAAAATGGATAGAAATACAGGAGCTGAGACGAGAACTGGCTGAAGACAATATGACAACACGTTGGTTGATAGAAGAATTGTGATGGAAAGAGATTGCCTGTAGACTTCCTCAAGGTTTGGTTTTGGAGGTTGATCTCATATAATAGTTTAATTAATGATCTTGGCAGAAATAGTAGGAATGTGGTAATGAAATTTGCTGATGACAAAATTTGGGAAGTATTATCAATACAAAGAAGAAATTGGATGACCTCAAGGACTGCAGTAATAGAATAGTATTACATTTAATAATGAAAAGTGCCAGGTCATGCATTTAGGGACTAATAACAAGAATTTCTTCCAGAAGCTGGGAGCTCATCAGTTGGAAATGACAACAAAGGAGAATGATCTGGGTCAGCCAGGGTAGGAGAATAGGGCAAGTCTGTGAAAAGGGCAGGTAACCCCAGGATGTATCTGGTAAAGTATTTCCAGTAGAGAAATGTGAGTATTAGTGCCATTGTACAGTGCACTGGCGGGACCCTCCTTTGGAATCCTTTTAAACAGCTGAAACCAAGATGCTTATACAAAATATTTTTATTTCAGTGAATCAGCATTTTTTTGACAAAACCCCTGCTTTGGATTCAGAATTTTTCACGTGAAACTTCTGTAGGACTGGGCTTTCGGTTTAAAAGGAAGGGAGGGAACTAACATGGTGTTAGGTTTCCTGACATCCTCATATTTCAAAGGAGGGTTGCCATGCAGTTGTGAACTGTCATTACATATCCAATAAAGAGTGATGAGACACTGATGAAATGTTGCAACACAACATGGGCATTTTGTTTTATGTGATAAAACTCCACAAGTAGCAATCACAACCCTATTCACATTGTTCCAGAGGGAGGAAAAAACCCCTCCTACATGCCTTTACAGCTGAGCTGGCAGGTAGCTTTATCACTTGCTCACAGCTGTATATTGGGTTTTTTTAGCCTTGGGATTTACTCCATCATTGGACTAGAATACTTTTTTTTGTGTGTGTGATTGTGCATGGGAGGATGGATTGAGCAGCATATCTTTAGAAAGAACAAAATAAAAAAAAAAGTACTAGCGGGGGCTGTATGGTCTGATTTCTGACACCTATTCAAAGGCTTCACAACTCCAGCTGAAGTTTTTAATTTTCTGCTTTCAAAAACAATGTTTCAGATGCAGTACTTCTAATGCTTATCACTGAGTTCCTGGCTCTCCACTCCTAACATGAGCCAAAGAGAAATAGATATGCCAGATATATGCCTTTGTCTGCTCCCTAACACATTTTTCCTTGTAATTCATGAAGTACAGGGAAATGAAGGGCAAGTGAAAGCAATAGCTAATGCAGTTTTTGTGTAAATGGTCACGACAGATATTTGATACATGATAGTGAAAGGGTCTTACAGGAAAAGGGGCAAGGAGACACACTAGTACTTCTAAATTAAAAATATCTTTGCAATATTTAAAACTCCAGAATTATTTTGGCTAGCAGCTACAGAAGATGTAAATCAGGGATGAGAAGTAATCCAAAAGAGGAAACAATACTTTCACAAGAGGTTTAAGAAAACTATTCACAAAATTCTTTGATATTGACAGGTCAGTTGAGGAATATGCATTTCAAGTGAAACATCAGTTAACTAACTGATGTATTCACTGAGTGTTCAGCTTGCATTCACTCTGCATTCAGCTTGCATTCACTGAGCAGCTTACAGTGAAAGCATAGCTTTGATTCATCCAAAAGGTGAAGTTATCCACTGTTGTCCACACAGTTCTTAGAGGCTTTTTTCCAACTACATTGCCTGGATAATTGTCAAAGTATGCAACTATAAGTGACCTAGCCATTCTGCCCCTCTTTATCCATGTGCAAAGGGGGAACGATCGGAGATGGCTTTCTGGGTGAGAAGAGGGTTCTGCTGTGCCTGCATCTGCCTCCTCCCCCTGCCTTGGACCATGGCATCTAAGTGAGCACAGTGGATAGGCATTGGAGGCATTCTCAAGTAACCCTAAAGAACTCATTTTGGAAAAGATGCAATAGCATATTCATAAGTCAAAAATTGCTTTTTCTAGTACGCCAGAGAAGTACCTTGCTAAGAAGCACTGCTACCACAACTTCACTTGGGTTTCATACTAGTGAGAAAGGTGTGTGACAGAAACTCCTATTTGTTAGTGGAACAAGGCCAGTAGAGAGTGTGTTGCAACCCTTTTGCTGATTCCTTGGGAGCTATCCCAGCTGATGTTGGGAATGTATCAGTGAGTGTCATTACCAGCTCCAAAGGAAGAGTCTTGACCAAAACAACCATATTGGTATCTTAACCTTCTGTATGTCCAATCAGTTGCACGGAGCGTGAAAAAAGAAATTGGTTTGTCTTGAATACTGCGTATCAGAACTAATCACACTATTAGCACTCAATTTCCTTTTCAATTATTCTCCCACCTTGCTTAAATTATTTATTACAAATTTGTGAATTAACTTGTCTGACCAGCAAAAGACAAATGAGAAACACCTTTGGAAAAGTTTAAAACAACCCTCATTGGCATTTGCAATAGTATGCTATTCAAATAGCTGCTGGCTGGGAAGGGAAGGGGAAATGTGCCAAGATAAGGTGACAAGGGAGACCAGCAGCAGGAAAGAAAGATTTGCTGTTTGCAGACTTGACTGGTTGATTTGGCTGGAAAAATAATTACTGATCTCCTATCCCTTAAGGAGACAGTATTGCAGCATCATGCATCACAAATGCTGCTTTTGGAAATCAATATCTCAGAAGCAATAATGTGTAACTATTGGAACTTCCACGATTTTGAAGTAGTCTTGCATTCTCCTTTTATCTGTGATACCACACATTTCACCACAATTACTTCTATCTTTCCCCCCCTAATTAGTGAGTAGGCAAGTGGACAGATTATATTGAGTTAAATAATGTCCTAATCATAACTCCTTTAACATGATCATTAAAATGATGTATAATATCACAAGTTCAGGTTTATAGTTTTCCCTGATCCCATAGAAGAGGGGAACTTAACAGCTGTGCATGTTTTACTATGCTGAGCCTGTGAATAAAATGATAACCATGCCATAAGTTTAGTGTGGATGTTTACATATCTGTATGGTGATTTTTCTGATTCAGGTTATGACCACTGCAGAGGATTATGGTTTCAATGTTTTGCTCTGCCAGATTCCAGAAAGCAACTATTTTATTGGTCGTAAGTTATTTACTGAAGTTAATGTCAATTCCTCTTTGTGGCCAGACTGAAAATAATATTTATACAAACAAGAAAAAGGAGACATTTGGTACATAAGATAGAGCAGTATTTGCCATCAGAGTATTGCAATCATGAAGAAAACCTCAACAAAATTGAATATTAATTTTTACTGAGTGGTAATTAAAATAACTTTTTTGCATGCTTTCTGCTTTCTGAGATAGTTAAGCAGAGTCTTGTTTTCCTGGAGTCATTCAGGCATAGAGTAAGCAAAGCTCCAAGGAGATGAAACCTCTCATTTTGGCAGATGTTTTAGCAAGCAGTATTCCTGATGCAACTTCTGGAGGACTTTTTCAATCTAAAAAAATTACTAACTTACCTCATGTGTTTACATTCTTTTCTTAAATATTTCTGCCATCATGCAAACCCTGGGCTTAGTTGTATTTAACGAGTTTGGTGTTCATAGACAATAATACATTGATGTTGGTGCCATACCATTATTTTTTCAGTATTTTTGCTATATCGTCACAAAGTTATAGGTCCACCGCAGCTGGAATTTCTTGTAATATCATGTTCCAAATAAATAGTGTTGACGTACTCTGATGTTTTGAACATATCAGAGATTTTCAAGACTTTCATGACTTTTAATATTGAAAAATTGTTCAGGTTGCATATAGAGCCAAATCTACATGTTCGCTTGATGTTCTGTCCCAATTTTAGGAAGCAAACTTCTTTCATCTTCATCTTGTTGTGTAAGAAGTATTATGAATTACCTAAAAGAGATGCTTTTATCTAAACCTTTTGGAAGTGCTTGTACATATAAGGAGACCTTTCCTGTTATAGCTTGAATAAAGCAAAGAAATTGCACTTGACTACAAAGCGTATCTGTGCTTTGCATTCTGAGCGGAGTACAAAGCTCAGTATACCTATGTGTTATGAAATGAAAATCAAGTCACGATGAAGTTGGGGTTACAGGATCAGCAATGTTTTCTTCTCTTTTTTATATTCTTGCACAGTTCCAAGCACAATGGTTTTCTGGTCCAAGTGTGGGGTCCCCAGATGCTACCATAATAAATAAAAGAGAAAAACTGTTATTCTTCCCATTGATCATTCCTTTCTAATGCTGCCCTCAAATATTATTTTAACTTTATGGTTTCTGTAAAGAATGCTTGATATTTAGAGTGTTCTATTTAGACAAAACCAAACAAACAATGAATCTGTTCTATTATTTCTGTAGAACAATCTGTATAACATACATGCAAACGAGGACTCAGGGGAAGTAAGCATTGTGGCACATCCTGCTTCTTGTTATGTACCACCATATGTCTGATATACATTAATGTTATAAAATAAATTTGTCTGATAAGCTCCATAGTTATGTAATTATAGTATTTTCTTCAGTGCAAGTTGAGTCAGGTAAACCTTGTACAGAAATAATTCTGCACGTCATTTTTTGCACTTTTTTTTCCCCCAATTTTCTTTTATGCAGGTGTGGCACTGTTTTCAGGGAAGAATATTTAGCATGAATCTCAGCAAGTGGGCTTATACAGGGAGTTCATGAATTTTTAAACACTGTAAACAGTGATGACTGTATTAAATGAGCTCTTTATGTTCCAAGTCTTTCAATATGAATGTGGAATAACCGTTGTGGAAAAATTCAGATTCTTATGGTGTAGCTCTATGTTAGATAAACAAAAGATTCTTTTTCAAAAACACTCTTCACCTCTTTGTTTCTTCTGCCTTGCTATCTTGAACTTTTTCCCCCTCATATTATGTAGGTTTGCTTGACTTAAGTCAAATGATTACCATAAAAAGACTCCTGGATGCTTTTAATGACTGTATTAAAGCCTGTATTACCCACTTAGTGGATGGCATTCTTCTTTCTGGGTAGATACTGGTCAAAAGCTTCCGTGGGGCATTATGAAGTACTGCTCTTCTCCTACAAATGCTGCTCTTCTTGATGTTCTTCCCCAAAATTACTATTTTTATTCATATATTATCTTCCTATCTGCACATAGGAATGCCAGTCATCATCTGTGTGTCAGGCAGTATACAAACCCAGAACAAAAAGATAGTTCCTAAGCAGTTTACAGTCTATGCACAGGCAGGAGAAAGGATGCTTAAAATGGGTGAGCATAAAGACACAATGAGATATTGGTTAGCATGATTGATAGTGATCTTAGCTGTGAATATTTCAACAAATGACTTGAAGGAGGAGAAAGACAGTCTTTGCAAATGCTTAGTGAAATTTCTATATGAATTTGGCATGGAACAAGGTGAAAATGTTAGAAAATTGAGTAAGTAAGTGGACAGTGGAGGCTGACCTCATGGAACAAATGGAGGTGAGAGTTATCATTTCCAAACTGAATGACAGCTGTTAGGTCAGGAATGGGCTGGAGCTTGAAAGGGAAGCATATCCTATGCTTGTGTTAGAAAAAAAAACAGCACGAAGAAGGACAGTCAGTTATCAGTGTGACACTGGTAGTGTTCAAGCCATAATTGGTCTGGCTTTTACTTTTGTTTGTAGGCAATACTACAAACTGGTGTAGGGTGAGACAACATGCAGTTTCAATTGTATTATCAATGGACTGTAGGTCTGAAGAGTTTGCAAACACTACAGAAACCACTTAAAGCAAAGATGTTGCTTCCAGAAACAGACTGCAGGTAATAATTTCTGGGGGAAAAACAAAACAAAACAAAACAAAACTGTCCTGTGAGTAACTACTTTAAATAAATGTTTATATTTATTTGAAAACATTTCTATGGGACTTGGTTCAGTCATCTGGAGAATAATGTATGAAAGCTTGGACCAGAGCTAAACTAACTTTTTGATATAGCTGCTGTTATGTTAAGCATAGAGGTGGATATAAAACACATATTTAATTTTCTGCAAATGGATCTAAAAAAAAATAAATCACAGTGACAGTTACTGTTACAGATCTGTGGCTTGCTACTGGAGCAATATTTTAAAACAAAAAAATGTCATTTTGCTTATTATGTAACTTCGACATTACAAATGGAAATAACATGTAACATATTCTGACTTTAGTATTATGAGACATTTTAACCATGAAGGTTTGAGGAGACCATATTAGGAGACATATCCCTGAACAGGTTCAAAAAACCGTCAGCAGTATCTGCACTGACATGATACAGGGACTGTGGATGTTTTCAGGTCTAGGCTTGAGGTGTACTGGCAAGGTTATTAGCTGTCTTTCTGAGTGCTCAGGAGAGTGCTGAAGCAGTGGTCTGCTGCTTGTGCCTGCTCTCTTTGTTTTCCCCTGTTCCCTCCATGTTCATTTTTGACAAACCAGGGGTTTGTCTTATGTTTAGAATTCTTAGCAGTTCTTCAATAAAGGCTGCTACTGCAGTCAGTGAGACCAAACCTAGAGATCAGCTAGACATGATTGTGTCAATAAGTACTTTTGTTTTCTCAGCACTGAGGATTTATTTGAGCTTCACAGAATGTGAAGCAAATGTGCTTCCTGCCCTGAATAAAGGAATGTATATGTATATTTATTTAGAACAGTCTGAAATCTACTCTGAAAGCAACTAATACGTAACTTTTTATTTCTGAAAATTTGTATGCTCAGAAAATAAACTCCTGATTATCCTTGATACTTTGCAGTTCACCTGATGAACTCCCTTCCTTTCCATGATCTTCTGAATCCTTTGCGTATTTTTGATTTCCTTCTTGCTGCTCCTCTCTGCCTCCAACATTTGTAAATCCCATGTTCATCGCCTGCCCCATAGCCCTTGGGGAGGAAGGAATCAGAACTTTAGTTACTTAAGAAAGATCAGAGACAGACATGAGGAAGATCAGAGACAGAGACTGGCTTCAAGGGGCATGTGGATGGGAGAGGTGGAGTGAATGGGATAAGCAGTTGGAGGCAGTTGTGGCAAGAAAACATACATGCATATTGTGTCAGTGGAAGAAAGCTTTTATGTATTGAAACAGTGTTCAGTAAATGATGAATGAGTTAGTTACATTGAATAAATCCATAGAATGAACGCAAGCAGGATAAGCAAGAGCTTCATATGCAAATTCACAAAAGTATCCATATATAAGAATATACTGAGGTTAATTGCAATATTGTAGTAGACAATATACAAGCGCTTAAATGTTTTCCCCAAATTTGGCCTGTAAACTGCTACACTCTGATGGTGTCTGAACTGATTAATTTATGTTTATTAAGCTTTTGGATAGGAGGAGCTGTGTGATACAACTGGCCATTGGCCATCTCTTCTTGTACTTTCATGGGGCCTCAGGAAGTCAGGTATGGGAGAAATGTAATCCAAAGTCATCCTTATTCTAAAAATAATTCTCCAGGGTTTTCTGCATGACAATATTCTAGAAAAGATTCTGTGTCAGAGAATGAATTCTGCATTATTTATTATTGGGAGTGCTGGGAGGGCAAACAGGGCACAGTTTGCCTATTCATGATTTATCCATTGTACATGCCAATGGTTTTTAACATAATTCTTCATGTTTCAGAGTGGTTAAAGAGCATCTGATCATATCAGTTTGTGTAGGACTAGAATCATATGCAAGCTATGACTGGTCAGCCAAACCCTATCTTACTGCTTCTGATTCACTCTGAAGCATATAACCAGTATCCACTTCTACTTCCACTGAAGACAATTATTGTTTTGGCCCCAAACTAAAATACATGGATTTTATGGATGCAGAAATGGCTTTCTGTGGGCATTTATATAGATGAAGCTTTGCTTACCCAAATGTTCAGAAAAGGCAGTTGTAAAAACAATGTGAACTTAATGTGAAGCAGAATTTAATTTCTAAATAGCACCATTTTTCTTTATTTCAAGCTAAAACTCTACAATTTTACATACCTAAGAGGGAGGCAGAGTACTCAGTACCTGCCTGGAACCAGGGGCTCTGTTGGGAGCAAGAACCCTGTATGAAAAATACAGCCCTGGAGCAAGCTTCCTCTTAGCTGGTGCAGTAGGATGACTCTACTTTATAGCAAAATGAACTACTTGCTGATGTACTGGAATGACAAGATATATTAATGATTTTATATCAGCAATGTAAAATTCATTGTGTTACTTGATTACCAAAGGAAATGTTATTACTGCAATGATTAAATTATGACTTTGCATCATATCTGGGATTTCACAATGATGTATTAAAAAGGTAGCTATAGTTATGGTCTCGTCAGTAGTTTTTTGTATTCATGTATTATGTGACTTAAAATTTACTGACTAAAAGTAGCACTATTTTGCCATATGAATAAATGAACTTTCCATGCCTTCTCTTGCATCTTGAACCCTTACATAGTGAAAAGTACCGTAGGACCAGATGAAGACCCAGCAGGGGTAAGTCTGGTTGTAACAGCGAGAACACTTGTTATTAAAAAAGAGACTTTTGAGTCATGGCTCTAGACCATTTTCAGAGCTTTAAATGCCTTTGTTCCATGAATTATCTAGCCATTAGAGAGCAGGCCTAGCCTGGCCCACCTTCTGACTATTTTCTGTTTTCAGCAGATCAGTTTTGAAGGCAGATGGCATATCTTCCACCTCACAATAACTGAAAGCCAGATGGTTAATCCCACATCTCCTGGGATGAACTCAGGCTGCTCTATTTGCCAACCATTAGGTGAGTTCTCTAACAGCTAGTCATTATACAAATGGTGTACAACCTACCATCACAGCAGATGAAATTAGTTGTATTGCTGACTGCAACTAATTTTTCAGGCTTCCCATAGCATGGGTAGAGACTGGGTTTCCATGTGCTAAACCTGGTTAGTAATGGCCCATTAGGGAAGAGAGAGGTGCATCTCTCTCTGGAAAAGGCACTCTGCACATGTATTAGTGACTTGCATGGAGCATCTAGGAAATCAGGCAAACAGAGACAGGCATCCAGTAAAGAAAGACTGGTATGCTTTTGGGGACTTTCTGTTTGGGACTTAGAAATGGATATTAAGCAATTATGTCTGAGCTTAAACAAGACTTAATAAGCTGTCTTGTGTGCAACTTTAAGAATGATTATCTATGTTTGAGAGTTATTTGAGTATGTATGAAAGGTGGCTGGCTAATAAGAATAATTTGAGAGTAACTCTGATGCTTTTACAGAAGTACAGACAGATAACTCTTTTTGAGCCATTCTGTTGGATAATGGCAGTTTTACTGGATGTCTATACATGTCTATACGTGTCATTACTACTTCATACTGAAAATCTAGTGAGTAGTCTTGCAAGTGATCAAGACTCATGATAGCTGAAATGACAACGTATGTTCCTTCTAGTGGTGTGAGAGAAGAATTTGGACAAAAGGAATGTGGTACTACCATCTTCACTGTCACAGCAAAGTCAAGACTCCTTGGAAGAAGTTTCTGTGGGAAACCAAGTCCCTGCTCTTTTAGATTCAGATGAGGGAGCTGGACTCATGTCTTCAAGGAACTCTAGCTTAGTCGTCTCCAAAGTAGGGTGTGCGCACACCTCAGGGCTGCTCAAGACAATCCATTGGGGTGCAGGAAGAAAATATTTTTTGTACCATTAGTAAATAAAATAACTTTTAAAATACTGTTTATTTTATCTTTATCTCATCCTTTTTAATTTCTATTTTTGTGTATGTTTTATAATAGATGTATTATATTAATACTGGAGTAAATGTATGTAATTTATAAATAAATAAATAAAAATATATTTGGTATATGTGTTCAGAAATTTTTTACTGCTAGGGGTGTGCAATCAAAACAGTTTGGAGACCACTGCTCTAGTATATGTGTGATAGCCTTTCTTTCTCTCTGGACTAATAAATAGTTAATTGCAGATATAAAAAATGTACCACCCACAGGAAAAAAGTATCATGAGAAAGAAAGGCTCCTAAGAGTCTGGCACATAGAAAGACCTCCTGCAATTGCAAGTGCTTCTGTTGTGTGCATTTCTTTCTGTATTTCTAGCATGTCCATATTAGATATCAGAAGCCTTTCCCAGTAAGTGTCATTCATGCTAATCCCACAAAAACCTTTGATAAATGGGCTCTCCCAAACAATAAAAGTTTCACTGAAAAATTCCAAAAAGCTCTTGCCTGAAGTTCTCTGATTTATTTTATTTTAAAGTATTTATTTACTTAGAAGTCATTACAATGCATTGCATTACATAAAAATGATAGGCATTGCACTGGTGAATATAAATAATATCTGTGAGGCAGAGGAATACATTTATCATTCTCGTGTACATGTGAGCTTACTCTTACACTCTCAAAGCTTTGTGGAAGAATATGACTGGATGACTTCTAAAATTAATGATAGTTGCTGTGCAAACCATAGTTTAAAGGATTAAGTACATAGACATACATATAGAGGTTTTGTGTTTATTCATTTTTTCTCCTGAATGTCCAACAAATAAAAATTTTATGCATTGAATGGTTGATGCTGCATTTTACATAGTGTTAATAAATTCAGAAAATACAGAAATGGCATTAAGTGTCAGCAGCTCTGCTTGTCTATGGTATGATAATATATCTATCAGTTTTACAAGAGCGATGTACATGCAGGAATCTTTGTCTATTGTTTAGAAATACTTTCTGCTGATTTGCCTTTGATGTTACTTGTATACGAGGTTTATGAAATAGACTTTTGCCAGTACAAGCAAGTTGGCTTTGAATCTGGGCATGAAAAATCTCAGCTCTTCTTTGAGCAGAAAAGAACGTAATGGACTTTGTGTCATTTAGAGAGGAAGTAGATTTACACCAGCAGGAAAACTCCTCCTGTTTTTACATCCTGGGCATATGGACAATAGTGTTTTAGTTCAGATCAGGAATGAACTTTCAGAGTGAATCTCCTGATGTGCCCCAATTGCTTTCTTCAGTTCACACTGTGGGGTGGCCTGAGTACACATGAATTGGATTTTAGATGAAAGAAAAACAGGAAGATGAGGTCCAGCTGCAAATGAGCATTTGGGCAATGGGTCCAGATTAAGGCAAGTCCAATATAAAAAAGCAATGGATATCCAGTCCCGACCACTAACTGTTTCACTCTGCAGATCTTCTCCTATTTGTCTTAAAGGGTTGCTAATGTGGACATAGTTTTTGTATCTCCTTTGGAAGGGGATTGGTTTCCAATGCAGTTGTGCCAGTATAGCTATGATTGTAGCTATGATGGTATGGAGTCTGTAAAACAGAGTGACCTTCAGCAAGAAAAACCTGTCCTAAAATATAATCATCTGGAGACATTGCTGCTGTAAAAGGCAGCTGCCTATCACACGTTACAGGTCAAGCAGCGAGCCATGTAACAGGTCCTTCAGTAGTATCATCAGCCGTATCAGAACCTATCTTCTGCTTGCTCTTTTCTTAGTGAAACAATGGTTGAAGCCCTCTTGGAAAGCTTGGGTCATATTTACAGTAGATACAGAGAAGCCGAGGGACGCTACATGTTTAAATTAACATATTCTGTTTCTCACTGCTTGGTGGCCAGGTAATGGCAGTTCCAGCCAATTCTGAAAGCAGTCTGATTTCTGATAAGATTGATCCTGCTGAAGTAGTCTAATAAATGAGATATTTATCAGAATGTTTTATAGGGCTCCAATTCACTATATTTTCTCTTCCCTGTACTATAGGGAACATTAGCTTTCAGAATGGGTCATTTTGAAAGTGCTCGAGTGCTCTCTGTGATAGCACTAGGACAATATAGATTGCCTTCAGTGACTTTGGTTGCTTTATGTGCTCAATTTAGAAAAAAAGCACATTTCTTAGCCTCATATCTGATTTGTAGCATTCCAGATAGGGGCAGGACCTATGCGTAGTACTTACTACTAAATGCTAGGAGCAGTTCCTGTAAGCAGCCCATTTTTAAAGTTGCTTATAGATTGAACAGTTACTTATAGCAACATAAGATCTGACAATAGCAAGCCTTTCCTCTTGCTGTCATGAGGACCTTTGGAGGAAGAAATCACTACTAATTATATTACATAAAGTGTGTGCATTATATTGAAGGAGATGGGAGTCCAACATGGATTTTGTCTTTCAGCTCTTCCTGTTGCCTAATGTTTCATCGGTCATTAAACTTTGTATGCTTGCAGGGATTGAGGAAAACTAATAAGGGCCTACAAATGCTGGCTTAATTTTTGTAGATATATTTTTTTCTTTTTCTTTCAAAAAAGTGGATTTAATTATTTGGAAGGAGAGCATATCAGCGAAAAGATCATTTTTCTGTTCTGTATTATTTACTTTTATTGCTAGCACATCAAAGTGATTCCTTGGTACTGTGTAATGGCTGTAATCTCCAGGGCAAACCCAGTCTCTACTTTGCTTTAATTTAGAGGCACAGAACCTTAGGCTGTGGTCCAGTAGTCTGCTTCAAAGTACAGGTAACTTTGCATGTAAAAGCGTGGTTAACTAACCAGTGTGTTTGTCAAATGTGACAGTTAACCACACACATAAGCAAGTAAATACACCATGAGTACAAGGAAAATATCCAGTCTGCAGATTTTCTGTTCTTCCTTTGGTTAGATGTCACAGACCCCAGAGAGATGCGATGGCATCCATTCTGTCACTGACGCTCTCACTGATTTTGCAGAGCATCAGAACAGAGTCAGGAGAATAAGTGTTTTGATTTCTACTGCTTTTTATTTTTTTTTTAAAGTAAAATTTCTATTTCTTTTTAAAAATCATAATTAAAAAAAAAAAGCTGGAAAAAGCCACCCCCCATCAAACACCAATGATTGATAGAAATCGTTTCTAAAACTCTCTGAGTATTTTATGTCATGGTCAGACTTTTCTGAAAGGAAATATGTAAAATAAAAAAATAAAATTGCATTTCTTTCAGACCTGCTTTGTAAAACTACCTGGGCCGAAATATTGGATTTACACTAATGGTCATGGAGTTTTACTTCAGTATTGTAAGCACAGTGGTAGGGGCAGGGGCTCTGTCTTACAAGTGAGAGTCTTATCTCTGCCTGCAGAGCCCTACCTGGAACAGCTGAGCAAGTATCTCAAGGACTAATAGTCTGCTACTAGTGATGATCCAGAGTAGATCTAATTTTATTTCTCCCATGAACTAGGAGAGAAGGAAAGAGAACAACTTGGGACATGGTGTTCATGCTCTTCTGCACACTCAGTCAAGTGCTTAGTGCTTCAGTGTTGGTGCTGTGCACCTCTGAATAGTTATTAATAGCAAAAATGATACCATGGTAAGCTCCAGAAAATCTGAATATATGTTTTACTTTAGATCTTTTCTCTCACTCTGTCTTGCATCAAAAGAATGCCTATTTTAGCAGCCACTTTTAACTTCAACTTTTAAGCTTCTGGAGTGAAATAGAGAGCTATCCTAGGTACAAAACTCACGTTAGCTTTTATTTGAAATTTTCTGCATCTTCTTTTTTTGGTCTATTTTTTCCCCGTAGTATAAATAGAGCTGTTAATAATGCTTCACACCACTGTCACTGAAGAGGGGTAGTAGTTTTTCATTATAAGCCTACCTTCCACGTCTTATCCTAAGAAATCTTTAGAAATTGTTCTTTCTACTTCAAAATTTGCATGCAAGATCTGTGGCCAGATGTCAGCTTTTGACCAAATCTGATAACATTTAAGTCAATCTTCTAATTTAGTTTTTAATAAAAGGTGAAAGCAAAAGGTGACACAATGATGGATGCCTGTAGTACGGTGTCAGGGCTTTTCCGTTGCCTGTCTTTCTGCCAGCAATTGGACATGCTGTGATCATAAGTGCCAAGGAGCTAAAACAAAATGACATTTCTATTTCCTAGTGCTGGCAAAACTAAAGTTTGGATGCTCAGAAAACACTTAGGACCACTGTCTCCCTTAACTCCTGGCTTATTTAAGTAACTAGCTTCTAATACATTTTAAGAGGTTTGAAAATGAAGCAAAATGAAGCCCCATAAACTTAGACAAATGAAAAACAATCCTGCTTTTCTACCGCAGGCTATAAAAAGAAAGCGTGGTATTGTTTTGCACCAGAAGGTGCCAATTTCTTATGATCCCAGAAAGAAAGGAACTCAGAGTATGTGAAGTATCACTTAAAATCCCATTTTTTGATGTTAACACTATAAAGGAAAAGAGGATAATGTAGATAATCTTATGTCCCTTCAGATGCTGGGAACCCCTAGTTGCATGGCATCAAACAGGTCTCCAACCAGGGCACAGCACACTGTGTGGATCCCATCTGTGGAAAGGTTACTCCTTTTTGGTCATTTGAGATCTTATAGGGCTTTCTTAAAAGAAAACAATTTTATTCATCATTTCTACTGTCAGACAAAAAGGATATTCACATGAGAACTTCTTGCTGCGCTTTTAGGTAAAGGCAAGGTCAGGCAGGTGGTGTAATTTCTGGTACTGCGTGGCAGCTGCCCACCGGCTCCTCCGTTACAGTGAGGTTATCCTATGGCCAAGGGGTATGAGCAGCACCACACAGGGCCGAAGGCCAGGCTCTGTGTGCACGATAGCACAGCACAGGCCTGCGCCCACTCAGGTTAGCTGTTATTTGGATCACTAATTCCTTGAGGTATGGTGGTCTTCTGGGCCGGATCACTACAGGGATGCCCTTGTAACCTCAGCCACCAAGGGCTCCAAGAGGCTGCTTAGTAACTCTGAATTTGTGCTGTATTTTGTAACTAGGACATATAAATAACTGTTAAAATTACCTCTTTTGTTGTCTTGTGATCAGGCTTTTTCCCCTACTAATTTCTTTAAAGGCTTTCAGGTGTATTCTGCCCTAATTTTCTCTGTAATGCATTTTGTGTTCCTTTTTTTCCCATTCATCTCAACAGCACTGAACTTCTGCTGTGCCTGCCTGATATGGGCTTGCAGTACTATGCCTATGTCAAGACATGGATTCAAAATGTTAAAGCCTTTTTATGCTTACACAGGAAACGTGTTCTGCATGATGTGCTTATAGCTATACAGGTTTCTGGCCAGCTTTAATTTGTCTTTGTATCTTCTAGGTTTGGAAGACAGTGAGTCTTCTGATTTGAGTGAATGCTACTACGATGATTTACAGACCATTTTTGTATGATATTTTTATGCTTTTTGTTTACATTGAGCTCAGTTTCAGTCTTCTACAGATGTCTCCTGGGAAGGCTAAATTTGAGTTCTAGTACAAATGAACTAAATAAAGCAGAGAGTCAGAATTAGAAGGGGTTACCTAAAACCTACCTAGACTTTTGCTTTGTGTCTCAGAGCGTGCTTTCCTAGCACATCCAGGTGAAGGGGAAATTCCAATTGTAACTGCTCAGCAGTGGTAATTTGTGACTGAGGAATGATCTGGCATGGAGGGCAAGAAGGCCCAACTGCAAGAAGGGGTTAAACTGGCTGGAACCAGGAGTACCAGAGACAGAATGGACTCCTTGCAAGGGAGTGAAGTTTCCCTTGGTGATAAGATAAGAAACAGCCTCAGCATTGTCTTGTAGCCATCCTGGAATGGGAACGCTCAGGGGCCCAAGCTCAAGGGCCACCTTTGGGCATCAGAGCTGGGCTGGGGGATAGACCCATGGTGGGCTGAGATGCCCCATACAACTGCTCTTGGGATTGGCGCTGGTGCAGAAATATGTATATAAGGAATCTGTATACATATAATCTGTATATAAGGAATCTGAATGTATATAAGGAATCTGCTTGTGATGTGTCTTTGCAGACTCCGTATAGAACTGTGTATTGTGGTAGGACTCTGCCCAATGCATTGTTCATTAAATTTTTCTTTTATATTTAAGTACAAACGTGTTTAATTCACCTTGAGGGGTACCATAAAAATTCCCCAACACAGGCAATTCGCGTTTGGAAGTGGGCTGTGCTCAGTGTTTCAGCTACCTCAGATCACTCCTCAGGTATGGTATAGGTTCTTGCCATTGGACTGCTTCTTTTTATAACATCTAGCAACACCATGCCAAACGCAGCTGTGCCTAGACAAACAAAATACAAATGATATCTACCACAGGTTGGGGTCATCTGTGATGTCACAGAATGAGAATGACACTGGACCTATCCTTAACAATGGATGTCTTCCTACCCCAAAAAAAGCAACAATAATTTAAAAAAGCAAAATAGTTTTGCCAGTTTTTATGTGATATTCACAAGTGAAAGATACGCATGCGTTATGACTCAGAACCTGTGTGAAAAGTCCCCTATGACTCTGCACTATCTCGCTTCTCACGCATCACCTTCTGATGACATCTACGCTTGCTCTGGAATTTATGTCTAGAATTTCTGGAACTGAATCACAGCAGCCCACAGAATGGAAAGCTTTTAGGAATTTCTCTATTATGCATTGCTGGAGAACTAGCTTTTCTTCAGCGGCTCCGTTACTGCTTTTTTGCTCCAGTAGGTCCTCAAAGAGTTTGTGCTATATGGCCAAACTAAGGACTTATTAGATGGTCTACTTAGTTGTTGTCCTAGGATGGCATTATAATCATGTATCAAACTCATGGTTCTTAGACTCTTCCTTTCCAAGTACATGCTAGTATGTGAGTGCGGTGGTCTTAAAAGCTGTGTTTGTGGCCACATCCTCAGCTGTGCAGAATTAGGGCTATCTGGTGGTCTGCAAAGCTAAATAGAACTGGGAACAGAACACAGCAATAGGAAGTACCTGTCAGCTTTGGGGGAATAGGAGGCAAAAGTTTACACAGGACTGAAAAACAGAGGAACAAGAAGCTGTTGGGAATGTCATTAAGGAACTCATGGCTGGGGTGGACAGACTAGTAGCAGCTCATATGGTTGTGCATCTGGAACCCAAAGAAAGCTCAAGCTGTGCTTGAGGATGAAGAACTTTTTGGTGGATGACAAGGTTTGGAGCAAGAATGCAAGCTTGATTTGAGAAGGAACTTACTGTTTAGATACCAAGGTATTTCTGCCTGGATAGAAACTGATGTTCAGTGCTTATGAACTCCTCTAAACCAGGTTTTAGGAGTAGTGATGACAATTAGATTACAAAAGACTGATTCAAAACTTGTTATATTTGCATATATTTTTTAATTCAGTGCATCTTCTGAATTATTAAAAATAGATAACTATAAAAGATGATATCTGTGCTTGGATCAAATATCTGTTATGCTAGATCTTATGCTTACAAAGACAGTCCTGATGCAATGCTGTCTGTGTAAATCATCATGTGCAAGAAATAATTTTGTTTGAAAAATTTCATTGAGTTTCTGTGTGTAAAGCCATATGCATTAGCTTTTAATTGTTATTAATGAAATTGTTTATAAACTTTAGATTTAGTTAATAAGGTTATTGAAAAGAAGTATTAGTAGTAATTAAAATCAGCTAAAGGAACAATATATCTGACTCTCACATTATGACATTATTTGGTGATTGCAGTGCAGCTACAAACAAAAGTGAACCCTGACTGATTCTTTTGCAGGACTGGATTCTCTATCTATTATCTGTTCCTGAATATATGTTTGTGGATTTTTCCTATAAAAATAAGTCCTACAGCACGTCACACAGGAGTGAGTGGGGCATTGTCAGTGTGGTGACTGCTTCAGAAGCTTTCCAGTCAAAAAGCACTCAGCCAGCATAGTTATAGGCATCATAATTTCTTCAAGGGAGGGAGTAGTCCAAGGATGCTAAAGTTAACCTCATTCACTATAAAATACCTTGGAAGCTGTAACTTCAGGTGAACAGGCACCAAGGAAAAAGTGACAAATGATTCCCTTGTTACATATATCAGTGTGCGGTTTGATTTCCAATGATGGGCAGTGATCATGCTCAGATACAGAGGAAGGTACTTATATCTGAGCTATAGCTAATACTAATCTCTAAACTCTATTTATATTTGATCATCTCTGTTGCTTGACTATCAATAACAAATATCCCAAAGCATTACTTCTAAAATTTATTCTGTTTTTTCTTAATAACATTTAAAATTTGAAACTTTGCTTATATTTTAGTTGTTCGTGAGTCTCTGTAGAACATGTAGGTGCATCTATATCAAGCATGAGTACAAAAGATAAAAGTATTGCTTCTACTGAAATCAGTAAAGAATCTTCCAGTGACTCACACAGGGAGAGCACTTCACACTTAAACTCTGTGAAGTCCTCTTCAGTATTTAAGTGTGTTGAATACCTGTTTTTATCCTGAGAGAGTTGTTACTCTTGGCAAATTTTCTGCTTTCTTTCCTCTGGCCAGCCAGGACCCTTCTCATGTTCCTCTAAACTTTGGACTTGTCTTTACTGCAAGCTTGAGTTACCTGGGTTTACCTAAGAGTAAGACAACTCCTCTGTCTTCATCTGTCTCCAGTGAAAGTGGTACTCAGGCAGCAATGAGTTTTTGCTTTAGTAGCCTGGAGTCTCCATGCCTTCACCATCTCTAGCAACAATGGTACTTGAATTTCACTCACATTCTCTAACAGGTCACTCAACGGAAGTGAAATGTAGTGTAGAGGGGTTTGATTTATGGAGGTTGATAGAGTGAGGTTACACTTGAAATTATTCCTTGGATTAAGAGTGTAGTATCTACAAGGCTTGAGATGTATGCAGTTATAGTTATTGTCAAGAAAATTACCTTTCAACAACCAAAAAGAAAGTAAAAACATTGCTAATTCTGAGTGTTAGGGAGGGAAGAGGTAGAGATGAAAATCATAATCCATTTGTAGCCCTCTGCTCTGGCATCACATAAGTCCCAGCACCATCATGGAGATCCTGAGAATTTCAGCACAGGGATGATGGAAACGTGCTTTGAAACACATTCAGACTCAAAGGTCTGAAAATGCTAGTGCCCCCTCTGGAAATTTCTTGAGAGAAAAACACACAGTGTGTCTACGAACAATCATTTTTCAAGTTCACAGAAAATTTTAGTATCAAAATCTTGCTGGATATTTAACAGTTGTCCATAAGTATTTATCCGCTTATGGCACTAATGTGATCCCCATTCCACTGTCAGACCTTCAGGGACCTAGGAAGCCCAAGGCAATGCATAATGTCAGAACTACTTGATCAGTTCCTTTCAATCACGCTGATCAAAAATCCCAGATTAAGACAGGGTAATAACCTATATATACTTGGAGGAAGAAGCACACATAGATATATCATATTTCTAGGTATATATATTGCTGCATAGAAAGTGTGAAGGGTATGCTCCCTTTATATCTCAGCTAAGCTCTCAAAATAGCAGCTATGTTGACTTATTTAATACAGAAATCTTCTGCTGGGCAGGTGGTTTAGCTGAATGTAATCCAGAAATGAAACACACAAGTGGTGCAGATGCAACTCAAAACAAATTTCTTTTACAATTTGAGCAAATAGTCATGGAATTTGTTTAAAATATTTAGTTGCTTCTAGCTATTATTCCTTCTATTGAAGTTTACAAATACTTCAAACCATCAATAGTAAGAAAATAATGTTGCTAATGTTGTGAAGCTTTGTTTTGTACATTAACCTAGGAAGGATTTCATTTTCTCTTGATACATGCACAATACTGAATTCAGCTTCAGTTATTGTTAAACAAGCAGAAAATGTGTAGCTTAGTTATAATATCCCAGTTGAACCTGTTAATTGATAAACATCTGCCCAGAAAGATACTAATTTTCAGACAAAAATTGCATAGTTGCTTGATATCCTTGTGTTGAATTTCAATGTGACTGAACTTAAGGCATAAATATATGGAAAGCATCTAAAATGACAGTGTTACGTGTTCAAAATGTGACTCGTTCTGCTTCAGTATGAAGTAAATAGTGTTTTTTAACATTTGTTTAAGGCTTGAGTGATCGAGGGCAAGGCACTGCCAGGAACATACCAGTGGAAAATCCTGTAAGTACGAATGTGCAGCGTTCATCCCAAAGAGGTCTAGTTGGAGATGAGTAACTCTCCTTTGCCTGAAAAGGATTTTCACTGTAGTCTGTACACAGTGCAAAGCACAAGCCATTGGCAGAGTAAAATAGCCAGGCTAGCTGGCTTGCCTTTCTGTAAATGGAGAACGGATAATTTTGCCAGTCCCCTATCTACAGGACTTTTGGGCTGCACCAGCATTCTGCCTTCCCCTGGGAAGCTGTGTACTAACAGTGCATCCAGTGCCTTGCCACTGTAATTGATGCATGGTGAAGAACATGGGTATGACTTGTAAGCACAAAGCCCTCTTGTGACCTATTCCTGAGACGGTCACCTTGTCTTTAATGCCTTCTTTCTAGTACCCCATATGATGATGTGTTATATGATAAGGCTGCTGACACAATGATGACATGGTCTCTCCTGGGTGAGCCATGTTAAACCAAGTCAGTTGGAAGCTCATAGGAATAATATGTTTGCCAGGCTTGGAGACCATATTTCTTCAATTGAATGTCAGCAAAATTCTTCCAATTTATCACTTAGAAACAGATGTACTGATGTTGATACTCTTAGATTTAATTTTTTACTGGTGCATAATTTAAACTCTACTTTTGCCTCAAGTCCAGTCAAGGTTAATTTGTATTTGTAAATCCTAATGCAAGAAACAAAGTGTGTCTGTCCATCTGTGAAATGCCCATGACGTTTTTTCTACTCAAGTCTAGCAGTAGAAATACTTAGCTCTCTGGATAGTGACTTATTCCAAATGAAACAGAATATCTTTGTGATAATATTGCACATCACAGCTGTAGGTTACCTAAATAGGCATTATATCCATTACTGTTCTGTTACATTGTTCAATACAACTATTATGTTCCATCAAAAATGGGAAAACATGTATATTATGAGTAGCAAGAAAACCAGCAGGTTGATAATTGCTCTATGCTCACTAATGTGAATTACTAGCTGGCTCATCTATAATTGTAATTAACACCTCCTGCCTCCGCTATGCAATTAGCTGATGTTGCTACAAATTTTTGTTATACATTTAATCTTTATCTTGTTTCTCTGGCCTGCTCTTGTATTAAATTTATAGGTAAATCTACAAACTATACATGGAGCTGCCATGGCAGTTACTCATTAGTCACAGGAGTTGTGACTAGAGGCCCACGTACATAGGCTGGCTGTATCTCCAGGGAGTTCACAGTCGACACACTCCGTTCTGGTTTAGTAAATGTGTCTGCTGTGTATCCTTTCACATTTGCTGTATCTGTTCTAGCTTAATTTGAATTCATATTGTGAACTTTTTGTGCCTACAGTCGCTTTATGAACTTTTCTTCTAGATACCATGTTTTGGGAAGTCCTAAACAGAGCAGGTAAGAAATTCTGGGGCAAAACAGGTTTCCGCTAGAAAGGTTTTGAGGGGAGAGATCCAAAAAGCCCTGGTTAGGTTGGGTGAGGTGCAACCTGCCACCTTGCCCACCTGACTGGTTCCCAGCTGCCAGGCTCAGGAGCTGCCCAGGTCCTTGGCAGCCCCCAGAGTGGGTGGCCACCAAGTCCGGCTCCCTCCGCTTCCCACTCCTCCGGCCCCGGGGCTCCAGGGACACGAGGCTGCCCTGCTCCCACAGCTTGCCAGCTGCCTGGGAGCTCCCTGCTCCGGAGGGACTGCTGGGTGCCCAGCTTTGGCAGGCAGGCAGCTTGTCTGTCTTGGCAGGCAGGCAGGCGCTTTGGCTCCGGGGCTGCCCAGCTCGCCTGCTCCTGTGCTGCGCAGGCTTCCCTGCCAGATGGGCAGGGAGGAGGCAGGCTCCCTGCGTGGCCACCTCCCTAGGCAATCTGGGAACCTGGGATCTCTGGGAGAACATTTTGTTTTTGAAAGAAAATGTACACGGGCAAAGTAACACGTGGAGAGTAGGAAGATGAATTTTCAGTGTGTTGCTGGCTCTGTTTTGTTCTGTGCGAGGACTCCCTTGGTGTGCAGGCAGAGCACTTCTCTTTGCGAGTTCTCTGATTCCACTTTGGGGCCTGCCCACAAATGCAAAACAGTGTGTGGACCATGCCACCACAACCTAGCTCACTGTAGGGTTTCTCTCACTTCCAGTGCAGAGAAGCCCTACAGCATTTCTGCTGCTTTATACTGTGGAAAAAATTAACTGTACTTAAAATTGTGCATATTATTGGGGAAATTTTCATCTGATGTGCCAAGAATGCCAACTCCTTTTAAGCCCAAAATTCTATTTCCATAAAGCAAGGAAAAGTATGAAAGACGCTTCCTTGGGCTTGCCATCATGAAAGAGGCCCTCTGGGCACCCTTCCTGCATAGTCTGGTGTTGTTTTTGACCAAGGAAATAAAGGAGAATAGATGGAGTTCAATCCAGTTCGTTTCAGCTCAGAGATAAGAGTTTTTGACACTAGGTGGTACTACAGACAAAGGCCAATATTTGCAATCTTTGATGGTTAGGGATTGGCAGCTCTAACCCTGGCATCTAATTTAGTGGCCTGATTATCGGCTTCCACAGCTCATATTATGCCTGAGATAAATATATTCTATTAAACCAGTTTTCGGAGTGTTGTGCTATGTGACTTCTAGCTCCCTGCAACATTTGTCTTTGTTATCAGTTAGGATTTTGTCAGGTAATCCTTCAAAAATCTGTGAAATTATTTGACATAGTTTAGGGGTAAATCTACCACCAGATATCACTTGCTAATAGAAAAAGGCATGTATAACATTTTGAGCCTTCTGTGTTCAATTCTGAAAATCTATTTCTCATGAGCAACACTGGGAATATTTTGCTGCTTCAGCTGCACCCTCAACACTTTTCACTGTATAATATGTTTTATGGCTTTATTTAAAGCATGGGGACCCATCTATCAAGGGCATTTCTGAAGATATTCTCCTTTCATTTAACACCAACCTCCACTCTCAGATGGATGAATATGTTATTTCCTTGAATTTTCACTCCTCTCTCTCAGTTTCTGCTTTTTTCCTTTCTGTTTCTCTGCAGCTACTTCAGCCTCAGTCACTGCTTGATCAAGGCTCTCTGCTCCTTCTTGCCGTGCTTTAGGACTGCAGTCTTACATTTGTTACCTGAGTCTGTAGAAGCTATTAGACGTAAACAGGTAAAGTAGGCGTGAAACTTCTTTGGATGGTGAAATGTGTTTGATGCCAGAAGCAAGGAACTCTAGCCTTGAAAAATCTATAACTAGTTTTTAAACTTTATTTTCTTTTTTTCTGTAGTATCCTGGCTTTTAACAATCAAGATCCTTACTGTGTTTATTACTGCAGAAGGTAAAATCAATGTGTACTAGATATCTCTTCACAGGCATCACAATGAACTGCCTGCTGATCCCATGTGATTCAAACCACCCTGAAAATGTGTTTTATTAAAAATACTTTATGTAGAAGACAACACTAAAGTGGTTACAACAATACGAGATGGCTGTTTTTTTCCTCAAAAATATATAAGCAACACTAAAAATACATTATTACATGTACAAAATCTGTCATCAACAGTAGATGTAATGGTGAAAACATTGATTTTTAAATAAATAAACATATTGACAAGCAACTGAAGAGCAGATAGAACACTTTTGGGCACTGTATAAATAAATACTGACAAAAGAACTTTGTTCAAATCATTTAAAAAAATAAGAGAGAGCAATAAAAATTATTCTGTGAAGTAAGGTTTTCAGATTTAGCTTTGCTTAGTTGTATATACACAAGTATGAACACTTATTTAAAGATTATCTTGTACTGAGGTAAACTGGAGATGTATGCAGGTGGATTTTTTAAAATTGTCTTCATATTAAATAAATATTTTCAGCTGTACATATGAAAAAAGGATAAATAGAAGTGGACATATTAATAATATCACTTCAGTACATGATTATGTGCTCCACCATGAATTGTTTATACTAGAGAATGGAAATCCTCAATAACATCTATAAAGTAATTAGAAAAGATTTGTTCCTGCTTTTAAAAGTGAAAGAGAAGTAGAGCTAGCTGAGGTCAAAGTTCTGAGCTCTTTCCTGTCCTAATTTCTAACCACATGAGGCTGCAAGATGTGGTATAGCTTGAGCTGGTGAGGTTTGTGTGGTGAATCTCAAGCATGTGTAGCAGACCTAAGTATCTCTGGTTGTAGGCTGGGATTATTAAGTGATGAGATTCACCCATTAGGGTTCATTTGACTAATCATCTTCAGCTGAGACCTAAGCTCACAAATACTTAACAACAAATTGTAACTTTACAGCTTTTCCAGGTTGCTATGCATTATGTGAAGAGAAGCTCTTGTGGCAGCTGATAGAAGCATTATCCAAAATCAAATGCAATATCCCTGAAGGAAAGAACAGAGCAGTGACAGCTGCCACAGCCCTTCACAGCCAGCACCATGCTCTGTGGGCTGACGAGGTAGGGCAGGCGGAGTCATAGATTCACTCCTTTGCTTGGGGTGTCCAAGCATTTCTGCTGGTTTTGAATGCTCTGGGTTTTATTTGCTGAGAGCATAGACTACGTTCATTTTTGTCCAGATGCTAAGATTTGGGAGACAGAAACAAACCACACATTACCATGTAGAATAACACTTGATATGTTCCTAATATAGCTATTGAGGTCATCCTGATTGTACCTTGATTAGTTTTACTGCATAAATGGTTGATGTCTGCTTTTATATGTATCACACTCACTTTCTCTTTTCCTTTTATTTAAAATGAGATTAAATGTCTCCTAAAATACATGTGGTAATAAAAAGTAGTATTTGGAGAAAGAGTCAAGAGAGAGATCATATTAAAACAATTTGACTTAAGCAGCAGATTATAAATAAAATCAATATTGCAGGAGGACAGTGGTCTAATTGCATTTTAATTGCATGATAAAATACCTACCCCAAATTAATGCAAAACCGTAGTGCTAAACTCTGCTTTTGTAAAGAGAAAAACCATTGCAAACTCATAACTTCAGCTGGCTTCTCTGTGTGCTTCTTGTTCCTGAACAGGGTCTCCACAAGGACACAGCCGAGGAGGGCAGCCCGGCCAGGCTGGGGCTCCAGCAAGGCCAATGCTTTTGGTGCCTCAGCGTGGGGCACGTCAGTTAATCAGAGACAACCAGATTAACACCCAAACTGTTTCTCTAAGGTTTGGCACATGTACAAGATGGATTATTAGCACATCCTAACAAAGATCTTGTAAAATATTCTGAGTAATAATGACCTTGCTGGGAGCAATACTGCTGGAGTTACCAAACTTGGATTGTGATCATTCCTTTTCCCCCGTTTGAGAGATGTGGGGGAGAGCCTGTGCTGCTGGGAGTGTAAGTGGAGGAGGCAGTTCTTGAGGAAGCTTCTGGACAAAGCTTGGTCTATCTGCCAAGCAGACCCTTAGAGACTGTATCTTGGAGAGACTTCAAATTTCTCCATGTGTTGGGTACTGTGCTGATGGTGGCCTCCTCCTTTTCCCCTCTGACTGGTTTGCAAAAGGCTGAAGAGGGGAGTCATGGAAGATAAGGGACTCAGAGCTGGGACCATCAGTGAATGCCTTATCAGGCTCTTCAAACAGGGCAGTGGTGCATTTTGGGTTAGTTTTGTCTTCTGCCAAATGGTACACAGATTTCATATGCTTACTCTTTTTGGGGCAATGAGCTGTGTCTGCTGAATGCCCGGTTCTGGTATTACCTATGAAAAAGTACTCTAGTGATGCATTTTTTTCAAAGTAAAGCTGAAATTTTGACACTAGCATACTATTTCCATATGAAATAACTGGAATGCATCTGTATTGCTTTTATAAGGAGCACAAACACACCTGGATGGCTAAACCAGGTTTTCTTTGTCCTCTTCCAATGTCAACTTTATTTCCTTTTTTCCATTCTACTTTCCTTTAACACTGCAAAATTGTGATATCTCTTCTACAAATGGCACACATAAAAGATTAATTGTCTGGGCTTATTACTAAGGGCCTTTCCCATCCCTCCCCCCAACTTATTGTTTCCTTGGCAGTTATAAATATGTTGCAGAAGATGGCAGACATGCAAATCCATCAGTATATCCTTCAGATATTATGGACACTTATGCTGGAGCCAGGCATCATGGCACTGCACTCTGCAAAGTGAAAACTCTGAGATTCGAAGGCACTTAGGGAGCTGACTCCATTGATTTCAAGTACTGAAATATCTTAGAGACGCTGAGTTTTAGGAAACTAACTCTCATTGACTTTCAATTAGGATCTTCAGAGTTAAATCTTGCAAAATGCTGAGTGTTCCTAAAATTCAGTGAGTAGCCACAGCTCTCCCTAAAAACAATTGGGTTTGAGGCTGCCCAACACCTTAGAGAACTGCTCAGCACTTTGCTGGGTCAAGCTTTTAAAAATGTTTCTGTCAGGTTGCTATAATCAGTTTGAAAATTCATCGCCACTTTTGGAAATGCTTGCAGATCCTGAGTGTGCAGCTTCAGTATGGGATATTAAAAGTGGTTCAGTAACAGGAAGATTTTATAACAGACAACCAGACATAATCACTTTTTTATGAGGCTCTCCTAACAGCTCAGAGAAAGCTTTGTTGTTCTCTAACCATTTATTCACATTTAAAAAGTGATCATTCTGTCTCCCTTAAAGAACTACAGCCTTCCACTACATAAATAGTGCTTTGAGTGTTACAGAGTATTGACTCCACATACCATAGTGCAGCATTATGTCAATCCAGCTGCCAACGGCAGTGTTTGTCCACATTTTTGGTATGATAAAAATCTTTATGAAATCTTTTCTATCTGGATACGAAGACAACTGTGGTTCAAATGACAAAGTTATTTCATCCTACAGTGAGCATTTTCTCTTTTGTCAGGGAAATGATCTCACTTAAAATGAAAAAGAACTGAGTGAGTGACTTTTGAGGAGCCTGACTTCCAGCCTGCTCCCTGAAGTGGACCCCAGAGCTGCGTGTCAGGCATGAAGGCTCCCTGAGCGGAGCAGGGCAGGGGTTGGGCACGGCGGGACAGGATTCCGGGAAATGGTGTGCTTAGTAGGCTAATGCTTCCAGCTCGGCTGACGGAGCACGAGAAGTATGAGAAACCAAAAGGGTTTAAGTGTCTGAATCCCATCCTTTTCTGGGAACCATTTTTTTTTCTTCAGGATTTTGGGAAAGAAAAATAAACTGCACTGCATATAGATAGATACTCTATTCCTAAACTACATTTAAGGACACCCTGAGAATACTTTGTTAATGAATATAAGCAAAGGAATGCTTCATTGCCAGGCATGAGCTTTGTAGCAGGCTGCTCTTAAGACTGAATGAAATGCTAAAGATCATGGCCAGAAAAATAATTTGGGAAACTTTTAATTAAAAAGTGAGGTGAATCGACAATTTCTTTAGGATTTTGCAATTTTATGATTGTGCATCATCCACACAGTTTTCAGGACTGCAACTTTCAGCTAACTCTATTTTAGACACTTCAGCTTTTCTCAAAACATGCCAACAGGCACCAGACTGTATTAAAAAATCATGGCAGGGAATATTTAAATTAAAGGTTTAAAGTCTGTTTAAGCAATGACTAATTTTCAAAGTAAAATTAAGATTTTTTTAAATTAAATATTTAAACATGTATTTTAAATTAATGGTTTAGATACATTTTCAAAAAATTGAAAATCTAGCTCATTATAGACTTCCAAGCTGCTATATCATTCTTCTTGATTAATTTTTATTGATTAAAAAAAACATTTAAAGCTGCTTTTATCCCAAAATAATGCCTGCATATAGATTTACACAGGTGAAACAGGTGGAAGTAGAATGGAAATTGCTATTTTAATGCAAATATACCAATAAGCCTAACTTGTGTTTTGTTGGGTTTTCAAACTTTGTAAAGGAATACAAAATATATTTCCAGTTTCTGTTTCCAGTTTCAGCCTAGAGCTGTTATTTACTGTTGGTTTTCATAGTCCGGAAAAATTCTCAACTATTGTCAATATAATTAATATCAGTTCTACTTTCTGGTTTACTATGACAGCAATTTTACAATTGCCAGTGATAGTAATTTTTTTAAGTATTTGATTATTCCTTGAATTACTTTGCAAGTGTTCTTTAATTCCTTTTGAATTAATTCATGACAGAATTCTGTATGATAATAAGTTTGAATATCTAAAATAAGCATTAAAGAAATCCTAACAGGCAGAGTTAGCTTTTGGCCGTGAATAACTAGAATAAGTTCAGATAATGTTTGGTGCTCTAAAGGTTATTCTAAATGTCATAGTTAAGAAAAGTTTGGTTTGGCAATGAACAGTAATTGCATAGTAATACAATAGTAATATTTATAGAGAAGTCAAGGATATTTCAGATCATCTTACTAATATCACTTTAAAATTGCATTACTTTGGGAGGTACTGCCTTAATATTAGGTGCATTTTAATAACAGTCTATTTCAGCTTCTCCATCCCTGCTGGGAATCAAACAAGCCTCCTTCTTGTGAATTTGTGTTAATAAGTCTTCAACAGATTCAGCTGTGGGATAATTAACGACTCACTTGTTCTTGCCAGAACAGTTCAAGTGGGCTTCATGCAGCATGCTGAGCTATTATCCTCCGGTGGGGTCATGCATCATGTCAGCCAGTTAACAGCAGTGGCTGCACAACAGATTTGGAAATGATATAATCAGAATAGCCCAAACTTTTAGACCCTGCTTGTGAAGGTTTCAGCCTTCTGCAGAGGAACAATTGAAAGACTTGGCACAATGTACTTACAGTGATAGGCATACACGAAAATTGGCTCCTAAGTTATCTGAGTTCAGCTTCCTTTTCTGCAAAGTACAGTGATTTATGACATAATTATGCTGTTTACTTTCTTATATTTATAATCATCTTATGAGCACTTACAAACATGTGGCACATCACTGTGCTAATTCCTACCCAACAGGTGAAGTGGGTGGGAAAAACTGCTATTGTAATAACATTTGCTATTATTTAGGTGCAGCTTTCCTGGACCAGAAAGGAGCTATAAGGGGAGACAGCAAAACTCCTCCCACTTAGTCCTTCTGTGTTATGGTGTGCTTGGGTGGAGAATGTCTGCACAGTCATCCAATCCCCCCCTTTCTCCTGCCGTTCAGTTGCTGACTGCATTTGATCCTGTTAGTTATCACTGATATCATGTTAACAGCAAGAGGGTCTACCCTCTAGTGATCAGGGCCCCTGTGTGGGATATTATATATACACAAAATAAAAACGTGGTCTCCATTCAGATAACCACGTAGACCGTGTTGACAAATGTACCTGCAACTTCAAAGGAGTTCTTTGTAAAGGGCGGTAGTGTTATGCCCAAGAGATTCATTTGACACCACATGTATTTGTCTTCATCAATGGATTCCTTCTCTATCCATTAAGCTCTTCCTGCAAGAAAATCTTATAGGCACCTGAAGTATGCCCTCATTAGAGAGTTTGTACAAGTGCTGTTCCTCCTCCTGGCTGGGCTCCCATTCCCTTTTCTAAGAGCTATTTCTGGTTTTTTGGGTTTTTCCTTCTCCGAGGCTACTCTTAACTGCTACTTTTCTTCTGAGCCTCTTCACCCTCTGTGTCTCTCCTTAGACAACTACCTTTTCTGCATAGCCCTTGTATTTCTCTTCTCTCAGCTTTCCCTCAGATTTTAGCTGTTTGTGATCTCATTCTTCAGACCTCAGCTGGGAATTCTTTTAGGGAATAATGGAATAATTATTTCATACAAGCCCATGCTTTAATTTCTTTACATGTACTATATTAACAACATGTGAGGCAGGAATGGTTTTGTAAGGAGCAGGTAAAAATAGGTGCATGGAAGTGTCTTTAAGTTTTAGATATACCTCTTTTGTAATCCTTTTCTGGCAATATTTTACATTTTGTCCTGGTTTCAGCTGGGATAGAGTTCATTTTCTTCCTAGTAGCTGGTATAGTGCTGTGTTTTGAATTTAGCATGAGAATAAGGTTGATAACACACTGATGTTTTAGTTGTTGCTATGTAGTGTTTGTACTAGTCAAGGCCTTTTCAGCTTCCCATGCTCTGCCAGGTGCACAAGAAGCTGGGAGGGAGCACAGCCAGGACAGCTGACCCAGACTGGCCAAAGGGCTATTCCATACCATATGACGTCATGCTCAGTATATAAACTGGGGGGAGTTGGCCGGGGAGCAGTGATCGCTGCTCGGGCACAGGTAAGGCATTGGTCGGCAAGTGATGAGCAATTGCATTGTGCATCACTTGTTTTGTATATTCTTATTATTTCTTCCTCTGCTGTCCTATTAAACTGTCTTTATCTCAACCTGTGGGTTTTACTTTTTTTTTTTTTTTTTCTGATTCTATCCCCCATCCCACTGGGGCAGGGGAGGGTGAGCAAGCGGCTGCTTGGTGCTTAGTTGCTGACTGGGGTTAAACCACGACATGTTTCTACATTTTTAGGAAAAGCTTTCTTGTCTCTGTCTTCTCCCCTTTCTTCTCCTTAATTTCCTTGAGTGACAAGAAAAAGAAAGGAAGAAGACTGCATCTTTAACAGCGGAAATCCATTTATGAACCATCTGGGCCAAAGTATATCACATATCAACAATATGCCATCCCCAAAGACTTTTTTCCCAAGCACTCTAGGCCCAAATCTGTGATGGACTCACTGATTTTCTCTATAGCGTGTTTTTTGACACATCTTGTTGGCTGAACTGAAGGCCAGACTTGGTGCGGTGAATTCTTCCTGACCAGTCGTTGGCAAGCAGCAAGACCCCAGCATGCAGGCTCCATTTACACCGTTTAAGGCAGTGACTGAAAATGTTTAAATAATTGTTCATATTGTTCACCGTCTTAGTTACTGTGAGAAATACAAAAAATGTATGCATTTACTGATCTGCTCTGTAACAAAGCTCACAGAATAGTCTATCAGCTGAAGAGCAATTTAACTGGAAGGCTGCTGCCAGCTACATCAAATACATGCTCATCTTTTAAACTGCTGAGATCAATAACGTACATCTGATGTCAGAATGAAATCAGTGTCCTGAGCTGGGCCTGTACTGTTCATTTTATCTCACCGAACCTCATCCCTGATTCAGCAGCAGAGCTTGACTTCCCTTGTTGGCTTGCCAGTGGTGGCAATTTTCAAGCATATGTGATGTAGTCAGTATCCACAGAGGGTTAGGGTGACATACCAAACACACTTAGTTTATTTAAAACAAGATTTCAATGAAGGTCTTTGATGGAAAAAGTGTCTTGTATTAAAATGCTAATTTACAAATCTTTCTATGTAAACCATTTACAAACGAGCACGTGATAACAAACAGTTCATCTAGGAGCAGAATATCTTAAATAACCCTTGAGACTATCAGTTGTCTCATGTATCACACTCTTACATTTACTCCGCACCTGGAGATACTGCACATTTGTTGATGTATTTTATTTTGGTAATATCATTGTGATTATGCTTCTGTGTAACACATGGTGAAGCAGAATAAATACATCCTTCATCATTGTTATGAATCTTCTCTCTGTCCCTTCAAGTGTGCTATCAGTGTAAAACAGACATCTCTTAACTACTTTTCTACTCTTTTCCTCTATATTCACCATGCAGTGCTATAGTAACTAATGGCCAGGCCATTTTGATTAGATAGAAGAAAGCAAGTTACTGAATCATACGATATCATAATGCTTTAAGTTGTTATATGTTCAGTAGATGTAGAAGTGATTGAAAGCACAGAGGGCCAGGCAATTACTGGGGTTTCCTTTATACTCAGTGCAAAGAAATGACTGCTTCTGGTATGTCGTTTGAGCTAGGTGTAGATATGCAAAATAATTAATAAGAATTATATCCTGAAGAGTTTACTTCTTCCAATTGAGTATAAAGGGACCCTAATGAAACTAGTTCAGACAAATAATACGAGTGCTAATGCTAATACTGATACTAATAAATATTTTTCAAAACAGAATTCTGTTGCCTCAACTTAGGTGTTGAAAGTCATCCCAAGGGTCCCAGGTATCCCCGTCTGCTAGTAAAGAAAGATGTAGGTGTCCAGTAGGTTCTGTGTCATTCCTGCTAAGTCCATGTAGGTGGCTTAGATATCCTAGAAGATCTAAAATGGCTCTAGACACCCATGTTTAGACACCTGGATTACTTCTCAGACATCTAAAATGAAGTGGATGAATTCTGCCCACAGTGATCAAAATTATCTTTAGGGGTTAAGCTGGAGTAAGTGTTAAATCAGCTGCCTCAGAAAGGTTTTTACCTTTGAAATAAATGGTCAGTGGAATCTGGGTATTAGATTTAACTAATGGACCACCATGAATGCAGCTGTTTAGGAGCTGATTTTGTTAGCACACAGAAAAATATCAAGAGCAATACCATTGAAGTTAGTGCAACTACAGCGGTAGTGACTGGTATGAAGTCAGAATCAGATCCCACAGAAAATATTCACAACTCCAATGATAAAATGCAAATTCCTGTCTTCTATGAGTTTACAGAAGTTTATGACTTACTATTTGTTAGTACAGAGCAATGGTCCGTGAAATTACATACATATTCAAAAAACAAAAAACCACTACTGTTACTACTGTTCTCATAAAAAACCTTAATTGATCAAGTATGTTTAAAGATGTACTTTGATTTCATTGCTGTAATTCCATATCTTTATTTACACTATATACCCAAGTTTTCAAATTGAGAAAAGCATTATATGTTTCATTAATCCTAGACTGCCAAATTAAATATAGGCAAGTGTGTTAGAGATTGTCTATGTATCATCTATAACCTTTATGAAACAAAATGTTGCTACTCTCAAATGAAATTACTGGCAGATTTTTAGTGTACTTACAAGACCTGTGTTTTATAGCCTTTTTTTAAAGTCTTCAGATGACTAATTAGCCTGAGCTCAAGATTTTACCTTTTGAGTAAGTAGCATTTATATACAGAAATGTAAATTGGATATGGATTTTTCTTTGCATTTTTCTGAACTGTCCTTTTGGAAAAATGGCAAGAAAGATAACCTAAAAGAAGTAAGTAGAAAAGAAGAGAAATAAACATGATCAGGACAATTCTTACAAAATTTTGGTAGTTCTGACAAAAGTAGCTATAAATTAAATACTGGCTTGAGGACCAGCTCTCTGAAGAACAGAAATTGAGATTACTCACAGCTTGTAAGTAGTTGAAATAAGTCTTATATTTTGAGTTTGTGTGTGGACATGCAAGAGAAGCATGGTGGTGTGATTTTTTAGTCCTTTTTGGCAATATCACTTTCAGTGTTAGACAAAAGGAAAGGTACAGTGTCAGAGAGAGTTTTAGTATTCTTTTAGCCATAGTTGATTACATTTTTGTCCGTATTTCATTTATAAGATTTGTACTATGCACTGTTCCTTGAAAATCAGAAGTTTATGTTGGCACAATTTATAAGTCAGAATAGCTTTATATATCTGTGTGCATTTGAGAGACACGCATGCACATGGAATCATAGAATCATATAGGTTGGAAGGGACTGTGGAAGTTTATTTAGTCCCATCAGGTCTTGAAAACCTCCAAAACCAGAGACAGCACAACTCCTCTGGGCAACTTCCTCCACTGCTTGGCTAAATGAATGTCCCACCCACAGCAGATGAATAGGTCCTAACCAACAGACATTCACGCACTGCCTACCTTTTACCAAATATGTGTGTACCATTCATGTACAAATTTATTTGCCTTGTCCTGAAGTATTTCACTAAAATTTATATTTATGGAAATTTTATATTACAGAAAGGTTCAGGATTTGTTTATGCTGGCCTAACAGAGCTGGGGAAAGTTAAAGGAATGCATTTGATATCTTTAGCAATGCAAAAGTCTTTCTTTACACGGTTTTCAAAGAAGCAAGTGTCCCTGCCTTTTCTGGTATATCGTCTTTATTTCTCATACCTGTATGTACAGTGATTAACCCAGCTTCTCATGGATTCTGCCTCACCATTCCAGGTTGTCTCCATACATTTTACCAGGTTGTGGTGGCCAGCGTAGGCTAATAAGCTCATTTTTAAAGTTGAATTTTTATAATATAACGAGACATGGTTCAGAACTTATGAGAGATGCGATTATGGTCATTTCTTAGCAACTGATCCTGGAAATTTAAATTCTTTTTCTACTCTACTTCTTCAATATGTTCTTCTTTTTCTACATAATTCTCTTTGCATTAAGATACATCACATTCCTCTTCAAGAACACATTTAGGGTGGGTTTCATCTCAACAAATGTAGATAACTATAGTGCTTCGTGAATTAATCACTTGAAGCTCCCTTTACAGTCATTGCAGAGAAATAGGCCTCCCCAGGGTGTGATGTATGTTATCCTACAGTACACATTGGAAGCAGATCAGATGAATGACTCCCTGAATGTGCCTGTTGCTCTGCATTGATTATATGGGGAGGCCAGGGTGAGAAGCTCAGGTGTAAATGTCCACACTGTAGCTATTTAAACTTATGGAAGATAAATTCTACCCTAAAAATCAGCTGCCCAGTTTCTTATTAGAGCTTGTTTTCACAAAAGACATTTTTAATACAATTTAAATTTTAATTTTGATTTGTGCCCCTGCATGTATTAAAATAAAATTTTCACATTTGGATAATTCCTCCTCTAGCTGTGAAGTATCCTTTTTTTAAGATTATTGCTTCAAGTCAGGTTGAACACCCTGCTTGCAGAATGTGCATTGCTCATGTTTCATATGGTATCAACATACACATGTACTAGTTCTGTTCCTCCAAGCAATGATTTAGGAGAGAATTGTATACATATTGTGAGGCCAAATTTTCCAGTGCTTTTTCAGAATGAGTGATAACAACAACAACAACGACGATAATAATATTAATTGATAATGATAATAAACTGAAAATAATAATACTATAAATGAGATATGAGCATAACTGCTGTAAAACAAACATTGACTAGGCTAATACTTTAACTTTTTACTTTATTCTGTAGTTAAAGATATGATTCTAGAATCTGTTCTCACTTATACGTGCTGAAAAGAACAGAATAAGGTTTGCTTAGGTCACCTTCAAGATCTTCTGACAAGATATATATACTTTTGACAGCTCATGAAATCCTACACTTCCATTTGTTAATGGTAACCATATCTGTAGGAACATGCAAGTAATTTATTTCAAGAGACAACCGATTCTATTTGAGTTCTGATGCTTGTTGCTCTGGATGTTAAAGTGCAGGCATTGTTTGACCCAGGTAAAATAGTTTTCATTATGTTTCTTCACCTGAACTGAAGAACATATTCCTTCTAAATTCCATCTTGGTTTGTGTGCCCTGCAACGTATGACATAAAAGAAGGTCTCACTCTTTCGGATCAGTCTTTTGTGCAGCCATCTGCTTTATTTTATATATATTTATATAATTTATATATATTTCTAGGATTTTCTAGAGAAGACACACATTTGCTTGATGATTTCATTTAACTTAATCCACACTCAAAATTTGCTTTATATGCCTACTTTTCTTGAAGTGCTGATGTTAAAGGTTTTGGGGCAATTTGTAACAAAACAAAGAAAATGAAGTGGCTGATGACTTCTTTAATTCTGCAGTAACCCAGGCTGTGTTACTACACATTTGAAATATGTTTGTTCTTGCTGTAAGATATAGTCCCTACTAAGTTTTAAATGCACTGTGTGTTCTGTCCTCATACCTGTAGTTCAGGCACTGACTGTTCGTCTTCTGAGCATGTGTAGAACTGCACTGTGCTGAGCAGATCAGCACGTACCTTAGGGCTAAGTGTGATTAGGATCCAGAAACAGGTTGAACAGATTGCAAAGTCCTCAAAGGACCTGGTTTGATAGGCATTTGCAAAGCCTTCATACCATGCACTATCAGCATACGGGTAGCAGTGCCCACCTCATGTGATAGCTTCATGATTACAGTGCCATCCCACTAACGTGACCCTTAATTTTCTATTGCTTTGGAGAGGGCACTAATTCCACGTCCTATATCCTGGCAGAAGTGTTTATCATTGGACTTTTATAATTGGATTTTTTCCCAATTGTTATTGGACTGCCCCCTGCCCCAAACTAAAACCACCCCAAAACTGAAAAACTGCTAAGTGAAAGGAAGGAGCCCACATCTTCCTGCTCATCCCCTAGGGTAGAGTCTCTCTTTGCCTCCTAGCATTCCCTGCAGAGATACTCTGCACTGTTGTTTTGCTTTAGCTTCTTTTTGATGTGACTGCCCTCACAGATAGAAGCATGTACACACAACAAGTACTTTTGGTAAGACAGCAGGACAGCCAGCTAAGAAAGACACTGAATTTAGGGTTCCCTACCCCAGATGAGCACCCCAGACTTTGGATGGTTATATTATGTGAAATGTGGAGCCATCAAGTGCCCCTGTGAACAATCAAGAGACAAGTGAGTCGTGCTCAGTGTGGGCTGCATGGGGGAGCCAGCGTGTCATTCACTAGCTCTGGGCTCTGTTCTCAGGACAAATGTGTATGATATTTAACTGGTCTTCCTAAAAGTCCTTCACTGGATCTGAATATATAATCCTTCAAGGACCTCACAGCTCTCTACCTCCAAGTAGAATTCAGCAAGAATGACCCTTTTATCCTTCAGTTGCTTGCTGATGAGACGATTTTGGTGCTGGTAGCTGGTATTTGTTAATCTTCCTACAACCAAGTCCTTTGCAAACCTTTTAAAATGAATTTGTAAAATAAAATAAAAATGCAGTATTTTGCAGGGTGCTTGCCTGACCATCCATCCTATGTTATGCACAAGCGAGACTCTTGCAGTTAACAGGAGTGCTGGATTCCTCGTATTGCCTTTGTCCATGGGCTGCATTCTTCATTCACACATGCTGCCGCAAGAGTGAAAGGGCTGCTCAATTTTCCGTATCCATTTACTCTTCATTCTTTTCTGACCCTGACAACAAGCATAAAGAATTAATGACTACAAATTCCCTTTGTTGACTTTGGGATGTTGTCTTCTGACTGTTAGGAATTTGTTTGTGTCAACATAGCTCTTATACCAATGGATACTTAGCAGTGACAAGCTTTACCTACTGCCACCTTAGGCTTACTTTTCTGATGTTGTGTGCTGTCTGTCTTCTTTGATTTGTTTTGTATTCTGTATCTGTAAATGGGATGGACCCTTTCCATGCCAATGAGGAAGGAGAAAAACCACCATTTTTCTTATTTTCAGATCATTGCTGAGACATTGTTTATACTCTCCTGGAGGTCCAATTTCTCTTCTTTCTCATTGTATTTACTTATTTCTCATGGCATATGCATCTCTACTTTAAACCAGACCCTCCAGTCAGTGCCATAATTAATATTCTGTGCTGCTGAACCATATTTTGCTGCCACTTTGGCAACTGTTTCTAGCCTTAGGAAGGCTATGCTAAAATCTTTGAGACCATCATTAGATTGTTGACCAAATTCTTCCCTCCTCTTTTTCCGTTTTATTCTGCTTGATGTAGAATGGCTCCATCCCGGGGCTCTGCGTAACAACCATTATATTTTCTTCTTTTTATATGCTGTCTTCTACCTCAATTTTTCACCATCACAGTATAATATTCTTTTGCTTTGCTGATGGCTCCCAGCTCCCTCTCTCTCTTTCCTGATGCTTCAGCTGCAGCCTATGTTTTGTCGCAGTGTTTGGCAGAAATTCAAAACGAAACACCTTAATTTTAAAATAAATTTTAACAAGATAGAAGTAAAACTAATTATCTCATGGCACAAGCTTGCAACACCCCCTTCTGAAACCATGTAATTTAATAGTCCAGTGTTCTTTGTGCACTTAAAGATCTCAATATTAATTTTGGATCAATATCTTTATTTTAAAGACTAAGTAACATATATATTCTGATGAGAGATGGGTTTATCACTTAAAGAATCCTGCTGGAGAGAAACCATTTATGTTCCATTGCCAGAGTGATGATGTTTTAGTCACTGGCAATGTTAATCTTAGTATACTCAAAGAATGTGCTTATGCTGATGTTAGGTGTATACTTAGTCCAAATGCTTCTTCACAATTTATTAATTTATTCCAAATTACTAAACCACAGTACTGCTTTTCTCTAGATCTCTCAGTGTTTTCAATTTAAATCTAATACTAAATTTAAAAGTTATTGATGACATTTCTTAAGCCACTCAGAGACACTTTTAGTGACCTTGCCATTTCAGTTATTCTCTCCAGGAGAGCAGGATATCACATCTTTTCCTCATTGTCAGCTTCCATCATTGTCTTAATTATTTTGGCTGCAAGTTTAGTAATTTTTTTGTGAACTAATATTTGACGTTTCCCTCCCCACTTGTGACAGAGTCAATGACATTAAAATTACAGTTGAGAGTTTGCACCATTTATTGTGTTAAAAGGAAATATTAGTCATATAACACATGCAAAATTGCAAAGGAAAGACTCAATGAGGAAAATATTGATTCCTCACTAGTTACTGCAGTACAAATATTCCTTTTAAAATTTCAAACAGTTGCTGAAGCCCTGTTCTTCTTGACTCTGGCTAGTACTTTCTGTTATCTTGTTGCAACAACAGCTCTTATGCTGCAAACACTTCTGTGTGCATTTGACTTAATTCTTGTGAATAATCGTTTTGATCATAGTTGGATTATTGAAACTGATGGGGCCCAAATGCATACAGTGCTTTATACTGTGTTTGCTTTAGAAAGAACCCAGAACATTTGCAAAGGTTATGTTTCTCTCACCTCCCTCCTCTTTTCTTCCATCTTTTCTCTTACTTTCATGTACCTTTAGCTTAGATTCTTAACTTTTTTATCTATTCCCTAATGATCAAACAAACCTTTTATTTGATAAAGGTGAATCCTTTATCTCTTTATTAGTCAGATTTTGAAATTTAGCTGGGGACCTAGTTTCTGTCATACCAGATTAAGCAGTTTCTGTTGTTTAAACAGAAAAACTGTGCCTAAGCTATTAGTCCTTGAACATTTAATAAGTAAAAAATGCTAGTATTTTGCTGAAGAGAGGATGGAAAGCCCCGAAGAGCTAAGTGAGCTTGTTGACACAAAGAGAGAAGCTACCTAGATAATAAGTTGGTAGTCCTTGAAGAAAGGAAAGTGCAGAAAGCGAGAGAAAGCAGCCTGGCAGCTCCCCCTAAGTAGCGTCTGCTGCTTGTTTGCCTGCTGTTGTAATTGCTCCATTTCATGTTCTTTACCTGCCTTTATTTCTCAAGTTTAAATGAATTTAAATTGTGAAGAATATCGTGACTGTATTGGCATTGTTTCTTATCAGCCAATAAACCCCTGGAGGTGTTTAAATGTGCTGTGTCCAGTGTACATGACACATAAAGTGGCAGGGTAAAACTACTGTTTCAGATTTTGAATTAATAAAATACAATTAAGTAAGATAAAAATCCTCTTTTTCACATGAACAAGGACAAAATAGACATTATTTGCCTTTCTGTTTTGGATCATTTTCATGATAGTATGTACAGGTTAGGGACTTGATCAAGTAAAAGATCTAAGTGCGTCAGAAATCAGAGACTATTGTGGCTTCCTGAAAACAGTCTGCATCCCAGACTTAGGTTTCTGTCTTCAATTAAGTGTGAAGGGAATACTAAGCAATGGACAAAAAACCCCAACATCCTACCCAAAGGTGTCGGTGTCTCCCTAAATCACAGTTCTTGCTGATGTCCTTTTTCAGCGTTCAAGAGAAAGCCAAGTTGTTCTCTGTCTTCCAGTTCTCAACTACAATGCCTTGTCAATAGGTATCTGCCATTATTCTTTCAAAGAGATTTTTTTTTTGTTTATTTACTTGTTTTTTAATGATAGTGGTATCACCTAATATACCATTTATAGTAATTACTGAAGCCAGAGACCTAAACGGAAGAGCCTCTTTACCCAGTCCCGGGGAAGATCCCAAAACCTGGATTCTGTCTGGATAGAGGTGTCTCCTGAAGCCCTGACTCTTCAGTCTAACACTGGGAGAGATACCTGCCTATCTGCATTTCCTATGGCTCAGGACTAGATAGATATCCTAGGGTTCTGGGAGAAGAATTTTGGATATCATACAGAGAATGTAGAAACCCAAACAAACTCCTGTGAGTAGGAAAAGGGGAAAGGGGAAGATTAGAAGATAGCAAATCACTGCAGAGCAGCTCATGAGGGGTAATTATTGGTGAATAAATCAGCAAGTCATACATACTTACAAAGGATGTAAGCATGATACTGAACTTAAAACAAAGGCCTGGTCTTTTTCAGTAAAACACATGCTTATCAATGCCCATTCAAAAACTGCATGGGGCTGTTTGACAGAAACAGGCTGTCCTGAGGCATCCTAGTCTAAACCTGATGAAAACCAGTAGGATTCCTATGGGCATTTAGAGAAAAGGGGAATGGGACATAAGGAATTTGAATTGTGCAGCACTTCTCATGCCTGCTAAAATTTATAGCATGAACTACGCATACAAAAGATAGGCTAAAGATTAATGTGAAGCAAGTCCTCTTGCAGAAGAACTCTATGTACCTCCAGATATGTTGCATTTGGCCCTCAGAAAATAGCAAGAGGATGTCAACTATTGGGAAAAAAAGGATTACTCTGCAATACAGTAAAGCGATTAGGCGAACTGATAACTCCTTTGGTTTCAATAGTACTCGTGTCATATTTAAAGGTAATATGGTGCCTATTTATATACGTACTATTGTTGTGGTTTAACCCAGCAGGCATCTAAACACCACACAGCCGTTCACTCACTCCTCCCTAGTGGGATGGGGGAGAGACTAAAAAAAAAAAAAAAAAGGTAAAACTAGTGGGTTGAGATAAAGACAATTTAATAGGACAGAAAAGAAAGGGAAAATATATATTTATATGCACTATAGTGCATATGTATATGCACTATATCTACATGCATGGTCAGACTGGGATCAAGTACTCAATCTACCCTGAACACATGTCCTGTTTAGGTCCCATACAGCATTACTAAAAAGTGGCATTCCTGGAAAAAGTTGCTGTGTCCTCTAGTCAATGTCCTCACGCTTGCTCCCACTATGTGCTTGCGTTCAAGAGCCTGAAAATAGTTCAAGAAATAGGAGGTATGTTTAAAGTATAACCTGTAAGTCAACAGGGGCATCACATTAGGCTGACCTAATGGAAATTATTCCCTTTGTGAGCAACTTGCAGACAATTCATTTTCTATGTATATTTGACTGCAGGCAACTTAAGTTTAAGAAACACCTTCCATGTATTTTGTCATCTGCAAAAGGATATTGCTGCTTAGGTAAAGCATGATATATGTCTTTCTATTTTATACTTTAGTCTTTTGAAAAGAAAATTAAGCAAGTGTGCTTATCCTGTTGTTATGGTTTCAGGCTACCTTTAGCAAGTTGCCATTTACCAAAGCATACCTCAAGGTACCTTTAAAAACAGCACTAAAATTTTGCTCGGAGTCCAGTACATTGCATATTGATTAATTTTACTGTAGTGCTGTGACAGCTTAGTACTTTACTGTGTTGACATACATAAATCGGTTTGTTATTGGAAGATACTGAGATGCCATTAATGCCTCTTTCAACATGGTATGGGGTGACCTTGCTCAGTTTTTTCATATAGAAACAAGTGCTTATTCTGTATGTGTGTCATGCTTCCTCAGGAGAAATCATACAGGACAAAGTAAAAACCAAAGTTAATGCAGGTCAGTACAACACGCAGTATAGAAAGCTGCTGAAATACTGCATGACAGTCTCAGCTGAACGTTTCAGTTGTCTCCCTTTGAGTTTTAAATTACCTTATTCATATGCTTTCAGATAATTCTGCTTTTGCAGTCAAAGTCCCCCTCGTTCTCTCTCTCGCTGAGACCCTACTGTAATGAAGTTACCATCAGTGTCAGGTTTCTACTATTTGTTTGCTTGTGAAACCAGCAGCACTACTTTTGACAGAGATCAGAAAACTGCAGTCTCCCATAAAATCCCCAAAGACTTTTGGATATATCTTTTCTGTACCCAGTTTTCTCTCAAGCTTACAAAGTGTTTAATTAATGTACATATTTTGAGACCTCATGACCTACCTGCTACTTTTGTGTTGGTTGCCTTCATAGAGCTTTGATTTCTGCTCTCTGGCCAGAATGACTTCCTTGCTGAGCAATACTTTGGTGTTTGGGACTTTTTTTGCCTTTCTGTTCTTCTTTTACACAGGGTTGTGCCTACCTCCTGAGACAGTGCTACACAGCACTTCAGAAAGTCACTGTAGAGTATTAGGTCTTTTAATTTCTTTTGTTTTGACGGCACTATTACTGAATCAGGTTTTCTGTCCCTATGCACTTAGTAAAGACTCCTTCTGATTTGAAGTGTACCCATGCTACCTGTGCTAGACTTTATTCCCAGAATTTGCATGCTTGTTTGATCTTGTTACCACTGGAACATCAGTGCAGCTCCTGGAAAAGTTTGCAAGTTTTCTTTAACTTTTTGCACTTTTCTAGTCAACTTGCTACTACTCACACACGTAAACGTAAGCATGTGCGGAACTGTGTGGATTGTTTTGTTGGTCTAAAGGACTGAAGCTTTCGAAATTAATTCTGTTTGTTTCCTGAATGTTCCCTGTTGTGATGCTGATTACTGAAGCTACTTGTTTTTACTATTTCATGCTTGCTTGCCTCTGATTCCTTTGACATTACCTGTTTACAAAGATGCTGTGGCTGCTAATTACAGGATTTTGAGTGGCTCCTATCCCTGTATTTTAACTGTGGTCCAGGCATTTGTTAGGACTGCTGTGTATTGAGAAAAAGTCTTACGAACACTAACTCAATAAAATTCAGTTCCATTGTATCGAAGTTTGAGGGCAGTAATGTTGTTTGGCAATCTGCTTCATGAAGAGGGAAGTCTGAGCATGGAAAGACATTAAATCCATGACAGCAGTTTTCTTTTTTAAGCTTTGGAGAGTGTAATACAAACAGCAGGGAGGAAAAAAAGTAACAATGCAAAACCAGAAAAAATGTGTCTCCTTTCATATTGCAGTGCAATTTGTTTTTACTGGTCATCAGTCTTAGTGATCACTTAAGCTAGAAAGGACAAAATGCTTTCCAAAAGCCATTGTCTGCATGTACTGATGTGTTTGACCTTCATTCAAAAATGGCTTTGATTTGTAAAGAGGAGTTTAGAAGTGATATTTTTTCTTCAGTGTCTGTACCAAATAAGGTCAGGATTCAGCACCTTTCACAGTGTTAATTTAACCATGGAAAAGCTAATTACAGTCAGTTACATCCTCAGTGGAGCTAAAATGCTTAGTAGAAAGTTTTTGTCTAGAGATTTTACCTCTTTTTATCACTGTCAGAAGCTCAAAGTTTAATCTTGCATTATAAAGCTTCCATCCTCCTTCTAGAGTGACTGTTTTACCACATTACTGTTCTAATCTTATTGCTCTTAGTCTTAACAAAAGAAATTACCTGGCTGGTCCCTGGAATAGCTTAATAATTCAGGTGTCATTTCATAGTGCCTTTGAAATGTTTGCCAGCAGGATACTTATTGAGAATCTTTATTTTGCCTTCTTGGCAGTTTTCTAACTACTCTCTTATAAAAGTAAATCAACATATGCATATAGTAAACATTCTAGCAAGCTAATACAGCCGTACCATCCCACAACTAGGCAATACAGAGTATTAATAAATCATTGCAGATCAGCCACATATTCTTCTCACTGTATCTCAGATGCTTCTGGTAGCTGATACATAATATTCCCTCCCCTTCCCCACAGCAACTACTTACGTAAAGCATATTACTAATTTACACTTGAATATTTTTGAAGTATGTGTCTCCGTTAGGATGTGTATTACATTGCCAGACATGGTATATTGAGAGGAATTAACTCATTTGTATGAAATAAGAATCGATCCTAACCTTGAATCAGATCCAGAAAAAACATTCGTAAGGTTCAGAAAACTTTATTCTTGGCTGTTTCATCTACCTCTGTACCTTGAGGATCTGTGAGGATGGGGAAAAAAAAAATGATGTACAGGTAAGATTTTCTCCAAAGGTCTATTTTTAATAATACTTCCTTACTAGTCCAAATTGGAAAACTTAAGGAATAATGAAAAAACCACTGTAAATGCTGATTCTAGAATGGAGAATCAATCCAATGGCTTTTGGGTATCTATCCTTCATCAATACCAGTGACAAAGATTCCTGTACTGAATTAATCTATGCCAGGTGTAAAAAGAAATCAGATACTTGTTTTATTTTACCCAAATACTAATTTGATGTACCTGGGGGTTGTATTTACACTTAAAAAGTATGTAGGACTTTTCTGGAAATTCTCAAGCTTCATGAAATGACTAGCTTAACTCTTTCCATACCAAATGATCTTTAGCCGGAGCAAATTATATTCCTGTGCTAGTATTATTTATACATAACATTTTATTCAGAGCTCAAAGATTTGTCTGTCTCAATAAACAGAATATATAATTATGCAGTGGGAAGTGGCTAATTCTAGTCTGATTATTTTTAACTAGTCTTTATCAGAGTTAATTCTGCATGAAAGGGGGACAAGTTCAATTTCCTGTTATTTGGCATTCTTAAGCATTTAAAATTTAGTAAATATGTCTTCAGGTTGAATTAGAAATTTTAACGATGATATTTTTCTTATGATATTAGGTACCACAGTGATGGATGTAAGACAGAAATGTATATTCTCTAGCTCTTCTATTGACTTGCAGGGCATCAACAGTGGATCCTTGAAATCTGCACTCTATTTGGAAAGATACTTTAAAATGTCTAAGCTGATGAATTGAATTGAATTGAATTGAATAGAATAGAACAGAATAGAATATTTCAGTTGGAAGGGACCTACAATGGGCTTCAATTACTTGCTACTGATAACAGTTCGGAACACAGAGGTAACAACACTGGAAACACAGTACATGGATCTCACCACTTATGGTATCTTTTTTTCCTCACACAGTGCAGAGACTTATTTCAGGCTGAGTAACTGGTTAGAATGTTCTTCCTGAAGCATGAAGAAGCTAACTAAAAGTCATCATTTTTTAATTAGAATTTTGGGAACACATTTTCACATTTTCCTCAATTAGCCAGTTAAACCATGACTCTCTTTGTGGAGTCAGATCTTATTTTAGAGTAGCTGTTTCCATTAGTTATACAAATGACACTTTTGTAGCTGCTGAACTATGACCATATTCCACACTGATGCAATGACCTATCAAAAGCTGAATGTAGAATGATCTGTGAGCAGAGGGGAAATGGAGATCAGAGGAGCATATATGATGTAGTATCATAATGATGAGGGTGAAAAAAAAAGATGAGCAAGCAAGCTTAAAAATGTCAGTATTCTGTAGTGACAGGCTTTTCCCTCTTTGGTCTGAGAATAGAAAGGTTTTGGCCAAATCCTGTTGACAATGACTTCTCGTGAGGATGATCAAAATGTCTAAAACTTCATCTATATCTCCTTTATGCTAATATTTGTAATGTGCAGCAGAGAGCAGAAAAGCCCCAGAAGATGTAACGAAACCAATGCAAATCTGAGCTGCTGACTCTCTGCAGCTGCTTCAGGCTGACATTTGGTAATAAAAGTTGTCTAGGTCGAGGGAAACACAAAACATAAATAGCATGACTGTCAGAAGAAAATAATAATTGTAAAATCAGCTTGGTTTTACTAATCTGTCTGTAAGTTGTTCTTCATAGCAGGAGTAATGAATTTTTAACCTGGAAATAACTTAAGTATACTAATTCACAGCATCATTAGAGGATATTTACAGACAGGATGCAGTTTCATGTTTACGACAAGTTCCATACTTATGAATTTTAATTCTGTGCTGGATATAATTCATTCTTTCATTATCCAGCTGTGAGATCAGTGCAGAGCATATAGGGTAGCTGTAACGCTTCTACAGTGTAACTTACACAAGATGAAAAATTTGTGGTAAATAAGAAATTAGTGACATTCTGAAGACTTGCAGAAGAGACAAAATGATCAATTTCTTCATACAACTAAAGAGCATCTGTGGAGCGAGGCGGGGGGGAAGCGTACGTGTTCCACTTTAAATAGCAGCTGGTTTCACATCACTGACTGACAAATCTGAAATTGTGATTCACTGGCTAGAAAACTTTGGCATTCTAAACCTACTGTTAACCTTCTACAGAGGGCAATTGAGGAAAAAAAACACAGGCAGAAACAATTCAAGTGCTAGCAGCACCACCATCTTCAGAAGAAATCAAAAAGCTGTGCATCAGCTCAAGTTACCATTCACCAGACCATAAAGGCATTGCCTCTTGCTCCTCTTAATTATGGTGCTGCAGCATTTATTCACGGGCATAAACTGTGATTTGTATCAATTTGGGAATATGAGACCACACCAGTAGATTATAGTAGTACAATTACTATTCTCCTACGCAAGAAAAAGGTTGGCATGTCAGACTGAAAATTATCAATGCTGTCTTTTATCTATTCCTAATAAAATGCTAGCAAAGCCCTTGTCATTCAGACTGTAGAATATATGTTAGGTCTATTTCTGCCCAAGAGTCAATGCATTTTGAGAGCAGGCTGTGGTACCCAGATAAGATCTTTATTTTATAAACTAATTCCATGCAAAGGAACACAAACAGTATCAACTGAAATACACGACTCTTATAGTCTTAACAGAAGAACATTGCAGAAACTTGTCAGAAAGCATGGGGGATCACACAAAAGTGATCATTATCTATTTATTACTTCAGCTCTATCGCTACCATATATCTGCGCCAGTATTCTTGCTGGTCACTTCAGCACAACAAAGCCTCTGCTGGAATTAGAGAGCGACTATTGCCTTTCACAAGTTTAATAAACTTTTATGGATTTTTAAAAGATACCAAGCTGATTGACAGGGTCGTGTTACTCATCTTGCTGAATGATTCAGAAGTCTGGGTATTTCACCCAGAGGAAAACAGGAGGGTTTTATGAAGTAGTACTGTGCAAGATCAAGTTCCTTATCACCAATAAAAACTTCTCGTTAGTCAAAGTCAAAGCTACTTTTTGTCCAGGAAGCCTTATGCCAGACATTTTCTTGGAATAACCTCTAGGGATGGGAGGTAGCTTTGGATTGAGATGTGCATTTAGGTTTCTGCAATGTAGCTGTCCACACGCATGTGAGGTAATGGTTTGAGTTCCCTTGGGAGTCAATGGAGACCTTGTCAGTACAGGCAGGGCTGGCAGCCGGGGCCCATCCCACCGCGCCAGCCAGGAGAAGGGAAGGCGGGGGGCGCCAGGGCAGTCCCAGCCTCAGACATTGGGTGCATCCCTGGGGCCAGGGCTGGGCAGGACTGGGCTGGGACATGGACCCGTGGGTAGGCCCGGCTCGGCAGGGCCCATGGCTGGGCAGGGCAGGGCTGTGGAGAGCTGGAGATGGGCCCTGTTGCGGCATCACTGGGGCAGAGGCTGATGGCCTCAGGGGCTGAAATGGGGTGTTGGGCCATGGGCAGGGTGGGGGAGCCCTGGGGTTTGGGCAGGGACAGTCAGGCCAGTTACTGCCCTCAGGGACTGGGCAGCATTTCAAACTCATGAGCAGTTGAACTACATTTTGCTTTTTCCATCTCAGCTCAAAGCAGTCACAAAGAAATGATGCAGGATTGCTAACTCAAAATCACCCGCACTCCTTTTACTGAAGGGAGAGTGGACCTGTGAACTACCTGCACAGACCCAAGACAACCTTCCTTTCGTGCGAAATAGTTATTAGCTGCCATGTTGTGCTTTCACCTCTCTCTTCCCCCCGTTTTCCTAGCTCTCCTCCCGGCCCCCACTGAGAGAAAGTGCCAGCACGAAATGGCAGAGCAGAGCTCTCCCGCTGACGAGGTCACGGGGAGTTTGGTGCTCATGGCAGGGAGCGGGGGGTTTCTGGGGTCCACAAGCACCTTGCTCTGTAGCTCCCTTCATGTGGCTTTCTTTACCCTCAGAGACAGGGCACCCCGACTGAGATCATCCGGGCAGCAAGGAGTTTTGTGGTGGAGAAGAGTGAGAAACCTTTCTCCCTATCAACATCTCCAAAATCCCAGTGACCCTCCAGTGAAAAGATTTAATAATAATCAACATATAATAATCAACAGTATTATGGTAATCAACGGCTTGATAAATATTTATGATTAATAAAATTTCTGGTTTTCCTTTGATTTGTTTCACTATTTTCTTCACTGAAGAGGCAAGAATGACTCTTCATTCTGCTTCCATCTAAGCAAAGCATTAGTACAAAGATAATTATTGATCCAGCCCTAACTGTTGCCAACAGAATAGCTTGTTGCAGAGCTGTCAACAATAGCCGAAAAAGCATTGAACTATCTTCCATGATCGAGCACACATTTTGTATTTGGCATCGCTGAAGTTACTTTTCCTGTACTTCAAAGTTAAAATTACAGAAATGGGAATTGGAGACCGAACCCTCAAAATATACTTATCCACTGCACTTTGTAGCAAAGTGGGAGATGTGATTCACTATTTTTCTGTCTCTTTTCCTTAGGGAAGCTCATAAGCCTTTCTTTTCTTCTCTTTTTTTTTTTTTTTCTCCTTTCCTTTTTTTTCCCCTCACAAAAGAGAGTGCATATTTCCCAGAATTTTAGCCATCAAAGCCAGTAAGTTGAACATAACTATGTTATGCTGAAGTGGGGTGCTGAGATAATGAGTAGAGAAGTAATTCCATTATGGCATGTTGTCTTTTAAAATTAGCCAAAGGGTGGGAGTATGGAATATTTTTTTTCTTTAGGAGAGTATGTAAGAGGAAAGGATAGTAAGAGCTCCTTTCAGCTGATAACCAGAGAGGTTTGCAATTGATTTGAACATTTCTGAACCACCTCACAGTCTCCCTCATGCTAAGTGGTATAATAAAGACTAACTGGTAAAGCTCGGTGTCCATTTACTTATGACTTCTGACACATTTTATGTGAAAGCCTTGATTGCTTACCACCCCAGAAGAAGTGGTTACTGATGATGTGGAAAGTTGAATTCAAATTTATTGTGAAAATCATTGGATATAGTGGGTGTATGACACTATCTTAAAATTTTAGAAAATTTCAGAATTTTCGTATGATCTACAGAGGACATTTCCAAGGTCAATGTTAGTAGATTTTTATTTTATTTTTTAAAGTTTAAGGAAAATAAAATAGAAAGCAGTTAAGGATGATCAAAACCAGAATTCTGTACTCCTGGGACTTCACAGTCCATTCATTCCATACATCTGGAATATTGAACAAATTTATGATTTTTGCTATTTTTTATTGTCTTATGTAAGCACTAAAAATTTGAAATCAGTTCTATACACTTAGGAAAGAAATTTAGAAGATAGAAAGATCCAATAAAATATTTAATGTGATAAACTGAGCTTGGTCAATCTTTACCAGAGATGCATTGCTAGTTCTTTCATGGACCAGGAAAATACAAACTTACTTAGTCCTTATCCAAAAGTGTAAAAAGGGGAAAAATTGCTATTAGCTGTAAAACAAATAAAATGAAAATGCCAAGGATTACTGTTGAATGAATTAGTTCATTTGAAAAGAGCTGGGTCAAAATAAAAGTTATGTACTTCTGCAAATCTCTTAATCTCTGCAAGGTAAGGATGTTTGACTCAACAAATTTGGGAAACCATGTGTTCTTTCCACCCTGCTATGCAAAACTTTGGATCTTAGTGGAGGTAAATTTGAGTGTGAAATTGGAAGCAGGATGGTAGGAACTCAGCCCAGAATTGCTGCATGCAGACTGGCACAACATACTGAAGTGTTCTATTATTGTTTCATATGCATTTTCTGCTTATTCTATAGCAAAGAATCAAATAGACATCACTAGACTCTATCAAGATACAGCTAAGATGCATAATAATGTGTTCCACATGTAAGCAGTTGTTAAAGGACAGGTTTTTTACAGTGATGAGTCTCCAAAAGAGCAAACCCAACATTTATAATTAATATTCTTTGAGGATTAGAGGAAATTGTAGGCATTTTCTATGTTTACAGTGGCCTAAATCATTCTTTCAAGTAAAATCAGCAAGGAAAAAGGGTTTTTTTTGTTTGAAATTAACACTGTAATACTCTCTTAAAAAAAGAGGGATTTCTTTGGGACACTAAGAAGGTTAACAACAGTTTTGCAGGCCAGAACAAGTATCATTTACTGCACTGTCCACACACTTACTGCTGAGGTAGCATGGTAATCATATGAGATAAATGTATGATGTCACATCATTAATTTAAACATTTTTCGGTTTCTTCATTATGAAGTATGAAAAGATTGTACTTTAGTCTTAGGCATACCCAAACCTTAATGTCCATGTACTGTTAAAACAGTGGCATTTGAAGGGAATCTCTTCCATAGCATGCAACCACTTCATTTTCACTTCAGACTCATTGGTAACTTGTATGTGATCCTTATGTGAATCTTTACAGTATGTGTGAGGAGATGACAGGATGGCTGTTCCCAGGACCCAAAACTGCTCCTCCCAGACCTCCCTGCCACATCTCAGCCCTAGGAGGCCCTACAGCATTCTCATAGAATCATAGAATAATTTGCGTTGGAAGGGACCTTTAAAGGTCACCTAGTCCAACCCCCCCTGCAATGAGCAGGGACACCTTCAACTAGATCAGGTTGCTCACAGCCCTGTGCAGCCTGACCTTGAATGTTTCCAGAGATGGGGCATTGTTGTGGTTTAACCCGTTGGCAACTAGCACCACACAGCCACTCACTCACTCTCCTCTCCCCTGGTGGGATGGGGGAGAGAACTGGAAAAAAAAGTAAGCCCCGTAGGTTGAGATAAAGACAGTTTACTAGGACAGCAGAGGAAGAGAAAATAATAATAATAATAATAATAATAATAATAATAATAATAATAATAATAATAATAATAATAATAATAATAATAGAATATACAAAACAAGTGATGCACAATGCAATTGCTCACCACCTGCCGACTGATGCCCAACCTGTTCCTGAGCAGCGATTGCTGCCCCCCGGCCAACTTCCCTGTTTATATACTGAGCATGATGTCATATGGTATGGACTATCCCTCTGGCCAGTCTGGGTCAGCTGTTCTGGTAGTGCTCCCTCCCAGCTTCTTGTGTACCTGGCAGAGCATGGGAAGCTGAAAGGTCCTTGACCAGTGTAAGCACTACTTAGCAACAACTAAAACATCAGTGTGTGATCAACATTATTCTCATCCTAAATCCGAAACACAGCACTATACCAGCTACCAGGAAGAAAATTAACTCTGTCCCATCTGAAACCAAGACAGGCATCTACCACCTGTCTGGGCAACCTGTTCCAGTGTTTCACTACCCTCATTGTAAAAACTTTCTTCCTTATATCTAGTCTAAATTTTTGCTCTTTCAGTTTAAAACCATTACCCCTTGTCCTATCGCAATAGGCCCTACTAAAATGTTTGTCCTCATCTTTCATATAAGCCCCCTTTAAGTATTGAAAAGCTGCAATAAGGTTTCCCCAGAGCCTGCTCTTCTCCAGGCTGAACAACCCTAACTCTCTCAGCTTGTCTTCATAGCAGAGGTGTTCCATCCCTCTGATCATTTTTGTGGCCCTCCTCTGGATGCAGTCCAACAGGTCCATGTCTTTCCTGTGCTGAGGGCTCCAGAGCTGGATGCAGTGCTCGTGGTGGAGTCTCACCAGGATGGAGTAGAGGGGCAGAATCACCCTCAGGTCCTACTCCGCAGGGCTACTCTCAATCCCTTCATCCCCCAGCCTGTATTGATATCAGGGATTGCCCTGACCCAGGTGCAGGACCTTGCACTTGGCTTTGTTGAACTTCATGAGGTTCCCATGGGCCCACTTCTCATGCTTGTCCAGGTCCCCCTGGATGGCATCCCATCCCTCAGGCGTGTCAACCTCACTACTCAGCTTGGTGTCATTTGCAAACTTGCTGTGGGTGCACTTGATCCCACTGTCTATGTCATTGATGAAGATATTTAACAGTACTGGTCCCAGTACGGACCCCTGAGAGGCACCACTCATCACTGATCTCCATCTGGACATTGAGCCATTGACCACTACCCTCTGGATGCATCCATCCAACCCATTCCTCATCCATCGAACAATCCACCCATCACATCCATATCTCTCCAATTTAGAGAGAAGGATGTTGTAGGGGACTGTGTCAAAGACCTTCTCCTTCTTGTCTTTCCCATATGTCCCGCAAATGGACTAAGAACAGCAAACTAAAAATTAATTACACAGGTTTCACAGAAAAATCTTTCCAGGCAGCTGCTAGTGATTTTTTACCCAAGAAGTTTATTCAGTGGCAGCAGACTACCTTTCAGTGGAATTTTGGTGCCATTATTTCAACAGCCTTTTGAATGTCTTAGCAGCTGCAAAGGTCAAAATGTCACGATTCTGCCCATACCACTGTCTACCCTGAAGTTTTCTGGTAACTCTGCTGTTAAACTCTGTCATTTTCAAATCTTAGTTGTGAAAATTTTGCTAGCACCTCTGTTGTTAAAAACAATTAAAAATAGCCTGATTTGAAAACAGCTTAAATTCTGCATTAAAGTGACTAGTTTTTTTATCTTGAATGTTTTGCAAAAACATTCAGGAAATGAAGAAACATATATAAGATTAAGTTATTTCTACAGACTGCTGGAATGTAACTCATAGCTACCTGGACAGTTGGTGGACATTGCTGTGTTACATAGAATGGAGATAACAGGACATGATAAAGCATGTATATAGTTTTCATAAATGAAAAAGTGAAAGTATTTTTCAAAAAAAATCCAAAACATTTTAAAATTATAAATACATGTCTAGAAGGAACCTGAGGAACTTGAAAGAGCAACCAGCATACCAAGACTGTAAGATGCTGATCCAGCCCCAACCCCATCAATGCTAGAAGATCCTCAGTCCTTTCAAAGACTCCTATCTTTACTACACTCCTCTGGACTCCTTCCACACCATCTACCCCTTTCTTAGATGGGCCATCCTGTGCTTTCCTGAACTGCAGTGGAGGGCCATGGGACTTTCTGTCTTTGTTGTCCTACACCCAGTGTTCCTCTCAGGACATTACACACCACTTTTTCTAAAAAGTGTCACATTGTGAACCCAGCATAAAACATGAATAAACTTTAACTTGGAATAAGTCAGTCCTGCTGCAGCCTCCATCTCTCTCTGTCCACATCTGTCTACTCTGAGCTCAAAACTAACCTGCCAAAAAAAGTCATTTGTCACCTGTATTACTTCTTTGATATGGTTTACAGGATAGCTATAGCAATGTTTTTCCATTGCAAAAGGGAGGAGGATGTGGCAGCAGAAGAGCAAGACTCTTCCTTACAATGGCATGACTGTTTTATGTTAGATTAAAATATCTATTGAACTACTTTTAGACTCCTATTATACTTACAACCCATTATTAGCCCCAAGCTTTTTCTGTAGAGCTCCTTCCTAGACAAGTTAGTCCCCATTTTGTCTTTTTTTTTTTTTCCTTCTTAGTTTTATTTTATCTTACTAAATTCAGATTGTTTCTTCAATTGAGCAAAACAATTCTGAAGGTAGTTGCCTTTCCTAAAGTGCTTCCTACTCACCCAGCTTGCTGTTAGTGCAGATTTTTTGTGTGCTCTCTCCTCCAGCATTCAAGCTATTAGTGAAAATCCAGAACAGGCCTATAAAAGAATTTCATAGGTACAGCCTCGAAAGATAGCCAGAAACTACTGAACGCTACACTTTGATCAGGTTATTTTGTCCAGTCTTTTCACCATTGTAAGATAATTTTAGCTGCAGTGCATTTCCATAGTAAAGATATGAAATATCTTTTGCTTTCCCTATCATCCCTACACTGTCAAAGAAGATGAAATGATTTTGACAGGGTATGCTTTTGTACTTCCTTTTGAGATGTTTCCTATCATATTTCCTTCAGGGACTAACTAAATGATTGTTTAATACTTTTCCACAAGATCTTTCTGGGTTCATTACGTACAGTTCTACTTTTTCCTCATTTTGAAGAAAAAGTACTATATTTACTGTTCTCCAGTCTCCCAGTGTTTACGGTCACCTCTGTCTCCCTCCCCCCAAGGTCTCTTAGGTAATTAATTGCAAATGATTCAGGGATCACTTTTGCTACTTCCTTTAAAACTATGAATTGAAATCCATCCCATTTACTGTCTTGAATACACCTCATTGTTCTAAGTATTCTATAACTCGTTCTTTCCTCTGGGGGCCTGAGCTACCGTATTATAAAGTTTGCCTTACATGCATGGTTGCTATTAATCTTTTTGTCCAAAGACTCATACCAAAAAGGCAGTAAATACTTTGAGTTTATTAGTATTATTCATTATTTATTCACACTCCCTCTTAAATAATTGGTCTATATTTTCCCTCAGCTTACTCCTACTGAAATATAATGTGCTTTCTCTTCATATTGCTTTCTTTGTGTCTTGGTAAGTAGATCTTAAACCATATCTTTTCAGTATTTTTTGCATACATTATTTTGCTGTTTATTTAGAATCCCCCTCATTCATGTGTTCAAGCTTCTGCTTTTTGTGCACTTCTATGTTATCAGTTTATTCAAGACCTCTGAATGCTGCTATGGGGTCTTCTGCTTTACTTATTATCTCCTCTCCATCTCACATTGCCACTGCCTGTGATACCACCAATTTAGAAGCTGCAAGCTCTCTTACCTTCTTTCTGTATTCTCTTGATCCACCTCATTATTTCTCTGCGTTGTAGCGATGAGTCACTGTGGACTCCCACCTCACTCTCTTGGGCATTTGCTCCTTATGCTGGGCCCTCAAAAAATTCTAATGCAGAAAGATCTGTAGCTATGTTTGTCCCTCACAAAAGAGAAAGAAAAGGTAGAGATGTTAGTTTTTCATTAATGCAAATATATACAGATAACCCACTAGAATGGGGTAAGTTACTCAGTAAACTTATTTTTCTCTGTGAGTGAGTTTTCTTCATGCTCAGTAAATGATATTGTTTTATTGTAATATTGCTTATGGACTACTTATGAGTCATTTGCTCAGAGTATAGTGTTGTGTATCTTCATGTAATCTGCTTGCCTTGTGTAAGCCTTCAGTTACATGGTTGTTTGATTCTTAAATGCTTTTCAGGGCAGTCCTCAGAAATTTCTGATGCACACACACATTCATATTAGTTGTGGACCCATCACTTGCATTCCTGGCTTTTTTAAAAAGTAAATTGGAAAGTAGTGTTGTTTTTTTTTTTCTGAATAATGAAAAGGTTAATGGTTAAGTTAATTGTTAAATAAAATCTTAATGTTTAAGATTCACAACAAATAAAATATGTCTTTATATCTGCTTGAAGGCGATACTCAAGCTTCCCTAGCATGTGTGAGAATTGTAATTTAACTGCAAAGTGAACTCTGCCAAAGCATTTGAATTACGTTTTACACTTGATTACTCATAAAAATATCCCTACATTCTTCATTATTACCCTTACTACATGGATCTGTTGTGGTCCCATGTTACAGCAATTTCTTACCTTTTAGAATCCAGTCTCCAAAATGCTGCCATAAATTGTCTTACCTGTCCCCCATTACCTTTGTATTTGAATCCCTTTGATAACTTCCTCTGCATTTCCAGTTGGGTTCAATTTTCTTGTATTCCAGTCTCTGACTTTTCCCTGCTTTCATACATTCTCAGTTGCCTTAATCCAGCACCATTTAAATGCTCTCTTCAGTTTTTGATATTTATGTTTTCCTCCTGGAGCTCACTTACATCTTTCTTTGGTAAGCCAGCTTCCACCCTTCTCTCAAATTGTTCTTGCACCAGTGATAACACATCCGTCAAACAAAGAAGTGAAATGAAAAAATGTTATAATCCTCTTTCCTGACAAACATGTCTTCCTAGTAAATGAAATATCATGTCAACAGGAATTTTATTTAAATGTTTTATTTATCACATGAGTTTTTAAGAACTCAAATAAATGCAAAGAATAGAAGGTTGCTGCAATTCTCAACAGAACACAAATGCTATTTTGCAGTTCAAAGTTTCAAGAGGATCTTCATATAAATTCATTTTCTTCTTTTTTCCTATCAAATGAACCAGATGTTTTCCATTACAGCACTTGTGTATCTCCGACTTGCTGGTGCCAGAAGTCCACTGAGGAGAAGATTTTACTGGAGGAGGCAACTGTAGGCTCCTACGCTGCATGGAATGAGTAAATGGCAGGCTTAAAATTCTAGCAAAATGCTGTGATGTCGGGCCAACCATCCAACAACACAGCAATCTAGAGGGACTTGAAAACAAGTCACATTATTAATTCTTTTCCTGCCAGAATTTAGGATTTATTAATTTTAGAGACAAAGAGCAGTATAGAGTTACTTTTAAGTTTCCACTCTAAAGTGGGAATTCATGTTTTATGGCATTTCCTAGAGGCAAATGGTCAACAGTTCTGTGGAGTAATTTTTGCTTTTTTTTTGTTGTAAGACAACAGTAAATGGCTATTAGAGGTGACCCTATGATGAGGGCAAGGAGTTATAATAAGAATTAAATACTTTTTCTTACTTGCTAATACCTAGCTTTGTTTTGAACTGTGTGAGGAAGTTGTATTTGCTAACAATAAAATATTCTTCTCCCTGCAGAAACTTCCAGTTAAATAACTTGTAGTCTGATCCAGGTTGCAGGGAAGTAAATGACAATACTTCCATCGAGGGCAATAACAGCGGGATACACCCGTTAATTCATGCAACAGTCAGAGTACGGACCCAGAGAGGAAAGGAAATGGAGAAAAGCATTTGTTTAAAACTTTTTATTGGTTCACACCTGACTCTGGTGCTATTAGTAAAACCAACGCAGAGGCTAGCAAAGGTAATGAAACCTATGAAAAATTTCGGGATAGGCCATGCACATTCTCAAATGCAGAGAGAGTTCAAGCTTATCACTAATAGATTTGATATGCGAGTCTGAGATCTTTAGTGGGGAACAGAGAGTCTTCTGTGAGACCTGTGAGAGACAAGCATCAGCAAGAGAAGAAAGAGGAAATGCAACAGGAATGCTCTTGTGAGACTTGCAGCTGATGTAGGTAGATTCAGTACAGGGGTATGTATATTCAATACAGTTAATAATCACAAAGACAATAAGTGATCCTAACTAGGCTGGATTTGGAACCTAGTACTTGATTTTAGATTACTTTTTCGGATCCCACAACAGCATTTGTATTTTGGGGATTTGGAATACATACTGGGAGAAAGTCCAAGGATATAAGTGTTTTGTCCATTTACAGTTAAGTCCCTCAACTAAAAGCTAGAAACTGACTTTTCAGTAGCGCTCTCTGCCCTTAGCCACATTTGAAAAGATTTCTCTCACCAGCCAGCAATTTTGCCAGCAAAAGACTGGCAAACCTAAGAATAATTCTTCTTGTCATTTCCTTCTTTGTCTAGTACTGGATTAAAAACAGTACAAAATATTAAGCTCTGTGCATTTAAATTTAGGTGCTATTCTAAGACCAACATGCATTCCAACTGTAGAAAAAATCATAGCAACAGCAGAGATGGATGTGGCTGAAAGTGATTCAGTAGAGGTTTAGCCAATGCCGAAGATGCTATTCTACTCTGATCTATCCAAATATAATTGATTTAGCTATCAGTTTTTAGGGCCGTAAAAATAAAAATGGTTTGAATAAAAATTGGTTACATTTCAGCAAATATATGGTATTCAAATTCATGGGGAAGCCTGCAAGAAATGTCCAAGAAATGAATAGATGTTTTCTTTGGCTATGATCCTATATGCCAATGATCACAGAATCACAGAAAATCACTTACCTGATCTACTTCCCTCAAGTTTTAGGCCAATCCTGATAGGTGTTTATTCCTGGAAATATTTAGAAACGAACTAGCGACCAATGTATGATAATTACCTAACACTATAGTCATACAGGAAGTCTGAATGCTTCTCTAATATGTTTTGCTCAAGAGTCAAAAGAAATGGCTTTTTGATTATTCATGAGAAGTCCTCCAATTCAGCACGTTGGTGAGGTTCCAGGCAGCTCTACGCCTCAGAGGGACTCTCCAAAAAGATTGTCTGTTCCCATCGTAAGAATGAAAAGTGCCCAAGATCTCTTTTAAAAAAACTGAGTTGCAAGTTTTCTTTGATTTAATTTACTATTGACCTCAAGAAATGTTTCCCTGATACAACCTCTAAGTAACTGTGCTAATAGTATTTAATATGACAGGATATGTTTCAATTTCTAGAAGCAGAAATTTACCATTTATTTAACATAGTGCTTATAGAACCTTTAGCAGCATTTCAGTTTTCAAAACTGTCTGGAAATATTTACACAGTTTTGTTGAGTGCAAAACACATAATCTGGTCTTCCTCTTCAAAGCTTCTCAGGCTCTCACCAGAAGATGCTTAGATGGATTGTGGTTCAACTAGCTATAGAAACAATTCTAAGAAAAAAATCCCAAGTAGGAGGAAATATTGTTTTTAAATCAGATGGCATTTATTTTCAGTATTTGAATTAACATCTGCTTTTGCTTTTTGAAAACATTGCTATTATCAGTTTTAGGAGGGCTGAAATTTTGGAGTTCTTCCTCATATATTGTACGAGCCCATAGAACAATGTATTATTAGACTTTACCCCTACCTGCAGATACTGCCTTACTATGTTTGTTGAATAAAGTTGTGTTAGTTAATAATTCTCAATACCTGTTTTCTGCATTTTACCATGAAATTCAGGTGCATTTACAATCATATTATTGTTAAGATCTCTGGAGAAAGTGCAGGTGTTTTAGTTATGTGGGCAATGTTGAAACTGAAGCTCTAAGACAAAGTTTCCTGTATTACTTCATATGTAGAAGTAGGTTTTGAAAAACGTTTCAGCTTTGCTGCAGATACTACGTCAGGAATATTTGTAAGAACTTTTTGTGCATAACCCATCAGTAAATTTCTGGTAGATTTTGTCTTCAATGAAGACAGAAAAATGAAGCACGAAACCAAGCATTTGCTGTGTCAGAGTGGATCTTCCTACTTTATAATTTTCTATGTTTTCAAACACCCAAGTCCTGGGATATCACTGAACTAACTGAAATCAGCCTTAGTTTTCTCTCCAAAACTTACTTCCTCTCTCATTATGGCCTTAGCTTGAAAGCAATGGGGTTGTAAAAAATACTTGGAGTTATTTTGAAAGATGTGCAGGATTTGAGCCTTTTAGGGATTTTTTTTCAATCATTTTTATACAAATAGGAAGTTAACAACACAAATATTTCTTCTTTTTTTATTTAAAGAAAAATAGGAAAGCTAGGATTTTCATATAACCAAGGAATTATGGTTAAAGATCAGCTACCTAATATAATGACTTTCACTGTAAAATCAAAAACGTTTCCAAGTACTAGTTGACTTTCTTTTCTTTTCTCTTTAATTTTGCTTATTCTTCTGTCTGCTACAGAAGTCTTTCATAGGGTCATTAATTTTCAGGGTAAAAAATTTCTCTAGCTATGGTGACAGTTAAAACAAATCTATTGTTGAAGTTTCCAAATTGTATGAAGCATAGTTGTGACATCTGAAAGAGGAGGTAAAAGACAGAATCTAAAAATGGCAGTTTTGGTGATTTGGATAACTTTAGCTACATTTGCACAGTGAATAGTTGCAGTAAAGGCGGTTTTAAATAACTTTTGAAGCTTGATTTTTAGCTTCCATAGCTAAGATGGTAGTAAGTTCTGAAGATCATACTTGAAACAGTTTATAGGAGTTGGTGTTTGGCAAAACAAGCAAAATTCAAATCAGGTTAAGATTATACTGGTACTTTTGTGACTGGATTGAAGATACAGGCTTACTGTATTAATTTAATGTGCTAACTTCAGAAATTATGTTCTGAATTGAAATTTTATTTTCAAACACACTTAATACCTCAGAGAATTTAAATCTGGGGATTTAGCCTGAACTCCTTTAACCATCTTAAAGCATATCTGATAATACAGTCAAAGAGCATTACTAATTCTAATAAATAAAATTCTCAAGTTTAACATTTTTTCCTTATGCTGACATGATACCAAATGCAGAGCTCCACTCTTTCCATGCTTCTAGTCCTTATTGCTGTCAATGTTGTTACAGAAGCATGCTGTTGTTTCACTTGAAAGACATCCTTTTTGCTTCGCTCTGTATTCAGGGCAAATGCCAAACTTTCAAGATCACGTTGAACAGAATAACAATCAGCTGTTCCCAGAAGCATTGTTTGGTTCAAGGCTAAATGTCTTTTTGTTCAGCATCTACTTTCTTATTAAATGCAAACAGGAAATAGATGCTTGTTTCATATATGGTGTTTGGTATTTATTTCTCTCAATAATTCAATGTTACTTTCTTTTCAAAACTGTTATGTTCATAAGGATAATAAATCAAGGAAAATGATAGCGTCACATAGAAAAATTAATTTTGGTAACTATGACGGATTCATTCTGTCCATGACCCAAATACATATCACAATCTGTTAAAATTGAAATGACGTTAGAAAAAACCCTCCATACAAGCATGAAAGGTGTGCAGAAAGGTGAAAAAAATCTTAGAAATTATATGCACTTTGCTTAAACAAGAATACTTACAATCTTCTATTGTGTAGGTATGTCTCCTTCCTTTCTGTCTAATACAGAACCCTGTTTTGAAATATGTTTTAGGATGATTGTAACTTTATACACAGAAACAATGAATGTGACTTCAGCAGACTTCCCTGTGTGATTTGCTCATTTGTAATGTCATCCTTCCCAATCATGCTTGTCTCTTCTGATATACTGCCTCTCATGAAAGCTGTGAGCTCTGTAAATGCCTCTATAATGGCTAACTCACTGATGCCCTGGCCCTTGATGGCAGCTACCATAATGCAAATAATAAATAATAATAGTGTCTGTACATAGCTACAGCAAAGTCAGTGAAGCAATACATGTTCCTGGATATACAGAGATTTTAATACTATATTGGACAGGGGTCAAATCTTTTCCCTGTATCACATGGCACTGTGTCAAAGCAGGAACTGGAGCTCAACTTCTGCAATCAGTTCTATATTGGAATCTTTACTGAGTTCAGTGGATCTCTGTGATCATACTGATCCATTCTTCCATATTTATTGAGTGAAATACTTTTATCCTTTGTAGTCTGCATACTTCAGTGATGCTACATGCACATTAACTACTCTCTTTTCTATAAATAAATGGTTAAGCAACCTTGTGAGGCATCTTCTAAATAATGTATTCTGAACTTTTAACAGTATATACTTAACTCCTACTCTTAATTCCATTTTATTTAAATACCATAACCTGAGATTCCTATGCCAGAATAAATACGGAAGAGGGCTGAACGAAATTTCAAGCAATGACTGTCAACATTACTTAAATCTTTGACCCTACAGATTCTGAACTCTTAACACCCGCATTAAAATAATTGTAATGACATTTTCAAGATGCAGTGATTGAAGGATCTGTGGTCTTAACTGTTTTGGATATGTGCTTCATTAAGCTAAAAGTCTAAACTGTTAACATTGAGATGGCTCAACAGTACTCACCTTCCATGTATTTTCATTTGATAGTGCTGTGCTTTACTAAAAGACTTCATTTTGTAGCCACACTTCTGCCAGACATCTTTAACATGTATGTTTCTGTAGAAAGTTATGGTATTTAACAGAAACTGCCCTTGCTTTCAAACTACACTAGATTTAAAGTCACAGAAAGAAGTAATTAAATTTAATAGAAACTACAACCTCTAAACAAAGTTATATGATATGCGTGTGCCCATGTGCTGCATTCTTAAAAGAAACACTAAAATAACACCAGGATTAGAAAAGCAGTTCTTTAATTTCAAAGGTTTTATTGCCAGCACTGAACTAGAAAAGGAAATGTTTTCGATACAAGACTTTTTGTATGCACTGGATCCCTACATCAGACACCTTAATTTACATTTTGGAATCACTTTCTGTTCTGATTACTTGCTCTTGCTGAGCAGTGAAAAAAATGTCGGATTAAAAAGTACAATAATAGAGCTATCTTGCCAAACTCATTGCATTCAGACAACTGCAAGGCTTCCTCCCCTCACAGTAATTTGACTGAGAATATATACCCACTGTGTTGAGATTTATGCACTGGGAATGGAGCACAGAATTATTCCAACAACTTGCCAAAATTTTGAAAGCAAAAACCTTTCACGTCTAAAGCAGTATTACTGTTGCTTAAATGCCATTTGTAGGCAATAAGCAAGCTACCGCTAATGTATTCAGGTTCAGTACTTTCACTCTACAGCAAGTGTGTTAACATATAAAACAACAGTAACTGGTCCTCTGGGAAATTCAGTAGTCCGATACAGCAGAGTAGTTATTTCTGGAAAGCTATTTTTATATATGGAACACTACTGGGCTGTGTAGGTTGCTGTAATATTTTGCTATTAGGTGAACACATTGAAAGATTTTAATTGGCGTGTGATTTCAGCTGTCATCCCAGGGGAACAGTGGTAACTTTATGTACTGATTCAGTTTATTGTACCTGTAGAACTGCTGTTAAAGGAAAACCAGAGGCTTGGATCTTTTGAAAGAGAATAATATGACTAATTTTCCAACATACAAAAAAAGAGAGAAGCTCCTGAGTACCCTTTAAACAGCGTGTCTTCTATTAACCTATTTATATATTTCACTTAAGGAATTTTTACAAAGATTGTATTTTCCACCATTGTGTAAACTGTCAATGGCCAGAATTGCCTTATAGATTCATAGATTCATAGAATGCTTTGGGATGGAAGGGACCTTTAAAGGTCATCCAGTCCATCCTCCCTGCAATTGGCAGGGATGTCTTCACCTAGATCAGGTTGCTCAGAGCCCCATCCAACCTGACCTGGAATGTTTCCAAGGATGGGGCATCTACCACCTCTCTGGGCAACCTGTTCCAGTGCTTCACCACCCTCAGCGGAAAAAATGTCTTCCTTATATTTAGTCTGAATCTACCCCCTTTTGGTTTAAAACCATTACTCCTTGTCCTATCGCTACAGGCCCTACTAAAAACTCTGTCCCCATCTTTCTTATGAGCCCCCTTTATGTACTGAAAGGTTGCAATAAGGTCTCCCCTCTTCATCTCCCCTCTTCATCTTCCCTCTTCATCTCCCCTCTTCATCTTCAAAAGCAGATATTAAATAAAAAACTGGCCCATTGTGAAACTAAGTTGTTCTTGCAGACCACTGGATAGACTTATGTGGTAGCTGTGCCGAGGGATTCCTTTTCTTATGTTGAAATGCTTCTGCTCCTTGGGTAGAAGAGGATCTACTCTTTCCATCCTGGTGCAGGGACTGAGCTAGACATGTGAAAAGAATACAGTTAATTTATTACTTCTGTCCTAAAAGTGCTTGTGAAAGATGTGTAGGATTAAACCTGCAACTGATCAAAAACATATTGAAAGCCCTTAAATTAAGTCAAGCTTGGTATGACTTGCAAGATTGGCACTTCGTTGTTTTTTGGGCAAGACACTTTTTCATGTTGAACACAAAGGACAGGCAAGACACTTATGATGCTTGGTTCTTCGACTCAAATGAATAGGTTCTGGGATTCAGATGGCTGGTGATTCTGACAGTTTTGGTGATGAAAAAAATATCCCACACAGATAAAATGCTGCTTTAGATCAGATAACTTTTCTTTGCAGTCATTACATTAGGTGAACCGTTATGATTCAGTGAAATGCTGAAGTTATTTTTCATGTATCGTGCCAGGCAGCAGGGCTATTTGTCTCTATTAGGGCTCCCTGCACAGCCTAAGCAGGGTGGCCGTTTACTCACTGTAGTGTTAATTGTACTCAGTTGTGAGAGTTCCCCTTTGCCTCCATTTTCTTCTTTTTATTCACCCAAAATGCAAATTTATCCCATAGTGAAATGTTACTATAAATTGAGATCTGTGCATTTTTTTCCAAGACCTAGGCAAATAAAAAAATGCCACTCTCGAACTCAGCCACCTCTTCTTAGGTGATTCCTGCTGCTTAGATATTTGCAGCTCTTTAAACTCTCTCCCTTTAAACTGTGGCTGCTTGTGCTGTGCCTCTTGTTATGGCACTCTCTTGCTGACCTGTATTATTTCATTGCTTCCCTGTGCTTATTCTACCTGCTTATCACCTTCCCTTAGCCTTGTTAGATTTACCTCACAAGTTTTTCAGAGCTTTCTGTAAGTGTTTACATGGTGGAAACTGGGCTATGTGCATAAAGCTCCCATGTACTTCCAGAATGGGTAGAATAGACACTTGCTATTCTAATGCAGGGATTTTAATCCAGTGATGGAGGTTACTCTGAGCATGTTAATTCTTAAAAGACTCAGAGGAAGCCAAGCTGGACACAACTGGCAAAAGTTCTGGGCAAGAGCTCTCAGCTGGACAGAGAGAGTAGCTTCCAAAGCAGTGTTTTAATTATTACTAATAACAGCCAGCGCTCAGTGGTGGAAACATGGATTTCTTTCGGTAACTTGTTACCACTGTCTACTCATTATCATGACAACCGATCAAGCTGGGATCTTAGAGGCAGTGGTCGAATCAAGCTGTTACCCTTCATCCTTGGCCAGAGTGCTAGAGGTGACAGGAAAACAGAGATGGCACAGAAACAGAAGAGCTGCTGGTGACAATCTGAGCTCGTTTCCTTCATGTGAATGCCAAGGCTGTTATGTGCTGTTGTATGGCTTGGAATAGAAAAAGAAAGGAAACCATGTCCCACTGCCTCATAGCTGTAAAGCATCCAGGAGACAGTAGTTCCCAGTAGTGCCCTCAATTGTGATTTGGTCCCTTTGGGTATTACTGGTATGCAGGGTCATCATAGTGACCTCTGCCCCTGCCCCTTAGCGCTGCCTGCCTGTCTTTTTGTGCGTACAGGGCAGGCACTAGGGATATAAAAAGGAAACTTGGAAGAGGAATAGGACTGACTGTCCCTCCAAGAGGCCTCCTGCATTCAAGTGTATTTTTTGTGTTGCTTAGGGGAATCACTACATGAAAGATGTATCCACTGAGTATCGGACAAAAAGTGGGCTCCATTTCACCTATTAGCTGCCTAAAGAGTAGAGTGTCTAGTGTACACTTTCTAAATTCCCTTGGGAAGAGATGGAGAGTCCTGATGGTCACTGTTGAAGTCTCTGAAGGATCTTGATGGCCCAGTCACGGTGGAGTCCCTGCTGGAGTTGTCCCAGTTGACTCATCCTGCATGTCTTAAGTACCTGTTTGTGATGGAAACAATAATCTTGGGAAGTACATGCGTCCTCCAGTGACTAAAGAACAGCCTAAGTGACTAGCTAAGCTAGGCAGCTAACTTTAATATGGAAAAATCTAGGTTAATCCCTATATTAATATTCTGCAATAGAGGAGTTTTTAGTGTTAATGGTAGCATGCACCAGGAACTGCCACTGTGAAATGCTTCTAAGTGTATCTGGTTAAGATTTTTCCTGTTTCTCTTTTTTTTTTTTTTTCCAAATTGGCCTTTTCAGCAAGGACAGAGGTAAACCCAGGACGACCACAGTTACATCTGTTGAAACCTACCCTTTGTCTACCTCTCCTCTGTGACCACTTGCGAAAGGTCAAATCTCCCAGTTTCTGTACCAGTGGACAGAAACTTTAGAGACGAATTAAAGAATTGAAAGTCTGTCTGTCCCCATGTCTTTTTTCCTTATTACCTTTTCTTTGAGAAAAGTGGAGAGACCCCTGAGAGAAAATCCCATCTACTCAAGGACTGACTGTGTGTTTTGAGAGGGAAGGGAAAAAGCCCAAGGTTGCTACTGGGAGCAGACTTGACATGTTATGCTTTCTATAATTTGGGAGTTTCCACAGCCTTTCTTCCACCTCATTTGTCCTAAAATTTAGTGGAAATATTAAATATTAGGCTGTGAAATTTCCCAGATGAAACTGGGATGCTCTCTGAACAAAGTGTTACTAAAAATGTCAACTAGCTTTATGCACAGAAAACCTATAGAGCTCTGGGCATGTATTAATGCTATGGTAATACTGGAGTAACACGCAACATTCCCATTTGGTGTCTCAGTGTTTACAAGAGTTCATGTTTAAAATGGAAGTTTTTGTAGTTAGGAAAAGTTTTTTTTCCATGGCACATTATTTTTTTCCCCAGAAGTTTGTTTTTGCAATAGAAATCTGGCAAATATTTTTCATCTGTTGAACTGTTCTGTTTAACATCTTGGTTTTTTCCAGTTTGATTATTGCATTTGAACCTATAAACATGGAATTTCAAAGAAGTATGGAGATAAAAATACAGTAAAGTTTAACTAATAAACAATGAGTTTAAAATAATAATAAAAAATAATAAATTAAATGAGATCCTCTGTAAGGGCAAACTTTTTGCATTGATACTCCACAGAATGCAAACTCTTCCTTTCCTGACAAGGTGTTATGACTAGACTTTTCATGAATGTCAGAAATAATTTGAATTTCGGCTCATGTTCTTTTTTTTTCTGCATGTATTAATATTCCTGGATTTAGTAGCTGGTCAATAGAAATTTCAGGCTCTCTTCTGTTTTGATGAGTTAATGCCACCAATAATAAGGCTGCATCCAGCTTTTGTCAATCAGAGCTAAGAGCTTTCTTCTCTGGTTGAATTGAAATCTCTTTGCTTATCTCTTATTAACTCCTATTAGTCTCATTATTAAGTCTTCAATATAATCTAAATATTTAAAGTTATATGAAAAAATGCCTTAAGAACTGAATAAAGTTTTGGATCTGAGCTGTATAGATGTGAACTATGCTGAACTCTGGGTCAGACTTACTGTCATGGGTCTCTGTACAGAAGGAGGTAAAAAAAGAAGCCATTAGATCCAAACCAATGGGGTGCCTTTCCCTCCGGCCTCTCTGTTGTAGAGAGATCTTACAGCAAATTCTTCTGGCATATGGAGCTCGTAAAAATTAATTCTTAGGAGGCTGTGGGTCAAAGTACTGACTAAAATTCTGGGCACCTTAGGTCATATCTATGCACAAAGCCTTTTATGTCTGAAACCAGTAAGTATTTTGAGTGGCTTTGTACAATTCCTCTGTGGAGTCCAAATTCAAATTAGCTCAGATTGTGTTAGCTTGGTTGAATTTGTAAACTTACAAGTAAAAATTATAAACTGTTTCTGAACCACTGCAAGAGTACTCACCAAGAAGTTTCCATCTGGTTACATAAATAAGTTTTCAAACTATTTTTAATTAAATAGATATGGCTATTGTTTATAAGAAAAAACTTCATTTTTAGCACATGCACTGGACCTCAGCAGTTGTGTTGATTGTTTGGAAAAAATAACTGGACATCAGTTCCTTTATGTATTTTTTTAATGTTATTTCCGGTGTTTTCTGTCTTAAGTTTTGAAGAAAAGTTCCACAGAACTAGCCTGAAAATGTTATATTTTTTCCACAGTTGCTCAGATTCACACTAAACAATTTATTAGACATTCCGAACACACACCAGCTTTAGGTTTACACAGTATGATATTAAGAATATAGAAAAAACCTCAAGCTTTATTTAATTCTATACATCATATGATATTGGAGATGGAGAACTAAGTAAATACGGATTGCAGTTGCAGTACATTTTGAAGAACTTTCCTACAAGGGAAATGTCTGGGCCAGGATTCACTCCTATGGGCACAAGGAGATATGAACTATTGTGTAATATTTATATTACAGTTGGACTTGATGATCTTAAATGTCTCTTCCAACCTAAACGATTCTATGATTCTATGATTACCATTGCACCCAGCTGGCTTGAGCCTGATCAGGACCTGGAAAGTCCCTTATGACAAAACTTAGTCCTTGCCAATAAGAAGGCAAGAAGGCTTTCTTCTAAAAAAAAAAAAAAATAAAAAAATCAGAAGTAGAAAATTATGTATGAAATGTGGTACTTATCAAAATTTACTTTTAGTTTCTTTATGATAAGAACAAGTACCTGTTTTTTTTTAGCTGCCTTTATTTTTGGCTGCATATTGCTGCAGAGAGCCCTGAGGCAGGATTAGGAAGAGAGACTGGTGACCTTGTAGGACAGCTCAGGGAGGCAGCGCTGGCCATGACAGGTACGCTGCATTGAGCACCTGCTGGCCTTGCACAGGCAGATAACAGTACAAGGATGAACAGGCTGGTCCCAGAGCCTTGTGTTCAGGTTAGAAGCCTGAAACTGGAAAATATTTTAAGTGATGTCTGGCATTTTGTTAACTTTTATTTTATGAGGAGATAGGAATTTTGCCCTGAGAAAAAAGAATCTGATCAATGTCCCAATGTTCTTCTATGCTTGGAAATGACTTAGCAGTTACCATTACATCCTGATTTATTAACCTCACCCCCCAGAATCCAGCCCACTTCTAACAGATTCAAGAGATGGGATTTTCTCTTACTGAAGCTGTTTTAGTCTGATCTTGTAAGGTTGTATTTTTCAAGGAGTAACCAAGTTCTCTGTTTAATGTGTCTTTCAATCAATACCTCTGAGGGCAAGAGTCTCTAAGGCATCTTTTTTTATAAAAATGAGCTGCAGGGTCTGGCTCTAAGCACTCAAGTTTTCTTTGTGGGCTTCAGCTGAATCTCTCAAAAGAGATGTGCATTTGCCTTTGTAGGGTGGAGTCAAAATCAAGAAAATTTCTGGCTTTCCAGAACTTTACACCTATACTGCATACCCTTATCAGAACCTTTGCTATGCCACACTTTACATACTATTAGAAATAAGTTATACGATTGCATTCCTGGATTTACTACTCCTGAATTTCCTCATAATGTTCTAGTTAGAGATATCAGTCTACGTGAAAGCCATGTTCTGATTCCTTATGGAAATATATATTTGAAATAAGAACTTCCCCAGAATCTTCTAGAGCAAAGCAGTAATGGTAGTAAACAGACAAGAAGACAGTTCTTCAGTGTCTTATTTCTTAGTTTTTTTTTCTATAATAGTAGAAGATTTTTTATGTCTGTAAAAAGTTTTCTTTGGTTGTTGATGCAATGAAATTGAAGCATATTATAAGAAGACAGGTGATTTTAAATAAGCATAAGCTGCAAAATGAAAAGCAGATGTTTGGAAGAATGCCACATGCAGCTCTGATTCATGAAGGCATAAATTTGTCATAGTTCAGGTGGGGCTAAACTACATTCAGGGGATTGCCTGAGGTGTTGGCATTTTAGAAATATTGGCAATACACCACAGGTTTCCTCATTCCTGTGTCCGTGACCTGAAGGAGTTCAGATACACCAAATATGTAGATTGCCCTTGCTGCACGAATGAATAGACAAATAAATAAGATGTTCTTTAAAATCTGTAGAATTTACGCCTTCCATGGATTATTTTCACACATGACTGATAATTTTTTCAATATTTTTAAAACTGCCAATAAAGTAGGCTTTTGATCTAAATCAACCAGATTAACCTATGAAAAATGTTCGGGGATTTTAAGATCTTTTTTATTATTACTACATGCAAAAAAAAATTTGTTTTGAAATGTATGTAAAGGTAGGACTGAGAATATACTATAATATCCAGCTAACCCTCAAAATTGCCATTTTTTATTCACAGAACTTTGATAGGTTATCAAAACCAGAGAAATATTAGAATGACAAGAAATAACTTCTAAGAAATCTAAGCATTTCCCAAGATTTGTACCATACCTGTCCACTTAAATTTCATCTTGCTTCCCTGCATTAAGGAAAAGTGTAGTGAAAGATCAAATAATGGGGTCATTGGAAGTGAATTTCTTACATATAAAATGAGATATTTATAAATGCCTCACAGTTCATTATTTTTTCTTTACCATCTATTTTTGCAAATTTTCTGGCACAAATTTTAGTATGAGAGAGTATTACCAGCTGAGTGGGCAGTGAGTGAGTGACTAAGCATTGGAAACAGAACAGATTTGTTGATTTTCTCTCCAGAATCTGTGAGTCTTTGGGAGGCTGAATTACCTTCAAATTCTGTGCAAAAGCATCTAAAAAATGTGATCCTGTGGTCAGGAGGGTTAACTCTGTTATACAAGGACCCGCACTTCTCTCAGACAGGCCTGGAGATCTGCAAACTGGAAAAGACTGAGAAGCATCCTTAGCTCTACAATGGAAACCACCCTGTGTTGTGCTGTCTGATGTTTTGACCTCACTCTTTTTTTCCTAAAAGAAATAGACCGGAAACATTTATAAAAGTAACTAATATCACAACAGAGTTTAGCTTTCAAGGAGAGTTTAGCTTAGATTAGGAAAATAAGAACCCACAGTGGTGGGGAAGGGAATTATTTTTGCTGTTTATTTCAGGTAGAAGAGGCCTTAAGGTGCACAACTGAGTAGGTGGGGTTTTGGTGTGTGCTCATTTGTCATTTCATGTGGGCTAGCTTTACTCTCTTAAATATTTATTACTTAATCCAAAAAAGTAATAATAGTAATGCTATAACATTTCTCCGGCTGTGTTCCCTCTGCAGGGTAATTACTTGTGATGAGTGCTTGAGGGCACACTGGTCCCAGCTTGAATCTCTTTGGCTGGAAAGAAAATGATCAAGATGGTTCTTACCTGTCTGAGTTCCAGTCCCAGAGCTATTGTGGAAATATTTCATTGTCAGAAATACTGTAATAGATTTTCAAATCTCAGACCCTTTAATTACAAGATTAACAGCTTCCGAGCTAGCAAAAATAACTGAAATGTCATTTCCAGTTGTTTGTACGCTCATTCATTTATTCACTTAGCTAACTAAATAGAGCTAGATCCAGCACTTCCAATAAAGCTAAAACTTGTAATTTTCTTTCTCTGAGGTTATAGTCCCTTTGAAAATGTACAGTGTAGGCTGGGTGTGATTCAGCTAGCTCAAATACTTACATACAAAATGGTCTGTGGAAATACAAAGCCCATATATCAAAAAGGAGGCACTACTTCATATCAAGTATATTTTCCAAGAGGTCAAAGTGGGACTCAGAAGAAGAAAATGAAGGAATTCTGAGCATCTCCAACATGCGACTGGTGAGTCCCCTTTTGGTCTCTTGTCTGACGAGGTCTGCTGGAGCCCTTTCATGTTCATTGATGCTTCCTTTTCAGCCCTCAGGCATGACTACAGTTAATGTCTGAAAATAAGAAATGGAAACTCTTTGTATGAAGTAGTATCCTCCAGAGCTAAAGACGGGAAGTGCTACCAATAGTCTCTTTCATTTCTGTTCACAATGACCTGAATGATGAATATGCTGAATTGGCCATGCACTGCCTGGACAACACACTAGCCTTTTTTCACACTTCATATCTCTAGGCTATCCAGCTATGTGGGGATAAGTTAACATTCTGCTCCCGCTAAGGGTACTAATAACATTTTCACATATTTTTGGCATTCTATGTAGATGTGGTCATGTTTCAGTGACTCAGTGCTCCAATGCCACTAAAGAGCTGGCTTATCCTTGTTTTAGAGCAACCTGGCCACCACTACTCAGATGTAAGCCCAGAACAACTTACACAAATGCACCTGTTAAAGGAAGTTCTTATTCTTCCCAGTTCTTCATTTGTTCCTCATGGCGGTTTGTATATGAGATAATTGGGATCTTGCATAGTAAGGGCAGAATCCCATCTGTCTGAGCCATCTATAATTGCTTGCTGTCTGACAGTTTCAGAGAAGTAGCGCATTTGAATTATAAGCTTTTCTTCTACCACTTAAAGCAGTGGTAGGAAAATAAACAATAAATGCACCCTATATCATTATCTTGAATAGTAGGTTAAAAATTTCAACACTGAAAAATATCTTCATAATTTTCAGCCTGTTAAAATATTAACAGGGTTTCAACTATTTATTGTTGTGTGCTTTTAAAGCATATATCTCACCAGGGCATAAGAATACCTGAATCAGTTTCAGTGAACATAGTTAATAGTATCCAAATGTGCCAAGGCACACTATAGTGGCACTAGTCTGAAGAGCAGCAACATCTTATAGCTGTAAAAGCACAACAGATAGGATCAGGTGGATCAATACAACATTTTAAGCATGAACCTTGGTCACGTTCAGTCCTGAATTCATATTGCATCCATGGTCATACGCAGGCATGGGAATTATGAAGGTTCTTGAATGTGCTGCAGAAAGTGATTGCCCTTACCAGAGTTAGCTGAGGCAAGCAAGTCTAGCACTGTCTATCTGATTAGTCTTTAAGTTAATCATCTCATGCACTCAGTGTTAAAGAAGTTGGGCCTTCTAAGGAGATTCCAACATTGCATGCAGCAAGGGTCACTGAGGTAAGTGGGATGCTCGAGTTCAGGCTCTTCTTAGGACAGTGTGAACTTGACTGAGTTATGGATGCTTTATATCTGATGGGGAAACTGGGGATGCAAGAAACTGAGTCAGGGAGCTTGCTACACTCAGTTTCCTTTTGGATCTGCACTTGACAAGGTGCTGAGGCCTTATATCTTCCATGGGCACTAACTACATACAGGTCTCCTTCACACTACAATGCAAAATGTCTGCTGGGGTCTTATATTGAAACAGGTGTGATACACTCCACAACTAATCTTGGCAAACATCTCAGGGCTGAGTACTTGTTATTTTGCTGAGGTCGCAGGTAAGGTTTTGTGCTGTTCTGTGAGGGAGATTAATGTGTGTAGTGTGTTGCATTATCAGCTGGAGGCAGAAGAAAATTCCTTCTGGAGAGTCAGAAGGTGTTGCTGTGTGGAAACATGCTGTGTGAACAACAGGCTGTGACTAACGCATTAACTTGACATTTTCCTGCTTTTTACGGTTAGATATTTATGAGAAATTACATGTTTTTGTTAAAAGCATAGCTACTTCACTCTTCAGCAATTTCAAAACTAATAGATGTATACTATCAGATTGTTTGGACTTTTATATTTCTGGTCATAGGGACAGGTTTATTCTGATTTGGTCATCCATTGTTACCATTTTTGTTTTACCATTTTTGTTCCGAAGGCTTTGAGAAACCTTATAAGCACGCAAAGTTCATATCTCAAATAACATATAATGCTTGGACACAAGCTGAAGCAAGGAAGCATAACATACACACTAGGTGATGGCAGAAGGAAACTGGAGGGTAATGACAGCAAAAGCAAGCAGTTGTTTAAGCTGGCTCTTTGCACAATGTGGTGATCTTGAACCATCTGGAAGTTTGTTTTAATAAATAAATAACATCTGTTTCTTTTCACTGCTGCACAACCTAACCTTTAGTAGTTGCCTGATTTCTCCAAGGCACTCAACAGAAGTGAATTTAGAAGGAGGATGTGACGGAGCAATAACCATACAGACTAATTCCTGGAGAACATCCTTGATGACATTCAGATACAAGGGCAAATATGCACAAGCTGAAACAGCTTCTGAAGGGACATAGTCATGTGCTGATCAACACCATTTGATAAAGTTATTTAAAATGCAGCAACCTTCCCTGCCTACTGGGCATGAATGCAGAAACACCCCATTGCTCTTAGCATAAGGAGCTGGTCTGTGATGAAGAGGCATTTAGCTTGTTATTAGTTCTGCTACTAAGATCCACAAACACCTGGGGTGCATCAAGCACTGTATTGCTAGCTGGTCGAGGGAGGCGATTGTCTCGCTCTACTCTGCACTGGTGCGGCGTTATCTTGAGTGCTGTGTGCAGTTTTGGGCACCACAGTAAAAAAAGGATACAAAGCTACTAGAGAGTGTCCAGAGGAGAGCCACGAAGATGGTGAAGGGTTTAGAGGGGAAGCCATACGAGGAGCAGCTGAGGTCACTTGGTCTGTTCAGCCTGGAGAAGAGGAGACTGAGGGAAGACCTCATCGTGGTCTACAGCTTCCTCACAAGGGAAGGAGGAGGGGCAGGCGCTGATCTCTTCTCCCTGGCGACCAATGATAGAGCCCAAGGGAACGGCAGGAAGATATGCCAGGGGAGGTTTAGGTTGGACGTTAGGAAAAGGTTCTTCACCCAGAGGGTGGTGGAGCACTGGAACAAGCTCCCCTGGGAGGCAGTCACGGCGCCAAGCCTGACAATATTCAAGAAGCATTTGGACAACGCCCTCAGACATATGGTGTGAATTTTGGGGTTGTCCTATGCAGGGTCAGGAGTTGGACTCGATGATCCTTGTGGGTCCCTTCCAACTCTATGAACATTCTATGATTCTATGAAACTCATAGCTTTGAAGCTTGTATTTCAGGCACTGGGTCATTGGTAGCATGAAAATAGATTGGCTGGAATTTTAAATGAGAATGCAAAGTTAATGCTAATTGGAGAAAAGCTACTGCAATGACCTTCCTCTTCTGCTTCATGGCGCTCTCTTAGCTGCATTGTAGCCTTGGTCACTGTCCCACCAGATGGCATAGCCTGAAGATGTCTTTCCGACAGGGCTGTGTCATGACTGGGCCTGAAGCACCAAGGCTCCCTTCTTGATGGCTTCATGAAAATGATGCTTGCCAAAGCAGGTGACAAAAAGTTTATTGTTGATATGCAATACATCATCAGATCTACCACAGATTACTGCAGGATGAAATTGCATGTGTTACATATTGTCATTTGAGAAGAACGCTTGAAAGTGGAAAGCAAAATGAATTTTAAAACAGTTTATCTAACCCATCCTATAAGATTCACAGGAAAAGTTAAAATTGTTTTTAAGGGTGCTATTTATAATATATTTGGATATTTGATGATAGATTAGTAAGGCTTTCTATTCTGAAACGGAAAATAAATTGATGTTAATGTTTTGGGTCAAATTTTATATACAAAATCCTGACTGATCACTCTGGAGAATTAAATTCATATTCACCTCTGTGCCTTTATGTATGAATGTAACAATTGCATCATTCTCTTTTGTATAACTAGCATATTTAATACACCTTAAATATGCATTCTCATGCCAACAGGTCCTTCAGCAAAGGTAACCTGCACATTTCAAAAATCAAAAGCAATTTGGTTAAATGACCTGTAACCTAACATGGTTCATGCCGCTAGAAATCACTAAGTCTGTTGTTCAGACAGCTCACAGAGCCAAAGTTAAAGTTCATTTTAAGAAAACATGCTTTGAGGAGAGTGCTTTAGTGTGACTCATAATAGGAGAGCAATGTGAATGTTTGACACTATGTATGTGTCTTTACAATCTTCTTATTGTTAAGAAATGTTTTTCCTTGTTTTGTCTATGTTTAGCCTGTTTTCCCAAATGAAGATTCACATTAGATAGGGTAAAATGAGACAAACATTCTAGCGAGGCTTTCCAAAAACATCCTCAAGTCACAGCACTTAAGCTTAGAATACACATACTTTTACACACACACAGAAGAAAGAACGAACATCCTAATATTACCTCCAATGCCTCTTTCAAATGAAATTACCTAACTATGCATGAAAAGCATCATTCAGAGAAGCTGAAAGGGTAATTACAGGTAAACACCTGTTTCTACAACATTCTGCTGTTTGGATGTCACATTTTGGCATTTCTTCTTAGATAAGGACATAAGGGGAGTGGTCAAATGGGCCTGTGCGGCATTGGCACTGCCGGCATGCCCACCCGCAACACTGGGAAAGCATTAGCTGTAACTGTAGTCACAGTTTCCATACTAGCAGCTCAACAGTTCCACTTCAACCACTGGGTACAACCGTAAAGGTGTCAGTGGTCTGTGCTTGTGTTGTGTTGTGAGAACTGAATTGTCTTTTCCCTGCGTGACAGGTGGTTCTCGGGGCTATAGGGAAGGCAGTGGGTGTTCTCAGCTGCTATTTCACCTCATTGTGTGTGTTTTCCATGATGTGTGTTTGTATTAATACAGACTTTTTTCAAGTATTTTGTTTTTGCTGAAGTAACTGGCTATTCTTTGCATTAAAAAAATATAGCTTATTTCACTGATTCAACCTTTTTACTAAGATGCCACCATTCACCTTGTCTTTGTATCATCAGACTGAAATTACTCTAAGTTCTGAGCCTTAAGTACTTCTATTGTGGAAGGATCTGCTTGATTTTATTTTGCTGTCATTTTCAGCTCTCAAAATCAGGAGAAGGTGTTTTACCAATGAACTGTTCTGAGTCTTCAGCTCCAACTGAAGGAAAGTGTTCTACCTTGTGTTCATTGCCTCTGATCCTATTGCTGTGTGCCTCTAAGTAGGGTCTGGCTCTGTCTTCTCTGTATGCTCAATCAGACAGCTGTGGAGAATGGTGATCCTGAATGTTTCTATGACATGTGCATTCACGTATGTCTACTATGCTGTGCTTCTACTTAGCATTTCAGAGATGTCCCTCACAGAATCAGGGGATACTGACAATTTGTAATCTTTAGATGATTTCCTTAAGAAGCATAGTTTTCTTGCACTTCATTACTAATGCTAATAATAATAACTTCAAAGTCATGGATGAAATCTCAGTGGTGAAGAAATTACAAGTTTGTCAAGGACGTTCTCACAAATTTGTTGAACTTTCAGGTTCTATGTGAACTTGTGAAGCCTTTGACCCTCATTGACAATGAAAGACACTTTGGTTTTCTCTTCAGTACGGTTCTGCTGAATTGGTCTCAGTGCTCTTGCTTTCTCAAAGGAGTTCCTTCGGACAGGAGGTGAAGCGGCTTGTGAGGATGCCTTCCTGTAGTCGATGACTTTCATTGTAGTACTTCAGTTTTCATAGAGGTTTGATGGGTTCATTTACATACTGAAAGGCTTCATTGGCACTGCTATTCCTGTAGTCATGGTTGCTGGACTTTTCCTAGTTTCTTAAGAGAAACTCTGTTTTGGTTAAATTTTGTCTAAATCTTGTAGGTGTATATCATTATTCCAGATATAGAAATGTTTAACTGCTTTATAACTTTCATCATACTTGGATCGTTCTCCAGTGATGCATCTTTTCTGTGACTAACATGACTTGTGTGCTCAGTAGTGTTCATGTTTTACTGTGATTTGGCCTTTGTTTGATGAGTTTTAGGTTCTGTATTTTTGGGAAGGGAGCTGTTAGATTTTTGTCACTATTTCCTTTGGTGTTACCAGGCAGGTTTGGATTTACAGAAGACATGTAGTGGATTATAGCTGCCCACCTTCTCAGCAGCATTCAGTAAAAAAGAGGCGGCATTGTTGTGTTGATTGTTCTGTCTCATGGGCTGGTAAACATCAACCCTATCACCAATAGCCCTGATGGATCTGCAGCTTGTCGTTGGCAATGACCTTGATTCCTTTTTGTGTTTTCCTTTCAGGACTGCTAAGGACTCCACTAGCATTAGGACTGCTACCAAGTTTAACAAATGTAAAGACTTTACACACATTTGTTTATCCACCTGCTTTAGAGAATCGTAGTCTTATGATGCTGGAAAAATAAAGGCAAGAGATTTATAGCCCATTTAATTTTATATTTACAACTGCACAGATGGATGCCCTCCATATCCTTCCAGTTGACATCATAGTATGGGATTGACTTTTACGCTATTTTCTCTCTCTGTGATACTGTTAATTTGTACTCTGGGTACTGGTTTTTAAATTTGATGTGCATTTTTTTTTTTGGACTGGGAAGAAGATTATCTAGGTTTTATCGCGTCCACATCCTTATTCTATATTGCAGCCAGAAGGAAAGTCATTCTTGCTGACCTCCTCTCCTTGTAGGTATTATCTAACTCTTTGCATTGTTTATTCTCAACTTTCTTAGTTTCCATGTGACACATTTTGTAAAGTATATTGTCCATTTGAGGACTCAAACAATACCCTCCTGTGCACCTGAGGTAAAGGGATAGCTTGGAGAAATATTGCAAGAAGTCCCTGAAGAAGGAGATGGTCTAGCGAAATAATTACTGCTAGATATAAGGAAAGTACTGCAAATGTAGTAAGCCATTACACAATAACCTTGCAGGGAAATCAAGGCAAAGTGTCTATTTCTTCCAGGTGGCATATATCACTTTTCTGCATAATAACATTTCCTTGGGAAGAGAGACTTCAGATGTCTTACAAGTGACTGAAATGGAAACTGCTGCTGACTTTGCTAAACCCCAGATAATTGGCATAGTTCTTGAGTGTAAAGGGACAGAAGTCAGTTAGGAGTTGCTGTAGAAATGATGGGGAAATAATTCCTGCTTTGAGAGTCCAGAGCTAGAGAGAGGAAAGCTTTGTGGCCTGTTGAATCAAGGAATAATACCTCTCAGCTACTGCAGTTTTTGTCTGAAGGGATCCTAGTCTAAGGGGAGGAAATGTATGAAATTGAGGGTCAGGGTAGGAGAGGTCTTCACTGGCAAATGGGTAGAGATCATGGTTTTGTGATGACTTCCTGCCCATTTCTCCTCTTCGATGTGAAGGTGGGGAAAAGCCATACAGATGTGTGGGCAGTGCAAGAGTGCCTGTGGGCAGAGAGAGTGCAGCCACATGGTAGAAAAAGGTGATATTGAATCTCAGTGTTATATTCAGTTGTCTTCATCCTTCCTCCCAATAGCTCAAGCCAAAGCTAGCCAAAATTATTGAAATCACTTAAACTAGCTGAAAAACTATTTAATAGCCTATGTAAATGTATTGGGATAACCCCCTACTTCCCTGGTATGAGTTTCAATAAAATAGAGTTAAGAACTGTTACAAGTTATAGAATTGATGTTTTTCACACAAAATCATTCAGGTACTTCTCATTTAGCTTTAATCACTTTTAATTCATGAGACTTGTCTTCATTTTTATGGTTTGGTTGTTTGTTTTTTTTTTTTTTTTTTCTGAGTACAAAGGAAATCTTAACATCAGATTACTTAGATGAAGAATACATCTAAAGTCAACTGTAGTACTAGGAACAAAGGCCTGATTTCATTCTCCCTGTACATTTTTCTTATGGGTTTTCAAATGTTTCTGTTAGCAGAATTTAATCTCAGTTCACTTTACCCTCATGGGAAATATATTAAAAATATAATAAAATGGGCAGAGAGTAAAGAATTCCATCTGATAATTCAGTGTGATTGTCAAACAAGACATAGTACAGAAAAAGGAGAAAATAAATAATTCTGGAATGATCATTATACTTTTTTTGGCACAAGTTTTCAGGTCAAATACAAACTGAATGAAAAAAATTTCACTGTGCCTAAGATGGATTTAGGTTTAAGCTGAGCTACACAGCAGGTTGAAAGTTCAGTTCCCCCAAATCTGCAAATGACTTCAAGAGGGCCAGGGTTTCCCATATGGGTTTTAATGGTTTTTTTGCCATTGTCTTCTTCTTTTTTTTTTTTTTTTACATATAGCTTTGACCAAGCCACTTCACCTAGATGGGAAAATATTTGTGAAATCAGGGTAATAATACTTACTCACTTCACAGTATTATGGTGATGTTCAATTAATGAATATTTGCAAATAACGTCAATATTCTCATCCTCTGCATCCCTCTATGTAGCTTGATTTCTAGGTGAATTGCAGCTGCTAAATGTCATATTTATTACCATAAATATGGTAATTTATGTCATAAAATTACAAGCACTGGTATAACAGAATAGAAAACAGTCCCATTATTAATAAACAGTTATTGCTACAAGTAACAATTGTATTCAGCTTATATTCAGCTCTTCAGTTCTCAGCAGAAGCGATGTCATGGCCAGAAATCTTTCAGAAGTCAGTCAGTTTTGAAAAATAACAGAAGTTATCAAAACTGTTGAGTTAAGGAATTTGGGGATGATCTTTTTATGCAAAGCCTACACCTGAATCTCTGGAGACTGATACAGATTCACAGAGTTTAGCTTCGTAGTGTTTAACGTTAAGAGGGACCATTAGACTATCTAATCTCCTGAATGACACAGGCCATTAGGCATCAGACTGTAACGCTGCATTGAGACCCATAGTTTCACTAAAACTTTTCTTTCAGCCTAGCATCTAGTACTGTCTTGAAAATCTGAATATGGTGAGGATCTACCATTTTCCTCTGTAGCCTGTTCCAGTAGCTATTGACTCTCACTGTTAAGAATGTGTGCTTAATTTCTGATCTGAATTGTCTGGCTTCTGCTTCCAGCCAATTGGTTCCTGTTATGCATTTCTCTGCTAGATTAGAGTCTCCTTTAGTACCCAGTATGTTTTACTCATGAAAGCATTTATACACCTTAACCTAGTCATGTCTTGATCTTCTTTTCTGATAAGATAAACAGACCAAGCTCAAAGAAAGACAGGCATTTTCTCCGGTCCTTAAATGATTTTTGTGTTTCCCTTCAGTGCACAGTCTACTTTTAAAATATCGCTTTTTAAAATGTGGACACTGGAGCTGGGGGCGTGGAGGTCTACGATGGAGAAAGAAGTTCCCATGGGGGTGCAGTTTCAGAGGGCCTAAATGTAGGTTTCTGCTTTGACTTATCTGCTACATAATTATCCTCATTCATTGTAAAGAAGCTTAGAGAAGCAGGTCAGGTGTCCCCAGGACTGAAGTTAGTCTTTTTGATTGCTTCCCTCCACTCCTCCACTGCTGGCCTTGCTTTACTTCTTTTTACCCCAGCATCTCCCTAGGCACTCAGCTCCTTAGCCTCCAAAGCCCTTCATGGACACTAAGTTTAAGATACAGTCTGAAACTTTAGAGATACTAGATAGTCTTGCTAATTCAGAGCTGTCAGCTTGGAGGTGAAGAGGGAAAGAAATGAAGGGAAGACACTTATCCTATCTTTACAGGTTAATGATTTGCAGTAGTTTTTTCTTACTTATTCCATGGAATTCTTTCACTGATGGGGAAAAATTTTTGAAAGGAAATAAATTAATTAAATTGACATTGCTGAGTGACTGATACTTCTTAACAAGGATAGGCCTAAGCCTGCAGTGATTACTTGAATGTACATTCCCACCGGGCAAATGCCTTCCTCACTTACGTTAAGGCAACTCTTTGATTTAAGTGGAATTCTGGTGATATATATGAGATGTATGAGATTTGGTCCATTGATTTTTAGTGAGGGTAACAACTACCTGAACAGATTTTAAATTAAGTTTTGAAGCTCCACATTTTTATTAAGCTGGTAAGTCCCTTTAATAAATCCTGCAAAGGTGTCTACTGAATTGCAGAGAAAGGGGATTTCCAAACACAAAGAAGTGCAAGTCATGTGATATGTCCCTAAACACGCCATTTCAAGCTTCTAAGTGTTGTGTAAATTATTTTTGCCCTTTGTATAGACCTAAAATTCTTGGGATAAGGGCTAAACATACCTAGGACAATAGCTAAATATATCTAACTATAGAATGTATCCCTCTGATTTGTTTTATACACAATAAAAAGATCAGAAAACACAAGCGTAAATTGCCTGCTAAATGTTAGATTGACCCCAGTTATGTGAACATGTATTAATTTTCCCACGACAAAGAAACAGAAGAATGAACATTTTGTATATATTATCATGGCTGATTGGTGAAAATAAAATTCTAACCATCTGTAAAGTATACGAACTAAATCTGATAAAGGACCAGTTCACTCTATTAGAGACTGAACCAAAAGCACTGAACTAGAAGCATCTCGGAGTTAACCAGAGGGCAATACTGCAGAAAGATGCATATTTGTGTTGTACCCTTCCCTAAATCCGAGGTATTTACCTGCAGTGATGAGCCAACTATCTCCCACCATGTGGGAGCTACATCCACAAAGGCAGCAGATAGCTGTATGTAGCACATACATTCTTGAATGAATGGACCGGGGTTCAACTGTCCTTTAAAATGCTCTTGGTGCTGGCTGGCTTGTTAAAGCATTCACTCTGGGCTTTGTTCTTGGCTCCCAGAGCTGCTTAAGTATTTTGTATAAGCAAATCATTCACTAAAATAAATAAAAAGGTCAGAGACGCAGGAACAGAAACATACTCCCCAAACACCCAAGTACCCCTTCTCTTTTTCCCGCCATGAATGAGATTACTGGTGCTATAATATTTAGCTGCATTGACTTCAGTGCATTTGCACGAATGCAAGTGTCCTACCTCTAGCATGATTCAACAATAAAATTACTGAAATGTTTTGCAAAATGAAAGTGTAGGGGGGGAATCATAGCTTATCTACATGGGGAACAAACAGGATAGGGGTTGTGCTGCCCATTTGCTAGAGGTTGTATGACAGCCCCTAATTAATGGAGCAAATTTTAGTAGCTCTCTGCCTTATTAAGATGTGATTTAGGAAGCAGAGTGGGCTAGCATTCAGGTCTCTGGTGTGGGAGGACAGCCTGCAGATGGCAGGTGCCAGCATGCAGCATGGTCGGTCCGTTGTGATGACCCAAAGATAAAGCTGGGCACAGGCAATTACACCCTCCACACTGAAAATAAACGGGCATGTAATTACAGAGCTCGTGCTCCAGACAATTGAGTGGTGTTTTTTTGCTGGGTGATGAATATAAGGTCTATATTCATTTAGAAATGTTGCTTCTGTTTATTTTTGTAATAACTGTAATATTTTCGTATGTTCTTAGCCCTGAAGACTCTGTTTTGTCCTGTGAAAGGTCTAATGGTATAAAATAACTTGCTGGAGAACAATGAGTTTGTTTTTCCTTTCACACTCCAAGTTTTTGCTGTACATAGTCGAAAATCAGCAGAAGGACACTGCAATTTGCTAAAATCAATATAATTAGAGAAAAAAACTGATGTACTGAAAAGACCACAATTCAGAGAGCTGCTGGGCATGAATGAAATGTTTAATGAGCTGCTGAACTGTAGTGCCCTGGGTCTGACATGCTGTGGGACCTGGGTGCCTCTGATGGAAACCTTGCCACCAGCCTGGCTCCCCAAAACACTTCTAAGCACCATTTCATGTCAGCAGCTGTATTAGGACGAATCTGTATCATGTCTGCTGCCATTGCAGGGAGCTATTCATGCTGAGAAACTTGACACCAAACTGTCAGACTTGCATCTAATTTCTTCATGTTATTAACATTTAGTGCTGCTGCTAAGATGAGTGTGCAGCCCTATACTAAACGCCTCCGTGAAAAGAGAATCTGTCCTTTTAACACTTTAATTCTGTTAAGAGTTTTCTGTTAAAAGTGTTTTGACTTTACATTGTTATTGACTATTTACAGTCCTATAAGCGGGCTTTGGGCTTTGTGCTTTCAGAGTTAAACTATGCAGCCGGGACTGGAACCTCATGCGTTAAGTTTATTACCTTTGCTTTTTTCATTTTCCCTCTCCTGACCCAGATCTGCCACGAAGCAGGGAATTAGGAAATGAGCCAGTCAAGGATGGCTTCATTCAGACCTCCACCTTTTCTTTGACCTAGCCTGTGAGACTCAACAAGGTGGATCCTGTGATGGATGTATCCCTGCCCCTCTGCACCAGCTCAGCTCATTTTCCTGTGTGGAGTTTGTGACAGGACAGGAATGATGGTGTGAGACTGCGGTGGTGTAAGCATGTCTTCTGCTGCGACTTCTGTATGGGACACTTTATAAAGAGGCCCAGACTTTGCTACAGCACAGGGCCTGCGCTCCTGTGCCCCTCTGTATCTTCACACGTGGTGTCTCTCAGTGGGGAGAAGAGGCTGGGACACTGCATCACAGCTACGTGAGCTGCAGGGACTCTGCAGGAGACCGTAGGCTGGCGTGAATCCTTGAGTATGTCTCACACTTCTGCATCACAGCTGACAGATCTATAGCTTGGGAAACGTGCTAATACCCACCTTTATTATTAAAATAAAGCAAATGCAGAGAAATGCTTTGCTTGGACTGTGGTGCTCTGGATGCAATTTTCTCTCTGCCATTTGGCTTCTCAGATTATAAGCTCTTAGTAAACAGAAGATTTCTGTGTAGCAAAACCGAAAAAAAAGAGGTTCAATTTTTACCATTCCTGCTAAATGTAATATTAAATCAGAACAGTCCTGTAAAGCACATTTCTTCATCTTTGTTTTTCAAAAACAACAGCATATGCTCTTTCACTTATGCCCGCTGCCAATAGCAGCGTATGTGCAGGAGTTAAGGGTTCATCTTCTCAGGAAGCAACAAGAGTGGGCTTCTCCCCAGAGAAGGTGAGCCAGGAGCCAGGGTGACAGCAAGGTGTCAGGGCAGTGTCCTCACCAGCAAGGGCACAATCCCACTGTGCCTGAGCAAGGAGAGCAGGACAGGTCCAGTGATGGTAACCAGGGTCAGTCACAGCCCAGGCAAGTCCCCGGTGATGAGGCAGGTCTGAGGTCAAGTCAGCAGGTCAGGATGAGGGCCAGGCACAGGCATATCTCCAATGTGGCTCAGGCCAGGACTGAGGGCAACATCTACAACTTAAACACATAAACAAAGCAATGGGAGGCCCTGAGGGGGCTTCTCGTGGCTCTCTTGCACAGCTTTTTTCCCAGCAGCCTGATCCCAGCTTAGATGGCTGTGTCACCTCCACAGGCAGCCAACCCTTGGGTGGGGGGCAGAGGTTGCAGAGCCTGGGGGTGCACGCAAGGCCCAGACTCGACTGTCCTGCAGGACAGGAAGGACACATCTTCTCTAGGACGCTGTCAAATGCAGAATGCATACTCTTCTTCGAGAGGATCATGATGTACCTGGGGCTTAGTGTCAATTAGGATTTCAGCAATTACATACCACTACCTTGTCATGATGTGTTTTGCAGGGTAAACCTGAGATGGTAACAAGATTACCATCTGTATTTTAAAAATAAAAAGAAACCCACAAATGAAAAAGAGGTACCCTGCATGAAACAAATGCTTTGCAGAAAGACATAACATATTTCTGTTCCACTCCGGAGAGGTTTCTGAGCATTATTATCATATTGTGATGCTATGCTACAATTAATCACCCCTTTTAGTGATGCTGTAATAAACTCAGAGGTTTAGATTTTCAGCTTGTGTAAATCAATATGGGTTCATTGATTTCCATGGAACTGTGCCAGGTGAATATCAGACATCAAGTGGAGCTTGTACAGAGATGTTTAATAAAGCAAGAGACCTGTGTTTTCAGAGTAGATAAATGACTTCATGGGTGATGCTGCAGTCTCTTGTGACATCTCTCCTCCAAGAAGTTTTATTTTAATCACTCTCATAAAGTTCCCTTAACTGCAACAATAATGCTAAGTGCCTGACACAAAGCAAAGGAAATCAGATTTCTGGATAACTACTGGAATGAAATGTTGCTCTCGGGTTGTTGGTAGGTGTTTTTTGCTACATTTTTATTCTATTATTTCCTTCCTTTTAGTAGCACTGAAAGTGCTAGTGCTTAAAAAACCAACTTCTTCAGTCCTTATGCAGATAGACCTCTGGGTGCTCTCTATAAGGCCTATAATATAAAGTGTCATTGATTTAGTTTTATCTAGAACTGTGCAATAAAACAAAGGTCTTAAGAGCAGCTGCCCAGTTTATCATGTCAGTAATCCTGCTCCATGTTCACCCAGTAAGAACAGATGCGACCCTACAGTAAATATGAGGGAACCAAGGAAATATTCAAATACAAAGTTGTTTAAATGGAGTTAGTTTGGTATAATGGAGCAAACTCGTGCTTATGGGACTGTGTGAGGAAGTCTCATTTAAACCACTTCTGATGATAATAAATAATAAATTTAACAGCACAAATATAGTATTACTCAAACACATAAACATTGAATAAAAATGTTTTCTCATCTCTTTGAAATACCAAATCTGTTTAGCTCTTAGGGAATCAATAGGGACTGCACATGCTCAACAGTTCTGAAAATCAGATAAGCATCTGTTTATTTGCCCAGATATGTATATCCATGCCAAATCTGAGGCATTCACATTTGACAAATTTGATCTCTGTCTTCAGTCAAAACTGCTTCTTGCTTGCACGTCTCTGTATGTGATTAAAAATCTCAGATTCCTTTTTCCTTGAATTGGTTCATTTCACATTTATACTAATTGCCTTCTGTTTGTTAGTCCATGTAAATTCTACTCAGATTAATTTTAGATAAGTTGGTAAATAATCCAAGTGGAAGCAGTCTTATAGACTTCCTAAGTGTTTTTGGTGTGAGCTTAAATATAGTCTGAAGACAACCATAGAGGTAAACACCATAGACAGCATTAACATATCTTAGAGCAGCACCGTCATTTCTATATGTAATATAATTGTATTGGGTTTGTGTGGCAAGGTTTTGGTAGCTGCGGGACTACAGGAGTGTCTTCTGTGAGAAGCTGCTAGAAACTTCCCCTATGTCCAATAGAGCCAATGCCAGCCGGCTCCAAGATGGACCCACCGCTGGCCAGGGCTGAGCCCATCAGCAATGGTGGTAGCACCTCTGGAATAACGTATTTAAGAAAGGGAAAAAACCCCCACCCAACCTGTGCAATTGCAGCCGGAGAGAGGAGTGAGAATATGTGAGAGAAATAACTCTGCAGACACCAAGGTCAGTGAAGAAGGAGGGGGAGGAGGTGCTTCAGGTGCTGGAGCAGAGATTCCCCTGCAGCCCCTGGTGAAGACCCTGGTGAAGGCAGGCTGTCCCCCTGCAGCCCATGGAGGTTAACGGTGGAGCAGATATCCACCTGCAGCCCATGGAGAACCTCACGCTGGAGTAGGTGGATGCCTGAAGGAGGCTGTGACCCCATGGAAGGGGGGAGAAGGTTTCTTAAGATTTGGTTTTTATTTCTCATTATCCTGCTCTGATTTGATTGGTAATAAATTAAACTCATTTCCCCAAGTTGAGTCTGTTTTGCCCGTAACACTAATTGGTGAGTGATCTCTCCCTGTCCTTATCTCAACCCATGAACCTTTTGTTATATTTTGTCTCCCCTGTCCAGCTGAGGAGGGAGAGTGATAGAGTGGCTTTGGTGGGCACCTTGTGTACTTAATGTAAGTAGAAGTGTATAGAAAAAATCCAGAATTTTGAGGTCCACCCAGAAACAGGAAGGTCTGAATTTTGTACTTAGAGTAGGAAGCTCATTGGCAATACTGGAATTAATAACATTTTTGCTGAACACCTTCTAGTTAAATGCATGGCATTTAAAAACAAGTAAGAACTAATTGGGTTACCAGTTGTGAACAATTTACAGCATTTGGCTTGATTCACAAAAGCAAAGACCTGTCCAGTATTCAAGAAATAATTGGGGTTTGATGCAGTGTCATCCTCTCCTTCATCCTACAAGGATCTGTTGTATAACCTCAAGGTCTCCATCTGGGTGGACTAGCATAAGCAGTCAGAGACTGATGAATAGGACAATCTTATTACAACCAAACATGTTTTACTAAATTGCAGAAAGAAATATGCAGGTTAGATATCAGTAAAGCTAATGAAACACTGGAATAGACTGCCTACAGACACTAGCACATTTCTTTCACTGGAATTTTTTAGAAGGACTGGGGCAAGTATAGCTGACCCTTATGTAACAGAGGTAAATGATTAGGATGACAACTTTGCGTGTTTTCAAACTTTTACCTTACTTTTGTATGACCTGTAGTAACCAACTGTGTTACTGATCTTTGTGTCTGAGCATATCAGCTGCAGCTATTGAAAGGAAAAGGTTGCCAGCTTGTACAGTAGCGCACTGCTGGGGTGGGTCCCGGCTTCTCCTGAACACAAACTGATCGTGACAGCAGCGACCCTTCTTGTTCCTTAGCTCAACATCAGTAAAGCCTTTCCAATAGAGATAGCTGACAGCTTCTCTTCTTCACAGTGCCATTACTTACCCACCTGTAGGTAATAACGGAAGCACTAGCAATTAACATTGCCAGGAATTAAGAACTGCTTTGGGCTTACCTGACCGTCAATGATTAGATAATCTTCAAATAGTCACCACCAGGCCAAAAAGGTAATATGTCTTGCTTTGAATTGCTGTAAGGCAGGAATACTGCATTGCTTATAGCTCATCACCATCTTGCGATGTCCTGTTTCCTTCATCTTGGAAATTGCGCTGGTGAAATGGTAATATGAATTGGCTTCTTTTGATGCATGTCTTGTAATTCCAGAAGTAGCATCCACATTCCCATAAACAAACTCATCAAAATCTGCTTGAGCTTGTCTTGGATGCCCTCTGATAGAGACATTGTTACTGCCTTCTCACTTTTCTTATTGACTATCGCTCATCTTCAGAACAAGGGGTAATCTCCTCCAGTTTAGTAAACTGCTTGAGAATTCAGAGTCAATTCTCAGTGACTTATCTGAATGATATAACTCTTCTGAATTCCCAGAAGAGCATGCCACCAGCATACCTTCCTGAAAGATGCCACAAATCTTATCAACCTGCTGCAACCTATTGCAAAGCCTGAATTTACCAGTTTAATCCAATAGAAAATTACTGTGTCCCCATATGATAATTCCAGAAATTTACAGGAATGTATTTTCAATCTATAATTCATAATATTATATATTCATAATATACCCCCAAATTAAGCCCAACCAGTGCCTCTTCCAGACAATTATGCAATGATAAATTCCCATGCTAATATGACATAATCAGTTTTTATAGTGGTCTGCTATTTACCACTCACTTGGCATCCAGTGTAAGGAATTATTTTTCACATGGGTAAAGGAATTTATTTTCATAAGTTTTCAGATACTTCAAGTACTACAGCTATGGTTTCACTTGCAAGGGCATTTCATAGTTGTATGCAGACATTGCATTGCCCTGTCATAGCAGCAATGCTGTCTTGCATAACATAGTAGAGCTGTTCCTCCTACTGTCTAAGATAGTCCCACAGACTACTTCTATAGTAAATAAAATCACTGTGCCTACGGAAAAATTTGAACACTGATGCATCATTATCCATAAGTTCCCTGGCACAATTCCGGCCTGTGCCAGCTTGTTCTGTCCTAGACCATGCTTGGCCATGGTTTGGGAGATTTCATGGGCCATACGGACACACGTTGCATTGTGCCACTTTTGCCTTTCCTTTACCTCATCATTGTCAAAATGCTCTTTCTGGACTGCTGTTCTTCCCAGATCCTGTAACTAGTAAAAGCATAAATCTTAAGGGTGTTGGTAGGCATCTTCCCTTTCCTAAGCTCATTTCCTTAAGCCACTCCCTGTGGTCCCACCATTTCTATTCCCTTTCCTCCCTGTCAATGTGCTGACTCAGCTGTCGTCACTAAGGTTGTAGGACACAGTAGTCATCTTTGTGGTGGGCAAACAGGGCAGTGAGTTTCTGAAATGATGATGAAAGCTCTTGAAGAAACAGCTCGCTGCCTGTTGTCACTACTCCTAGGTCCACATTCAGTTTCTCTTTTGTTTTTACGAGGCCAAAAAGAGATCTTCATGTAACTTTTACCTTACGCTTATTTCTATCACTGTCTTCTTTTGGCTGACTCGTCACCCCCATCCTGTAGGCTATCAGTGCAACATGACCTATTCTTAGAAGTGAAGGGGGTACCATATTTCAGGACTAATGCCTATGCCAATTACCCTTTCTTAGGAGCTCCTGTAGATGTATATATACCAAGGGGCTTTTTGGTGGATGTTTCAGAAGTCCAAAACCAGCCTGTGAAGGTTTTATAGACATAAGATGGCTGCTGATGGTACTGTATGAAATGTTCCATAATTGTAACACCTTTACAGGTGTTAACACCAAGCCTCATGTATTACTTTACCTCCCATTTGTATGTGCTATCTAGAACAAGAGGGATCTTCTGTGTGCTCCCAAAGGGAGGCTCCATGTAGGACCTTGAGTCCAAGATTTCTCCCCTACATCGTGACATTGACTTGGCTCGTGTGCTGCAGCTAGGTTTACTTAGATGAAAGGCTGGACTCCTGTGTAGGCTGACAGCATGCTACAGGTTTCATGAAGTCAAAATCGTACAAAGTGACTCAGATCCCTTTTTAGTTGTAGCTAAAAGAATCCAGCCTGCTGTAGTCTCCAGCTCTCTCTTTTGTCACATATACTGAAAATCCAGAAGGCAGCTTCTGAATCTACTTCAGAACCAAAAGCAGCTTCTGGCACCATCCCCTGGGCTTTCTACTGTGTATTTTCTCCAAACACTATAATGGATTGGTTATTTTTTAAGCTAGAATAACCAACAAAGAGTGAAAACTACAGATTATGCTTATTTAACAACTGATTCAGCTGAAAGCTCTAAACATTTGACTGAATGCATCTCCCTTTTCTTAGTACCAGAATAGTTTTCTGCTGTGGAAGGAGAAGAATGCTTCATTAACTTTAGAAAATATTCATAGTATACTGCACTAAAGATCTGAATGGTGCCCGTGAGTGCTGGACAGGGGATGTGCTTTGTTGTCTGAAATGAGTGAACCAGATACAGTGATACGGGTAAACCTCAAATAAATTATTCAAAGCATTGAAATAACTCCCTTTCTGTTATGTATCTTCCTTGCTCTCAACTTTTAAAGGAAAGCTTCTGTCCTTAGTAACATTAACACTCATTGGGGAAGCCTTGTATTGAACTAACAGCTGCCCCTTTCAAGTGAAATACCTAATTGTGTTCCTCTCACACAATTAGGTTACAATCTTGGCTAAAAACATAGTATGTGAAACCAAGCCCAAGTGAAAATGTGCTTGTTCAGGAAAATGGCATATTGCCAAAATAGAGTCCTGTACTCATTTAAAGTTTCTTTCGTCTGGTGAAAATAAGCTGTGTCTTTTGAAGTTATAATCATCCCAGAAAAACTTTTCTATTAGCTCTAAACTCAAGGCCAGATTAAGAGTAAAGTTGATGGGATAGGTATGATTAGTTGCATCAGTAAGATTTTATCAGTGTGAATGCGGGCTTACAAACCGCACTACCAAGACTTGCGAGTTTCCTCAGCAAAATGTGCTCCATGCTTTGCCATGTAGATTGCCATCTTATACTTCTTAGATTTCTGATACTCAAAACACATTTTGAGTGAAGACATATTACTTTATGCAGTGATATTGTACTGAGGTATCACCTTCCACGTTATTAGTGAACCAGCGTTAGATTCACTCGTCTCACCAAGAGTATAAAATTTTTCAGGCAGCTAAAAGCTTCAAATCTTCTTCTGCTCCTGTCTTCAATGACTCCCTGGCTGCCCTTTACAAATTTTGTATTGATAGAAATTGCCTCTTGCCTGTCAGCTATTTATGGGTTAGCCTTATCAGAGACTGACTCCAGCAAACTCTATGGATAGCAGTGAATTTAAAAGAGAACAAAGATCCCATTACAAACTCTCCTATTGATTTCACTAAAAATAATTTTCTGCTGTAACTAAGGAACTTAAACATTTTATGTGGGCCTAAGTAGCTGGGTCTACTTATCTGCTGATAATGGTGTTACTTTCATACACTAAGCTGTACAATAATTTATAAACTGTACATAGCTCAGCTAGCTGAATTCAATGACCAAGAGGATGCAGAGAAAATAGAGGTCTCTTTTCAGGAACAGAACTAGGTAAAAGTGCAGTGATGCAATTCTCCTTTACACGTATTCCTTTGGAGATCATTTCTGAAAGGAAGGGGAGTAGGTGACAGCATGGTTCAGTTATAGCTAAGGCATTAGGAGAATAGTTTGGTGAATACTACAAGAATTAAGCCATGACCATCCTTAGAAAAAGGCTCAAAACTTTAGCTGGGTGGATGTGACATTGCCATTGGTCATGTTTTAAAGGAGGAAGTAAAGCAAAGGACACAATTAATTTGAGGATACCCAGGAAATCAAGTGGATCAGTAACTCCCGTAGTGTGTGAGCACATATGCTCTGGTATATTAGAGTCTTTCTGTGGTATGATGGCTCTAGCACAGTCTTTTTAACTTGCTTTTAACAAGACTCAGCAACTAGAAGGTGCATCAAAGAAAAAAGACTTGAAAGCTCAACCCAGCGGAACTAAGAAGCACGTAAAGGATGGGTATAGAACTCCTACAATGTTATGCCAAATGAAGTATACAGGGGCATACGTACTTCTACAGACAAGTATGCACAGTGTGAACTAAATGCATATTTCGTAATTTTCACCAAGAAAAACAAACTAATAAACAAACAAATAACAGGAAATGTCTCAGACAAAAAGGTTTTTCTTTTTTTTTTTTTTTTTTTTTTTTTAAACAACCAGAACATCTTAGGTAAAGTCTGCCCACCAGGTTTGAATCAACCTGCCCATGAAAGTTGAGCAGTTTTTATAGTTTGGCTGACTCCATTCTTTTTCTGAGTGAAGGTGAAGTCTCTGAAGATTGAGAAAGCAAATTCAGCAGGAAAAATACTTTGATACTGTAGTTATGTCTATTCTAAAATGACAGGTTTTGTTAGGATGAAGTTATTCAAGATACTGCCCTAAATGGCAGAGGAGATTTTTCATTCTTCTAAAATGCAATGTGAAGGAGAATTATGTGACACAAGGGCATTCAAAAACCCCCAAACTCTTTATGGGCAGGGCTGGAAAAAACATGGAGTTATAGTACAAGAAGTAATATTTCTGAGCTCACAGGGGGAGAACTGATAAAGCAAAGAAGGTGTTTTGGGACAATAAACAACACAAGGAGGGTCTTTCTGGTGCAGAAAATATGCTTCCTAAAATTAACTTATGTAGTTTCAAAAGACACTATGCAACTCTGCATGTACTAGAAGAATGAAAAAAATTATGAGTACACATTCTTAAATTTAATGTTCTTATTGGCTTTCCACCTTTATCAGGTTGCCTTCTGGAGGCATGATATAATGCTGTCATATGCTCACATATTTCATATTTCAGGGGATCAGGCTCAGCCAGCATGGATTTATGAAAGGCAGGTCCTGCTTCACTAACCTGGTCTCCTTCTATGACAAGGCGACCCACTTGGTGGATGAGGGAAAGGCTGTGGATGTTGTCTACCTGGACTTCAGTAAAGCCTTTGACACTGTTTCTCACAGCATTCTCCTGGAGAAACTGGCTGCTCATGGCTTGGAGGGGTGTACTCTTTGCTGGGTAAAAAACTGGCTGGATGGCTGGGCCTAAAGAGTTGTGGTGAATGGAGTTAAATCCAGTTGGTGGTCAGTCACAAGTGGTGCTCCCCAGGGCTCAGTATTGGGGCCAGTTCTGTTTAATATCTTCATCAGTGATCTGGACGAGGGGATCGAGTGCACCCTCAGTAAGTTTGCAGACGACACCAAGTTGGGTGGAAGTGTTGATCTGCTGGAGGGTAGGAAGGTCCTACAGAGGGATCTGGACAGGATGGATTGATGGGCCAAGGCCAACTGTATGAGGTTCAACAAAGCTCAGTGCTGGGTCCTGCACTTGGGTCACAACAACCCCATGCAAGGCTACAGGCTTGGGGAGGAGTGGCTGGAAAGCTGCCTGGCAGAAAAGGACCTGGGGGTGTTGGTCAACAGCCGCCTGAATATGAGCCAGCAGTGTGCCCAGGTGGCCAAGAAGGCCAGTGGCATCCTGGCTTGTATCAGGAATAGTGTGGCCAGCAGGACCAGGGAGGTGATAGTGCCCCTGGACTCGGCACTGGTGAGGCTGCATCTCAAGTACTGTGTTCAGTTTTGAGCCCCTCACTACAAGAAGGACATCGAGGTGCTGGAGCGTGTCCAGAGAAGGGCAACGAAGCTGGTGAAGGGTCTAGAGCACAAGTCTTATGAGGAGTGGCTGAGGGAACTGGGGTTGTTTAGCCTGGAGAAGAGGAGGCTGAGGGGTGACATTATTGCTCTCTACAGCTACCTGAAAGGAGGTTGTAGCAAGGTGGGGGTTGGTTTCTTCTCTCAAGTAACAACTGATAGGATGAGAGGAAATGGCCTCAAGTTGTGCCAGGGGAGCTTTAGGTTGGATATTGGGAAAAACTTCTTCGCCGAAAGGGTAGTCAGGCACTGGAACAGGCTGCCCAGGGAAGTGGCTGAGTTCCCATCCCTGGAGGTATTTAAAAGAAGGGTAGATGTGGTGCTTAGGGCCATGGTTTAGTGGTGGACTTGGCAGTGTTAGGTTAATGGTTGGACTCGAAGATCTTAAAGGCCTTTTCCAACCTAACTGATTCTATGATTCTATGATTTTGTGGCAAAAATGGTAAGGTTACTTCTTAGCATATTGGTCCAGTCCCATTTACCTTGGTACAAAATCCAATAAATATAACATGCTCTAGAATCCTGGTTAAATTAGCTAGCGGAAAAATGGTAAAGGGCCCATACAGGCCCTGACTTTGAGGTATAAAAGCACTGAGCAACATACAGGTAGTTGTACAAAGCTGTGGAGCTCCTGGGGAAGTCTGGTGCCTGCCTCTGAACACTAATGTGGATTATTCTCCGGCACTACCTGTTCTGCTGCAATGATGGCTGACCCCATTAAACATCCCAAAGCTGAAAGGCATCTCAAATCACTTAGAGTCATGACAACTTCCACTTCTTGTGAGCTATGTGTTCTGTTCTAAAATCAGCACTGGATCTTTCGCTAAAACATCACCTTAATCATTTTAACAACTCAATTCTCAAGTTCCTGCTCTAGTGATTTTTTAGTGTCTACAGAACATCAGGGGTTCAAGTTACCAGTCTCCTACTCTTTTTTTGCATCTTAAAGATCCTTCTTTCTTTGGTACTTAGTTTCTTATTTCCTAGCTGGTTATTGATTATTTTTTCTTTGTAATGCAGGAGTTAGTTAGAAAAATAGTGTCCTAACACTTTTAAAACTCAAGGAAAAAAACCCAAACAGCATTATCCAACATACTGAAGAAAGTTGTCTTTGAAGGCAGAACTGCTTATTTGAAAAGACTTCCATTATTTTGAAAGTAAGTGGATATTAAGCATGATTAGATGCTAGAAAAGGCTTCCTTTGGTATCCAAGATGGCTATAAAATTATTGACTTCAGAGTAGTAATTTAGTTAAAAATAGATGCAAACCATGTAACTCCGCTGCCACCTGGCATGTGCTCCCAGAGTTGAACTTTCAGTACTTTATCAAAATGTTATCAATATTATATATATTCAAATCCATATTCTGAGACAAATTAACACAGGAATGGTGAATCTAAAAATATTTACATTTTAAACTATTTCTTTTTAAGAGCAGCACATCCTATACAATTATTTGTATCTGAATCACTCTCTCTTGGCACTCTCTTAAGTCAGGCATTTTCTCAAATACTTTAACCTAAACTGACAAGTCCAAATGTATGAATTTCCTAAGCATATTACCAGCTGGGAGCAGCTAGTAGTTATAATTACTTGATAGCTAATATTGAATAATTATGTTTGGAGAATTGTATAACCTTGGACTGGTCTGCAATAAGCTTGCAAATCTAGAAAGCAAGGAATGACCTCTGAACATGGCTAAGACAAAAAATAATTAACAAAGAAATCTCTCAATATGCTGTAATATACCCTAGTTTGCAACTAACAACCATTATTTTCTGTTTTAAATGTTAGCAGTTACAGTGTATCTACTATGTCTTCTATGTATGTCAGCATAAAATCAATAAAACTCGTAAATAGCAATTAAAATGCAATAACAATCCCACTCAAGTTTTTTTAAAGCAACATGAACAACTAAGATGATGATCATTATCACCTCCATTAATTTTTCCCCATAGTAGGGTAGATTTGCATATTTATGCCACAAATATTTCACTGACTAATGCAAGCCTCCTCTTTGCCATATCCATAACCATGGGGGTGCACACCTGGTCCAGAATGATTCAGTTATTCAGCTCAGCAGAGATGTTTTAAGCTAGCACACTTGGCTTTGCACTTTCAACGGGCGAGCACTGTATACCCAGTCAGGCACCAGGTGTCAGAGACACAGTCTTTGCCTCTGTCTCATGACATGACTAAGGTGACTCTTACACTGGTGTCATCCAAATATAAAGATGGGTCTGGGCCAGAGTTCTCAAGCTGTGATAAGCATCCCACTAGTAATATGCAAGTTACTCCAAAGATATGCATAAATCCTGTTTGAGCAGCAAAACGTCTCCTTCTGTACATGTACCCAACCTAGCACAGTGCCAGGAGCTTTTGCTGCTGATACTGTCATTAATGCTCTTCTTACCTAAGCAAACTGCATTTAGAAAGTGCTATGTAGGATGTTCTTCCCTGTTGATAATTATTGTCTGATAAGTATCACACTACAACCAAGTGTTTCAGAAAGACTCTTTCAATAAAAGGGACTTCTGACCTTACTTAGATTATAAAGTGAGCTTATGTTTTCTTCAATGTTTCAATCTAGGAAAGGAGAATCATGAATCTGTAGTGCAATAAATGAGAGGAGAATCTGTCCTGTAAACCAAATATGAAATTACTGATGAAAAAAGAAGATTTTTTTTCCTGTATTTGAAATTATTTGTGAATATTTGACTGCATTATCAGGTAATGACATTTTCTGTACTTCTTGTTATTAAAACAATCAAAAGAAATAAGTAGTTATACAGTAAAATAAACACAGAAGTCTTGCTGTGACATCCAATACGGCTGCAGAACCAACTGACTGCTAATGTGGTACTTCAATAAATGGTTTGCTATGAATAATGTATTTGTCCAAACTGGTCTACCCCTGTTCACAAATTGCTGGACTATGATTTTTATGTTTTGTTACTCACATTGTTGGAACAAAATTTTGTATTGAAATCTTTGACATGAACAATTTTGGGCTGTCTAAGACCTGTATATTCTACTGTTGGTGAGAATAGCTGGAATTCCCTATTTGACTGGCCCTTGAGCAGCCAAATGAATTATATGGTATCCTTTTGTCCCTTAACTGAGTTCTAAAAAATGCAGAAATATTCTTTGCTTGTTTTTTAAAATAATCAGCTTTTATCCAATATGCGGGAAGATAGTAGGGTAGAAATGTATTTAGGAGCAGGGAGTTACAGCTCAAAGGAATATAAGGACATTTAAAACCCATCTTTTTTCTTTCCTTCTTTTTCATTTAAAATTGCTTCCTGGCTAAGGAAACAATAAAGCTATAAGTCAGATTTATTAGCTGTCTTGCATACTTTACGTTCAATTTTCTCTTCACTCAAAAAAGCGAAACAATTAAAGATTTTTGAACCTGTATGGCTTCAACCTTTTCTGGTTTAAGTGTCTAAGCTGCAGGACTTTGGCCAGGGTTTTTTTGAGGTGAGGCAAGCTAAACTCATAGATCTCCCTATCCTTCAGCCCAAAAGACTTCATGATGATGGAGGGATGAGGTAGTCCAGGGACTTCTGTATAGGAGAGCATTAGTTTTCTGCAAAAGAATTGGAAAACTACTGCCTGTCTTCTCACTCGGCAGTCTCTCTTCGTAATACTGTGTTTCCACAGCTGCATATAAAACAAAGCATTTTTTCAAGCAGCACATACATCAAATTTAATGGTCTTTAGTTTGTATCATAATGTATTTCCTCCACATATTTAATCCCAGATGAAGAGAATGTCTGTGTTTAATATTGTCTATCAGATGAGATGACTACAGCTATTACTGCTGTTAAATCCAAGTATTGCAAGCAGAGATTGTGGGGCTGGAACTGGTATTGAGGCACATAGCAGGAGTTTTACATTAATGACTGATATGTTTATATGGCCAGTTCATTTGTTATGTCAGTGGCCAGATTTAGTGATAACTAAAATATCTTAAAGGTCTATAACCTTTGCTGTTGCTTGATCATGTCTCATACTTTACTCATGCTAAGTGGTCATTTGGAGGTTTGCTTGTGCCTTGTCTTGTTCTCCAGTTTTCTCCCTTCCTTCTAACAAAGTTAATTTAGAGAAGGCACTATGTACTGCTGTAAATGTCTAGGAGCCACAAACCAGAGAAATACTTGTTATTAGCTGCAACATTACTTTTTTTCCAAAGCTGAGCATAATGTCTAGTAAAATAAGCCTGGATGTGTGTTTCACTGTGGCTAAAGTTATTTTCCTTTTTATCCAGAGAGTAACATCTTCCAAGAGACGATTCCAAAAGTAACACATTCTGAAGTATGCACTATTTCTCCTCGATGTGCAAGATTAGCCTTATTACATCTTATTATATGGGTCATGTGGACATAACCAAAAAAGCAAGAAATCAAAGTTTAGGATTTGTAAGTAACTTTAATAAAATGACCCACTTTTTGAACATTTCTGTTTTAATATTCTGTGTGCCAGAAATCCAGGAAGCCAGAAATACTCAGGGATATAGATGAGCCTGTAATAATAGTGGACATGTGTGACTGGTAGAATCTATGCCTTGACAACTGTCGTGTCCAAATTCAATTCTAAAATATAGTAAAAGTGAGCTATTCATTAACATTTATGATACATTTTTAATAGTCTGATTCTATTTTAGTGTGGGTGTCCCATTCCCAGTATTTGTGTCTTTAATTGGTATTTCATATTTCATACTGGCAAATGGCCAGATCTGAAAAAAAGTACTTGGGCAACTAGAGTGCAACTTTGATGGAATTTAGGACTGTGAGTCCAGAAATTACATCCACAAAAAACCTAAATCTACTCAGATAAGTGCCGCAGAATGTAAGAGTTGAAGATTACATGGTGAAGTACCAGGGCTTCAAGTTCTGCAGTGACAAAGCCACCTGGCTCAACAGTGTCCTGCCTTCTATTTAACATTCAGGCTTGTTCAGCATTCACAAAAGTAGGAATTTCAGTGCCTGGGGACTAAGAATGCTCAGAAGAAACCTTACAAGGACTCACCATATTGAATTCAGCAGTAAACATGCAATGTGGCTGTATTCATTTAAAAGCACAGTTAGGGAAGGTAGTGCTGCCCACTGATCGAAAGGAGAACTGTGAGCGAGGGTGGAGAAGGTCAATCTTTTACCATTTATTTTATATTTGTGCAAGAAATTGAAAAGCTGCATTCACTGACCTCTTGAGCATTAGGGAATTCAAAATGTGCTTTCTACCCCCTTAAAACCATCTTTTTCTGTCAAGTTAAAGACTATGCCGAGAAAGACATTTTCTCCAGCCTTCCTGTTGTAGCTGTAACACAGTACAGCAAAGGATGCAAAGTTCATAGGTACTGAAAGGGAGCAAGTGAGCAGGAAGTTATCTCCAAATCAGTGCTTACTTAAAATCTGTATATTTACTGGAAGGGGGAAATCCTGGGGCTGTGTTTCAGCACTGCTGAAAGATAGTGTCAATGAATCTTTCGAAGCCAGATTAATAAACAGCTTTAGAAGTGGAAATCAGAACTCAGGACTGTTCTCTCTCACCCTCATGAAATTATAATCTTGGCTGTGCATTTGCTCATGAGCAGTGGAGCATACCTGGTAAATGTGTGGACTCATGTTTAGGGCGATAACACAGTCAGAGAGAAAAAGATGTGGTTTGGAATGACTTAAGGTGTAGAAGGACATGTAATTACATATGTCATGTCTCAGTTTCTGGCAAATAATCTAGCAATATTCAAGTATTATTAGAACACCCTGTATAGACGGGCAAATCATCTTTTACAAAGGTATGAATCATCCAGCTGACAGTGTACAGTCTTAAATCCAACAAGTATTTCTTGTCAGAGAATCCCAGAGCTGGAAATAGCTCTGGTAGGCAGCATTTCAGATGCACCCTTTCCAGAACCTGAAGCTTTTCTACTCAGTATGTAGATTCTGTGAAAACATGCCTGTACCCCCTCATCTACTTTATGGAGATTTTAGGTGTTTAATTCAGATTTATGAAATATACACCTAGAGGTAATGCCAAAAATTCGTGCTATTTTGAAGTGGCTCTTCCCGTGTTTAAGACTCTCAGAGGTTCTGCATGTTGCTAACTATTTCAATCTCTTTTTTTCCTGTATTTCCCTATTGCCTAGGGAAAAGATATTTAAATGACATTTTTATTGGTATGATTCCAGCTGATATGGATATTGAAAGAGAAAACTATCATAATCTGAATTTGTGACACAAAGATTATTGAAGTTGTATTAAAAAAACCCCTGAAAATATGTCCAAAATGTCTAAAAAAATACTGAGTTTCATAAATTATACTCCAGTGAAGATGAGAAAGTATTCTTCCTCTTCAGAAAGTATAGAGCAAAACCAGTCCTGCAATTGTAGAATAAAAGGTTACATTTCTCTTCAGGCTAGTCATTCAGGATGAAACCTGAAGTTTTGATTCAGATTTTAGTGATGTGAATGACATAGAGCTCTGGCCCTCTGTCACATGTCACGGAATCATAAACACTGGGACTAGAAGTGACCTCAAGAGCTTATCTTGTTCATTGGCCTGTCCCAAGGCGAGATAAAATATCTTTCCTTCTTTCCAAAAAGATTTTTCTAATCTATTCTTAAATATCTTTGATGATGGAGATTCTACAGCCTCCTTATTCAGTACCTCCAAAATCCCACAAGTACCAAAGAATTCTGAAATTTTCTCTGGCTTGCTTGTTGCACTGAGAATGAACTCAAACTTCAACTTACCAGATGACTTCACGGGATCCTCACCAAAATGTAGGTGTCTGTGGTGCAGATGAGATTGATTGAGGAGGTTATGGAAAGATATATTTGAATCCCACCACAATCAATAGCTCTTTAAACCCCAAGGAGTTCTACTGATACTGGTGAAGATATCCATGGAACGTATTGTTATCCAATATGAAAAAGTGTACCAGAATCTGTCCCTTTGATAAAATCGATAGGGCAAGAAGATTCTTTTGGACTTATGTTTTGATATGGCTTTAAATAAGCCATATCTAAATGGCTTGAACATGGCTTTGAATAAGCCATACGTTTAGATATGGCTTTGAATAAGCCATATCTCATTCTGCATGACATTGTTAATGGCAACTGAGGTCTTGGCCAAAATAATGAAAATGTTTTTTATATTATGGTAATTGCATTCTGATACAGACACAAGGGTCTAATTTCCTGTAGTAGTGGTAATATAGTACCTCTGCTACAAAATAAACATATATTTCATGTTGGCATTTCTTGTATAAATGGATGAAAAATCCTAATTCACTTTCTGATGTAGTTTTGCAGTCAACCACTTGCTTTGCATAATTGGGGTGACAGATGCACTTTATTGTAGCAGCAAAACCACTTTGTAGCACATTTTGTAAAATGGTACAATGGGCTTGGATCTTGGCCAACATCAATAATGGAATAATAAACTTATACAAGTAGCAGGGAATTGAAGTTGTTTTAATAAAAAAAACACTTCTTGTGGCTGTTCTGAACTTATTCTGTTCAACAGTTGCTGTTAGGACACAGGAATTTTAGATAAGATTCTCAGCATTTTTGTTTGAGAGAGGTAAGAAGGAACACAGGAAAATAAGATTCTGAAAGAGTCCCACAGCGCAAACCCCATCATGTCATGCACTGCTGCCAGAGAAAGCGCTGGATCGTTACTGAGCCACCACTCATGGGAGCAAGTCTTTTTGTACAGCCCTGTAAACCAAGCAGCCCTGTGGAAAATTGTTCTCCAGCCCTATTGGAAGTCAGACAGGAAAATACGGCCTGGTCTACGCTGTAGGGTTTTTCTGCACTAATGCTCTCCTCATCCACCTTGCTCACTCACCTGATCAGCAGATATTTGTCTACACAGCTTTCTTGATTCACTGTTGCCAGCCTGAATGGGACAAATCTAGGAAAAAAGCAGCATCCCTCACTGGAGTTCTGTGAAAAATGTCAGTGCATGTCAGGCTATTAAGACAGGTTGGTATTGATGTGATTTCTCTTTCTGACAGTTGATCAAATGCTCACCTATCAAAAATCAGTGTCTCTCATAGCTGCTCCTTTGAAGAGAACCTGCAATGTAATGCTCTTGAAATGTGATTTTGTTTGATATACATTAGGTTTTTTGGGTTTGTTTTTACTCCGTGACAGAAGACACTTGCTGAAAATAAAATAGGCTAATGAATGTAATCCAGATGAGGTAATTGAAATTATATCTGCAAACAGAGGCAATGTCCAACCAGAATAATATTTTCTTACTGAGAAAACTTGAATGCACTAGAGAAGAGCGCAATAGCATTTTAACACAGGTTGCTGGCCTTCCTATTTCTTTGACAGCTTTTGCACACCATCATTCCTTAGACATGAACATGGATAGGAAGAGTGATAAGAGAATGCAACTCTTGAACACATTTCTTATCATTAACAACCATTCTGCCATTTATTTCTTAGGTCAAATTGTGTACTTTTTTCCAAAGAAATTCATGTGTGATTTGACACTTAACTCAAAATCCATCAAAAACATTAGAAAAATAACAATTGACTTCAACTTTTACTTTAAAGGGTCTCTGGGTCCAGTTCTAGGCAACTAGAAATATCTGTGTGGAACACGGAAGGAGAAGAAATTATATATTTTTTTAAAAAAGGGTCCCACAAGATGTAAATTGCTCTATCCTATGCAAGTTATAATACTATCTTAGAAAGTTTCATTTGTAGCTTTTTCCACCTTATGGACCCATATCAAACTAAGGAACCATGTAACAAAAAGTGAAATGTAATAGTGACTCAAGATATAGACACATTTAAGATCTGAAGAATAGTGATTTTAAATATGATTGTTGCATATCTCCAAATAATAAGCTTGTTTTCCAAATGCAGAAGTCTAAGAAACATTGACTATGAAATCTATGGAATTTCAAAAGTATAACACTTTTCCAATAAGAGAATAAGGATTTGTCTTCAAGAATTACCAGAATACCAATTGCAGTGAGAATTAACTTTCTCTGAATTAGATTATTTCCACATAAAGCTTGATCTATTGCTCGGATTCAAAAAATACCAACTAAAAGTAGGTATGAAGAATTATATTATTTTCACATTATTTGTAAATGAGATAGAAAATGAAGATATTCTGTATAAGAGACTGAAGAATAACAAAATACATAAAAGGATCCATTTCCATGGCCTTGGTATTTGTAATTTTTATTTTAAAACAGTAACTCACTACTTGATTTTTTTTCTCTCTTAAATCTTCGTCCAGAATGCCCCATTCTGTTCCAAACTCCTTGTCCTCCAGTAAAGTCAACAAAGTTAATATTATTCATGACTCTTAAGTTAACTTTGAAAATATAAGCATACTTAAGTTAATGAACATATTTGTTTAAATACTCGGAAAGACTGCAATCAGAGAATTGCATCTTTTGGAGGAAAACAGGATGGGAAGGGTGTGCTTGGACAGCAATCATGCAGACATACATATGTCCTATTGGTCTTACATTGGCATTGGTCTTTAATAGCTCTGTTCCTTGTCTCTTAATCACAGTCAATCATATCATGTCTCCTTCCTTATGCAAAGCATATTCTTTTAAGTTTTTATCCTCTGCTAAAGACTCTTATCCATGCTTGTTTCCATATGATTTCTTTTTTCTAGAATGTGAGTAAAAAGAATATCAGATAATCTTGCAGATGATGTTTTACTAGTATTTTGTATATAAATATCTATTGCATCCTAAGAGTACATTTCTACATTTACTTTTTAACAGCCATGTCATGTTGGTCACTCATAATCATCCTGACTTAATAGCATGGTCAGATCTATTCATTTCTCACTTATCTGCAGTGGATGAATGCACAGTTTAGATGAGGAGTTAATGTTAGTGTTATCCTACATATAGTTCTTTAACACTGCTGTTATTCCGACTGGTGGCTGCTTTGGCAAACAAAGCCAGCTAATGTAATTATTATAAAACTCTAAACTTTATCATGTAATATCTCTATTATTCCATGTGATTTTGCAAGCAACCTGTCCTTAGACAAGTATTTATATAACATATATTAAATAATTTATAAGATGCAATCTCCTCTGAAGTTTGCTTAATATTATAGACATACAGAAAGCTATAGTTCACAGCAGATTCAAATGGCAGCAAAACCATATCAGTCAGAATATTCTTTTAGTGCTACAGCTAATACAGTGCCTCTGATTTTATCTTCATTGTACAGTCAATGGAAAACTTAATCAGCATCTTTGGTGAGCAGAGAAAGACAACTGAAAAGTGCTTCATTGAAAAGACTTCTCACTCAACTCTAGAGTCAATTGTCATCTTAGAATATTTCAGGAGCTTTTTTTCTAAGTCTGCAGAGTTCAGTTGTGTGTTTTTTCATAGTATCTACATACATTTTCATTTTTATGGAAGTCTACAAAAAGATCAAGTAAGGTTATGTCATTGTTTCTATTCTTTCCTGTCCTCCCACAGGCTAAGCTTCCTGAAATGCAGATAACTTGTCTGTCATTTCAGACTGTTTGGATCTCATCTCTTCAGAGACAAATTGAGCATATTTAACTTATCAAAGATATCACCCAGATCTGTCTGAATACAGTCATTGATGGTCAGACCACAGTGCCTGCACTGTGTTGCCTTCCTGAAATAAAAAGACCTAATTTCTGAATTTTTATATTCAGCTCAAAACATTTCTGTGTGATAGTCATCTTACCTCAGCAAAGAGGAGCAGTGCTGGTGCTCAGAACACTCTGTCACAATGTCTTGTGCCTTTGGCTTGATAAATTCATCCATTTTATTGACCTGATAAGGGCAATAACTTGCACTCAATTCAGAGGACCATTTTTGTACATTTAAAACCTCTTTTTGGACAGGATAGCATTTATTTCATGTGAGGCCTGGAAGCTGCAAGCCTGTCTGTGAGGGCACTCTTTTTGCTGAACTCAGTTCCACCACCAACAAAACCTTCGAATAATTACACTCTGTGAATGATGCTTTTTCATTAAATAATTGTAAAGAAAGGCTTTGTTTGTTTGTTTTAATATATTCATTATTTGTTATTTGATATTTACTATTTCGTATTTAGCATTTAGTATTTAGTTATTGGTATCTTTTTACTGTTTGCAGAGATAGGTCAGCATAGCACAAAACTTCAGAAAAAGCTCTAGCTTTTAAATAAAAGAAGTAGTTACTTCTGCCTTTTGAGCAACATCAGAAGAAACCTCATGTTTGATCAAGTTTTTGATTTTTTTTTTCTTAAATCATTTTGATTGCTGATATAACATGTTTGGAGCTGCTCTGTAATCATTTCTGAGATTTCAGGTCAGGTTATTGGAAGGGTCTGAGACTTCACATTAAAAGACAGAGCTGGGAGGTTTTGTGATTTGCTTTCTTTACCTTCTGGCCTCAAGAGGGCTCCCAGCTACCTTCTATCATCCTTGGTTTGGGCGAGAAGATGGCAGCCTGACCCAGAGAGAGGACCTTTACATCTGTGCTCAGCTACTTAGGAAATGTTTCCCATGTGTGAAAGACCTAATACCAAACTGCTAACTTGATGTCTTCTGCTCTGGGAGCACGTGGGAATTCACATAAAAGGGAAGACTAATATTTCATCCCAATTTATAATCCAGAAGGAGATCCAAGAAATTCCTTAAAGCATTTGTTCCATCCTTGTGCTTGGAAGACTCAAGTGATTGATTTAAAGTGCTACTCTAGTGATCGATTCGGTCAGTATATTGAACTGATTATTGATACATTTTCTCAATGATTGTATTTGTTTAGTAGATCAGGACATTCATTCTTTTTTAAAGACACAAAAACAATGGTTCAGGCTAAATCAGAGCACAGGAAACAAGAGAGACTTGGGTACCATTGCCTGTGAAAACGCTGAGCTGAAAAACTGCTCTGAAGCAGGACAGGAAAAGTTCCTGGCATGCAGGAGATCAAAAGAACTCTCCTGCAGGTCTAAAAATGAACACTTGCTCCATGGAGAGTAATTATCTTGGAACAACCAGCTGAGACACAGGACCTTGTGGGACCAGAAGGAGTTACAACTAGCTTCATTACCATCAGGAGATCAAAAGATTTTAAGATAGATGAGCATGCCAGCTGCTCTTTCAGGAAATGCTGTCCCTTTGTTACAATAGCTTAATACTTCAATTTTAAGAAGGCTGTTATGTATCTATGTACGATTTGTATCTGAGTCATAAAAAGAAAAACTGCAGGTACCTGAACATAGTTGGACTTACTGAGAAAGTGCAGTCTCCCCTGAAGTATTGTAACCCAGGTTTTAGTTGAGCACAAGAAAGACATCAATAAACTGGAGCAAGTTTGGTCAGCGGCTGGAACATTTGCCCTGTGAGGAGAGGCTGAGGGCTTGTTCAGGGCTTGTTCAGCCTGGAGAGAGATGGCTCTGGGCGGATCTTAATGTTGTCCTCAACTATCTAATGGAACGAAATAGAGGAAAAGGAGCCAGACACTTAGAGGAAGAATAAGAGGTAATGGACACAAACTGGAAGATGGGAAATTCTGACTCAGTATTAGAGAAAAAAATTCATCATGAGTGTGATCAAACACTGGAAGCAGTTTCCAGACAGGTTGAGGGATCTCTGTCCTTCAAGATATTCAAAACTCAATTGGAGAAGTCCATGAGCAGCCTGCTATAAGGGAACCTGCTTTGAGCAAGGGGCTTGGAGTAGCTGAAGGTCCTTCCAACCTACATAATTCTGTGACTGTAACCTGTGAGTTACTATAAAAACAGGGTCAATCATGTGTGGTGGGTTTACCTTGGCCAGCTGCCGGTACCCCAGCCTGTTACTCTCTCTCTCCCCCTCCTCAACAGGACAGGAGCAGAAAATAGGATGGAAAAGCTCATAGGCCGAGATAAAGGCAGTTTAATATTCACTGCTTCCCACTGGCAGGCAGAAGTCCAGCCACTCTCTGGGAAGCAGGGCCTCAGTACGTGTAGTGGTTGCTTGGGAAGACAAACACCATAACCACGAATGTACCTGCACCCGCCTCCTTGCCCTCAGCTTTTATTGCTGAGCACAATGTCATATGGTATGGAATATCCCTTTGGTTAGATTGGGTCAGCTGTCCTGGCTGTGTCCCCTCCCAACCTCTTGCCCACTCCCAACCTATTGGCCTTTGGACGGGAGGGGGATTTGGAGAGAAAACCCTGATGCTGTGCAAGCACTGCTCAGAAAACGTCAAAACATTGGTGTATTATCAACACTGTTTTAGCCACAAATGCAAAGCACAGCACCATATAGGCTAGTATGAGGAAAGTTACCTCCATCTCATCCAGAGACAGTACATCATGGAATGTAATTGTGCATGCTATGGGCTTGTTGCTTGAAAGGGACATTCACAGGGATGGATCAGAAAATACAGCTTACCCTGAACTGTGACAATAATGTTGTTTGGATAGTTCTACTTAGCTCTGTTTCAATAAAATTGATCCGACATTAATGCACAGTGTTAGGCTGACCTTAGGAGCTACATGCATAAGAAAACAATTAAATACTGTGCTCCCAAAGTGTTAAGCAACAACCAAAATTTAACAGAAAGAACTCGGGTATGCCGAGGATAAATTACCTGGGAAAAAAACCCTAGAATTAACTGATTTTTTTTGCATTTTAGTGTTGATTGGACTGCTTGAGCGGCGAAAATAGCAGGACAGCAAATCTAATTAGTGAAATATGGTGCTTCTTTAAGTAAGCAAGCATGCTTTTTTGGCCAAAGCTTGGTTGCTTTACTTTTCTGCTTCTCAGCCTGCTTCCCAGCTCTAATGTCTAATCCTAAAATGTGCTGCTGCGTGCATTTTGTGACAAGTCAGAAGATCTGCCTATCTACAACTTCTGAATTCTGTGTAAACTTCTGGGCGTTGTTTATCCTAATCAAAGTCAGTTTTCTCAGCTTTAAGGTGCACCTCCCTAACCCCCTCTGTTGTACTTCTGCCTCCCTGACAGTTTAGTATTCACAGAGGTGCAGCTATGCAGCCGGGAACAGAGGATTTGTTCAAATGGAAAAAAAAAAAAAAGCAGGTGCCTGATCAAGAGAACCGGTTTAAATCAGTTATCTGGCAAGCAGATCACATAATAGGGGTTTCTGATTATATGTTGGGCCTCTCCATGATGTGTCTGAGGAATGGAGGCAGAAAGTAGAAAAAAAAACCCTGAAATTATATTTTTGAGGGGAATTTTCACTAGCTTACCTGAGGACAGCTGAGTCAATACCTGATGAAGAAGGAACTCTGCCTTCCTGAATACAGATTGATTCTTAATGAACAGTGGATGGAGTGTGAGGGACATTATCTATAGCGAGTCTGTGGGTTTTATTAGGTTCTTTGCTAAACAGCATTACTAGGAAAAGAACAGTAACCCTTAAAGAATCATTTAAAGAAAAGGAAAAACATTACAAGCTATAGAACTGAATTCTCTGTGTTACAGGGTAGATAGCTGAAATCGGCTAAGTTTCTTGTTCTACTGTCCAGATGGAAGATAATTCCTAGATTTCATTCTTCAGATGGGTAAAATCCAGCCAAAGTTTATTCATGACTAGTTCATACTAATTTGTTCTGTTGCCAATGTTTTTTCTGTAAGTTTAAATTAGCTTTTCTCTCTCCCTCTCTTTTATCACCCTGATGATTTTATAGACTACTTTCTGTTTTTTTCTTCCTGAATTAAATGAGCCAAGAGTTTTTTTAAGTGTCCTTTCCAAACATAAGCTCTCCATCCAGTTGACCATTTCTAGCAGGATTTCTGTGCACACATTCCAATCTAAATTCATCTTTCTTGAAATGGATGAATAAAATTCTGTATGGTGTATATGAGGGCTCTCTAATGCCTTAAACAATGATAATGATTGCAAGAAAGCAGACCGGCATTGAGAGGCTTTTCAAGGTGCTTAATTTACGGGGCTGAGTAGAAAAATAACTATCGAATCATAGCAGGAGACATTCTTGGCTTTTCTTGAATCAAATGTCTTGGATGAACTTGCAGTGTAAAATTAAAAATAATCTATTTTGACACTAGCAATGTCTCTACCAAAATATTTCAGGTGACAGGATTAACATAAGCATCAAAAAAACAATCTTTATATCTAGAGTTTCAGTTGGAACACTGTTTGGACCAAGGAAGGAAGAAAAAATTGAAGATCATTAGATGAACATTTTTTATTGTGTCAGAAAAAGTTTCTGTGTGAAACAATATTTTGCCATGTTCTGCATTATGTGAACTAAAGAGAATTCACACGGGATGTGTAGATTGGTGTCAGTCCACAAACATAAATAGTGAATGTAGTAGATCTATATGATTATGAATCATTTAAATCAAACATTTTTTTCGAGATAGGTCTATCTATGCATCTTAAAACTGTGACGATCACTTTATTCTGGGTTTCTTTTCAGAGTTTGCAGAAACAGAGCATCAAAACAAAGAAACTATAATTTACATACTAAAAAGTCCTCCATGGTCTGCTATGTTACTTTGAGATTTCATGAAAAGCTCCTGAAAAAAATGAGAATTACGTAATCCTAAAACAATAAGATGCAGAGAAATTAAATTAATATTGTGCAATTAATATTGTGGAATTAAAATACTGGAACCTAGGAAAAAGAACCAAAACCCAACCAAACAACCCCACAGCAAGAAAGCAGCAGGTACGATTCTGGATAAATACTCCAAAGCAGCAACCAAATTATTTTCTTTGTTAAGTGCTTGCAATTACCCATGCTTACATTCAAATAATATAAGAGAATGGCTTTAAGAATGGTTTAATGAATTGGCTTCTATCACAAAAATACTAGAAAATGCCCAAGACAGCACTCAACTTACCCTAGGTCTCATACTTAGAAAAATCACATTGATCTAGTAGAAATAACAAGCAGAAAGAATTTAATCTCAAACCCTTGAAGTTCTGAAACTTCTGAAACAAGTAAATGACTGAAAACTTCCTTGAGAGGGAAATTATTTAACAACATGAATAAAAAGAGCTGTTACCGTCTCACTCACTGTAATGTACAGTTTAAGGGCCTAGCTGATGCTATGTCAGCATTTCAGTGTTGGTCAGGAGATGAGTTATTTGAAGCTGCTGTTTATTTGCAGAAGTTCTGATCAGTCAAATATGATCACTCTGATATGGAAACTGGCTTATTTTTACCTTGACTTTTCCTCTAGCATTCCTCTTGATATTAATGGAAACTTGAGTCAAAGCTCTAAACATAGATTAAGAATAATTGCATGTGATTCTCATTATTTGCCATACCTATTGCTATACAATTACAAAGTATCATTATCCCAAATATCTTTCATCAATTTTCCCTGTGCTTTTTCAGTGTTACAAATTCATGATTTTCAGTATGGCTTGTTATAGTAATATTGACAAGTGGCATATAACCACTCAATCAAGCATATAAAGTCCTTTAATTTGGTCTAATTCAGGCATCAATGAAAGATGTGAAGCTTTTACATTTGCTCTACTGAAACTAATGTCCATCACAAAGCAAACTGATTTTCAGTTTCAATACAAATCAAAATTTGATCACATGAAAAATTGTTGTCAAGCCTGCTGAATTGATAATGAATGAACAAAGTAAAGCAACTGTTGAATACCTACCTCACATTTTCCTTTTCTCTGGTGTGTAATTTCTAGCCATTCAAAGTAATTTTCTAAAAGATGGAACACCTCAGTCATTTTTTGCATGTTTACTTTGTTTAATTCACCAGGCCTTTTTTTTTGGTCATATTTTTTGTTATGGTACTTTACATATGCAAAGTAAATGGATTCTTTGGTATAATTTTTGGGGTTTTTTGTTTTTTTTTTTTTTTATTTGGCAAATAGCCAAATGCAAGACACTCAGTGGAAAGTCTATGGGGAGGAGAGAATTTGTCTCCACCAAACTCTGTGCCCCAAACGTGACTCCAGCTTCCATTTTCCCAGACATACCTAGGTGGATTGCACAGAAATGACTGATAAGAGCTTTGAAAGACAAATAAGACAGCATGATGATTATGTCTATCTCTATAATTGGTTTCCTTGAGGAAGCTGTAATTCTCCTAATAACATGGATTAAGAGACATGCCTGTTTTTATTGTCTTTATATTGTAAGTGATATAAGTAATCTTAAACAGTTCTACAGTAATTACATATAAAGAAAGAAAAATATCTAGTATTGCTTTCTGTTAATGTTTTTCCTTATCTGAAATTCTACAAGTAATACAAATAGAATAGGGTTAATCAGTTAATCCTTAATATCACCTCTCTAACATCTTCAACACATTAATCTTTTGGGCATATTCTCTATGTCTTGTTCTATGCTTGGAGATCTACTTTTGCTCTAACAGGCTTAAGAGCAAGCTGTTAATACCACAGAAATATTTGTTTTATACTGCTATGAAACAATTATTTGCAACAAAGAACCTGCAGTGTGTCCAGAGCACTGCCCATTTATGCAGAAACAAAACTGTTAGCTCATTTCATTTAATTAAGGCTACCCTTTCCATGATTTTCTCAGGAAATCTGTACACTGAATCAGTGTCTTCATGGCCTTCATGGTTATTTGCCATACTGTGCTATCTATTTGTAAGCACAACTCCCCATTGATTTCTAGAAAAGACAACTTGGGAGCAGTGTGCATTGCCTAACAAATGGTAGAACCCGTAACAGATTCACTAGTCACACAATATCCATCTTACTTTATGTGGTATGAATAAGACATCAAAATCTAGTAGAGTTACATCAAGATAAAGCATGTATAAGTAAGATCTGATCTTGGTCCCTGTATGAATTGTATTTATGGTGTTCATCCCCTTGACATCTACAAATCTAGTTGATTTTCAGATGACAAAATTTCTATCAATCAAGTTAATAGAAGTTACATGATTTAACTGCCATTGAGTGTAGATTTGTATTCACATGCTGATTAATTTATAACTCAGTTTACATCTTCAGCTCAGCTAGTTCTGTCTCTGAGACTTAGGTTATGTACTTTTAACTTCTCTTGAAATGTTTTCTTCTAATTTAAAAGATGACTTTAGATATCTTAGACTAAATCACACCAAAACTGAAACAGGGCTTAGCCATCCTCCCGCCCTCTCTCTTGCCTCCATTCTTAGTTGCAATATAACTGAGAAGCACCTGAAATTCCACATGTACTTGCTGAAAATGTTCTGAAGGATGCCTTTACCCATGCTACCCAGCAAGCTGTTTGCTGTTGTGTTGTCCTAAGGTGTGTGGAAAAGCTGGCTTTCAAAGCATCCCAAGACAAGGACCTGGACCTCATTTCTCTCAGTTCTTGCATAAACGATCTAAAATCTAAACTTCTAAATGTAGGGTGGACAGAGCCATCCTTACAATTTTGACTGGAAACAAAGGCAAAAGAAGACTTCACCTTGTCTTTGGAGGTGTAGCTGGAGGTATTTGCTGGAGGAGAAAGCATACTAAATCTGGCTCATAAGTGAATGAAGATACTAGGTTCATATCCTTAAACTTGGGAAGATATATGATAGTTGAGATGCATTTATGATTTCATGTTAGCTGACCGGAAGCAGTCTACTACTCAGTGTGCAACCAACTTTTGGATTCCCCTTTAGGAACTGGACACATACAAGGGTATATGTGTGAAGTCTTTAACAAGAAGGCAGGAATTTTCCACCTGCCACCTCTCTGAGACACCTCTCTACCAGCCAAATCTAAGCCAGATGCTCTATAGCCCCACTAGGAAAGTACATGGCTTGAGCCAGTTCAACCCTGTCTGACTTGAATATGCCTGAGCCTTTGGTATTTAGCCTGCATGAAGGACAAATCTACCTGTCCTGACAGAAGTTTTCTGTAATTCAGGAGTAGTAAATATTGTTTATGTTTCCTGTGGAGATCATGTACATACGGGATTGGGTCAAGGTGGAAGCAATCCCAATATTACCTGGGCTGCCCTACAGGAGACAACAAACTGGTAGCTCCAGTGCTGATATCAAAGCCCTGGGAAGCACAAAACACTGCTGGTGCTTCTCCCAGTGAGGCCAGTGACTACAGGGGACTCAAGGAAGGAACAGTCTCTCCCACAGCAGCCCTTGTTCCTTTTCTCATGCCACTGTAATGTGGACTTTTAACTTCCTTGATCCCTAAATTAACAATGTGTGAAATGGACTCAACTTAATTTTTCATTTTAAGTGGATCCTGTAAAGTTTATTTAATTCATCAAGTGCTCTGAAGTCTTAAGGGAAAGAAAGAAAATAAAAAGAGATGCAAAAGATCATTGCAATTTTTTATAACTAAGTAAAAGAAGTAGAAAGCAATCTTACTACTGGAATAGTGCAAAAGAAAAAATGAAAATATTGGAAAGAAGTGTCTTTAAACAGTTGAGAGCTTGTCAGACAAGATCATCATTTAGGGTTTTACAAGGGAGGGTTCTTATGGGACTGTAAATACAGAAATCACAGTCTACATCAGCAGAAAAATAAATCCAGTAATAAAACCAACATGATTAGTGGTGCTTGGGAATTCTGGAGTGAATGCTGCTTCAAACCACTCTCACAAGATGGAATGGAAAGTGATGTGGAAAGAAAACAGCAAAATGCCGATGGTATGGTCTCTTGAGCAAAGGGCTGACAGGATACTTTATATACTGTAAGCAAAAGCATAGACCCCTGAAAGCAAAATTCTCTCCTGAGTCCAGAAACATCAGTAGTGTAAATTTACCACAGCATCTATGGCAGTTAACTAGATGACTAGTGTGACATTATTCACAGAGCCTGAAATATTTCATGCATTCCTATAGGTGAGAAATACTTGCTAACAACAATGAACTTGTTCCACTTGTTCCTCGTTCCACTACTTTTTAATTGGCATTCCTTGAGCCGTTTCCCTGGTTCTAATAATATTCTGCAATACTCTCTGCACTGCCCTCTATCTGGTTAAAGCACACAAACAAGATAGCTGTTTAAAGCTATTTTGGTGATGTCTTTTAGAGATGTATGATTCTAGAATAGATCTCATCAACAATGACCAGTCTGAGGTTTTAAAGATCCTAAACAAAGCATGCCAAAATCTGCTCCCAATTTATATATTGGAGAGTTAGCATAGCATAGTGGAGAGAGATAATTTAAGTACTGTTGAGTGCTGAAATGAAAGGGAGGCAGCAGTTCACTGTACTCAGATACAAATGTTAAATCCTGAAAAGGCAATAAACTGTCCCATGACATCTTCTGACACTGTATTTGCTTGCATTCCTTGACAAAGATCACCATTGAAGCAGGCATTGGTGGCATGATGGATTGAGCTGAGAATTGTGAGGTGGATTACAAACTGTTTCGTGGAGCATTGGTGACTGAAACAATATCAAGCTGAAGCTGTGGACGATAATCAGTAGTTTGGTTTCCCCTCACTGCAAGAAGGACATCGAGGTGCTGGAGTTTGTCCAAAGAAGGGCAACGAAGCTGGTGAAAGGTCTAAAGAACAAGTCTTATGAGGAGCAGCTGAGGGAACTGGCATTGTTTAGCCTGGAGAAGAGGAGGCTGAGGGCAGACCTTATCACTCTCTACAACTACCTGAAAGGAGGTTGTAACGAGGTGGGGGTCAGTCTCTTCTCCCAAGTAACAAGTGATAGGACAAGAGGAAATGGCCTGAAGTTGCACCAGGAGAGGTTTAGATTGGATATTAGGAAAAATTTCTTCACCAAAAAGGTTGTCAAGCATTGGAGCAGGCTGCCCAGGGAAGTGGTTGAGTCCCCATCCCTGGAGGTATTTAAAAGATGTGTAGATGTGGTTCTTAGGGACACGGTTTAGTGCTGGACTTGGCAGTACTAGGTGAACGGTTGGACTTGATGATCTTAAAGCTCTTTTCCAACCTAAATGATTCTATCATTCTATGCTTCCATGAAAATCCGGGCCTGTGACCTACCTGATATAGGCCATGGTGACAAACCTCTGATTAATTGACATTAAGTTCTTTGTAAGGAAAACATAGTTTGTCTAGAAGATGGGGAAAGGAGAACTTAGTGCCCCCCTTGTCCTGTTTTATAAAGTCAGAGAAGGGCTCAAGGTGTTTCTTGGTCCAGCAGCTTAGATGAGCCTGAAAGCTATGCCAGCTGTTGCAAAAGAGGGTGGAGTGGTATTGAAGAGAAGTTGGCTGACAATGAGAAGGAGACTAGTTCCTATAGCTGAAAGATCACCCAAATAACAGGTACTGAGGATCTTTATATCTCTACCCAAACTCACCTGTCTTATTTCTGTGCTGAAAGGTGAACCTCCTTTTTTTGGATAACGAGATTCAAAAGCATTGAAGGTGCTCCTAATGTGAGAACTCAGTGGCATTCAGCAGTGATCAGTACACACTCTCTCCAGGCTAGGTAGTGGCGTAGGGGAAGATGGGAAGTATAGTTTCAAGTATGAGTGCTGATTGCTCAGTCCTACCCACTGCAGTTGACCTTTAAGAACATCAGCTAATTCGGGACCAAAAAGCAATATGTTTCCTTTAAAATTCTCTGTGCCTGATTATTATTATTACCCTGGATTGAATGTTTCTCTCCCTCTGCAGCTGGAATTTTAATTGGCTGTTCTGTTCCTGTAACAGCTGCTAAGAAGCTTTGCTCTTCCCCTAACTGCTCTATTATTTCTACATACCACCAAATGCAGTTAAATTTTGTTAACCCTCCATACTTATTTTTTATCTCATTTCAGTTCATTTAGCTTCTTAAGAAATGGATGAGGCCTTAATGTGGTTTAAAAGTGTTGGTGACTTTCTCAGGTTGACAAGCATTGGCATACTGGCATGTTGAAGCTTTGTTTGTAGATGACGCCTAAATGCAGCAAAGACATGCCAACATTCATTCATTGGCATGTTGAGGCTTGCTAGATTTGTGCAAAGAAAGCAAATTGCCTTGTACATGTATTTTGCGATAGTGTAGGGAAAACTCGATCTAACAGATGAGGAAGATGACCTATTGATGTTTTATCACTGTAAGCTGTAAATGCCTTTCAGAGGCACTACCTGCACATTTCCTCAGGTTGAGCATTATCCTCCCTTGCCCAAAACAGAATAGTTTCTCCTTTTGGAAGGCCAGCAACATGTCCTTTCCAGGCATCCCCTGCTCAAATTCAAATTCTGGGATCTAGTCCAGGGATTCACGGTGCGATTTGGAGGCTGGCCAGCACACACATTGTGCTGCGCATTTCCTTATCTGAAGAGGCAGCTAGCAAATGTTGTTATAAGAACAAGCCCCTTTTTTCTCCATTCATTTGATTTTTGGAGTTGCACTGCTCCTGTGTCTCTAATGTTGATTGGAAGGCCTGAGAAAGGACTGTGAATAAGCCAATCAACAATCTGTGTCCTAAATATTGACTTTGGCTGCTAATAGGAGTATTTAGATACAGGAGCAAGTGCTCTTGTTGGCTGCCAAAGAACAAGATTAGTACATTTACTAGTAAGACTCACAGAGTCTACATTTACTCTGCCTCACAGAGAAAATACATCTGGGTTGACCTTATGTGTGTTGGCCCTCTAGGAAAACAAATAATAAAGGCCAATGAAATGAAAAGGGTGATCAATTTAGATATTTGCTTGTTGTTTACAAGTAACTAATGCTACATATATGCTCAAAAGTAAGGGCCTGCAAGTAGTCTGTGATCCTTGATTGGAAATGGTAGATTAGCACTTAGTTTGCTGATAGTTTAAGAATGGTACAGCTTAATGGCTGCTCTGTAGACTTCGAGGGTGAACTATGTTAAAATCAAAACATATTTTCTCCATCATCAAATATGGGATTACTGATCTTCTTTTACAGCCTCATTTTGTGTACGGGTAAACAGATGATTTTTAAAACCCTGTTGCACAATCTGTTTGTTTTCTTCATCCTTCTACATTTTTTGATACCTAATAATTTTCTATTTCCTTATTATATATTTTATACAGCCTCTCCTTGTTTTAGAGAGGACTTTAGGACTCAGTAGCTCAGAAGTGACAGGTGATTTTGCCTGCCTTGTATTGTTTATCTAACCAGAGGTAACTAAAAAACAGTTTTGAAGAATGAGTAAATACTTTCCCAAGAAATCAAGGTCCTTTGACCACCTAAAGTTTAAACAGCCAAATCTGAACATTCTCAAAATCTCTAGTAATTTTTGAGGAAATCATATTCTTTCCTTGACTTTCTCATGTGCTTCATTTACCATGCCCTATTGGATCTGTCTGTTTTCCTCTCCTTCTTCCTTGTACTTCTTCTTTCCATGTCTTACAGGATTCCTCTCTACTTCTTCTATCTTTCTTTGCACATTATTTAGTTACATACTATTAGGAAGCCTGCATATGATTTTTGATATGTCTTCTTTAATGATCTCAAAACTGTGCTAGCAACAGTAATGCTATTTTGAAAAGTGTTAATGACAGAGTATCACCATCATGTATACTAAGTCTGCTGGTGAAGCCTCAACCCACCCCAGGTTAACTGCAGGTAATCCCAGATACCCCAGTCTGTCGTAGAAACAGGGTCAGGCCAGGAACTTAGAACAAGGAAAGTTGCAGCAGTGCTTATTCTACACCTTGCAGGAAATGAGGCATAGAAGAATAGAGGTAGGTATGTAGAGTGAGTAAGCAATACCCTTGCACTTGGAAGTAATCCTGCATTTTGGTCAGTGCTGAAGTGGTCAGGCAGTTGAACCAGGTGATTATTGTAGGTCCCTTCCAACTGAAAATTTCTATTCTAATCTATTCCATTCTATTCTATGCAGAGCTCTGAGATTAACTGATTTCTCAGGCTGAAGGGCTCTTCAGCTGTTTTGTAAGAGTAACTCTTGTAGAAGGTGTACCTGTAATCCCAGCAGTTAAACAAGAAGATCAGATCTTGCTATCTGTGCAGCAAAGCCATCCAAAGGGGAAATGGAGCTGCACTCCTTCCTTCTCCAGCTGCCTTGCATCAACTCTTAGAAGCATATATCAGAGTGAAAACATGTTACCAGGACAAAATGAAGTAAGCAGTGGTACACATCGAATACCCTGACAATCAAATGTGAATGTCAGAAAGCCCATATTTTGTCTTCTTTCAGCTTCCTAAGCACCTGTTCTGTTTATGGTACTCACACCTTTAAAATTCAAGCATGTATGTGAGCCCCTGCAAGGGGCTTTTCTGAAATTTCAGTAATACACAATAAACTGGGAATCCTGGGATTTTGTAGTAACTATGGCACTAGGTAGCAAGAAACAGGGAAAGTACTCTATGCTTGAAATACAGGATAGGAAACTACTAATTTTAATGGCACATTTAATAATTTCCATACCAGATGTAAATGTGATATCAATAACACATTTTGGTATTTAACTATGTGCTTACTGGGAAGAAAAGCAAATCAGAGAAAAAAAATTTCGTCTGTGACAGAAAGACTTTACTTTTCTAAAATTGGCTCAGGTAACTGGGCCCATAGGAAGGATTATCTGGATGGATACTGAAGAATCAACTGTGTAGTTCCGTGAAAACAGAAATTTGTTGGGAATTAATTAGGTAAACGGAAGTTAAAACCTTATTATACATAAAAAGATAAAATCCTTATTTGAATGCAAATACATTTTTCCTATGCAAGTAATGTATGAGGATTTAATTTTTGTATCCTTTGAATACATCAGAGACAGATTACTTCCTGGATATATCATATATAAAGAATAGAAGAACCTAAAAAATTGTGAAAGAGAAACCAGGCAATGTACGAACAGGCTCAAGTTAACTGTGCCAATGGACAGATTCTGACTGAAACCAAAATTTGATATTTTAAAACTTTAGCAGTTATATCTCTTGTAATTACACCAGTTGACTTGAACAGGAGATTAAGGTGGGGTGCAGGGAGGAGGGGGAGAAAGGACAGTTGAGAAAGAAGAGCTTTGGACAGTTACAATGCTGTAACACAGCAGCATTTATCTGCAGTTCCTTACGAGAACATTTTCCTGAATTGAGTCCACGGACAACAGTGAGTGTGGGTCTCTTCCAAACTCTGCTTTAGGAAGACATTTAACCTGTATGTCCAAAAAGTGACATCTATGTCACCCCTACATCTATGATTCTCAGAAGGGTAAGTGATATAAAGGATTGATTGTACATATATAATCCTTTAAACATAAACCATTGGCCAAGTCTGGGACTAGGATTGGATTCAGCTGCACATAGACTCCTCTCTGAGAAGGAGTTTAGAAAGCAAGGGGTCCTTTCTGAACCTCATGACTCAACGGGAGGGTGTTCCTGACAGTTTTGTCTGACTGTCCTCTATGCAGTAAGAAATCAAGTGTACCTTGCCATCGAATCTTGTTAAACCACTATCGCATTTACCATTGAACTTTGTTAACTCACTGGTTTATATCAATAAAGTTGGGGTTTTTTTTGCGTCTCTCTTACGAGTGAAGTGCACCCTCACTCCTTCTGCGACACTTGCTGAGGGTACACTGCCCCATCAGCCGGATCACTAATGAAGGTGTTAAACAGGACTGGACTCAGTATTGACCCCTGGGGTACACTGCTAGTTACTGGCCTCCAACTAGTCATGTCATTGGTCACCACTCTCCGGGCCCAGCCATTCAGCCAGTTTTCAATCCATCTCTCTGTCTGTTTATCCAGCCCATACATCAGCAGCTTGTCTATGACAATCTTACAGGAGACAGTGTAAAAGGCCTTAATGAAGTCCAGATCAACAGTATCCACTGCTCTCCTCTTATCTACCAGGCCAGTCATTTCATTGTAGAAGTTTATTAAGTTGGTCAAGCATGACTTCCTCTTGGTGAAGCCATGCTGACTACCTATGATGATTTCTACTTCTGGCTATGGAGATATTGTGTGTGTTATAAGTGGGGAACAAATCAAGTTCCTGTAGGGCTGGCGATTAGATTTCAGTTTTGAGGAGGTAACTTACAGAGAGAATGAGCAGAAGTTGTGGAGGCCCTGTCCTCAGTCAGCTGTGGTGTCCCTGGTTCCTGGTCTTCCAGAGACAGAGTGCACAAAGTTTGGAAACAGAAGGCAAAATTCCATACTGACCAACATTGAGACAACTCCACTGGTGCTGCTGTAATCATCCCCAAAGGACATCACAACTTCGTTAATTGAGGAAAATGTAACAGCCTTTCCGTGTGCACAGTTAAATAGAAATTTGCAAAAACAGAAAACAAATGCCTTAATGAGGACATGCAGTTAAAAAATGTTTTCTTTTTCTTTCCTTAAGTGTTTGAAGTTTCCATTAAGACTTTCCAAAACAATGACATGACAACATGCAAGAAACAGATGACAAGCTGTAATTTCCCCTGGTGATACACAGAATAAATTATAGTCAGAAAGCAGGTTTGTTAAAGAAAAGCCTTTTCAAACTTCGGTGCAGCCAAAGCAACTGGATGGCTTAAGAACTAAAGCTTCAGCTTAAACCTCAAACTCATACCTGTGTAAGTTTAAGTATGCATTTAAACACTTTACTTACTCAAGCTGTATACACTGTGTCTTTAAGCATGAAGCAGAAAAATGAAGACACTTTCCTGCACCCATGGCACCACAGCTAAGTTCAGAGGGATAAAGTGATTCACTAGAGTTCAAAATAAACAGTGAAGACCCAACTCACCCCCTGCCTCCATCTACTCCATGGAATTTGTCATGTTGAAAAGCAATTTCAGTAAAGAACAGTACAGTTGTCTTGTGTGTGTCTAGGGCATAACAGCTCAGTGAAAATCTCTGCTTTGGATAAAACAACATTCTCAAAGGCAGAGAAATATTAGTATGAAGTTAAAATGATGCAAAAATAACATATCCTTTACTATACTCAGGTCAGTATGCGATAACACCATAAATGCTGGAACAATAGTATAATTTACCTATGCTTAGCACATTGGGGACTTTCTGGTTTCACACTGGAAAAAAAGAGCGTTGGTAGTTGCATTAAGTATTACTTGAAAAGAAAGCTAATGAATTACCTCTATAACTTTGCAGAGCACAGGAAAGCCAGCAACTAAAGTTCCCTAGATTTCTCTGTTTCATGAGTGTTTCCTAGAAATTGTAGAGCCCTCAAAGCCAGGGCTTTGGACTAGCTGCATAACTACTTTGATACCATGCAGCTGGCACATCAAAAAATGTAAAGCTAAGGAAATTTAAAATATGCAAATCTGATTGTTTTTTCTGAACTCATGGGAGATCTTGGCAGAAAATGCAGATCTTACTTACCAGCACTTGCTATTTCTCCCAATAAACCCTATTACATATCTTCCTCAAAACAATTGACAGTATTTTTGAGAAACAGTAAATAAAACCCACGGTCTTTCATCTATTCAGTGATGCTAAAAGGTTCTTTTCAGATGAAAGCATGAAACATAGCTCTTCCACTATTTCCTTCAGCACAGAATAACAGAAAACAGTATTTTTGCTTTGCTAGCAATATTTTTTCTACTGTGGCATAGATAGAATACATAGATCTTGCTACTTGCTTTTGCAAAATGACATGGAATTAATTTGGGTTAAAAAAAGAAAAAGTCAATGTTAAAGTGTTGACATTTCAAAGCTCTTTGTTTCAAAGGATTTGAAATTAACATTATTTACCATGGTTTTTTTCTGGAATTTTATTTAAAAATGGATGAAAACGGTTTAAAAATAGCAATCATAGTGCTGTTCTATTGAAGATCCAGTTTTTGATAAACACAAAACTACAAGATTTTTTTTTAGGGTGGTAAAATAACATTTAGAAAAAAATATTGGATAAAAAATGTTGGATACAACAGGCTCATCCCTCAAATTAACCTTTGTGTCTAAATCTGGATTGTGAGACTGAGGTATGAGTCCATTTTGAGTTTGTACAAGAGAGAACAAAACAAGCTGTAAGAAAGAAAATCTTGATTGTTTTTGTAAAAGCCTCAAGAAGAACATATTAGCAGCTTTCTAAGATCCAGTGCTTCACCTGATTCTGGTTTATTGCATATTCAAAATCTCTCAAGACTGTTCTAGGTACAACTTTGACTCAGCTTGAAGAATGTGCCTGTGCTTGGTAACATTTGGCATCAAAAACTAGTCCCAGTATTTCTTTGCAAGTTCTCTGGAGAGCACAGAGGCAAAGCAATCCCTGAGACTCTTAGATGATGTTTTTTTCCTCCTGCAAGGAAGAGAGTCTCCAAACTGCAAATGTTTCCTTTGAAGCTGCTGCTCTTTTACTTTCCGTTTTCTTGGGGAGAAGCGAATTATCTTTCCCAAGGAAAATTAAGGCAGCATTAGCAACACAGCTTTCATAAAAGCAGCAGATGGATAGTGCAACGATCCATTTGCTTTCCACTGGAAGTATGTGTCCACCTGTGTAGCCAGATATTCTAGAAAGAACATAAATACCTTTTGGTACAGCAAGGTGTTCTGGTAGGCAACCCACTTGTGATCTCAGGTCTTTTTAACATGTCCAGGAAGAGTCCGATGCAAATACCGAAAGTCATGGATGCCTGACATGAAGGCTACATGTATATTAGTAAACTAAATAGCAACAGGGCTGTTCTCTGGAACTCCTGTCAACTGGCATTTCTGACCATATCCGTTGTCCATGCTATTGAATTGTTTTTACCCATGAAACTATTTTTAACCTCCAGAATGGAGTCAACCTATTATCTCCTTTTGGAAGCGGTGTCTGGTTCCTTTGAACTACTGAACAGTTCTCAAGAGTTGCTTGGGACAGTGCTGGTCAGCCTCGGCTAGAGCGTGCCAGGATCCATCCGGACAGTTCAGCAGTAACATATAAATAATCATGTTCCAGTGGCTGAGCATGTTCCCTGGCATTGTTCAGCTTATCAGGACAGACATAGCTTGCGAGTCTAACCTGAAATGAAGAAATAAATTTTAAGATAAACTGAAAGTTTTGGTAATGGATTTGTATATCTCATAACAAGCCCTTATTATGAATGGGTGGTTAGATTGGAGAGGATAAATGCAAGTCCTGTGAAAGGTGTGATTTCTGAAACAGAATTCAGTGTTAATGAAATGAAGAAGGAATCACCCATTCTTACATACAATGTTATTACAACACCTCCCCCCCCCCCCCCCCCAAAAAAAAAAAAAGAAAAAAGTCCAGGATTTCTAGAAATTCTGACATTTTGAAGCTTTTTGTATTGTGGAGGCAAACAGAAAAAATTGACTTAAAAAAAGCTCTAAGAAAATTTCACCTACTGCTCCTGTGAAATGTGACATCTTGCCATTCAGAATGGGAAACTCCTGATTTCTTTAGGTTGTGCAATGTTTCTCTGATAATTCACCCAAATGCTTTCTTCTGTTGTGGTTAATATAAGCTCCAACAATCAGTAAAACAAATAGCTGAAGGTCAGATGTTAAATATTTATCATAATTAAAATCTGCACAGTCTTGGTCTTTTCTTTTTGAAATATAACCTGTGTTCATAGATTATTTGTTGTTTCTGTTGTTGTTGCTTTCTCTTTCATTATGTGCTAGCTGAAGTCATTATCTGTAATTTAAGAGCAATTAATTTTTATTAAAGTATAATTACGGAAATAATTTTCTTCCTGCTAATGCAATCTTTGTTAAACTAAACCCAATAAAGAAATGTGTACAAAATAAACAAACTAATGAAGAATAATATTTGTTTTACCAAATATGACAGCATCCAAAGACAAGAACAGAGACACTTGCTGCCACTACTAAGTTGGATACCTGCACCCCTGCTGATAGAGAGAATCATCTCACTCTCTGTTTGCTTTCTTTTTTAAAAAAATAATAAAATCCATTCTTTGATCTTGGAATGCTTCTGTGCTGAGCTGGGATTGATCTTTAAGAAGCACTGGTTTTAACTCTTTGCAACCTTGTGCCTGTGTATGTGCTGAAGAAAGGGACTGGACAGGCCATTTATTGCACTTGGATAGATCTATCTCTGGGCAGACTTAGCTTGGAGGTTGTGTTTTCAGGATCAAAGCAAACCAACACAAAAGCTTACCTTTTCTCTATCTCCTTCTGCATTTCTTGCATTGTTATACCACTCAGTGATCACAGTACCCTAAACAGGAACATGGTGCTGGAAAGGGATCTCATGTCACTGAATCACTCTTCTGATTGATAGTCTAAATTTCCTTTGAATTTCTGGCCTGCATTTACTCATGGCTGGTTTATACCTAGTTGCTTTTGTGCCAGCTGTGGTCTTTAGCTTAGGTAGGTCTTCCCTGTCTTTACTGTTTTCTTTTTCTGAGCCTTCATCTTCAGCTAAAAAGTCAAATCCTTTTCATCGAGGTTTTCATGACTTGGTTAAATAGTGCTACAGCAGACAAATGTAGTGTTGGTACTTTGAGGAGGAAGCTGGACTAGATGACCTCTAGAGGTTCAATTCCAGTCCATATTTCTGTGATTTTTGCCTAGGAAAAAAGACTGAATTTATGTCAGGCTTGGGAATGTGTTAATTTCTATCTATCTCACCTGCTAAAATTAAATGAAAGGCTGCATCTACAGTGGGAAAAAGGACAAATTTCTGTTAGATTTAGACATCATAGATGAATTGTATAAAAACTTTACTTGACCTCTTTCTAGTCAATACAGGGTACAGAAGATAACAACAGTGCTAAATTAAATAAAGTTTCTCCTTTAAGCATCTGTGAAAACCAGAATGGTGTCTTGTTTTCAAATATGTCATGAAAGAAATCCCAAACCTATCCTATTCCTGGATAAAAATAAGAGAAAAGATAATACTTTATTTTGCAATTGTGGTATATTTTATCAATTTAATTAGTTGAAACTGTAGGTTAAAGATTAACACCAAATTCTTACTGAAAAGGTAATTTCTTTGAAAAATGTTTGAAAGCTGGGGAAACACTTATGCCAGTATCCTCTTTCATACTGAGTGAAGAAAAGCATGACACAGCTGAGTCACCTGGGTGATAGGAAATTTAAAGGTTAGTGGATTCCTACACTTACAAATGCCACTTGTGACACACAGTAAAATTTACCTTTATAATCGTTGGTCAAAAATGGAAAGTGTTGCGCAAGCAAATTCATTTAGACACCCAGGACTCTTTGTATTATTCAGAAAGTTTTAGTCATTACAGAGGTGTTTCCCAAAATGGAAACAGGAAAGAAAAATATATAATTGTTCCTCAGAACTTTCCTTTTTAGGATTTTTTTTTCAAGAATTATCTCTAAAGATTATAAATAAGTTATTAGCAAATGTTAAACTTATGATTAAAGCTTAATTGTACCCTGGGTTTATAGAGTAGGTGAAGAAATAGTTTGCAATTGTACTTGGAACAGATGTGCAACTGATTTTGTGTGATAATAAATTTTTAGTAGCATGGTACAGTTCAGAAGGGGTTGGAAGTTGGAGTTACTTTAATTTTCCTCCAGGAAACTTACTTTTTTCACAACCACAGGCAGAGTCCTGTCTGCTAACTCCTATCAAGTCCATTGAGCAGGAGCTGCTGTAGTTGACACTGCTTGGCTCCTTCAGACACCATTTTGAAGTAACAGGGGTATGATTAAGAGTTGTCATTAATTCTGTAGACCTGCTGCAGTGTAAGGTTTCCCTTGACCTTTTTGTCCACTATTTCTACTCATCTGTATTGTTTCTGTAGTCCTCGTTCACATCATTATTTTTGATTTGGCTCTGTTTTACTGAATGACCTTTTATATGGCTCAAAATAGTCTGACTAAAGTGGCAAAGAAACAGCAATTTCTGAAACATCAAAGCGTATTCCATGCTTCTCCAATGTAAATTCAGCAAAATCTTTGTCATAATGCAATCCTCCTATTTTATAAATAGGTTCCTTTGAATCCTTTGTTATCATTTAACATGCTTGCAGAATTCCTTCTTATCCAAGTAACTCTTTTCATCCAGATATAATTTTCTTTCCATCTTGTGCTTGCTTTTATTAGAACACTGTAGCCGAGTTTTGCTCCTCAGGCAATATGCTTAAAGTCTGAAGGATCACTCTTATGGATTTTTTTAAAAATAGGTCTCTGTATTTTAGTTTATATTCTTATTTAGGGTGGTTGTGAAATGCCTGTAAATCTTGTGCAAGATTCAGAAGTTTGTACTTACTGTTATGAAGGATAAACCTAGGATTTGGAGGGAAATGTAAACAAAACCTTAGTGGTATTCTTGGCACAATTATAAACTTTGGTCTTGGAAAGCTTATGAAACTACTCACATGCTTGAAGTTAAATCTGCACTTAGCTCTTTGCAAAGTCAGGGCAGAAATGCATAATTAACCACAATAGAAAACAACAAAATTATAAGAACTCTACATGTGTATAACATAATAATGGTATACAAAACAGTAATAAAAGTGATGAGTGTCATCCATAATAAGAATTCTTGTATCTGAAATCAAATATCAAAGTGTCCTGAGGATTTCGCATTAATCTGTGTATGAAGATGTTCTTACATAGTTACATATTAAAAATTTGTCTTTGCCTAGCCAAACACTTTAATCAGTCATCATTTTCTTTTCAGAGGAATGACTGCTGGTTTGGAGAACTGAAGCTCCCACCCATTTATATAAGTTAAGCACATTATATATTTTAAGCTTCATTTTTCAGGGCCTTGCTGAGAAGACACTGTATCTCCCAAAAGAGACAGTTTGACTTCCCTTTGCAAAACATAACGACAGGTGTTCCAAACGTCTCCCAAAATGGTCAATGCTATTGCAATAATAGATGAAATGAGCAATATCACTATTGTTTGTGAAGGAAACAGAGATCCAGCAGCATTCAGGTTTAAACAGACTCTTGCTATCAAATGCAAATCAACCCTGAATATGGTAATGTTGTTTTAAATAGTAAAACAACAGGAGGCAAGAGGACTCATGTGGAGCCCTCTAAAAGGAAGCTTTCTGGGTGATTTCGTCTATTGTTTTGTATATCTATTAGCTTCAGAAAATAGTGTGCAGCCACACAATAGTTTCAGTTTTTGTGTGTAGTTTTCTTTAATGTCAGTAGGAGGTATCCAATCTGAGGGTACAACACGTGTCAGTGGAGCAACTCCCAGTGGTCTTGAAGATAGCTGAAATGCTGCTGTTAGTCTCAAGGGGAATCAGGATTTAGACTAAGGCACTCGAACAAAAACAATAACAAAACCTCCCAAACTGATCTATATGCATTTACATATTCTGCATTTTTTGCAGATCACAGGTATTTGGTTATGAAAGGAACTGCAAAGCTGTCAACATACATGTCTCTGGAGACTTTGTCATTATAATTTTTTTCTGTGCTAAATCACCACTAAATTCAAATATACTAACCATTTTTAAAGAGAACACACTAAGCTTTAATCCTGCAACATCCAGAGCACAGGGGTACTTTCTCTACAGTTAATGGAAAAGGACTCCTCCAGAGGCTGTTGTTCTGTCCCAACAGGGCACCTGCAATGGGTGGGGTGATCTGCCCTTCAGGGGTGACTGGTGGCAGAAGGTGGTGGGAGGTAAACTTAGTTTAATTGTAAGATGGTTACCTGGATAAAGCAAAAAAATTTAAAAATCCATCTACTTCACTGAATAGTGACGGAGAGTATGGATCAGGTATATGTTAGTATGATTTATTTGATTTCAATATAATTTCTTTAGATCTACACAAGCTCTAGTCACAAGCAAGCATCTTCTTTCTGGAATGATGTGATAGTATTAATTTAACGTCATGTCCTGACTGCAGGTTCAAGAAAATCCAATATTCATCCAATGCACTTTATCACTGGATTTTATGTTATGTGAAAAGTCCCATGCAAAGTGAATGTGCTAGGAAGAAATGGCTTGGCAAGAGGGCTTAAGTAGTGCCTGAACCACTTTTATTAGTGGATTTGACCTTATTACCCTTTCTAAGCAGAAGCGTTTTAATCCTTATTCATAAATGATAAATTAAGAGACAGAAAAAGCAAATGTTTTTATCAAAGCTAGGCAGTAATCTTTGGCAGAAGACTGGAACCCCAACTTTTGAAGGCTTAGTTCTGTGCCAGTTTTACTTGTAAGTGTACTAGTTGTTACTAGAATGAGACAAATCTCATGGACTTCAACTTTCTGTAAGAATGAGCTGCCCATCCTGGAAAGTCTGTGGTATAACTTAGTTGTTGGACACCACTATTCTTTTTTTCCCTGTGTACAGGCTTAAATTTGACATCTCTGCTGTTGCTTTTTTCCATTCTTTCTGATCTCTGCTTATATACAAAGACTCTCTTAGCTTATTTTTCATTCTGCCCAGTCTCTGCTCCAATTTCACCCTATTTTTCATTATTAATTTTACTCTCCATCATCCTATCTGTTCCCGCAGGTGAAATGAATGAATACATAAAATAAAAGCTTCATAGCTCTCAATTCTGAACCAATAACATCTCAGTGACTTTCGAATTATCACAGGCAAAATGAAGATGCCTGTCCTTAGTTGTAATTCATTATTCTCCCAGGCATTTGGTGCAAGATATTAAATGCGATCATTTCAATGAATCAACCTGTTTCCCTTTTGTATATGGTAAATCATTCTCAGAATAAGAAGGAAGAACTAATACCAGTCACTGATCAACTATCAGCTCATTGATGCTTTCATTGATGTGAATTAGGATAATAAATCTGAAAAACAGCAGCCACTAAGTTTGAGGTTAAAGTCAATACCATTGCTAAGTGTGAAACAGAAGCTGCAGAAAGCAGTACATGACAGTATTTAACAGTACAAAAATGTGTTGTATAGCATTTTCTCTATTACACATCATGTGTTTTATCACCTTATGCTGATGACAAATTGTGCATCAGAACCTTCCCCTTTAATACAGGTATGCAGAGAGTAATTCACTTATGTATATGCTGGAGAGTCTGAACTTAGTGGTAAACTTACTTCAGACCTGGCTTCCCCCATTGGGTAGGTAAGAGTAGACAACAGAGCTCAGTGTAGACTTCTGACTCATTCCAGGTCTATATTCTAGTAGTCTCCAAAGGCCATACCATGGATCATATACTCCAGAAACTGAAATATCTATGTTTCTCATCGAAGTACTGTGGAGGCACAGAATAGTCAGGATCAAGCTGCTTAGATGATACGTTGGCTTCTAGGCAAAAAAGTAAGTCAGTCAGTCTCCTGTGGGAGTATTAATGATATTTGCGAATGAAGGCTAAAAAAGGACCAGAACTTGTGGTGAATTCTCCTTCACAGAAATATATATGCATTAAAAAAGACATCTGAAGTAGATTTCTGAAAGAGCGTATATATTTTAGTGCTAGTATTTATAGTTATATTAATAATTAGGCATTATACATACCCTAAGCATATTCAAATTTAGTATATGCAGTAGCCATGAGGGCAGTTAGTATATGTAGTAGCCATTGGCAGTTGGACTAGATGATCATTGTAAGTCCCTTCCAACTGAAATAGTCTGTTGTGTTGTGTTGTGATCTATTCTATTCTATTCTATTCTATTCTATTCTATTCTATTGTTACAAGCTTTTGTGGGGTGCAAACACCGTGATCCATACGGAAGGCTGTACATCCCATCTGTGAGGGCAGAATCACAACCTGAGGTCCTGCAAACCACAGGAGATGGCAATATAGCACATTTTGTTCTAATGGAATGTAGCCATGTTATTGAGGAACTCTGCTGAGAACACTGAGCCTGCCGGGGAAGAGTTTGTGCTCATGGGCTAGGTTTTATACTCTCAAAGTGGTGGCTGATCCTCTGCAATTGGTAGAGGTCTGTCAGCATTTCTGTGACAATCAGGGTTTCTGGTACTAGGCTTAAACAGCTTTTGGCTTTTAAATGCTTCCTGACTGAGAAAGGAAAAAAAAAAAACCAACAAAATGAAAGGAAGTGCAATTCCAATAATATGTATATTAACTCACATGGTACCGCTGTCGTTTCCTCCATGAAAAATGTTGAACAGATCACAATGCCTCTATGCCTTCTGAGTTTTGTCCCATTTCTGAATGAAATGAAATTACTTTAAACAATATTTTTCTAACCTACTGATACTAGCAGTTCTAGATGTTCTTCTGTCCTCTTCATGTCGATCTTTTCTAATAACGTGAACAGATCTAGACGGCATGGACATAGAAGCATCAGTGACTACATAAGGACAAACTAAATCAGTGCTTCCATTTTGCTTGTACAAGCAGTATCAGGATATGGCAAGGAAAGCTCTTAATAAACATAAGCATAAACATAAACATAAACAATGGCAGTAATGAGGCAGAAACAATATCATAGGACTCCCCAGTATTTAGTTAAATGTAATGTGGGAATAATGCAATTTTAGCACCCCACCTTCAAACTGTCTGCCTGTGTTACTTTTGTCTCACATATAGATTCTGCGCAATATTTGTAGCAAGGTAATCACTGTGAACCTTCGAAGTAACTTTGAGGATGGCTGCATCTCATGCTATTTTCATAGTCATACACTGAATTCTCAAAAAGTGGTAGGCAACCTGAAGTCTGAAATCAGTAATCACTAATTAGGGTACAGTATTGGAATATTAATCTGATAGCCTTGCAGAAGAGGAGGACAGGCTGTAATATAGTCTCCTACAGTACTATGTGATATGATAGGAACTACGGACAATTAAACAGGAAGAAAGAATAAGAGAAAGTTATTTGCTCTTACCCTAAAAAAGAAAGATTTATTCTGGGACAGCTGTTCTGTTAAGTCAAACTCACAAAGTAGCTGAGACATCAGAACAGCTGAGAAAGAGCTTTATATATTCTTGAGTTGTATAATTTTTGCATTTTGTTTCCTCATTTACAAAAATATATTTCAATTAATCACATTCTTTAAACCTTTCTTCTGTCAGTGATAAAGATAACTGAGGGATCTCACACTTGATCACTCCTGACATCTTATTCAGCCTGAATTATTTTATGATCCTGTGATCTAAGACATCTATGTATTTAATTCCTGTGCATGTGTCAATCCCAATTCTGGAGAACTAAACACTTTTCAGAAAGCAAGACCTAATTATTCTTTCTCCAAAGATGCCTTCCTCTACTTAGCAGCATGGACAGGCTTGAGAACTGCTATTCAAGACACTGAGAAGAAGAAATATCTGCAGTTTGCCTGTGTTAAACTATAGAGTCCTGCCATCTTGAATTAGATTGGTCTCCAAGGAAGTTGGTGACAAGTATTTTGTAACAAAAACATAAAGACATGGTATTCACAGAGTTTCATGCAATTAAATTCTGAAAAATACCTCATAACTGCCTTTCTATTTCATTTTATTGTCCAAAGAATATGTTTCCTAACGCCCATATCAGAAAGGTCCAAAGCCAAGACCCCTAGTTTCAAAATATAATTTTCAGTGTTACTACAGTTTAGCTGACCAGGCTAAGAGATTGTAGGTCCAGGGTTGTGTGGGCAGCTGAAGACTTGGGCAGGTGACACACAAGGACTGACACTGCTGCACAGCAGGGCATCACCTGCAGTGCCAAGGGCTGCCCTGCAACAAAGTTTTTGCATTGCTGAATTAGAGAATTTTAAGAAGACATTATCTGAAGTCTTTCTAATGACTGAGTAAAGCCAGTCTGAATCATCTTACCAAAACTTACAGAGCTGTTTATCTTCTCTGAATGTCCTGAAGGTGCAGAAGGAAGCCATGAGTTTTGTTATTTGTATGAAATAAAATCTGAATATTTTAATTTTTTACTGTTATTTCACATGTGTTCTGTATCCTGTAGTTTATAGTATGTTTTGCCTCCCCCGGGGCAGAAGTGTAACTTTTTTTCCTCATGCTGTTTTACATTTGAAAATTCCAGAAACGACCTTTTTAACAGTATGGAAACATGCAGTGAACACACATTGAATGTATTAAGCACTTAAACACTGCACATGATCTACCATGTAAATTCACAGAAGTTATTGGCCTAAGAAATTCTGCTATGTCTGAATTTTATTCCTTCATCATGTTATCCTTTACTTCTACATCCTTTATTGTTAATTCCTTGCAGAATTCCTATGTATTATTTAAAGTTACATTAGATGAGCTGTCAACATTTTCTTCAACTAGGCAACTATTTTCGTTCAAATAAAATGACTATGCTCCCAATACTTGCTTTTATCAGCATATTATAGACTTTTTTTTTTTTTATTAAGGACAAATTATTATCACTTGAAAACTGTCTAATTTATGTGCAGAGTAGCTTCTTTTTATATCATTTATAATTGTATGTGCATATCTGTATTAACATTATAACATATTACAAATTGATACACGTGGTGCTGTGGTACCACATAAAAATATATTTAATGACCTTTCCATACAGCAGACAGATACTTTAGCTCATTGCATTTTAGAAGAAGCTGGGTATATTCACTGTGGCTATTATGGTTTGTAATACCTTACGTTGCAATTTTTAAAGTCTATCAGAATTCCCTGTACACAATAGAGCTCCTGCTGTATGTCAGGTAAATAAAATATATTTTGAAAACTCCCTAAACATCTACTTTTCAACAGTGGTTATTAAGGTTATTTATGGATATATCTATTCTCAACATGTGTAATTCATAGCCACAGGAAGTCATAGAATAAAATGTCAGAGCTGGATTCGAAAAGTAGCTGACTTATTTTATGACTGGGGTAATGTTTGTGTGTGGTACATCCCATAACATGGCAAGTCTGTGCAGGTACAAGGGCAAGAGCAGATTCATTGCTTGAAGAAGAGAGAGACCTAAAATCCATCTTGTTGTTCTTTGCTGAATGTCATCCCATTTTTCAACACTCTTTTTGAAATGTGATGCCAGAGCTGGACAGAGTAATCCATGGATGCATTTTTAGTACTCGTTAGGGCTCTTCTCTGAATTTATTCCGGATCCACAGTCCTGTTCAGATAGCCCCAATTTAGTCATGCCTTGACTCTGTTAGCCCTTCTTGCCAGTGTATCATGCTGAAAGCGTATGTTCCATGTTAACCTAAGTAATTTTTCAGAGAAATGGCTGTGTATGACCTAGTTGCCATGATGATTTTACTTCCTAATATGCAAATATACATTTATCATCTTAGATCCATATAAGCGACTTATTGTTATGGTCTAGTCAATGATTTTTTGTCATCATCAGATTTTATTAGCAGTAGTTTTATTACAGATCATTGTTAAAGATACCAAATACCATTAAGCCAAAACTGGAGCCTACAAGAAACATGACTTCCCACTTCCAGTTACTTTGGAAAGTCTATTCGTCACCCAGATTCTCCTTCATTAGTATTGGTTTTATTGATTTTATATAGTGTTATATATAGCAGCAAGTTAAACAAAAAAATCTCACAGAAAATCAAATGGTTCAGATTATTCTACTACATTACACAGTTGCCTTCTCCAACTGGATTTGCAGTCCCATAAAACTGATGACAAGTCTTAGATCAGTGCAGAGTATTAAACACAGTTGGCGAGATGTAATGTGTTTACACAGTGAGTTTTCACTTACACACCCACCCCGACACATGCACATATGTACACATATGTATTTTTTCAAAAGCTTAAGTCATGAATGGAGGTAAAAAATTAGTTCTGATAGTAGTGATAAGCTATCCATCTAATCTACTACAGTGATGCGATATTATTAAAAAAGAGAATGTTTATTCTACTTTTTCTTTAGGTTCACTATGAAATAAAAGGTCTAACATACAGACTGCAAGTGTCCTGCCAATTATTTAAAATTACAAACCCCAAATAGAGTAAGATCAGCCTGCAGCCTCCAAGCTGCAACACTTACTGAAATGCTAACAGCTCATACACCAGCCTATACCTCGAACAACCAACCTCTCTTCAAAGGTTAGCTGAAGCAGATGGACCTTCCTACAGACAACCAGAAATATACATTTTTAATGATGTCTCTCCAAAGCTCACAGTATGAGACTGAATCCTGATATTTAAAAAATAATTATTGCTTGCTGCAAATCTGTAGTTTAATAAAATCTCAAAGGCAACAAAAGACAAATAAAAATAAGTGAATGGGAGAGCAAAGATAACAAAAGTCAACAAATTAATTCTTACTTTAGGCATATTTTCCTTGTAGTGATAACACCTATATGAGAAAATGCAGGCATTTAATGTAAGAGAGTCTCCTTGGGAGCCCCCTGTGTGGGCAGCTGGCCCCAGCAGAATGGTGCAGGAAGCATCACCCAGACGTGCTCCATGCTGCAGCAGCTCAGTGCTCCAAATGACGCTGTCCAGATATCTCCTCCATGCTCTTTGTGACAAAGCTGGAAAACGTTTGTCTCCTCAGGGAACATGAAGGACACAGAAAACCAAGAGCGTTACTTATCTCCAGCTTACAGCTGGCCTGTTCCCTGGACTAGAAACTCCATTTTCTGCTGCTAGCTGAACAGATTTGTATCTGTTCTAGATACTTATGCTCTTCTGAGGGGGCATGTTTATCTAGCCAAAGCCCTTTCTTCCTAAAGTATCAGTGGTTAGAGCATTTAGCCAGAAAATTGGACAGCAGTCCTAACAAATATATATCTTCCAGTTCCCAGAAGAGCTACCTAACCAATTGTTTGGAGAATACCTGAGGGACAACCCCACATTGATCCTGCTGGGGCTGTGTCAGAAGAAGAACAAATAAGAACTCCATCACTCTGTCACGAAGACAGGGGAAGAAGGGTTCCTGCCGTTTTGTTCTAGCACCCACAGTTGTTTCTGGTGAACAGGATCCATGTAATGTGAAATATGGGGTGGAATACAGACCTCCCCTTCCCTGACAAATGACTGTCATGACCAGGACACTAGCCAGTAAGGCAGTGCTTTCTGCTGGGCTTATTGCTTTTGATGTATTTTAGGAAGGCTTGAAAAAGCCCAATGAGTAGGATTATTTAGGGAAGCGGGTAGAGTTTAGGTATCACTATATTAGCATATCATATCTACACTGTTACAGTAATTGAGTACATGTGCAAGGTGCATAGGGAATGTCCGTGATTCAAAATGCAGGTGATGTATAATATAGATGCTGCAAGACTAGCTGGCTACAGCTGGAGATTGATGCCTTTCTGAACAGGCTTCCTGAAAATACAGGACTCACTCTTTTAAGCACCTAAGTGGGCTCTCTGGATCCCATTCATAAGCATAATTTGCAAACCTGAATGATTAAATACAACTGCCCCCACCTAAATTAGTATTAAGACGGGCTAATTAGAACTGGAATAGTTCCATCTAATGTCTCTGCAGCTTTTCTTTGGAGTGGAACCGCAGCTTTGCCTCCTCAAAAGGCTGGAAAACCAATTATAGGAGGTATAAGATGGTGCTCTAGCATGGCATCCGCTCTGACTATGAAGTCCAGATGTTAATGTTTTGTTTTAGGCTATAGGATTCAGTCCTAAAACACTCTAAGACATGTGCAAACCTGTGAGTGATCTTTCCAGTTGCACTTAGGTCTCTTGCAGTTATACATGTTTGCAGCACTGAACTCAAGTTCTGATTTCTGAGGGGCACTAATTTTGTAATGGGATTCCTTGCTTAGTTTATTAGTTAACAGTGACTGTTGTTGTAGTAGCCACTTTCTAGCTCAAACGGAATCCAATACATAGCATTAGTAGCAAGGCTTGCTAAAGCCTTAGGCCACAAGCTGTGAACTTTCACCTAGATACTCTGACCATATACTAAACTTTTACTGAGCTACATAAAGGAAGGCCCCGAAACCGATGCAAACCAGAAAGATAAGGTAGCCACAACCATCAGCAGAAGCTGCATTCGTTGAGATGAGAAAAGGAGCGGCCCGCCTGGAGACAGAGAAAGGATCCAATGAGGAACAAGAAGACCCCAGACCCAAATATTGCTATTGGACCGAACCGTCGTGTGAGGGGAGGGAACTTAAATTGTAAGAGTATAATTGCCCAGGGATTTCTTTATTTGGAGTCCCTCTCCGGAGGCACCCAGCTCGAGCTGTTTTTTACCGCTGAACCACTCAATAAATCAATAAATTCATCTGGCGTACATTGTATTGGAGACTCTGCTTCAAGGAAACCTAGGGTCAAGCCTGAGGGGAGAGAAAGTATCTGAGAGTGAGTGTGTGTGTGAGCGAGGAGTCGAAAGGGGGACCTATCGGCTCAGTGGAGCTGCCTGCTGTGAAGGGACTCCAGTCCTAGCAGCTAAAGTCTCAGGTGGCGTGTGTGCGACTCCCTGAATGGTGTGTGAGTGCTCGGGCAGCGGCTTCTTCTTTAACACTATCATTTATTATTTACCTGCATCTGTATTTCTCCATTAATTTGTTTAGAAAGAGGCAAGATGAAGCATCAGTCCCTGCTCCGTTTTAAAAGATGGGAAAAGATTGTGCAGTTTAAATTTATGTTTCAAATTAAAGTAGCTGAAGAAATTGGACATTATTTATTTGATGTATTTTTTTTAAATTGTTAGTATAAGAAAAATAGTATCTTTAAAATGAATTGTCCAATTCATAAGTATCTAAAAGTATGAAGAAGTCGTAAATTTTCCATATAGAATAGTAGAATTTTATTAAAACCACTATCCATAGTCTGTACTTGCAGTCAAAGGAGAAAGTATGGAACATAAAACATGATGTCAATTTATCTTATTGCTATAAAAAATACAGCTGAAAAGGAAGAAAATTGCATTACCAATAGAAAAAACTATATTACCCTGTGTATATTTAAAAGAAAATGTCAGTTTATTTTTCATGTATTTCTCATGAATACAAACAATACTTTTTTTCTTGTTGAGCAGACCTTCTGAGCATAATAAAGGCAAAACAGGATCTGTTCAATAGACTGAATTCCCTTACCTTTCACACTCAAGGATTCAAGCAAAATCGAAGATCTGCGTTTCTTATGCCAGGAAGGGGCACATTATCAAGAAACCATTGCAAGCTATTGAGCTGCCATGGAATAATTTTTCCCAGTAGTTGTTTTCATGGCAGTAAAAGAACATGATGCATTAATTCTTCCAATAGGAATGAGCAAAGGACACAAAATATATCCTCAGTTCCTTTGTTTTCACCTTCTAATAGTTCTCAGGAATACAAGTTTCAGTGACCACAGTTGTGGCTCTTTTCTTTACACAGATTATTCCAAGGTCAGTGGCTAATAATGTTAATAACATTTATGATTTCATCAAAGATGGAACCCTTGCATGAATAATGAAGATGATGCAGGATTTGGGCTGGATTAAGCAAAAAAAAAGAAGGGGGACTTGGAACTACCATTTTACAGTGAGAGCTGTATCCTTATCTCAAAGCTAGATTTCTTTGTAAGCTTCTGCCCAAGATCTTGGCTCATGGAAATGTCTAGATTCCTCTTCTGAAAAGCTAGGTGGTATTGGTGACTTCTGCTGGGTAATTTTAACTGACAGTTGACTATTCTGCTTAATGTAAAGAGTGTGTTATGGCTACTTTGACAGGTAGTTGAAAGTTTTTGCTCTTAGTGTGGCACATGCTGCATGTGATATTCAGCGAGCGATAGTTTGGTAGTGTGATGTCTCTTTCACATAACGGATCTAGCTTTCTTTGATTTTAAAATTCCACAGAGCCAAAGTAAACATAGACAGACAGATAAACAGACAGACAAATGCATAGATGAATGCATGTTATATATTTAAATAAGCATGCATTAAACTCTTTTCACTGAAACTATTCAGACTTTTGCCAGCTTCCACAGTTGGAGGTATGTATTTACATTCTGAAGGTCATATGTGAACCAGGAGACTCACAAAAAAGCCCCACAACTACAGCAACAACAATTCCTTCTTCTTCTTCTCTTTTTTTGCTTAAATATCTAGTATATCCTTATGCCTTATGCAGGAGTACTGTAACTAGGTGCTTTTGGTTTTGTCAGTATCTTGGGACAGGACATGAAAAAAAGTCCATCTCCTATACACCTGTCCTGGTTTCAGCTAAGATAGAGTTAATTTTCTTCTTAGTAGCTGGTATAGTGCTGTGTTTTGGATGTAGTATGAGAATAATGTTGATCACACACTGATGTCTTAGTTGTTGCTAAGTAATGCTTATACTAGTCAAGGACTTTTCAGCTTCCCATGCCCTGCCAGGTGCACAAGAAGCTGGGAGAGGGCACAGCCAGGACAGCTGACCCAGACTGGCCAAAGGGCTACTCCATACCACATGATGTCATGCTCAGCATATAAAGCTGGGGGAAGAAAAAGGAAGGGGGGGATGTTCGGAGCGATGGCATTTGTCTTCCCAAGTAACCGTTACGTGTGATGGAGCGCTGCTTTCCTGGAGATGGCTGAACACCTGCCTGCCGACGGGAAGTAGTGAATTAATTCCTTGTTTTGCTTTGCTTGTGCGCGCGGCTTTTGCTTTACCTATTAAACTGTCTTTATCTCAATCCACGAGTTTTCTCACTTTTACTCTTCCGATTCTCTCCCCCATCCCACCAGAGGAGGAGTGAGCGAGGTACTCGGTGATGTTTAGTTGCTGGCTGGGGTTAAACCATGACACCATAAGTGAGGTTTCTAGCTATATGGAATATTTCACCACTGTGGATCATGCAATTTGAAAGTCACTATTTGATTTGATGGGATACTTACAGGTGAGTCAGGCCAGCATTACTGAGTTATTCAAATGGCCATTTTTCATAATAAATATCTTGCTTTGTCCATCCAATACAACACTATACCAGCAATAAAACTAGCTCAAAGTGAACTAGTTTATCTGCACTGCAGAGTAGCAAAGAGCTTGGCTCACAGAAGCAATATACTCGCATCAATGTTGTGTTGACTACCCGATGAATACGGCTGTGAGTAGCCCCTGGAGAGCAGGATGATTAGTCCCAGCACCATAGCTACATCACTTCCACTTCTGAATCTAACTCATTCAAAGCCAGCCTGGGGATCTCCATGCAGACATATCCAAGGTGTATGACTACAGCATGTGTGTTTGAAACAGCTAATAATAGCTATGACTGACAAGGAGAGCATAACCTTTTGACTTCAAGGTATCCTTTGCCACAGAGATCTACATCTCTGTGAGTCCAAGATAAAATTGCCGTAATATACTTTGTGTGGGTCTGTAGGCTGAAATGGAAATGGGAGTGACAACAAAATACAGTTGCCCCACGTAGGTAGTATTTTGTGTTTGTGCAGCATTGATCTCCAGTGACTGCCTATTTGTTTCTGGATGGAGGTCAACTGTAAAGCTCAGGCTGTGTGAGATCCAAGTGCTTCTCTCTGTCATTGTGACATGCTGAACAGTTATGATCAGCTAATGCTCTCATTACTGAGAGGACAGAGCTGCCAGAAGCTCCTGTCCTCATGTCCTTCATGACGGATCCTGGGATTTAAAATTAGTATTTTCTGCCAGGACTCTGCTCTATTGGCTTTTCAGATTGCAAAGCTAATCTTTTCACCCCCGCATCTGAGTCACAGAAACACTGAAGTTTGTACAGATCGTGTTGTTTGATCTGTGAAATATTGTATCTTTTAGATAGGACAGTATTTGAAATGAATGATGACATCAATTACATCCAGGTGGCTCAAGCTTGTCATGGATATTTATTTATGTTTTCAAATTGAAAAAGCTAAAATAATAATCAAATGCAAATCATGTGGAAGGGGACTTCACTAGCCTAAGTATGTCCATTTTTCTAGGTTAAATGGACCTACTGATCAAATTCTCATTATGTTCTGTGGTCATGATGAGTATATGAGATGGTGCCTATAACAACGTTATGCTGGTGTTCTACATTTTCCAGGGTGATTATCTGCATGTACACAGGCACATATTCACTAATTTTTGTGAATTTCTACCTCACATGGTGTATTTATGCAGTGTTTCTCAAGCTTCTTCCAATCAGTCATCCTAGTTCCTCCATCAGGTTTTTGTTTTCCTTTGCAAAATTCAGGGGTCATGATGATTTTGGTGGTAAGAAGCTGCTATTACCAGATACATGGGAACACTTCATTATTCAATAATAATCTACATTTTAAAATTATAATGTATAGGTCAGAGTACCATATCTGATATTCTGTTGAGTGGACCCAGTTTTATCAGCTTTTGAAGAAGCATGTATGTACGTATGAGCAATGGCAGAATTAATTCAAAAGTAAGAAGTGACAAACTGGTTTCCATATGTTGCTCACCATGCCATAGAACTGAGGCTTTGCTGTGTCAGATAATACAGTGTGACAGCTAGTAATTTAAAATAAACAGCCAGGAATATAAGCTACATCTCATTGGGTCTAAGGTTACTGATGCAGGGTCGGCCTTAGAGAGAGAAGGAGAATGTGTTATGAAATTTGTGACTCTCTGTTGTTGTTCTAAAACTTTTAATAATTCTCTTATTTGACCATGCATCATATCAGGAAAAAAAAAAAAAAAAAGTGAAACAGATCAGAAATGCTACAACTTATCTCTCTGTTTTACAAGCAGGTGTAATAGGAGAATATTTTATGCCCTTTATTTACTATCCAAAGATTGAAAGCACAATCTACCTTGCTCAATGATTTCTTCCTTCTATACTCTTTGCATATTGCTCTAGAAAAAAACAAAAAAAGGGAACATTGTGATACTGTAAGGCAGTTTATGTCCACTTTCTCATTCCTAAATATGATTACAAATCAAATTTTCAATAGTTAGACAAATGTGTTGTGCGTATCAGGAGTTTAATTTCAAACATCTGACTTGGAAAAATGTCTAACTTTGAAATGGTAATAGAAGAAAAAGAATTATTCTAATTCTCTGCATCTTTACTTGGATCTTTACTTTTCCTGTTGGAACTAGGGAAAATCAAACTTAGAACGGAAAGGTGGGCTCATCTGAACATTGCTGAAGACTTCTGAGCATTCCTGCCTATCTAGTGCTGTCCATAGCAAATTGCAAAAGGCCACCACCAGGGCATCCCAGATGCTGACAGATGGCAGTTCTGTTTCCGTATGGATAACAGAGCTGGGCCCGAAACTTCTTGATGCTGAAGTGTTTTGTTGTAGCAGGATCCGAGTAAGAAATTACTTCCATATGTATCAGAAGCTATTTAATAGGTATATAATTCAATTGCCTTTCAATGTATAATGTGATATGTCAGGATCTTTGAATATTTCCTGACTTCAATAAATGGTTTATTCCTTTGTTAACAGCAAAAGCAAGTAAATATTTCTGTTGACTTGCACATTGTCACTGAGTGAGTGCTGAACAAACTGTTAGTGGAGCTACCTAATTGCACATGACAAGTATGCAAAACTAACTTGAATAATAAAGAACATTCCTGGAGAACTTCAAATGCTTAGGCCAAATATGTGAAGTATTAAGGTTTGCTAATTGGAAACTCTATTTACTTAATTAAAATACAGTGCCTGTGTGCTAATACAAATGAGAACAGTCAATACGTAGCTAGCAGGCATAAACAAAAGGGGATTACCTACCTGAAAAACACATTTACCTTAATTACAGCACTCAAATTTTGTAAGTCTGTTCCTAATGAAAATGAGAGGGCATTATAAAAAGAATTGAGGTTAGCATATTATTCACGAGATTCATTAAAAAATTATATTTCTAATACAGTGACTGTATATTTTTTTGCCATATCCTCAACATAAGAAACATTGCTCAGGAAGTGTTATTAGTATTTTATTGTATTTAAGCTTTAACTTTGATCTAATTTGCTCATATAATTCCCTTAGTGACTCTCAGGGGACAAGAAAGATTGTCCTGTAATTTGCACTAACGATGCTGATAACAGAAAGATCAGTGTTCTAAAAAAGACACGCTAATCCAAATATAGCCATCCGCAGCTTGGCAATCAGCAGGAAACACCATGATGTGTGCACCAAAAGAAAGTGAAAGTGAGATCTGTTAAGCTAGATGTCACTTTCAGGAGCACCACCTTAGGAAGTAAAGTGTTTTGGCAGCAGCATATAGGTGTTTTTGACAATGAAATGTTTTTTCCAAAGTTGTTTTTTATGAAAAGCTGTTTCTTCTGAAAGTGACCATGAACTCGTGTCACAGACACGATACCTCTCCTGCTGTGAACAAATATTGGAGCTGGGAACACGCTGCCCCGCAGTATTTGTGATTCAGCCTGTCTTTTTATCTAGTTGAAAGCATGTGTCAAATCTCAGGACAACCTGTGTTGTCATTCTCTACTCCTTCAAACTAAACGCATTTAACAGCAGTCTTGGTACCAATGAATTACCATGATATGAAAGAAGAAATAAGTGATACGCCTACTGCTTGAATTTTGAATATCATTCCAACACCAGGTGAAGCAAGGGCATGAAGCTGAGAGCTGCAGAAGTAGATTGAAGAGGGGCTGTGGTGCAGCTTCACCTTTCACTGAGGTCACCTGATTTTCAGAAATGCTGCACAAAGCCCAGGAATGTCATGAGCAAACAGCAGCAGCTCCAGGTTACCTCTGGCCACCCAACACTCTGGTTATGCCATAGGAATGTAAGCGTTCAATACTGAGTACCTTTCATTGAAAATTGCAGACTGATTTAATTTCTGAACTAACTACCCCTGATCTTTAAGAGCCATCTCTAATGGCGTCTTTCTGATGCTTTTCTGAAAATTGGCTGAGGTAAACTTGAAAACATGATCTTTACAAATGCATGCATCCAGGCTCAGCCGATGTCTTTCAGCTCCATGCTGTCAATACAAAGTAATTGAGATTGCCTTATGGCTGAATAGCAGTAAATACCTTCCCTGTGATCACTGTTGTTCTTTCACAGGCAGCAGAGTTCTTCCGTCCCCTTTCTACTTTGAGCCACTTGCTTCCCCTTTGTTGGCAATTCATAACCCCTAACTGTTATGCTGACACAATGGTTTGCTGGCCCCTTTGCAAACCTGCTCACTGGAATCCCTCAGGTAAAAAAATAAACAACAAATTCAGTGGATGGAGGAAGACAAAACAGGGTGTGTGTGACCACAACACTGTTATAACCCTGGACAATTTTAGCTGCTTACAACCACAAACCCATTAAGAGTTATACCACTACGATAAGGGGGATTTGGGGCTATGGCACTGGAGAGGGAAGATGGATGCAACTTCTTAAATCAGAATTACCTTATAATATTATGGATAAAAGATAGAGTCATGAGTGAATCCTTGCTGACAATATATCAAATACAAGTGTGTGTCCCTTCCCTTCCCTTCCCTTCCCTTCCCTTCCCTTCCCTTCCCTTCCCTTCCCTTCCCTTCCCTTCCCTTCCCTTCCCTTCCCTTCCCTTCCCTTCCCTTCCCTTCCCTTCCCTTCCCTTCCCTTCCCTTCCCTTCCCTTCCCTTCCCTATTTTATTTTATTTTATTTTATTTTATTTTATTTTATTTTATTTTATTTTATTTTATTTTATTTTATTTTATTTTATTTTATTTTATTTTATTATTTTCCAGATGCTGTATAGAGGGTAAAGCATAACCTTTTCCCTCTTACTTTGTTGAAGATGTAGGTTTTCTCATTTGGGGCTGTCTACCTCCTCCTCTGTGTCAGTGCACCTGGGGTGTCCGTTGTAGGTAATTGCCAGCTGAGCACCACTGGCATCAATATGTAAATATTATCTGTGATTGCATCAGTGAGACCAAGAGGAGAAGGGCTTAATGCTACCAGCTGCTGTCAGCCACAGTACACGTATACTTGAAACTTCTTTCCAGCTGCAAGGACTTCTTCCCTAAAAGAGAGACCCTTATTCAAATGGCAGCTACAGGACTGCAGAGCTATGTTTATTGCAAAGCTTCTAGCTGCATGGAGCGCAGAAGATTTGCAATAGCATCAACCTCTGTTTAAAACAAATCACTGATGGCCCTGTGTCATGAGATCTTTAAATGTACATTAGTCCATAATTGGTTCACCCGTCAGTGTGAACTTTTCACTCACTTGATAAGATAATTACCTCTGGCTTACATTAGTTTATCACTGCTTTCTCGAAAACAGTCTGATTATTGCATGCAGGCATTCATTAAGCAAGCAGCTGCACACGAGGTTTAATTTATCTGCATTTTGGTGCCTGATCCCCAAAAGCCACCTCCCAAGACCACATGAGGGTTTTACTACCCCTCATGTTTCCTCTCTGCTAGTGGCCTGTTGCTGGCTTCCAGCAGCCCTGCCAGCAGGAGGGATCATGTGAGTTCTCCTTAATCTGCTTTTGGCAAAGTTAGTCAGTTTAGCTTAAACCACTGTCATTGACAGGTTAAGTTAACCTGACTGACTTTGCCTGAAGAGGATGAGGGAAGGTTTGCGTGATCCTTCCCCTGGAAGAGCTGTGGGAAGAGTGACCTCTGGCAGAATGACTGAGAGCTGCAAAGTCTTCATGGGCTACAGCAGTTGCAAAATGAGTGGATTTATGACCTAAGTATAGGCACCGTTGACCTAAGTGTCATGACGTACAAAAATAATGATTATGCCTAGAAGCACAGGATGAGGAACAGCCTCTGTGACTATGCCTAATAACAGTAAATTAGACAGCGTGAGACACGGTTTGAGGACTGGCATGTGGTCATCCATGCTGTTTGCTTGTTAACATGCTCCCTGGCAGTTTTGGTCTGGGCCAACCAACCAGAAGAGCACAGCTTGGAGACAGCATAGGTCAATAAGCAGTATGAACAAGACCAGCTTTGCAGGAAGATGGAGAGAAAGATTTAGCTTTGTAAGCATGAGCTGTGCCATGCCACTTGCCTTCAGGACAATGGGGAGGATTCACATGTCATAGAAGAGGAACTGAACTCAGTGCTTAAGAGGCCAGGTTCCCTAGGATGCTCTGCATCCTCCCTGGAAATCTGAGCTGTTCTGGGCATGTGGGTTCCATACCATGTCTTTTACTTGACTAAATAGGAAGTCTAAAGAAATCACCTAGTTTAAGGCACTTATGTGTGTAAAATTAGGCTTTGTAAGAGTTCTTTCCTGTCCAAATCCTACCCACATTTTTGTATGGACAAGCTACAGGTTACTTGAATATCTCCAGATTACTTTTGAATATCTCCATCCTTGGAGATATTCAAAAGCCATCTGGACATGGTCCTGGGCAACTGGCTCTAGGTGGCCCTTCTTGAGCAGGGAGGTTGGACTAGATGATCTTCAGAGGTCCCTTCCAACCTCAACCGTTCTGTGATTCTGTGATACTTAGCCTAATAATGACAGGGTGTGTGGAAGGAGAGAGCATCTGCTCCTTTAAGTTCAAGGACGTTGTCAAATTAGATGATAAAGAAAAGGGGGAAACCCAAACACCAGCTACTGGGAGGGACTGGCATGAATGATGTGAGTGAGGGGCACAGTGCCAGTGGCTGGAGCATGACCATGGGTCACAGCTGATGTGCCTGGTGCCAGCTGCTGGGGGTGGTGAGTGTCTGTGTCTGCCCCAAACCTGATGTGCATGAGGTGTGCATGTGTCATTCACTAGTAAACTCCAAGCTGGACTTGCCAGCGAGTAGGAGGCCCTGGGTCCGGATAGGAGTATCAGGTGGGTGGAAGGTCTGTGTGGGTAATTGGGGAAACCTGTGAGTGTGGGGTGCCCATGGGATGAGTGTGTAAGTGTGTGTCTGTTTGCACCAAGCACCGAGCTGGACCAGCCAGTGAGTCGGGGACCCATGGGGCCGGAGAGTGTTGTGTGTGTGCCTGCATTGGTGACCTGTCTCTGCCAGCCCAAAAGGAGGCTCTCTGTGCTTACCTCTTATGTCAATCCAATTTGTAGGTGCAGTTGAAGGCAGTGCCCTCTCTGTGTACCTGGCCATGTCCGTGCCCTGTGTGTGTCTGTGTATGTGTGTCTCTGGGATATGTGCTCAGCTTCCCTACTGGATGAACCTGCAAAGAGGAAAGAGGCAGCTGTGTCCTTCAGCCCAGGCAGAGATCCCAGGTCCCTGAGGCACCTGTCTGGGCTTCAGCGGTTGGACAGGAGGGAGTCCTGGGCCAGGGCTGCTGGAGGTGGTGGCTGCTCCTAACATCCCTTAACAAATAATTTATAATACAACTTGTTGCTAAAAACTGGAATTTGGAGCCTATGTATGTGATTTGCATTGGAAGAAATATGAATCGTATAAAATTTAATATATTCTGATATTTTTCCCGTTCTTCAGAAATATGTAAGAATTATGTTAATCCTTATTTCTAGGGGAAAAGAATAAAAACATCATACTCAATCCTGTTTTTCGGTCCATGCTAAACATGGAGCTGATAAAAACCTGGAGGTTTTCTGTGTGATTCTAAATGAGAATGATTAACTACAAAAATTTTCCTGCAGAGTTTGAAAATTGACATTCCCTGTTGTCTTTGAGAGATATATTGAAAATCATTAAAAGTTCTCTGCAATTGCTCAATAGTTTTCTCAAGTTGCTAAAATATAGTTCACCCTTGAGCTGCTTCCTGCTCATTGCCTTCTACTTCCACTGCTATCAAAACCCATACACCTTCAGAAATGTTCATGACAGTGCTCTGCCTTTCTGGGGTTTGTGCATATCATGGTAAATTATATTTTTATGATCCTCTGCCCTCAGTCTTATATTAAATCAGTTTAGCCAGGATATTTTACTTCCAAATATTTTGTCCCCTGAAAACTAAAGCTGGGGCTTATCAGATGATCTTGGTAATTAGAAATGAAGCCCATAATAGAAGTGCCATTACTGTCTCATTTGGATTTGCTATGTCAGATGATGAGTTAAAATTACAGTAAAATGGCTAATTTGCAGTGCATAAACTTCATACCCAGAACCTAAATTTGATGCATTTTAAGTTCCTTTTGTTTACAGATATAAAGCCTCTGCTAGAGCTGGCTCTTGGCATAAACTCTCAATTTTCTTGATAGTTGTGAATCCCCTTAATCCCTTGCATTCTTTGTAAATGGTTTTGCATTACACATTCACTTTCTTTCCATTAGATGAGCTGTTTACACAAATGTTGATACGGATATACTTTTAAATTTATTTTTAAGTAAGTTATTTTTGTTCTGATCATTCAGAGCCAGGCCAGAACTTCATAACTTCAACAAATGAAATTGGGATTTCTTTAATATAGATTACAGTTCTTCCTTGCAAGTCTTTAGAAATACTCAGTACTTCTTAATGTTTGGAAAATACTTTAGGCACATAATTCACTGCTTTCTCTCATCCAGGTGGAAGGGAATATAAAAATTTTCAGTGCAGAAATCTTGTCCCCTTGGAAATCCAAATAAATTGTACAGTACTGTGACTGTGCCTGCAGGTCATATAACTGAGTGCATTTGACAACCAAATTACAAAAATACAAATGTCTTCATAGCTTGAAATAGATTTAAGAGACAGCTTGTAACAAAAGTGAACAAAAGCTTCAACTCCATTCACCTTCCCCCTTACAGTGTCTACCTCTTGTCAAGCCACATTTTTGGACCCACCCAGGATGTGGATAGTCCATTGGTAACAGTATCTGAAGCAAGGCTTGGAAGGATTACTGCAGAGTTGGTGAGCCAACAGATAAGCTTGGGAGCATATAGACAACCTCTGAGTTGTGGAGACGAGACATAATCTGCCTGCTTCCTCCTATAGATAGGTTCTGGACACAGGGAATGGTATTGGGGCATAAGTGAGAGGATGGGACACTCCATCCACTATCTCACAGAACGTGGAAAACCCCTTATGATAGGGCAGATAGTCAAACTCCATGTAGTTATGGACCAAACGGAAAGTCCTTGGTAACTAGAGTGTTGCCAGTAGCTCACTGTACAATTTGGATCGGAATGGAAAAGTTAGCAGCTTCTCAACAAGTGGGGATTGCACTCCAGTTCAATCTTAAAGGCCCAACTCACTTTTGACAGACACCCAAAGCACAAAGGGGACCTTGGTTCACTTGCTACAAAGAACATACTGCAAAGACACAGCAAGGAAGTGCCGTTACAAAATGTCCTTGGCACAGTCAAAGACCTTCTCTTCTTTTTCTTGTCTTCATTTGTACTGCCCATACTTACCTTTTACAAACTGACTGCTGCATTTACAGATGACTAGGATTGGTCTTGAGGCCCTGCTATCATAACAGTCCTGAAACATAATAATGTCACCCAACAAGACATGTTCTCCATGCTATCCTGCTAGAGCACTGCTTGTCAAAGAATGGCTTTAGCTTATGATGTTGCAAATTTTTCCCTTGGGTTACCGGCCCATTAGGAAACTGCATATGGAGAACAATGCAGTGCATTGTGCATTTGCAAAGCCTTGCTTTTGTACCTTTAAAGGAATTTCTCACAGGGAGAGCCTGGTGTTTAGCTGCTGGTCTCAGAGAACCAACTTAGACGACCTGTGGAGCTGGCAGGAGATATTTCAAGTGAAACCCAGGACTTCAGGGTCTGTTTGAAATCCTTGATGTTTTCAGGATAAGGTTACTAAACTCCCATTACAGGAAGCAAACAATGTCTGTCAAAAGGCTTACTGGTGCTATGGTGGCCCCCATGGGGTCTGCACATGGTTGATGAAGTACAAATTAAGGAAAACAAAGCTACGCCAGCCATTGTCAACCATAATGCTATAAATTGTAGTATAAATTGGTGTGGAGGTGACACAAAAGGTTCTTGGATAACTGTTATGCATTGTTGCATTTCTGCCGCTATGCAGTAGGGCATAAACAATGTAAACGTGAACCAGTCTGCATCACTTGGTGCATGGACCTAGATGGACCTAGATATGGATGAGAAAGACAAGAGTGCTGTACCTAGTGGCATAGAAAGTGTACAAGATATGGCTTTATTTTAAAAGTACACCCCTTTACACAAAGAAATGGACACATATGCATAGAAAATAAAAAGAAGATAAAATAGGTGTAAGCTGTGGGGAATTGTACCTTTACAGCACTCTGGCAATAAGCGGTTTGGACTGCTGATTTAACGCATTGGATAAAGTAAATCCAACGGGACTCAACTCAGTGTCACTACTGATCACATTGCTGCTGAGTTGGTTTTACCATCTGAAATCATGCACAAAATTGAAGATTTTTGATAATGTAAAACTTAATTTATGATTTCGAGACAAGATGGTTTGACCTGGGGCGGGGGGGGGGGGGAGGAGGGAAGGGTAGGGAACAAGATAAATCAAAGGTTTTGAGCAGTTTAAGAAAGGGAAAAAATTGTAAAATAAAGGTAAATAAGCAAAAATGAAAATTCCGTGAAAGGAAACCACATGAAGGAGAGAGGTTGTCATAGCAAAGATGTGGTCACCACCCAAATGCATACTTTGACAGAAAGAAAAAGAGTACAAAAATATATTGTAATAGTGAACTACATAACAAAATTTGTGGCTTGCTGTTTACCCAGTCCATCAGTTTTATTGTATTGATATTGAAAGACATCCATAGAATACTCATCTTGGTAAGAAACCAAGGGATCCAAAGGGGAATCTGAAGAAGTTAAATGTGTTAATGGCTTGCTTGGAGGTTGTCTTTAGATGATAGGATGTCAGCTTCTTTGGAACATCTCTCTTGTGTTTTCTTCTTACATACTTCGTTTTAAGAGATTGTTTCTGTGGAAAATAAAATTTAGTAAATATTCTACCACCCTCATGGGATGAACGTCAATGTTTCTTTTCCTTTTAACCAAGTCACACTGTTGTTGTTTCCTCAAGATCACTTTAAATCTTGATTTTTTCAAAAATGTTATTTTATGTTTATTTTCACATGCTTGTTTTCTCCTGTCCAATGCAGTTTTGTTTATAACATGTCATTCAATATGCCTAATAGGACTAAATATGAGAAGACAAACAGCAACATTATTATCCACACTAAGCACATTTAGAAATGTTCATTTTGCTTACTGATTCTTTGAAGCAAGCCATTTCCTGATTTGTAAGGCTGGCAGAACCCACAGTTTTAGGTGTTTATCAGTCACAGCATTCCCTCTTATGCCAATAGGCTGTTTCTTTGATCATTTGCTAGAAGTTTCAAAACATCAGGGAAAACAGCCCAGAGGTATTTTGGTTGGATCACAATGCAGACTTAAAAATATCTTAGCTCCTTGCTTATTGGTGGCACTTTACTTCAAGCAAGACATTCAAAAACCACTTATGCTGGCAAAGACAGCCAGCTGAGCTACGCCGCTGTTTTACTTACAGTGAAATTAAGAGAACATTTCTATCATTTCACATAATTTAATGTTATCAGGCAGAATTTTAGCACAGAGGCTGCAGAAGTGCAGAAGTGACACCAAAGGATCTATGTTTAAAAAAATTTCTTAAACAGACATTTGTCAGTGATCAACATCATCTCTTAATTAACTAGTTTCTGCTAATGGTACAAATGCTGTCTTTTCTACTGTTGTATTGCTATAAATGTACCACGTGTTTTACAGAGCATTACTAGCGGTAAGGGGTCAGCCCTTACTAGGAGAGCTATAGTGCAGGCCAGCTGTAAAGAAACACATCCAAGTGTTGAAAAGACTACTGAAAGGAGAAAAGGTTTTTCACTGGAAGTCTGAGCAGCTAGTCTGAGCAGTGTGCCCTGGCAGCCAAGAGGGAAAAACTGGTGTTCATCAAAGACAGTAAAACCAGCCAGTTAAAAGAGGTGATTATCTTGCTGTATTCAGCATTGGTGTGGCCTCACCTTGAATACTGTGTGCAGTTCTGCACCCCACAATTTAAGAAGGAATGCATCCAGAGGAGGGCAACAAAGCTCGTGAAAGGGCTGGAAGGCATGTCCTATGAGGAGTGGCTAAGGACTTTAGGCTTGTCTAGTGTGGAGAAAAGGAGGCTGAGGGGTGACCTCATTGCTCCCTAGAGCTTCCTGAGGAGGGGAAGTGGAGAGGGAGGTGCTGAGCTCTTCTCCCTGCGATCCAGTGACAGGACATGTGGCAATGATTCAAAGCTGTGCCAGGGGAGGTTTAGACTGGATGTTAGGAAGCATTTCTTTACTGAAAGGGTGGTCAAACACTGGAAGAGGCTTCCTAGAGAGGTGATCGATGCCCCAAGCCTGTCAAGAGCCCCAGGAGACATTTGGATGATGCCTTTAATAATTTGCTTTAACTTTTGATTAGCCCTGAATTGGTCAGGCAGTTGGACTAGATGATGGTTGTAGGTCCCTTCCAACTGAAATATTCTGTTCTGTTCTGTTCTGTTCTATTCTAGAGTTTGGCATATAATCTGAAAAATAAGCATCCATCAAATCTGTCTGTACAGAAACTTATTTTCCCAAATTATTTCTCACTGTTAAAATGGAATGTATAATTAGTTATCGCTAATGTTAATAATTCCTGTATTCAGTGATTTTATCCACATTCAAGCATAGTCACAAGAATATCCAATACTAAACTCTTGATGTGAAAAAAATAATTCTACAGATTAGATTGTATTACAAATTATAGGCACAAAATACAGTATACAATGTGACTGTGATGTAGTTATTTTTGTCTGTCTAAACTGATGTAAACAGTTCTTACCAAGAATTTGTCTCTGGGCTCCTTTCTTAAAGTGTGAGTGCTTTCTGCCAATCAGTGTGCTCAGGTGGCCAAGAGGGCCAATGGCATCCTGCCTTGTATCAGGAATAGCGTGGCCAGCAGGACCAGGGAGGTGATAGTGCCCCTGTACTTGACACTGGTGAGGCTGCACCTCGAGTCCTGTGTTCAGTTTTGGGCCCCTCCCTACAAGAAGGACATTGAGGTGCTGGAGCGTGTCCAAAGAAGGGCAACGAAGTTGGTGAAGGGTCTAGAGCACAAGTCTTATGAGGAGCGGCTGAGGGAGCTGGGGTTGTTTAGCCTGGAGAAGAGGAGGCTGAGGGGAGACCTTATTGCTCTCTACAACTACCTGAAAGGAGGTTGTAGTGAGGTGGGGGTCAGTCCCTTCTCCCAAGTAACAAGCGAGAGGATGAGAGGAAATGGCCTGAAGTTGTGCCAGGGGAGATTTAGATTAGATATTGGGAAAAATTTCTTCACAGAGAGAGTGGTTAGGCGTTGGAACAGACTGCCCAGGGAAGGGGTGCAATCACAGTCCCTGGAAGTATTCAAAAAACATGTGGATGTGGTGCTTGAGGACATGGTTTAGAGGTGGACCAGGCAGTTAGGTTAACAGGCTGGACTTGATGATCTCATAGGTCCTTTCAAACCTTTAACTATTCTATGATTCTATATAACAGCAAGGCAACTCATATCCTGTATAGCTGAAGATCAGGAAGGCCATTCTTTCCATACTGGTTTTAGAGGCCGCTTCAGGCAAGATTTTTGTAACCAATTCCTACATAAAAGTTTTCCCCTTCTCCATGGAGAATATTTGGAAAAGCAAGTGGGGACTTTTACAGTGCTAATTACTCAACAGATGTTATCTTTTGTCACGTAATTTAAAATCCTCACATAAAATACATATATTCTGTAAAGTGCTGATTATACTTTTCTTTCTGTTGTTTGTACTTCTTTTTAAAAGGAAAAATTGCTGATCAAAATTGGGAGCATCAGCAAAGTCAATCTAATTTGAAATATTGCACTGTCATAATAACAACGACTATCTTTCCTCTCCACAAAAAAAAAAAAAAGAAAAAAAAAAAAAAAAAGAAAAAAAAAAAAAAAGATCCTTTGACTTCAGAGTTGGGCTTCTAACTTATCTTCAGGTATATTTTACAGACTTCTCAGGAGGGAACTCAGTTAAAGACCTGTAAGTAAATATTGCTTTGTATAAACACTAATAAATTATAAATTATATGCTTTAATTTTCCTGAAGATTTTTTATGCATTTTCATGGAAAAGCTTGAGCTTCCAAAAGAGCCAATATAACAAGATTATGTGGAGATTAGTTTCCCTGTTTCGCTTAATTACATGAGGTTTTCCCACATTATAACAATGCTTATGGTACTTCATTTTAGTCTTATTTTACAATATGTAAAATATTTCGTGCTGTGAGACAATATCTTTTAGATACTTTGTCTTTAATAGCAGCTGAAGGAAGTATCAGTTTGGGGAAAGGATATTTTATTACACACTGAGCTGCCTGTTTCATTGTTGTTTTTGCTCCCAAAGGACTGGGCTTGAATGCAGTGAGTATTCCCAAATACAATTACAAAATGATGGCTTCCACTCAAAACATTTGTTTCATGAATTTAATATAATTCCACATTGGGGCAAAAATTCTAAACCTGCTGGTGAAATCTGGGTGTTTGGATGGTGATGGAATGAATATTTTTTTTCTCTCAGTAGAGAATAATCTCATTTTACTCTTCCTAAAGGTCAATAAGATCCCCGACTGGTGAAGATAAAGATAGTTCCTGTCATGCTCTAAGGGTCATTTTCCCTTTTATACCTCCTTTTCCCCAGAGCAAAACAGAAGAGTCCTGGTGTCCTTGCAATGTTTGACTCTACACTGAGTATGAGAATGACAACAAAAAGTGATTTTATATATAGAAAGATTTTAGTGTAATCCTGAGAAAGAAAATCAGGCATACTGCAGTATAATGCTGTTTTTTAACAGATGAAGCAATTTCCAACTTGTGCAACGCCAGTCAGTTTCCAGAGATCGTCTAAAAGGCCCCGTGTGCCCCATTGCCTGCAGGTTTCCCTTAGCCCTAGAATTTAAAAATTCTTTGATCAATCTTCCTACACTTTTGTGTTATTTATATTTTACTTTGTGTGTTATGAAGTCAGTTGTGCCGGTAAGACAACTCCAAGGAACTGGCAATGCAGAGACAGACTTTCAGGGGGCAGGGGAAGGAGAGGGCTTGCAGGGATTATGCTTCAAGAAGTGTGATACCCCCAGCTGCGCACGGAAGCATGCTCACAGTATCTTATGGCTTATGATAACTCTATACATCTCACCTGCCACAGATGTGGCAGGTGTGAATAAAATTCAGGTAAGATATAGTCAAAGTGCAGTCTCAACAAATAAAGACCTTTCTAAACAGGACACACAAAAATAGGGAACCAGAATAAGACAAGATGTCCAGACAAATGTCAGAAGTCTAAAAATAAGGTGGGGTTAAAATGGTTTGGGGGTAAAGAGAATCAGAAATTTGATGGGAGAAACACACACAAGAGAACACCCTGACAGCAGGGCAAAATTGATTTATAAACAGCAGTGGAGGAAAGACTGATGCAAGGGTGAAAGTAAGTTCTGTTAAATAAGTGCTGTTAAACAAACTGGCTTTGTGGGATCCTTTCTAAAAGCCACTGTGATTGTGACAACCATGACTTCAAATGTAACTTTTTTCTAGGAGCAAAAATCCTCCCAGAACTTCTGCAGCAATTCAAACTTCACAAAAAGGAATTATAATTATGAGGGAGCCCGTTAAAAGGAAATTAAAGGAGCAGCTGGGGTGGGGAGTTACCAGTGAAATACAACGGTGTACTATGCTGGGACCTGTGCCATTCAGTGTACTCATTAGTCTGGAAAAGAAGATACACAATAAGGTGACAGGTTTCCTTAACATTTTTCTGGGTATTAAAATTTAAAGCCAGCTGAAGAGAGTTCAGGAAGAGTCTCATGATACTGAGTGGCTGGGTGATAAAGTGGTGGATGAATCCAGTGTTGATAAATGCAAGGTAATGCACCTGGAGAAAAACAAGCTTAAGTATGTACACACAGTGATAGCTTCTAAATTAGCTATTACCACTCAGAGGAGAAATTGTTGTTATGGATAATTCTATGAAAACTTCTCACAACACCATAGTGTTCTGTACCAGGCAAATAAGCAAGCTAGGAATTATTAATAAAGTATAGAGAACAAATCAGGAAGCATCATTATGTTGCTGTGTACATTTACCATGCATCCAAATCCTGTATACTGTGTGCAGATCTGGTAGTCATCACCACCTTTTCAAAAAAGGTATAGTAAAGCTAAGCAAAGGTTCAGAGAAGGGCCAGAGTTATGTTCAAAGCTATTGAATGGATCAGGATTCTTCAACTTTGAGGTGACTGAGGAATAGAAAATGGAAAAAAAATCCACCAAGAAAATTGTAAATGGCATTGAGAATAGGAATAAGGAACAATTAATTACAGTTTCTCATAATACAAAAGGGGTCTTGAGTAAGTTGCCGGGCAACCGGTTGCAAACAAGTTACTGCAAGACCCTTTAATACTAATGCCACAGGATAGTCTCGACAGTTTTAGCACAGAAGGCATAAATTAATTAGACTAATTCAAGGAAGAAAGGTTATTAAGCATAAAATGCAACACAACTGTTGGCTCAGGGCACCCCTTAAGGTTTCTAGAAACAGAGAGTGTCTAGTATCATGCTTTATTTTCTCATTATTTCATGTATCCCTAGTGAATAGAATCATAGACTCACTCAGAGCCATTAAGGGATCAAACCAGGTTGCTCAGGGCTTTGAAAAAACCTCCAAGGATAGAGCCAGCACAACATGTCTGGGCAACTTGCTCCACTGCTGGCTGCCCTTATGGTGAAAAAGTTTTTCCTCACATTTGGTCTGAACGTCTCTTGCTTTGATTAACGACCTTGGCCTCTTATCCTCCTACCATGCACCAATGTGAAGAACATGGCTTCATCTTCTCAACACCCTCCCTGTAGGCATGGGTGGCTGCAGTTATGTCCTCTGAAGCCATCTCTTCTCCAGACTGAACAAGCCCAGCTCCCTCAGCCTCTCCTCACAGGGCAAGTGCTCTGGCTCCAACTATCTCGGTGACCTCCCCCAGCTGAACTTGCTCCAGTGTAACAACGTTTTTTCTTGAACTCCTTAAACCCTTTTGCTAAGCACAGAGGCCTGGGAGACATTGATGTTGGCTAAGGCAAAGACGCCATTGAGGACCTTTGTCAGAATCCAATATGATTGGATTGTGACAAGGTTCTGACTGGGTTCATTGAAGGTTATCAGGAATAGTCAACATGGATTCACCAAGGGGAAATCATGCTTGACCAATCTGATAGCCTTCTCTGATGACATGACTGGCTGGGTAGATGAGGGGAGAGCAGTGAATGTTGTCTGCCTTGACTTCAGCAAGGCTTTTGACACTGTCTCCCATAACATCTTCACAGGCAAGCTCAGGAAGTGTGGGTTAGATGAGTGGACAGTGAGATGGAATGAGAACTGGCTGAATGGCAGGGCTCAGAGGGTTACGATCAGTGGTGCAGAGTCTAGCTGGAGGCCTGTAGCTAGCGGTGTTCCCCAGGGGTCAGTCCTGGGTCCAGTCTTGTTCAACTTCATCAATGACCTGGATGAAAGGACAGAGGGTACCCTCAGCAAGTTTGCTGATGATACAAAACTGGGAGGAGTGGATGATACAGCAGAAGGCTGTGTTGCCATTCAGCGAGACCAGGACAGGCTAGAGAGCTGGGCAGAGAGGAACCTAATGAAGTTCAACAAAGGCAAGTGTAGGGTCCTGCACCTAGGGAGGAACAACCCCATGCACCAGTACAGGTGAGGGGTTGACCTGCTGGAAAGCAGCTCTGCAGAGAAGGACCTGGGAGTCCTGGTGGACAGCAAGTTAACCATGAGCCAGCAATGTGCCCTTGTGGCCAAGAAGGCCAATGGTACCCTGGGGTGCATTAGGAAGAGTGTGGCCAGCAGGTCGAGGGAGGTTATCCTCCCCCTCTACTCTGTCCTGATGAGGCCACATCTGGTGTACTGTGTCCAGTTGTGGACTCCCCAGTTCCAGAAAGACAAGGAACTACTGGAGAGAGTCCAGGAACTACTGGAGAGAGTCCAATGTAGTGCTACAAAGATGATTAGGGGACTGCAGCACCTCTCTTATGAGGAAAGGCTGAGAGAGCTGGGTCTGTTTAGCCTGAAGGAGACTGAGAGGGGACCTTATCAACACTTACAACTATCTCAAGAGCTGGTGTCAGGAGGATGGGGCCAGACTCTTTTCAGTGGTGCCCATCAACAGGATAAGGGGCAACGGGCACAAACTGAAACAGAGGAAGTTCCATCTGAATCTGAGGAAAAACTTCTTTACTTTGAGGGTGACAGAGCACTGGAACAGGCTGCCCAGACAGGTTGTAGAGTCTCCTTCTCTGGAGATATTCAAAACCCACCTGGATGCAATCCTGTGCAGCCTGCTCTAGGTAAACCTGCTTTAGCAGGGGGGTTGGCCTAGATGATCTCCAGAAGTCCCTTCCAACCCCAGCCACTCTGTGATTCTGTGAGATATTCTACGTGAGGAGGAGTTAATATTTAATACCAAATCTGCTTATTTGTGTATGTTACATGGGATTTGATTTAGCAGAGTGATACAGCAATGTACTGAAATTGCTACACTTGGCAGAACATAGCACTTGCAATATACACTTGGGTCACGATGCAAATGTGATTCCCATTGCCAGTCTCTATACGCGCACTGTCACAGCGCTGGTTGTCCCCCATTGCCAGGAAGGAATATATGGGTTGAAGCCAGCACAGGTCTGTTGCTTTCTTAGAAGTTTGTTTGTTGTTCAGTTTTTATACTGTGTCTTGGACTGAGCCACACCTACAGTTCCCCCTTGCTGATCTGGCTAACTCAGGAAGATATTCACACTCTTTTAATTAACTCTGGGAAACCATTAACATTGGGAAAACCATTTACACAACCAGTTGATTCACTCAACTGATATGACCATTTATTTTAAAAAAAGTCTGTTTCTCTTTGTGTTGAGATAAGTTAAACTATCTTTGCAGCAACTGTCGTCACTCCCTACATTCTCCCTTGAGCTTCATGAGCACATTGTCTGTACCCATCTCCTTTGACACTTCTTCCAGTGCAGGGGTTTGTTGATTGGTCACAACTTTATCTGTGCCTGCTGTCACTAAATCACCTGCCCCTTTCAGCAATGAGCCCAAATTTTCTTTGTTCCAAAGTTTTTATTTCCAAAGTTTTTACTCCCAAAGTTTCAATAGAAGCTCTTGTTGCCCTTGATGTCCCTCAGCACATCAACTTTAGGTGAGCTTTGGCTTTCCTAACATCACTGAAGAGTACCTCCAAATTTGTCTTTTGTAGTCTGTCTCTGCTTCCACCCCTTGTGCTGCCTTTTTGCACTGGAGCTCAATTTACAAATTCCCTGCTTAGTCAAGCTGGTGTCCTGATAAGTCTGCTTGTCTTCCTGAATATCAGCACAGACAGTCTTGCACCTGGAGAAGGTTGTCCTCACAGATGTGACAGCTTTCCTGAGCTCCTTTGTGCTTCCAAGCTGCCTCCCATGGGATCCCACTTACCAGCTCTTGGATAAGCCAAAGTCAGGTCTCCTAAAACCCAGGGTCTGTGCTCCGGTACTTGCCTTCCTCACTCGCCACAGGGTCTTCAGCTTCATAATTTCATGGTCACTACAGACAAGGCTGCCATTGAGATTCACATCCCCAACCGCTTTTTCCTTATTTCTGAATAACAAAACCAGCTATGCACAACCCTCGTTGGCCGGTCCGGTGCCTGTGTCAAGAAGCTGTCCTTGACACCCTCCAGAAATTCCCTGGATTGCTTGCATCCTGCCATTTTGTCCTTCAGCAGGTTAAAGTCCCCTGTTAAGGAACAGAGTCTGTCATTCAGAGACTTCCTTGAGTTGTTTAAAGTTTGGGGTTTTTTTTTTGTTTTTTTTTTTATAAGAGTGTTGTCCACTTTCTCACCTGGATTGTGTGGTCTGTAGCACAATCCCACCATGATGTCACCTTCACTGACCTCTTCTGTCATTCTGACCCACAAACTCTTGCCCAGCCTGTCGCCCATCCCATACAAGAGCTCCCCACATTTAAGCTGCTGCTTCACATCGAGGGATACTCCCCTTCTGCCCTGAGAGCTATCCCATCACATCTCAGTTATTCCTGCAATATCATAGTTTTGTGACCATACGTGGTGCTTCAGTTCCTCCGTCCCATTTCACCAAGCTGTTTGCATTTGTGTACATACATTTGAGGTAGGTATCTCTTCGCCTTGTTTTATCATTCTCTTGATCCCATCACTCTGCACCTTTTGCTTTCCAAGCAAATAACAAATCCACTGATTTATCCACTGTCTAAAACAGAATATGGACTAGAGGGACCTTTCATATGTTCCAGGAAGCCAGTTCCTATATTCTTATATTATTGACCATGACTAACTACTTCTTTCTTTATTCTCTATGAGATCATATCTCCTGCTCCAGGTACCTTCTCCATGATTGTTGGCCCCAGACATGTGCTCACATCAGAATGTATGCTAAGGGTAAATAAATTCAGATATGGGCCAAATACTTTAATCCTCCTTTTACTCCATAAAGAATATATGGTACATTATATAAATGGTTAATATTTAATTATAGATCCCCTTACATTTTATGGCCAGCGAGTAAAACATCTATCTACAGAATTGTACAGACAGTATCGTAAACCAGATTAAATATGCAATTACTATATTAAATAAAACAGAAATTCCCCTGAAATAATAATCTCTCTGGGTGAGGTTTGGGAGGAGATTGGGTTGTCTATAATGCACTCAAGCATATATTAGGTGGCAGCTAGAATTACAACTACCTCATACAGCAGTTGCACAGAAAAACTGTACCATATTCTAGTGAAGGGAAATAGAAACATATGATCTTTTATGATATTCACAGATAATTATTGAAAATGTGTTTCTTTTCCCTTATTACACAGCAAATGCACTATGTTCAAAATGTCATGAGAAGTCTCAGCAAAATATATTTTATCTCTCTTTTCCTCTTCTGTGAATACTACTAACAATTCACACTGTATCTCATGGTAGGTCTGTTGGTTCAAATAATTTGTAACAGTCTGACTTCTCACAAGAAGAAGAAATCAGATTATGGTGAATACTGAAAGAAACTCAGTATTGGGGCATAAGGTTCTATTCTGCAGCTCAGAGAGCTCATTTTGTATGATATTTTAAAGTTATTTTAATGGTGGTGAAAGTTACTGTCTTAGAAAATGAATGGAGCACAGGTGTTGCACAGTCAACTGCTGGGCCCATGTCACAGCTTTAGCTGTGTCCAAGGATGACAGCGAACAGGTAAGTTAGTCATGTACTCATGCAATCTTTGTTTTCCCTTGGGCAAAGTTGTTTTTTGTCTTATGTAATGCACTGATAAGGGAAAACTTCATACCATTATGCAGTGCAGTCATGTCCTCTCTGTACTCCGTGACCTGACGTCACAGCAAGGTGACCTTGACCTTCTCACCCTTAGCCAGTTTTGTGAGGAGCAGGGCAAAGGCTGAGGGACCATGTTTTAGTCAGATGCTGTGCCACCTTGTAGGATCTTACATCATGGAATAAGGTTCCTTCTTATCACACTACTCAAGATGCCTTGGTCTTGCCAGTTGGCACTGCAGGAGAGACCCCCCAAAAGCCACACAGCTGGGCAGCAGACAACATGCAAGGCTGTGGCAGATGCTCTGCTCCAGGTGCCAGAGTCTGCAAGGGAAGACTTGGTGCTTCCTGGTAGCGCACGCAGCAGGCTGCTGGAGCAGAACACACATCTGCAGCATGCCTTGGAAGACCTGGAGAGGTGCCCTTGAGATGGAGAACCACCTCCTGAGAAAGGGAAGCTCTCCAGAAGCATGCAAGGAGACAGAGAGGCTCCAGCAGAAAAATGCTAAACTAGCCGCCCTCACCAAGCAGCTGAAAGAAAGATGCAGGCATCTGCAGATCAGTAAGCACGTGATGAATAACCCAGTGCTACTGCCCATCCAAAGCTCCACTGAGGAACTGTGCATGAAATTGCTTCCTCAGCAGAGGGCAGGAGAAATGAGAGAGCCTGCTGGAGCTTTGCTCACACAGGACAAGCAGAATGAAGTCTCACAGAAGGTGGCTGAGGAGCTTAAGGCCCAGCTGGCTGTAGATGAAGAGGGCTCATATTACGTGAGCACCCTCAGCCAAAGGGGTGATAAGTTACAGGTGCAGCTTATGGAGATGACAAATGAAAACACCAGACTGGCTGAAGAAAATTCTCGCATCCATGGGCAGATGTGCTGGACAGAAAAGTTCAAGCTGAAAATGCTGACCTGAAGGGGCAACTAATGTGAGTGGCAGAGGAGCAAAATTCTGCCATCCAAGCGATCAGCCGTCTTCAAACCCAACTGGAAGGTGCAGAGTGCAAACTGAAAGCCATGAGAGAAATGGCAGAAAGAAGGCAGCAGCTGTAGAAGGAACACAAGGAGACAAACTTAGCACTACAGAGGAAAGAAAAGGAAGACGGCCCACATAAGGCCCCGGGGCACTCTGGATGGTAATTAGGACCCCATATGGGCCCCTGCAGAGCCCAGCAAAGGCCCTGGGGCTTTCCAGAGGGCAACTCTGCCATGTCAGAGCACTACTTCTGTTGGCAGCAATGGCAACCCTCCTGTCAGGGCTGGCTGCTGTGCCTGTTCTCACCATGGGGAGCAGAGAGCAGAGGGAAGCAAAACAGTGAGTGGCATTGCCCAAGACACCATGCCCACATACATTGGTCATGCTCCAGGAAAGCATGTTTGCAGGGCACCTCAAACCCACTGCTGCCCTGCGTTTGCACCCTGGAAGTAAGCTGAATGGGGGCTGGCCTTGGCCAGGGCTTTCCAGAGTGTTCCCATGTCCCTTCCCCAGCCCAAACCATCCCTGCAGGTCTTTTAGCTACGAGATATTTCTGCTGGTTTTCTGCAAGTGTTGTCCATTAAAGCACTTCTGAGTGTGAAGCCTGATGCCTAGCCATATGACTGCTAATGGAGCATGCCTCATGTGCACATTTGTGCATATGCAATTCCTGCTCACATACAAAGCACCCAGAGGAGCATGTGCTTGAGAACATAACTTGTGCTTGTTGCTTGTACTCCTTGGAAGCATTTCACTGACTGCTGCTTCCACAGTCTGCTTTTTCTCTGAAAATGAGTGTGCCCTGGTCTGCCCCTGTTGCTCTTCCTAGAAAATAAAGAGCACCCAGGCTTTCCTCCTTCCTAGACCATTGCACACCATACCCCTTTGTGGCCCCCTTCCATGACCCTTGCTAGGCCTACCCGCTTCACCTCTATCCAGAATTTCCGCCAGTGGCAAACCCCATTTTACCTTACCTATTGAATCCGCCCTGACTTATGCTGTCCCTGGTTTTAGTACCTTCCCAGGGAATGTGGATCCCACGAGGACAATCAGGTGATCTCACCCAGTACCAGCTATGTCGTACATGGTAGGCACACTCACCAGACTGGGAACCTGCAGAGTTACCTAAATTGTTACTGAAATGGATTTGCTTGCATTTTGCTTTTCTTCTAGTTTGTGTGTGCGTACCGGAAAGAAAGCAACAGAAGCATGCACTAGCTAAAACCCTTTATTATTGCCAGCAATAAAGGTGGCTCTCAGCTGGGAGCACAAATAAGACCCCGTGTTACAACTCTTCATTCCTTATAAGCAATCTTAAGACTACATGTACTGAGGCCCCAATTCCCAGGAAATGGCTGGACATCAACTGCTGATGGGAAGTAGAGAATAAATTTTTTTTTTTCTTTACTTCCTTGTGCGGCCTTTGCTTTTCTTTATTAAACTGCCTTCATCTCATAGAATCATAGAATACCAGGTTGGAAGGGACCTCAAGGGTCATCTGGTCCAAACTTTCTAGCACAATCTAGATGAGATGGCCCAGCACCATGTCCAGCTGAGTCTTAAACATGTTCAGAGTAGCAGGGTCAACCACTTCCCAGGGGAGATTATTCCAATGATTGACTGTTCTCGCTGTGAAAAATTTACCTCTCGTGTCCAATCGGAATCTCCCTGAGGTAACTTGTACCCGTTACCCTTTGTCCTCACCGTGTGACTCCTTGTAAAAAGAGAGTCTCCATCTTCTTTGTAACTACCCTTTAAGTACTGGTACATGGTGATGAGATCACCTCTAAGCCTCCTTTTCTCAAGGCTGAACAAACCTTGTTCTCTCAGCCTATCCTCAAACGGCAGGTGTCCCAGACCCTTGATCATCTTGGTGGCCCTTCTCTGGACCCCCTCCAGCCTGTCCACATCTTTTTTGTATAACGGGGACCAGAACTGTACACAGTATTCCAGGTGTGGCCTGACAAGCGCCAAGTAGAGTGGGCGCTCTTCTAATGACTTCTTTATCTCTGCTGGTGATGCCCTTTTTGATGTAACCCACCATCCTATTGGCCTTCTTGGCCACAGCAGCACACTGTTCACTCATATTGAGCTTCCTGTCCACCAGGACCCCCAGGTCCCTCTCCACAGAGCTGCTTCCCAGCCAGGTAGATCCCAGCCTGTGCTGCACTCCTGGATTATGTTTTCCCAGGTGCAAGTCCTTACACTTGTCCTTGTTAAACTTCATAAGGTTCTTGTTAGCCCACTCTTCCAGCCTATCCAGATCTTCCTGCAGGGTGGCTCTCCCTTCCAGAGTGTCTACTTCCCCACTCCATTTGGTGTCATCTGCAAACTTCATCAGGCTACACTTGATCCCGTTATCCAGATTGCTTATGAAGGTATTGAATAGCGTTGGGCCCAGTACAGATCCCTGGGGGACCCCACTTGTGACAGGTTGCCAGTTTGAAAAAGAGCCATTTACCACCACCCTTTGGGTGTGGCCCAACAGCCAATTCCTCACCCACTGCACAGACCACTTGTCCAGGCCATAACGCATCAATTTCTCCTGGAGGAGGCTGTGGGGAACCATATCATAAACCTTGGAGAAGTCCAAGTAGACAGTCGACTGCTCGCCCCACCTGAGCAGGTCACTTTATCATAGGAGGCCACCAGATTTGTCAGGCACGATCTGCCCTTGGTGAAGCCGTGTTGGCTTTTCCCAATCATGTGCTTCATTTGACTCGTGATGGCCCCCAGGAGGATCCATTCCATAACTTTCCTGGGGATTGAAGTAAGACTGACCCACAATCTCGACCCACGAGGTCTTTTTTGTTTTTCATCTTATTTTCTCTTCCCCCACCCTGATGAGGAGGGGAATGATAGTCTTGGTGGGCACCTGATGGCCAGCAAAGTCAACCCACCGCATCTGCACTTCTGCTGGATATGGGAAGGGAGCAACATGAGTTGAATTTTCACCTTGTCCCACAGTTGCTTTGTTTTTTTTTCCCTTGCTTGGGGCAGAGATGATGGCAACTTGAAGAACTTTATTGTAATTGAACCAAGATGGACAACTGGACTCCAGGAATGTGCCTGTGTTAAGTCTGAGCACCAATGTGAGCTGAAGCTTGCTGAGCCAGCTGATGCTGCTGGACCTCCTGTCAAGCTAGAGCTGAAGGTTGCCCCACTGCTCTCAGTGAAGTGCCAGCCTTTGGTCATCTGCTACTGAACTGTAATGAGTTCTATTCCACCTGTGCCCAGTATATTCAGAATACTGGCGGAGAACTTGGCCCTGCGCGTGGGGAGCATCAGGCGCCGGAGCTCTGGCTGAGATCCCTAAGCACTGTGATCATTGCAAGCCTTCCCCAAAAAGGTTTAGACCTATGCTTGGCCAGTGGGAAAAACATATCCCAGGTAGCTCCCAAGGCATCCCCTTGCTAATATGGGAGTAACAGAAGGAAAGACATATTATTAAATTAAAAGAAAAAAAATCAGCCTAAGAGTTTTGTAACTGTAGAAAGCAGGTTGGAGGGAAAGAAGTTGCAGAATCAAAGCTCAGTGCATCTAGGTGAGGATTTATGGTACTGTTTTGGTAAATAAATTAGCCTAGACAGGTATGCAAATTTAGTCTTGGACCATGAAAATACTTTTGTTTGCTTTTTCTAAGGCATTTCTGAATGTAGAACAAGTATGACTTACCATAATATCATGAAAACTTCTCTTAACTTCTCTTGTCATTAATAGGTTTTGTATTAGGCAGGATCCAGAAATCTTGATACAGAAAGCATGACATATGAGAGACATTGTGGTAAAAGCACAAAGGAAAAATGCTACAACTCTGAAATCACATTCTTTAGCCTTAATTGTAGACCTTCCTGATGCTGTTCCATGATGTGGCCATCATACTCTGCTATGTTTCTGTATGCTCTGAATATGTTGCCTGTATGAATTATTCAAGTTTCATGATTGCTTATGTGGAAAAGAATGCTGGGAATAATTAAGATCTTAATAATTTCATAGAGAAATTAAAATCTGGAGATGTTCAGAAAGCAGAATTTTCAATTTGGTGGGATACTATGGCATTTCAGAATTCAGGACTGTTCCCAAACAGGACAAAAAGTGCACTTTTTTGGGAATGGAAATTCCAACCACTTTGATTTTGGAATCAGATGTGATATTTCTGAAACATGTTCCTTCAATGTTGAAAATCTATTTCATGGTATTTTAAAAAAGAATATTATTAAATATAATGTATGATGAATAAAATACAGAATGAATATTATCATATGAAAGACAAGACATGGAACTTTAAAGTAGGTAATTAATTTTAACTTTGCTTTGATTTAATTATTTCTATTAAATTTGAGTGAAGCTGATTAAATCTCATGAGCTTTCCCATTGCTTACATGGTACTCTCCTGTGGAAATGGCTGTTTAAAGTTTTTAGCCAACTCTAATCGCTGAAACTTACCTCTCTTTCTGCATTACAATCTAGGGAAATGACCTTATTTTTCTTTTTCTCTTGACAGTCCTGAAACAGCTGACAGCAGAAATGACAAAGGCAGTGATAGAAAAGTTATTTTTTTCCTCTTCATTTTGATGTTATGGATCGATGTCCATTCCACTAGCAGCCTCCAAACCATAGATCACATAGCGCGTGACTTCCAAGTCAACAAGAGACATTTACAGGTTAGCAAATGTGTTCATTTCCCCCTTTGGCAATTCAACAGGGATTCTAGCCATCTGATTCAGAGAAGCCCATATGGTAAATACTTAATGGAATATAAATCTTGAGAGCACACCTTGAAATTAAATGAGATTTTCAATGGGACTCACATTCCTGTTTTACAAAAGCCCTTTTGAGAATTATATCTATTGTAAGCCTCTGACAGTTATTTATGATCTTGGGCATACATATACTCAAACATTTAACCTGTCCCATCTGTGTTAAATCTAGTTTTATATCAGGATACCAATGTTAACTGCTCGCTGACCTACAGAAATAATTAAATTGCCTTTATTCTTCCTAGATTTTATTACCTGACCTTATGACAGACATCAGGATATGTATGAAGATGTCTTTTTATTATTTCTGCAACATTATTGTATGTTTTTAAAATATTTTAAAAGATACTATGCTATATTTACATTCTTGTTAATACCACTGGGCCACAAGGGATGAATTCTGGAAAATAATTTTTATGGATTTACTTTAACCATGCAGCATCTCAGGTTTTATATTTCCGTAATATATTCTAAAAATACGTTTGTCTCCAGGGTGTCTGAAAGTTTTAGAGATTGGAAACTGCCAAAAGGTCCTTTGATCTTATAGGTTTGAATTACTTCAGTCAGTGGAACTGCTCAGACTGAAACGGTTAAAAATTAGATTCCAGACCAGTGGAGGCTAATAGCAGAGTGAAGATGGTTTTCCTTTCTTATATTGGACTTGTATGAAATAGGAGCAAAACTTCATTCAGTTGTAATCTCTTTTAGCTAGCATACCTTCTGAGACTTGTCAGAACTCGGGAGGGCACAAAGTCCAACCTTTCAGGCAGCCACTCACTCCTCAGATGTCGGTGCTGAATGAAGTAATTGCTGCTCCCCATGCTGTTTGCTACTGTCGTTTTCCTGGAAGCTGCTGCCCCCACAATTTTGCAGCAGAGTTGTTAACATGAAGGCTTCCTAATATGACTCTGGCAAAAAATATCTGTGTTGGCTAAACAGCTTGTTCTGGTTTTGTGTTGGTTTTTTGTTTTGTTTTGTTTTAAATTATACCAGAGATGTTTGCTTCCTTAATAGACATCTATAATGGAAAATGTCTCGTTCTCAATTACACTTTGTTTCAAACATTGAGAAAGATAAAGCAACATGCAATCTTTAGACAATAAAAAATCACTTTATTGCATTTAATGGGTGTGCATTAGAAACCATCTCCTCGTAGGTCATCAAATGAGTATAACACTGTATGTGGCACGTGTATGTCTGGGGATAACCTAGCACATATTTAAAGGAAAACATTAATGTTTTTAGCAACTTCTGAAGGTTATTTTCATAACAGATGGAGACAAAAATAAAAAAGATATGTTACCAGTCAGGACACTGACATTTCTACAGGTATGTGTGAAGGCTAGCACGGTAAAGATCTGAATCCAGGTCTCTTCTCTGATCAGAATCAAAGATTTTTCTTATTAATCACTCTGCATTTAGATGAGCAGGATCTCAGAAAGTATGTTGCCAGCATTACTGATTCAGCATGTGATATTACTGAGTACTGCAGGCTCTACTATCAAATGATTAGACCTCTATTTTTTTACCAGCTGCATTAGAAGAATCACACCTAGCAAAACAGGTGAGAATAACATGATGCCAGAACATTTTCCCAGTCTTCCCAGGACAAACCCAGGGAAATCATTATGAAGAATTAGGGAAGATACACAGTTTTCAACCTATTTGTTCACTCTTCCTTTACACCCTCAGCAGGCTACTAGCTACTGGGAAACAAGCATTCTTAAATCTTCCTTTCCGGTATCCTCATTCCTTGGATAAACAATTACGTTCTCTTTCTGAAATAAATGTGAACTTCCATTGTTAGTTACACACAAAATAAATAAGCTCATTCAGATTTTTTCACAATTGCTCTTTTCTTCTTGATGCTTAAACTAAATATAAATGAACACATGTTCTCTGGCCTGGAGAAAGCAGATTCTTAGTATGGTTGTTGGGCATTCCCATGGGATGCTGAAATACAAGTTCAAATCAGAGAAAACAAAACAATAAGGATATGTACCTAATACCTAAGCGGTATTACTAGTCAGCTGCTGTTTTGTGGGATATCTGTGTCTTTATAAAACTTTTTTTCACACAGTTACATTTTGAGACATATTGCCTAATTAAATATTTCTTGCCACTTTCCTCCAGAAAGAGTCAAATTGGATAAATTAGCATTTGTATTAAAAACAATAGCACTGAACAATTCCCAGCAAAATATATCCCTAATTAATTCAGTTACAAATCGGGACAAAATAAGTGTTCTGTGTTTGTAATAGCAGTGTTTCTTCACTGCCTGAATGAGAAATTTTTATGAGAAATTACTTTATTCACCCATCTTAACTGAAAGATTTTTAAATTCCACGGTTTTATTTCTTCTTGATTGGATATTAGGAAAAATTTCTTCACTAAAAAGGTAGTCAGGCACTGGAACAGGCTGCCCAGGGAAGTGGTTGAGTCCCCATCCCTGGAGGTATTTAAAAGATGGGTAGATGTGGTGGGGCATGGTTTAGTGGGGGACCTGGCAGTGCTGGGTAAAGGTTGGACTTAATGATCTTAAAGGTCTTTTCCAACCTAAATGATTATAAGATTCTATGATTCTTTCCATATCTTTTTCAATTGTGAAAATACATGCCTTTTCAAATTATAGTGCCTTTAACTCCTCCTTTACCCCCAGGAGAGGGTCACTTTTTAATGCACTAGAAGGATCATACCAGAACAACAGAAGTAACACATATTGTTTACAAACCTATACGAGCTGCCTCTGTTTAACTTTCGATGCTACATTTGTTTTACTAGAAGTGGTAATATAATCCTTCAGCTTGTCCTTCTGATCATAGTTAAGCTGGTGTTTGCAGCTACACTGAGGCTGTCTTTGCATTTCTTTCAGTGCCTGACTTAAAAAAGTCAGCAAAATTACTTTTAATTAACTCTGTTGCTTTATTTAATAAATTGCCTTGATGATTAGTTTCCAAGACCTTTCCTAATCTTTCTGCCCAGGAATTCTCCTTCTTTGTAATTTTCTTAAAGAATAATTTTAAAATTAAATTAAATTTTATTTTTTTTAAAAAAAACATTTCAGATCTTTTGTCAACTTCCTTGCAGTTTGTGTCTGGTTTAAGGGTGGATTGATTTTTAATAAAACTAAGCTTATTTTTCAAATAGAGGTCTAAGAATGATAGCCACAGTACTTCTTTGGAGTCATAAGACCTAATTTCATGTGAGAATATATTCTTAGCTTCACTGTCACATTTTCACACTGAATTTCAGAAGAATGAATTTCTTAAAAATGAAATGTCTAATATGACAATTTTGCCACACTACCCCTATTGTTTTTAATTTAATAACTATTTGTAACACATAATTTTTTTTTTCAAATTCATGGTTTCTGAAGAGTCGCTTACTGTGTCAGATTTTTTTTTTAATCAATTCTGGATGCTTTCAGAGTACAGTTTGTAAATACATAATGACTCATTCTCATCTTTGGGTGACATGTATTTCTTGACAGTACAAATTATAATCTTGTAGGAACTTTTTCTTATTTACAAGTTTTGTCTTTTAACGGTACTGCTTTACTTTTTGTCAATTAATCAGGAATTTCTTCACATACATGTGTGGGTTTCAAAAAATTAAGGAAGAAATGTTACACTTCTTTTTCACATGGTGGTTTGATTTTTGAACAATTAAACCCACATTTTTCAGCTCTCAATACAATTTTTCTTTCCAATTTATAATACTTCACATAATATACACAGATTAAACTTACAGGGAATTGCAAAAGAAAATAGGAAATTAATTAATAAATATGGCTCAAACACGAAGTCAACTTTATTAACAATACTGAAATAGATATAGGGAATAGATAGCTGATCTATGCAATTTAAAAAGTGAACACTGACATATCTGTATAAATTGAAGTGACAATAACATCACCTCACAAAGTTTTAGAGAGAGAAAAGATACCATTTAATATTGCAAGATTGCAGCCGTATCACCTGCACAGGGACAGGCGACTCACTTCCATAAAATCCTCTACTGCAACACAATCTCTAAAATAGAGATCTATTGCAAAGTCAGACAGGGAAAGTTTGTGACTAATTACTCAGTTAAACAAAAGAAAACAACTTTGCTTTGCTCATGTTCATGTCCCTTTATATTTGCATTTTGAAGCAAGAAATGGAAAGAGATATTCTTAAGTTCTCATGCAAGTGGTTTCCTTTTTTTAATTAAATTTAGTTTTAAAGGAGTATCTGTGCCAGAAATGCTATTAGAGGGATACATCATGAGATTTCTGACTAATCATAAACAATTAACACAGCTGAAAGAGTGAAGATCAAGTAATCCATGTGTGAGGAAAACTGCACCCAATTGATTCAGAATCCAGAAAGTCTGCAAAAGTGAATTGAAGAAATGATGATCTATTCATGGATGTTAAGGGACAAAGAAAAGAGATAAACTTCGTCAGATAAATTATTCATGATCAATTATTTGCTCAGCTTCAGTCTGAGTACAACTTGTGACAAAATTAGATTTTAATCACATATTTCTTTAAATCCCAAATGAGGCATTCAGCATTCAGAGATAGTAAAATCTGTCGGCTTCTCAGTGGTTAGGGGCTGATTCTGCATCACTGAAGTCACTGCGACTATTTTTAACTGATTTCAATTAGAACAGGGTCAAACTACTGGGACTTTATGGTTCCCTGTGTTCTACTACATTTGCAACAATATAACTTTTCTTTTTCCTCCAATTGAGTGTCTCATGATTTAAAGGACAGGGTGCACAAGCAACTAGAGCACTGAAACCATAATGGGAAAAACTTTTTTTTGTTAATTAACATGGAAGAGGGCTTTATTGGCTGCACTGCTTATTAGTCAACTGTTTTACAATACGAACAATATGGGCTGGTTCTTCAGCTTTCATAAGTTAATGTCACACCCTTGACTACTGTGGGGTGATGGTAATTTTCATGAGTTCATGTTCTGACATAAAATGTTTTTTTCTTTATTTCTTAGTTTTTTGTCATTTAAGTATAACTGACTGGAGAGGGAGTCAAGTTAGTCAGTGGAATCTCATGATATCATCTTTCTTCCTAATTCGGAGAATAGTAGCCAATTGCAATAGGTATGATGAGCTTTAATTCAAATGTTGTCTCTTTCAAGATCTTTGTGATGAATAGTAAAGCTAATCCAAGTATCGGTTCATGCCTGGTCAGTGTATGCACTGTGTACATATCAGTTGCTCTTTTCAAATGCAGACAGTTATTTTGCCTGTATCAGATTTTCACACAGTTGTAGAGGAGAGGGCATGTTTTTCTCATGGCAGAAACACAAGTTGATTTTAACTAGCCATTTGGCAACAAGTAATTTTGAAGTTATAACTAGGTCTTTAAATAGGAATATGCCCAGCTCCTCTGCAATTGTTTCCTGAAAAGACTGATGTCTTTTGAAAATATTGCCTTTTAGGTGAATATTACACATTGAAGCTTCTTGTAAGACTGTGATTCTTTTTTTGCATGACTCTTTACTGAATGTATCTTACTGTGTTTATTGGGTACATGCTTAGGCACTACAAGAGAGAGAACAATATAAATATCTATACAGATATAAACTGTATCAGCAATTAACAACAGTAATATCAAATTCTAAATCTACTACAGGTCTAAAATTGCCTTGAATTGTAGGTTCTTTTATGAAACACTCATATCAACTATTAATACAGCAATCAGTTCTATGCTTGTTCTTTAATCATGGATGTTTGGAAATTTTGTTATAGTTTGAATAATGGTATGTTAAACCATATTTTTATTTAGATATTCTAGCTGCCAGGAAGTTATGTCTAATGCCTGACATGATTTATCACTTACCTTTACCATGTCACTTTCCAGCTGTAGACTAAATCGTCTCCACTGACTTAAGCTAACCTTCCAAACCTTAGCACAGCTTCAAATGCAAATGTATATGTATACACTTTTATATACATACCTATATAAAAATGTATATATATACAGTTATGTATAAATATATATGTGCATACATATATACATGCATTTTGCATATCCATGTGCAAAAGTATAATATAATACACACCAAAATAATATTTGACCTGTATTAAGATTACCAAATGAAACAAGAAAGAGTAAGGAAATTCAAATTTAGGTAGATCTGCAAATGAAGTTTTGCCTTAAAGCTATCTCCTTTAAGAGCCGGATCTCTCAGTTTTTTGCCCAAAGGAGAACTATCTCATCTGGTATGCTTGATGCTCTCAGTGAACGGCTGTTTCCCATTTTGTACTTCTCTGAGGGCTTGTTTACTACATAATATTAAAATCTTGCTCTAACAATAGATACTAATTTGTTCAGGAGCCATTCTGTGACACACATTATTAGACTGTTCAGACATCAGTTGCTTTATTTTCACAAAATGCCTCCATAGTAAAAGGCTGGCATTATCCCATTTTGGAAGTACTGAACTGAGGCATGGTGATATTGATCCTAATGATTATCTACTAATTTTAACAGATCCACTTTGCCCATTTTTATTTTTTTTTTGCTTTAGCAGATCCACTTCGTTCACTTTTCAGAGTTCTCAGTGTGCTGTGGCATTTCTCCTGCTCAGAGTGTGCTGTGCCTCCTGCTGATTGAATGTGCAGCCATTAGCGCTCAAAAGTTCAGCAAATGAGGATCCAAATATGAAAAAAACCCGTATGGGTTGAAACTAATTTCAACTTCACTATTTAATATTAAGGCATCTAATCTGAACTAGCTGTCTAAGTTTCTTCTTTCTGCAGTTAATGGAGTGACAGGCAGCTCAAGAGAGCCATTGCCTCCATCAGTTAGAAAAGAGCTTTAGAACAGGATGAACTGCCTTCTGGAGGTGCCTCTCTGCACTGGCAGAAAAAACCTGCCTTGTTTGTAGACCAAGGCTAGGTAAGATGAATCTCACTCTTTGGGAGGGCAAAGGCAGAGGTCTAAAAGTTAGGTGTTTGGTCTAAATTAGTCCACTGTAGTCAGGAGTGATAAGAACTTCCAGAGGGTGATTCATGCCATTCAAAGTCCTCCTAAAAGAGATTTGAAGAATCACCCTCTAGAAATGCCTGTCTCCCTCCATTGACTACAGACACTTTAGATATCTAAATTCAAGGAAGATGAATCAAATATTTACTGATTTCCTTTGATAACTGTGGCTGTGTTGTGAATGGGGGGAGTGTGATTTACAATGCTTAAGGAATCGCCAACAGAGGTACTAGCAAAAGTGGTTTTAATATGATGTTGTAAAAGTGTGACTTAACAAAGTTCAATGGCAAGGTTCACTTTATTAATTACTGCATGGAAGAATCAGACAAAGGGAAAATGAGTTACACTCGAGTTAAAATGATTCACAGAGATACTGAAGATGCAGAGAGTAAGGAGGACCCTCCTGTTGAGTCACGAGGTTCAGAGTAGACCCCCTTGCTTTCTAAACTCCTGATGGAGCTTAGGTGGAGCTAGGTCCAAGCTTGGTCTCAGACTTGGACAGTGGTTTATGTTTAAAGGAAGAAATACAAAGAGTAAGGAAGACCTTCCCGTTGAGTCACGAGGTTCAGAAAGGACCCCTTTGCTTGTTGAACTCCTTCCTCAGAGAGGAGTCTAGGTGCGGCTGGATCCAGTCCTAGTCTCAGACTTGGTCAATGGTTTATATCTAAAAGATTATATATGCAAAGCTTATATAATGTTTCTTTAGCATCAGTTCAGCATGCAATCAAAGTTAGCAAGCCAAAAGGTTATGTGTGGTATCAGTCACTTACCAAAGATCTGTCATCGCAAAAAGGTCTCTCTGCCTCAAGAAGCAACCTTGAGAGGTGTCCTGGGGTGGGGCGATCACTGCCATGCAGCTACACTGCCTAGCAGGGAGAGCTCCAAAAAAATGCTCACTTAGGCTGTTATATTTATAGGATAAAGTGGTTGGCTTGTATTCAAATTACAAGGAGTCTCCTGCATACAAAAGGTATGCAGGAGACTCCTTGTACCCACAACTTTGTTCCTTGATAAAGGAGTCACTCTGTTCCTTAATAAAAGAATCACTCTTATCCTTTGTGGGTTTTCAGAAAACAGTTTGAAACTAGAGGAATTAATGGCCCATCTACAGCTCAAGCCTTTCTCTCTTTTGGAGCCTGCACCAAGTCACTGCCAGTCTGTTCAAGGGGTCAAGTGCATCTGTCACAGGCTGTAGTGATTTGTTTATCACGCAGGAATTCTGACAAAGAAATAAAATGCATATCTTCCTAGCACTATACAGCTTGGAGAGCAACTTCCCTCCTTCTTATTCTGCCTTCTTATTCAGGCAATCTTCATTGCAGCAGTTACTAAATTCAGAGTGCTTATGCCTCCAACCACAATTTAAGGGTTTGCATGTGTGTAGAATTCCCTGGGCTTTTTAAAAAAACAGATTTGTTTGGGAGAAGTGTGTTGTTCTCTTTTTTTTTTTAAATTCAATTATTGGGCACTGTAATGTTCTGTGATAAGCATGGCCTGAAGAGTAACACCTTACAGGCAGGTGTCAGGGAAGGCAACAGTAACCGAAAAAAACCCAGGAGCCTTTTCTGTTTAATCCTAGCACAAATTAAGTAAATTTCTTCTTTAATTTTCACATTGGTCTTTCATAAATATTTGTAGCTCTATTGCCTACTTTGTATGCTATAACTAACAATTTCTACTTGCATTTAACCTGGCTTACATTAAGGATGATTTCAAAGTATTTGGACAAAAGCAAGAGACAAGCTATCACAAAGGGGGGTAATCTATGAATTTACAAATCTATGCATCTATTACTTCAAGGTAATCTAGGCATATTCTGCAGGGTATTAAATGTATAACAGAAAGTGCTGCAGGAGTAGTTTCAGAGACCATACAGAGAGCTGGTATCAGAAAAGTCAGAGGAAAGATGACGAACAATTCTCTAGCAGGAAGATACTCAGGAGAATTTTTGAATCAAAATGGCTTCCCCAGGGAATTTGTCGCATTGGCATGACTGAGCACAGCTATAGCTCCAAAATGTGTCACATTTGCCTTATCCACCTAGAGGAGAATTTAAGCATTTATATCACAAAAGTTAAGTGCTACCCCTTTTCCTGTACTATCTGTAAATGACAACCTTATCCTGTTCTGATTCAATGGCTCCTTCACTGATTTCAGTCACAAATTTATTAAACATCACACTTTTATTAAATTGTCTACAGAAGAGTCCCATGTTAACAGCTTCCTAGACAACAGTAAATGTGAAATGTAATAGTTTACTGAAACACATCAGAGGGTCTGACGCCTACAACTGTGCTACCACTTGGTGTCAGTACTCAGTGAGACATATTCCATATATATATATATATATATTCACTTAGCTCTTCAGTTACTATTGACTCCCTTCTCTGTCCCTACTTCCTTGATCCTGGCCTGCCCAGTCCCACCCTCTGCACCTCACATCAGTCCAGCTTCATTACTCACCACCCCTGGTGTCCTCACCGTGCCCCAATGTCTCCTCCTGTCACCCAGCTTCCTTTCCCACTACCACCAGCTTCTCAGTTGATCTTTTCTTCCTTGCTACCTGTTTCATTCTCTCCAGACTGGTTCAAAAAGACCAAAAGCTTTGCCAGAGGTAAAAAAAGCAAGTCACTTTGAGTCAGACACCTGCCATGTGAAATTTCACTCTAAAAACTTTACTCAAGTGGAAGCAAGGGGGAGACCTGTGAAACTCACCTGTAAGTAGTACTCTTCCATATGGCCTTTTTCATCCTGCAGATCCTGCATAATCATATAGATTATGTTTAATACTAGCCAAACCTTACTGAAGAGTTCATAAAAGGACCAGCATTTCTGAAATGGTTTCTTATCAGCTGCTGTGCCCAGAAGAAATCACTGACTGTTAATATTTGGGTAGCTGATCAGCCGCAACTGTAAGAGATTTTTCCATAATCTTGATTAATGTATATGCTATTATTAAAAAAATGTTTTTTTAATGCTTTTTCCCCAAATAATTCCATTGTGCACACCATTGCACTCCTTTTGTTTCTGCTTATATCATCACTATCATCAGTTCCGTCCAGTTTTGTTGCTCTGTCTCAAATTACATGCATTTGTCTCACTGCCCATATAATGTTTACATATAACAATAAATCACTCGCTTTTTTCTTCTTCTCTACCTGTTAGAAATTTTCTTTCAAAATTAAAATTGTTATAGACACAGGATCTAGCAGGATTCCATCCTGACTCAGTAACTGATACATAAATACATAAAGCTCATCACAACAATAATATATATTTTCTTGGAACTCTGCAGTAGGAACACCACAGTACCACAAAAGGGACCTTCTTCATTTCCCAGAAAGATCAGCTTGCCTCTCAGAAACGTTCACACATCAGACTTTAAAAATGTGACATTTTAAGTATAGAAGAGCATTTAGGTAATTTCAGAGGTTTATTTGGCTCCCTCTACCCTGTGTCCTGTGTACATTTAGATACATGGTAAGCAAGGCTTTAAAAGTAGAGGCATAGAAAACTAACACGAATGGCATTTTTAAAAGCTCTCTAAAATGATCCTTATTTATTTATTTATTTATTTTACCTCTCTGGAGTGTGGCATTTTCAGAGTGCAGAACGATAAGCAGTTTTATCAGGTTTCAGCCAGCATGACCTTCTTCACCTACAGGGTGGAAGGAAACCACCTGAACTCACGTCTGCAGAGCTTTTAGAGTACGTTTTCCCATTTAACATGTGCATATTTAATTTTATTACTAATAGAATTAAAAATAAAGAAGAGATAAGTTGTAACAGCTGGTTTCATACCAGCAAAATATAGCCCCCTTATTTTGAAATTGCTTTCTCCTAGCTACTCGAAATAAATCAGATGATTTCTATGATCTCTAGTTCTTAAGCTGAACTGTCTAGTGCACTTTGAATGCTCATATCTCTGAAAAACACGTGGCAGCTGAAGAAACAGTCACAAAGATTTTGAAAAATAATGCCTGAGAAAACAGTTTTACAAATCTTCTTGAACTTTACAGACATTATAGCATTATAACATGAAATGAATAAATAAGGCAGCAAAAGCAAATTTTAGTTTCCTGAATCCCCCTGTGTCGCAGTTGGTGAGCAGTAGTATCTGTGACAGGTCCATTCCCTTGTGAGCACTGGGTGATGTGCACCTTTGCTTGTACATGGGTGGAAGAAAGAAGGAGGCATCTTATGTGAAGAAACTGATTAATGGATATACACATAAAAAAATTTCCTTCCCATTCTAATGTTTCAGCCTACTTTCTTCTAGGAGCAGAGATAAAAGATGACATTCAAAGACATGAGGATTTGAAACTGATAAGGAAAGCTGGTTTTCTTCATTTCATTTTTGAAGCACAGGCCATCTCCTGGCGTAATCCCCTTCTGGTCCTTGTAATTAGAGATTGCTTTCCCTAACAATAGTCAGATGTGGTCAAAAACCAAATGGGCCCTTGCAAGATTGTGAAGGAGAGTCCTGTTGACTCTTGAGAGACTCCTCTTTGGGTTGACGAGCACGGTGAGCAAGGAATAGTAACCCTGTCTTGGGACTGTTTTTTTCTGAGCAATAAAAATGCCTGGAGTTTGCCAACAGTCTCTCTCTTCAAGGTAGAAATAAATTTACTTTATACTACTGAAATGCAACAATCAAGAAAGAAGGTGCAGAGTAAGGAAACAATAACATGCTTTAAACATTTGCTATCTCCAACATGAAATGTCCAATGACACTCTGATTTGGCTTTGCAGTGTTATCTGTATGGCCTCCATTCAGCAATTTTTTTCAGATGTTTATAAGACCCTGTCACAAACTACTCAAATTGTACAACCTAGGACATATTACACCAAACTCTGTGATATGGACAGTGGAAGACAAGAAGGTCCATCTTAAACCAAGGCTTCTGCCAAAGCAAGGTTTCCGTCTTTTCAGATCCTCTCAACTGTAAATAAGCTTGTTTAGAGAATCTGAATGCACAATTTCCTCACAGCAAGGTAAATTAAGAAGATTTGCATCAGTTTATGAACCCAGGTATATAAGATTTTATGACATGAAGCTTCATAACTATTCCTTACAATAACTTAGAAACAAAAAACACTGCTTGTAGCTTGTGATTAGTTCTTGGTAAGGAGTAGAAAAGATAGCATATAAACATACTGAGGTTGATAACATTGTGGGACACAGTTTGCTGAAATCTGGGGATACTAAGAACAAGCAAGCCATAAACCAACTGAATTAAATGAGAATTCGAAAAATATTTGGCCAAAACCAGAAAGACTTGAGAGTAGAGAAAAAAACCAACAAAACCAGAGAGATCAGGGATGACTTTTCTCTATATAACCAAAGCTTTTTTCCACTGAATCTCAAATTTTTCTGATGTATTTTCCTCATACAACTTTAATGCTTATTTCTTGTCCGAAGTGAGTTCCCAAGTCAAGGCTGCTTTGTTGAGAAAATCCTTGCATCAACCTTCAGGTGAACAAATCAGAAATCTGTTATTTCAAATGTGTCAGTAAAATTTCTGATTGTAAATGCAGAGCCTACAAGCAAAAGCTTGTAGGTATCCTAGGTATCTGGGACACAAGCATGAAGATTATTTTCTCACTTTATTCATTCTGTGCTGGCAAGCCTCATGATTTTATTCTGTGTTTCGTAACTGTCGTGAATTTTCAAAAGTCCCAACCTCAGGAGTCTTGCTGTCTGCAAACCCTCAGCTTTTCTAAAAGTACATTTTTACAAACAAGTTCTAGTCATCAGAACTGCAGGGGAAAAAAAAAAAACAACAGCAAACACTAAAAAATGTTAGAGAAAACTTTCAGCATTCAAAAAACTACATGGTAAATGGCATGTTCACAAAGTACTTGTGGTTTTATTTCATGAATTTATGTTCATACTAAGACTTTGAAAGGACAGTGTTGGAGATATAAAAGGTTTGCTTTACGGAGAGTAAAGATGGAGAGATTTGAAGTGTTTGTGTGATTTAGAGAAATCTCGGCATAAGACCATCATGTACACATTGACTATGGGACTACTGGGAGGAGAAATTTTTTCATTTCTCTTCAAACTTTTTTCTCTGTAGGGAAAGATTGGGAGAATTAATTAGTTTATTGTACCATTCTTTTGCTACAATTGGGAGCTCAGAATAGGGAGGCATCACTTTCACATCAGTCTAAGATAGACCTTCTAAAGGCCTTCTTCGACAGTGTCCAAACCTCCCTTTTTATTCTCTCTCTCTCTAAACTTTGCTTCCCTGTTCTCCGTCTTTCATAATTTTGCCTGTATAGCCATTTGCTCCACATTCTTCTCTCCTCAGGGACTGTGCTTTAATTCGGTGATAGCAATCACTGGGTGTAGACATCAAGATTTTTTTGTCACTTTCTAAACTTCATCACAAAATGATTTTCTATTAGAAAAGCAAAGTCTCTGCTTCCCAGGCAATTGGAGCCAAACTCAGAACATTGCTTGAGGCAGAAAGTGGATATAAAACAGTTCCTGCTCTTTTGTCCTTGCAACGCTTAGGGGACAAAGTGACACAAAAACAATGAATGCCCTACCTGTTCATCTGTATGACAGGAGTTTGGCTTAGATAACAGATAAATGCTCTGGTCTCAGTCTCAAGTGAACATTGTCAAATTAACATGAGCCACTATATCAGTTGTCAGCTTAGTCTTTGTTCCAGCAAATGACAGATATGAGCAGCTACTCATATTTTTTTCACACCCCAAGAGCATGTGATGACATGGTGTTCATACACAATGAGATGCAATGTACCACTGGGAATAGTTTCCTCTGTGCAAAACCTGTCACAGCCATGAGAAGTCATTACTGATGTGGCTACACAGTTGTATGAACAGAATATGGGGTGCCTTGGGAGCTGAGCACAGCTTGAGAGAAACCCATGTGAGAAAAAGATACTGCTCTGTTTTCTCATTGTGACACTTAACACGCCTCACTTGCAAGAATACACTTTGGTTGGTGCAGAAAATGGAAGTCCTGACCACTTCCGTCATTAAAGAAGCTGTGATACTTTGTAAAGTGACTTTACAAAGAATAGGAATTTGTGGCCTTGTGTTCTGAGAAAATCCATTTGGAAAAATTATATCCTCCCTAGCAAAATTACTCCTGTAGTTTTAATTGCCCATAACATCCTGCTTTATTTCTACCCTTAATTATTCTCTATTGCTCTTGAACACTGCTAACTTCCATGCTTTCATTTTGAAGTATATGTGTTTCACTGGTGGGTGAAGTGATTGCCATATATATTAAGGGGATTTATTATGTCTTTCTCCAGTAGATTAAAGAATCCATTAAAACCCAATATTTTCTCCCTGGGAAGATACTTACAAACTATAATTAAGTCACCTTTCAATCTTTTTTTATAAGCTACACTGATTCCTTTAAGTCTCTTGGTAAGGCCTTTTCTTCAGCTCTTGAATAATTGTAATAGCTCTTTCCTGTATGCTTTCAGATTTCCCAGTATCTTTTTTTAAAAGAAGAAATACAACCATGTCTATATTTTATGAAGTCAATCTCGGCAGTTACAACAGAACCATATATATAGTTTTCTCAAGTTAGTCCCAGCAATACATCATACAGGGATAAAATCATTCCTCAAATCCCAGTTGAAACTTGAGCTTTTTCTGCCACTGTGTTGCATGGAGGTTCATGTACTAATTTGTAGTGCCTTGAAGTTTTATAAGTCTTATATTCCAGGTGACAATGTCTTACTCTGTAAGCATGGCCAATGTTCCTAGTTCTTCATGACACATTTTGCATTCACCTTTAGCATGAGGGGGCCTGGCTTGTTTAGAAGCTCTGATTCCTCTGTATAATTGATTTGCCATTATTAGTTTGCCACTCTGCAGTCTGTGTCAGCCACATATATTGTGAATTGTAGTTTTACAATTGCATACAGATGAAAATGTTAGTTCTATGTATCAATTCATGTGTTCCTCCACTAAGACTATCTCTATTTGATAATGATTGCTCATCCACAAATAATATTTGATATATGTCAGCAAACTACTTCTTAATTCATTTAGCATGTACCTGGATGATACTGTATAGCGCTTATTTTTTAATCAAAATGTCATGAAGTTCTAAAACAAATATCTTACACAAGTCTAAATCTATTATATCTAAACAGTTCTTTTAGTATCCAGACTTTAAATTTAACCAAAGAATGAAGTAATATTTTTCTGATAATAAAACCACATTAACAAAGACTGATGATAATACAATAGTTAGTAAAACAAAAATATTTTTCAAAGTATATTACCGAAAGAATTTTAGTCAACATAAACAGCACAACTCTCAGTACCAGTTGTATGTCCTCAGACACCAAATAACTATTACCAGCAAATATAGACTGAGCACAAAGGTAAATCTATCCTTGAGGAAACTTCAGCTCTGACAGGATGAAATGAGATTAAAGATAGACAGAAGGAGCTAGATTGACAAGACTGAATTAAGCTCTTTACTTCAAACACCTAAGGGTTTCTAAAATTCAGGTGCCAGTAGCATTTAGAAGACCTTACTCAGCCAGTGCCTAAGCCTGTAAAAGTCAGTAGCTGCTCGAAAGCTGATCCCCAAAGGGATTTATCCTGCCAGCTTTTAATTAACTGGGAGTAATAGAAATGGTGAGTGCTTCAGATTCAGGACCCTAAAAATCTCTATGAGTCTTGGTCCAAATGCTTAGATTTCAATGGTTCTATCTGTACATCACTAAATAAACTGGGACACTGTTGAGTATCTCAGAATTTGTCTTTCTCCTGTGTGTAAGCCAAACTTGTGTAATGCACCAGTGGGGCATTTCTTAGGGTACCTCATTGGAAATCCCAGGCAAGGACCCTAGTCCTCCCAAAACAGTGAGAAGAAACTAGTAATGCAGTGCAGCAATGCAGAAAAGACAAATTTAAATCATTCTGACTTCAGAGTGTAGAGTTTTCTACACTTGGAGGTTACAATGCTGGTTTGAACATGACTCTCCCAAAGGAATGCCAGAATACAGGCTATAAGGTTGCTCTCAGCCTCCCTCTTTTTCCACCAAAATTTAATTATTTCGTATATTAGAAACACTTCAACAGGGATGAATGAAGAATTCCTCGCTTGAAAAGCAAGGGGTCTTCCCATATTGGCCAGGGCTTTGTGTATTTGTATAGGCACAGGTTTAAATTGTTTCTGTAAATTAGACAATTAAACCTGGTCTGCTCACACTCCACAGTATTCCAACAACTGAATACGTACTGAAGAGAAAAGCAGCATCACTATTATTTTAGAAGAAAAAAAAAAAAAATTAGGTCGGATGCTCAACTCTAGGAGAGAGTTTCTAGCTGCAGATCCCAAGCAGAGGGAAGCATATCCTTCTCTTCTGGAATTAGGCATATAACTCATCTTCTCTTTCTCTTTGACATTTCCTGCAGATGAGCTTAGGCAGCTTCCTGCAAAGTGGATTCATTTTTTAGTTCATCCCTTTTATGGAGCAGTCCAATTTCCTAATCTGTGAGTGTGTTTCTAGTCACTTGGAAGGCATCTAATGTTTAGGGTTACCCATATTTTTAGTCTCTCCCTTATGAAGCTAATCTTAACCACAACAGCAGATCACCAATCCTGGACAAAATATCTCAGGTAGGGACTTAAAAAAGTATTTTGTTAGACTTTCAGTCACTTTGTTGACCTGGAAGTAAATGTTGACAGTTTTCAACAGTAATAGATCTGGTGTTTTGCCTATCCCAACCTCTTGCTTTTTACTAGAAAAAGAGTGCATTCAAGCAAAGCATGGCTCTGAGCCTCCAAGTCCCTAGTTGTTTCCAGAAATCTGAGAAAAACTGTCCAAAGTACAGACAGGTAGTAGCGGTAGCAATAACAGTAACATGACCATTAACACTGTTCATTGCTACTGTTAAATAATAACTGGTTGTTGTTGCTGATTTTGTTGTGACTGTTGTTGTCATTGTCACTGATGTCTTTATTAAGTGCTTTGTAGTAATGTCTTGTAGTTCCCCGCCACGAGTCATTCTGCTGGATGCTGTATTTGCGTGTCATAAAAAGATATCCGTTAAACAGCTAGAGTAAAACAAAAACAGGATAACAGGAATACGAAACAACAAACATGAGAAAGCCCAAAGTAACAGTGAGACAGTTCTGATTAGTGTAATAAGTAGAACTCACTGCATACAGCCTGTTCTACTTTGGTGAACAATTCCACTAGTACTGGAACGCTGGTAGGTTTGAAGTAACTATAAAATGGAGGATGGTATTATGATCTTGCAGAAGGAGAATATTTCTCTCTTCTTACCCCAGAGACAATTATCTCAAGCACAAGGAGTTATGACTATGACATGGATCAACCCTCAGTCACAGTAAGACATTCAGTTTGAAGAGCTCCTAGACTCTCATGATTGTTTGAATAGCAAGGGCTGATAATGGTCAATTATATCAACTTGACATGTCATATCCAGTTAGTCTCCGGGTAGTATGTGCATATATATTGAGGTTCACAGAAATTCTGCATCAAGAAATTCTATGTGTACTGAGAAAAATCTATGGACAAGTTTCTCTAAGGCTAAGGTGAAGTTAATGCTGGTGAAAGTCAAGACTGACTCAGACAAAGTTCAAGTAAAATTGCATGACAGTTTACAAGAAACTTTCTGTTATAGGTGGGATGTAGGCATACTTCCCCATAAACAGCTTAGGGCACAAAATTTCTCCTGTACTACAAAATACCAGATTCCATTGCTTCTTCTCTTGAATGGTAGTAAATTCTATTCGTTGTGCCTTTTCTTCCTGCCATATTTAGATGGTACTGCTCAGTACTCTCTCTTGGGAGAAGAACTTTGCCTGCATCTCAAGTGAGGAGGCGTAGGCATGTGGGTTTCAGTCTGCTCAGAAAATGAACACGCTATTTAGGAAAAACAATTGAAGCCAAACATTCTCTGTTTTTTTTCCATAAAATGATATTTATAAAATATTTTTTGTGAACTCTGAGAAAAGGGAAAGGAAAAGAGGAAAAGGTAAGGGAAAGGGAAAAGAACTCAATTAATAGCACTTATGGCCAGGGCTTTACCTTGGGATGGGGAGGCCCTTCTGTGCCTAGGTTGAGGGATACTATATGCCTTGAAAATTCTGTTTGACTAGATTAGAAATTTCATGATCTGGAACAAAGTAAGTAAGATGTTGTTAAGGAAAATTTAAACACTTCACAGCTGCAGGGTAGAGGGTGTGTATAGAAGGTTTAGGTTAACAGTGAGACTAACATTAGAGCAGCAGAGAAAGAGAGATTCTGTGAAACATAAAACAGTCTAAGAACTGTGTAAGGATAATAAATGCTCTAGTTGATCCCACAGATCCTAAACACCCATAAATCCAGATAATGTTTAAAGAAACGTGGAAAACAAAGCATATATTATTTTGACTGTTTCTCTGTATTTCTCTCATCGTTAAATAAGGGTCTTTTTTTTTTTTTTTTTTTTTTTTTTTTTTTTTGTAATACGTTGTATTCTATGTAGTTTTAAGTACTTTTAAAGATCTGTGTGGAATGTGCTTCAGATATCATACAGTCCATAATAATTAACTAGCAATTCCAAGCATCCATAGCATTTGATTCCTAGGAGGTTATGACAGAAATTGATTGGTGCGTGAATACTCTTTGGTTCTTTTAGAGGCCAGTATCTTTGGCTTGTAGGAGTCAACTCGTGAAATTCTGAAAAAGGAAATGTAACAGACTGGATTAGGAAAAAAAAAAGAAAGCAATGCTATTGCCTGCTTAGGACAAATAAAAACATAGATTTTGAAGTCTGGGCCCAACACTGCTGTCATCTGGTGCCCTGTCAAGGAGACTTCTGCCAGGGCTGTAAACACTCAGGTCTTTCTCCCTGGTGTCCCCTCTCCCACACCTCTAGATCAAAGCAGAAATTCCATCCTATTTGAAAAAAGTGTTTCCTTTGTCATGAGTACATACAAGAAAGTTGTTGACATATTGGAGTGAGTCCAGTGGAGGACCCCCAAGCCTAGGAGGATGAAGCACACATCTTACAAGGACAGGCTGAGACCTGGGTTTGTTTAGCCTGGAGATGGGAAAGAGAAGGGAAACCTTATTGCTGCCTACAACTGGAGGACTGGAGGATACAGAGGAGACAGGGCCTTACTCTTGGAGGTGCGCAATAACATGACGAGAGGCAATGGGCACAAGTGGGAACATGTGAAGTTCTGATTCAATATTCAGATGGTTTTTTTAACCATAAGAGTGATCAAATACTGGAAGAAGTTGCCTAGATGGGTTGTGGAGCCTCCATCCTTGGAGGTGTTCAGGACCAGACAAGACATAGTCCTGAGCAACCTGGTCTACTTTGAGGCTGGGGTTGGACTAGATGACCTTTGGAGATCTCTTCCAACCTAAATTATTTTATGAGTCTATGATTCTTTAATTCTATAGTTCTCTATTGTGTTTCTCTTGCATACCTATCTGAAGTCCAAGCATGGTCACTCCTAACTTGAAAATAGTAAAGGACCATGGTTAGAGTACGATGATACTCTGTGAAGACAAACTTTGTGAGAATCTGGTAGAAATAAAGTGATAAATTAGTTAGAAAAAAAACACAGTAGACTAATTATAATGCACTCAGAACACTAGACATGGGAAGTAAACTTCTGTGGTAGATACTCAATTTATAATCCTTGGAAAAAGAGTATGAACTGCAGATTTCTGAATAGCTTGCTGTGTGCTTAAGGTAGGCTATATGAGATAGATAGGAGTAATTCAATCAGCAACAAAAGCAGGAATCATTTTCAATATCATGCTCAATAGTATGTAAATGTAGGAAGCTGTGATAAAGGACTACAGATCACTAAAGAAAGAATAAAACAAGTACAAGGAATCTTACAAAGGCAAAATGTCTCTCTCACTTGCCCATTTCTACAGTTTTTATCCCCCCTGTTTTCACTTGGTTCTTTCAGAGGAATACTTTACTTACAATCACTGTGAGGTTTTTTTTTGTTTGGTTGGTTTTTGTTTCTTTTTTTCAAGGGACGTATGATCTAGGATACCTTTTTTATATCTCTTAATTGCTGAGGTACATTTAGGGTACACCAAACCCTTAACTCAGAGCTGAGTTATGAGTGGTGCATCATCCCAAGAGAAGTAACAAGCATCCCTCAAAGACATTCTTCTGATACACAGTTTCTTTGGTATTCTCCTTTTCTCCACTGAAGAGGAATAACCTTCACCCACTCCTCAGAAGATTCAACTCTGATGACTACTGGGTAAGGGAAGTTATGCCCATGGGTTTACTTAGTTCCTACATCCTGCACTTATGTCAAGCAGAGAGAAGTGTGCAGTCAACACTGTACCCAAATCCTACTTAGGTCATATTAAGCTCATACAATGACAGAGATTTATTCTATTTGACATGTAGGCACAAGTCTGCTTTAATGTGCAGATGAACACAATTTTTGGAAAAGGAAGATTGCAGTTTTGGACAGGTTTCTTTCCCAGATCCATTCAAAACTATTTTCAGAATTCTTCAAGTTAGGTCTCTAAAAAAGTTCTTTTTACGGGAGAATAAAACATCCAGCCTTTTGCCTCAGGAAAAAGACTAGCATCTGATGAGGCTGGGTAAGAAATGTGTATATTTCTCTCTGATAGAAAACATGCCAAAAAAGCCAACATAAATAGCTAATGGCTGATTGGATTGGTGCATTACCTTTTGAGGAAGTACTTTTCCTGGCTACCCATGTGAGGTGAGCTACCCATGTAGATAAATCAATGACATAATTGATTTGGCAAATCTCATTTTCCAGTCAGTCAACCCTTTGTAGTGTTGTGTCCTAACTTCTGAGAAAGTCTCTGACTTCAAAATACTGAAATGTTTCTACCAAAAAACCACTGAGGTGCTTGTTTTTATAAAATACTGTGACTGTTTCGAAATTAGCTTGACTGTCTTTGGGGAAGATACTCTAAAATTGTATCTAAAAGAAGATATAAACTAAAAGTGGATTTGAACTTCCGTTACACACAGATACACCTTCCATACTGAAAGCACAGCATATATGCATAAGCACAGACAATGACGCTGTGTTAAAATGCAGTCTCGTCTTTTTCCTGTGTTTGTGGCCTGTTCGTGTAATTTGGAAATGTCTCATCTCCAGGTGTAAGCCTGAAGGCAAGTTCCAATTGTTGACATCTGTTGGGGAACAGAGAGAGGGGCAATCTATAGGTCCTGAGAACTTCAGATAGACAGACATCCCTCTGAGGGAAGGGGTGTGCTGCCAGCATGTGTTGGCACACACACACAGAGATCCCTGCAGCATCACATGTCATCTGCATGCATATGAGCTAACACTTCAGGCCATGATGGCTTGGAAAAGAATACTGTGCTGTAAAGTTGAGGTGAACACAACATTTGTATTCCTGGTTCACAATGGATGGATAAGAAAGCCATGTACAGTATTCTTAGGATGAGAGGTCTGGCAAGTCTCTGAGGTGGGAATCCTAAACAAAAGCTGACTCACTGCAGAGCTTCTTGTGAGAGGTAGCCAGAAGAATTGAGAGAGGACAAGGAGAATGCCTCCATATGGCTCAGAACAGCAATCAAGATCAAGGGGCAAAACCAACAGCTGTTGAGGCTGAGGTCCTCAAACCAGCGGCCTCGAACAGGAAGTCTGGTGCTCCTAACTCAGCAATGCTTCAGATCATATTGCTAATAGAGTCCCAGGAAGCTATACATCGCTTAGGAACAACAGCAGATATCTGTGCCAAACAGTTGGATTTCTCTGAGGCTGGGCAACAAACTGAGTGGTGAATAGCCCAGGAAGGAAAAGGGCACTCTGCCAACAGATAGCTGTAGGAAGAGGACAGGCTGATAATGAAGAAAACCCAGGAGTGACAATGTTCCTTTCTTTCAGTTATTTAGGTTTTCAAAATTGCCTTAATATGTTTCTCTTGTCCTCTCCCACTCCACAAAACTCTAACTCTTCAGTTCCTTTATCTAAAGACATGGCCTCATGTGGGGAAGTCCTGCTCATTTTGGAGTGCTCAGGTGACATGATGTATTTTCCCAGGCTCCTGGGGGAGGTTCCAGTTGGTGGCATTTAACTATTTTTTAGCAGGAGCACACGGAGTTGATCCTTGTCTTTTTTCATGCCTAGCAGAAAGGTCATAACACATGCCATTTGAAATTCTCATGCAAAATATATTGTGCAACAAAAACTTAGTTATCATTTACGAAAATTCTGTATGACACAATCTAGCCTAATGTCCGTGTCCTGATGAACTTCAATATGCAGGACAGGACTTCCTTTTTATCCAAGCACTAAGGTTCCAAGGAATGCAAAATCTGACTTTGTAAGATCAGTGGTGAGCTTGCTAAAATTAAAAGTGTGGATTTATTAGTGAGATTAAACCAAAGTCATATAATAGTAGAGACAGGTTCACAAGAATAAGATGAACATTAGCAACAATCAATCAGTCAAGCTCCAACCCATATGCTGAGATCAAATGGTAGTGTTCAGTAAAGTTCTGCTCTATGCCAGGAAAAAAGTAGAAGCCCAATGTGTTGCATTTAAGAAATATATTTTTGTGTAGCACAGAATGACATCAAATTGCACCTGTCAGGAGACTGAGATTCTGATATAACTTAAATCATGATTTCCAAATGGCCAAGTTCTGAGCTGCGAGGAACACCTGCCAACATAACTAATAGTGAGGACAAAAAGCCTTTGGTAGCAAGTCCCTTGAGAAGGAGATAATAATATGTACCCCGTTCAATAAGCTGTTAGCCTGAGGTATTTCCAGTATGCAAAGAAAAGAAAGCTTACTTTTAATTTTTTATGCTGTCCCCCTTTATCTTGATACGTTTGTTCCATTTTCCTCAAAGAGATTCTCGATTAGTTTAACAGAAGTTTTCTTTTCTAAAACCAAATCCGGTTCTCTGTGGAAGCCTTTGATGGGAGTTTCCATATGAAGAGAGATTAAAGAAGTGAGGGCTAATTATTATGGAAAGAATAAGCACAAAAAAAGATATAATAAAATGGGCATGTATAATAGTTCCTACTGTGGAGAAGGTCAGTCAGGCTCTCTTGATTATCCTTTACCAAAGCAAAAGAAGAAAACACTCCATAAATTAAAACCCAACAGATTCAATTATATATACACACAGATTTTTACAAAAGAAATCTCACTTTACAGAATACATGGCAACAAGAATTTATTTGCGCAGTAAGGAAAGTTTGTTGTGGAAAAAAAATATACAGTGTCAGGACAGTATAGCCTGGATGGACTTGTTTTCAAAATGGCAATCTTGTAAACAGGAGGGCCAACAGGCAAAGGTAATCATGGGTTAGAACGTGCAGGACTGCAGAGAGCAGCCAGATCCACAGCCCTTTTCTTTCTCCTTTGTGCCCTCTACTCCAAATATTACCCATTATTGATGTATTTTTAGTGACAGAAAAAAATTGACTGCAATGACGGGGTCACAGCAAGCTGCAGCTGGACTAGCAGCCTTTCACAGGATGTTGCTGCTCCTTCAAATCAGAGGAGCCATCTCTAAGGTTTAGCTAAACCTGGCCACTTCTTTGGATGTAGTTAAAGGATTTGTGCCACTGCCACACAGTGAACAGACAAATGAATCATGAGAACAAAATGCTGGCAGTCTTCTTCATGTGATGCCACAGCTTCTCATCATGTGATGGAAAGTGCACGAGCATTGAATTGGCACCTGGTTGCATACAGCAATGTAGGAGATGAAGTGCCAGAGACAATCAAAACACAGGGGTGCTTCCATACCTACTAGGCCCATGTTCAACCAGAAGGTGAAGATGTATAAGCAAGTGGCATTTGCAGTCTCTTAAAAAAAGACTTGAAGTGTCACATGAAGGAATGTTTTCTTCTCATAATGAGAAGGATATACTGGGTCATAGGGAAGGAAGGTAGCAGAGAAACAGGTTACGAACTGGATGTCTTTTTCTGTCTAAGAGAAGGTTATGGAATAGCCATTAAAGGACTTTCTAAGGCCAAACAAACAAATTTCATGGAGAATTATAACTGATCTTTTTGTGCAGCAGGAGAGCAGATAAGGTATTTTGCAGAGATCCTTTCTATGAGTTCAGCCCAGAAGGCCACCTCTGCATTACAGTGTCTGTCAATCTGCTGTAATTCATAATAGATATGTTGTGGATCTTCAGGTCTTGGCCATTTGCTGTATTGATAATATGGGGATCAAGATGACTTTCAGATGTGCAGGGCATGCTGTGCTTAATAAAAATGCAATGTACATAAATCCCTCACCTGGCTGAGGCTCAGGAGAGAAAGTTCACTTGGTACAGCAAGCACAGACAGACTTGCCAGCTCGATTCTAGATGTGCCTTTCTGGGTTTGGCAAGTTCAGGTGTGTCTACATCTGTCAGTGTTGAACTATCCTGCAGTACAAATGCTATGCAAACAAATTTAAACATTGTATCCTCGGTTCCTTGCCATGCTCTCTCAAAGGCACTACTGTTTGTTGACCATTAACTATCAGAAATCTTCTGATTTACTGCCACAGAGTATGACCTTTTTTTTTCTGAACTCTGAGGGCTTTTTCAGCTTATCTATGTAGACAAATTGATTGGCACAGCATTTTTTATTTTTTTGGGGGAGGGAGGGGAGAAAGCCACAGAGAATGGGATTGCAGGCATCCCATTCCAAAACAGGGTTGAGCAAGGATCATAGAAATTCACTGGTATAGCAATAGTGGCAAAAATATTCTGTTATAGACCTGCTATTATAGCTTTCTTTGAAGACCCTATACCAGAAAAAAGGTTATACCTTTATACCTATGAGGCTGTTACAATATTATTACTCTACTGTAACTGTAGCCATGGATATAACTTCTAACATCCCTCTGGTTTCTGGAGGTGTTTTTGCTGAAAAACAAAAGCACCTCACTAAAGGTAACATGCTGACTGATGACACAGGAGTTACACAATGAACTTGTATGATGGATTTAACCCAGTAGTTTAATTATAAGTTGCTATTGGTTCATGCTCTGTAGCTCCACATGTGTAGCTACTCCTTACTCAAAATTGTATTGGGATGGCACATCTGCAGCATCATTCTCTGTTGTCTTCTCCCAAGAAAAATAAATTAATCTGTAATTTTTTTGCTACACAGTTATCAAGATAGTGTCTGAGTTAAAAAAGCATTAAACATCACTATGACATTAAAAAATGAATGATATGTACAATCCTTATGCTTCAGAGTTCATGCTAAAGAAATATTTACCATCCTATTAGGTGAAGTTGTTGTTATACATGGTCACCTTGCTGTGTAATTGGTACAGAGAATGCTAAATAGGCAGGCAGAAACAGCAGCCATCTCTCATGACAAAGGTATTTTAACTGTCCATATACATACAGAAGAAACTGGTAGATGCAGGTAGACAGCAACAACTTGTGTCTGCTCTATGTATATAGGGGCTGATGCAATGCAACTATGTAGGTAAGAGGATGAGGCTGTGCACTGCTGTGTTCTGGTGATAACTTTACAAAACAAGAAAAATCAGGAAAGTAATAATAATACCATTAAATTTGCAGTTTACGTGAGAAGAATGTTATGAATGTTGCTGAAATAAATCCTTGTTCTGTAATTTTAGCAGCCATCTTCAGCTATATGTTGTAGACATCTGCAGTGGAAACATAAGGATCCTTGGATCATAACACTCAATCATATATTACAGTTTTTATCATGTAGTCATGTCTTCCTGATCATAATAAGCTCTGTTTAAAACCAAAAAAAATGGATTCTTGACCAATATTTCTGTTAGACTATTGTTACAGAATCTTATTCTTCCAGTGTTTCAAAATCTCATAAATTGTAGGCTAAACTGAGTCACAGCTAGGTTTTACTCATTTGTTCTTGTGCCAGCATTGCCCTTTACTATAAAATGTTATTTTGCTCATTTTAGGCAATAGCTTTTTTTGCCTGAAATCCTCTCTCTGCTGTTTATTCCCCTGACGTATTTATAGAAAACAATGATATTCTCACTCAGCCTTGGTTTTGCTGCTTTTTCCCTGCTAGGCTGAAGAAGTTAATTTTTTCTTTTTTACTCATGCAAAATAAGTTCTACATCATATTGGTCAGTTTAATGGACCTTTTCTCATCCCTTTTGAATCAACTTTATTGAGCTTTGGTGACTACATGCAGGATTTCAAAGTCTTACCAATATTAATAGCATTAATACTTCCATACCTGAGTGCAGTTGGTGTCAGCAGGCAAGGTGCCGTGGGATGTGATTTGAACATTATTACTGTGAGAATGGCCCAGATTGTCAAAGTTCATGGCTTTGATCCTAACCAACAACAAAAAGATACTGCCATCATTCAAACAGCTTTTGTTACTGTAGCTTTAACGAATTTCCATGCATAACTGTGAACTATAGAACTTTAATTAACCTTTTTTCCTCTTCAGGTACGTATATACAAATGAGTTTTGTGAGTAGGCAGTTTATGGTTACTAGCCTAGATTTATCAGACAGAAAAGGCTGTTCCAGTCATTCATTGCCTCTGAAGATGACTTTTCTCTCTGTTTTCCCCCTTATCTTACCTCCTCTCAGTGTTGAAGTAATCCTATCTTCTCCCCGCTGCCTACCAAGTACACTCATACTGTATTTGCTTTTCCTTTGTCTTCCTTTTTTACCAGCTGAGTAAAAGTGAGACCAAAAGGAGATGAGAGGACTGGCAGGCGGGCAATATGCCCAGTATCAGGGGTAGGGAAGAAAAGAAGAGAACGCGGGTAAGAAAAGGCGATGAAAGTGAGAAGGGCCCAAAGTGTTTGTTCTAATTCTTGGATAGAGTTGACATAGGTATCCCGAAAGGACAGAACATCAATGTGAAACAACAACAGCAGTCACTGTAATTATTATTAGGGTTAGTTAACTAGGGTTTATTAATTAGTATATTAGGGTTATAGTGCATTGATGATTATGTTTTCATTGCTTGCAACATGGCATAGGTCTGCTGTGTGGCTGTCCACCATTCTGTATTTTCTCTCTCCTTTTCTCCTTGTATACAGTATTTTCTCTCATGCATTAAATTCTGCTGCACCACTACCCTTAAAACAGCCTCTTGTTGCCAGGTGATCCATCCCAGATGATTCAGCTGACTTTTTCATTAGTGCAGTTTCTCCCTGTTCTTGCCCATTGACTGTGCAATGCAAGCTGTTCACGGAGAGTAAGCTCTTTTCGGCAGGCATCCTAAACTTGTCCAAGCTCTGTAAAAGGCGTTGTTCCCAGAATCTTGCCAACTTAGGTGCAGTTATATTACACAGTGGATAAACATGATTCTCCTGTCCCTTTGCTATCATGTTAGGTGTGACTGTAAATACATTCAAGAGAACAACTCTGCACAGTGGTTTTTGGTGCTAGCTGAATCCCTCAGATTCATGGCAGCCAAATCAGATGCAGGTATTTGTTCTTTCCCTGTGATCATCAAGTACTCCAGGATTGCTAAGAGACAAGATTTCTCCTGGGAATACCACTCTAATAGTTTGCTTCCTCCTTTTCTGCCCTTCCCCTCCAGGTATCCCTTTGCAGTCACAGTCAAGCACTAGGAATAACTTTCCCTACAGGAAGAATGGAAGGAAACACATTTTCAGGCATGACACTGCACTGTAGTGTTTTCAGTAGGAAAGGAGACTTAAAAAGAATTGCCAGTAATTAAACATGGTCCTGGAGAAAAACAAAGTTGTGAACAATACTCATGTCTCTAATTGGTCCTGGAGAGGCTTTTTGCCAAAGTTGCTAGTAGTTATAAGGTTTTTTTCTTGATATTACACAATATCGTGTAATGGATTCTGTTTTGAATAGTACTTTTGCTGTATCATCTTTTCAGTAGAGTTTCTCTAAGTCAGAACTCTTTTATCTCTTTCTTATTTCAGTCATAGTCTCAAATTCATTCTTTCATGGAGAATTCGGCATTCTGAGCTACTTCTAGACCCCTAAATATAAACAGAATACACCCCTACCACACCTGACAGATATTATTTTCAGATTACAGATATAACTGTAAAGCTCATATCTATCAAGTGACTTGCCAAAGGTCATACAGATAGTCTGCAGCAGGGCCAGATCTCTTGAGTCCTGATCCAGTGATTTTACCAGAAGAAACATACAGACTCCTAGCAGTTCTGGCACAGCCTGTTATTGGCAGGAAGATGAAGAACTGAGAAATGTTAACTGTGGACATCAAGGAATTAACTTTTCTTTTAATTAGACAAAATAATTTAGCTATGACTCTCAAAGTAAAAGTCCATTAGTGAAATGCATGAAGTGACATTGCAGCCTAACCAAGGTACAGAAAAATCTGTTTTTATTTCAGTAAAATAACATTAAATATTAATGAAAGATATAATTATTGGATATGGGAGGCAAGTCATGTTTTCTAAAATAAACTCAATTTTAGCTGACACTGAGATTGACAAATTTAAATACAGGAGGATTTATTTTAGAAAAAAGAGAGGGAAATATAGTTTAAGAGTATAATACCTTTAGCAAATTGAACTATGCAGTTGCTACTGGTGACTTCAATAGTTGCATGCTGTATCATTCTTGAATCTGTGGTAGCAAGGCTGTTCACTTAACATCCTGATTTTCTTGTAGTTATGGTTCTCAAATGATATAAAATATAATGTAATATTTGCTTTTTAAGGGTATCATCTAAATGAAAACATCACTAGATAGTTTGAAGAAGTACAGGCTGTTTCATTGTTTTCTTTATTTATAGTTCTCTTGCTTCAAACTAAATGTGATGTTTTTCTTTGTCTGGTTATGTGATTAGATTTAAGAGTGGATTAATGGAGCTAACTCTGCTAAAAAAAGCTATTATGCTGAAAGCCACAAAGCATTTCTGCTTATTACTCCCCAATTTCCATTAAACAGAAAATTGAGACCTTTAAGGCAGAGAACCCTGTGTACCCCAATTTCATTGTAGTTGAAAGAACTGTAATGAAGTCCAAGACTTGCAGCTAGAAGGAACATACATGCTTTCTTTTCAATGACCCTACTTCCTAAACTGTACATAAGGCTCCACCAAACCTTTGCCTCCCCTTTTACATCCACTTGACCTTCTACAGTTCATGTGAAATGCATAAAAGTTAGCAGAAGCCAACATATATATTCCATTAGGGCTGCAGCCAGAGCTCAGTGGGGCAGAAGAAGAGCAGACGAGAGCACATGTTTTTTCCCTTCATAAGATGACTTGATTCTTTTGAACTTAAATGGACAGAAGGTATCAGACAGTAAAGACCCTCCTAATTAGAAAAGTCATTGTAAGCCTCAGTGGCTGGAAGCTGAAGGTAGACTATTCAAACTATGGAAAGGGGCCATTTGTATAGGAATGAAGGTAATTAACCCCTAGAACGACTTACTTTAAAACAGATAAGTTATAGTATGTTCTTCATTGCTGGAAGAATTTGCATTGAGCCTGTCTCTCTTTCAAAAGATGTACTCTCCAACACTACCAGATGTTGCTGTCTTGGTTCAGAAACTAGAGAGTGGGATGATACTCTTGTCACACAGGCAGCAAGGCAAAATAATCTGCCTCTAAAACTATAAATCTATTAAATTTTAAGATTGACTCAATGTGCCCCATGGCACCTGTTGTAAACTATGGTGTGGAGGGGAGATATTTGTTAAGCTTGTAAAGTTCTGGTATAGAAAATGGAATTTCAGTGTGGTAGAAGCAGTCTACTTGCACCAGAAGAGAGCATCACTCAGAACAATTCAGTTTCTGCAAACAAGGTCATCCAGATTTACTGCAGCTGCATAGATACACCCACTGTTCATCCAGCACCCCAGAGTTGTTCTGAACTCAGGCAGAATCCCTTCTGGTGGGCATACTTTGTGGTTTAAAAATCAGCCTTATACTTAAAGATCCTTCATTATACAAATGCTTGACTGTAGAATTAAGCCCTCTTCATATAAAATAAAAAAAACAACAACAACAAACTTGTTACTAAGTATGCTATAAAAATGTTTTTAATGCCACAAAATTACAAATATGTGAGGCCAAGGAATATCTGGTTTTATGCAGTTCTTTGGATATTGGCTTGTTTGTGGGGATAAATAAGGCAGCTTGCCTGGAGCTGAGATATTAGTTCACCTCAGTGAAAACTAAGTGGACATGCATCCTGTATTTATCTGTGTCATCTTGCTCTGCATCTGGAAATACTGCATTACGAATTAGTAGTAAAAGCTGCTCTACACCACTTCAAATGTTTAGTGACTAGTCAGAGCTTTGTCACGTGGATAATCCTTGTGCTAATGTAATATAATTATACAGTTAAACATGGGGTCCGTGACAAATTAGTCAAATGGTAAATCTTTTCTTCAGCACTGCCTGCAAATTTGCATAGGTAATTTTATTTCCAATTACAAATAGGATCAGTAGAGGTGACATCATGGTGAGATGTCATCGTGTTCATGGTGAGAAATATTCAGATTATATTTTTTTCATAAATCTGATTAAAATTTACTACACTGTAGAGTTGCAATGATACTTCCAAATGAAGGCTCCAGAAAAAATAGCTGGCTGAGAACGTGTAACAGAGATCTTCCCCAGTGGCCCTTGTATATTTGACATTTCACTTTTGGACACTTTTGGAGCACTGCGTCTACTACGATCTTTCCAATGCTCACTTGATACAACTTTCTGAAAATATTTCAGCGTGTAACCAGCAAAGTGTCACACCAAGATGTTTGACTCTGCCTACACTACCATTTTAACTTCTTTTTTTTTAAGCACACATATTTCTCTTAAAAGGCATCTCTCAAGTAGTCTGACATTAATAAATATTAATAAAAGAAATGGAATATTTAACTGATGATGTAATGTAAATATTCCTAAAATGCTTGAGTTATAGTCATTGTAGACAAGCATAACTTGGACAGAAGTAAAAATGACTGAGTTTCACTATTTCTTCTTAGAGAATGAAATGAATGTTGACTACAATTCCAACACCAGCATCACATGGAAGAGTGGGACAAAGATTATGCTTTTCTGTCATCCTTCAATACAAGCCTGTTCTTTAGGAAACCCCTTTAGAAGCTAAAAAGGGCTGATTCATGGCTGCTAACTATGCCAATTTTATTCATAGTCTTCTGATCTGGACACATTATTTAAGAACTAGACAGATGTTCAGTTGCTGTCAGAAATTTAGGCATTGCAATGCATATCCTTTAAGTGCCTGTGTTTGGTTGATGTTAGCATTGATCCTGAGGGCTTACGGTATGTGAGCTGTGAGATTCTGCTTGTGCTAAGGGACAACAAGTCAGAAAACATTTCCTAGGGAAGTATGAGAGAGGACTGGTGCTGCCATCTATTCAATCGAGGTTTAATAATAACCAAGGGAAATACAAGAGTACATGAATGTAGTGTAATGGCAGCCACAGTAAACAGACTGCTGAATTGCTAATAGGTACCTTTACTAGGAGTGGATGATTAATTACCTAAGGTGGTTAAGGCAAAAAAAAAAAATTGTATTATTAGAAATAAAATTACTTAAAGTAATTTTTAAACTTCTACATGACCCGAGTTTTATGTCTTGATTAGACTGTGAATAAGTCCAGACCTGAAGGATTTGCATATTTTAGGTTGGTTACGGAGAACGACAGGATAAGCAGGTGTTCTCAAAGACCAACACACAGGTGAGTTTTGGCCTAATTAACTAAACAAATTATTGATTTGACCTTCTGTCCTCAAATACCCCTTGTACTGTGCATCAGTTGCCTATAATAGTACATTTTGTTACTGGTTATGGTTATTGATGCTCCTTTTGTGTTCAGTAATTTGCCAGTACATACGTGCTGAAGATTTTACCAGCTAGAAACAAAAAAAGGCTATATAGAATTGGGTAAAACTTAGTTTATGTTCAGAAAATATATGCAAGCTCTCATTTTCCTATACAGAGTAGAGATAAAACAGCAGAATATGGCTTCTCTCCCATATCTCCAAGGCACTTTCTCAGCTAGTTTATCTGCAAACCTTTTTCTCCATTTAAGTATCACACAGCAGGTGCTTCTCTGGCCTCAGACTGAATTCACTGTCTTTTCTAAAGGTTCCTGGGCTATTCCAAGCACACACAAACTCTGAAAGCTCCACCAAAAAAATAGACAGTAAAGCCTCTTCAATCAGCATGGTTTCTGATCAGCCATATATGCAGCCAGTATTTTGGGGAGTAGCTTCAGTTTTTAAATCTCTGAACATTAACATGTTCTGAATGAATGGCAGCCACCAGTCCCAAGAATAATGGCACTTCCATTTCAGCTTGGCCCATCTTTTCAGCAGAGTCCAGTACAATGACTGTCATTATAGGCCATCAAGAACAGAAAGCCAATTTACATACTACATATGGTACAAATCAAACTTTCATAACAACACCTTTTTCTGACAGGACATTTTCATATTTCCAACAAAAATTGATTTGACGAACACCGTAATTTCTTTGGAGCTTTTTGCCTTTGTGGTTGATTTTCTTTCTCTCCTTTCACCCTGGGTGGTTTTTGTTTCTGTGAAATCTGAGTTAGTCAGAGACTGTTGTTTTTGTTCAACTAGAGAACTTTTTTACTGCTGCAGCCATTCCATTCTCAGCTGTCACAGTTAAATCCCTAATCTCTTCTTCCCCTGCTATTTCCTTCAGTAGTCTTCAGGAATTTGGCTTAATTTTGCACCTAGCTGTGTTTTACATACCATACATTTTGTTTGCATCAGTACCACATAAAGCCCCTCTGAAGCTTTTTCCAGCTCAGGATTCTGATTTATATTTCTAGAATTGTGAAACGTTTAAACATTTCCCACATAACCTTATATCATTTTAATGGTAGTTGCTCTCAACTTTCCTCTGACAAAGGAACACGAGTTTTCAGTTTTGGATTGCAATGTTTCTGCAAAGTCCTTTGTTCCTCTTCAACAACTCCATAGAAGAGGTTTCCTGGGGTCCTTGTCTCACACTGACATATGAGGAATGCCAGGATGACATTTTGTACTCTCTCGTTGGTTGCTTTTCCAGAGGCTGTCAAAAGGAATGTGATATGCTGATCCCAATGACTTTGATACTGTTCTAAAATGATGGCCAGCTGAGCCCTTCAAATCTAATTGAATTTTGCATCCACCTCATTGTACCATTGGTGCTCAGGGCAGGAGCAAATTATGTGGATTCCCAGAATCTTCCAGGCCAGCTGAAATATTTTGGGTTAGAATTTCCCCCTTCACTCATATAAAGTCACTAGAGATGTCAAAAATTCATTCATTCATTAGCAGACCTGGATGGAAAATAGCAGGGGATTTTGGTGAGAAAAGCTACATTGTTAAAGCTTGTTTGTTTCCCAAATGGGGATGAAAATTACAAAAAAATAAAAATTTTGGAGGAAGATTGATGGGATTTCAGGACCTGAAGCTTTCAAGAAGTGATGGAGCCAGAAAGGAATTTTTTGGCTTTCTAGGTGCCCTTCTGGAAGGTTTTTGTTAACTGACAGAAATTAACATTGACTGAAGCTTGCCAGCACAGATGCGGAAAGAGGCTGCTGCCCTAACAGCTCTCCATAGCGTAGATCTGGGAACCATTCACTTTTTCCAAACCCAGGAGAATAAAGACACAACTGCACTGTGGAGTGAGCTACAGCGAAGTGCAAGCTTGCTTGCCAGCCAGCCTTGTCACAGGATTGCCACTCGAGCTCGATGCAGGGCCATGCCTACAGCACCATGTTCAGCTACCCTATGGTACTCCAGTGCACACGGACAAACAATGTGCCATTGTCATCTCAGCATAAGGATTCATTCTTCAGTGTGGGCATGACCAACAAATCAAGGTACTGAAGGTTCAAAAAAGTTTCTGTCAAGTTCACTGGCAGAAATTGGAGGTCAAAACATTACTGTGGACGATAAAAGAGAATGGTTGGTGTGGATGTGTGCGTGTATAGTAATATAGTTTTGAATGGATAACTGGTATTTAGGATCTTGAGTTCTAAAAGGATAATGATTTTCTGAAATTACTGGCCCATTAGTAGGCAAGCAAAAGCAGAATGATAAACCTGTTAAATGGTTATATCAAAACCAGCATCACAACATCTATTCATTGGTAGTGTCACATATGAACTTGAATTTATTTGCAAAGCTGTGCAATTAAATCTAATAAAGAGATGGGAAAACTGATGATGTATCCAGTGAAAACTTGAATTTTAACCTTAGCTTTTGGAAATTGGGAAAAAAATAGGAAATACTATATTTTGCAATAGAGACCTTTTTTCTTAGCATTTAGAAAACAATAGCAGGAGCCAGAATGTGTCTAGTTATAGCTCTGACATTAAATTTTTCTGACTCTTAAGCCAATTAGGGCAACATTCTAAAGTCTGGATGTTTAAATATAATTAACATATTAAGCTGGGAATTCAACAAGGAGTGAATTCCATCCAGGGGGACCTGGACAAGCTTGAGAAGTGGGCCCATATGAACCCAGTGAGGTTCAACAAGTCCAAGTGTAAGGTCCTGCACCTGAGTCGAGGCAGTCCCAGACACGAGTACAGACTGGAAGAAGAACTCATTGAGAGCAGCCATGCAGAGAAGGACTCAGGGGTCCTGGTGGATGAAAAGCTGGATATGAGCCAGCAATGTGTACTCACAGCCCAGAAAGCCGACAGTATCCTAGGCTGCATCAGAAGACGTGTGGCCAGCAGGTCGAGGGAGCTGATTCTCCCCCTCTGCTCTGCCCTCATGAGACCCCACCTAGAGTACTGCACCCAGCTCTGGAGCCCTCAGCACAAGAAAGATGTAGACCTTTTAGAATGGATCCAGAGGAGGGCCACTAAGATGATCAGAGGGCTGGAGCACCTCTCCTATGAAGACAGGCTCAGAGAGTTGGGGTTGTTCAGCCTGGAGAAGAGAAGGCTGCAGGGAGACCTTATAGTGACCTTCCATACTTAAAGTGGGCTTATATAAAAGAAGGGGAGAGACTCTTTATAAGGGCAGGTAGCGATAGGACAAGGGGGAATGGTTTCAAACTGAAAGAGGGGAGATTTAGATTAGACGCTAGAAAAAAATTCTTTGATCAGAGGGTGGTGAGGCACTGGAACAGGTTGCCCAGAGAGGTTGTGGATGCCCCATCCCTGACAGTGTTCAAGGCCAGGTTGGATGCAGCCCTGAGCAACCTGATCTGGTGGGTGGTGTCCCTGCCCATGGCAAGGGGATTGGAGTTAGATGATCTTTAAGGTCCCTTCCAGCCCAAGCCATTCTATGATTCTATGATTCTATGAATTCCCTCAGCTTCTTGGGGAATCAAGTCCACAGGATAAATGTGAGTGCTTAGCTTGATAAAATTAGGCATAGTGATTTGACAGTGCTGGCCTAACCAGCATTGTATCTCATTTTATCTACCTGTGGAACAGGACTACTAATATGAATGAAGATTATTCAGTAGTATCTGTAAGTCACTTTCAGACCAGCTGTATATAATATTGTAGGAATGCAAAGTATTATTAACACCTATAATCTGAAATTTAGTTGTTGGACAGACTCCCTGTATATAATTTTGCTGGCCTTTTTCTTACAGTAAAATGATCATCCTTTTGAAATACATTATTTAAATATACTAGTGCCAGCCAATATACTAGCCAATATTCATTTGATGCAGAGGAAAATGTTGAGTATGTTATTCAATAGCTATTCACCCTGTACCAGAGACAATAATTAGTGGTATTATCAGGTGGAAAATTGCTGCAATGAAGAATTCATTAATATAGTATGATGAACTCCCTCAGAAAGTTACTATACTTTTTTAGAACCACAATGGCTTTGTTACTAGCTGCCAAATAGTGGTTTTGGCAGTGTATTGTCAATGAGTACTCTCAAAAGTACCCTTCAGTGGATAGTAAAAAACTGAAATAGCAATTCTCTCATTGAGCAATGATTGCTCTGGATAGACCCTGTAGTATAGTATAATACAAACACTGAACTGTATGATTTATTTATAGACCCTTGGTTACAGTGACTCACCGGCTATTCCAATGGTTTGGGAGCTACTTGGCATGTTTCTTTAATTGAAAGTTACTGCAAAAAAGAGTAAGGCCATCTTCTAATACAAATCCTATGAGATTTTTACAGTCTTAAGATTTATAAAAGGCTTACTTTCAGAACCCTTAGTAATGTTTCTTCTCTCAAGGTAAGTGTTCTATGGAGAAGAGTGTGGAACAAAAGGTTGTTATCCAGGTCCCATTGAGAGATGCACAATGTTGGAAAGGACAGTTTCAGTATTCTTCGTTCTTGGTTGCTCAGGGAAAGGATGTTACCCAATGGCATGAGAAAACAAGATGCAGGGATTATCTGTAGCATAAAGAAAAGCAAGATCTCTGACAAATTAGAGATACAGTATGTGATAACATTCATCAAACTCATCAGGGAACTGATAGGAGCCAGGCTTTCTCAGCCAGCAACAAACAAATAGCAAATTAAATTCTAGCTGCTCTATCTCCTATGGTGTCTTGGTATATTTAAAAAATAAGAACTTAGATGTCCCTTTATTCCATTTTATTCTTTGCATTACTTAGTGTAAAGCCAGACTTCTTGCACTGGCTCTGTACTGTGTGTCATAAATATCCTCTGTGTACCAATCTAACTCTGACAAAATTTAGAGGAAAAAAAAGAACATTACTAAACATAGGAAAGAAAACTATGAATGACAAGGGACTTGCAGAAAGTCAGATAACCCTGAATTCAACAGTAGTTTTTCTTTAGTCTTCAATGACTTGAAGGTTCCACTTTCAGTCTAGCCATATATATTCAGATTTACTAAAAGCTGAACCAAATTCACAGTTTTTGAAGTGCCTTACTCCTGTTTGAAATTCTAGTCAGTGTGACTTCAGGTGAAGATTCATCCCTCCTAACTTCTGGCACTCAATAGAGGTGCGTAAATTACGACCTCAGTCTCCTCATGTTTCTATTTACAAACAACAGACAAACAGTGATACCTCTAGAAGTATTACAGATCCTCAATGGCCAGAGTTGACTCTATTGACTAGGAAGGGCCAGGAAGATGAGGCTCCAAAACTGAGGATACTAACACCTCTGAACTGCATGGGATCAGGCACCTAATGGAATGTCACCACAGAAAACACAGCATCATTTTTGTCCATTTCCTGAAATGGGCCTGAGGTTAGGTTGGGTGAATCATGTAGAAGCTGTAACAGACTGGATTTTCTCGGGCAAACATGTTCTCAAGATTGTGAGTATTTTCCTAAAGGACTGAGCACCTACCACTGCAGAAAGTGTCACAGGATTTGATCAGATGAATGGTTAGCAATGGAAGAAATGGTAGGTTATTGACTGTAGATTTTATTTAGAAGTTAAGCACACTAGCAGTTTAAATATATGAATTGTTCTTTAATAGGAATCACTTATGGGCAGAGTGCTTCCTAGAAGGTCGACTCAATCAAAAGGATTTTTTTACTTTTCTGAAACCTAAGGGTGGATGATTGTTTTTTAAATTGACTTTTTTTAAGAAGTCTTGATTTTAAATGACTGAAAATTTTAGAAGTAACTATTTAATACTGAAAATGTGAACTGTTCAGTTATCTCCCTGTCCTCAAATGAATTTGGATTAACTATAAAAATCCCCTTTGTTATACATTTTGAAAACATAATTGATAATGGTCTTGATAAAATTTTGAAATATCACAAAAAGATTCATTTCAGCTCTTGAAGGGAGAATGGCTTTTCCACTTCATTTTTTCCAAAGTAGTTTTTCTTTTTTCAACCATCTTAACATGTCAAAACATTGCAAAGTTTGGAAGTACTCAGAATTACACAGGACCAGGCACCTGACAGAACATCACCACAGCAACATTCTGCAAATACAAAATGAGAGCTCTTTTTCCTCCAGAAACACGCAGGGACCTGTTACCACACCTCCCTCCACAGTCTATTAGAGACTGTGCTTTTCATTAGAAGCAGATGTCTACATGCACAAAGCAATTTGAATGCTTTTTATTTCTTCTCCTGCAAGCTTCTCTTTACAATACTGAAGCTTTAAAAGTTACCCCAATGTAATGTAAAATCTGTAGGAATTTATTCCCACTTCTGTAAATCTTCTCTGGGATTTGTAGTGCATTTTGCATTTTTCTTTTATTCCTATTACTGACTGCTTTCTGTTTCTGGCAGGAAACTATCATTTTTTGAGTAATTATGCTATCTCTATATGTGTAAGATGATCAGCTTTTATACATTTACCATCACTTTCTTCTCCCTCCCCCATGAATCCATAACAAACCTCTCTGTGCTGCCTGATAAAATGAAGACTTTTAAAGTAAAAGCTCCATCATAGATATAAGAGAAAAGGAGTGTTTGCTGTAGGAGCAAAGCAGACATCATCAGTATAGCAGTGGCACCGAAAAAAAATGTGCAAGCTGTAGATTTTAATGAGGAGCATGTTTTACGGAAAGAAAAGTCTTTACTTTTTATTTGTAGATATTAGCTTGCATGGAGCCTTCATTTTGCAATGTAAAACTGGCTAAAAGGACCCCTTCTGCAATGAGAAATCAAAATCTATTCTCTTTTAAGGAGTTTTCTTTTATGTACAGACCACCAAGAAAGAAACTTCCAAACAAGGCTTCTCTGCTCCTGCAGAGGTTTGAATTGAAATCTCTCCTCACATTTCCTGAACTGCAGGTGAGATATCAGCCTCTCACTCTGTTGGCCTTAGAGATCAGCATGGAACTGGCTTAAGGTGGCTTGATATAGATTTGCTATTTGCAAATTAAAATCCTTCATCTCTGAAAAGAATCCAAAATAGAATACAGTTCTTTATTAACCATGGTCCTAAATTTTTTTTTTTAATGGCTCTTACCTCAGAGGGTCTTTCAAGAGTTGTCTTTTCAGACCTATTATATAGTCCTAATTCTTTTAGGTATTGAGCATATATGTGAAACTATTGGGGTAGCTCATGCAAACTTAGGTTTTTTAGGCTAAGAAGTTTTATGACCAGAAATATCAGAGATGTAAGACATATCATGAGGTTTTTTCCCATAGAAAATAGTTTAGAAGAAATAACTTGAGGAATGAGCAGCTAATAAACATATTTTTCCATTATTAGATTAAGATAGAGGGGCTAGATCATGTCCGATTATCTTAAGACATTTTATATTACATTACTGGCATCCCAGCTGCATTCATCTGCCCCTGACCTATGCACATATTTCAGTCTGCAGAACTCAAAACCTTTCCTGAAACTTAAAAAAATTAGATGAGATACCTCTCCCAGGAGGTAATTTTGCTACTAGCATTTCCTCAAATTTTTTACTCCTGATTTTCCAAACCTAATTCCTTTATTCTTTTTATTATTTTTATTCAGCATTTACATATGTCTCCTATGTACTGTTGTAGCACATGAATTTGCCATGTCATATCTACACTGCACGACAAGTTGTTAAGTAAAATTCTTGTTGTCTGTTACCATGAAAGCCTAATCTCTTTGGGGTGGCTTTCTTGAACTCCTGCTTTACCAGCTAATGTCTGGAGGTCAGTATCATTCATCTGTAGGCTTTGCACTGTAAAAAATGACAGACCGTGATTAGACAGGGGCTGCTCTCTGATTGTTTCCAGTGGGTGATTCTTTCTGACAGTACATTCCCCTGACAGTGAAATCCTGCTAGAACATTTCAGATCAAAATGACTTCTACTATCTTAAAATTTTATAGAACTTAAAAATAGGTATGATCATTTGGAATGAGGTTCTGTTGTTGTTTGTCATAGTGAAGAGTACCTTAGAGGACAAAAACATTGATACTACAACATGATACTACTGAGAATAAGATACTAGCCCTTCATCAGGTAGTTGAACTGGAATTCAAACAAGCTAAAGCAGGGATATGAAAGAGAATCAAGTTTTGTGCTTCTTGCTATGATTCTTGGTGTAATAATCAGGAAAGAATTTGGGTCCTGTCTATAAGTACTTTAAATATTCCAGATCTTTTCCAAAGCTGGGGTAAGCCTATTAGGCTAGATGGACTGTACTTTGACCTGGGACAGGGCTTGAAAGTTCTTGTGTGTTTAAAAATATACATCAGTGAGCATATCCTGTACAATTTAAACTGGTGAAGCTTGAGCTCCCGTTTTTTTACCCTAAGGAGACGGAGTTGCTTTATAGCATGTGCTAAACAGAGCAGATGTTCAGAGGACCTTTTGGGGTTTTCAGTTATAACTGAAATGGCCTACTTTGCAGTCTTCTGTTTCTATGAGACTGAAGGAGCAAGTCTCATTTGGTCTCTGTGATGCACCATATATTGTAGAGGACATGCACTGAGACATTGCTCTTCTACCGACGTGTAAGTCAGAGAGTTTCATCAGGCGGAGGAACCAAAGGGGAAGAGCCTTCTGTTGGCCACAGATTGGAGAAGAGGGGATGATGGCAGGAATCAGGGAAGGCTTGGAGGCATCTGCTGCTGTTCCTTACATTTGGGTGGAGGCATTTCCATGAAAAAAGGAGGCATATCATAAATGACATATTTCAAGTATTGAGTATTTGCTCTAAAAAGGAAAACAGAAGAGGCTGTTTAAGGAACTGACAGTAAGAGTTCAGGCCTTTGTACAACGCATGCTGTAGATAAGAGTAGTGAGAGACAGTGGAGGTTGTTAGCAAAGCAATGTGGGGAGGAGTTAAGCAGCCACAGGCAGGAGAGCGGCTAGCAGGACACCAACACCACGGGAGCAGCCACAGCCTAACCGCAGGCTGCTCAGGAAGAAGGGTGGCAGAGCACTGTCCCACACTGGGAGCAGCCCCTTGCTGTCCCATCTACCCTTACAGCAAGGAAGATCTGGGACTCTACTTTTTTGGGAGCTGAGGTGCATTTTTTATCAGCATCACTCCTGGAAGGACTCAGTCAGTGTGTGCTCCTATAAACGGCAATATGTCTGCCACACACTAAGGTCTGTTCTTGGACAACTCTGTGAAGCACAGAATAACTGCAGCTGTTAGCCTGTCACAGCTAAAATGCGTTACCACTGTGCTCCTCCTATACTATGGACCTCCTATTAATTTTTGTGAATGTTTTCCCACTTAAGAATCTTTTGAAAATTATTACAGAAGTGCAGATTGTATTATGGTAACATGCAAAGGCCTCTATCCACATTTCTAGATACTGTCTCATTCTTTGCACATTGCTGTTACTGAAGCTGTGTGGGAGAAAATCCAATACTGCACGCTCCTTGGTTGCATGCCAAAATGGTAAAGCAGCAAAATCAGGCCCCAGTGTTAGTGATGGCAGTCTGTAAAACAGGAATAATTTTCTATTGAATACCTGATTGAATTACTCGTGAATTGCTGCTCTGCTGAGAAAATGATATTGGAGGCTGGCAGGTGGTCACCATTTTTATTTGCTAGAGGGTATTATCTGAATTTGCCTGTCAGGTGATTGCCTGGTTAGTCCCTTCCCAGTATAAATAACTGTGTATTTCAAAATGTGATAAATAACAGTAATAAAGTTTATAGGGGAAAAAAATATTCTTGCTGCTACAAGGAATAGCACTTAACTCAGCCATTTATCTACTGCTTACAAAAAACTGGGCTGATCAGATGATAATGTATTCCAGTGGTTTGCAAAAATAAAAAGGAGGGAGAATCGCTGTTTGATCCCCCTCCCTCTTCTTCTTGTAGTTACAGTTTATAATAGCTTTGCATTTAATTGGTATTTTATTTCTTTATGCTTACGAGGTTTGATACTTTGAACAGCCCTTGCAGTGGTATCATTTTGTTCAGTGAGCCAGACATTGCAAAATTGTGCATTTTTATGCAATTGAGATGATTTTTCCTGGTAGCTTGTGGAAAATTTCATAAAAATTTGTATGCATTGGTCAACTCATTTAATGTGATATCTCACTTTTTGTGCTGATCGGCATTTTTTCCTGGTACTCCATTGCTGTGCCGCAAATCAACTTTTTTTGTACTTTGTCTCCAATGGTAAAATAACGAACAACATAATGCTTCCCAAGACAGAAATACAATGTTCATTTTCCCTTTGGCAAATGAGAATGTAGCCATTAGGAACAGTGCTTTCCCAGCTCCCCCTTGGAGGGAAGGGCCAGTATACAGGTGAGAGATATATGGATTTCATTCAGACCACAGAAAACTTATGTCACGTACCACTTGACTCTGTGCCTCTCTGTGCTCAACTCTGAAGCAATGGGGCAGATTCCTCTCATTTCACTGCTGCTATTTGAAGTGGTGAATTACATCAGCTGGGCTGAAAGACTGAAGTAGACTGCTTGTGGGGATACCATACCCATGACAGATTCTTCTCAAAATGGGTAGCGTGTCTTTCACAATGATCCTCTTTGTCCTTTTGGTTATAATGGAGTTTTTGACAACAAATACTAGATCTCTTTTCACAGACAGACACCGAGCATCAAAGTGTAAAGTTCAGCAGCTGGAAGGACAAACACCATGTCTTATACATGGTCTATTGTCAGGAACAGTAAATACAAGGCACTTCCTTGCAGAGGTTCAGTGACTTAGATCGTTGGTGCAAATCCAGCTCAGATCTGAACCGCTAATTGAGAGGCTTGCATGGCTGCTGCCAGCGGTGTACCTGTTCTGCCTGTAAAGAGGGCTTCAGCCTCCAGGAATGTCAATCCAGCAGGCCGGTTCAGACAGGCAGTGAAACCTGCAGCTGCAGGGGTGCCCCTTGGGTTTTCGAGTGAGATGTGCTATAACTGTTCCATATGCATAAGACTCGTCCGTGGGGAGGCTAGGAGGAGGGAAGAGGTATGCACGTGCACTGAGAGCAGCAGAAAGGCTCCCGGTGTGATAAACACCTGGCTGCTAAGCTGTTGCTCAATACTGCTGAGATATTTCAGGTAGGGGACTTACTTTTTCATGAATCTAGGGTACTAGATCAGATCAGAATGGCAGTGTGAAGCACATGCCATGAAAGGCACTGCCAGCAATCTTGGACAGGAAGTTACAGACTATTTTTTTGCTGGTAGCAACAAAAGGTATGGTGGGTCCCTAAACCCCTGCCCTTGGGGTGGTAAGAGAAAGACTAGGAAGCTCTCACTTTAGACATTAGCTGGCCAGAAGAGGCAAGTCCCTTCCAAACAGAAAACTCTTTCTCAAACCAATGGCCACCACCTTTCAGACAGTGTCAGGGTATGTGGGAATAACCATGGAAAGAATAATAAACCACCCAAGACAATTTCTCTCAAAGTGTTTTTTCTAGAATGGTTGGTAAAGCTGTGGCCAAACTAACTCCAGCAATAGTCTTTCAGCTTCTTGTGGCAGAGCTGACAAACAGTATTCGACTGTAGGACTAGGATTGAAATGAAAATCACCCCCCAAAAGCTGCTCTCCTTGCAGAGCCTCAGAGAGAAACCAATGTGTAAGAACCCTCTCATTGAGATGTGGTATTCCCTCTCCTGGTTTACATAAAGCTGACTGAAGAGGAAGTCGTTACTTAACGGAGAGCTTTGTTGCCAAGGTGGCATCTATAACATAACACAAGACAGAAGGACAGCTGAGTTAAAATAAGTCTGTTTTTCAACAGAGATGGTTTGCAGGAACCGTCTTTGCTGGGTGTATGTGCTTTTTGACTTGCTTTCAATGGAAAATTAGCCATTTTGTGAAGATATTCCTTAAAACAACATTTGGAATATGTGAAAGTAGGTAAGATCATACTGCAAATGCATGGAATTCCACGGGGCATTAAATCTGAATTTCACAGAACTCTGATTTGAAGACAGTTCTGTTGGTCTCATTACTCTAATTCAGAATAAAATATCATAAATAATTTAATGGTGAATGTAGTAATAGTAGTTATGCTAAATATACTCTGCAGAGACTTCCCATTGTGGGCTCCTTTAACCAACACTGTGCTTTCGTAAAAAGAAATGTATTAAAACAATTTGTAATGACTCTTGTACATGGAATAATTTCTTGACGCCCCCTGCCCAGACAATCTTCTGCGTTAACAGTGATCTGTAGGACAGGGGAAGCAAGCAAATATCTTACAACATGTGTTCCCAAATTGTGCTCCATGAGACTAATCTAAAGTAAGCAATATCTAGTCCACAGGATTTTATTTTTTTTTAAAAAGTTGATGATAAATGTACATGGTAGTTCTGAAGAAAATTGTAGCATTGATCTGTGTATCCAAAAAGTCTTGAAGTCTTGAGATTAAAATAATTTGTTTACTGAGAATACTGTCATAAGGTTTAAATAAGAAGATAGATGCTTAACATCCATTCTAGTATTTAATATTGTGGGCCAATAAGGTTGGGATCTAACTCATATGGTGCTGAGTCCTGTTGCTACCACTGACTGCATTCATTAGGACGGATTTTATCAAAGCAGAGAAGGTAATTATACCCTCACTAGATCTAGCTTTTGGTAAGCACTCTTTACAGTCTTTGAACTCCTTCGTAAATCAAGCTCTGAGCTTGTAGCTTTTACATAATGATTCTTAATATCTGTTAAGGTTAAGCAATATATATTAATCCAAATATTAGGAAAAAACCCACAACCTTGCTGATGTACAGCTACATCAATCTATTTAAATATGGTATAAAGGAAGCTATTAATACTGAAAAATATTCAGTAATATTCAAACTGCTAAGAAGGCTTACAGGCTAATAGGTATTGCTATGCTTCTGAGGGTATGTTGAAAATGGTGACAAATGGCAAGGATGTGAAGTGCATAATAATATCATAAAAACCAGTAAAATACTTCATCTTCTCATTACAAAAAGAGCACCACACAGTCTGAGTTGATGTAAATATCCTGCAGTGGGATCTAATATGTCTAACTTAAGCACCCAGCTTTCACATATGTGCCTCTAAATGCATCAAGTAGGCAGATCATGTCTGTCTACCTTAGGTGCCTGAACCGACACGGGCAGGTTTTTCCACTGGAAGCTTTCAGAAACACCTTTGCCTCTCCATCACCTAAAAAGGACCTCAGGAACACATCAGAAATCCCATAAGATATACCTGGCACATTCAAAGCTACATCGTACTGTAACTGTAGTCTTTCTTTTATTTCAAAATGTAGTTCCTGAACAAGTACCAGTGTGAAGGCAAATTGTAAGTGGATTTTAAAAGTCAGTATGTTCACGAATGCAATCTGGGTGAATAACTACTCTAAGTTGTTAACCTTATGGAATCTTTATGTTAACCTTATCGAATCTTTAATGTATTACGTTCCTTAGCTACCTCTCTTTTACAGATGTGGATTTGGAGCCAGAGAACAGACTAGGACTGCAGTTCCTCTCTAATATTTGGTAGGCAACAGATCAGCTCCCCCTTCCTCCTTATACTCTGTGTTGCACATTCATAGAATCATAGAATCATTTAGGTTAGAAAAGACCTTTAAGATCATCAAGTCCAACCGTTAACCCAGCACCGCTAACTCCACCACTAAACCATGTCCCTAAGAACCACATCTACCTGTCCTTTAAATACCTCCAGGGATGGGGACTTAACAGCTTCCCTGGGCAGCCTGGTCCAGTGCCTGACTACCCCTTCAGTGAAGAAATTTTTCCTAATATCCAATCTAAACCTTCTCTGGTGCAACTTCAGGCCGTTTCCTCTTGTCCTATTGCTTGTTACTTGGGAGAAGAGACTGACCCCCACCTCGCTACAACCTCCTTTCAGGTAGTTGTAGAGAGTGATACGGTCTCCCCTGAGCCTCCTTTTCTCTGGACTGAAAAACCCCAGCTCCCTCAGCTGCTCCTCATAAGACTTGTGCTCTAGACCCTTCATCGGCTTTGTTGCCCTTCTTTGTTGCAATATCCCACCAGAAATTGGCATCCCTCAGTTGTACATGGTCAGATGATCAGTCTCTAAACCAGGTTTATGCAACTGTCCAAATTTTGAAACTGAGAACTCCAACATGAGAAAAGGAACATATTTTCACAAAACCTTTGCAAAGCAGTTATATAAACAGCTGAATTGACATGATTGAGAGGGAAGTAAGCTCTGATAGAGAAGAGGTGGAAGGCAAGAGAGTCTGGACAGAGGAGCTTAAACTAGGTCTGCTACTAACAGAACTAGTAATCTGGAATGACAGCTTGGGAGATTTGTCTAAAGCCAGGCAGAAGATCTGTGTCGCATCAGCAAACCAACTATGTATTTCAAATTCTAATTGGCTCCCTAAGCAGTTGCCAAACTTCCTCTTAACTCAGATTGGCAGTATGGTGTAGATTTCTGTCAGGTGTACGTATTTATGAATACAAATATACTGATGACTTTTCTTCATGTTAGTGGAGTGGCTGTAGAATAACAAAGCTGAAGATGCTTTGGTCATGGAGCTGTGCTACTGTCGGTGAGAACTAAGGTCCTACACTCAATTGCATGTCATTTATATTTATAAGAAATTAACAGTTTGGGAATAATGATTCCTGATACACAGTTGATTGTTAGATGAACACAAGTTTGCTGCTTTGGGGGACTGCAAAATGTGTAACTCAAGGAAAATTTTATGTACAGACTTCCTGGTGGTAAAGGCAAATGAATCTCTCTATCAGCCTTTGTGCTGTCAATGCTTATTTATCCAAAAGAGCAGCTTATTATGATATGACACTTTTGAAAGACCCAGAGGGAAGGATTTAGACAGGCATTCAGAATTCAGCAGGATAAATAAGAAAGGAGCGGTTGTCATCTCCAGAAACAACCTACCAGCAGAACTTGCAGATAGCATAGCTACCTGCTTTAAATTGCAATACTATCCTTTCTAAAAGGAGAACAGGGGTTGCATGTTGATTTGACATCTTCTTAACTGATTTAACTGGAACGTACAGAATTAGATGTCTACAGAGATTCAGGAAAGAGTTGTGTTATATGTTGATCCTTGAATCGCTGCTATTTTGGACAGTGGATTTCTACTTTCACCAATTAATTATTAACAGAAAAGCCAGAGCATTTGTGGCCCCCATGATTTCTTGCTGGCAGAGTTATCTGGAGAATGCTACAATGCTATTTTTCTGCAGAATGACTTGCACTACAAAGTATGGTCATGCTGATAAAGTCTGAGAAATCATATTAGAGATCCGTGCCTCTGTAGTGGTATGTATTTAAAAAAAAAAAAAAAGAAAATATAAGTTTCTGGCTTCTGCTTTACTAAAGGTTATGCTGAGGTACAGGGAAAAGTGGACTATTATGCAGTCATGCATAAATCTGCTTTGCTTTCTATCCATCCAATCAAGAAGATTCAGCTCCACACCACTTTTACTCGATTCTGTGTCTACTTGAAACATGTGACCCTACTGCTTGCCTACATCTGCTGTGTGCGTAGCCCAATTTGAATGTATGGGAAGCCCAGGCACTGTTGCATCCATTTCAGGAGACACACAGGCACTTTTTCTATACCAGACACTGCTCAAAAGAGTAGGGCTTCACTCCATTAAGTTCTTCAGTTAATGTCATGCTTGTGTTCTGCAGCTCTCCCTCAAGCATGTTACAAAGACAGTTTTACATTCTTGTCTGGATAGTCCACAAAACCCATCTTCCCGGTCACAAATGTTTGTTACTATACCTATACAGTGGGATTTATGGATATGGAAGTTTAAGTGCTTTGCTAAAACAAGGAGTCCAGGTAATGGAAATTTTATCACCTTCGCTGATAAGCTATCCTAGTGGTTTATGACTCTCATTTCTAAGAGTCATATTTTCAGTTTAAACTTTGCAGATTTCACTTTTGAAGTATCTATCTGGTGACTTTTTCATATCTGAGAGTTTTGCCATTCATAATTAAACCTCACATAAGCATGCAAAGTAAGGCTTACCTGGGATCTAAAGAGAATGTTGGTCTTAGGCAAGCCTGCTGCTTAGGGGTATATTTCATCCTGTAAACTCATTCATTTAGCTTTCCTGATAGTCAATTAACTGTCAATGTAAATCAGTACTTCACTGCCTTCTGAAATACATTCTTATCTAAAGCATGGAAATGACTCTTTTTCCAAGCGTTATCAGATGTTATAAAGAAATTAGGTCTTCTCTCACCATCTCAGTGGAGGAGAGAGCTGACATACCATCAAACAAATAATACTGCTGCCATTTATTTCTGTCACAGAAATGTATTAAATAAGCACACCTGAAGATCCTGAATGATTTAGAACAAAAAAAGAAACAAACAAAAACAAAAAACAGAATTGCTTCTAGCCTGTCAACAATTTTGTTAAAAGATCAACTAATTAATTTGTTAATTTTAAAAATAGGTGAAAATCATGTTTTTATGACTTAGGATTAGGAGGGGAGAAAAATAATGATTTATAGTTAAGGCATCTCAAACAAATATAAATATCTCCTTAATAGAGAAGCCTTTAAACAATACACCAAGAGGAATGAAAAGATTCAGAGCAAGATTTATTTGTCATCCTCTTAGTAAAAATTTTGCATCTAGATCTACCTATGCATATTTATGCAGGGTGCTCAATCAGATATTTCTTTGCAGAGGCAGTTTTTATTATCTCCTATTTTCATTTTATTTTATAATTTTTTTCAGGTTGCCTTTTACTTTGGAACTGGATAAAAAAAAAGAAAGATGATAAATAAAAAAAATAATAGCATTGTTTTGAAGGTAAAAGAATAATCTCATTGAGGTATCATTGCATTATTGTATATTCTAATTCTAAATCATTATTGCTGAGATAAATTTAGTACATATTAATTCCTGTCCTTGAGCATTTAGACTATATTGATCATCTGAGTCCTTAAGCTTTAAAATTCTACTTATATTTTCTAATTTAATACAGTGATATACTTCACAAGTTAGCCTCTGGTGTGGGTAAAACGTTAAGCCTCCACTATGCTCTGTTACATAACTTAGAAGGCATCTTTTCCAATGTACACTTCTGTGTAGTAACTATAGATCTGTACCTGAGTAAGTTGATGAGTTTGGAAAGCCAGGTTAACGGTACACAGCTTCCATTGGGAACTTTCCAACACATAGGGCGTGTGATGCTGCAAAGCTGGTCAAAGACCTAATCAGTGATCACACCTAAAGAGCTGTTGGTTCATCATGAAAAAGAGACCATACACAAGCAACTAACGAAAGCAGACCTCAGAAGGCAATCGAAAATACTTCACTTTAAAGAATTTGGTTTTGAGAGAAATATACACACCTGGGCTACTGGTCTAGATTGTAGATATCTCCACTAAACCAGCCATCTCCCACTCCCTTTATTGTCAGTTGTGACTGAAAAAGGTACTTTGGAGAATGCAGTTTACTCCATTATTTTGGGCATCTACATTAGAATGAGATGAATTATGTCCTAGAATTACCTATTTTTTCTGAGCAATTAGAGACTGGTTAAGTAAGAGGTAGATGTCTATACCTGGTCAGGTGAGTCCTACACATTTTGGTAGAAAAGCTTGAGTTAGTGTTAAATAACTCCGAGGGAAAAGAGGTTAATTGGGAGTGGCAGGTAAAATTAGGAATGTCCCAGGAAATAAATTGGGTCAGTGAAGCAAATGTAGAGTTGTTAGTCCTACTTCAAAGTAAGTTTCTTTCAGGAAAACCTCTGTATAGTAAAAGCAGAGTACAATGGAAGCCCAATGAAAATAGAAGATTTTAGAAGTAATAATAAGATGAGACATTGCTCTGAGAAGTTGGACTCAAATCTTCAAAACACAGCACACAATATTAATGGAAAATCTCCTCATAAATTAGGAGTACGTACATTAGGAGAAAAAAAATCTATTCACATACTCATGTTTTTGAATGGTTTTTCTTTTGATTTTCATATTGAAAGACAATACCTAAAACCATCAATGTTATGTCATAGTTGGCGGTCTATTACATGCAAATTTACGGGTAACAGTTACTATTTTTCTCATTAGCTGGTGTTACGTAGCATTCTAAGAAAAGATTAGTAAACATTTAATTGAAAACCAGGATTCATTTTTGAGAGATTGTGTGTACATAATACATATCCACAGTTCTACTGTTTAAAACTGAAAATGATGCTTTATCATCTCACTCAATTTAGTAGCTACATTCAGAAGATACAAAGTTGAAAGATTGTCTCAATAAAACAGTAAGGGGGAATCTGGAGTCCTATATCAATAATAAAATTTAAAGCAAACAGAAAATTATCTGTTGTGATATTGAATATGGGCTAAAGTAAGCATGTCTGTGCAGGACCATAATGAGACATTTTGGCATCCGGGATGCTGCCTCAGTTGGCCCTCTGCCTCCTGCCAGCTGCTGCAGCTACCTCCTCTGGACCTGCTCACTCCAGACTGAGGAGCTGCAGCAGCACCAGCGACCAAAGTGTCTCAGACATTTGCTGCTTTGGTGCGCTCTTTGCTATGACTCTGTGGCTATGCTGTTTATTGTGAAAATGTCTTGATGCTCAGATAAGAAAATTGCATTACAGCAGTTCTGTTTGCTGCAGTCTACTTCTTGTTCTGACTGAAAAACTTAAAGATTATTAATTTGAATAAGTACCTGCTGCATAATGGTAGTTGTGTGAGATGTTTTACAGTTTTACATAATGGGCAAAGGAAGCCGTGGATATATCCAGTGTATCTTGGCAGAATTCCTCTATGATTCATGAGAGAAATGAGAAGGATGAGAACTGCCAGGCTTAAAAGATCTAATATCACTAAGGCCCAGGAGACTCTACTTAAGAGCACTGAGAGACGCCAACAGAATGATTCCAGGGTCAGCCAGATCACTTGGAAGACTTGACCTTTGGGATTTGTTATCTTAGCTTTCGAATTACTAATGAAGTTTATATGCAGAGAACATGACCTTCTCCTACATTAATTTTTTTTTTATATAGCAATTTTATATTTGAAAATACAGTTTTATATATTTGCTTCTCTGACTTTAAAACTTGGGTTTCTCTTTTATCTCACAGGTAGCCAATGGCCATGAAATATTAATGCTAACACTAATATAAATAATGAATTAAACAATGAAAGCTTTGGCTTAAAAAGTCTAACTCTTACATGAGCACAGACTTAAAGGTGCACAAGAAGACAGGAATGCATCATTATTTCTTCTAAGTTGAGCAAAGAATTGCCTGTTTGTAAATCAGACATAATCTTGTTACTTTATGTTTCTACTTGGGGCACAAATGGTAACCACTTAACAAGGTGAACTCCCTGTCTAGTCTCTCCCAATATTTGTTATTCTAATTTATCTTAGCAGAGAGAACATAAATTCCCTGAGCGTCTGAGCTAAGCCCTGGTTTTGCTGCAGGCTCCTGATCTTGCATTCTTTGTGTCACTCCTAATGCCTTCAGAGGGTGTGCAAAGGAAGCGGTTCAGACCCCATAACTCTGTATCTGAAGAAAGGCAATTTAATATTTTTCAGTTTCACTTACCAGTTCCTGCTCTGATGACAGTCTTGCTGTACATCTTGCAGTTTTAACAATCTTTCCTTTCTTTTTGTTGTTACTTAGGTATAAAATGATGATGTAGTTTTCCATAACATGCTGTTTCCTTGCAATATTGTCACTCAGTAGGGTAGCTCTCTATTGATTATTTATTTTTGGAAGAACCTTAGCACAGCCTTACAGTGTGAGTCCTCGTCTCTTGAGAGATTACTTTATAAAGTCTGTGAGCCTTCATGAAAGAATACAACACCTGAAAGTAGAATTAGACTTTGAATTGTGGTGTGCCTGTGCAGTACATATTCAGCCTTATAATATGGAGTGGTAAAAAACTCTTTTTAATTGTGCTATTTTTTCAGGTTACGTTTGCCTGAAAATGATCAGCCATCTTCTAAGCCTTGCTGTTAAGAGACCATAAAACAGCTGGAAAATGGATGTATTAATTTCTCTGGAAGCCTCCTGTGTTAAACAGCCATGATGGCAAGTTTAGGCAAATTCCTTACAACCCCATAGTGGATATGTCTGGACTCAAGAGAAACAAGCTCTGATTAGAGAGTTTATTTTCTCAGTTGACCGGTTAACTTAGTTGAGCTGAACAGGTAAAGTGCAAACCCTGACCCTCATCCCTAAGGTCTTGCTTAGTTGTCCTAGTGAAACCCCTGTGCTTGACTGTCATTATGTAAGTCTGGATTTAAATTTTTGGGATCATTAAGAAGGAGCTCAAGCCCTCATCAGCAATTCTGCAAGGATAAACCTGAGCTGCCTGATGCTCAACGAGTTAATTTCCTTCCCTTAGTCACAAAGATATCATTGGCTTGAAGAACAATCCTTTACCGAAAGGAGAAAAGAGAGTGATTAAGTACATGACTGCCCCTTCTCCATAGTTTAGGTAACTATTCACAGTTCTTCTCTCTAGCTCCTTGGTAAGAAAGACAACTGCTAGGGCACCTGACTGTTTCCTAGCTTCTGCAGTAGCATCTTCTTTCTAATTTGAGACTGTCAAGTCCCATGAGTTTTGTGTTTACCCTGTGGCGCAGAGAGGTTTCACCCCAGGCAGAGCTGCTCTGAAGCATTAGCTGCCTTGCCAGCCCATCCCACTTGGTGCTCACAGGCCCTCCCAGTGCCCAACACACTTTTGCTAACAAGTTCAGCTCCATAGTGATTTCTGCACTGTGACCAGGAGTGCAACAAGTACACGGGTTTTTCACCTATAAGAAACCCCCTGTGCAGACTCTCTCACATAGTTGTTTTTCTAAACCTGTGGCATTTGAAGCCCAATGTGGCAAGCAATTGATTTAATGGAGGGCAAGGAGTCAACATGGTCAGACATAGTTAGCTGCCCCACATTTCTACACTTTCATAAAATTATTAAAACCTTCTCAACACAGCAAGATTTCTTCTTCTTAACAGAGACAACTCATTTGTCATAAAAGAACATATATAAATTGAATATGTCTCAGGCCTGTGCATTGACTTATTTTCTTTTTCTTCCTCTCCACAAGAAGCCAACAGATCAATGCTTCCATTTTGGCTCTGTCCCACCCGGAGCCCTTGGGAGAAAGATGGGCATGCATTCTCCCTTTGGCATCAGCCACTCTGCCTATACTGGTATACTTTGAATGACTCCTCTGTGCAGACCACTGTTTTGTGGGAGACAGAATACAAAGAGACATTAATATTAACAATCCTGCTGGCATTTGTGAAAAAATGTGGACATTGTGTGCCAGCTACAGTGCTTCTTAGTGGTCATTAAGGAGAACTTCTGAGTCACTGTAGATTAGATTAAAATGAGACTACACATTTTTACTATATATTATATAGTAATATAATACTGTATATAATTAATATATAAACGAGTAAGAAATTCAAGAGAAAGGAATCTAGGGTCCTTTTTTGGGCTATTATCAAACTTACTGGTTTGGCAAACCAAAAGTGTCCCACACCTCTTAAGAGCACATTCTTCCAATAAGAAAGGTCTGATAGAGTGTGGTGGGCTGACCCTGGCTGGACGCCAGCTGCCCACCAAAGCCGCTCTATCACTCTCCCTCCTCACCTGGACAGGGAAGAGAAAATATAACAAAAGGCTCGTGGGTTGAGATAAGGGCAGGGGGTGATCATTCACCAATTACTATCATGGGCAAAACAGACTCAACTTGGGAAATTAGTTTAATTTATTATCAATCAAACCAGAGTAAAGTAATGAGAAAATAAAAACCAAATCTTAAACACACCTTCCCCTCACCTCTCCCTTCTTCCTGGACTTAACTTCACTCCCAATTTCTCTACCTCCTCCCCCTGAGCGGTGCAGGGGAACGGGGAATGGGGGTTGCAGTCAACTCATCACATGGTGGTTTTGCCGCTCCTTCCTCCTCAGTGGGAGGACTCCTCACACTCTTCTCCTACTCCAGCATGGGGTCCCTCCCATGGGAGACATCCTTCACAAACTTCTCCAACATGAGTCCTTCCCACAGGCTGCAGTTCTTCATGAACTGCTCCAGCGTGGGTCCCTTCCATGGGGTGCAGTCCTTCAGGAAGAGACTGCTCCAGTGTGGGTCCCCCGCGGGGTCACAACTCCTGCCAGCAAACCTGCTCCAGCGTGGGCTCCTCTCTCCATCGGTCCACAGGTCCTACCAGGAGCCTGCTCCAGCACGGACTCTCCACGGGGTCACAACCTCCTTTGGGCACATCCACCTGCTCTGGCATGGGGTCCTCCACAGGCTGCAGGTGGGTATCTGCCCCACCGTGGACCTCCATGGTCTGCAGGAGGACAGCCTGCCTCACCATGGTCTTCACCAGGAGCTGCAGAGGAATCTCTGCTCTGGCACCTGGAGCACCTCCTCCACCTCCTTCTTCACTGACCTTGATGTTTGCAGGGTTGTTCCTCTCACATATTCTCACTCCCGCCTCAGTTGTGCAGTTTTCTTTTTCCCTTTCTTAAATATGTTATCCCAGAGGCGCTACCACCATCGCTGATGGGCTCAGCCCTGGCCAGCGGTGGGTCCATCTTGGAGCCGGCTGGCATTGACTCTATCGGACATAGGGGAAGCTTCTAGCAGCTTCTCACAGAACCCCCCCCTGTAGCCCTCTGACTACCAAAACCTTGCCATGCAAACACAATGCGTAGAGTCAGTTAGGTGTGAAGATAAATTTAGAAATACCTAACATAGTGACCAATTCACAGTCCTATAACCGATCTACCCAGCAGCAATAAAGTGAGAAAATTAGCATCATGGACCCATCCAGGCTGATCCATTTGACTTACTGGTACTTCTGCATTCAGCAACATTGCAAATTCTGGAAGAGCATTTGCAAGTTAGAATTATGTTCTTTGTGTGATGCCATAAATCTTTGGGGGAGATTAGAAAAGTTGTAACAGCTGCTGGATATAAAAATATATGTCTTCTTGAAGATATATTAAGATATTTGTCTTCGATCCTCTGCTTGCGGCAGAGCCGGTGAGTGTCCAGATCTGGGTAGGAGCATTTATCAGCAAACTGTTACACCATATTCACCCTACTGCTGTCTGAGTACAAGTGGATGCCAAGTTACTGAGACACATATTGCAGAGAATGAAGAGATTACTATTCCCTAGGAAAAATAATACACATTATTTGGACATCTTGCAAAATCCACCTCTTCTCTTTCAATATTTACATTCAGGGGAGCTGATATAACACAACCAACACCAAGGTACCATCTCAAATGGAGAAAATGGAGAGAAAATTTGTGCAACAGATGGCTTTTCCTATGACCAGAGAGTGCAATGTTTCTAGAGCTTCATCTTGAGGTAGAGAGCACCTATATTCTAATGAGTTACAGGAAGAAGAGAGACCTCTGTATCTTTATTCTTCTTCATGTTATTAAAATAAAAGAATTATTGTTCTTTCAGATGTGAGCATTTAGCAACCCCGTTTTTTTTTTTTTATTGCTGGAATGAGAATTAACAGATTTTGGATAGGTTTAAAATAATTTCCTGTTTGTCATCAGACTTGAACTCGTAAGTTTTATTGAAATAATGATACTTAGTGGAATCCTGTTCCCCTTTAAATCAGCTGCTGAATTCCTTCTGATTTATTAGGGTCAGGGCTTCACTCACAGATTTTAAAATGCACACTTTGATTTTGCACATCGTCTCTACAAAATTACGCTGATTATCTAGTAATGATTTTATTTGAATAATGAGATCTCTTCTCTGAAGTTGTAGGATAATTTATTTGCATTTTGAATTAAATTGTGACTGAGATAGTTGAGATAATTGTGCTTGCTGAAACACCCAAGGAATATAAAGAGATCCATACAAATCTTGAATGAAATACAATTACAATTATCAGAAAGTTTATAATTTGAAGCTTTTCAGCAGCTTTCTTGGTAATCCCCTTCAATTCAATCCAAATATTAGGTCTTCAGCAACACGGACATTTTCATTGGTCATTCATCAAACCTGATACTTGTAGGTAGTATTGCTTCTGCAACACCTGATACATAATCCATAATATATGGATTTTTCTTTGGGCCTCCATTTCTTATGGACCACAGATCAGAGGAAGCCAAAGTGAAACACATGCATCCCAGCTTTGCTTAAGAGATCTGTTGTATGCTATGTAGAAACTTCCATTTTCTGTCTCCTTATTCACTTATAAACTCTGGCAAAATAGAGTACAACTACTAACTGAGGTATGTCACACAGGCCAAGGCCTTTTCCTTTCCAAGGCATAGGACATCCCTCTGTTGAAGTCCTTGGCTAAAGGATTGCATTTGCCCTGTTCAATGCTCCATAAACCATTGTCAGAATTCGGAAGGAGGGTGAGGTTATTGCAGGGAGCTTCCAGGAATGGAGAGAAAAGATGGATACTGGAAGGGGTGACCATGGCAGAAAAACACGGCACCAAACCAAGAACCCTGTGGTTTGATGGCATCTCTAATTCACCATCTTTGGCTTTTTGTTTCCTTTCTGGTCTCATTCCTGTCCACCATAGTCTCCAGCTAACTTTTTTTCTGTAGCAAGCTAGACAGAACTGATAATCTATAACAACATGTCAGAGTTCTACAGTGATATTTTTCACTACATGCAAATGCTAAGTAATTCTGCTTGATGTATTTGACAGTGATAGGTAGTTTCAATACAGCAACTTGAAGTTATGCCTTTTCTAAGTTATTCTTATAATTTGTTAGCTTTTTATACACAAGTGGCTGCTATTCCCAATGGGAGAACTTACCCCCACCTCCTCCACACACACATTCAGCTCTGCTTTGTTTAAATGGTAGCTAAGATATGCAGCACACGAACCTGGCTTTGCAGATGTGATCCTGAATCTCTTGCTGAATCTCCACTGCAGTGCTGTGGAGCTGTGTGGATCTATTTTTGTGGAACAAAGATAAGGATTGGGATCTGAAAGAGTTATTGCTATGAGAGAATTTGTCTGCCCTGGAAATTAGAAAATGCCAGGCACCTCAAAAGGAGTAAGGCAGTTTGATGCTTTTGTGGGTGTACTGTTAGATCTAGGGCAAGGATTAGTGGGATTTGTTGAAGTACCGATTCAGTATAATATTTTGGAACTATAAAATTGTATACAATTTACAAGTTATATATTGAACTGTCAAGCTGTGCACACTGTTAGCCTACATAGTGGCAGGACTGCTTGTAATCTTGTCCCTTCTCTCTTATTGCCTCCCAGAGTCTGTAATGCACTTGTTGTGTCTTGTCCTTAATTATCCTCCAATTCTCTATGAGCTGTGAAGGCCTGTGCCCCTGTTGAATGATACTGATTTCAGTTAAGCTCTCCAGAGTGCAAAGGTCTGCCTGCAGGGAGGAGGGTGAAGGACAATAACCCTTTAAAGGGAGAAACCTCATTTATCTCTGCATCCTGTGAATGCAAACCCCTTCCAAGGTACTCTCTGCCAGACAGTTTATGACAAGGTTTTAGAGTAAGCAGTCTCTCAGCTACAGGATGACTCCTGTTTTTCTGTGCTGACTGCTCCTGATCAAACTGCGTTTGAGACCTGACATGGGTGCCCATGCTCCCTCCACAGCACAGTGAGGCAGGTGAGTGTCGTTCATAATCTCGAGGAGGAGATCCTGGCTGTCAAATTTTATGCACCTAAACTGAGCAGACCAGACCTGCTTCTCCATGGACCAGCTAGGAAATATGGTATTCTTTTTAGTAGTACTAATCTGCCAAAGGGCTATATGTGTCCGCATCCAACTGGCTGGCTTTGCCTTTGCTGTGTCTGCATGAGTAGGTTTGCTTTTTCAGCCCATGATCCGAGGAGATAAAGTTAATGCAAGTGCTACCCTTGCAGTGTCTCCACAGGCAGAGGAGCCTTGGGAATGTGTGTGGCTTCACTGGGATAGAGACAGACGTAAGGCTATTTAAGCTTGACTCAACCTCACTGTTGTCCATAGGAGAAACTCCAAACCACTGCAGTCTACCATGTGGCTACTCTTTTTTTGCTTTTCCTCCCACCTGTAGTCTCTCACAACTCAGAGTAGCAGCTGCCATTCAGGATTTCAGATGTTTTAAAATTGCTGACTTCAAAAACTCTTTATGCTTGATCCTGGTGTCTCTGTGCCATCAGTGAAGCCTGAAGTCTTTACCTATCTATTAACCCCAAGACCTATTCATCAGCGATATATTGGTAAACAGTAGGTGCTACTAAGGGAGCAACCTGACTTGCTGCCAACAATGCCCTTCAGCGTACAGTTGTGTTGCATATAAATAAAATGTGGCAGCAGGAACTAGGCTGGACCACAGTCAATAGCCCCATTGCCTTATACAATATTGATAGGCTGGCATTGCAAAACATGAAAAATTTTAGACTGAAGTTTTTTATCAGATTCCAGGTACAAAGGACTCCAAATGCCACCAGCAGCTTAATCTTAGGAGCTCTGCTTCTGTACATAGGGACGAGAAACAATCAGACTACTTATGGAACATAGTACATCATTACTGAAAAGTAGGGCTCCCTTCATTTTAGCAAATATTTTAATACATAGGAGGCACCACCATTTTCACTACTGACAATTTCATTTCCAATGACTCTTACTTGGAGAAAGAGTGTTTGAAATTGCTGCATTTGTCTCAGAGAACATATTATACTGAAATGGTGAATGGAGCAGAAGGATTCAGATAAACAAGAGGAGTGTGTGGGGCCGGCAGTCATTTATTTTTTTCATACAAGTTGTTTCTCTTTCCAGTAGAGGCTAAGCTTTAAAACTTCAAGATATAATTTCTACCTGAAAATAGGTTGGTGAAAGATAAACATTTCTGAGAAATGTCCCCCTTCTCCTATCCCCGTGATTTCTCCTGGCTCAAGCTGCCACTTCTGCTTTACATTCTGTGCTGTGAGGTACAGTACAGAGCTGCGGCAATTTTGTGTGCTCATCTTTCAGTCAAGCCAGCATAAATGAAGCTGTCAGCAATGAGAACAGAGATGTTTGCTAGAAATTAAATAAGAAAGCCTATGCTAAAATGCATTGATCCCACTATTTCATGGTTTGTAATGTTATTCATACATTTTTCTTTCTACACCACAGCCTCAAACTCATATTAAAAAAATGTCAAAAACATGTAGGACTGCTGGTACTGTACAGAAATTGTGAAAAGCTCTTCAAAAGTTAGTGTTGTCTGAGCTCTCAATATTTAATGTGCACTGAACTTAAACTATGCTCTCGTTTTCTGTGTCCTTAATACCTTTGTTATGCCTTGGCTGTAATGTTTCTGAGAGGAACCTTTGTCTCTACTGCTCCCTAGGTGAGTTCACACATCTGTCTGGTGTGAATTCTGCTCACTCTCGCTCCACCCTCACTTTGTATCTTAAGTGTTCTCACCTTGAAAAGGTGCAATTCACATATCAGCCTGGTGCTTCAGGCAATGACAGATTCTGCAACCAGGGAACATTACAAATTCCTAGGCCTGCATGCCTCATCCATACTTTTGTCTTTCTTTTCTCTTGTTTTTCTTAATTTTGTTCTTTTATCTTTTTCTGAGGTGGTAGGCTTTTTTTTTTTTTTTTTTTTTTGTTCCCTTTTCCTGAAATCCTTATTTTATTCTGGCTAATACCAACTCTGGGTATTAGATACTGAACCTGGTGCTAAAAAATATATTTTATAGAACAGCTATATATTCTATATAGCAGCTTAAGGAAAAAAAAATCCCACAAGGAAAATAATAATTATTGTACAAAAGCTTTAAATGCCTCAAGGTCCTACTTTACAAACTATTAAGAACTCTGCATGGCTTTACACAAGAAGCTGGGATTGCTTCTGTATTTGCTCAAAATCTTTCTTTTGCATCAATAATTTATTTGCATGGAGGTATAAATATACCATTTGAGATTAGAACCACACTGCTCCATCTACCTACCTGTGTTATGAGGGTGTCTTTCTCCCAAAAGTATTATATGCTGAATCAGGAGAGTCACCTAATGTATATAATAGATGAGAAGGACCTCTATTTAGCAAAATTTTAGGGACTTCAGAGATGCTAGCTGTAGGTTCTGGTGGTTGGTGGTGGTAGTGTCTGACCTTGCTGAGAGGATATATTAGTCACACCTTTCATTCAGGAGAAATGAGTAAACAATTACAAAATCTCTTTTTTAACATCAGAGATCAAAGCCCAGAGCACAGAGGAGATTGTCGAAGACATAGACATACTGACTGAAAACACATGAATCGGAGGCATTGATTCGGGTGCAGGTTTCTAAGAACATCTATAAGGAACCAGATCACTGCATGCCAAGAGAGAAGTACAGGGCATAGCACTGGAAAGAGTGCTTATTTTGGAGTAAATGGAAAAGTCAGTTGCTTTACAAGGCAGTTTTACTCTTTTTCTTCATGTTGGTTTCAGAGGAATGGGACTTTGTGTACATTTATTGCAAAAGGAACAGGGATGAAGCAAAGAAATATTTGACTAAATTAAAAAAGAATTCAGTAAAGCTGGATGCATCACTTGTTCTTTCTGAGGAAAGAAGGACAGGCTGGTTCAGATGGACTAGACACTCTGTCATTGCTATACTTGAAATCTAAACTTGTATCCTTTAAAACAAAGTGAGAGAGAAAGAGCTGAGAGGGAAGGTAGAAAAACAAAGCTAAAAACTGCTTCTTCGGTTCCCTATGCTGACTCTCCCTAGAAATGTGGCAAAGGATGCGTTTTCTCTGAAACCTGGGAACAGTCAGGCAGAGTAAAGCATTAGTTACCAGCTGTCAAAAAATATTCCAGGCCACATTTTATCCTTTTGTTTTTGTACAAACCATCTAGGTTATATCATTAGGTTACCTCTAATATTTGTTGAATTTCAGAATATTTTCAGAACAAAGCAGGTTTGAGTTATGGTTCCTGAGACAATTGTAAGTATCAAAATCTGGGCATCAGTGTTACAAAAAAAAGAACTTTGACAGGACAAAGAGATAAATACTTAGAAATCAAAAATAGGGAACAATTTTATTAGGAAGAAAACTCGGAAGCTATGTATATACTACAAAGCTGTTTCTAGTCAAACTTTGTTATCAGGAAATTAAAAAATGTGTACTTTGTCTTGCAATAACTATGACATGAAAGGCCTACCTCAGCCCGAAATTATTCAGCACCAATATGCAGGTGAAGTTTACAAAACTGAAAGGATCTTTCTCTGGGTAGAGCATCTGTCACTCCAATGGATGGCTTAACTATACCAGGAAAAAAAGATATTTCTTTTGCTGGTGGTAGCCATGTTTCCATAAGAAGGATTTCCTAATGTACTTCCATCTGAATAGTTCTGCTTACTGGAACAACTCTTATACTGGAAACAACCCAGTGGAAGATTTTCCATAAAAGGAGAAAAAAAGAAATTAAAAAAAAAGAAAAGACATTATTAAAAAGAGTGGAAGGTCAAAAAGAAAGGATGAAAACCAATGATGATAAATTAGATGAGGGAGACAGCTAAAGTCAGAAAAATTTCAGTGCCTTCACTCACCCTTATCCATTCAAAAATTGTCACTCAAGGAGCTGTACATAACGTGACAGCTATTGTCTCCCCGCAGACCATCTATTTGGCTTCCATAATGACGACTCTAGTCCCAGGACATAATGACCAGATTTTTTCCCTACCCCCTGTGACAGCCTGATAATTTGCAGCCAGTTTTATTTCCTTCTCAAAGCCACCCCTAAACTTTAAAGACTTGCCATAAGGCTTAGGGAGCATTATTCTGATATAAAAAGCAACAGTCATAAATAAATTTCACATTTTTGAGAAAATCCAAATGTCCAAGCTATATTTCTACAGCATCAGCTGTCAACATGTAGCCAAGGCTGGTATCTATTTATCATTTTATAGGCTATGTTAATGCATACATTTTTATTTTTGTTACATTATTGCATGCTACAGAATTGTAACAGATGCTGGTAGCAAGTAATATGTTTACGTCTGAAAAGTCATTTCTACAGTAGCTCTTGATCTGTAAACAGAACTTGTTCTTTAAGATACTTATTTCAAAGTCAATGAAAATACCCATGTGAGGATAGGATGTAGGGAATGAACCATCGATTAATAATGAAAATGCATGTCTCTGCTACACGCAGTGAAAAAAAAAAAAAGCAATATGTTTAACAAGATCTTCCTCAAGGTTGAGATTCCTGGAAATAACTAAGAGACTTAGGATAAATCCTATTGACTGTCAGTGGAATTCAAGCTCCTAAATCCTACACCAAATCAATCTATTTCATTTATACTATGAGCCACTTCTTTTAAGCAAAGGAAAAGCAGGACTCAGTTTTTCTTATGTCAGCCAAAGAGCCCTGTGTTTTCTGTGGTTTCCATAAGTACATTTTCAGCACTTTAATCACTGTTTTCCTGTTCCTAATAAAGAGTTGGTGAAAGCTATTCCACTGCAGTTACCAGAGTCTGATTGTTTCATTGGTTTCCATTTGCCACAAGGTGAGAGTTAATTTTAAAGCAACAGTACATGGACTTTCTTGAAAGAAAATGTGTGCACTGGAAACTGAGGGAGCTCATTTTTCTTTTAACCAGAAAACCTTTGAAGGATAGATGAACTGAAAGTAAAAACAAGAGAAAAGTATGTTTTGGTTTTGTGTTTGTTTTGGTTTTTTTTTTTTTTTATTTATTATTTCTTAAAACCACAGGAGAAATATTCTTAATTTTCCAGAAGATAGAATTTTCTTAACACTCATGATCTGAATTAGTTTTATTGTCTGTCTGATAAAAGTATGCAACATTAACTTTACTGTACTAAAATTGAATAACCACCACATGCCCAGTGCACTGTATTGTAAACTTGAGTACACCATGGGAAGGAGAAAGTGTTGTGGTGGTTTCTAATCAATATGTACGGATTTATCAAAAAAGATTATGAGAAATTTTAGGCATTATGAAACACTGTTCAATAGATGGTGATTACGTACGTACTGAGCAATAAGCATCAGCTCACAAAATTGGATTTGAAAATAAGAATATAAGGGTATTTCAGGTGGACATCACTGCCCAGCATTATACATGACTGGGACCCTGAGGCACAGTCTTGTCCAACGGGCAAAATATTTCCAAAAACTGCAGCTTTCTGTTTGGGTTCTGCCACATTCCTTCTGTATTTCCACACACAAATAATTCTAACTCTATATGTTCTTGTTATCCTTCCCATCCATTTAGACGATAAAGTCTTTGAGACAAAGACTACCACTCCACCTTCCTCTCCCACGCCTGCACAGAAGCTGGTAAAATGTGGTGGCTCTGGTCTCATTAAGGACTTCAAGCAATGTCAGCAATGGAGTTTTGCCATATGACTTCTCATTTAAAGAGAAACCACTGCTCCATAAAAGAGCAGTTATTTCATATACTCCTGCCACCTCTTGTTGCAAAATTGTGTGATCACCTACATATCCAGCAGTCTCCCACCTCTTCTAGCTGGAATACACTGAGACCTTTTAGAATGAAAGGACTCTTTTGGGGAAACATTTACAGTTTGCTGGCTATCTAGAAGATATTCATAGAATCATAGAATGGTTTGGGTTGGAAGGGATCTTTAAAGATCATCTAGCCCTGCCAGTGGGCAGGGACATCTTCCACTAGATCAGGTTGCTCAAAGTCCCCATCCAACCTGACTTTGAACACTTCCAGTGGTGGGGCATCCACAACTTCTCTGGGCAACCTGTTCCAGTGTCTCACCAACCTCATCATAAAAAATTTCTTCCTTATGTCCAATCTAAATCTACCCTCTTTTAGTTTAAAACCTTTTTCCCTTGTCCTGTCACTACAGGCCTTAGTAAAAAGTCTCCCTCCGTCTTTCTTGTAAGCCTGCTTTATATGTTGAAAGGCCACAATAAGGTGTCCCCAGAGCCTTCTCTTCTCCAGGCTGAACAACCCCAGCTCTCTCAGCCTCTCTCCATAGAAGTGTTCCATCCCTCTGATAATTTTTGAGGCCCTCCTCTGGAGCCGCTCCAACAGGTCCATGTCTTTCTTGTACTGTGTATCCCAGAGCTGGATGCAGTACTGAAGGTGGGGTCTCACAAGAGCAGAGTAGAGGGACAGAATCACCTCCCTCGACCTGCCGGCCAAGTTTCTTTTTATGCGGCCCAGGATACGATTGGCTTTCTGGGCTACAAGCACACATTGCTGGCTCATGTCCAAATTTTGATCCACCAGTATCCCCAAGTCCTTCTTTGCAGGGCTGCTCTCAATCCCTTCATCCCCCAGCCTGTATTGATACTGGAGATTGCCCTGACCCAGGTGCAGGACCTTGCACTTGGCCTTGTTGAACTTCATGAGGTTCACACAGGCCCACTTCTCCAGGCTGCCAAGGTCCCTCTGGATGGCATCCCTTCTGATCTGAATCTGAATTCTCTCAGTGCCAGGAGGCACACAAGGCGCGAACATCATTCTTCCACTTCGATCGGTCCGCGGCTGCGTGCTCTGGAGTCAAGGGCCACAGCGCAGTCTTCCGTCGGTTTCCCCCTCAGGACACGACCGATCCAGCTCCATCTCCTCCTCCTCACTTTGTTACCGATTTTCTCCATACCCGCCATTTCTGATGCTCGTCGTTTCTGTAACTTTTTATTTTTTTTTCCGGGAGGAGGTAGTTGGCCTCCTGCCCAATCCCCATGACTTGGAGGGCCAGTGGTTTTTCTGTCAGGGTGGCCTTCCCTTAGGCTGCATTGGTTCGCGGCACCTTCTTCAATTTTATCCGGTGCACCCTCCAGAGAGGGATCCCCTATCCACCACCCAGGGGACGCGCCTTCTAGCCGTGCAGCCCCAGCCGAAGGATGGCATCCCTTCCTTCGAGCAAATTAGCTGCACCACTCTGCTTGGTGTCACCTGCAAACTTGCTGAGGGTGCACTGAATCCCACTGTGTATGTCTTTGATGTAGTTATTAAATAGTATTTGTTCCAGTATGGACCCTTGAGGGATGCCACTTGGTGATTTCCACTTGGACTGTGAGCCATTGACTACAACTCATTGGAAGTGGTCATCCAGCCAATTCCTCATCCATCTAACAGTCAATTCATCAAACCCTTATCTCTCCAATATAGAGAGAAGGATGTTGTGGGGGACCATATCAAAGGCCTTACAGAAGTCTACATAGATCACATTTGTAGCTCTTCCCTTGTCCAGTGATGCAGTCACTCCATTGTAGAAGACCACCAGATTAGTCAGGCACAATTGTCCCGTGGTGAAGCCATATTGAAGGATTTGGTTATTTGAAGTGGAACTAGGACCAGAATGATTTGTGTGTATGTGTTCCTGACATGCACCTGTAGCCTGAAGATCACAAAAATTCCAGAAGGCAGGGGTAGACAATGCTAGGGTTTGTGTTTATTAGTCATATTCAATGCACTTGCTTCAAAAATAAAGTTAATTTCTACAGATCATCTCTCTTTCACCCTCTTCTCCCTATATCTTCATTAATACAAATGTGACATACAGAATCTCTCAAAATTAATTATAATGGATTAAGGCAAATCCCATTCCTGGCCCTGCCAAATAATATAAAAGACCACTATGTATGAAATCAGCTGACTAATTAGAAAGCTAGACCATTAGAGGAAAAGAGCCTTTTAAAAAGATCAGTGGCTTAGTCTAAAACCGTACATTGCTTATAAAAATGAACTTAGTAGAGCATAGTGAAATAATAAGATAAACCAATTCTATACTTCATGAGTATGACTAAGATGTGCAGTCACATCAGCTAAATGTAAACAGTAATGCATAGGGGCAAAGCATTGTCTGTGAACTCTGTCCCGTGGCTTCGAATGTATTCTTCGTCTAAGTTCGCAGAACATTTGATTTAATTATTCAGACTGGGACCCTGACAGGATAATTCCTCTCTCCTTCAGATATTTGAAAATGGTACAAAATATACAATTTTTTATTGAGAATTCCAGGTATAACAGGAGGAAATTGAAGCTTGTGGTTTTCCTTCTTTACTACCAGAGGTGTCATCAGATAAGTGCCTATTGCATGTCAAA